>NW_028227263.1:129565397-130860397 GCF_978045245.1 Mus caroli | reverse complement strand
TGTGTAATTTTGGATTTGCCATGGGATATCTTAGTTTCTCCATTTATGGTAATTGCGAATTTTGCTGGGTATAGTAGTTATGCTGGCATTTGTGTATTCTTAGGGTCTGTATGACATCTGCCCAGGATCTTCTAGCTTTTATAGTCTCTGGTGAGATGTCTGGTTTAATTCTGATAGGTCTGCCTTTATATATTACCTACTTTTTTCTCTTATGGCATTTAATATTCTTTGTTTGTTTTCTGCATTTGGTGTTTTGACTGTTATATGACAAGAGAAATTTACTTTCTGGTCCAATCTATTTGGAGTTCTGTAGGTTTCATATATTTTCTTGGACATCTAGTTCTTTAGGTTATGGAAGTTTTCTTCTATAATTTTGTTGAAGATATTTGCTGGCCCTTTAAGTTGGGAATCTTTGCTCTCTTCTATACCTATTACCCTTAGGTTTCTTCTTCTCAATGTGTCGTGGATTTCCTGAAGGTTTGGGTTTAGGAGCTTTTGGCATTCTGTATTTTCTTTGACTGTTGGGTCAATGTTTTCTATGTCATCTTCTGCACCTGGGATTCTCTCTTTTATCTACATTCTGTTGGTGATGCTTACATCTATGACTCCTGATCTCTTTCCTAGGTTTTCTTTCTCCAGAGATGTCTCCCTTTGTGATTCCTTTATTGTTTCTCTTTCCATTTTTAGATCACGGATGGTTTTTGTAAGTTACTTCACCTGTTTGATTGTGTTTCCCTATAATTCTTTAAGGGGTTTTTGTGTTTCCTGTTTAAGTGCTTCTACCTGTTTACCTGTGTTCTCCTGTAATTTCTTTAAGGGAGTTATTTAAGTCTTTCTTAAAGTCCTCTAAAAATCATCATGAGATGTGATTTTTATCAATCAGGATCTTGGTTTTCCAGTATGTTGGGATATCCAGGGCTTGCCATGGTGGGAGAACTGAATTCTGGTGATGCCAAATAGCCCTGTTTTCTGTTGCTTATGTACTTTCCTTTGCTTCTCACCATCTGGTTATCTCTGGTGCCAGCTGTTCTTACTATCTCTGACTGTGGCTTTTCCCTCCTTCAAGCCTGTGTGTCAGTATTCCCATTTTTTAGGTTATTTTTAAAAAAAAAATGGTGTCTTCTAAAGTAGAGAAACAAGGAGGGAAGCCAACTGGGGATATTTGAATCTCACTTAGAAGGGGGAACAAAATAGTCATGGAGGCAGATGGAGTGAAGGAACTTTGTAACTTTGTAAAGAGAGGGTTGCGGGGGAGGATGTGGGTTTCAGGATTAGGTGTGAGGAGGGACAGGAGAGATGTCCAGATGGCTATGAGAATGAATGGAAAACAGCAACTGACGGGGGAGGTTGGAGGATCTGGAAGACATGCTAGAAATCTGGGGTGGAGGAGACATTCAAACTGTGACTCACAGCATTGGAGATATGCAATATGAAGTGATCACCAGTAGAGGGTAGGTACAGTAATCCACTTACAATACTTTTGACCTAAAATTTATACTGTCTAGAAGAACTGTAGTCAGGGAGGTTGGAGGGGATTCTGAGGAAATAGCCAACCAATAACCAGCCCAACTAAAGACCCATCCTATGGTTAAGGAACAATCCCTTATGCTATTAATGATATTCTGTTATGCTTGCAGACAGGAGTCTAGCATGACTGTCCCTTGAGAGGCACTATCCAGCAGCTAATTCAGATAGATGCAGAGACCCACATCCCAACAGAGGATGGAGATTGGGACCTATTCTATAAGTATATAGGGAAGGATTGAGGGACCCAAAAGGGGACAGGAACAATGCAGGAAGACCAACAGAGTCAAATAACCTGAACCCTTGGGGCTCTCAAAGCTGAAACACCAACTAAGAACACAAGCTGGACCTAGCCCCTACCCCACTCCACCATATATATGTAGCAGTTGGACAAATTGTTCTTCATATGGGTACCAAACAACTGGAGCCAGGGCTATCCTGAAAGTTGTTTCCATTCTCTAGGATATGTTATTTTAGCTGGGCTGTGTTGTCTGGTCTCAGTAAGAGAGAAAGTGCCTATCTCTGCAGAAATTTGTTTTGCCAGTGTTGGGGGTATATCAGTGGGGGTCTACATATCTTAGAAGAGAATGGGAGGTAGAAGAGATAAGGGTTGTAGGAGAGTATGATTGGAATGAGGACAGGAATCAGGATATAAAATGAATAAATAAAACTTTATTTTTATCATAAATTTTTATTGTAAAATTCTTTCACTCCATTTTTCAGAATTATTTCCAATATATTCTAAACTATTATAAATTATATTTTTTCTAAACATGTCCATTGTTGACATTTAGGAATACTACTAATTTTTGCATATTAATTTTGTTTAATCCAACAACGCAGATAGGCAACATTTTGCTGTCTACAAGGAACACACCTCCAGGATAAAGACAGACAATACCTCAGAGTAAAAGGATGGATAAATTCTGCCAAGCAAATAGTCCCCCCAAAAAGTTGGAGTTGCCATTGTCATATCCAATAAAATAACCTTTCAACCAAAATTTATCAAGTGAGATAGGGAAGGAACCTTCATATATATTAAAAGAAAAATCCACTAAGATACAGTCTCAATTCTGAACACCTATGCCCAAATACAAGGGCAACCTCATTAATAAAAGAAACTTACTAAAGCTCTGAACACACATTGAATCCCATACAATAATATTGGGAGATTTCGCCGCCCCACCCTCACTAATGTATAGGTCATTGACACAGAAACTAAACAGAGACACAGTGAAACTAAGAGAGGTTATGAAACAAATGGATTGAATAGATATATGCAGAATATTTCACCCTAAATCAAAAGAATATACCTTCTTCTCAGGACCTCACTGTGCCTTCTCCAAAATGAACATATAATCTGTAACAGAACAAACCTCAAATAGTACAAGACGATTGAAATGATCCCATGTACTTTATCAGATCACCT
This sequence comes from Mus caroli, assembly GCF_978045245.1. NCBI lineage: Eukaryota > Metazoa > Chordata > Mammalia > Rodentia > Muridae > Mus > Mus caroli. The sequence goes on along the minus strand of NW_028227263.1, from coordinate 130,857,444 downwards.
TGGACTGAGGCTAGACTTCCATAACAACCAAAAACCAGAAAACTTATATACCAATGGAAACTTAACAACTCTCTTCCTAGTGAGAAATTGGTCATGGAAGAAATAAAGAAAGTAATTAGATGCCCAGTCGTTTTTGCTGGGGCAGATTCTCGGCTGGTCTGCTTCAGTGAATACACCATATTCTGATCTATTATATAAAACTTGATGCACTCTGAGCAGTTGAGGATTACTGCACTCAGAGTAATTGAGGATCAGCTGTACTCAGAGAAGTTGTACAACAGATTGAATGTTTCACTGAAGACACAAGAGTTTGAAGGGCTCCCAGGAGTTCTCTACCCCTGTGAAGAGCTCCTAAGTTGGAGGCCCACACAAGGTAGTCTGCTACAACCAAGGATGCAGGAGACCTGAAGTAATCCATGGACAAAACAGGCAGACTCCAGACAGTAACCCAGACCAACACACACCAGGGATAAGCAGATGGCAAAAGGCAAGTGCAAGACAATCAACAACAGAAGCCAATATCCGAGGACATCATCAGAACACAGTTCCCTCACAACAGCAAGCCCTGAATACAACAGACCTGAAAAATCAGAAAGATGACACAAAATCATATCTCATGAAGATAATAGAGTCTTTAAGAAGGATACAATAACTCACTGAAATAAACACAGGAAAACACAGATACACAGGCATAGGAATTGAATAAAGTCATCCAGAACCTAAAAGTGGAAGTAGAAATAATAAAGAAAACACAAATGGAGGCAAACCTGGGAATGGGAAACCTAGGAAAGATGTCAGGAATTACAGATGTAAGTATCAACAACAGAATCCAAGAGATATAAGAAAGAATAGCTGACAGGACCCTGCTATAGCTATCTCTTGTGAGGCTATGCCAGTTCCTGGCAAATACAGAAGTGGATACTCACAGTCATCTATTTTATGGAACACAGGGCCCCCAATGAAGGAGCTAGCGAAAGTAACCAAGGAGCTATAGGGGTCTGCAAACCTATAGGAGGATCAACAATATGAACTAACCATTACCCCTCAGAACTGTGTTTCTAGTTGCATATATAGCAGAGGATGGCCTAGTCATCCATCAATAGGAGGAGAGGCCCCAGGTCTTATGAAGATCATATGCCCTAGTATAGGGGAATGCCAGGGCAAGGAAGCAGATTGGGTGTGTTGGGGAGCAGGGCATGGGGAGGTTATAGGGGACTTTTGGGATAGCATTTGAAATGTAAATGAAGAAAATATCTAATAAAAATAAATTAAAATTAAAAAGAAAAAGAAGAGAAAATCTCAGGTGTAGAAGATAAAATAGAAGAGATTGATACAACAGTCAAAGAAAATTTAAAACATTAAAAAACTCCTAACCCAAACCATCCAAGAAATTCAAGACACGTTGACAAAAACAAACAAACAAACGTAGGAATAATCAGAATAGAAGACAATCAAAGGTTCCCAGCTCATTGGACCTGAAAAAGTTTTCAACAAAATTATAGAAGAAAACTTCCCCAACCTAAAGAAAAAGTTGGCCATAAAGGTACAGGACCTCCATAGAACATCAAATAAATGGGACCAGAAGAGAAAATCCTCATGTCACATAATAATCAAAACACTAAAAGCACAGAACAAAGAAACAATATTAGAAGATTTAAGGTGAAAGGGCCAAATAACATTCCAAGTTATCAGAATTAAGCAAGACTTCTGAATAGAGACTTTGAAAGCCAGAAGAACCTGGTCAGAGGTCATGCAGAATCTAAGGCAACACAAATGTAAGGCCAGTCTACTAGACCCAGAAAAACACTGAATCAACACATATGAAGAAACCAAAATATTCAGGGCAAAACCATACTATATACCAGCCCAGCCCCTATTATAGAAATTATAGAAAGCTCACATACGTATAGAAACTGAACAACTGTACTCAATGATAACTTGGTTAGGGAAGAATAAAGAAAGAAATTAAAGACTTCCTGGAATTTCATGAAAATGTTGATACATCATACCCAAACTGATGGGACACAATGGAAGCAGTGATAAGAGGAAAGTTCCTTGTATTATTTGCCCTGCTAAAGAAATTGGAGAGATCTTAAGCTAACAATTTAACTGATCACCTGTGAGCTCTAGAATAAAAAGAAGCATACTCACTTGAGTCAAATAGAAGGCAGAAAATAGTCAAAATCAGGGACAAAATCAACCAAACACAAACAAAGAAAACAATACGAAGAATCAACAAAACCAGAAGAAAAAACAAACAAACAAACAAACAAACAAACAAACAAACATCAGATCCTACTCTAATAGCCTATACTCAACAAAACCGAAAAATCTAAAAGAAATGGAAGTTTTTATGGACAGATACCACATACCAAAGTTTAATTAACATAGGTAAACTATTTAAATAGGCCCATATCACACAACGATATAAAAGAAGTAATTAAAAATCTCCCAACCAAAAGAAGTACAGGGCCTGATGGATTTAGTGCAGAATTCTACCAGACCTTCAAAGAAATCTTGATACCAATTTTCCTCAAACTATTTCATAAAATAAAAAGAGAACGAACACTACCTAGTTTCTTCTATGAAGCCATAATTACTCTGATACCTAAACCACACAAGGACCCAACCAAAAAATAAAAACTCAGACCAATCTTTCTTATGAATATCTATGTAAAAATACTTAGTAAAATTCTTGCAAACTAATTGCAAGAACACATCAAAACCACCATTCACCATGAGTGAATTCATCACAACCATCAAGACAAATTCATCCTAGTGATGCAAGGTTAGTTTAATATATGAAAATCCATTAATGTAATCCACTATATAAACAAACTCAAATTAGAAAATCACATGGTCATCTCCTTAGAAGCTGAAAAAGCATTTGACAGATTACAACATCACTTCATTGCCACACCCACTCCAGTAAAAACTGAGTTGCAGGCCCAAAAGTTTGGATAAAATCCTGAGGCAAAAAGTTTTAGGGAAACATAGTCTTCTGAAGCCTTGGCATCCCATAGCATGAATGCTCCAAACTTGTCCTTGCATTAGACAATGAATCAATCTGTGTTTTGTATTATAGTTTTATTAGAGGTACCTCCAAACAATGACTTGTCAAATACCTAAGCAAAATTCACCTTTGCTTCCTGGCCTTCACCAATGTCCTAGGCAGTCCTTGAACTGACCCTGGTCTTAGAATTCTGTAAGAATGTTACCTATTCAGTAACATTCAGAATTACCACTAGTATTATAAGAGAGATAGTGAAAGAAATCAAACATTACTATCTACTACATAGAATTAGAAATTTCTGGGCAACCTTAGCAAAGTGAGTTTAGAATTATATCATAATTATGTATGGCACACTACATTGCTTAATAGAAGAAAGTCCCCAACAATGTCACTTACAATAACAGCCACATCAATTCCATTTACAGGAATTTACAATGGTTTAGGAAGAAGATCTGGCTGTGGTTTAAGGAGGTATTGCATTATTCATGAGAAGGTTAGCTAGAGTGGAACTCCCTGAACTTGGGCATGAAAGCCCTTAGTCCAGAGTGTAAAGATCTCATACCTGTCTTCTAAAAATGTAGTTGACCTTAGATAGAACAGACTTTGTCTCAGTTGTTTTATTGCCTAGTTCCTACCAGTCTTTATGTATGTAGTCCTCTGTTTTGGACAAGAGTCATTAATCATCAGAAAACCTCAATGTACCTTGACTGATGTGTCACCTAAATTCCTTATTTTCTTCTGTAGTAAAAATGTAATGCTCGCTTTGAGAAATTATATTCAGATACAGCACTCTCTGTGTCTGTCTGTCATCCTCTCCAACTCCTTGCTTGCCTGATTACCGAAATCCTGGTTTCTCGTGGATTGAGGGACTGACTGAGTCCAGTCAATGGCAGCTGGCACCTTGAACAGGGACTTTGGACAGGTAAGACTCTCTCTCTCTCTCTCTCTCTCTCTCTCTCTCTCTCTCTCTCTCTCTCTCTCTCTCTCTCTTTCTCTCTCTGTCTTCCTATTTTCTACCTTCTCTCTTTCCCCTGCATTTCTATAATGAATCTCTTAAACCATAGACAGTCTCTGCTCCATCAAGATTCCACTGCACTCTCTGTTCAGTGTTGGGAACCTCTTCCCCTATTCCTTCTCTCCTGCAACCCTGGGGTGTTAGCAAGGTTGCTCCAATGAGGTCCCTGGTCCGGGGCTGTCCCTTTTCCAAACCCACTGCATGGGTCAGGCATGCTCACACAGGGACCTGTGGAAAAGTGTCCAGCAGCTCTGCCTGCATCTGCCTGCCCTGTGCACAGGAGCACCTTCCCTTCCCCTGGGCCCCCACAGGGCCCCCCTTTATTTTGTTCCATAGGGCTTACAATGGCTTAAAATCATTCCTTTTTTTCATATACTGCTAATTCTCAAATTTGCAATTGATGTGCTTATATAACTCAAGTTAAGAAAAAAAATACTATTCCTTTAAAGGATTGTCTTTGGACATTTAAGAACTCATCCTAATTTGCCTGGTCAAGACCTCAACTCCCTTCCAAATAGCCACAAATAATATAAAATATCTTGGGGTAACTCTCACCAAACAAGTGAAAGTCTTATAAAACAATAACTTCAAGTCTCTCAAGAAAGAAATTAAAGAAGATCTCAGAAATGGAGAGATCTCCCATGCTCTCAGATTGGCAGAGTTCACATCATAAAAATGGCCACCCTATCAAAGGCAATCTATAGATTCAATGCAATTACCATCAGAATCCCAATACAATTCTTCAAAGTCATGGAAAGTGCAATTCTCATATTCGTTCGTTGAGGCAAAAAACCCAAAATAGTGAAAACAATTTTTAACAATAAAAGAACAGCTGGGGAAATGAACATCCCTGACCTCATGCTTTACTATAGAGCTATAGTGATAAAAAGTGTATGGTATTGGTACAGAGACAGACATATTGATCAATGAAACAGAACTGGAGACATGGGAATCAAACCACACATTTAGGAATCCTTGATCTTTGATAAGGATGCTAAAAATATACAATGCAAAAAGAAAGCACCTTCAATAAATAGTGTTGGTCTAACTGACTGTCTTTATGTAAAAGAATGAAAAAAGACCCATTATTTGTCACCTTGTACAAAGGACAAGTCCAAGTGGATCAAGGACTTTAACATAAAATTCGATACACAGAATCTAATAGAAGAGGAAGTAGGAAAGAACCTTGAACTCATTGGCACAGGGGAGAATTTTCTATATAGAACTCCAAAGGTTCATTCTGTGAGATCAATAACTGATAAATGGAAATCACTCATGAAAGTGGATAGCTTCTTTCTGTAACACAAAGGACATAGTCAATAAGACAAATTGTCATTGTACAGATTGGGAAAAATATCTTCACTAACGCCCCATCTAATAGAGGGCTAATATCCAAAATATATAAGAAGTTCAAGAAGTTAATCAGCAAAAAACCAAAGACCCCAATCAAAAAAATTGGGTATAGAACGAAACTGAGAATTCACAAATGAGGAATCCCAAATGGCCGAGAAGCACCTAAAGAAATGTTCAAATTCCTAAGTCATCAGAGAAATGCAAATCATAACGACCCTGAGATTTCATCTTTTACCTGTGAGAATGGCTAAGATCAACTCCTCAGGTGTCAACATATGTTGGAGAGTATGTGGAGAAAGAGGAACACTCCTCCATTGGTGGTGGGATTGCAAACTGGTACAACCACTTTGAAAATCAATCTGGAGGTTACTCAGAAAATTGGAAATAGGTCTACCTGAAGACCCAGGTATACCACTTTTGGGAATATACCCAAAAGATGCCTCATCATGCCACAAGGGCACTGTGTTTATAGCTGCCTTATTTGTAATAGCCAGAAGGTGGCAACAACCCAGATGTCCCAGTACAGAAGAATGAATACAGAAAATGTGGTTCATTTACACAATGGAATACTACTCAGCTATTAAGAAGGAGAACATCCTGAGTTTTATAGGCAAATGGGTGGAAGTAGAAAATATCATCCTGAGTTATGTACCTCAGACCCCAAAGGAGATGTATGGTATGTACTCACTAATATGTGGATGTTAGCCACAAAAGTACAGAATTCCCAAGATACAGTCTACAGAACTCAAAAAGTTCACCAAGCTTAAGTGCTCAAGTGAGGACACCACAGTCCCACTTGGGTGGGAGAAAAAGGCATTCACAAGTGGGTTGTGAGAGAGGGACCTGGGATGACAAGGGCTGGGAGGGATGGGGAGAAGAAGGGATCCTGATCTGTTGTTGAGTGAGGGAAAAGGACTAAAGCCCTGAAGGAAGGCAGGTAGAATGGAAACAGACATCTTCAGGAGATAGGAGGTTGGGGGGATCCTCCAGAATGTACCAGACCCCTTCAAGGTCAGAGATTCTGAGGAATCAAAGGGAGGGATCTTAGATAAAATGCCAGAGAGTAGGGAGAGGAAACTTATAGAGGCCAACTCCAGCAGGAAGGCAGGACATCAAATCAGGGAGAGGTGACCCATCCCACTGTCAGAACTTTGACTCATAGTTGTTCCTGTCTGAAAGAATTACAGGGAGGAAAATGGAGGGGACCCTGAGGAAAGGAAGGTCCAGCAACAGGCTCAAATTTGGATCCAGCTCAATGGGTGGTCCCAAGACTTGCACACTATTATTTTGTCTATGGAGTACTCACAAAAAGGGTCCTAGCATGACTGCATTCAGGAAGTCCCAGCAAGCAGCTGAAAGAGACAAAGGTAGATATTTGCTCCCACCCAATGGACAGAAGCAGCTGAACCCTGTTGTTGTATCCCATCCCGCGGGATTCAGTTACTCGTGGGTGCAAGGGAGACTACAAACCTGGAAGGAGATGGGAGGAAAAAAATAGAGAAATAGAAGACCAAGAAGGATACCTATCAAGGTCTTGTCTTGTTTATTATGCTGAGGTGCCTTCTTTTTAAAGCATACATCATGGGGAATATGGGAGGGGTCAAGGGAGAATTCTACAAAGAACAAAGAAATGGGCAACTGCTGTCATGGGGGCCGAAGTCACGTGCCAAGCAACGGGTACTTTGCATCTTATCTCCGGAAGATTGATCCTTCTCAATAGCCTTGGGAGTCAAGCTGGGCTCAGGTGCAGCTCATGTCCTTGGTTGTCATGGGAACTCAGGAATAAATAGGGAAGAGGGGACTGTTATTCAACTTTTACAGCCTTAGGTGTTAGGAAGGGAATAAGGAGGAAGGGGGTGGCAACCAGCTCTTAGTACAAGACCCTTTGGCCTGTTAGGGAGATTGTGAAGGGCTCACTTTCTCAGGGGATGGTTTCTGACATTGTTGAATTAGGGAAGGATGAAAGAAGCTGAGAAGAACAGCAAACCTGTAGAGGTGCCAGCAGTCTCAGTTAATCTGGACCCTTGAGATCTGTCCAACACTGGACCACCAACGAGGTAGCATACATCAGCTGATATGAGTCTCCCAACACACATACAGTAGAGGAATTCCAGGTCTGTGTCCATTCAGAGATGATGCACCTAACTCAAGTGACTGGCAGCCCCAGGTAGTTTAGTGGTCAGGTGCGGTGGGAGGTGGGTGCATCCATGTGGAGTCTGGATGAGGAGGAGTTATGGGATGTGTGTTCAAGTGCCGGCCTGGCAGGTGCTGATAAAATATGGAGTGTGAAAACATTAATAATTAATTAAAAGAAAAAAGAAATAAATTGAAGCCTTATAAATATAAGACCGAATCTCAATATAATTTTGATTTGTATTTCCCCTCCAGGGCCAATCCCAGTGGGATTCTTCTTTCTTGTCTGTTCTTCTTGATGTAGAGATGAGGGAAGAGCATCAGCAGAGAGTAAGACTTGGTTTCATGAGATACAGGCATAAGACTTTGTCTTACTAGATATTTAGGGTTGTTGTATAATAATAAACAGTTTACTTATTGTACTGGCTAGTTTTATGTGTCAACTTCACACAGGCTGGGGTTATCACAGAGAAAGGAGCTTTAGTTGGGGAAGTGCCTCCATGAGATCCAGCTGTGAGGTATTTTCTCAATTATTGATTAAGGGGGAAAGGCCCCTTGTGGGACCATCTCTGGGCTGGCAGTCTTGGGTTCTATAAAAGAGCAGGCTGGGCAAAGCCACAAAAGAGCATTCCTCCATGGCCTCTGCATCAGCTCCTGCTTCCTGAACTGCTTGAGTTCCAGTCCTGACTTGCTTGGTGATGAATAACAGTATGGAAATGTAAGCGGAATAAACCTTTTCCTCCCCAACTTGCTTCTTGGTCATGATGTTTGTGCAGGAATAGAAAACCTCACTATGACACTTAGATCTAAGTCTATGTTACCTTGCTACTGTAGTTGACCTGCCTCCTGCGATCATCTGAGATCAGAAACTAGTTTCTTCCTAAAACTATCAAAGGATTAAGTGAATAGCCTTTGTACTATCTCAGCAGGAACTCTACTGCTCTATCAGCCACCTATTTGTAAATAGCAGGAAGAGAAAGGGACACTTAGAAAAGTGATTATAGTATTTATTACTATGTTGTAAAAACATTCCTATGAAAGCAAACTTAGGAGAAAAGCAGAAATATCCAAAGTGGGGTAGGGCTAGGGGAAGGGGCAAAAATCCTAGTAAGGGAAAAAATGTTCTAAGGGAAAAATTCTTCTCTATTTGCCTCTCATTATTTGTCCTCAGTACTTATACATCTTTCAGAATACATGGTCACATGTTACAAGGTTCTTCACAAGTTCACACAAATAAATCATATCATAAATTGAAATAGTTTTCAACAGAGAATATTTACATGCAAATCCAATAGGACTAATTATCTGGCTAAACATCCATCACCAGTCACAAATTCACAGGTTTACAGAAGGTTTAAAGCCATAACTAAGTTATTAGTGAAGTTTTGTATAGAAAAACCAGTCAATATTTTATCTTCTATCCTCTAACCTGTAAAAAGTCATTAGATCTCTTTTATGACCTTTGATTAATTGTTTTACAACCTCTTGGAATGTGCTCTGAGTAGGAGAGAGTCTGGTTACTACTAAGAGCAGTTAAAGTGCGACACATGGGAGACTGGCAGAGTTCTCATTGCAGTTTTTACTATCAGAAAAGGACCTAATAGCAGTCCCACTACAAAAAAAGCATATTAATCACAAATATAATTTAGGAATTCTTTTAGGATAATCATTAAGACATAAGAAGTCATCTATTTGTCTATATAGCATCATTTCAAGAAAATGCATCTTTGTGTATCTGCAGTGACCTGCTCCAAAGGCTTGTGCTGTTACTTAATGATTGTTATATAGGTTTAATAACAACAGGAAAAGTATATTAATAGTAGGAAACTTTCCTAAAATGTATTTCCTTAAAGCATTTCCCAATAAGGGCAACCCTGTCACAGATTATATTATAATCAGAAGCAGGCCACCTCAGAAAGATCACGTGCTAGATATTACCTTGTCAAATTATGGCTCCTGACAACTGAGAATTGATAAACGGGACCTCATGAAACTGAAAAGCTTCTCCAAGGCAAAGGACATAGCCAATAGAACAAATAGGCAAATTACAGACTAGGAAAAAACCTCAATAACCCCACATCCAATGGAGGGGTAATAATCAAAATATATTAAGAAGTCAAGGAGCTAACCTCCCAGAAACCAACCCACCAATAAGAAAATGGAGAGTAGAGCTAAACAGAGAATTTATGACAGAGGAGTTTCAAATGACCAAGAAGCAGTTAGAGAAATATTCAAAGTCCTTAGTGATCAGGGAAATGCAAATCAAAATGACATTGAGACCCTTAGACCAAACCTCACACAAGTCAGAATGGCTAAGATTAAAAATTAGAAAAAAATCAGGTGATAGCACCTCCATTGCTAGTGCGATTTCAAGGTGGTAAGAACACTCTGGAAATCAGTCTGATGGTGCCTCAGAAAATAGGATATAGTACTGCCTGAGGACCCAGCTATACCACTCCTGCACATATACCCAAAAGACACTCCAACATGTAATAAGGACATATACACATGCTCCACTATGTTCATAGCAGCCATATTAATGATAGCTCAAACCTGTAAACAACCCAGATGTCCCTCAACAGAGGAATGGATACGGAAAATATGGTACATTTACACATGAAATACTACTCAGCTCTTAAAAACAATGACTTCAAGAAATTCACAGGCAAATGATGGAACTTGAAAATAATATCCTGAGTGAGGTAACTCAGTCACAAAAGAACACATACAGTATATACTCACTGATAACTGAATATTAGCACAAAAGTTCTGAACATACAAGGTTCAATTTACAGACCATATGTAGCCTAGGTGAAGGAAGTCCAATATGTGGATTCTTCAGTGCTTCTTAGAACTAATAAGAAAATACTCACAGTTGGAAATATGGAGACAAAGTGTGGAGCAGAGACTGAAGGAAAAGTCTTCTAAAGACTGATTCATCTGGGGATCCATACCATATATAGTGACCAAATATGGATTCTGGGAAGGGCTTGGTAATGGAAGACTAATATGGCTATCTTCTGAGAGGCTCTGCCAGTGTCTTTCAAATACAGAGGAGGATACTCACAGCCAACCATTTGACTGAGCATGGGGGTCTCTGATGAAGGAATTGGAAAAGAGCCTGAGGAGCTGAGAGGAGTTGGTTTGCAGCCCCATGGAGGGAGCAACAGTGTCATCAGGCCAGAAACCCTGGAGCTCCTGGGGACTGAACCACCAACCAAAGAATACACATGGAGGGACCCATGGTGTTGATATCATATGTAGCAGAGGATGGCTTTGTTGGACATCAGTGGGAGGAGAGGCCCTTGGGCCTGAGGGTTTTCAATGACCCTAAGTAGGGGAATGCCAAGGAGGGAAGTTGGGAGAGGGTGCATGGATGGGAGAGCATCCCAATAGATTCAGTGGGAGGAGGGAGGAGGTAGGGATTTTCCAAAGGGAAGACCTGGAAGGGGAAAACATTTGAAATAAGAACAAAAACAAAAACGAAAACAAAAATTACCCTGAGATTCTTCCTCATACCAATCAGAATGACTATGATCAAAAACCCAGGTGACAGCAACTGTTGGGGAGAATGTGGAGAAAGAGCAATATTCCTCCATTGGTACTGGGATTGCAAACTGGTACAATCAATCTGGAAATCAATCTGGAGGTTCCTTAGAAAATTGGAAATATATCTCCCTGAAGCCACAGCTATACACTTGAGCATATACCCAAAAGATATATGTGTCCACCATGCCACAGGGACATTTGATCCACTATGTTCACAGCAGCTTTACACAATGGAATACTACACAGGTATTAAGAATGACGACAATATGAGTTTGCAAGCAAGTGGATGGAACTAGAAAATATCATCCTGAGTAAAGTAAGTCAGACCCAAAAGGACCCACATAATATGTACTCACTAATATGTGGCTTTAGTCAAAAAACACAGGATATTCAGGATATGATCCACAGAACTCAACAGGTTACCGAGCTAAATTGCCTAAGTAAGGGTGATTCAATCATACTAGGGAGGTAGCAAAAAAAAATCATGGGGGCAGAAGGAGGAAGAGGAGGGGAGAGGTGGAGAAAAGGGGAGCATGATCAGGTATTGGCAGTGACATAGGAAAAAGCCCTTAGGACCAGTTGAAGGAATGGAAATATGCAATCTTGGGGATATGATGTGGGAGGACCCTCTAGAATGTACCTACAACCTTGGAGGTGAGAGTTTCTCAGTACTCAAAAGGAGGGACCTTAGATGAAATGGACAACACTGGGGAGAGGGAACTTGTACAGTCCAACTCCAGTTGAAAGACAAGACATCAATTTGAGAGATGGGCTTGCCATTCCACAGTCAATAACTCTGATCCAGAATTGTTCCTTTCTAAAAGAACTTCAGGGGAAAATATGAAAAAAAAAAAAAACCAAACTGAAAGAAGTGACTGGCCAAATTTGGGATCCATCTCAAGGGGAGGCTCCACGGCCTGTTACTATTATTGATGCTATGGTGTCCTTACAGACAGGAGCATGGCTGCCCTCTGTGTGGCCCAAAAAGCAGCTGACTGAGATAGATGTAGATACTTACACTCAATCAATGGACTGAGTTTGGAGACTCCTGTTTCCCTTGAATTAGGGAAACACTGGAAGAAGATGAGAAGGAGGGCAAATCCACAGTAAGACCAGTAGTCTCAGCTATCCCAGATCCCTGAGATGTCTCAGATACTGAGCCATTAATCCAGGCAACATACACTAACTTGTATGAGCACCCCAAAACATACATATACAACAAAGGACTACCTGGTCTGGCTTCTTGAGAGAAGATGAATGTAACCCTCTAGAAACTTGAGGCCACAGGGATTATGGATGTCAGAGGGCTGGTGCAGTTGTGGGTTGGAAGTTGAGGGATTTGAAAAAAGGGGAGGAAGAATGGTATGAGGAATTGTGGGAGGTAGGACTGGGAGGTGGATAATGACTGGACTGTAAAAAAAAATAAAGTTAATAATAAAAGAAAAATGCCCTGCAACCAGATCTTATGGAGGCATTTTCTGAATTGAGGTTCCCTCCTTTAAGAAAAGTTGTGTCAAGTTGATATGAAACTGTTATGATATATAATATTATATAGTATAATTACATTATGGATATGGGTCACCACTTGTGTGTGGAGGACAAAAAGAACTCTGTGGGGAGTTATTACTTCTTTCTGCTTTATGGATGATATGCAAGGAACTCATTACATTCAGCTTGCAAAGCAGGTGCCGGTATCTGCTGTGCCAGCTATTGATTTTAACATTTTTTTTCCAACTTGAAGAAGGGCACTTTACAAAGTCATGTTAGGAGGCTACTCTGGTGGTCTCTACACTGTACTGGCTAACCAATGGTAATAATAAATGACCCTCTGCTGTTACACAATTATAGCTGAGGAGAAATAAAAGTATTTTTCTCAGTTTGAGGGTTTGGGCAATGTATTTATGTGTCATTGCCAGGGAAGAACACACAGACAATAAAAGGATAGCAAATCTTATTCCTCCCTGGCATAATTAATAAGTTTGGCTTAGGCTAGGATTATCAATAAGAGGGCTGATTCCATCCACACTCTGAGAGGGTGTCAGAGGTTTTGAATTTTCTAAATTCCACTGGTTTATGGTCTGAATTCCTTCATTGGATTAATGTGAGAAGAGGAATACATAATCAGAGATGGTATTGGCACCTCCAGAAAGTTTCATTTCTTTCCCTCATAATTTATTTTTTTATTCACATTACATCCCAATCGCACATCCTCCCTTCTCTCCTCCTATCCTAGTCTTCTGAAAATGTGGACCTTACAGCTACTATCCATTTGTTGTGGATTGCCCTGTTGCTGTTTGTATTTTGATGCTAATTCTGCTTACCCAAGAGGAGGCTGCCTGGAACAAGGAGTGAAATACTCAGGTGACTTCAGGTGGAATTTCCTCTAATGAATAAAGATTTCAAAGGAATCAATCATTGGGTTAATAGGCAGAACTTCCTGGTTGGAGAAAGGAAGAGGAGAAGCAGGAGAGAGATCTTTTGAATGGGAGAGTGGATGGAGGACATATGTAGGTACCAAAGGCCCCAGGTTCAGTTGGTAGATCCACTGGAATTCATTACCAGAGGATATGTAACTGAGAAGAGCTTACAAATTAGAACACTACCTGCTGCACTTAGCGATTGTGTTACCTGTTGATTTTAAACTAAGTTGTGTGGTGTTTGTCTTCATGTGGCAAGTGAGTTCTAGAGAGAATGGTACTGCAGCAAAGCATGGGAATGTGAGAAGTGCCATGTGAACTTAGTGAGCCAGGTGGAGAGATTTCAGAACTCTGGGTCAAAGAGTCTGCTGGGCTGAGAAGAGTCTAGCCTATCCACTGGTGCCTAGTTGGTGGTAGTGTGGGATTCTAATTTCATAATTACAGCTACAGGTGTTATTCCAAACTGTGAGGCAAAAATCTACTATGAATTTAAAATTATTAGCCTATGAGTTAAAAATTTGGAGGTTTGGAGAGCTGAGCAGAGTCTAGTGATGTGATGACTCAAGCATGGAAACCTTGAAAGAAAGAAAGAGGGCTCTGAGAAGGAGTGTGAAGAGTCAAGATGGCTGCTGTGAGTCAGCGAACTGGAGAATGCAAGCTGCCTACTTCTTGTTTCAGATATTGATTGAACTGTGAATTTATAAAATTGGGACTATTTGCTTTTAGGATAGATTTATATACACACTAATAAATCAAGAAAGACAAGATACAGACCAGAAGATGTAGGTAAGGTAGCTGAGAGTCCATATAAGTTGGTCCAAAAATCTGAATTATATATAATACTCATGGTGTTGTCAGATTTTCAAGGGTCTCTTACTACATTAACTGCCTCTCAATATGCAGAAAGCACTGTTTTACACATAAAGACTACTAAACTTATTCAGGATGATTTTGAATTGACTTCACTATATATTCAGCTACAAGAAATGATTAGAAATAGGAGTAATCCACTATATATAATCTCATACAGGTCTGCAAGGCCGGCTGTTACAAGGTAATAATGAAATTGACCAGCTATTGATAGGAAGTATATGAGAGGACTCAGAATTCCATTAAAAATAACAAAACATGTTAACAGCAAAGAATTAAAGAATTCTCTATCACTTGGCATCAAGCCAAGAAAATTGTGAGGCACTTTCCTACTTGTTTACTATATAACCATACTCCATTACCTCCTGGAAGTAACCTTAATGGTAGGCAAAGAAATGAAATTTGGCAGAGATATGTTCCTTTTTACAGAGTTTGATAAACTGATATGTGCATCATACTATAGAAACATATTCAGGATTTCAATGGACAATAACCAAAGGCTGATTCTGGTATTACACATTTGTTAGAAGTTATGGCCATTATGGGAATACCCACATAAACTAAAATGGACAACAGTCTGACATATGTCTTTAATAAGATGAAACAATTTTTAATACATTATACGATAAAACATGTTATAGTCATATAACATAATCAATATAGGACAAGCAATTGTGGAACGATCCAATTGAATTCTAAAAGAGATGCTTAACAGGCAATGGCGGGCAACAAAAGCACCCAGAGATAGATTACATAGTGCTTTATTAACCTTAATTTTTAAAATGCTAATCAAAAGAAAACTAACACTGCTAAAAGATATTGAATTTTTGAAAAAAAAAAAACCTGCTAAACTAAACCAGCCTGTTTTACTTTAAGGATGTTCAGACATCAGAATGGAAGATGAGAAATGTGTTAGGCAGAAGGGTTATGCCTATATTTCTATAAGGAGAGAAAAGCTATGGGTTCTTTCCAAATTTGTAGCTTTCCCCAGCCTGAAGTGGGCTGGTACAAACCTTGTTGCCACTGAGGTGGTGCCACCTGCTGTACAGCTTTCAGACTTGGCTGGCTCCTTTTTGAAGTGACAACTGCTCTGAGATTCTGTTGTCTGCAGAGAGGCTGAACCTCTCTTCCTGAGACATTACTGAATAAGCAACCAGTCTGGTGACCAAGAGCTGACAGAATGGCTCCAGGCACCAAGAATGGATTGGCGGAGGTGGTAGGGGGTGGGAGGGTGGCTTCCCCCTTATAAACACCATCTCTTAGTAAACTCACAGGCCTTGAACAGAAATGTGTCATGGTCTCCATTAATTTCTCTCGTAGTCTAAGTCTCTTTCAGCTCCAGCCTGCCTCCCAGGTGTACCTGGTTCATGTAGGCCTTGGGCAGGCATACAACAGATTGGCGCCTGAACAGCTACCAGCTGGAAACATGGAAATGGCAGGGAAACACTGAGGGAATCGCTGTCTTGTGTGGAGCTCCATGAGAAGGAAGAATCAGAGGATCATATCTGGCACAGTGAAAAACAGGTATTTATGCTAGCGCTGGCTTTAAACATCATTTTTTAAAAGTGTTTCTGGAGGTGCTATAGGAATAGGGCTAAGTTTGAAATAGTGCTGACCTGGCACTAGGTCCACTTAGGTGTGACAGCAAAATATATGTGGGACTAGAAACTTTGAATCAGGGTGTTGTCCGCAGCTTTCAAAGCTGCTTCAGGCAAGAGGGATAGGGTTTAAAATAATAAAACATGTGGTTGTCCACAGTCGAGAACTGCATCAGGCTAGAGGAATAGTGTTTAAAATAATAAAATAAAATAATATAATATAATATAAGATAATAAAATAAAACTACAAATAAATGACTTATTTAAATGAAAATAAAATGTTTTAAAGCTGGAATCCTATAAAGTGAATTGGAATTTGTTGATAATACACAACAAATCAATAATAAAAGTAGCAAATATATGATGACTCAAGATTCCATGATTCTTGGCTTAAGAGATGACTCTCAAAGATGGACAGAGTTTAGAAGTATTGTATTGCTTAGGTAGAGGACCTAAGATCAGTTCCTACAACTCAAAGCAGGAAGTTTACAGCTATATTCAACTGCAGGTCCCTTGGAACTAATGTATTCTTCTGGCCTCTGAAGGCACTACAAACATAAAGGTATACACAGCACCAGCAGCAACACTGTTGCTACTACTAGTATCAGTAACACAAGTTTTTAAAAATTCACTCTGACAATTCCACAACAGGATTTATTCTATGACCACATCCAGGTATTCAGGATACAGAACAACAGGAACATAAACATCAGTGTTCATATATTATTTAAAAGTTTTGAAAACTTATTCCCATGGAAACATCCCTGGGGGGAATCCAGCCATTTTCTCCTGGAACACTTTATCAAAGGCTTCAGCTTGGGCTACTGTGAAGTGATTCTTCCAGTCCCCAGTTGTGCCTGTAAAATGTGAAGAAGATACATAGGTGGATTTATAATGGTCATAACACTAAACTAGTTCTTTCCATCATATGCTTTTACCTTCCGTTTGATAATGATCACACAATTAATATCCTACATCCACTCCAGTAGTGACTCACATTACAGGTTTAGAAATCTGGAAGCAGTCCTGAGGCACAGTTTCAAAGAAAGAGCCTCCTGGAACCTTGGCATTCCCATAGCTAGAATGCCCCAGATTTCTCTCTGCAATATTGTGGAGGGTCTTGCATGCTTTCTTAAGTTATTTACTGGATAAGAGTTAGAAGTCTCAGGACAAGCTTAGCAAAGTATACTTAGACTCTTCATTACAACCAGGTATAGCAGTCTACATTGCATATTAGAAGCAAGTTGGTGAATTCTTCTGACAAATGGAGATTCCCTACAGACACTTTAAAGAACAGCCAAGTTACACTCATATGCAAGAATTTACCAAGGCCTAGGATATAGAAGGGTTGTGGTATTATATTACTCATGAGAAGGTCTGCTAGAGCAGAACCCCCTCGTGCTAGCTTTCTAAAGGCTCAAAGGAGTAGAAGAAATTGTGACTAGGTTGTGAAGTCCTTACCTGACATTAGCTGACTCTAGGCAGGGCTGTTTTATCTTTACTGTAAATATTACCTAGTTCCTGTAAGTCTTTTGAAGTCATTTCTCTGTTTTGTGTCAGATACTTCAATGTACTTTGCCTGCTGTGACACGCTACTCCTTTCTTTTCTGTATTATATAAGACTAGTGTTTGATTTGTGACAATACATTCAGATTCAGCACACTCTCTCCTCTCTGTGTCTGTCTATGCTCACCTGTTGGAACCTTGATTCCCACAGGTTGAAAGGGGCTGACTGAGCCTGGTCTGTGGCATTAATAAATCAAACTACTATTTTCTGTAGAAAATTAACTTCTTCCTTTCTTTCTTTCTTTCTTTCTTTCTTTCTTTCTTTCTTTCTTTCTTTCTTTCTTTCTTTCTTTCTTTCTTTCTTTCCTTCCTTCCTTCTTTCTTTCTTTCTTTCTTTCCTTCCTTCCTTCCTTCCTTCCTTCCTTCCTTCCTTCCTTCCTTCCTTCTCTCTTCTCTTCTCTTCTCTTCTCTTCTCTTCTCTTCTCTTCTCTTCTCTTCTCTTCTCTTCTCTTCTCTTCTCTTCTCTTCTCTTCTCTCTCTCTCTCTCTCTCTCTCTCTCTCTCTCTCTCTCTCTCTCTCTCTTCTCTGAAACAGGGTTTCTTGGTATAGCTCTGGCTGTCCTGGAATTCACTTTGTAGACCAGGCTGCCTTCCAAGTGAGGGGATTAAAGGCATGTGCCACCATGCCTTGCCAAAAATTTCTTAAGTCCTGAAATCATATATACAAACTTCTCCCTCTGTCTAAATTATGTCCTAGCTTTTCATCTCCCAACCTATATGCTAGACAATCTAATAGCAGCAACAATGGCTTGATCTTTTTATATATACACAGATTATTCCTGCTTCCCATCAAACTTGTTCCTATCATGCTATCCTACTCAGAAGTGTTTATCATCTCAATGATTCAAACAGACTTCAACTGTTCTGTCTACATCTTAGTATTTACTTATAGAAGTAAATAATTTTAAAGCAACTTTTAACCAATATCTTAAAATAGTTTCTACTTATATGTGTGTGTGTGGTCACATGAGTGCTGCAGATACACACAGTTATGAGCAGCATTTCAGCTGTCTTGATTTTCTCACTAGATATGGTGAACCCAGCCCCTCACAGCTGAGGGCATTGAAGGACTCTGTTTCACTCATCCATGGTGTTTTGTGATGCATGAAGATCTGCATAATTTCAGCACATGTCCAATGTAGCACTGTGTCTTCTGACCATATATTGTTTTTCACCACTCCATTACAGAATGTCTTTAGTTATAACCTTAGAGATTAATCAACTGTTCATTCTGTGTTGTGTCTTCTGTCATCCTAGAGGACTAATAATTTTCATATAATTACATCTTGCTCTTTGTCTTTTTATTAATGACACTGTAACCTTCTCTTCCCATCTTTCCTCCATTTACAACCCAGCAGGTCCCATCCTTGCTTTGTTTCCTAGCTGTGACACTGTTATTTACACCATGTATTTATGCTTTGAATATACACACAGAATATGCATGAAATATATTTGGAAAGAAAGTGTTTCTGAAATTACTAAGTGGTTCATTGTACAGAGTGACTGACATATAGGATATACTCAGTGTGGGATTGTTAAATAAATTCGTGCATACCTGAGAAAGGTATAGGCAGTGCTCCTATTTTGCTGATGACGAAAAATTAGTCTTTGAGATGTTACCAGTACGACAGTGATGGATGTGTATTTGAATCCAAAAAGAATGACAATAGAAGCCATTCTTTTCTTTATCACATTACTTTCTTTCTGTATCATCACATAAGTTAATTTTAATTCCCCAGAGGGCTATATTAAAGAAAATATAAAGAATTCATAAAAATGTAAATCCTTGATACAGCATATTAAAATAATATACTATAATTGATATGAATATAAAAGTGTCATCTAATGAGATGAGTACCTATTAATATCCATTGTGCTCTCAGGTTCTTTCTTTTCTTTATTAGAACATGATATCTTATGGTTTTTGACAGCATGCCTGGATCCTGATAGGCCAAACCAGATAGATGTTAGACTCAAACATCTCAAACAAATTCAATATGGATTCCCAATGGAATAAATCAGTCCATCTGAGAAACCACATCTTTGGAGGTACACACATGGAGTTGTAAGTTCACCTATTTGCAAATTCTGTGCACCTTATTGATGCACTTTTATTTTCTTTCCTTGTTTCTAAAAATCTCCGCAAACTTTTGTGTGTCAGATGTCAGGATAACCCTAACATGTGGTGGCATAACTCTTGTTGAAAAAGAACTTCCTCATAGTTCTGGAGGCTGCAGATCTCACATCAGAATACTGTCCAAACATTTGTAGGATTTTCTTTATGGCCTTAAGATGGGAGGCTTCTTCTTCTGTCCTTGGGTCATCTTCCCCTTTTGACTCTGATTCAGGTCTTCTGAAGATACCAGTGAAAATGATCAATGGCCCAACTACTGTGTCCATTAAATAATACACTGTGAAGTAATGAGTGCTGGGAATTTTGAGGTTTGCCAGAATATATTTCCTATACATATCTAGATTGTGGCATTGTCTTTATAAAGTCTTGTCACCCAAAGAGTAGCTAAATATCTCTCTAGTTTGCATTTCCTGCAGAGCCTAAATATTGAATTATAATGACTACAATTGTACATGGAAAATCATTGCTTGGAGATTAAAACCAGATGCATCTCAACAACTTGAATGATTGAGTCTCTGGGATAAAGGTTACAAAGCAGCTCTGCAGAGGCAATAAAAGGTAATTTCTTGTGTCTTAAGATAAGAACAATTAAAGGATTTTTGGAAAATAGGTCTAGTGAATTCCTCATGGCTCAGGCAAGTCTAACACTTACTACAGCTTTTTAACGCTTTATGATATAGGGAATTAAGTTGCCTAATGGTAAATAATGGAGTGTGTTTTAGCATTATCTTAGATTTGCACATATTTTGATGATTCAAAACTGGCACCAATCTGATAGAGAAATTGAGAAGACAAATATAATCTTTACATACATTTTTCTTTCAAAGTTATTTCCAGACATATCCATTTCATCATTCTCTATAATGAATTAGTGAAGCAAGTGGGTAATGTATTTTGTGTCCCTCATCAGTGACCTGGTTTCCAGAATTACCTGGCTTAAAGGATATTGGTGTCACACTAGTATAAGAAAAATAATCCCCCCAAATAAAAGCTATCTTCAAATGCAAAAAAAAAACAAAAAACAAAAAAACAAAAAAACAAAACAACAACAACAAACAACAACAAAAAACATATGCTACATATAATCACTAGGATAATTAAATTTCTAAAGACTAATGAAGTCTTATCAAGTATTTTGGCAGAACTATATTATAATTACTGTATGTATGTATGTATTTCTGCTGTCATCTGTGCTGCATGGCAAATAGTATTTGTATTTGGAAGAGAATAAAACCAAGTATGGTCTCATCCTAAAAGAATCTTCCTGGCAAAGCAAAAACAACAGTTGTCTTCATGGAATTTTGTCTTAAATTCTATTCCATCTGCTCTGATTTGTCTCTGCTAATGCTTTTGCTTGTCAGTTTCCTTATCCCTTTGCTCTTAACAGAGCTACTTCATTCCTTTAGGTATGTAATAACAGACTTATTTTCTTACAATGTTTTAACACTGCCAAATTCTCATTCATTATAGAAAATCCAGAAACAGACCACTTTGCTTAGGTGAGACCATTTTTCTAGTGCAGTATGTCTCCACAGAGTCAGGAGTACAGTAGTGTGATGGCAGCTGGAAAGAAAAGTTTATTTTTCCACATGCCTTGAACTTTAGTGTATAGATTTCCATTATCTTTTAGTTAGTGGTGACATATCTTTATGTTTACATCTCAGTCAAAATTTCCCATTATTTGGATAGTACTAGTCCTGGACTAAATACAATCTGGTATCTACTTTGACTTCATGTTTTATTTGAAAACTCCTTATATCCTTATATTGTTCATTTCCAAATTTCACACTCCAAAGCTGTCAACGGAAGGCAAATGCTGAAATATTTCAATTATGTATAAAGAAAAGATACTAACATATATTGTTAGTATCCAAATTTCAGACTCCAAAACTGTCGATTGAAGTTAAAGGCTGAAATATTTAAATTATGGATAAAGAAAATTAAACTCATAATTTATACTTCATTCATTTATACCCATGTTTTTATTCAGTGTTAAATATCTGATGACTGACACCTTCTTTCTTCTACTCTAAGTTCCATCTCACCTATCATTATCTAATTAGGTCTGGGTGAGGTTCAAGGTCTGATTCATTCTGGCAAAGTCACTCCAGAACTGTACAGCTATGACACCACACACAGAAACAATCTGCTCCCATCATAGAGAGGAGTTGGCAAATAAATAGAGAGCATTGAAATTCCCCGTTCAGGAAAGAGAATTCCAAAGAAGAGAGGGGTCATGACCCTAAAGCAATCTAAACACAGGTTGGCAAATTACATCAGATTTTAACATTAGAGATTTTTTTTTTACTCCTATAGGAGTATAATCTTGGCTTACAGTTGGCAGCAATCTTGACCTGTTCAACATCTTTTCCAGCAGTTAATGTAATTTTTGCAGTTCTATGCTTATCATCTTAGATATATCTTTGGTCTACTGCATTACACTTTTTATATTTTAGAAATGAGGAATGTGATACAGGAAACTTTACAATGCCTCATAGAATACTGACTACTTTCCCATTTTCTTCATTGAAGTTATTAGACATGACCATCTCCAATCCCAAGTTCATCTACCAGAATAAATCAACTTTGCAGAGTGTCTTAAATCCACATCTTCTCCACAAAAACCTTCCCTGTAATGTCTGTGAGAAGCTATCGGTGATGAGCAGTGACTTTCAGTACATTCCCAACAACTACTTAGAGCTTCATTGGCACAACAAGCCCTTCACTTGTTCTGACATATTCTGAAGCTAGATGATGTCTTTACCTTTTCTCATGAGCTTGAAGCCATTGGGAACCCAATCGTCCTTAACGAGACTATAATTGGACATGTTGTTTTCTTTCATGGCTTGGAAGGAGCTGTATTTGAGGACGAGATCCAGCTCATCTGGCCCTAAATTTTTCCCTAGGAAGTCACAGATCTTCTTTATGGTTTCCTTTGTATCCTAAAAGAAGAAAGTGAAATGAGGGCAATCAACAGAGAGCACTGAGAGAAAAGATTCAAACATGTGATCTGTAGATGGGGATGATCAAAATGTTGTGAAAAGGTCATCATCAAATGAGAGAGCTTGATAGGAATTAGGCAATAAAGGAAATGGAACAACTGGAGGAAGGACTCAGACTCAACATTTATATATTGAGTGGGCTCTCAATGTGGCTCATCTCTGCTCTCTAAAAGACAGAGACTGGGTATTCTTTTTAGGGAAGAGGAAATGTAAGAGAGAGGCTCTCATAGAACCAAGGTTAAATTTAAACTTGCTTTTTAGAGGATCATGACCTTGAATTTCAGACCTTCCTGGGTCAATCTCCATAGTACTAAGGTCACAGGTGTGTGCTGACACAGTCTCTCAGTATACTGAGTTTTTTTTCTTAAGACAGGGCCTCACTATGGAATTTTTTCTTGTGTGTTGGAAGTTGCTGTGGAGATTAGTATATGTCATGCTCACAGAGATCAGAAATCCATCTATCTGGCTTTTTCCTTCCAAGTGCTGGCACTGAAAGTATGTACAAGCATACCTACCCTGCCCTGGCAGGTTTAAAGAAACTTATAGAAATGCTGCTAGACAATGATTAAGGCAAATGAAGACTTGTGCACAAAATCCTCAGCAGAGATTACTGTTAGTTCCAGATAATAGTGTTTGCTTAGGTATCTGAAAACAATACAGATTTTTAGGACAGTTTCATAGAAATGTTCTCAATATTTGTTTTTTGAAGGTACTTCCAAGAGATTTTGTTTTGAGAAAGTATCTCAGGTTGCAGCTTATATGGGCATCACATTCCCAAATTTTCTCTCTCAGATCTCTAACTGTTGTAATGATATCTGTGTACTACCACAATTAATTTAATCTTCTGATATAGTCATTACAAGGTAAAATCTTAGAACATCAAAAATTGTGCTTTTAATCCTAGCCTTCCCCATGGGGACATGAGGTTTTCTTGGTTTAAAACATTTTTTGCATATTTATTAGTATTCTGCTTAATATTTCATATGTATGTAAACAATCATGACAATAACTGAAAAGAATGTGTTAATGGTCAGATAGAAGACTTATTAGACTGTGTAGTAGTGTGTAGCAGACAGCTGGGTAGTGATCCTTTCTTGGGAAAAGTGAACTTAATGATGATTAAGTAAAAGATTCTACATATGGAAAAAGAGTGTGATGAAACTTTTTTAATTGTAAAATTAATTTATTTTGTACACTCTATATGTTATTTCCCCAAAGCCGATCCACCCTATGACTGTTCAACAACAGCACATATCTCCTCCCCACCATTCTGTCTCTATGGGGATGTCCTCCCCAAACCAGCTGACTTCTAATCTCCCTGTGTCCTCCAGTCTCCCAAGGGTTATGTGCATCATCTCTGAATGAACACTGACCAAAAGTTCTCTACTGTATATGTGTTGGAGGCCTCATATTAGCTGGTGTATGCTGTCTGTTTGGTGGTCCACCTTTTGAAAGATCTCAGAGGTCCAGATTAATTGAGATTCTTGGTCATCTTAAAGGATCACCCTTCTCCTCAGCTACCTTCAGCCTACTCTAATTCAAAAACAAGGATCAGCTGCTTTTGTCCATTGGCAGGGTACAAACATCTGCCTCTGATTCTTTCAGCTGCTTGCTGATGCTTTCAGAGGCCATTTATGATAGGTCCCTTTTTGCAAACTATCCAGAGACTCAGGAATAGTGTCAGGCCTTGTGACCTCCCCTTGAGCTAGACACCACTTTGGGTCTTTTGCTGGACCTTCTTTTCCTCAGGTTCCTCTCCATTTCCAACCCTGTCATTCTTTCAGACAGGAACAATTATGGGTCAGAGTTATGACTGTGGGATGGTCCCACTCTCCCTCATTTGATGCCCTGTCTTCCTGATGGAAGTGCAGGTAGGGTCTATAACATCATTCTTCCTAATGCATGGAAATTCATCTAAGGTGTCTCTCTTTGAGTCCTGAGAGTCTTTAACTTACCAGGTCTCTGGTAAATTCTGGAGGGTCCCCTAAACATCCTAATTTTAGAGGATGCCTGTTTCCATTCTTACTGCTGGCCATCAGAGTTTCAGTCCTTTTCCTTCACACAATACTAGATCAGGTTCACCTCTCCATCCCAGTTCCCCCATATACATTCTCTCCCAGGTTCCTCCCTCCTATTTCCTGAGAGAAAACTCTATGAGGTCAAATTTGTTTTTGAATAATTTCATCTTTCAGTTTTTGTCTGGTTGCATTTTTACTTTTTATTAAAAATTATTTTTCTTCATTCCTTCAGGGAAGCAGGTAGGCTGAGAGCAGATTTTTGGCTTTCTCTCTGCTTTTCTAGATCCTATGACCAATATTCATCTTTTGTTGTTGTTGTTATTGTTGTTGTAATGGGTTCTCATTCTTAACTGAGTGATAACTGTAAGCTCACCTTTTTCAAGTCTTCATAGTATAGTACCAAGAAGTTGTCCCATTCTCTCATGGATAGCCAGTCACGGACATGCTCAAACCATGATCCAAATAAGACTGTGTGCAGGGAGAAGTGGAGTGTCAGTTACAAAGCACTAACAAAGGGTCTGCTTGACTTTCTTCATTTTCTGAAAGCAGCAGCAGAAAGCTTCTCTAAGAAAAATCTAACTAGTCTGTATTTATAGCATTAAACATGATATTTGAGGTTGATACACAAATAGAGAACTGATAAAATCAAGTTCATTATCAAACTCATTACCACTAAGATTTACCATTGATGCCATGAGGAGATATTCTACTGCCAAGGTGCAAGGTCAGAGGTGTGTGCTGGAGGAAACCTATCACACCAATACAGAAATCCAGAGGTGATTTCTGTAAGTACCTAGTGAGGTATATGAAGACAACAGAAAGATTTGAAAACAGAGATGGGAGAACAGTATTTTATATGGTGTTGGAAAGAAACATTCCAATTTATACAGCAACCTACTGGCAGAAATCTAATAGATGTATAAAACAAAGCTATATGACATCATTAATAATCACATCAACAAAGTTAGGTAAGGGGATAAGGCACCTTTATGGTGTGTGTGTGTGTGTGTGTGTAAGGGGTAGGGAGAGAGAGAGAGAGAGAGAGAGAGAGAGAGAGAGAGAGAGAGAGAGAGAGAGAGAGAGAGAGAGAGAGAGAGAGAATGTGAGGTTTTAGAATTATCTTAGCATATGTTTGGATGCAGATCTGTTGATTATGAGAACTACATAAGGCACTGCCAAGTGGGGAAGACAAGAGACAGAGGAATTTTAACAGATTCCCTCAACTCAGCATACCTATGTCTACAGTTCCTTTTGGGAGTATATAGGGGTATCATTTCCATTTCTCAGTTTTCAATTTTCAGCCCCTGATTTTCCACATAATGCTCTTATCCTGAGCTGAACTCACATGCTACAATATAGATGTACCAGTCCGAAAGTGTCTTGTGTTGCAATAATGACACAATTGTTATGGGGTTACATAAATGATGTCTGATTAGATTTGAGCCTTGATCCTTGAGATGGAATTCATGCCTGGTACTATAATCCTGGTCATGAACCCATTGTTGATGATGTCATGGTTCCAAACTAGGGTTCCTACTGTCATTTAACTAAATGGTCATATTGTCAAACTACCGTCTAAATATTTGTATTTATACCTGTGGAATTGTGCTGTTCTATATCTTTGTTAGAGATTAATTTTGCAACTGGCTCTGGATAATGTAGACTCAGAAGTGATCAAAATGTGCAGCCTAATTGTGAGTGCTCAGTCATTGATGTACCAAATACTCAGGAAATACCATGGGACAGGAAGTAGAAAGTAAAAACTAGAGAATGTGGTGGAGTGATTTGAAATATTCCTCTGTAAATATTGTCCTTTGAACATGAATTAGCTGTTATGCAAATGTGCTCATATCACCAATGGTTGCCTATAGCAAAACTGCATAACATAAAGCCGATCAATATTCCAGGATGCATGGGAGAGGGTGTCCTGAATCCTCACTCCTCACTGAAGATCTATTTGCAGTTGATGGCTACTAGATGAGAAAGACTTCCACACCCTTTTCATATAGGGCCACTTTTATGTTTCTAGTGCCCACATGGATGACCCTACATCCATGCACATATGAGTACCACAAATTATCAGTAGTGGGTTGTACTGTTTTGAAAAAAAATTAAGTTCTGCTATGGACATATTATGGACTGTATAGTGTGTTGGAATGCATACTGGTAAATCTGGTAGAATGTGATATAACATATTCATTTTTAATTTTTTAAAGAATAGAAATATTATGTATAAAAACACAAAAATATTGAAAAATAAATCAAGTCAAAACATTGGACATATGCAGCTGGAAACACGAATTTCTGGGGTACTGGTTAGTTCCTATTATAGTTCCACCTATAGGATTGCAGACCCCTTCAGCTCTTTGTGGACTTTTTCTAGCTCCTCCATTTGGGGCCCTGTGTTCAATCCAATAGATGACTGTGAGCATTAACTTCTGTGTTTGCAGGCACTGGCATAGGCTCACAAGAGACAGCTATATCAGGGTCTTTTTAGCAAAATCTTGCTAGCCTATGCTATAGAGTCTGCGTTTGGTGGCTTATTATGGGATGTATGCATGGTGCAGTCTCTGGATGTTCCATCCTTTCCTCTCAGCTCCAAACTTTGTCTCTATAAGTCATTCGATGGGTGTTTTGTTCCCAATTCTGAAGGGGCAAAGTGTTCACACTTTGGTCTTAGTTCTTCTTGAGTTTCATGTGTTTTGCAAATTATATCTTGGGTATTCTATGTTTCTGGTCTAATATCCACTTATCAGTGTGTGCATATCATGTGAGTTATCTTGTGATTGGGTTACCTCACTCAGGATAATACCCTCCAGATCCATCCATTTGCCTAGGAATTTCATAAGTTTATTGTTTTAATAGCTGAGTAGTTTTTCATTTTGTAAATATACCACAATTTCTATATCCATTCCTCTGTTGAGGGACATATGGATTCTTTCCATTTTCTGGCTATGATAAATAAGGCTGCTATGAACATAGTGGAGCTTGTATTCTTATTACCAGTTGGAACATCTTCTAGATATATGCCCAAAAGTGGCATTGCTGGTTCCTCCAGTAGTACTATGTCCAATTTTCTGAGGAACAGCCAGACTGATTTCCAGAGTGGTTGTACAAGTTTGCAATCCCACCAACAATGGAGGAGTGTTCCTCTTTCTCCACATCCTCGCCAGCATCTGCTGTCACATGAATTTTTGATCTTAGCCATTCTGTCTGGTGTGAGGTGGAATCAGGGTTGTCTTGATTTGTATTTCCCTGATGATTAAGGATGTTCAACATTTTTTCAGGTTGAAAAGCATATGAAATGAATTAATGGCCACCAAGCCTGTTCTACTTGAGAAAAACGATTTTATCTTAAAACCCCATCCACATGAGTTAGTTTCAGCAGTCAACCATACACATCCCTGTGTCACCTTAGACTCTCAGTTTAGAGATTGTCCCCATGAAATTTGCCTATGAATGTGTATTTGAGTGATTGTCTTTATTGACCAATGATGTGGTAGCGCAAAGAGCATAAACCTGTTGACCTGGTCTGAATGAAAAAACTGAGAGTGAGACATTGAGAAAATTAGTAGGCTGATTTGTAAACTGTTTTCACTTCAGCTCTTTCTTAAGATCCTCCCTTGATTTCTCCTTTGATAAATTTTTCACCTGAAAGTGTAAGTCAGATAAACTCTTTCTGCTCTTAAGTTGCTTCTGGAAAGACTATTTTATCAGAAAAAACATAAACCAAACTAGACCAATCATTAAACAGGAAATAGGAGAACACCTTGTGTACCTTAGCAAAATCATCAAAATGACAGGCATTGATAGTCAACTTACAATTATAAGAACTTATTAATGTGACTTTTTATTTTTTAATTTAAGTTTTATTGCACTATGATGAGAAAAGATAATTTCAATTTATCAGAAATTAACATTTAACATTTAAAACATATTTTAACATTTAAAAACATATTTTGAGTACATACAATTACATCACATTCTTCTTCTCCTTTGGTTCCCCAATTCTTCCCAGAGAACCCCCTTCAATACCTGCCATATTTTTCAGGATTTTTATCATATTTTGTAAAATTTATAAAATAATATAACAATAAAAATGAGTACTCTAAAAGTTACTGGATATAAAACCACAATCAACTGAAAAATCTTATATTGATGCTTGTCTACAGCAATACTGAAAATACATACCTTATTCTCAATATAAATTTCAAATAATTCCAAATATATAAGTATATCACATTTTAAAATAATATATCACCTCTTCAGGTCAGTGCCTGCTCCAGGCCACCATGTGTGTGAACTCAGCAGACAGTCCACTGTCCCCAGAGGATTCTACACTCTGTTGGTGCCCTTGCATGCACAGGATCTTAGGATCCCTGGTGAGTAGAGTGTAACATCTGTTCTAAAACAATCATGATGGCCTGTGCCAGCAAAAGCAAGGACACAGGACTCCTGCCTGACCAGCAGCTCAGGTTCCTTCAGATCAGTGCTGGTCTACCTTGGTTTCG
The DNA here is from genome assembly GCF_978045245.1 of Mus caroli. Lineage (NCBI taxonomy): Eukaryota > Metazoa > Chordata > Mammalia > Rodentia > Muridae > Mus > Mus caroli. The sequence continues at coordinate 130,828,266 of NW_028227263.1, read as the reverse complement.
AACACAATGTCCCATGGTCCCCAGAGGAGATTCCGATTGCAGTTTCTCTAACACACCGGCAATCTTAGGATTTGAGTATCCCAGTACCCAGGAGCGTGGTCACAACTGGATTTTAGTGTTTCAGAGGAAGCTTGACTGCCAAGAACTCTGACACATCCAGAAAATCAGGTTCATAGGATCCTGGAATCATAGGATCATAGAGAAAGCTGGACTCTGAGGAGTTCTGAATCAACTGGGATTACAGGAAGGACAGGCTCCAATCAGACATATTGAGGGCAGCAAGCACTTGAGATAATCGGATAACAGGAGACAAGTGTAAGAATAGAAGCAACAGAAACCAAGGCTACTTGGCATCATCAGAACCAAACTGTCCCACCATAGCAAGTCCTGGATACAGCATCACACAAGATATGGATCTAATGTCACTTCTTTTGATAATGATGGAGGACTATAAGATGGAAATAAATAACTCTTTTAAAGAAACACAGAAGAACACATCCAATCAGGTGAAAGAATTGAACAAAACCATCCAGGATCTACAAATGGAAGTAGAAACAATAAAGAATTCACAAAGGGAGACCACTCTGAAAATAGAAAACCTAGAAAAGAAGTCAGGAGTCATTGATGCAAGGGTAACCTACAGAATACAAGAGATAGAAGAGAGACTCTCAGGTGCAAAGATACCTTAGAAAACATTGACACAATAATCAAATAAAATGGAAAATGCAAAAAGATCCTAACCCAAAGCATTCAGGAAATCCAGGACACAGTGAGAAGACCAAATCTAATGGTAATAGGTATAGACAAGAAGAAAGATTTTCAACCTAAAGGGCCAGTAAATGCCCTCAACAAATTTATAGAAGAAAACTTCCCCAACCTAAAGAAAGAGATCCCCATGAATATACAAGAAGTCTACAGATCTCCAAATAGTTTGGACCAGAAAAGGAATTCCTCCCATCCTATAATAATCAAACCACCAAATAAAATCAGTAAAGGGAAAAAGTCAAGAACATATGAAGGCAAACCTATCAGAATTTCACCTGACTTCTCCCCACAGATTACAGAAGCCAGAAGATCCAGGGAAAATGTCATACAGACCCACAGTGATCACAAATGCCAGCTCAGGCTACTATATCCAAGAAAAGTCTCAATTACTATAGATGGAGAAATTAAGGTATCCCATGGCAAAACCAAATTCACACAATATCTTTCCACAAACCCAGCCCTTCAAAGGATAATAAAGGGAAAGCTTCAACACAATGAGGGAAACTACGCTCGAGAAAAAGCAAGAAAGTAATCTTTCAACAAACCTGAAAACATAGCCACATGAACAGAATTCCAAATCTAAAAATAAACATAACAGGGAGAAATAACAACTTTTCCTTAATATTTCTTAATATCAATAGACTGAATTCCCCAATAAAAAGACATACAATAACAGACTGGTTATGTAAACAGGAACCCACTTTTTGCTGCATACAGAAAATCCACCTAAGGCATAAAGGAAGACACTAACTACCTCAGAGTAAAAGGCTGGAAAACAATTTTCCAAGCAAATGGTCCCAAGAACCAAGCTGGAGTAGCCACTCTAATATCAAATAAAATGGACTTTCTCTCTTTTTTAAAAATGGCTCATCATAATTTATTTTATATTAAAATGTAGAGCTTTTGGGGGTAGGGTGTTTACCTTCTTTTTTTTTTTTTTTTTTGAAGTAACTGAATAAAAAGAAAACAGGTAAATACAAGAGTTCTGCTGGCTCCTACTTTATAAAAGGTCGTGCACACCTGTTCTGCTTAGCCCTTACTGCCATCTGTCCAGGTGCAAAGGCTACAAAAGGAAGCAAGGGAAACAGACACAAATAAGTTTTCTGCTTTTTTACTTGAAATTTGTAAGCTTACTTTGTGCTATTCACAAGCTACTTTTCTATTTTTCTTTAAAAAATTATCATCTTGAGTGAGGTAACACAATCACAAAGGAACTCACACAATATGTATTCACTGATAAGTGGATATTAGCCCAAAACTTAGGATACCCAAGATATAAGATACAATTTGCTAAACGCATGAAACTCAAGAAGAATGAAGACCAAAATGTGGACAATATGCCCCTTCTTAGAATTGGGAACAAAACACCCATGGAAGGAGTTACAGAGACAAAGTTTCGAGCTGTGATGAAAGGATGGACCATCTAGAGACTGCCATATCCAGGGATCCATCCCGTAATCAGCTTCCAAACGCTGACACCATTGCATACACTAGCAATATTTTGCTGAAAGGACCCAAATATAGCTGTCTCTTGTGAGACTATGCCGGGGTCTAGCAAACACAGGAGTGAATGCTCACAGTCAGCTATTGATGTATCACAGGGCTCCCAATGGAGAAGGTAGAGAAAGTACCCAAGGAGCTAAAGGGATCTGCAACCCTATAGTTGGAACAACATGATGAACTAACCAGTACCCCGGAGCTCTTGTCTCTAGCTGCATATGTATCGAAAGATGGCCTAGTCGGCCATCACTGGAAAGAGAGGCCCATTGGACTTGCAAACTTTATATGCCCCAATATAGGGGAATGCCAGGGCCAAAAGAATGGGAATGTGTGTGTAGGGAAGTGGGGGGCGGTATGGCGGACTCTTGGGATAGCATTGGAAATGTAATTGAGGAAAATATGTAATAAAAATATTAAAAAGAAAAAAATGAAAAATCTACAGATGAAATGAAAACGTAAAGAGGCATTTCCATAAAATAGCAACTTTACACCAAATTCATGATTAAAAAAAAAATCTTGCCAAGTATTTGGACATATATGAAATGCTTCAAAACCTGACAGATAAACACTGAGACATGCTTCATTTAATAAATAGAAGTGTGCATTTATAAAACAGAAAGCTGCCTCTCCCCATAGGAGCCTGCCACCAAAATGGAAAATAGTCTTCTCAACTTTACACCAAACATTTAGCAATAAACCCCCTTCACTAACCAGACGGGAATAGCTGTGATCGCTCTTTACAGTTTTATAACTAACAAAAATAGAGTCTTTTTTAAAACCTCAAATTAGGGTACCCTAATCAAGGCAAAAAAAAAAAAAAACAAAAAACTAAAAAAAAAAAACTTAAGAAGTGGCTTACCGTTAGCACAACACTTGTACAGTACTACAAAATGCACTGTCACCATCAAAGAAATTAGTGGCATACTGAAGGGTCACCTTAAACAAAATATACAGTAATTGAAATGCTAAAGGCATTTCCATGGAGTAGACAAGGAAGAAGAAAAGCTGGAGGTTCAGTATTAAAACAGGTGATTTGGGAAGGGGCTTGTATGCACACTGTTTAATGGAAACAGGCAAGATGTGTGGCTACTGCCAACTAGAGTCCTAAGAGAGGCCTTCCTTTGCAAAGAATTTTATATAAAAGTAACAGAAATAAAGGTATCAAAAAAGAAAAAAAAAGGAAAAAAGAAAAACGACTTGTATAAGGCATTCTGCTGCATATAGCTTTTTTTTTTTTTTTTGAATAAATGGTGCCAACAAATGTTTTATACTCACACCAATGCTGGTTTTGAAATCGTACTCTTCAAAGGTATTTGTGCAGATCAATCCAATAGTGGGGCCCAGTGGGCTGGGTGGGCTGACAGGCTGTCTACCTTCTCATGTAGGATCCACTGGGAGACTGTTTGGACATGCCCATGTTCATGTAGCCAACGGGTCCCAGGGCCGTGTACATCATGTTAGTGTGGGGTGGGGTCTGCATCGGCTGCTGGGCATATGGATGGCTTCCCATCATATGCCCAGCAGATGGGCACATCTGCAACTGCATTGGGTACTGGGGGGGGGTTTATTCATGTAGCCATGGTAGCTGTGTTAACCACTGTTCATCATCCTGTTCATCATTGGCTGGGACATGCTATACCCATTCATGGCATTCAGAGTGTTCATGTTCATATTTACGGAGTTGACATTGTAGGCTGGCGCTGGCATCAAGTTCACACTCATGTTCATGCCTCTTTGCATTGTTAAAGTCCATGCAGGACCCTGCATGGCTACAGTTTGGGAACGCCCATCGATTTGTGACTGATGGGTGGCAGCATCTGGTGGCAGAGATTCGGACTTAGTTCTCATGGAGACGTGGCCCTTGCTGGCAATCTGAGTTTGCAGTATTTGGCTGTGGGAGATGCCAATATTCGATGCTGCCTTGTTCTGCTGCAGGAGAGATGGTGGCAGATTCATGGGAGGAGGAGTCAGGTTAGGGGGTGGGGTCATGGTAGCTTGTGCTTGAGGTACTTCAGGGACAGAGTGTAGAGACTGTGAAAGCTGAACAAGCCCTGTGTTGCTTGATGGTGTGGACAAAGAGGCACTGTTTGCATAGGAGGTCACAGCAGTGGAATGATTAATAAGTGTATTAGTTAACTGCTGCAGTTTGTCAGGGTTGAACGTGGCAGATGGCTGTGGGTAGTGCCCATCCCCAAAATCACTTTGACCCATTCACTCATATAAGCCAATGTTGGTATTGCTGGTCTCAGGGATGTCAGCCAGCTTCATGGGTGGGGTGAAATTGGTGACCATGCTGCACTGAGCTAGCTGCTGACTGCTACTGGGAGGCCTCTCCACCACACAGCCTTGGGGAAACTTGACACTGCAGGTTGGAGGGGAGCTGATGCTGGTCTGCTGCATCATGCTGTAGTTACCGATGATGTTGGACATCTGCTGGGTGACAGCACAGCTGTTCTGTGTCAGATTGCTAGAGGTGAGACTGCTATAGGAGCAACTATTCTGGGAAGAGCTATTTCCACAGATGCTGCCTCCCATGGTTGAGTCATAGCTGCTTGGGTTCTCATTGTTCTCTCTTGTGCTCTCAATACTGCCCAGGTCACTGAACCTGCTGTCAATGACCTGCTGTGAGTGATCTGACACTGACAGGATGTCCATCATTGGACTCGTCTCCATGTTCTGCAGAGGTGGCACTGTGATGGCAGTCTGATCAGGGCTAATTTGGATAAAGCTATTCTCTAGCAGGGACACTGGGGCTATTGACAGAATGAACTGACTTGCCAGGAAAGGAATGGACAGATTAAAGTGGGCTACCTTGGACTGTTGGCACTCGTCCAGTATAGTGGCAATTTGAGGACTTTGGTCTGTTTGCATTTAGTTTTGCAGGCTTCTACAGGCCTCTTGAGTCTCAGCACAATCTGGAAAGGTGTCATCTTTTTCCCTGTTTTCTTGGGTCAAAGACTGAATAGCCTGGGCAGTCTTGGAGTCAATTTCCACAGCTGCTGGGCCTCCCTCTTTGAGATCAGCATCCATACCATCACTGTTCTTTTGGTCCTGCTTCTGTGTCTTTTCTTCCTGGTGCTCCCTGTCAGACTCAGGTGCAATTCCAGTGTCCCCGGAAGCTCCTTTGACTCACTGTTACATGACACTGTGAGATCAACACTGCAGTTTATCAAGATCCCAGGGTTCAAGTGGCTCAACTGAATGCTCAGGTCTAAATAAGTCTCCTGGCCCTTTAGTGCATCTTTGAAGGTTTCTCTTGGGAGGTCTCCTCTCTCCATGTTGGCAGCCTCCATGTGGCCATATTCTTCATCATCTGCATCATGGTCCTCATTGTGAGATGGCTCTTCTTCCTCATCCTCATCCTCTTCATAGTCATCCAAATGCACAGGGTCTTCCTTTTCCTAGGAGATTTCCTCTTCTGTGTTTTGTTTACTTTCAGCACCACCTTGGTCTATTTCTCCTCTTCCTCCTCTTCCTCCTCTCCCTCCTCCTCCTCCTTCCTCGTCCTGTTCTTCCCATACAGATTCAGCTTGAACTCATCTATCCTCTCTTTGCTTTGCTTCCTCTTGGAGAGCCCTTGCTTCGCTCCTTTTGGCCACACTTGTCTGCACTTTAGAGGCTCAGGATTGTCTTTACTGCCTACTTTCAAGTGTTATGCATCATTGCCTACATCTTTTCTACAAAGGGCAGCATTCTTGAAGAAATGATTGTCGATTCCTTCCTCTTCTTCTGTCTGCCTTTTCTTCCCTGCGTGATGTTGGAATGCTTTTCTCAGAACTGGCTTTCTGTCCCCCTCCTCACTGGGACCTCACTGGGACCTCACTGGGACCTCACAGGTCCAGCTGCAGCATTGTTCTCTCCTCATCTGAGTTGTCAAAGGGCTCATTCAGCACTTCTGTCCTCTTGGAAATGGTCTCAGTGGTTACACTGCTGTTGATCCTCCTGCGTTTATGACCTTTTATCTTCTTTACTACAAAAGTCCTCTTTCTTTTAATGGAATCTAACTGTGGCTTAGTCAACTGTGGGGGAGATGTGTGAATGCTCTCCTCCTCTTCCCCATCTTCTTCCTCTTCCTCGTCATCTTCCTCCTCCCTTTCCTCTTCCTCTTCTTCACTGCTCTCTTTTGACAGTTTTAACTACTGTCCTCTCTCCCGGGCCACTGCCTGCCTATCTGGACAATGCAGGTATTTATTTATTTTTATTGTACTTTTGCAGACGATTGCCTACTGGTAACTCTAGACTATAGGATCTCTTGATCCTCCTTCTCCCAGCAGCTGGCTTGTTCCACTAGTCATTCAGGCTCTTTCTCAGCTTCTCACTCTTCCTCAGAAACCACAGCAATAGAAATTAAAATTGGAGTCCATCTTAGAACCTCTGGATCAATTTTGTTGGTTTGGGAACAGTTCTTCAGCTTTTTCATGTGGCTCAATATCAACTTTTCCCTTCTTATGATGACAAACCTGCCATCTCTCCATCAATCATATGGAGGTGCTGCAGAGTGGTGGCAATGCCATGAGGGCACATACCTGTGGCTCTCCTAATGACCTTGATGCTGATGTGCCTCTTGTGGTGGTTGTAGAGGTATTTCAAGATGACACTTTTCCAGTAGGCCAGATAGGAGAGCTGGCCCAGGTCAGAGAATGGCTTTCCGGAGACCCTGCTTGGCCTTCTCCTTGAGAAAGCAAATAGATGAATTCAATGAGAAAGCATCCAAATCCTTCCCTTTGGTGCTGGGGCATGATCATTATGCAGGCCAAATTATACTTCTGCTGGCAGAGCTTTTCCTTGGAGAATTATCCAACCACATGACAGCCTTTTTCATCATTTTTTTGTAAGGACATTAAAAAGGAATGGCTCAAAATCATAATACAAGGTTTTGTGGTCTAGTAAGAGCTTGGTGAAGTAAATGTTTTGGCAGTACATATTACATATATTCCCACCAACTTCAAATACCGAAAGGTCTTTCCTTCAGGAAAATTTATTTGCTGTAGAACGAAACCATCCACACTTCTTTGAGTGTCATAGCAAAATATTTTTACTCTTCATATATTTAAGAAAGAATTCACACAGGTAAAACTTTGGTAATCTTGCATATTCCTGTGTGGAAGGCAAGGAGTACCAGGTTTGGATATCATATTTTCTGAACTCTATTACTGAGGGGTAGTGACCACAGTCTTCCAATCCACTTTCAAATTCTATTTTCTCCCAAGACAGTCCTGGGCCTGCTTAAAATTGTCCAGATACTCTTCAGTCACGATATCTGTGTTTCCCATCAGACTTACATCTGCACTTTCTTTTTTGATGCTTATTTTAATTTCAATATCAGGTGACCCCTTCCTGTGAATGCACTTATGGATCCTTTATCACTGGTTACAATTCTTTTGTCAGTCTGGAAAGTGGTGGGTCACAGCACGCCATATGGAATCTTCTATCACAGGAATAAAAAAAAAAGTATATTATCTGCATATTTTCCCTGGACTCGACATGTTCTGCAGGTCTTTCACTCGATGCACTGCCACTTCAAGGCCTTCACATTTATGGTTAATTCAGGAAAAAATTCAGACAAGATGGATATCCACTACTGACACAATCTTCACAAGATACAAGTTCTTCTGGTTTCTTTTCACAATTTGACTCTTTAGTCCTCAAACAGAAGCTACATATTGGAATGGGATCAGCAGGGGTTTTTTAGTTAGGATTTTACTGCTGTGAACAGACACCATGACTAAGGCAACTCCTATAAGAACAGCATTTAATTGGGGCAGGCTCACAGGCTCAGAGTTTCAATCCATTATCATCAAGGCAGGAACATGGAAGCATCTAGACAAGCCTGGTGCAGGAGGAGGTGAGAATTCTACACCTTCAACTCAAAATGGACTTTCAAACTAAAGTTCTCCAAAAAGATAAGGAGGGACACTTCTTACTCGTCAAAGGTAAAGTTTATAAAGATGAACTCTAAATTATAAACATCTATGCTCCAAATGCAAGGGCATCCACATTCATTAAAGAAAATTTGATAAAAATCAAAGCACACATTATAACTCTAACAATAATACTGGGATATTTCAACACCCACTCTCATCAATGGACAGATCCTGGAAACAGAAAATAAATGGACACACAGTGAAAGTAATAGAAGTTATGAAACAAATGGATTTAAATGCTATCTTTACACATTTCATCCAAAAATAAAAGGATATATCTTCTTTTCAACATGTCAGATTACCTTCTCCAAAATTGACCATATAATAAGTCACAAAACAGGCCTAGGCAATACAAAAATATAGAATGAATACCATGTGCTCTATTAGATTTCCACGGAATAAGGCTGATCTTCAATAACAACATAGATAATAGAAATCCCACATACATGTGGAAGCTGAACAACACTATACTCGATGATAACTTGGTCAAGGAAGAAATAAAGAAAGAAATTAAAAACTCTTTAGAGTTTAATGAAAATGAACCCACAACATACCCAAATGTATAGGTCACAATGAAAGCGGTCCTACAAAGAAAAGTCATAGATCTGAGCGTCTCCAAAAAGAAGCTGAAGTGAGCACACACTAGCAGCTCGACTGCATACCCAAAATCTCTAGACCAAAGGGAAGTAAAAACACCCAATATGAATCGGTGGAAGGAAATAAACAAACTTAAGGCTGAAATCAACCAAGTGGAAACAATAAGAACTATTCAAAGAATTATCCAAACCAAGAGCTGGTTTTTGAGAAAATCAACAGGATAAATAAACCCTTAGCTAGACTAACTAGAGGGCAGAGGGACAGTATCCTAATTAACAAAATCAGAAATGAAAAGATAGATATAACAACAGAATCTGAGGAAATCCAAAAATTCATCAGATCCTACAACAAAAGTCTATACTCTACAAAACGGTAAAACCTAGATTAAATGGACAATTTCCTAGACAGATACCAGGTACCAAAGTTAAATCAGGTTCAAATTAATGACCTAAGCAGTCCCATTTCCCCTAAAGAAATAGAAGCAGTCATCAATAGTCTCCCAAACAGAAAAAGCCCAGGACCAGATGGGTTTAGTGCAGAGTTCTATCAGACCTTCAAAGAAGACCTAATTCCAAATCTCCTAAACTATTCCAAAAAATCAAAACAGAAAGTACTCTACCAATTCATTCTATGAAGCCACAATTACTTTGATACCTAAAGCATATAGAGACCCAACAAAGAAAGAGTACTTCAGATCAATTTCCCTTATGAATATCGACTCAAAAATAATTAATAAAATTCTAACAAACCGAATCTAAGAAAACATCAAACCATCATCCTTCATGTTCAAGCAAACTTCATCCTAGGGATGCAAGGATGGTTCAATATACGGAAATCTGTCAACATAATCTGCTATATAAACAAACTCAATGGCAAAAAACACATGATCATCTCTTTGGATGATGAGAAAACATTAGAAAAAGTCCAACACCCCTTAATGATAAAAGTCTTGGAAAGATCAGGAATTCAAGGCCCATACCTTAACATAATAAAAGCAATATGCAGCAAACCAGTAGCTAACATCAAAGTAAATGGTGAGAAACTGGAAGCAATCCCAGTAAAAGCAGGGACTGGATAAGGCTGCCCACTCTTTCCCTAACTGTTCAATATAGGACTTGAAGTCTAGCTAGCTCCGGAGTACTGCTTAGTTCATAATGTTGTTCTACCTGTAGGGTTGCAGATCCCTTTAGTTCCTTGGATACTTTCTCTAGCTCCGGAGCTCTTGACTCTAGCTGCATATGAATCAAAAGATGACCTAGTCGGCCATCACTGGAAAGAGAGGCCCATTGGACTTGCAAACTTTATATGCCCCAGTACAGGGGAACGCCAGGGCCAAAAAGTGGGAATGGGTGGATAGGGGAGTGGGTGGGAGGATATGGGGGACTTTTGGGATAGCATTGGAAATGTAAATGAGGAAAATACCTAATAAGTATTAAAAAATAAAAAAATAAAAAGTTTCATTTCAGTATCCAACTTCATCATTTATAAACACAGGAAAACATAGTCCAGGCAAATTAAGTACAGAGCCTACATACACTATTTCAACAAAACATTTTTTTTCTAAAATGTCAGAGGCAAATGAGTGATTTGTTTCACCCATAATATTTAACTGATTTGCAATGAGAAAATGAAAACCTTTTTTTTTTTTTTTAAGACATACGCAAAAACTTTGGAGTCAGGTAAAGTGTCTGATAGCTGATACTTCATTTTGATATCCTTGGCAATCTATAATGTACCAATGATGGTTTAGGCTTCCCTATCATAGGAAAAAAATCTAAATATCTAAGATTTTTCTCATGACTGCAATATACAAGCGCTTTCACTGTCAACAAGCTACCTCCTCAAAGTAGAATCTGAGCTATATCTGGTCAAGCTGTGAGGGGTCAGCACATACTTCTTACGAGATAGCTTTATTGTATAGAGATGCAAGAAGTAAACCAGGGGCAGGGATATTTGAACAACAGGCCCCATCTCTTTTATACGTGTCATATCATGCACTGGTGAAGTCCTAAGCATGACTTTAAAAATTGGATTCAATTTCAAGGGACTCATAATAAGCAGGATATCTCTGAGTTAACTGACCCTGTAAAGCCTGATTGCAACAACAGACATTGGAACGTGCTCATGACCAATTCGCCATGTGATTGACACTCCATGATATGCCCAAGTTGAGTTTTGTTTTCAAATGTTTGGTTCTGTAATGTAAATAGCTTCCAGAATATTCCCTCTAGGACATGCTTTTGGAGCCTGTGGTTAAGAACTGTTCAGTCAGGATGGCTTAACCTCCACCTCCTATTTACAGGTTTCATTTAACAGCCACAAAAGCTGTTTGGTTGCAAATAAAATATTTAATTAAAATACAGCACCTAATTTGTGGTTTTTACACAACTGAATAAAACCCTACATAATAAAATTGTTTACATCTTCCATTCATTCTAGTAAAACAGATTATTATCCCCTCAAAACAAAACAAAAAACCTTTATAGTTTTAAACCTGATCATCCTAATTCATAATTGCCAAGACTTTGTTTCTAGTGGGCTTCTGAAAATGCACCTTGACACCTGGCCTGAAGGAGGAGTAAGGCACATGTGGGTATTACGGTGAGAACTGGTAGGTAGCCCCAGATGTCTGGTCTGGGGTCCTAAATGGCCCTTCCAGGCAAGTCAGCCATGGTACAATAGCTAGCACTCTGAAGGACGTTTACAGTCTGGTGGCTCCATCAATGAGTTCAATACTGAAAGCATATCAAAGGAAGATTCACTTTTTAAAAGACGAGCTTTTCAAAATGCTCCATCATGAGACTGGGCTGGCCAAAGCTGTCAGCATCTATGGGTATGCTGAACAACTTTTCTGAGGGGACTGTACTTGGGGGACAGCCCAGAAATCAGACTGCTAATTTAGACTACCCAGGCCACAATGACTGCTTTAGGTTCCAGTAGGTAAGTGGGTCACAGCTGTGTTCCAGCACCTCTTCCTCCAAATACGCAAGCACCATGTCTTCAGATAGTTTCTCTTTCTGATGTCTCTCTATTGGTGCGAGTGACCACAGGCTCTACTCTGTGCCAGTGTCTTTAAGTGGGGTCCCTGAGTCACAGCCATTGGAGGTGGCAGTGTCCTCTGAGGTAGAATTCAGTATTTCTAGCTCCCTGATTAAGTCTTGCCTGTACTGCCCTGCCTCCTCTTCTGTGAACAGGGAAGCTTTGTAGCGAGGGTCCAACAGTGTGGCAATGATGTATCTGTGGTCATGAAGGGTGGCAGACAGGCAGCTCGCCATGGCTTCCCTCAGGGACTTAAGCATGGTGTCAATGCCCATGGTCTCCCCAAACAGCATCTCCACTTTTCTGCTGAGGCTGTGGATCATGGGGATTACCTGGCTCAGCGTAGATATGTGGGCACTCATCTCTCGGCTTGCAGCAGCAAATGGTCTCAGCACATGGCACACAGACCTCATGACCTTCCACTGGTCACAGATGATCAATTCTCTGAAGTTACATTCAATGGATACCTGGTTAACTGCCCTCTTCTGCTCAATCAGATGTTCAAGCATGTGGAACAATGTGCTTCACCTAGAAGGTACATCCTGGATCACCTGGTGTTGTGGCAGCTCGTAGTCTTTCTGCAGTTCTGCTAACTTCTCTCTTACTCTGGGTGACTGATGGACCGGCTCACACAGCTTCCGGGCAATACTCAGTAAGTTCTTGAGCATCCTCTGGCTCTTGATAGCCTCACTCACAATCAGATTAACTGTGTGACTGAAACACTGCACACTTGAGTGTTCACCCTCACTCAGCATCTTCCCTATGCTTGGATTGTCAGTGACAGTGATGCCAATCTGAAGGCCAATGGAAGTCACCCAGGCTTCCCACCAACACTCCAGCTGCTTCTGAATGCTATTTCCACTATAGTCACAGTCAATCTGTGACACATCTAAAAGTGCTGAGCAATGGTGGTCCTCACAATGTGGTTGGACAGTGGGTGTAAAGGTGACCCAGTGAGCTATAATGGTCAGATATTCACGAGTCTGGCTACTCATCCATATTCAAGAGGTGAAGTGAACCACACCACTCTCAGCTTCCTTCAGATGTGACATAATTATCTGTTTCATATTGTCATACATATCTGGGATAGCTGTTCTAGAGAAGTAGGAAGGGGAGGGTAAAGAGTACTGAGGTTTCAAGTATTCGAGCAGCCTGTTAAAGCCAACATTGTCTACAAGGGAATATGGGTGAAGGTGAAGTGTAATCATTTCAGCTATGAGACTTGTGATTTTTTTTGGCAACTGGATGAGAGTCATAGAACTTCTCTGTGGAGTCACAGAAAGGGAAAGGCCTAAGAGCTCTATGCCCAGAGGCCTCCAGATGCCTGGAGAATGGAACAGAGTGGTCTCTGAGATGCCATTCTTGAGTACATGGCCATGGAACTGCTGAAGATGGTTCAGAAGATAGCTGATGCCCAGGTTGGTGGGCTTCTTGCCCCTGCTGATGGTCTGGCCACAGTGCAGGCACACCACCTTTGTTGAGTCTGCTGAACAAATAGAAAAGTGATTCCATAGCTTGGTGGTCTTCTTGCTATTAGTAGGAAACACACCTTGATTTTTTTTTTCTGACCACTGTTGGCAAGTCAGTTAATTTGGAGGATATTTCTGCAGAGGCCAAAGTGGCATATGGAGAGATTGCCAAACATGCACCCAGAAAGTTCTTCAGTTCCCAACCACCTCAGGGTGGCGTCTGTACAGGTGTTGCATCAAACAACTGGTGCCAACATCTCCCTTCTTCCCCCAACTAATAATGCAGCTACAGTACCGGCACACTGCTTTGAGACTGACCATTAGGGACAGGGAAAAGTGATGCCAGACTTCTGACTATAGTTTTCTCATCACCTTAATTTTGCTGGAAGACAGTGCCTGATTCCAACCTTGGATTTACTGTGTCTGGTGGCTGCTTCTCTGGAGAAAACACTACAGAGGCCTCCCCCAAGTCATCAGAGGATGAAAACATGGACACATCTTCTGGGGAGACATCCCCAGGATTTATTTGTGATGACAGGACCTCAGGAAGTCTGTCGGGGGATGAGGAGGCAGAAGGGGACTCTTTAACTCATTTGCCTGGAGATAACGATGCAGAGTTGAGATCCCCTTCTGGTGGCAGCAGGGCAGGCATCAGGGTTCAGGGCACAGGGTACAATGGTGGGATGCCTGTGTTGCTCCCGTTCTCCTGCAGTACAATGGAGCAATGTGCTCTCCACCTGTGCCTGATGAGGCAACTTGTGACCAGATCCTTCCTGTTCTTCCCTCTACTGAACTAATTCATATAGTGGACACACACAGCCTTTGCGCAACTAAGAGGTGACAAGTAGAAGTGCTTCCAGATGGCTGATCTCTTCCTGGACCCAAATGTGCTTTTGGGAAAGGAAAGGTTTCTGTCTGCCATGGTTTCTGAAGTGTTATCATAATGGAGCATGGAGAGGTTGAGAGAGGAGCCTGCCAAGGCCTCCTCTCTGCTGTACTTTTCAGTGACAAACACATCAGACACCTCTTCAGAAGAAACTACAGTCACAAACCCTTTCATTATTTGGTGAGGAGATGGGATCTTGGGAGCCATTTTCTGGAGAAGTCTGACAGGTGAGAGCATAGTGCTAAAGTCTCCCACATCTGAAATGCCACCTCCTGTAGGCGGATAGGATTCACAGTGGAGGGATAAGAATAGCAACCCATTCAGAAAACCTTTGGCCCCAAATGTGTCCTAACCAGAAGATGTCCAGAAATAAAGATGGAGCAGAGATGGAAAGAATGGGCAATCAATTACTGGCCAAAATTGAGACACACACCATGGACAAGAAACAATCCATGATACTATTGCTGATACTCTTAGATGCTTACCTACAATAGCCCAGAATAACTGTACTCTGAGAGGCTCCACGTAGCAGCTGAATTACAGAGATATATAAGTCCACAGCCAAACATTAGTTAGAGCTGTGGAAGTCTTTTGGAAAAGTTGAGGAAAGGATTATTGTACCCAATGGGGTTAAGAACTCCAGATGAAGACCAGAAGAGTCAACTAAGTTGGACCTTTTAGCACTCTCAGATACTGAACCACCAAAGAAAAAGTTATCCAGAGCTAGACCTAGGGGCCCTGCACATATGTAGCAGATTTGTAGCTTGGTCTTTGAGCAGATCTCCCAACAATTGGAGCTGGGGCTCTCCATGAACATGTTTCCTCTCTGTGGATCCTATTCCTCTATCTGGGATGCCTTGTCTTGTCTCTGTGGGAGAAGACACACCACGTCCTGGGGAGAATTGTTGTGTCATGGTAGGGAGGTACCCTAGGGCAACTATCCCTTCACCGAAGAGAAGAGGATGGGGATAGGAGCTGTGAGTAGGGGTCATTAACAGGAGAGTGGTGCTGTATATTGTGACATAAACAAACAAACAAACAAACAAATAAATTTATAATATATATAATATGATTAAATAAATTTATTAATTTATAAATTAATTAATGAAATTAATTTCTCTGAGTTTCTCCCCCTCCTATATTTAACAGATTACTCACCATTTCCTTTGAGGAACCATTCAAAATATGTTCCAAAAGACCCTGGATTCTTCCCAATTTTTGTGTTTCTCCAGAAAAAGTAACCAGACACAAGAATATCTCTGGGATTTCTGATGAGATAGATCGCCTTGAATGAATGAAAATGTAAATGAAGGTCAACAGTTATTCCTCACATTTTAACTGTCATAATTTACATGATATATTCTAATATCTAATTATTTCTAATTACATTTGCTATTTCTATGTGGGAAAACATATACACAAGTGAAAAATCTATAGTCATAATTCCCCTTTTCTAATTTTATATGATTTGTAAAAAATGAACAACAAAATGACTAGTTCATTAATAATGAAAAAAAAAACGGACTGATTCGACAGTTCTAAAGATTATAATAACAATTGGTTATCCAACACCAAATGCCATGCCTGTAAAATAAACATACAATTAATACTGTAGTGACTGAGAAAGATGCACTGGAGTGTTTTGGGATATACAGATTCATTTACGAATACATTGATTATTTATTTATTTAGGAATATATACTGTATACATTAGAAGCATGTAAATATATATCTATATAGGAATACATAAACATAGGAATATATTTAGAAATATATATGTATATTCATATGTATATATATATACATATATATATATACAACATAATTTAATGAAAAAAGAAAACATAAATTCGAAAGAGAGAAAAAATTATATATTAATTTTGCAGGGTAATATGGTAGGGGAAAATGATATATATATATAATTATATTTTATTATAAAATGTCAAAACATAAAAGAAATAAATTAAAAGAAATCATTATTTTTTAAAAATATATTTATTTTATACATAGGAATACACTGTTGTTGTATTCAGACATACCAAAAGGCACTGGATCTCATTACATATCATGAACCACCATGTTGTTTCTGGGAATTGATGTCAGTACCTCTTGAAAAGCAATTACTGCTCTTTACCTTGGAGCCAACACTCCAGCACCCAAAGTAATCATTTTTAATAAAATGAACTTCATATTTTGTACCAATTATTCTATATCTCATCTTTTTATCTTCAAATGTATTGATTTATGCATGTCTGAGTGCACACATTCATTTTTGCACACCATATGTGGACAGAAACCCACAGACATTAAGTAAAAGGGAGTTGGATGCCCTGGCACTAGAGTTGCAGAGAGTTGTGAGACACCATGTGGGTGTTGGGAACTGAACCTAGGTCCTTTACAAGAGCAGCCAGTACTCTTAACAGCTGAGCCATCTCCCTAAGTCCTCTTAGAAATTTTAAATATTTTTATTGGATGTTTTTGTATACATGTCAAATGTTATCACCTTTTTCAGCTTCCTACCTCCTCCCTGTAAACCTCCAATCCAATCCCCTTCCCCCTGCTTCAATGAAAGTGTTTTCTGACAACCATCCACTCCTACTTCCCAAGGATAGCTAAAGTTATTCTCAACAATAAACGAACTACCGGGTGAATCACCATCCCTGATCTCAAGCTGTGTTATAAGCAATAATGATAAAACATGTATGCTATTGGTACAATGAAATGCAAGTGTATTAATGGAATAGAATTGAAAACCCAAAATTGAACCCACACACCTATGTTCAGCTGATCTTTTGCAAAGCTTCTAAAACCATCCACCGGGAAAAAGAGAGCATTTTCAACAAATGATGCCTGTTTAATTGGCTATCAGCTTGTAGAACAGTGGGAATTGATTCATTCTTATCTCCTTTTACACAGCTCAACTCCAAGTGTATCGAGAACTTCCACATATAACCAGATACACTGAAACTTATAGAAGATAAAGTAGGGAAGAACCTAAAATACATGGGCACAAGAGAAAAGTTCCTGAACAGAACAGAAATGGTTTATGCTCAAAGGTCAAGAATTGACAAATGGGACCTAATAAAATTGTAGAGTTTCTGTAAGGCAAAGAACACTGTCATTAGGACAAATGGAGAGAGGAACATTCCTCTATTGCAGGTGGGATTGCAAGCTGGTACAACCACTCTGGAAATCACTCTGGTGGTTTCTAGGGAAATTGGACATAGTATTACCTGAGGACCCACTTATATCCAAAAGATGCTACAACATATAACAAGGATATGTTCATAGCAGCTGTATTGATAAGAGACAGGTTATGGAAATATATCAGATGTCCTTCAACAGAGGAAATGATACAGAAAGGGTTGTACATTTACACGATGGCATACTACTCATCAATAAAAAGCAATGACTTTTGAAATTCATAGGAAAATTAATAAAAATAGAAAATATCATCTTGAGTGAGGTAACCCAAACAGAAAAGCATATAAATGGTATGCATTAACTGATAATTGATTATTAGCCCAGTAGGTCAGAATAACCAAAATATATTTCACAGACCACATGAAGCTCTAGAAGGACGACCAGAGCGTTGATACTTCCATGCTTCTTAGAAGGGGGGACAAAAACTTATGGGAGGAAACATGAAGACAAAGTGTTGAGCAGAGACTGAAGGAAAGACAATACAGATACTGCTCCATCTGGGGATCCATCCCATATTCAGTAACCAAACCAAGACACTATTTTCGATGCAAAGAAGTGCATGCTGTCAGGAACTGTCTTCTGAGAGGCTCTGCCAGAAATATAGAATTCATCTCTTTAAGCTTCAGTTTCCCTGGTCAAAAATTTCTAAATCCAAATAAGACACACACATATATATGAATGGCCACAAAAATTGGGCCATTTTAGTGAGAGATTATTCTAAGTTTGTCTTTGTAGTTGCAGCATAAACTATAGCTTTTATGGATGGAGGAATTTACACAAAACTTTCTTACTAACTAGGACCTTTCATAGGTCAGTATGTGGATATCTCTGATTACTTCTACTGTTCCTCTTTCCATTTCATGGGAGACTTCTGTGGCTACTGATCTCAATAAACAGCTACACATGTGATGACACTGTATATATAACTGATCTTTGAACATTGATGGCTGGTCAGTTTTGTTCCCCTATGAGCAATTGTGTCTTTGGTGTTTCACCCACAGGGCTTAGTTATACATTATATAAGAAAGATTAGCTTTTTGATGACAATGATATAGTAATATCCATTGTACATTAGAGATTGAACTCTGTTTGGCCTATATATGTAGTTCATGAATGTTTCAGTGTGATATTTCACTTTATTTCTTAAAGCTGCCCAGGTCCACATCCTAGTACTCTATCTAATATAGTCTGAGGTGGGGAAACATCAGCATCACCTACTGCATGAGAATCCCATCTTCACATTTCAGCAAGACCTCCAGGATTTGTCAGGTAAAATAAGTTCAGAGTGTTTAGTCAAAGAAAATTTCAACCACTGGACACTGACCTTGGCCTTGGAACTGAAGAAAGACTTGGGGAAGAGATGGATGGGAAGATGGGAGGTTATGAATCGTGGTCCTTCTTTATTGATTAATGCAGGATATCCTATATCAGTCTCTATCCAGGGTGAGCGGTCCCAAATGGGCACAGTTTGGATCCATTTCGGATCTCCCTTGGTCTGAATCAAGCAGACAATCTCAATCAGCCAGTTTGTTCCTGAAGGAAAAGGAAAAGTGACTGTCACTAATTTCAACATTACTTGTGAAAAAGCCTCAAGTAGAATATATGCCCATAAAATTTAGAGTGCTGCCCAATTTCAAGCACACAGAATTGTATTCACAATGTCTGTGTGACATAAGTGCAAAGTATATTCACTCATCATATTCTAGATTTCATTTCCAAAACCTTATACTCAGTAAACAGCAACCTGGCAATGGAATATCTCCTCCAGGCCTGGGCCAACATCATTCTATATTCTGGTGGAATGAATTTGTATCTCATATATTTCAGAATGTTATAATCATATCACATGCCCTTGGAGACTACCTCCTTTAATTTAATTCACTGTCATTGAGATGCCCCCATGCTGAAATATATGACTGAGTACTTCTCCTTTTTAAGGTGAATCAATTCCCTTGTGCATTTTTATCACACACACTTTATTTCCGATTATGTGCTTATTTGTCACTGGATGTTTCCCTAGCTTCCTTCTCTGAGATAGTGTCTGGTACTTTTTTTCCTATATTCCCACTGCCTATGGAATTTCTGTGTCATTTTTCTTTATATGTCAACAACCTAATACTTGCTCAATGTTCAGTGCTCCTTCCACACAGCAAGCATCCATATCACAAAACTACCATGATGTTGCTTTTTGCTTTCTTGAGTGTTCTGATTCTTTCTACATCCTGGACAAGGTCCATAGTAATTTTACCTGAAACTGTCCTCTCTTCCACATATCCTCATATACATGCCTCTATCTCTTATTTCTTGCATTTATTCTCATCACTCTCTTTCTTCTATCTCTTCCCCAGAGAGAGGGACCAATGACATATTCTGCCTCAGGGAGCACTGTCATTGTTTTGGAGCCATAGCTGATCTCCTCTGCCCACATAGGTCAGTCTGAGTGGAACACACACAAATCTTTATGCCCACAAGTCATTTTACACATTAATATATAGAACACTCTACTCATCACCCGAAATGAATTAGGATCAAAGTACTAATCTCCCTTATACATTTCAGAATTATTTTTACTGATGATCCTTACCTGACTTGGGGTAAGTCAATATCAACAAGTCTTCCTCTTTCACCACAAACTTATTATGAATATCTTCCAAAATTTCTCTTTGATATGTTATGGCAGGAAAAGGTATGCCTTCAAACCAATTATAGTCTGATATCATGAATAACTCCTTGTATGTGCTGTTAGGATTCCAGCCCAGGACTCCTATTCAACTTATAACAAATGCTGAGAGGTAAGATTTATAGTGCAGGTAAAAAATTATTAACATTCTTTTATGTGTTTTGAATTATTTACTGATGGCGAGAAATAAATATTGTCACATACAGTCAAAGGTTACTATATTGAGCAATTTTAAAGTTGTACAAATAACATTCTGTAGAATTTGTGAGGCCAAGTCCATGACCCCGAATCAGAGACTCAGGAAGATGTAATAGGACATAGAAATGCAAGTTAATTTAAAATGTCTAGTAATATAATTTAGCTTTCAGAATGATTTTGAATGTGCAGAAAAATTACAGAGATCATACAGAACCTTTGCATGGAATTTCTTTCTTGCTTGCTTGCTTTCTTGCTTTCTTGCTTTCTTGCTTTCTTGCTTTCTTGCTTTCTTGCTTTCTTCTTGCTTCTTTCTTGCTTTCTTGCTTTCTTTTTATTTTTTTAAATAGTGTTTGCTTTTGAGAAACTCATAGTATATTAAGTTCCCTTTTTCTTCCCCTCAAAGCCTTCCCTCCTTTTCCCATATTTTTGATCTCTTCTTTAATATCTGTTGCTATTTATATATGCACACATGTATATAGTCAAGCTACTGAGTGCATGTATTTGAGGTTGTACACGATGTATTCTGAGGTGTGCAGTTGAGATTAGAAAAATCAATGTGAGATTTCATCTTCAGACACAGCCTATTTTCTATATTTTAGCAACAATTGATATGAAGTATTTCTTCTTATAGGGTAAAAATATATAGAATTTCCCCTGGCCTCTTTCGTATACCTACTAGTACCATTATGCTGGTTTGTTTGGGTAACTATACTATTAAAAGTTCATGTGTCTATTTTCCTGTTGTGTCTAAGAGAGACATATTGTATCAACAGGAACCTTGGCCTTTGGGGGAACTCTGTATCCTCTTCTGTGATCTTTTCTCTGAGCCTCTCAGGTTGTAGGGATTTATTTCAGATATATCAGTTTGGGTTGTGTACCTTTCTGTTATTATCTACATTTTGGTCCATTGTGGATCCTTGCCAGAGTCACCACATGTTGCAAAAAGAAAGTTCTTTTTCAATGGGTTAACTGCATTAACCTGTGGGTATAAGGTCAAGTACTTAGAAAACAGCTGGAAATTACACTGGTTTAGGGAACTGTTGGTAATGAGACTCATAGGGTTTTGCTTTTTCCATTTCCATCTGGATTTATGTCTATAATACCAGACATGGCTCTCCTCTATTTGAGTAGGCTTAAGGTCTAATTGTATAGCCTTTGATGACCCTAAGATAAAAGTGCCACCATTTTGCTCTTTGGATGTCTTGCAGTCAAGTCATTCTTCTGGCTCACAGGCTTCATACCTGCATAGATTGAGTGATTGTTCCTCTCCCTGGCATAGTGAGCAAGGTCTTACTTTATGAAAACCACTTCATTGGCAAGAGATTTCCAGGCTATTTTAGATCAGTTCCTCCAAACTGTGTGTCTGAATTGCATCTTCAAGTTCTGGGAGGCAACCAAGGGCATCAAGAGCTGATTTTTTGGGGGGAATTCTCAGATTCTACAAACTACTTTAGAGAATATTTCTCATGTATGATATTGGGCTTTTAATATATAGTCCATAGTTATTGTGGAGAACATTATCATTCCAAATGGCAAAATATCTTTAAAATACATATTAATATTTCAAACATATATGCATATTAATGTGATTTTAGATAAATACTGGATAATATGATTTTCTACATTTTAAAATATTTATTACATCTTTTCCTCAATTACATTTCCAATGCTATCTCAAAAGTCCCCCATACCCTCCCCCCACTGCCCTACCCACCCATTCCCATTTTTTAGCCCTGGCATTCCCCTGTACTGTGGCATATAAAATTTGCATGTCCAATGGGCCTCTCTTTCCAGTGATGGCCAACTAGGTGAAAAGTCTGGTGTAATTCTGATAGGCCTGCCTTTATATGTTACTTGACCTTTCTCCCTTACTGCTTTTAATATTCTATCTTTATTTAGTGCATTTGTTGTTTTGATTATTATGTGTCGGGAGGAATTTCTTTTCTGGTCCAGTCTATTTGGAATTCTGTAGGCTTTTTATATGATCTTGGGCATCTCTTTCTTTAGGATTGGGAAGTTTTCTTCTATAATTTTGTTGAAGATATTTGCTGGCCCTTTAAGTTGAAAATCTTCATTCTCATCCACTCCTATTATCCATAGGTTTGGTCTTCTCATTGTGTCCTGTATTTCCTGGATGTTTTGAGTTAGGATCCTTTTGCATTTTGTATTTTCTTTGATTGTTGTGCCGATGTTCTCTATGCAATCTTCTGCACCTGAGATTCTCTCTTCCATCTCTTGTATTCTGTTGCTGATTCTCGCTTATATGATTCCAGATTTCTTTCCTAGGGTTTGTATTTCCAGCGTTGCCTCACTTTGGGTTTTCTTTATTGTGTCTACTTCCCTTTTAAGTCTAGTATGGTTTTGTTCATTTCCATCACCTGTTTCGATGTGTTTTCCTGTTTTTCTTTAAGGACTTCTACTTGTTTGGTTGTGTTTTCCTCTTTTTCTTTAAGCAGTGTTCCTCTTTTCTTTAGCAGTGTTCTCCTCCATTTCTTTAAGTGAGTTATGAAAGTCCTTCTTGATGTTCTCTACCATCATCATGAGATATGCTTTTAAATCTGGGTCTAGCTTTTCGGTTGTCTTGGGGTGCCCAGGACTAGGTGGGCTGGGAGTGCTGCGTTCTGATGATGGTGCGTGGTCTTGATTTCAGTTAGTAGGATTCTTAAGTTTGCCCTTCGCCATCTGATAATCTCTGAAGCTAGCTCTTATAGTTGTTTCTGGTTAGAGCTTGTTCCTCAGGTGACTCTGTTAGCCTCTATCAGCAGACCTGGGAGGCTGGCTCTCTCCTTAGTTTCAGTGGTCAGAGTATTCTCTGTAGGCAAGCTCTATTCTTGTAGGGAAGGTGCCCAGATATCTGGTGTTCGAACCTGCCTCCTGGCAGAGTTGTGTTCCACTCACCAGAAGTCTTAGGATCCCGTGGGGAATTCCTGTGTGGGTCCTTGCAGGTTTCAGAGACTCCACTGGCAAGGCACTCTGGTGCTCGAGTGGACCGGAAGGGACTTGTGCCCCACCTCAGGCCGGGTTGCCTGCTTCTGTAGTTAATGCAGTCTCAGGTCCCTCACAATTGGATTGGAGCAGACGCTGTGTTCCACTCACCAGAGGTCTTAGGATCCCGTGGGGAATCCTGTGTGGGTCCTTGTGGGTGTCCGGAGACTCCACAGGCAAGGCACCCCGGTGCTTGAGTGGACCGGAAGGGGATTTTCTACATTTTTTAAAACATCCTTGGTATTATTTATCCTTTTGTCTTTTCTATTACTGTGTATTAGACCTGTGTAATTTTTCCAAAAAACACTCCATTCTATTTCCCCCATTTCTCCCTTTGTAACACCTGTGTGCTAATCCAGTGTCTAGAATTTCTCTCCCAAACGATTCCTATTAATTTTACTGGTTACTGTGTTTACTCCAAGTTATATGCACACAGTTACAGATTCAAAGCCAGAATGCACAAATCATTTCTAGATCCACCTTTTTCTCTAAAAGTTTCATGATTTCATTTATTTTCACAGCTAAGTAGATTTTCATTGTACATATGAACCACAGTTTCATTAGTCATTTATTAGTTGAAGGACATTTAAGTTGTTTTTGTTTTCTAGTTATTATGACTAGAACAGTAATAAACATGGCTGAGAACCTATTTGTGGAGTAATATATCAAGTCCTTTCACAATTTTCAAGGAATATTTTATCCGTGCCTTATGATATATTTTTCACACTAATTTGTCAGGGATACTTCATCAGATTGAAATGCATTTAAGTTCATGAGGGTCGCCATTTCCCAAATTATTACAATCATTTATCTCACCTGCATTCGTTGTAAGTTTTTGGTTTGGTCATATTATTTCTGACTAGAGTAGATTAAATCTCGAACTAGTTTAATTTTTATTTCCTTAATTGCTAAAGATTTTGACCAATTAAGAAGGTATATCTTAGTTTTTATTTTTATTTTTAATTCTTCTCTTATTAAGAAATAAATCTGGACAGAGGTAAAGGCCAGTATTTTTCGTAAGATATTTTCTCCATTTACATTTGAAATGCTATCCCAAAAGTCCCCTATACCCTCTCCTCATCCTGCTCCCCTACCCATCCACTCCCAATTCTTGGCCCTGGTATCGCCCTCTACTAGGGCATATGAAGTTTGCCAGTCCAAGGGGTATCTCTTCCCAATGATGCCCGACTAAGCCATCTTCTGCTACATATTGAGCTAGAGACATGAGCTCTGGGGGTATTGGTTAGTTCATATTGTTGTTCCAACTATAGTTTTGCAGACCCCTTCAGCTCCTTGGGTACTTTCTCTAGCTCCTCCATTGGAGGCGCTGTGTTCCATCCAATAAATGACTGTGAGGATCCATTTCTGTATGTGCCAGGAATTGGCTGAGCCTCACAAGAGACACCTATATCAGGGCCCTTTCAGCAAAATCTTGCTGGCATATGCAATAGTGTGTGTGTTTGGTGGCTGATTATGGGATGGATCCCTGGTTGGGGAAGCCTCTAGATGGTTATTCCTTTGGTCTCAGTCTGAAACTTTGTCTCTGTAACTCCTTCCATAGGTAATTTGTTCCCTACGGAGGAATGATGTATCCACACGTTGGTCTTCCTTTTTATACTTGCTGGTTCTGAGTGTCTACTTGACACAGGCTGGAGTTATCACAGAGAAAGGAGCTTCAGTTGCAGAGATGCCTGCAGGAGATCCAGCTGTAAGGCATTTTTTCAAGTAGTGATCAAGAGGGAAAGGCTCCTTGAGGGTGAAACCATCTCTGGGCTGGTCATCTTTGGTTCTATAAGAGAGCCGGCAGAGCAAGCCAGGAGAAGCAAGCCAGTAAAGAACATTCCTCCATGGCTTCTGCATCAACTACTGCTTTCTGACCTCCTTGAGTTCCAGTCCTGGCTTCCTTTGGTGATGAACAGCAGTATGGAAGTGTAAGCTGAATAAACCCTTTCCTCTCCAACTTGCTTCTTGGTCATGATGTTTGTGCAGGAATAGAAACGCTGACTAAGACAAATTGGTACCAGCAGAGTAGGGGTATTCCTGTGACAACCTGGCCTGGGGAGGACTGTGGAAGGACTTTGGAACTTTGGGTTAGAAGATCCATTTGGTGTTAAGAGCACTGTCAGAAGTTGTCTAGAAGCTTGGAAGATAATTTTGAAAACAGTGCAGAAGATGGAGGCCTGGTTTGTGAAATTTAAGAGGGAAAATTAAAGACTGTTTGCAGGGCCATTACTATTTTGGATTGTGAAGTTTCAGTGGTTCTGGTTAATTGGGGCTGAAGAATCAGCTGTGATTAACAAGATACCAGAACTATTAAAGCAAAACCTTGGCATTACTGGGACTATTGATGCTGGTTAGCTGGTGATTAAGAAGAGACCAGCATCATTGAGGTGACATCTTCTGAGAAGTGTTTTCTGAAAGCACAGAGGCTGTGTTTCAGAGATAGCCAAAGTTGTACCTTGTGATGTGGCTGGACTTGGTAATGTGTAAGAGTCACCCAGGTGGTACTGGTTTTGAAGGCATGAAGGGATCACACACAGCAGCTGAGTCTCAGCACTGTGAGGACATTGGTGAAGGTGTAGCCTCAGTTGCAATTGATGGCTCAGGACTGAACAGACCATGCCGTATTTTGGAGATGCCAGTACCATGAGATGACCACCAAGAGCAGCAGCAGTGGAGTACAGGCATATGGAGCCTAAAGGACAACACGTGTGCTACAAAGGGCATGGCTGGAGAAGTGACCCAAGCACTTAGAGGAGTCCAGAAGATCGTTAGTTGGATTCCAGACATTGGATGGTTGGAGATTGTTGGTTTTGATTGTGACTGTGCCCTGATATTTTTCCATCTTGAAGGAAGATTTTTAGTGAAGCCCAAAGTTAGGAGACTGAATTTTAAAAGATACTGGATATTTTAAAGAGATTGAACTTTTAATATGTAAATACTGTGGGATTTTAAAGTTATTTAAGATCTTGGGGATGAATAAGAACTAAGGTTTGAGGCTTACTAGTGATGTGTTTGTATGTCAAGTTGACAAGGGGTCAATTGTACTGGCTGGATCTGGGTGTCAAGTTGACACAGGCTGGAATTATCACAGAGAAAGGAACTTCAGTTGGGGAGATGCCTCCAGGAGATCCAGCTGTAAGGCATTTTCTCAATTAGTGATCAAGTGGCAAAGGCTCCTTGTGGGTGAAACCATCTCTGGCTGGTCGTCTTGGGTTCTCTAAGAGAGCAGGCTGAGCAAGCCAGGAGAAGCAAGCCAGTAAAGAACATCCCTCCATGGCTTCTGCATCAGCTCCTGCTTTCTGACCTGCTTGAGTTCCAGTCCTGGCTTCCTTTGGTGATGAACAGCAGTATGGAAGTGTAAGCTGAATAAACCCTTTCCTCTCCAACTTGCTTCTTGGTCATGATGTTTGTGCAGGAATAGAAACCCTGACTAAGACACTTCTTTATTTTCTTGTTTTGCAAAATGTATCTTGGGTATTCTATGGGATTGCAAGCTGGTAAAACCACTCTGGAAATCAGTCTGGTGGTTCTTCAGAAATTTAACCTAGTACAAGCAGAAAAATCCATCAATACTTCTTCTGGGCATATACCCAGAAGATGTTCCAACTTGTAACGAGGAAACATGTTCCACTATGTTCATAGCAGCCTTATTTATGATAGCCAGTTGCTGAAAAGAACCCATATGTCCCTAAACAGGTGAATAGATACAAAAATATGGTACATTTACACATTGGAGTACTACTCAGCTATTGAGAACAATGAATTTATGAAATCCTTAGGCAAATGGACATGTCTGGAGGGTATCATCTTGAGTGAAGTAACCCAATCACAAAAGAACACACATAATATGCTTTCACTGATAAGTGGATATTAGCCCAGAAACTTAGAATAGCCAAGATATAATTCAAAAAACAGATGAAACTCTAGAAGATGGAAGACCGGATTGTGGATACTTCCTTCCTTCTTGTATTGGGCAACAAATTATTCATGGAAGGAGTTACACAAAGTTCAGAGCTGAGACAGAAGTAAGGACCATCCAGAGACTGTCTCACAAAGTGATTTAATCTAATAAGCCACCACCAAACCCAGACAGTATTGGATAGGTCAGAAAGATTTTGCTGACAGGACCCTGATATAGGTGTCTCTTGTGAGGCTATGCCAATGCCTGGCAAATACAGAAGTGGATGCTCACCTTCATCTATTGGATGGAACACAGGGCCCCTAATGAAGGAGCTAGAGAAAGTTGCCAAGGAGCTAAAGGGGTATGCTACCCTATAGGAGGAATAACAATGTGAACTAACCAGTACCCCCTAGAGCTGTGTCTCTAGTTCCACATATAGCAGAGGATGGCCTAATCAGTGGGAGGAGAAGCCCTTGGTCTTGTGAAGATCATATGTCCAGGTACATGGGAATGCCAGGGCCAGGAAGTTGGATTGGGTGGCTTGAGAATCACATCAGGGGGACTGTATAGTGGACTTTCAAGATACCAATTGAAATGTAAAAGAAGAAAATTTCTTTTTAAAAAAAAAAGATTTATTTATTTATTATATGTAAGTACACTGTAGCTGTCTTCAGATACACCAGAAGAGGGCATCAGATCTCATTATGGATGGTTGTGAGCCACCATGTGGTTGCTGGGATTTGAACTCTGGACCTTCGGAAGAGCAGTCGGGTGCTCTTACCCACTGAGCCATCTCACCAGCCTCAGAAAATTTCTTTTTTTTTTTTTTAATATTTTTATTACATATTTTCCTCAATTACGTTTCCAATGCTATCCCAAAAGTCCCCCATAGCGCCCCCCCACTTCCCTATCCACCCATTCCCATTCTTTTGGCCCTGGCATTCCCCTATATTGGGGCATATAAAGTTTGCAAGTCCAATGGGCCTCTCTTTCCATTGATGGCTGACTAGGCCATCTTTCAATACATATGCAGCTAGAGACAAGAGCTCCGGGGTTCTAGTTAGTACATCATGTTGTTCCAACAATAGGGTTGCAGATCCCTTTAGCTCCTTGGGTACTTACTCTAGCTTCTCCATTGGGAGCCCTGTGATACATCCAATAGGTGACTGTGAACATCCACTCCTGTGTTTGCTAGGCCCCAGCATCGTCTCACAAGAGACAGCTATATTTGGGTCCTTTCAGCAAAATCTTGCTAGTGTATGCAATGGTGTCAGCGTTTAGAAGTTGATTATGGGATGGATCCCTGGGTACGGCAGTCTCTAAATGGTCCATCCTTTCATCACCGCTACGAACTTTGTCTCTGTAACTCCTTCCCTGGGTGTTTTGTTTCCAATTCTGAGAAGGTGCACAGTGTCCACACTTTGGTCTTCATTCTTCTTGAGTTTCATGCGTTTAGCAAATTGTATCTTAAATCTTGGGTATCCTAAGTTTTGGGCTAATATCCACTTATCAGTGAATACATATTGTGTGAGTTCTTTTGTGATTGTGTTACTTCACTCAAGATGATGCCCTCCAGGTCCATCCATTTGGCTAGGAATTTCATAAATTCATTCTTTTTAATAGCTGAGTAGTACTCCATTGTGTAAATGTACCATAATTTCTGTATCCATTCCTCTGTTGAGGGACATCTGGGTTCTTTCCAGCTTCTGGCTATTATAAATAGGGCTGCTATGAACATAGTGGAACATGTGTCCTTTTTACCGGTTGGGACATCTTCTGGATATATGCCCAGGAGAGGTATTGCTGGATCCTCCGGTAGTACTATGTCCAATTTTCTGAGGAACCGCCAGACTGATTTCCAGAGTGGTTGTACAAGCTTGCAATCCCACCAACAATGGAGGAGTGTTCCTCTTTCTCCACATCCTCGCCAGCAACTGCTGTCACCTGAATTTTTGATCTTAGCCATTCTGACTGGTGTGAGGTGGAATCTCAGGGTTGTTTCTGTTCTTGCAGCTATCATATTTTAGGTTTGTTGAAGAATTCCTTTTTTGCTTTTTCTAGGGCTTAATATCCCTCCTATACTGGCACGTTTTTCCTTTGTTATCCCTTGAAGGGCCGGATTCTTGGAAAGTTATTGTGTGAATTTGTTTTTTTTTTTTCATGGAATACTTTGGTATCTCCTTCCATGGTAACTGAGAGTTTTTCTGGGTATAGTAGCCTGGGCTGGAATTTGTGTTCTCTCAGGGTCTGTATAACATGTGTCCAGGATCTTCTGGCTTTCATAGTTTCTGGTTAGAAGTCTGGTGTGATTCTAATAGCTCTGCCTTTATAAGTTACTTGACCTTTTTCCCTTACTGCTTTTAATATTCTATCTTTGTTTAGTGCATTTGATGTTCTGATTATTATGTGTTGGAAGGAATTTCTTTTTTTTTCTTTTTTTTTTCTTTTGATATAAACACAAGAGGTAGTTTAATGATGGAGCTCCAGGCTGACATGTGTCTCACCAAAGAGACAGAGGAATCAACCCTGAGGCTCAAAAGTTAGGGGTTTATATAGAAAAAAATTCAGGGGATAGGAGAAATTGGCTGGTTACACACAATTGAACAGTTTAAACATCATCAAGCAGTCAGGACAACAGCAACTCTAAAGGGAGGGTGCTTATCTTTATGGGCAGAGCATATGGTTAAATTTCAAACCATATCAGGAGGAGACCAGACCAGGTGGCCCATTACTCAACTGGGCTTGTCCAGAGATGGTCTTTGCATGCCTCTCTTATCTTTATAGCCAGTCAGTTCCTGGAATGACTTAACAGCCTTTGTGCCAGCCTGTCTGGCCATGTCTGGGCCTGTTTTGCTATGCTCTCTGCCTTAGGTCTGTAAACCTTCTGACTAGTCATCATAAGCCATATGAATCATGGACCTTCAATTTAATTTTCTTTCTTTCATTACCTTCTTCTTTTACTAAATAATTCTAATCTTAGAATTTTAAAGGTCTGTATCCTCATGTGGGGGGTAGGAATCATATTCTTCTACTATCTTTACTATGGGTTGATATTGGTGTTGGAGCACCATAAGCTGCACTGCATTTACTCTACTCTTAACAAAAGCAATTCCCTTATTTATTAAGCAGGGGCCAAAGATCAAAACCAAACATATAGTAAGATTTGGTCCAGCTAAAGTGGAAAGTAAAGTGGTCATCTGTGGAGATTTAAGATTACCACAACTTGAACCATCTCTGTTGAGCTTCTTGATCGTGCTTTCTCCTTTCTAGTCTTTCCCTCAGTTTCTGCATAGAATATCTGACTATTCCCATGTTGTCTGCATAGAATCAGCATTCTTCTTTTAAGGCTGCACATAGTACACCTTCTTTTAAAAACAATAAATCTAAACCTCTTCTGTTTTGTAATACTACTTCCGACAGGGAGGTCAAGGATTATTCTAATGCATCGATAGATTTTTCTATCATACTTAAATCTTCATTTATAGCTTCTCTTAAGGATTGGATTCCTTGCCTACCCTCAATCAAGGCTGTTACACCAATTCCTACTCCTACCATAAGACCCACCCCCACCAACATAGCTAGGGTAAGGGAGACTGGTTCTCTTTTCAATCTCTTATTGGTATACTCATCTTCTAGGTGGGAAGCAGGATAATAATACATGCGAGGTAGGAGCTGAACCATACCACAGAAATCACGAGATGGGTCAAAAACACTAGTTGACACACATGGGGTGAGCCCTGTGTTACAGGACCACCAACTGACTGGATATGGCACAAGGTAATAGTTGGTATTTGTCTTCGACACAGGATGAGTCTGGCCACATAAAGTGTTGGTGGGAAGGGGGAGGTATCCCTATGCAGAGAGCAGGGATCCTTCCTGACACTTCAGTTAGGGTTAATTTCTTTCCTGTTCCCTATGAGCAGGAGGCATGACTACTGGTTTTTATTAAAATCTCCATTAAAGGCAATCCCTTCATAGTAGGGAGGGCCTGAGGATAGGTATAGCCAGCAGTCAGTAGTAGCATCCAGATCCGAGCTGTTAAGGGCATAAAAGGCTCCTCTAATCAGGTTGAACAGTCTCTGTCCAATCCAGAAATCTGAGGGGATTGTGGTCAGGGGATCTTGGGGGGTGACGACCTCGAGGGGGTTCTCAAATATCAGAGCCGGGGGCTTGGGTTTGGCAGGGAGGCCCTGTTCTGGAAGGACCTTGTTAGGTCCTATGGGCACTGGGGATGGACTCTCCACAGTCAATTTGATTTTGAAAACTAATGCAGAGTCTTTCCTTACTGCGTCCATGTGCAAACCCCAATTGTTTCCCTTAAGCCAGCTCTGCCGTTCTCATTTCCCCTGGTCAGTAAACTTTATATGTATGGGGTTGCAATAGTTATCTTTACAAGGTCTATTAGGGCTGTTGAACCAGGCACACCCACTCTCAAGGTATTTAGAATTATCTCTGTCACCTTGGTTTGGCCGGTCAGAGCTACTGCCCCTTTTTACTGTGATCAGGTCCCAGGTAGAGATAGGATTCCAATAAGCTTCACCTGTGGTCTCAGGACCCCATGCAGCACAGTAAAAGTCCAGTGCCCCTCTACACTGAGGCCGAAGTTTTCATGGTTGGCCTTGGCCAGGGTAAACATAAAATTCTGCAGACCAAAAATTGGCTCCGTAGTACTTACTGTCCTGAGCATCCAAACGTGCTCCCTATCCTACTCAGGAAGAACTGTTTATCAGGTGGTGGTTTATGAAGGTCAGGGACGTCCCAGGTAAGTGACCCTGGTACTAACTTACAGATATCAGGTGTGATGTCAGGCCACCAGGTCCACGGGGGTTGTACTGAGGTGGTCGACCATACAATGTCCCCCTCCTTATTAAGCACTTCCCAAGTTTGTTGAATTGGAGTATGAGGGTTGAAGCCTCTGTTCCGAGTCACTCTTGTGATGCAAGTGCATCTTAAGAGGATTAATAGTTTTTTCCAGAGTCCAGTCAGTCATCACGATCAGTCTTAGGGGGAGCCCTCTTGACCTTTGAGGCATGAAACCAAGAAGGGACTCCTTCTACTTTAAGTGCAGTGGTGTAGTCAATAGTACCAGGTTGGGTCCTTTCCACTGAGGTTCGAGGTTCCCCACTCAGTGCCTCCTCACCAGGATTGAGTCTCCCAATTCAAACTGATGTGGAACCTGTAAGTCAATGGCGTAGGTTTCTATCAACTGCTCCTGGTTTCTTTCCTCACGATTTCAAGAACCTTCAGCCAGGCCTCTACCACAAACTGCTTCCATTGGTGAACCAGGCTACCGTTCCAGGCCAAGGTCGATTGGCTAGGTCTGGCTGAGTCCCAGTTTCCTCTGTCAGTATTTCCTCACACTGATGTATGGGGGTCTCGTCAGCTTCAGGCAATAGGGTGGCAGGATTAAGAGTGGCAGGTGGAGCAAAAGTCACTCGATCAGTCAATAACAAGCTCTGGTAGTGGGTCATCGCAACATTAGTCATCCATTGGTCTGGTGGCTGCTGAATCATGCTCTCAAGGGAGTGCAGGGCCACCACAGTCACATTCTGGCCCATAATTAGTTTATCAGCATCTTTCACCAGTACAGCCATAGTTGCTATTGCCCAGAGGCAGGAGGGCCATCCGCTGGCCACAGGGTCCAGCTTCTTTGACAGATAGGCTACTGGGTGCTTCCAGGGTCCTAGGGTTTGAGTGAGGACCTCTCTGGCTACTCCATTTCTCTCATTGATGTATAGGGTAAAAGGCTTGTTTAAATCAGGCAGTGCTAGGACAGAGGCCTGTAGCAGTGCCTTTTTGAGAGTTTCAAAAGCCAATTGATGTTCCTTAGCCCAAATGAACTTTCCTTTTTCTTTTGTTAAGGGGTATAATGGGGCTGCTAAAGTAGCGAACCCTGGGATCTAGAGTCTACAGAATCCTGCAGTCCCCAGGAATTCTCTTACCTGGCGAGGGGTTGTTGGGGTCGGGATCTGTGTCACTGTTCACTTCCTAGCTTCTGTGAGCCATTGTTGCCCATTCTTCAGGGCATACCCCATGTAGGTCACCTCAGTCCAGCATAACTGTGCCTTCTTAGCCAAAGCCCGGTACCCCAACTCACCTAACTTGGCCAGGATTTTCTGAGGCCTGAGTTCACACTCTTCATGTGTTTCTGCGGCCACCAAAAGGTCATCTACGTATTGTAAGAGAGTCACCTGGGGATTGTTGGCCCAAAAGGAGGCAAGATCTCGATGTAGAGCTTCATCAAACAAGGTGGGTTAATTCTTAAATCCCTGAGGCAGTCTCTTCCATGTGAGCTGTCAGGTTCTTCTGTTCTCTGCGTCTTGCCATTCAAAGGCAAACAAGAGCTGGCTGTTAGGGTGTAGTCTCAGGCAAAAGAAAGTGTCTTTAAGATCTAAGATCATATATCAGGTTCGTTCAGGTGACAGCATGCTGAGTAGGTTGTAAGGATTGGGCACTGTGGGGTGGATATCTTGAACTTTTTTATTGACCTCTCTAAGGTCCTGTACAGGGTGATAGTCATTCGTCCCCAGTTTCTTTACCGGGAGTAGGGGGCTACTCCAAGGAGACTTACATGGGACTAGGATCCCCTGTTGGAGCAGTCTGGTGATATGGGAGCGTATGCCCTCCTGCACTTCTCTGCCCATGGGGTATTGTCAGATCCCAATGAGAGGGGTCCCAGACTTAAGTTCACCACCGGGAGAATTAGTCTGGCCATTCCCATTCCCCCTGTTTCGGCCCATGTCTGAGGATATCAAGTAAGCCAGTCAGTCCTGTAGTCCCTCAGGGGGTTTCATTTCATTTTGATAAATTTGATACTCTTCTCCTAATTGTAAAGACAACACTAAGGTCTGAGGTGTCTCAATCCCCCAGGACAATTCTGGTTCAGAGGGGGCAAATGTTATTTGTGCCTTTAATTTGATCAATAAGTCTCTTCCCAGTAAGGGCATAGGGCACTCCAGAATGACCAAAAATGAGTGAATTACTTAGCTCTTTCCTAGGTCTACCATCCGGGAAGTGGTCCTTGGGTATGGTTTCTGCCCTGTGGCCCCAATCACTAGCGTCTTTTTGTTTTTTGTTTAATTAACCAAAGGTGTTTTGAGCACTGAATATTCTGCACCAGTATCAACCAAGAAACTTATAGGGGTCCCCTCCACTTTTAATGTTACCCTAGGCTCAGGGAGGGGGGCCGATCCCCATTTCCCCTAGTCTTCATCATCTTCAAGGGACAGTACTTTTGCTCCCTGTGTCTTGTTAGAGCACTCACGAGCCCAGTGACCTTTGTCTTTGCAGTGTGCATATTGATCTTTTTCCAGGGGCAGTCTATCTCTTCTGGGTCTCTTTGGCCCCTGCCATTTCTCATCTCCCAGATCCCCTGACTGCCTAGTCCTGTCTCTTTTATCTCTATCTACTACTGTGGCCAGTAATTCGAGTCAGAGTCTTTTCCTGTTGCCTGTCTTCATCTCTTCTCTCTCTCTTTTCTCTTTCTTGTTTCTCATCCTCCGTCTCTCTTTTGATACACTTTCTCAGCCACTTTAACCACATCCCTTACAGTATAATCTTGTAATCTCTCAATCCGTTGCAATTTCCTTATGAAGTCGGGGGCTGACTGTCTGATAAAAGCCATAATCACAGAGGCTTGCTGCCCTTCAGACATAGGGTCAAAGGGGGTGTACCTTCTGTAAGCCTCCATGAGTCACTCCAGAAAAAATGAGGGGGGCTCAGTCATCCTCTGAATAACCACCTTATCTTAGCCAAATTTGTGGGCCTTTGTATGGCACCTTGGAGACCCGCCAGTAGAGCCTGCTTGTAATTATACAGCTGTTCCCTACCTTGTGCAATGTTATAATCCCATTGAAGGCAGGTCAAGGGGAATCCTTCATCTATCTGGGCCAGGGTCTGGACAGGGTGCCCGGCATCATCCCGGACATTCTTCTGAGGATCGAGGAGAATTCTCTCTCTCTCCTCAGTGATGAACAAGGTCTGTAAAAGCTGTTGACAGTCATCCCATGTAGGCTGATGGGAGAACATCAAGGACTCTATCAAGCCTGTAAGCCCTGCAGGGTTTTCTGAAAAGGGAGGGTGATTAATCTTCCAGTTATAAAGATCAGAGGAAGAAAAGGGCCAATACTGTAAAAGTTGTAAGTCATTCTGATCGCCTGGGGGTGGCCTAACAGCCCTAAGGGGAACCGCTACAGTGGAGTCAGCCAGTCCTTCAGGGACCAGTCAGCTCCTCATCCCTGTTGAGGGAACTTCTCTTCCTCTGGTCCCAGGGACCATGAACAGAAGATGGGCCGGAGGAGCAGAGGGTTGTGGTACAGGTTGGGGAGCTCGAGGATAAGGTGGGGGCAGGGGAAAAGACCACTTATGGGGTTCTTCTATTTCAGGGTAGATCTTAGAGGTGGGTGCTGGTGGAGTGCTGTGCTCGCCATCTTCTTTAGGCTGCAGCTTCGGATTCTTGTTTGAAGCTCTCTCTTGGACAGCCAGGATCGTGGAGCTGGTCCTAAGGGGTGGGAGGAATGATCGGACCCACTGGGGTGGGGATCATGTCAAATCCTTTCACACTGTGATGTAAGGCTGTTGGTCTGGGTGTGATCCCTGCCCTTCCTCATCCAGCCCTGCTGAGGCACCTTCCTGTGCGCTGCTACCCAGGTGGCACGATCCTGCATGTTTACATTCTCTTGTCGCTCCACTTTGTGCTCAGAAGGAATTTGTTTTATGGTCTAGTCTATTTGGAGTTCTGTAGACTTCTTTTATGTTCATGGGCATCTCTTTCTTTAGGTTAAGTAAATTTTCTTCTATAATTTTCTTGAAGATAACTACCAGCCCTGTACATTGAAAGCCTTTATTCGCAGCTATACCTATTATCTGTAGGTTTGGTCTTCTCATTGTGTCCTGGATTTCCTGGATGTTTTGAGTTAAGATCTTTTTGCATTTTGCATTTTCTTTGGTTGTTGTGTCTATATTTTCTGTGGAATCTTCTGCACCTGACATTCTCTCTTCGATCTCATTCTGTTGCAGATGCTTCCTTCTATGGTTCCTGATTTCTTTCCCAGGATTATTATTACAGAGTTGTCTCCCTTTAGGTTTTCTTTATTGTATATAGTTCCACTTTTAGATCATGGATGGTTTTGTTCACTTACATCACCTGTTTGGTTGTGTTTTCCTTTAATTCTTTAAGGGATCTTTGTGCTTCCTCTTTAAGGACTACTACCGCTATAGCAATGTTTTTTCTGTAATTCTTTAAGGGATTTTGTGCTTCCTCTTTGAGGACTACTACCTGTTTAGCAGTATTCTCCCGTATTTCTTTAAGTGAGTTATTAATGCCTTTCTTAAAATCTTCTACCAGCATTATGAGATAAATTTTTAAAACTGAATCTTGCTTTTTGGATGTGTTGGTGTATCCAGGACTCGCAGTGTTGGGACTACTGGGTTCTGATGATGGTGAGTGGTCTTGTTTTCTGTTAGTAAGATTCTTACCTTTGCTTTTCTCCATCTGGTAGTCTCTGTTGTTAGATGATCTAGCTGTCTCTGGTTGGAGCTTATTCCTCCTGTGGTTCTGTTAGCCTCTGTCAGCATTCCTGGGAGTCCAACTCTCTCCTAAATCCCAGTGGTCAGAGCACTCTCTTCAGACAAGCTGTCCTCTTGCAGGGAATGCACACAGAGGTCTGTAGCTCAGCTACTCTTCCTGGATGAAGATGAAGGCCCAAAGGGACCCCGTTGCTTCTGTGGCCTGCAGGCTCTCCTGCAGGTGCTGATCTGTGAGAGACCTGGGATATAAGATGTCGCTCTCACTTGTGTCTCTGGGTCAGAGCTCTCCCTGGAGGCTGACTCTCATCTGGCGGGGAAGATGCACCACACTTCTGCCTTTTAAAATTCTTTCTATATCCTTCATAGATGCTTAAACCTCAGGATAGGTTTGATGGAGATATCCTCTTTAGGACATGGATGCTTCAATTTTTCAGTCTATGGCTATTTCCAGTTGTGAATCTGTGTTTTAGTTACCATCTACTAAAAAAAATAAAAACCTATGTGATGAGGTTTTAGCAATGCACTGATCTATGGGTTTAGAGATATCTCATTAGGAGTCATTTTATTGCTATGTTGATTTAGTGGAATCTATTTAGGATAAGGGTCTTGGCTTCATTACCAGTGTCAGGTGTGGGTTCCATCTCATGACATTGGATTTAAATTCAATCAAACAGTTGTTGGTCATTCCCATAACACTTATGGTTAATGCACCAATATTTCTTGAAGATAAGTCACTGTTGCAGGTCACAGGGTTCATTGTTATGTGAGATTCTCCTATAGTGTGTACAGTACCTTCTAGAACTATTAATGACAAGCAGTATAGATGAAGCATTTGGGCATTATCTTTTGCCCTGGTCCAGAATGATGATCTGACTTGACCAGCACCCACCTCACTATGCCTGCCATTTTCAATTTTCAGAGTCTATTAACTGTAATTTTGATGCTTATATGTATGTGTGCTTATATCTGATCTCTGGCACACAGAATCCTGGACAGAAATAAAACTGGACTATTGGTAATACTTTGGCAGTGTGCCTGAATTGGTAAATGCAAGAGTCCTTATGTGGCCATATGGTTCATAGTGATGG
The DNA here is from genome assembly GCF_978045245.1 of Mus caroli. Taxonomy (NCBI): domain Eukaryota; kingdom Metazoa; phylum Chordata; class Mammalia; order Rodentia; family Muridae; genus Mus; species Mus caroli. The sequence goes on along the minus strand of NW_028227263.1, from coordinate 130,790,499 downwards.
CCTTCAGCATCCTCTTCATACAGTATCTTTGGAAACTATTACAGTGTGAATGCCATCAGATTGTAAACAAGGACTTGCCTCCCGAAAATAATGGCAAAAAATGGTTAAGCCTTAGAACTGAACTGGGAATGAAATAAATTTTGAGATGCTGTTCTCTATTATTTTTTTTTTTTTACTATTGGACCAATGAGGTGTATGAATAATTATAATGTAACCGTTTAATACACAGGAATGTGATTGTAGCCATCAACCTCAGGTCTCTTACTCCAATATTCCACTCTGTAAGTGTCATTCTGTTGTGTCAGGTTCTCCAGGCATGAAGTAGAAAACTAGTGGCAAATTCCACAGGCACCTGTGCCTAGGCCTTCAAAATAGTAACTTTACATAATGCCACCTTGTAGCAATTGGTCTATTTTTCTTGAAAAAATTATTCTATTTTTGTTGTTATTGCTCTTAAGGATTCCGTTCATATTTAAATCCTTTTGATTGCTATCCAAAGTACCTGTATTCTAGGCAAATCATTTAGTTTAATGCAGGTATTTAAAGCATTTTAAACAAAACTCTGATTTTCTTTAATTAGCACAAGATTTGGGCTTCTATTCACAAAGATACAACTGACACTCTATGAATGAAGAATACTTTATAATGAAAACCAGCAAGTAGAGCGGTGAGTGAACAAGCATTGTGCATTGTTTGTTCTCTGTAGTGCTGTCTTCCAAATAGAACAGTCATTGTAGGTACCCAAGTGTGGTATTTGTGCTGATTTTAATGCAGCATTTTAAATCTAGTTTATATTCTGCCCAAAAAAGCTGAAGCATCTGGTTGAACACCAGCTCAATTTCTCCATGTTCAATGAGAGAAATTACTTCATGTCATCAGAAATAGGACCTTACCATCATGTTATTGATGTAAACAATAAATAGCATTGACAATAGCCTGTAATGTTTAAGGGGTCATATTAGACCTATTTATCCAACAACTCACAAGATGTTATCAATTCTTGGTAATGGAGATTTTACTTGGTATTGTATGATTTCTAGTTGGGGCATTGTGTGCCCCATATATCATAACAGCATTTAAGTAATTTTTATTTATTTTAGGAAGCTTCTAATGTATAAAATTTCCATCTACCTTTTCAAAATGTCTTCAGTACTAATTTTAGGAAACAACAGTCCTCAATATCTAAGTGCTTTTTTTATGGATAAATACTAGTCCAGACCCATTATTTTGATATTCCATCAGTTATCATTTTGGAGAAAATAATGGACATTAACACTACAGAATAAATTAGATGAAAATAGAGCATTATTTTGAGTTCCTTTCTAACAAATTGGTCTCCTTTGAAGTACCAGGTCTGATTATGATAGGAGAAAAAACCAAGAGATTAGACCATTGGAAATCTGTATTTCATAGAATTCAAGGCATAAGCATATCTTGTTGGACAAGATTTTTCATTTTACAAACAGACCCTGAAATAAGGGAGGCACGATATGGCTCAGTGGTTAAAAGCAATTGTTCTTCTAGAGGATCCAGGTTCCATTCTTTTCTCACATATGTCACTTACAACAATCTGTAACTATAGTTCCATGGAATTCTATGATCTATTCTGGCTTCTATAGGCACCAAGTATGTATGAGGTACACAATCATTTATGCAAACACTCACACACATGAAAGTAAAGTAAATTTAAAGTGCATTATTTCTTTTAAGGAATGCAATTTAAAAATTGCATCTGTAGATTTCCTTTGCTAATTTACTCATTTTCATAATATTGACTCAGCCAATCTGTGAGTGGTATGTGCAGGTGCCTTCCCATTTTTAATTTTTTATTAGATATTTTCTTTTTTTTCATTACAAGTGTTTTCCCTTTCCAGATTTCCCCTTTTGAACCCCCTATCCAATTCCTCCTCCCCTTGCCTCCTTGAGGGTGTTCCCTCACCCACATACTCACGACTTCCAGCCCTGGCATTCACCTACACTGGGGCATCAAACAGCCTCAGGTCCAAGGGCATTTCCTCCCACTGATGACAACAAGATCTTCATTTATCATATATGTGGGAAGAGCCATGCATGTGTACACTTTGGTTTGTAGTCCAGTCACTGGGAGCGCCAGGGTCTGGCCAGTTGCAGTTCTCTCTATGAGTCTGCAAACCCAATCAGATCCTTCAGTCCCTTCTCCAGCTCCACCATTGTGGACACAATGCTCAGTCCAGTGGTTGGCTGCAAGCATTTGCCCCTGTATTTACCAGTTTCTGACAGAACCTCTCAGGAGACAACCGTATCAAGCTTCTGTCAGCAAGCACTTCACAGCATTCACAATATTATAGTGTATGGTGAATGTATATGGGATGGTTAATATCCACTTACCAGTAAGTATATATGGTGTGTGTTTTTTGAGACTCAGTTACCTCACTCAGGATGGTATTTTCAAGTTCCATCTATTTGCCTGTGAATTTCATGAAGTCACTGTTTTTAATGGCTGGTTAGGATTCCATTATGTAAATGTTCCCCATTTTCTGTATCCATTCTTCTGTTGAGGGACATCTGGTTGTTTCCAGGTTCTGACTATTATATATATGGCTGCTATGAATATAGTGGAGCATGTGTCCTTATTACATATTGGAGCATCTTCTGGGCATACATTCAGGAGTGGTATAGTTGGGTTCTGAAGGAGTAGTATGCCTAATTTTCTGAGTAAAACCACCAGACTGATTTCCAGAGTGGTTGTACCAGCTGGCAATTCCTCTAGCAATGGAGGAATGTTCCACTTTCTCCACATCCTAGCCAACATCTGCTACCTCCAGAGTTTTTGACCTTAGGCATTTTGATGTGTGGTAGAATCTCAGGGTTGTTTTGAATTGCATTTCCCTGATGACTATGGATGTTGAACATTTCTTTAGGAGCTTCTCAGCCATTTGTGTTTCCACAGGGGAGAATTCTCTGTTTAGCTCAGTTCCCCCTTTTAAAATAGGGTTATTTGGTTCACTGGAGCCTAACTTATTGAGTTCTTTATATATATATATATATATATATATATATATATATATATATATATATATATATATATATATAATATATCTATATATATTAGTCCTCTATTGGATGTAGGGTTGGTAAAGATCTTTCAACAATCTGTTGGTTGGGGTTTTGTCCTATTGACAGTGTCCTTTACTGTCTGAATCTTTGCAATTTTATGAGGTCCCCTTTGTCTATTATTGATCTTAGAGCACTAGGCATTTGTGTCATGCTCAGGAAATTTTCTCCTGTACCCAGATATTTGATATTTTCACCCAGTTTCTTTTTTGTTCGATTCAGTTTATCTGGTTTTATATGGAGGTCCTTGATCCACTTGGAATTGAGCTTTGTACATGGAGATAAAAATGAATAAATTTTCATTCTTCTACTTGTTGATTGCTAGTTGAACTAGCAGCATTTGTTGAAAAAGCTTTTTCCCTCCACTAGTATGTTTTAGTTCCTTTGTCAAAGATCAAGTGACCACAAGAGAGTGGGTTCATTTCTGGGTCTTCTATTCTAGTCCATTGATCTAAGTGCCTGTCAGCAATGGTGCCAAAACCATTCAGTTTTTTATCACTATTGCTTTGCAATAGAGGTTAATGTCAAGGATGGTGATTCCCCAGAAGTCATTTTATTGTTGAGAATAGTTTTAAGTGTTCTGCATTTTTGTTATTCCAAATCAATTTGAGAATTGGTCTTTCTAAGTCTGAAGAATTGAGTTGGAATTTTGATGTGGATTGCATTGATTGTGCATATTGCTTTCAGAAAGATGGCCATTTTTCTATATTTATACTGACAATACACTATCATGGGAGATCCTTCAATTTTCTGAGGTCTTCTTCACTTTCTTTCTTCAGAAACTTGAAATACTTGTCCTACAGATCTTTCACTTGTTTGGTTAGACTCATACTAAGATATTTTATATTGTTTCTAAAGAGAGTAATTTCCTTAATTTCTTTCTCAGCCCTTTATCCTTTGAGTATCAGAAGGCTACTAATTTGCTTGAGTTAAATTTATATATGGCCACTTTGCTGAAGTTGTTTATAAGCTGTAGTATTTCTCTGGTCGAATTTTTGTGGTCACTTAAATATATTATCATCTGCAAATAGTGACTTCTTCCTTTCCAATTTCATATCCTATTGACCCCCATTTGTTATCTAATACTCTTGATAGAAGTTCAAATACTATATTTAGTAGATATTGAGAATGTGGACAGCCTTGACTAATCCCTCATTTTAGTTGGACTGCTTCCAGTTGCTCTCCATATAGTTTGGTGTTCGCTACTGGTTTACAGTATATTCCCTTTATTACATTTAGATATGGGCCTTGAACTCCTCATTTTTCCAAGTCTTTTAACATGGTGGGATGCTGAATATTTTCAAATGTCTTACAGTACCTAACGAAATTATCATGTGGATTTTTCCTTCAGTTTGTTTATGTAATGTTTTATATTGGTCGATTTCTGTATGATGAATCATCCCTCAATTCTTGAGGTGAAGCCTGATTGATCATGGTGAATTATCATGATCGTTTTGATGTGTTCTTGGATTCAGTTTTCGACAAATTTGTTGAGTGTTTTTGCATTGATATTCATAAGGGAAATTGGTATAAACTTCTCTTTCTTTGTTGGTGTTTGTGTGATTTTGGTATCAGTGTAACTCTGCCTTCAAAGAGCAAATTGGGTAGTTTTCCTTCTTTTTCTATTTTGTGGAATAGTTTGAAGAGTAATGGTATTAGGTTTTCTTTGAAGGCGTGATTGATTTTTGCATTATTCCCATCTGCTCCTGGGCTTTCTTTGGTTGGGAGACTTTTAATGACAGCTTCTTTTACTTTAGGGGTTATGGGACTGTTTCGATGATTTATCTGATCCTGATTTAACTTTGGCATTTGGTATCTATCAGAAACTTGTCCTTTTCATCCAGATTTTCCAGTTATTTGGAATATAGGCCTTTGTAGTAGAATCTGATAATTTTTTGAATTTCCTCAGTTTCTGTTTGTACTGGCTAGTTTTCTGTCAAGTTGACACAGAGAAAGGAGCTTCAGTTGAGGAAATGCCTCCATGAGATCCAACTGTAAGGCATTTTCTTAATTAGTGATCAAGGGGGAAAGGCCCTTTGTGTGTGGTGCCATCTCTGGGCTGATAGTCTTGGGTTCTATAAGAGAGCAAGCTGAGCAAGCCAGAGGAGGCAAGCCAGTAAAGAATATCCCTCCATGGCTTCTGCATCAGCTCCTGCTTTCTGACCTGTTTGAGTTCCAGTCCTGACTTCCTTTGGTGATGAACAGCAGCATGGAAGTGTAAGCCAAGTAAACCCTTTCCTCCCCAACTTGCTTCTTGGTCATGATGTTTTTGCAGGAATAGAAACCCTGACTAAGACACTGTTGTCATATCTCCTTTTTCATTTCTGATTTTGTTCATTTGGATTGTATTTCTGTGTTCTCTGGTGAGTCTGGCTAATAGATTATCTATCTTGCTGACATTCTCAAAAAACCAGATCTTGGTGTTGTTGATTCTTCATATTTTCTTTTGTTTCTATTTCGTTGATTTCAACTCTGAGGATAATTATTTCCTGTTGTCGACTGCTCTTGGATGTATTTGTTTCTTTTTGTTCTAGATGTTTCAGGTGTGCTGTTAGGCTCCTAGCATAATCTCTCTGAAGTGACATTTGGAGTCACTCAGAGTTATGTGTTTTCCTCTTAGCACTGTTTTCATTTTTTCCCAAAAGTTTGGGTATGCTTTTTCTTGATTTTCATAAAATTCTAAAAATTATTTAATTTCTTTCTTTATTTTCCCTTGTCCAATTATCGATGAGCAGGATATTGTTCAGCTTCCATGTGTATGTGGGATTTCTGTTGTCTTTGTTTGTATTGAAGACCAGCCTAAGTCCATTGTGATTTATTAGGGTACATAGGATTGTTTTAATCTTCTTGTATCTGATGAGGCCTGTTTTGTGACCAATTCTATGGTTAATTTTGTAGAAGGTACCATAGGGTGCCGAGAAGAAGGTACATCAATTTTTTTTAGAATGAAATGTTCTATAGATTTGGATATGTCAAATCCATTTTGTGTACTACTTCTGTTAGTTTCAATGTGTTTCTGTTTAGTATCCATTTCCATGATCTGTCCATTGATGATGGTTCGGGATTGAAGTCTCTGACTATTGTTTTGTGATGTGCAATATGTGCTTTGAGCTTTAATATATTTTTAAAAATTAATGTGGATACCCTTGTATTTGGAGCATAGATTTTCAGAATTGAGAGTTCATCTTGGTAGATTTTTCCTTTAACCAGTATGAAGTGTCCTTTCTTATCGTTTTTGGTAACTTTTGGTTGAAATTTGATTTTCTTCAATATTAGAATAGAATAGAATATTAGAGTGGCTGCTTCAATTTGTTTCTTTGGACAATTTGCTTCGAAATTGATTTTCCAGCCTTTTCTCTGAGGTAGTGTCTGTCTTTGATACTAAGGTACATTTCTTGTATGCAGTAAAGTGCTGGGTCTTATCTTTTGTAGGCCTGTTTTGTGGAATGATATTGTGTAAATTTGGATTCATCATGGGATATCTTAGTTTCTCCATTTATTGTAATTGGGAATTTTACTGGGTATAGTAGCTGTGCTGGCATTTGTGTTCTCTTAGGGTCACTATAACATGTGCCCTGGATATTCTAGCTTTTATAGTCTCTGTTGAGATGTCTGTTTCAATTCTGATAGGTCTGCCTTTATATGTTACTTTACCTTTTCCTCATATGACATTTAATATTGTTTGTTTGCTTTCTGCACTTGGTGTTTAGACTGTCATATTTCAGGAGAAATTTATTTTCTGGTCCAATCTCTTTGGGGTTTTGTAGGTCTCCTGTATGTTCTTGGGCATCTATTTCTTTAGGTTAGGGAAGTTTTCTTCTACAATCTTGTTGAAGATATTTACTGACCCTTTAAGTTGGGAATCGTTGCTCACTTCTATACCTATTACCCTTAGGTTTGTTCTTTTCAATGTGTTCTGGGTTTCCTGAATGTTTGGGTTTAGAAGCTTTTTGCATTCTATATTTTCTTTGACTGTTGAGTCAATGTTTTCTATGACATTTTATGCCCTTGGGATTCTCTCTTTTATCTATATTCTATTGGTGATGCTTGCAGCTATCACTCCTGATCTCTTGCCAAGGTTTTCTTTCTCCAGAGATGTCTCCCTTTGTGATTTCTGTATTGTTTCTCATTCCTTTTTTATATAATGGATGGTTTTTGCAAATTACTTCATCTGTTTGATTGTGTTTTCCAATGATTCTTTAAGGAGTTTTTGTGTTTCTTATTTAAGTGCATCTACCTATTTACCTGTGCCCTCCTGTATTTCTTTAGGGGAGTTATTTATGTCCTTCTTAAAGTCCTCTATCATCATCATGAGATGTGATTTTTCAATCAGGGTCTTGCATTTCCAGTAGGTTGGGATACCCAGGGCTTGCCGTGGTGGGAGTACTGGGTTCTGATGATGCCAAATAGCCTTGTTTTCTGTTGCTTATGTTCTTTTTTTGCTCTCACTATGTGGTTATCTCTGTTGCCAGCTGGTATTACTGTCTCTGACTGTGGCTTTTCCCTTCTGCATGCCTGTCTGTCAGTATTCCTGGAAGACCAGTTTTCTCTGGGAAGCATTTGTTTTTGGAGTGCTGTGGTATAGGGTGAGCTCTGGGTGCAGACAGAACCTGGATGGATACTGTACCTGACTGTTACTTGGTTTCTGTGACCTGATGACTCTTGGTGGGTCCCTCTTGGGCCAGGAATTTAAGCAGAAATGGTGATCTTACGAATGTTCACAGGTATTTTGGCACTCCTGGGCATTCAGCCCTCTCCCAGACATATTTGGGTATGGAGTGATGTTGCATAGGATCAACTTCATGGGCTGTGACACAGGAGGAGTTTTTGGCATGGATGGAATCCAGAAGGAATCAGTCCATGTTTTCCCATTTTGTATTGTCTTCTCGGTTATTTTTTTTTAATTGTGTCTTCCAAAGTATAGAAACAAGGAGGAAGGCCACGTGAGGATATTTGAATCTCACTTAGATGGGGGAACAAAATATTCATGGAGGCAGATGGAGTGAAGGAAATTTGTAACTTTGTATAGAGTGGATGGGGGGGTGTGGGTTTCAGGATCAGGTGTGAGAAGGGACGTGAGAGATGTTCAGCTACATGCAGAATAGGGTTTAGTCTCCATAATAGCTCAGAGGCCTCTCAGGAGGTAGCAGTGTCTTGAAGAAGAACAGCAGCAGTGGTTGAACAATAGCGTGATGTAGGGAGGAAGGTTGCACCCTAGGTAATCTCCTTAGTGGCAGCAAGGTCAAGGTCTGGATCAGCCTGCTTCAGGCTGGGGTAGGTGGGTTACAATTTGCCACCTGTTATTAATATTTAAAAAAAGCTGGACTGAGGCATAAAATTTATTGATGCTCTATAGCCCTTCCTGGGAGTTATGGTGGCTTTCCTGCGCACCTATCTTAGGAAATCTTTGATCTTCCTGAACCATCCAAATTTTGTTTTGGAGGCTAATTGCAGTGTGCTTGTGTTTATTTCACACAAAACATGGCTAGCATGTGTACCTGTTGTTTCGGTGCCCAATACAATCCTTTTCTTTTTCTCTCCGTGGAGCTCCATACCAAGCAGCATTCCTCCAGCATTTTTCTGTCATTCCTCAGGTCCCTGTTCAGACATCAGACTGTTGGAAGTTGACCTGCCGCTCACATGGACCTGGTTTCACCTGGTTGGCAAGCCAGGGCTGAAAAGAGAGGGGAACTAGGAGGTCAAGAGAAAAATGTAGCTAAGTCAAGGTTCCTAATCAAAGCTCAAATGTTTAATAGCAAATGTGCCTATAAAAGGGGGTGGGGGATGCCCATTCCGCCAATCCATTCTTCCAGCCTGGAACCAGCTTCAGGTGAAGATGTGGAGGATAGGGTGTAGTCTCTGGAATAGCTCAGCAGCCTCTCAGCAGGTAGTAGTGTCTTGATGGAGAACAGAGGCAGTGGCTGAACAATAGAGTGATCTAGGGAAGAAGGCTCCACCCTAGGTAATCTCCTTAGGTGCAGCAAGATCAAGTTCTGGTTCGGCCTGCTTCAGGCTTGGAGGGCGGGGGGGGGGGGCTACACAATAATATTGGTAGATTGTGCCGCCCCACTCTAACTAATGTATAGATCATTGAAACAGAAACTAAATAGAGACACAGTGAAACTAAGAGAGGTTATGAAACAAATGGATTGAATAGATATATTCAGATTATTTCACCCTAAATCAAAAGAATATACCTTCTCAGGACCTCATTGTGCCTTCTCCAAAATGACCATATAATCTGTAAGAGAACAAACCTCAAACAATACAATACTGAAATAATCCCATGTATTTTATCAGATCACCTTGGACTAAGGCTAGACTTCCATAACAACCAAAAAACAGAAAACTTATATGCCCATGGAAACTTAACAACTCTCTACCTAGTGAGAAATTGGTCATGGAAGAAATAAAGAAAGTAATTAGGTGCCTAGTCCTTTCTGCTGGGGCAGATTCTTGGCTGGTCTACTCCAGTGAAGACATCATTTTCTGATCCAACCTAGACAACCTGATGCACACAGACCAGTTGATGATCTACTGCACTCAGAATAGTTGAGGATTGGCTACACTCAGAGAAGTTGTACAACATCTTGAATGCTCCATTGAAGACCCAATAGTCTTAAGGCCTCCCAGGAGTTCTACTGAATCCAGTGCAAGAGATCAGCAGCTTCTCTACCCCTGTGAAGAGCTCCCAAGTTGGAGGCCAACACAAGGTGGTCTGCTATAGCCAAGAGTGCAGGAGACCTGAAGTATCCCAGGGACAAAAAAGGCAGACTCCAGACAGTCACCAGACCAACAAACACCAGGGATATCAAGATGGCAAAAGGCAAATGCAAAACAATCAACAACAGAATCCAGTATACGTGGGCATCATCAGAATACAGTTCCCTCACAACAGCAAGCCCTGAATACAACAGACCTGAAAAAATCAGAAAGGTGACACAAAATCATGTCTCGTGAAAATAATAGAGTCTTTAAGAAGGATACAATAACTCACTGAAAGAAACACACACACACATAAACTCACAGATAAACAGGAGTAGGAATTGAATAAAGTCATCCAGGACCTAAAAGTGTAAGTAGAAATAATAAAGAAAACACAAATGGAGGCAAACCTGGTAATGGAAAACCTAGGAAAGAGTTCAGGAGTTACAGATATAAGTATCACCAAAAGGATACAAGAGATAGACGAGAGAATCTCTAGCTGACAGGACCCTGATATAGCTATCTCTTGAGAGGCTATGCCAGTACCTGGCAAATACAGAAATGGATGCTCACATGCATCAATTGTATGGAACTCAGGGCCCCCAAGAAAGAGCTAGAGAAAATAACCAAGTAACTAAAGGGGCCTGAAACCATATAGGACGATCAAAATATAAACTAACCAATGCCCCTATAACTGTGTTTCTAATTGCATAAGTATCAGAGGAAGGCCTAGTCAGCCATCAATAGGAGGAGAGGCCCTTGGTCTTATGAAGATCATATACTCCAGTACAGGGAAGACAGGGCCAGGAAGCAGTAGTGTGTGTGTTGGGGAGAAGGATGGGGGGAGGTTAAAGGGGACTTTTGTGATAGCATTTGAAATATAAATGAAGAAAATATCTAATAAAAATGAATTAAAAAAATAAAAAAGAAGAAGAGAGAATCTCAGGTGTAGAAGATACCATAGAAGAGATTGACAGCACAGTCAAAGAAAATTCAAAACATAAAAAAATCCTAACCCAAAGCATCCAAGAAATTCAGGACACAATGAAAAACAAACAAACATACAGAGGAATGATCATAATAGAGGAGAATTGAAAATTCCCAGCTTATTGGACCTGAAAACGTTTTCAACAAAATCATAGAAGAAAACTTCCCAAACCTAAAGAAAGAGTTGGCCATAAAGGTATAGGAACCCTATAGGACACCAAATAATGGGACCGGAAAAGAAAATCCACCGTTAACATAATAATCACAACAGAAAAAGCACAAACACACACAAAAACAATATTAAAAGATTCAAGGGAAAAGGGCCAAGGAACATTCAAAGGTAGACCTACCAGAATTACACAAGACTTCTCAGTAGAGACTATGAAAGCCAGAAGAGCCTGGTCAGAGGTCATGCAAAATCTAAGAGAACACAAATGCCAGGTCAGTCTACTAGAGGAGAAAAAACACCCAATCAAGATATATGAAGAAATCAAAATATTCTAGGTCAAAATCATACTATATACCAGCCCAGCCCCACAGAGGTTCCTAGAAGGAAAACGTCAACACAAGGAAGGCACCTGCACCAAAGAAAGGAGAAGATATTAAGCATCTGACAACTACACCAAAAGGAGAGAACCACAAGCACAGAAAGCCATCCATAAAAACAAACATATCAGGAACCAACAGTCATCTCTCTTTAATATCTCTGAATATTAATGGACTCAACTAACCTATGAAGAAACATAAGCTAACAGATTGGATATGCAGACAAGAGCCAGTATTTTGTTGCATAGAAGAAACATATCTCAATAACAAAGGCAGGCACTATCTCAGAGTAAAAGGATGAAAAAAGCTTTCCCAAGAAATGGTCTCAGGAAACAAGCAGGATTTGCCATCCTATCATGCAATAAAATAGAATTTCAACCAAAATATATCAAGTGTGAAGATGGACACTTCAAATTCATCAAGTGGAAAAATCCACTAAGAAAAAGTGTCAATTCTGAAAATGTTTGCTCCAAATGCAAGAGTACCAATATTCATAAAAGAAACTTCACTAAAGCTCAAAACCTACATTGAATACCACAGAGTAATAGTGGGAGACTTCAATACACCACTCTTGACAATCGACAGGTCATTGAAACAGAAACTAAAGAGAGACATGGTGAAACAAAGAGAGGTTATGAACCAAATGAATTGAACAGATAGCTACAGAACATTTTACCCTAAAACAAAAGAATACACCTTCTTCTCAGCACCTCATAGTTCCTTCTCCAAAATCGACCATATCATTGGTCAGAAAACAACACTTAACAGATAAAACAAGATTGAAATAATACCATGCATCCTATCAGATCACCCTGGCCTAGGGCTGGTCTTCAGAAACAGCAGAAAATATAGAAAGCTCACATAAACATGGAAATTGAACAACTGTACTCAATGATAACTTAGTCAGGGAAGAATAAAGAAAGAAATTAAAGACTTTCTATAATTTCATGAAAATGTTGACACATCATACCCAAACTTATGGGACACAATGGAAACAGTGATAAGTGGAAAGTTCATTATACTATTTGCCCTTCCACTGAAATTGGAGAGATCTTAAGCTAACAATTTAAGAGAATACCTGAGAGCTCTAGAACAAAAAGAAGCATACTCACTTGAGTGGAGTAGAAGGCAGAAAACAGTCAAAATCAGGGACAAAATCAAGAAACACAAACAAAGAAAAAGATACAAAGAATCAACAAAACCAGAAGCTGGTTCTTTGAGAGAATCTGTAAGATAGATTAAACCCCTAGCCAGACTAATTAAAGGAGCAAGAGTCAGTGTCCAAATTAACAAAATCAGAAATGAAAGGGAGGCATAACAACAGAAACAAAGCAATTGCAAAAAAAAAAAAAAAAAAATCAGATCCTACTCTAAAAGCCTATACTCAACACACCTGAAAAATCTAAAAGAATTGGATGTTTTTATAGACAGATACCATATACCAAAGTTAAATCAAAAGTAGGTAAACTATCTAAACTGTCCCATATCACACAAGGATATAGAAGAAGTCATTAAAATTCTCCCAACCAAAGAAGCCCAGGGCCTGATAGATTTAGTGCAGAATTCTACCACACCTTCAAATAAGACCTCATACCAAATTTCCTCAAACTATTCTGTAAAATAGAAAGAGAACGAACACTACCTAACTTTTTCTATGAAGCCATAATTACTCTGACACCTAAACCACACAAGGACCCAACCAAAAAATAAAACCTCAGACCAATCTCGCTTATGAATATCTATGCAAAAATACCCAGTAAGATTCTTGCAAACTGATTGCAAGAACACATCAAAACCATCATTCACCATGAGTGAATTTACCATTCATTGAAGGGTATTGAGGGGTGACATAGGAAAAAGCCCTTAAGAACAATAGAAGAAATGGAAATATGCAATTATGGGTGTAGGATGTAGGAGGACCCTCTAGAATGTACCTACAACCTGGGAGGTGAGAGATTCTCAGGACTCAAAGGGAGGGACCTTAGATAAAATACACAACACTGGGGAGAGGGAGCTTGTACACTCTACCTCCAGATGAAAGACAGGACATCTATTTGAGAGTTGGGTTTGCCATCCCACAGTCAATAACTCTGATCCAGAATTATTCCTTTCTAAAAGAACTTCAGGGGAAAATATGAAAAAAAAAAAAAAAACAAACTGAAGGAAGTGACTAGTCAAATTTGGGATCCATCTCAAGGGGAGGCTCCAAGGCCTGTTACTATTATTTATGCTATGGTGTCCTTACAGACAGGAGCCTAGCATGGCCGCTCTCTGAGAGGCCCAACAAGTAGCTGACTGAGATAGATGTAGATACTTAAACTCAACCAATGGACTGAAGTTGGAGACTCCTGTTTCCCTAGAATTAGGGAAACACTGGAAGAAGATGAGAAGGTGGGCAAATCCACAGTAAGACCAGTAGTCTCAACTATCCCAGATCCCTGAGATGTCTCAGATACTGAGCCATTAATCCAGACAACATACACTAACTTGCATGTGACAGCAACACACACACACAGACACACACATATGTATATGTATATGTATATGTATATGTATATGTATATGTATATGTATATGTATATGTATATGTATATGTATATGTATATGTATATGTATATGTATATATATATACAACAAAGGACTACCTGGTCTGGCTTCATTGAGAGAAGATGAATGTAAGTCTCGAGCAACTTGAGGCCCCAGGGATTAGGGATGTCAGAGGGCTGGTGCAGTTGGAGGTTGGAAGTTGGAGGATTTAAAGAATGGAAGAAGAATGGTTTGAGGAATTGTGGGAGGGAGGACTGGGAGGAGGGCAATGACTGGACTGTTAAAAAAATGAAGTTAATAATTAAAAATAAAAAAGTAAAAATTTTAAAATAAAATAAAATAAAATAAAATGCCCTGCAGCCAGATCTTATAGAGGCATTTTCTGAATTGAGGTTCCCTCCTTTAAGAAAAGTTGTGTCAAGTTGATTAAAAACTACTATGTTATATAATATTATATAGTACAATTAAATTATGGGTATGGGTCATCACTTGTGTATGGAGGACAAAAAGAACTCTGTGGGGAGTTATTACTCCTTTCTGCTTTATGGATGATATGCAAAGAACTCATTACATCCCACTTGCAAAGCAGGTGCCTGTATTTGCTGTGCCAGCTATTTATTTTAACTTTTTTTCCAACTTGAAGTAGGGCACTTTCAAAGTCATGTTAGGAGGCTACTCTGGTGGTCTCTATACTGTACTGGCTAGCCAATGGTAATAAGAAATGACCCTCTGCTGTTACACAATTATAGCTGAGGAGAAATAAAAGTATTTTTCTCAGTGTGAGGATTTGGGCAACGTATTTATGTGTGATTGCCAGGGAAAAACACACAGACAATAAAAGGATAGCCAATCTTATTCCTCCCTGGCATAATCAATAAGTTTGGCCTAGGGTAGGATTATCAATGAGGGCTGATTCCATCCACACTCTGAGAGGGTGTCAGAGGTTTTGAATTTTCTAAATTCCACTAGTTTATGGTCTGAATTCCTTCATTGGATTAATGTGAGAAGAGGAGTACACCATCAGAGATGCTATTGGCACCTGCAGAAAGTTTCGTTTGTTTCCCTCACAATTTATTTTTTTATTCATATTACATCCCAATTGCAGCCCCTCCCTTCTTTCCTCCTATCCTAGTCTTCCCTGAAAATGTGGACCTTACAGCTACTATCCATTTGTTGTGGATTGCCCTGTTGCTGTTTGTATTTTGGTGCTAATTCTGCTTACCCAAGAGGAGGCTGCCTGGAACAAAGGAGTGAAATACTCAGGTGAGTTAAGGTGAAACTTCCTCTAATGAACAAAGATTTCAAGGAATTAATCACTGGGTGAATAGGCAGAACTTCCTGGTTGGAGAAAGGAAGAGGAGAAGCAGGAGAGAGGTCTTTTGAACGGGAGAGTGGATGGAGGAAATATGTAGGTACCATATGTTCCATATGTTCCATGTTTTCTTCTTCCACGAGAAGTATCAGAGGATCTTATCCAGCACAGTGAGCAACAGGTATTTATGTTAACACTGGCTTCAAACTTCACTTTTTAAAGGTGTTGCTGGAGGTGCGATAGGATACAGGTTAACCGGTGCTGGGTGCACTTAGGTTTGACAGCGAAATATGTAGGGGACTAGAAACTTTGAATAAGGCAGTTGTCCACAGTTTTCAAAAGCTCCTTCAGGCAAGAGGGATAGGGTTTAAAATAATAGAACAGGAGGCTGTCCACAGTCGAGAACTGCATCAGGCTAGAGGAATAGGGTTTAAAATAATAAAATAAAAATAAAAATAAAAATAAAATAAAATAAAATAAAATAAAATAAAATAAAATAAAATAAAATAAAATGAAGGAAAATGGATTTTGAAACTCTCCCAGAGACAGAAAGAAAATTGGGGGACGCCCTGCACTATACTCTCTGGCCCCTACAGGAGACACTCTTAGATTTGGTTACATCAAGTTCTCTACATTCTCTGTGTTGTTTGTGTTTGGTGCACCAATATTTGTTCATGTGTCAATTCATGTCTCTCTTTGTTTCGTTGTATGGATGACTGTTTTTTTGTGTTATCTGTTGGAAAATAAAAATGGCTAAGACTTTATCTTCTGGTTCAGCAGAGCCTGAGAGTGGCTCACACTTTAGCCAAGAATCAAACACAGCAGGAGAGCCACTGCTGAAAAAAATGCTTTTAAAGAAAAGGGGTCTGTAGCTTCTTATTTTTAAGGCAAAAAAGCTGATAGTTGTTTTTTTCCTAGAAAATCTCTGGAATCATGTTTATTGTGTTTAGCAAAAGACAAAGTGCTCTTTTGTCTTATAATTATAGCTTTAGAAACTAAAATTCTTTGATTGGTCTAAATTTATAAGACTCTTGTGGCCTCTGCATTTGTTTTTTTACTGGTCTTAAATGTGTAACATTAGTAACAAGGCAGCTTTAAATTGGTAACTCAAGTTTGGAGTCTTTCAAACAGGTCGCATAAAGTAGGCAAAAATATTCCATTGAATGCCACTTGCAGTTTGATCGCAAATTTAAGATTTTCTACTCACCCATATATTGGTAATTGAGATTATTACAAGAGTAATCATCTTATGAGAGCACTAACACAGCTCTCTGTGGCCATAAAGTCATACAAAGCTCAGAGCAGCCTCAGAGAGGATTGTGTGACTTTCTTTTATTTTGCAAATGGGATGCCTAAGGAAGTTCTAGAAACTTGCCTCTTCCTGCCCCAGGGAAATTTCTCTTTAGCTAAAAGAACACTGTTGCAGATCTATCCAGATGTTGTTCTAATAAAGTTCAAATTCAAAGTTAATAAAAGGTCAACCATACAGTAGGACTTATAAAGGAAATACAATCTCACTTGCCTACTTCATGTAAAGTTATTATAGGTTTAAAGGTTTGCTTTTTCCTTTGCATCTTGATAATTGTAAAGGGTTTGCTTCTAGTGAACTGGTAATCACTGGAAAATTTTGCCTCTAGGTATGGCTAATATACATATATACATAATAATATACATATTTACATTATGTAAGAAAACTTTTTATTGTCTCTTCTTCAATACAAGAAGCTAGGAGATTGAATCTTTCACTGTATATTGTTTCCTAAGTGGAAAGCTTTTCATTAGCTAATGCCTCTCAGGGGAAGTTTACTTCAAATATTTGCTCTCACACAATGAGCTTTTCAGTTCTGGGGAGTAGCTGTTGCTCCAGAAATGATTCAGCGGCAATATCTTTTTAATATTTACTGTTTTAGTTGTACTAGAAAATTGTGGTACAGAAAATCTAGAACATGCTTCAAAATTTTATTTTCAAAAGCTTCCAGAAGATGGTAATTGACTATGGCCTCACCTTAAGTTCTTAATGTGCCTTAAACTTTTGTCAGATATTATCTTGAGAGACACAAATTAACTGGTAAAGAACAAAAGGTTTTGCAGACGATAAAGGAAGCTTTTATAATTATCAATTATAGTCAATGTTAATTAAATATTAGCTGCTTATTTTAGTTATGGTTATTAAATGTGCACACAGCAATTCTTTGGCAAGAGAAAACATTAATGTTAAATCATCTTTCTTTGCCTCAAAGTAAAATTTTAACATCTGATTAAGGCTGCTGTGGTGCTAATAAAGAATTGTAAGATAAATTCATATATATATAAAACCTAAAACGAAAAATTGTGTCTTAAAAAAGTGACAAAGCATCTGTTCCTTGTTCCAAACAGCAATTAATTTGGTTATTGCAGAATATTGATATTTGGCCTATTACATATCATCATTTTAAATAAAATTGATAATCATCATCCTAAAAATAAGTTAAAGATTGTTTTTATGCATGCTTTTTTACTGTCTATAAATTCATGCATGCATACCAATTACTGTGTTTAAAAACAGCCCTTCTATGGGAGAAAAGTATATGTGAATTGGATCACATGCTTATTCTTTTGAGTTTCCTCCTGCTTCAGCACGTTTAATTAAATGTGTGCTGTAGATGGTGTTTTAAAATGTTGAATAACCAAGCTTTAATTTGTATATTAATAGTCAACATTATATTTCAGAGCTTACAATTGATTAAAATTGTTCATCCCTCAGATACTATAAATTCTCAAATTTGCAATGGTTTGTGCATATATAACTCATAAGAAAAATGCTGCTCTTTTAAGAAGACTTTTTTTTGGACATTTAAGAATTTGTCCTGGATTGCCTGGACATGACCCCTTAAGGCAATGCCATGCTGGATTTATATCTCAGGCAGATTACAGGCCTTACATAAGAATAATCTCGTTCTTTACATAATCAAAACAGTTTGACTTAAGATAATATTTATGAAGCTTTAGAGAATGTGCATATCAAATTTTAAAGAAAAGAATTTGTTCTTGATGTCCTCAGATTCTACCTGTTTCCACATAATGGTATTAATTCTTGAGGACTTATACTTAATCAATTGATGCAAATGAATGTTCTTATTTCTAATTAATAAATAACTAAATTATGCACATGTGACTATTAATAACTTTTCATGCTTTTTAGTTACAACCTCTCTTCAAGGGAAACAACTGAAAGTGTCATCACTGCCCATGTTATATTAAAACTAACTATAACAGTCAAGTATTTGAGATGTTTCATCAACAATTTAATAATTCTCAAAGACAAGGTATTAAACTATAGCTTCTTAAAAAACAAAGAAGAGGAGGAATTATATCCCTGTGTACATTATTTAAATGATATTTTTATTTAAGAATTTTGAAATTTGGATGTCAAAGAACTCAATAAATGCCTTATAGTATCTTAAAACTAGACATAATCATGTCTAGGTGAGATGAAAACGATCTACTTATTGGCATATGGATTGATCCTGAACAGCTATCCTACTGTGGAAAGGGGAAAGCTTAGACTCTCTCCACAGAATGCTGAAGAAGCATGACAACTGGCAGAATGATTTGTGTGACAAACTGACCTGTAAGTTCTCTTAGTGCCCTAACTGTGGTAACAAGAAAGCTGAATTGGGTATATGTTTTTGACCCACCTTTGCTTGCTTTTGTCCCAGATTGGACAAGCTAAGATGCCTTGCTTCAAGCTTTTTAACCTTATGGAACATAGTACTTTAGAGACCATGGAATCTGACTTAGGAAGATTAGTCATAAGAAAGAGTTATAATGATTCTTCTCTTTCCTTCAATGTGACTGGTTATTGTAACTCAATCTTAGACTGGTCTAGTAATAATTCCAATATAACAGATTCCTATTGAAGACAGCTAAAAATCTTAAATAACTAGCAAAGTTAATTTGGAGCATAGCCTCCACTTTCAGAGAATCTCTGGCATTTCTGCTAATTCTCAAAGCCAGCTCCCCCAACAGGAGGTCAGAGTCTGAGCTTGATCATTGCTAATTTGCAACTGAATAAAGTACCTAGGCTTCCACAAAGAAACTTTTATCCTGTTGCTTCCCAACTATCTAAACTTTGTTTTTCAAGCAGGTCTGTCTCTCCTTATAGCCTGATTTCAGCAAGTGTGCAGCCTTGCCTCCAGCAAGCACAGGTGGCAGAAAATAATCAATATGAAGAAGCATATTCAGTATATATTTGTGGCTTTGGTCTGATTTGAGAATAAGGTGTGCTATGAGGCTTGGACAGTCAATGACAGGCAACCAGTTTTCGGTGCAAGATCCATCTAAGACAGAGGTATATGGCAAGAGGCTGTGGTTTGTTAATAATATACCACAGAGCCATGTTTGTGCAAAATAAACACAAACAAGCTGCATATATTCTCTTTGATGGATAAGAATGGCTTGGAAAATCTTAGATCCTAAAACGGATGCAACCACCAGCCATCAAAACTCCCAGGCAGGACTAGGGAGCATAAATAAATCTTATGTCTTGGTCCAGATATTTTTATTATACATTTAGGGAGGTAGGGAGGAATTTAGGGAGGTTGGTAGTCTAGGTAGCCTCCTTCAGCCTGAAGTGGGGTATTACAAACCTTGTCCCCATTGAGGTGGTGCCAACTGCGGTAAAGCTTTCCGACTTGGCTGGCTCCATTTTGAAGTGACAACTGCCCTGAGATTCTGCTACCTGCTGAGCGGCTGAACCTGTCTTCCTGAGACATTCGTGAATAAGCAACCAGCCTAGTGACCAACTGCTGACAAAATGGCTCCAGGCACCAAGAGTGGAATGGGGGGGGGGGGAATGGGCCTTCCCCCTTATAAGCACGGTCTCTTAGTATATTTGCAGGCCTTGAATAGACACGTGTCATGGTCTCCATTAATTTCTCTCTCAGTCTAAGTCTCTTTCAGCTCCAGCCTGACTCCCAGGTATATGTAGTTCATGTAGGCCATGGGCTGGCATACAAAACAAATTGATAAAAATCAGAGATGACTGTTGCGTCCAACTCGACCAGCAAGAAAAACGCAACCACAGGTTCTTCTTAAAGCAGTTTACTCAGGCAGCTTCTCTCTTCAAATCCCCCATGCTTCGGGGTACAAGCACTTTTATCCACTCAAGCCACAACCATGCTTCAACCAATCACCACAGGTCACATCACCTCACCAGGCAGGCTTGCTCAGCCAATCAGGGATTAAAGGTGAGCCATCCACCAAATATGGGCTTGTTTACTGCCTGGCATAGATTTCTGTCTGGCTGGCCAGGGAGTCCGGAATGGCTTCCCACAATTCCCCCTATTATATTCTTTTGAAGCAAGCTATGTGGGTGAAGATAGAAGTCTGATCCCCAGTGTGAAGAAATAGGGGCCATGTACAGGATTGACTCTTAGGCTCACAGGTTTTTACTCAGAGCAACCCTGACCTGCTCCCGTGCCATTTTACCTGGGGGAAGGACACTAGGACACTCAACCCTCATACAATCAGACATATCGCCCAGAGATTGTCAAACAGCTTCCAGACTAACCTCTGTGCAGTGCTTAGCCTTACAACCAGCAATGGTTTCATTGTTCATTCTTCCTGGCAGCAAGCCAAATCTGAGGTGACTGCCCTGCTTCCACTGTGGCAAAAGCTTGCACCACCATGGGGGCAGTGCGGACCTGGGCATTCCGCAAACGACACATACACCATACACACAACATGCATGCCAAAACAAGGGCCACAGTAAGGGCACCTATCACAGCCCATTCTTTCTCGATGCCAAGTCAGGTTCCATTCAGGTAGAATTTACAGTGACAATCGCCGAGCGATGCTCATTCATCTTGCCATCAAAATTTGCAGTCAAATTTAAACACAGACAGTATCCCCCATCTGGGTTCCACACCCATCAGGGGCAGACACATGCTCATCACCAGCAAGATCAGCTTCTTCATTTTGACAGCATCACACTAGCTGCTCCGGAACCCACACTGGCTCTGCACGATTCTGTGGAAACCCGCAAACAGACCCTCTTGCCCAGGCCTACATGGGAACTGGACCATTCCATGATCCTGTAAGCACATCCTTCCATTTAGCATACCCCAGTTTACTGGGGCTGGTATTATCCAATTGCAAAAAAAATTAAGGTAAAAAGAGCTAAGGAGAGTCTTATCTTTGGGGTATGGTGATAGCCTATTCCCCCTTTTTGTTTTATTAATAATTCTTTTAAGGTTCTATGTGCTCGTTCAATGATTTCTAGGCCTTGAGGATTATATGGCAGGCTGTGTTTAATTTGTAATGGTTGGCGTCTTTCCCACAGCAACTTCTGTAATTGTAAGACCAAGGCTTGGATGGTACTATGAGCTTTTATTTGGCCAGCCACTTCTAGGGATAAAACTAAATTAACTACATATTGTGAATCTGAAATTTGATCAAAAGGAAAATCACAATGCATAATGACCTCAATAACTATTTGTAATTCCACCATCTGTGTAGTACAGGGATAATACTGTCTGACCACAGGATCTTTCCCCTCTACATACGGTTTTTGATCCATCAGTAAACATGTTAACTACATCCTTAATGGGTGTTTTCCTCACCATTTGAGGAAAAAATAACTCGATGTTCCTTTAAAAAGGTCATTAAAGAATGTTTGTGATAATGATTATCAAATCGGCCCTCATTAATATAGGCTAAAATAGCCCACTCATCAATATTTGCTGTTAGGACCTTTTGCTGATACCCATCATAAGGGATTACAATAGAGCTGGGTTTTATACCAAAAAATTGTAAACAATACTGAATTCCCAACAAGGCTAAAGAAGCCACTGTTGTAGGGTAATGATCTAATTTCCTCTCAGCGCATATTTTGGAATGGATCCATAACAATGAGCCTTCTTGCCACAATAATCCTGTGGGTTGTATTTCAGTAGGCAATATTATCAAAATGATGGGTAACCCTTCTCTACAATGCTGAAGCTGGGCTTTAATCAATTCTTCTTCCACTAGGGTAAGGGCTTTACTAGCCTCAGGTGTTAATTCCCTTTTGGAACTTAACTCTGAGTCTCCGTCTAACATTTGAAACAGAGGTTTTAATTTAACATTTGGGATCTTCAAATAGGGCCGAATCCAATTGATATCACCTAACAATTTCTGAAAATCATTTAAAGTATGCAAGGAATCAACCCTCAACTGTATCTTTTGAGGCCAAATGGCCGTAGGGGCGATCTTTGCTCTTAAACAGGACACTATTTTTAACAAGTCCCTACCCCATAAGGTAATGGGCAGCTCAAGCACTATGGTTGAAACATCCCATCATGCCCTTCCTTATCTTTCCAAGAAAGCATTCTGGCACTTATGTCTGGGCTCTTTGCATAGCCCAGGCCTGGTAATATTTGTTCTGACTCCTGAATCGGCCATCCTTTTGGACAGTCCTTAAACGAAAAAGGCAGTAAGGAAAATTACCCAAATGGCTAGAAAAAGATAGTAATCCATAGACTGTCCCCAGTACCCCCTTACTTTCACTACTCTGTTACTTTCACCTTCTTGTCTCCAGAGCTGGAGAGCCCTATTGTCTCTTACCCAGAGCCTTATTGTCTCTTTACTGAGCGTCTAATTGTCTCTTTACAGAGAGCATTATTGTTTCTTACTGAGAGCCTTATTGTCTCTTTACCAAGAGCCTAATCTCAATCCCAGGATGGTGAGTTACTTAACTGTACTCATCCTGTTGACAGAACCTGACTGCAGAAAGTTCTGAACCTCTCGGTGGGGGAGACGGTTCTCTGGTTTTGGCACCATTTGTTGAGTCCAACTCGACCAACAAGGAAAACACAACCACATGTTCTTCTTAAAGCAGTTTACTCAGGCAGCTTCTCTCTTAAAATACCCTGTGCTTTGGGGTACAAGCGTTTTTATCCACTCAAGCAACAACCATGCCTCAACCAATCACCACAGGTCACATCACCTCACCAGGCAGGCTTGCTCAGCCAATCAGGGATTAAGGGTGAGCCATCCACCAAATATGGGCTTGTTTACTGCCTGGCATAGATTTCTGTCTGGCTGGCCAGGGAGTCCGGAATGGCTTCCCACAGATGACAAAGGAAGAACCCCTAAAGACCTTGGCTACAGACAAGAAGAAAGAGACAAAGTAGGATGAAAAGATAGGTGATGTATATATCTGTGTACACGAAGACAGCTCTAGAACAAGCTGACATTTAAATGTCTATATGTAGCCAATAACACCTATTGGGTATAAAATTCTCATGACTTGTTGTTACATACAATCCTTTATGATGGCATGAATAGAAATTTATATATTTTTTTGGTTATATGATCAAAGTAACCACTAAAGAAAAACAATTGTCTGTCTTTATTGATCTTCACTAATTAATTTTTGCACCTTACACCTTTCATAAGAAGGTCTTTACAGAAGTATGTATAGGTTGTAAGGTTTATACATTGCAGAATGAAAGAGGAGGAAAACAGGCCTGACAACATTATGGGACCTTCCATTGCATCTCCTTTATTGATTTTATCTCAACTACATTGAAGCTGTTTCCTGTAAAAACTTGCTTCCAGGACATTTGCATAACACCTAGCTTGTCCATCTAGCCATTCAGAATGTTATAATCAGGATGTCAGCTAAGCTGTGAACTTTCTCAACACATAGAGACTGGAAGGCAAATGATGCCAATTAGCCCTCCTTGGACAAAACTAATTTTCCCATTTTTTTTTTGGGCCCACATAATGGAATTCTTTTCCCTAATTCAGCTAAAAGCTAGCAAAAGAATTTTGTTGTTCCAGGCACTTAGTTTGGGATAGATGGTTCTTACTATTTTATAAATTATAGATATATTTCAATTTTAAGGGAAAATTCACAAACCTGGCTTGGGTCTGAGAGGAAATTGAGGAGCATAGAATAACGGATTTTTACCTTTCCTTTCTTCTTCTCTATCCTTCCTTCTTAGGTAAAGGAAGGGGAAATGGGAGTGGAAAAGAAGAGATATAGTAATATATGAATTAGAGGAATAGAAAAATAGGAATAGGTTATCAATTTTACTCTTAAACAAAACATTGTATAGCCATATCTTACACTGAAGAAATCTTTATGATTAGTGCAAATTATTTATAACTCTACATTGGTACAGAATTTAAAGATTATTTAGACCTGTGCCCCATTTTTTAAATGGGGTTATTTGATTTTCTGGAGTCCAGCTTCTTGAGTTCTTTGCATATATTGTATATAGTCCCTTATCACATTTAGGACAGGTAAAAATCCTTTCCAAACCTGTTAGTGGCCTTTTTGTCTTATTTACTGTGTCTTTTACCTTTGCAATTTCATTGTCCCATTTGTCGATTCTTGATCTTACAGGACAAGCCATTGGTGTTCTGGTTAGGAATTTTTCCCCTGTGCCCATATCTTTGAGGCTTTCCATCACTTTCTCCTCTATAAGTTTTAGTGTATGTTGTTTTATGTGTAGTTTCTGTAAGCTTGTGCAACCAGTCTGGCAGTTCCTCAGAAAAGTGAACATAGTACCACTGGAAGATCCATCAATACCTCTCCTGGGCATATATCCAGAAGATGTTCCAACTGGTAAAAATAACACAAGCTCCACTATGTTCACAGTAGCCTTATTTACGATAGCAAGAAGCTGGAAAGAACCTCAACAGAGGAATGCATTCAGATACGTACAGAATATTTTACACAAACATGAAAGAATATATTGTCTTCTCATCTTATAAAAGAAATTTCTTTTTTTTTAATTTATTTTTTTATTAGGTATTTTCCTCATTTACATTTTCAATGCTATCCCAAACGTCCCCCATACCCACCCTACTAATTCCCTACCCACCCACTCACCCTTTTGGGCGCTGGCGTTCGCCTGTACTGGGGCATATAAAGTTTGCAAGTCCAATGGGCCTCTCTTTGCAGTGATGGCCGACTAGGCCATCTTTTGATACATATGCAGATAGAGACAAGAGCTCCAGGATACTGGTTAGTTCATATTGTTGTTCCACCTATAGGGTTGCAGTTCCCTTTAGTTACTTGGGTAATTTCTCTAGCTCCTCCATTGGGAGCCGTGTGATCCATCCAATAGCTGACTGTGATCATCCACTTCTGTGTTTGCTAGGCCCGGCATAACAGAACTTTCTTAATAATTGACCACGTAATCAGTTCCAAAGCAAATTTCAACAGATACAAACAGAACTTTCTTAAAAATTGACCATGTAATCAGTTCCAAAGCAAATTTCAACAGATACAAACAGAACTTTCAGAAAAATTGACCATGTAATCAGTTCCAAAGCAAATTTCAACAGATACAAAAAAATCAAAATAACCTCCTATGTCTTATCAGATCCCCATGGATTAAGTCTGGGCTTCAACAAGAACAAGAGAAATATCAGAAAGCCTACAAACTGAAGGAGACTGACAACTCTGCTGAATGACTTCTGGGTCATGGATGAAATAAAGAAGAAATTAAAAAACCTTATAGAATTCAATGACAATGAAAACATAACATAACAAACTTATGATACACAAAGAAAGCAGATAGATAAGGGTATCCTCTCTCACCATATTTATTAAATGTAGTACTTGAAGTTCTAGATAGAGCAATAAGACGACAAAAGAAGATCAAGGAGATACAAATTGGAAAGGAAGAAGTCAAAATATCACTATGTGTAGATAATGTGATAGTATACATAAGTGACCACTAAAATTCTATCAAAGAACACTTACAGCTGATAAACATCTTCAGCCAAGTAGCTGTATACAAAAATTAACTAAAAAAATATTAACCTTCCTTTACACAAAAGATGAATGGGCTAAAGGGCGGACATGGTGGCACACAACTAAATCCTAACACTTGGGAGACAGAGGCAGGAAGATTTCTGAGTTCCAGGCCAGCCTGATCTAAAAAGTGAGTTCCGGGACAGCCAGACATATACAGAGAAAACCCAGTCACAAAAAACCAAAAAACCAAAAAAAAAAAAAAAAAAAGACAAAGAGAGAAAGAAAGAAAAATTAGGAAACAAACCCTTCAGAATACCCACATATAATATAAAATACATTGGTGTGACTCTAAACAAGAAAGTGAAAGTTTTGTATAACAAGAATTTCAAGTGTCTGAAAAGAAATCGAAGAAGAAATCAGAAGATGGCATCATATTCCATGCTCATGTACAACTAGGATTAACATACTTAAAATGGCCATTTTACCAAAAGCAATCTATAGATTCAGTGAGACTTCTATAAAAATTCCTACAGACTTCTTTACCCACCTTGGAAGAATAACTCTTCGTTTTATGTGGTTAAAAACAAAACAAAACAAAACAAAACATAACAAAACAAAACAAAACAAAACAAAAAACAAGAAAGCTTAAACTCCTGTACAAGAACTTCTGGGATGTATGACCATCTGTGTTCTCAACCTCTACTACAGAGCCCAGGGAGTCTTATGAAAGAATTGTGGGTAAGATTCAAGGAGCTGGAAGTGTCAAGATCATCAGAAGAAAACCTGCAGAGCCAATTAACCTGGGTCTATGGGGGCTCCCAGAGACTGAACCACCAACAAACGAGTATGCACTGGTTGGATCTAGGCTGCCTGTACATATGTAACAAGTATGCATCTTAGTCTTCATGTGTGTCTCATGAAGACTAATTGAATCTCTGACTATGACTCTGTTGCCTCCTTTTGTATCCCTTTCCCACAGTTGGACTGCCCTGTCTGGCCTCAGTGGGAGAGGATGTACTTAGTTCTATGTGATTTGATGCACCAGGGTGGGTTTGTCCCTGAGTGGGTAAATGCCAGGGAACCTCCTTCCTTGAGGAGAGGGGACAGAATGAGGAAGTTGTAAGTGTGCAGCTGGGAGGAGAGTAGGGAGGTGGCTGCAAACAGGATGTAAATAGAATAAATAAACAAATGAAAACATTAAGAATATGTATATATATATATATATATATATCCTTGCAAATAATGAAGCTGGTATTCATGTAAAGTATGATAAATGCACAAATACTGAGTAATTCTTGTGCAATTTCCATAGTGTCACTCTTAGAAAATTTTTCATGTCCAATCTCATTCAATAAAACTACAAATAAATGACCTATTTAAATGAAAATAAAATGTTTTAAAGCTTGAATTCTATAGTGAATTGGAATTTGCTGATAATACACAAGACAATAATAATAGTAGCAAATATATGATGACTCAAGATTCCATGGTTCTAGGCTGAAGAGATGACTCTCAAAGATGGAGAGATATTAGTAGTACTGTATGGCTTAGGTAGAGGACCTGAGATGAGTTCCTAGGACCCAAAGAAAGAAGTTTACAGCTACATTCAACTGCAGGTCCCTCGGAACCAAGGCACTCTTCTGGCCTCTGTAGGTACTACAAACAGAAAGGTATACACACCAGCACTACCACCACTACTGTTGCTACTACTAGTATTAGTAACACAAGGTTTTAAAAATTCACTCTCACAATTCCACAACAGGATTTATTCTATGACCACATCCAGGCATTCAAGATATAGAACAACCGGAACATAAACATCAGTGTTCATATATTATTTAAAAGTTTTGAAAACTTATTCCCATGGGAACATCCCTGGTGGGAATCCAGTCATTTTCTCCTGGAAAACTTTATCAAAGGCTTCAGCTTGGGCTACTATGAAGTGATTCTTCCAGTCCCCAGTTGTGCCTGTAAAATGTGAATAAGATATATAGGTGGATTCATAATTGTTGTAACACTTAACTAGCTCTTCCCATTATATGCTTTTACCTTCTGTTTAATAATGATCACACAGTTAATATGCTACAATCACTCCCGTAGTGACTCATATTACAGGTTTAGAAATCTGGAAGCAGACCTGAGGCACAGTTTAAAGGAAAGAGCCTCCTGGAACCTTGGCATTCCCATAGCTAGAATGCCCCAGATTTCTCTCTGCAATGTTGTGGAGGGTCTTGCATGTTTTCTTACGGTGTTTTACTGGATAAGATTTAGAAGTCTCAGGGTAAGCTTAGCAAAGTATATTTAGAATCTTCATTACAGCCAGGTATATCAGACTACATTGCATATTAGAAGCATGTTGGTGAATTCTTCTGACAAATGGAGATTCCCTACAGATACTTAACAGCCAAGTTACACTCATATGCAAGAATTTACCAAGGCCTAGGAAATAGGAGGGTTGTGGTATTGCATTATTCATGAGAAGATCTGCTAGAGCAGAACGCCCTGGTAGTAGTTTTCACAAGGCTCAAAGGAGAAGGACAAATTGTGACTATGTTGTGAAATCCTTACCTATCATTAGCTGATTCTAGACAGGGCTCTTTTATCTTTATTCTAATATTACCTGGTTCCTGTAAGTCTTTGAAGTCATTTCTCTGCTTTGTGCCATGTACTTCAATGTACTTTGCCTGCTGTGACACTCTACTCCTTTCTTTTCTGTATTATATAAGACTGGTGTTCGATTTCTGACAATACATTCAGATTCAGCACACTCTCTCCTCTCTGTGTCTGTCAGTGAATTCTCCCAGACTCCATGCTCACCTGTTGGAACCTTGATTCCCATGGATTGAGGGGGGCCGACTGAGCCCTGTCCTTGGTATTAATAAATCAATCTATCATTTCCTGTAGTAAATTTCTCTCTCTCTCTCTCTCTCTCTCTCTCTCTCTCTCTCTCTCTCTCTCTCTCTCTCTCTCTCTCTCTCTCTGAAACAGGGTTTCTCTGGCTGTCATGTAGCTCACTTTGTAGAACAGGCTTGCCTGGAGCTCAGAAATCTGCCTGCCTCTGCCTCCCCAGGGCTGGGATTAAAGACGTGTGCCACCATGCCCTACCGAAAATTTCTTAAGTCCTGAAATCATATATGCAAACTTCACCCTCTGTCTAAATTATGTCCTACCTTTTCCTCTCCCAACCTATATGCTAGACAATCTAACAGCAGCAACACTGGCTTGATCTTTTTATATATACACAGATTATTCCTGCTTCCCATCAAACCTGTTCCTATCATGCTCTCCAACTCAGCAGGATTTATCATCTCAATGATTCAAACAGACTTCAAGTGTTCTGTCTACATCTTAGTATTTACTTATAGAAGTAAATAATTTTAAAGCAACTTTTAACTAATATCTTAAAGTAGTTTCTACTTATGTGTGTGTGTGGTCACATGAGTGCTGCAGATACGCATAGTTATAAGCAGCATTTCAGGTGCCTTGATTTTCTCACCATTTACAGTGAACCCAGTCCCTCCCAGCTGAGGGCATTGAAGGACTCTGTTTCACTCATCCATGGTGTTTGGTGATACATGAAAATCTGTATAATTTCAGCCCCTGTCCTATGTAGCACTGTGTCTTATGAACATATATTGTTTTTCACGACTCCATTCCAGAATGTCTTTTGTTTGAACCTTAGAGATCAATCAACTGCTAACGCTGTGTTGTATCTTCCTTCACTTTACAAGGCTAATATTTTTCATATAATTACATCTTGTTCTTTGTCTCTTTATTAATGATATTGTAACCTTCTCTTCCCATCTTTCCTCCATTTACAGTCTAGCAAGCCCCATCATTGCTTTATTTCCTAGCTGTGACACTGTTATATGTACCATGCATTTATGCTTTTAATATACACACAGAATATGCTTCTAATATATTTGAAAAGAATGTCTTTCTGAAATTACTAAATGGTTCATTTTACAAAGAGTGCCAAATATATAGGACATACTCAGTGTGGGATTTTCAAATAAATTCATGAATACCTGAGAAAGGTATAGGCAGTGTTCCTATTTTGCTGATGAGGAAAAATTAGTCTTTGAGATGTTATCAGTATGACAGTGATGGGTGTGTGTTTGAATCTAAAAAGAATGACAATAGAAGTCATTCTTTCCTTTATCATATTACTTTCTTTCTGTATCATCACATAAGATAATTTTAATTCCCCAGAGGTCTATATTAAAGAAAATATAAAGAATTCATAAAAATGTAAATCCTTGATACAGCATATTAAAATAATATACTATAATTGATATGAATGTAAAATGTCATCTAATGAGATGGTACCTATTAATATCCATTGTGCTCTCAGTTTCTTTCTTTTCTTTCTTAGAATACGTTTTCTTGTTTTTGACAGAATGCCTGGATCCTGATAAGCCAAACCTGATAGATACTAGACTACAAGCATCTCAACAAATTCAATATGGATTCCCAATGGAATAAATCAGTCCATCTGAGAAACCACATCTTTGGAGGTACACACATGGAGTTGTAAGTTCACCTATGTGCAAATTCTGTGCACCTGATTGTAATTTTATTTTCTTTCCTTATTTCTAAAAATCTCCGCAAACTTTTATGTGTCAGATGGCAGGATAACCCTAACATGTGGTGGCTTAAATCTCACTGGAAAAGAACTTCCTTATAGTTCTGGAGGCTGCAGATCTCACATCAGAGTATTTTCCAAACCTTTATAGGATTTTCTTTTTGGCCTGAAGATGGCAGGCTTCTTCCTCTGTCCTTGGGTTATCTTCCCTTTTTGACTCTCATTAATGTCTTCTGAAGATACCAGTGAAAATGATCAATGGCCCAACTACTGTGTCCATTAAACATATATTCTGTAGCAATGGGTACAGGGAATTTTGAGTGTTGCCAGAATATATATCCTATACATATCTTTATTGTGGCATTGTATTTACAAAGTCTTGTCAACCAAACAGTGGATGATTATCTCTCTAGTATGCACTTCCTGCAGAGCCTAAATATTCAATTATAATGACTACAATTGCACGTGGAAAATCATTGCTTGGAGATTAAAACCAGATGCATCTCAACAACTTGAATGATTGAGTCTCTGGGATAAAGCTTACAAAGTAGCTCTGCAGAGGCAATAAAAGATAATATCTTGTGTCTTGAGATAAGAATAATTAAAGGATATGGGAAAATAGGTCTAGTGAATTCCTCCTGGTTCAGGTAAGTCTAACACTTAATACAGCTTTTTAATGCTTTATGATTTAGGGAATTACGTTATCTAATCGTAAATAATGGAATGTGTTTTAGCATTAACTTTGATTTGCTCATAGTTTGATTATTCAAAACTGGCACCAAAGTGATAGAGGAATTGAGAAGACAAATATTATCTTTATATACATTTTACTTTTAAAGATATTTCCAGACATATCCATTTCATCATTCTCTATAATGAATTAGTGAAGCAAATGGGTAATGTATTTGTTGTCCCCCATCATTGACCTGGTTTCCAGAATTACCTGGCTTAAAGATTATAGGTGTCACACTAGTATAAGAAAAAATAATCCCCCAAAATAAAAGCTGTCTTCAAATGCAAAAAATCATATGCTACATATACTCACTTGGATAATTAAATTTCAAAAGATTAATGAAGTCTTATCAAGTATTTTTGCAGAACTATATTATAATTAGTGTATGTATGTATGTATGTATGTATGTATGTATGTATGTGTTCCTGTTATCATCTGTGCTGCATGACAAATAGTATTTCTATTCAGAAGAGATTAAATCCAAGTGTGGTCTCATTCTAAAAGAATCTTCCTGGAAAAGCAGAAACAACAGTTATCTTCATGGAATTTTGTCTTAAAATCCATTCCATCTGTTCTGATTTGTCTCTGCTAAAGCTTTTACTTGTCAGTTTCCTTATCCCTTTGCTGTTAACAGAGCTACTTCATTCCTTTAGGTATGTAATAACAGACTTTTATTTTCTTACAATGTTTTAACGCTGCCAAATTCTCATTCATTATAGGAAATCAAGAAACAGAACACTTTGCTTTGGTGAGACATTCATTTCTAGTACAGAGAAATATGTCTCCACAGAGTCTGGAGTGCAGGAGTCTGAGGGAAGCTGGCAAGAACACTTTATTCTTTCATATGCCTTGTTCTTTAGTGTATAGATTTCCATTTTCTAGTAGTGAGTGGTGACATATCTTTATGTTTAAATCTCAGTCAAAATTTCCTATTATTTGGATAGTATGAGTACTGGATTAAATACAATCTGGCAACTACTTAGACTTCATTTTTTTCTACAAAAACTCTTGATATCCCTATATTGTTAGTTTCCAAATCTCACACTCCAAAGCAGTCGATGGAAGGTAAAGGCTGAAACATTTTAAGTATGGATAAAGAAAATTAAACTCATAAATTTTACTTCATTCATTTATATCCATGTTTTTATTTAGTGTTAAATATCTAATGACTGACACCTTCTTTCTTTTACTCTAAGTTCCATCTCACCTATCATTATCTAATTATGTCTGGGTGAGGCACAAGGTCTGATTCATTCTGGCAAAGTCACTCCAGAACTGTACAGCTATGAAGCCACACACACAAACAATCTGCTCCCAGCATAGAAAGGAGTTGGCACATAAATAAAGAGGATTGAAATTCCCCTTCCAGGAGAGATTATTCCAAAGAAGAGAGGGGTCATGAACCTAAAGTAATCTAAATAGGTTGGCAAATAACATCAGAATTTAACACTAGAAAAAAATTTTATAACTATTGGACTTGGCTTCCACTGGACAGCAATCTTGACCTGGTCAACATCTTTTCCAGCTGTTAATGTAATTTTTGTTGTCTTATGGTTATCATCTTAGATATATCTTTGGTCTAATGCATTACACTTTTTATTTTATATTTTAGAGATGAGGAATATGATACAGGGAACTTGACAAAATGCCTCATAGAACACTGACCTCTTTCCCATTTTTTTCATTGAAGTTATTGGACATGACGATCTCCAATCCCAAGTTCATATCCCAGAATAAATCAGCTTTGCAGATTATTTGAAGCCCATATCTTCTCCATAAAATCATTCCCTGTTGTGTCTTTGAGAAGCTATCGGTGATGAGCAGTGACTTTCAGTACATTACCAACTACTTAGAGCTTTATTACCACAACAAGCCCTTCACATGTTCTGACATATTCTGAAGCTAGATGATCTCTTTACCTTTTCTCATGAGCTTCAAGCCATTAGTAATCTGATCTTCCTTAACGAGACTAAAATTGGACATGTTGTTTTCTTTTATGGCTTGGAAAGAGCTGTACTTGAGGATGAGATCCAGCTCATCTGGCCCTAATTTTTTTCCTAGAAAGTCAAAGATCTTCTTTATGGTTCCCTTTGTATACTAAAAGAAGAACAAACTGAAATGAGGGCAATAAACAGAGAGCACTGAGAGAAAAGATTAAAAAATGGGATCTGTGGATGGAGATGATCAAAGTGTTGTGAAAGGGCATCATCAAATGAGAGAGCATGAATAGGATTTAGGCAATAAAAGAAATGGAACAAAGGGAGGAAGGAATCACACTCAACATTTATATATTGAGTGTGCTTGCAATGTGGCTCATCTATGGTGTCTAAAAGACAGAGGCTGGGGATTCTTTTTAGGGAGGAGAAAATGTAAGAGAGAGATTCTCATAGAACCAAGGTTAAATTTAAACTTGCTTTTTAGAGGATCATGACCTTGAATTTCAGACCTTCCTTGGTCCATCTCCATAGTGCTAAGGTCAAAGGTGTGTGCTGATACACCCACACAGTATACTGAGATTTTTTTCTTAATACAGGGCCTCACTATGGAGTTTTTTCTTGTGTGTTGGAAGTTGCTGTGGCGATTAGTATATGTCAAGCTCACACAGATCAGAAATCCATCTATCTGGCTTTTTCCTTCCAAGTTCTGGAACTGAAAGTATGTAGAACCATAACTATCCTGCCCTGGGACATTTAAAGAAACTTATAGAAATGCTGCTAGACAATGATCAAGGCAAATGAAGACATGTGCACAAAATCCTCAGCCGATATTAATGTTAGTGCCAGATAATACTGTTTGCTTAGGCTAACTGAAAACAATCCAGATTTTATGACAGTTTCATGGAAATGTTCTCAATATTTATTACTTGAGGGTACTTCTGAGAGATTTTGTTTTTAGTAAGCATCTCAGGTTGGGGCTCATGTCGTTATCACATTCCCAATTTTTCTGTCTCAGATCTCTAACTGTTGCAATGATGTCAGTGTACTACCACAATTAATTTTATCTTCTGATATAATCATTACAAGGTAAAATCTTAGAACACCAAAAATTGTGCTTTCAATCCTAGCCCTCCCCCTGGGGACATGAGGTTTTATTGATTTAAACTTTTTTTTTTACATATTTATCAGAGTTCTGCTTAATATTTCATACAAATGTAAACAATCATGATAATAACTGAAAAGAATGTGTTAATGGTCAAATAGAAGACTTATTGGAATGTGCAGTAGTGTGTAGCAGACAGCTAAGTAGTGATCCTTTCTTTGGGAAACTGAACTTAATGATGATTAAGTAAAAGATTCTATGTATCGAAAAAAGAGTGTAATGAAACTTTTTTAATTTTTTAAGTTTATTTATTTTGTACACTCTATATTTTATTCCCCTATATCCTGATCCACCCTATGACTGTTCCACATTGCATACCTCCTCCCCACCACGGTATCTCTATGGGGGTGTCCTCCCCAACCCAGCTGACGTCTAATCTTCCTGTGTCCTTCTGTCTCCGAAGGGTTAGGTGCATCATTTTTGAATGAACACTGACCCAGAAATTCTCTATTGTATATGTGTTGAGGGCCTCATATCAGCTGGTGTATGCTGTCTTTTTGGTGGTCCACTGTTTGAAAGATCTCAGGGGTCCAGATTAATCGAGACTCTTTGTCCTCCTAAAGGATCACCCTTCTCCTTTCAACGTACTCTAATTAAAAAACAAGTGTCAGCTGCTTCTGTCCACTGGGTGGGTGCAAACATTTGCCTCTGATTCTTTCATCTGCTTACTGGGTTTTTCAGAGGGCATTCATTATAGGTCCCTTTTTGTAAGCTATCCATAGACTCAGAAATAGTGTCAGACCTCGTGACCTCCCCTTGAACTGGACCCCACTTTGGGTCTTTTGCTGGACCTTCTTTTCCTCATGTTCCTCTCCATTTCCAACCAACCCTGTCATTCTTTTAGACAGGAACAATTATGGGTTAAACTTATGACTGTGGGATGGGCTCACTCTCCTTCAATTGATGCCCTGTCTTCCTGCAGGAGATTGAGGTAGGGTCTATAACATCCTGCTCCCTAATGCATGGAAATTCATCTAAGTTCTCTCCCTTTGAGTCCTGAGAGTCTTTAACTTCCCAGGTCTCTGGTGCATTCTGGAGGGTCCCCCCAACCTCCTAATTTCAGAGGATGCCTGATTCCATTCGTTCTGCTGGCCATCAGAGTTTCAGTCCTTTTCCTTCACCCAATACTGTATCAGGTTCAACTCTCTGTCCCAGTTCCCCCATACACTTTCCCTCCCAGGTTCCTCCCTTCTGCTTCCTCAGAGATAAACACTCCGAGGTCAAATTTAATTTTGAATAATTGCATCTTTCAATTTTTGTCTGGTTGCACTTTTTCTTTTTATTAATAAATATTTTTCTCCATCCCTAGAGGGGAGCAGGTAGGTTGAGAGCAGATCTTTGGCTTTCTAGATCTCATGCCCAAT
Source organism: Mus caroli (assembly GCF_978045245.1). NCBI lineage: Eukaryota > Metazoa > Chordata > Mammalia > Rodentia > Muridae > Mus > Mus caroli. Next base: position 130,754,793 of record NW_028227263.1, on the reverse strand, counting down.
TTTCATCTTATTTATTGTAGTTGTTGTTATAATAGGTTCTTGTACTTAACTGAGTGATAACGGTAAGCTCACCTTTTTCATGTCTTCATAGTATAGTACCAAGAAGTTTTCCCATTCTCTCATGGACAGCCAGCCACGGACATGCTCAAACCATGATCCATATATGACTGTGTGCAGGGAGAAGTGGAGTGTCAGTTACAAAGCACTAACACAGGGTATGCTTGACTTTCTTCATTTTCTGAAAGCAGCAGCAGAAAGCTTCACTAAGAAAAATCTAACTAGTCTGTATTTATAGCATTAAACATGATTTTTGAGGTTAACACAGATATAGAGAACTGATAAAATCAAGTTCATTATCAAACTCATTACCACACAGCTTTACCATTGATGCCAAGAGGAGATATTATACTGCCAAGGTGCAAGGACAGAGGTGTGTGCTGGGGGAAATGTATCACACCAATACAGAAATTTAGAGGTGATTTCTGTAATTTCCTGCCTCCTGGTGAGGTGTATGAAGACAACACAACAATTTGATAACAGAGATGGGAGAACAGTATTTTATATGGTGATGGAAAGAAAGATTCCCATCAGTACAGCAACCTACTGGCAGAAATCTAATAGATGTATGATTCAAAGCTATATGACATAATTAATAATCATCTCAACAAATTTAGTTAAGGGGATCAGGCACCTTTGAGTGTGTGTGTGTGTGTGTGTGTGTGTGTGTGTTTGTGTGTAAGAGATAGAGAGAGATAGGGAGAGAGGGGGGAGAGACAGACAGAGAGAGAGAGAGAGAGAGAGAGAGAGAGAGAGAGAGAGAATGTTTGTGAGGTTTTAGAGTATATAAGACACCTATATAAGGCACTGCCAAGTGGGGAAGACAAGAGGCAGGAATTTCAACAGAATCTCTCAACGCAGCATAACTGTGTCTACAATTCCCTTTGGGAGTATATAGGGGTATCCTTTCCATTTCTCAATTTTCAATTTTCAGTCCCTGATTTTTCACATAGTGCTCTTTTCCTGAGTTGAAGTCACATGCTGCAATATAGATGTGCAAGTCAGAGGTGCCCAGTAGTGCAATAATGACACAATTGTTATGGGGTTACTTAAATGATTTCTGATTGGATTTGAGGCTTGACCCTTGAGATGGAACTCATGCCTGGTACTATAATCCTGGTCATGAACCCATGGTTGATGATGTCAGAGTTCCAAATGAGCGTTCCTACTGTCAATTTACTAAATGGTCATATTGTCAAACTACAGTCTAAATATTTGTATTTATACCCATGGATTTGTGCTGTTCTATATCTTTGTTAGAGATTAATTTTGCAACTATCTCTGGTTAATGTAGAGACTCAGAAGTGATCAAAATGTGCAGCATAATTGTGAGTGTTCAGTCATTGATATATCATTCCTTACCCAAGGCTCAGGAAATACCATGGAACAGGAAGTAGAAAGTAAAAGCTAGAGAATGTGGTGGAATGCTTTGAAATTTTCCTATGTAAATATTGTCCTTTGAACATAAATTAGCTGTTATGCAAATGTGCTCATATCACCAATGGTTGCCTAAAGAAAAACTGCATAACATAAAGCTGGTTAATATTCCAGGATGCATGGGAGAGGGTCTCCTGAATCTGTACTCCTCACTGAGGATCTATTTGCAGTTGATGACTGCTAGATGAGAAAGACTTCCACACCCTTTTCATATAGGACCACTCTTATGGTTCTAGTGCCCACATGGACGGCCCCACATCCATGCACATATGAACATCACAAATTAGCATTAGTGGGTTGTATTGTTTTGAAAATAATTAAGTTCCACTATGGACATATTATACGATGTATAGTGTGTTGGAATACATACTGGCAAATCTGGCAGAATATGATATAACATATTCATTTTTTATCTTTTGAAGAATAGAAATTTTATGTAAAATATCACAAAAAAATTTGAAAACTAAATCAAGCACAAACAAAGGACATAGGAAAATCTAATGCTTGTCTAAATAAAATTCTAAAAGCAGGTAATTCAGGATGAAGAAGCAAATATATGATGCCAATTTACTTTACTTTTGAAGGACACCAGTTCCAATATTTAAGACATATTTATTCCAAGGATGAGTTTTTAAATCTTTTTCAGAAACCACCTCATGATGAATTTTCATGATAGTTTAGTTCATCTCTCATCCACTATCAGAAAAGTGTATCCATGTAGTAAACAGAGATTAAGTCACAGACCCACAGCTCCTATTGGTGCAGACAATATGAGACTTTGGAGTGGTGAGCAGTAAATTTGGCTTCTATATTAAACCTTTTGCTCCAATGTTTAGGTATCATATTGGATGTGGATGTGACATATTATAGAGGCAGAGGTGGTGGATGACTTTACTAAAACAGTGTTTTATGAACACTTCATGGCAGTTGGACATATGTACTCAGCAGTTGTGACAGTATGTGCAAGAGCTGTGTAAGCTCAAGACAGACTGAGTTCCTGCATGGACCAAGAGGTTGGTCATGATGTGCCAACTATGAGGAACCAGTAGTGATTGATGGCTTCCTGAAGAGAGTCAGTTTATTTATGAGTGTTTATCCAACTACAGTGAATATTCATACACCCAAAAATGTATAGGCAGAATTAATTGCAATGGATGGTTTTAAAAAGCAATAGGACTGGAGAGATGGCTCAGGATTTTAGAACACTTGCTGCTCCCACTGAAGATGTTGGTTCAGTTCCTAGTACCAACATGGTAACTCACTATCTTCTGTAACTTCAGTTCTAGAAGATAATTTATGCTTCTGGCCATCGTGGGTAATGCTCTCATTATGGTTCACATACATACATGCAGATAAAAGACACCTAGACATAAAATAAAAGTAAATCTTAAAAAGATAATATACAAAGTTGAATGCTTATGGAATTAGAACAGTATAAGGGAGGAATCAGGAAAGGGAATGAATGTGATAAAAATACAATTTATGGGATTATCAAAGAGTTAAAAATATATTTAAAAAACTTTTATACAAAGATCACAGAAATACTGAGTTAACTCAAAGAACATTAGTCTTGTAACCCTTGAGAAGGAAGATCAATGAAAAGAAAACCTCATTTTTCAACTGTATACACGGAGATTCAGAGAAAATAGTAAGCCCTAGAATGTTGAAGTTAAAGAAATCATTTATAAAGATTTATTTTATTTTTTATTTCTGTATACGCCTATGTTATGTTTGTGAGATTGCATGTATGTATGTTTTTATTTGCAAAAGAGAGAAGAGGATGTCAGTTACTCTGAATCTGGAGTTATAGAAAATCATCACCTACTCAGGATGTGAGTGTGGGGAACCCGACTCTACTCCTCTAAAAATGCAGCAAGTGCTATAAATCACTGACCTTCTGTCCAGCTCTTAATGGTATCATTTTAAAAAGAAAGATATGAGCAACTTTACTGAACAGAAAAGTAGAAATTAGCAAAAATTCAAAATTGTAAATGAAATGAATAGATTTTTTTTTTTTTTCGAGACAGGGTTTCTCTGTATAGCCCTGGCTGTCCTGGAGCTCACTTTGTAGACCAGGCTGGCCTCGAACTCAGAAATCCGCCTGCCTCCGCCTCCCGGGTGCTGGGATTAAAGGCATGCGCCACCATGCCCAGCTTAGATTTTTAAAAGAGAATGAAGCAATTGTTTTATGGCTCAATGTATAAAAGTGTTTATCATATAAGCCTTATGATCACTTCTCATTTTCTGTAACCTGAATAAATCAGAAGGAAATAATTGACTCCACAAAGTTGCCCACATATCATCACTGATGTTCTGTGACATGTGTGTATCCACAGAGACACTATGCACACATACAACCCAGATAATAATAAAGAAAATACCATTAAAGGAAAAAAGAAATAGGAAACTGGACAAAATCTATAAATACCCCAGAAGACAGTCCTAATGAGGAATCATGTAGATATAATTGGCATGTGTGTATGTATGTAAACATTGTCTTGATTATTAATTGATGATATAGAAGGATAATGTATATTGTGAGCAGCATCATTCCTTACTTAGTGGGATCCTGAGAAGTATAGATGGAGGAAAATCCAAATGAAGGCCAAAAGACCATGGCCTATATATTTATTCTCTTCTTGTTCATGACTGTGTAAACAAAGAAAGTACATTGAAATCACTGAGAGATCTGTTAAGCCATATATAAAGGAGGGCATCTCAGAAAAAGAGAGGATAGGTGTCCGCCTGGCCCGGGAGGACTTTGCCTGAGCATAAGTGGGAGATATCTTGGCTCCAGGACTCGCTAAAATTAGTCTGCACAGGTGAGACTGTGGACTACAGAAGCTAACAGTTTCTGGTACAGGCAGGACCCACAGAGCTTCTGAGGCAGCCCCCTTTTCAGGCTCCAGACATCCGGGCACCTTCCCTGCCAGAGGATAGGTGTCCGCCCTGCCAGGGAGGGCTTTGCAGGAGCACCTGGGGGAGCCATCTTGGTTCCTGGATCCCTCTGAGACTAGTCTGTGCAGTTGAGAGTGTGGACTACAGAAGCTAACAGCTTCTGAGACAGGCCGAAGCAACACAGCTTCTGGGACAGGTCCTGTTTTGGGCCTTCATCTTTGGCCAGGAGGGAGGTCCGAACACCAGATATCTGTGCACCTTCCTGTTCGGAGCTATTAAGGCAATGCTATTGTCCTGATCTCTGAATTGGGCCTCTCACCCTGAGAAGAAAAGAGGGTCAAAAGCGGGCCCCCGGATGCACTGCTCTGAGAACAACCACAGATCATTCCAGCCCTAAGTCAGCCCCGGATGTCCTGACCTCAAGATTTACCCTGATACTGCCAAGTTCCTGCTTCCCTGTGTAGTCGCCAAAAGAAAAATTTCTGCTGCCCCATCCCTCCTGGTGATAAGTACTTCCTCTTTTTCTGCTGCCCCATCCCTTATGCTAAGGTGCATTTCCTCTGCCCCATTCCTCCTGCTGAAAGGCACTTCCCCTTTTGTTTGTGTATTTAAACCTTGGACTGACTAATACATTGGGGCTTTGATGCATTCCAGAACGTTTCCGTGTCGTTATTCACACAAGGCCTTCATCCCTCACTACCCCCCATTTGGTTCTTAGGAGGAGGTCCCCTCGAGACCCTCGAATAACTGGACCTGTTGGACGGGTCACCTTCCCTGTAAGAGGAGAGCTTGCCTGCAGAGAGTGCTGTGACCATTGAAACTCAGATGAGAGCTAGTCTCCCATGTCTGCTGATAGAGGCTAAAAATCATGAGGGGAACAATCTCTAACCTGAGACAACTATAACAACTAACTCCAGAGATTACCAGATGGCGAAAGGTAAACGTAAGAATCTTACTAACAGAAACCAAGATCACTCACCATCATTAGAACCCAGCACTCCCACCTTGCCCAGTCCAGAGCACCCCAACACATCTGAAAAGCTAGACCCAGATTTAAAAACAAATCTTATAAAATTTTTAAGCATTTTAAGTTTATTATAAAAAAACTTCAAACAGAGAAATGGATACAGAAAACGTGGAACATTTACAGAATGGAGTGCTATGCAGCTATTAAAGCAATGAGTTTATGAAGTTCTTAGATAAATGGATTGATCTGGAGGTTGTCATACCAAGTGAGGTAACCCAATCACAAAAGATCACACATGATATGCACTCACTGATAAGTGGATAATACCCATAAGTTTAGAATCCTTCTTAGAAGGGGAACAACATAACCATGGAAGGAGTTATAGAGGCAAAGTTCAGAGCAGAGCCTGAAGGAACAACAATCTAGAGACTGCCTCACTTGCAGATCCATCCCATGAACAACCATCAAACCCAGACAATGTGGTAGATGCCAAAAAGAGCTTGCTGTCAGGAGCCTGATAGAGCTGTCTCCTGAGGGGCTTTTCTAGTTCCTGGCAAATACAGAAGTGGATGCTCACAATCATCCATTGGATGGAGCAGAATGTCCCTAATGAAGGAACTAGAGAAAGTACCCAGGGAGCTTAAGGGGTTTGAAGCCCCATAAGTGGATCATCAATATGAACTAACCAGTACCCCAAGAGCTCCTTGGAACTAAACCCCCAATCAAAGAAAACACATGGTAGGCCTCAGGAACAGTGGGAGCCATCTTGGTTCTGCACAGGTGAGAGTGTGCACACAGAAGCAGACAGCTTCTGGGTCAGGTGTGAGCCACAGAGCTTCTGAGGCAGCGCCCTTTTTGGGCTCCAGACATCCGACCACCTGCCTGGCCAGAGAACAGGTGACCACCCGGCCCGGAAGGTTTTTGCCTCAGGAACGGCAGGAGCCATCTTGGTTCCGGGACTCCGCCGAAAAGGAGTCTGCACAGGTGAGAGTGTGCACACTGAAGTAGATAGCTTCTGGGTCAGGTGTGAGCCACAGAGCTTCTGAGGCAGCGCACTTTTTGGGCTCCTGACATCCGACCATCTTCTGCTCCACTGCAGCACTGGGGTTCCTGGCCCGGGGAGTCTCTGGACACCCACAAGGACCCACACAGGATCCTCCACGGGATCCTAAGACCTCTGGTGAGTGGAACACAGTGTCTGCTCCAATCCAATTGCGCAGAACCTGAGACTGCATTAACTAGGGAGGCATATAACCCGGCCTGATTAGGGGCACAAGTTACCTGGGTTCCTTGTGTGCTGAGTTTCTGGACACCCTCAAGTTCCTCACAGGACCCTCCATGGGATCTTAAGACCTCTGGTGAGTGGAACACAACTTCTGCCAGGAAGCAGGTTCGAACACCAGATATCTGGGCACCTTCCCTGCAAGAGGAGAGCTTGCCTGCAGAGAGTACTCTGACCACTGAAACTAAGGATAGAGCTAATTGCCCAGCTCTGCTGATAGAGGCTAACATAATGACCTGAGGAACAAGCTCTAACCAGAGACAACTATAACAACTAGCTCCAAAGAATTACAGATGGCGAATGGCAAAGGTACGAATCCTACTAACAGAAATCAAGAACACTCACCATCATCAGAACCCAGCACTCCCATCCCATCTAGTCCTGGGCACCCCAACACAACCGAAAATCTAGACCCGGATTTAAAAGCATATCTCATGGTAGAGGACATCAAGAAGGACTTTAATAACTCACTTAAAGAAATACAGTAGAACACTGCTAAAGAGTTACAAGTCCTTAAAGAAAAACAGGAAAACACAACCGAACAGGTGATGAAAATGAACAAAACCATACTAGACCTAAAAAGGGAAGTAGACACAATAAGGAAAACCCAAAATGAGGCAACGCTGTAGATAGAAACCCTAGGAAAGAAATCTGGAACCATAGATACGAGCATCAGCAACAGAATACAAGAGATGGAAAAGAGAATTTCAGGTGCAGAAGATTCCATAGAGAACATCTGCACAACAATCAAAGAAAATACAAAACGCAAAAGCATCCTAACTCAAAACATCCAGGAAATACAGGACACAATGAGAAGACCAAACCTACGGATAATAGGAGTTGATGAGAATGAAGATTTGCAACTTAAAGGGCCAGCGAATATCTTCAACAAAATTATAGAAGAAAACTTCCCAAACCTAAAGAAAGAGATGCCCATGAACATACAAGAAGGCTACAGAACTCCAAATAGACGGGACAAGAAAAGAAATTCCTTCTGACACATAATAATCAAAACAACAAATGCACTAAATAAAGATAGAATATTAAAAGCAGTAAGGGAGTGTGGCCTCCCTTCCCCCAGCCTGGAACTTGCTTGCTCAAGGGTGGAGCTACCGGCTCATTCGTCCCGCCACGCCTACTATTGGAACCTGCCTTTGCCGCCTGGAGGCACACAGGTGTTCGTCCTGCTACTGGACCCTGAGTTACTTGGCAGGATATTGGGTTCCCTCCCCCTTCCTTTATAACTGAGTGTCTGAAAATAGTAAAATTGAGCCTTGATCAGAACGTTGTTGTCTTGGCTCCATTGTTTCTTCCGCCCCGTCTAGATTCCTCTCTTTTCAGTTCGAACTGCCATTCTCAGTTGAACCATTCATGTTGTGGACTGCGGGCAGGCCGCAACAAGGGAGAAAGGTCAAGTAACATATAAAGGCAGGCCTTTAAGAAAGCTAAAAACTCCTGTACAAGAACTTCTGGGATGTATGACCATCTGTGTTCTCAACCTCTACTACAGAGCTCAGGGAGTCTTATGAAAGAATTGTGGGTAAGATTGAAGGAGCTGGAAGTGTCAAGATCATCAGAAGAAAACCTGCAGAGCCAATTAACCTGGGTCTATGGGGGCTCCCAGAGACTGAACCACCAACAAAAGAGTATGCACTGATTGGATCTAGGCTGCCTGTACATATGTAACAAGTATGCATCTTAGTCTTCATATGTGTCTCATGTAGACTAATTGAACCAGGGGTTGTCTCTGACTATGACTCTGTTGCCTCCTTTTGTATCCCTTTCCCACAGTTGGGCTGCCCTGTCTGGCCTCAGTGGGAGAGGTTGTACTTAGTTCTATGCGATTTGATGCACCAGGTGGGTTTGTCCCTGAGTGGGGGAATGCCAGGGAACCCCCTTCCTTGAGGAGAGGGGACAGAATGAGGAAGTTGTAAGTGTGCAGCTGGGAGGAGAATAGCGAGGTGGCTGCAAGCAGGATGTAAATAGAATAAAACAAATGAAAACATTAAGAATATATATATTTCCTTGCAAATAATGAAGCTGGTATTCATGTAAAGTATGATAAATGCACAAATACTGAGTAATTCTTGTGCAATTTCCATAGTGTCACACTTAGAAAATTTTTCATGTCCAATCTCATTCAATAAAACTACAAATAAATGACCTATTTAAATGAAAATAAAATGTTTTAAAGCTGGAATTCTATAAAGTGAATTGGAATTTGCTGATAATACACAAGATAATAATAATAGTAGCAAATATATGATGACTCAAGATTCCATGGTTCTAGGCTGAAGAGATGACTCTCAAAGATGGAGATATATTAGTAGTACTGTATGGCTTAGGTAGAGGACCTGAGAAGAGTTCCTAGGACCCAAAGAAGGAAGTTTACAGCTACATGCAACTGCAGGTCCCTTGGAACCAAGGCACTCTTCTGGCCTCTGAAGGTACTACAAACAGAAAGGTATACACACCACCACCACTACCACTACTGTTGCTACTACTAGTATTAGTAAGACAAGCTTTTAAAAAATCGCCCTCACAATTCCACAACAGGATTTATTCTATGATCATATCCAGGTATTCAAGATATAAACCAACAGGAACATAAACATCAGTGTTCATATAATATTCAAAAGTTTTGAAAACTTATTCCCATGGGAACATCCCTGGGGGGAATCCGGCCATTTTCTCCTGGTAAACTTTATCGAAGGCTTCAGCTTGGGCTACTGTGAAGTGATTCTTCCAGTCCCCAGTTGTGCCTGTAAAATGTGAAGGAGACACATAGGTGGAATAATAATGGTTGTAACACTGCACTAGCTCTTCCCATCATATGCGTTTACCTTCTGTTTGATAATGATCACCCAGTTACTATGCTACATCCACTCCAGTAGTGACTCACATTACAGGTTTAGAAATCTGTAAACAATCCTGAGGCACAGTTTCAATGAAAGAGCCTCCTGGAACCTTGGCATTCCCATAACTAGAATGCCCCAGATTTGTTTCTGCAATATTGTGGAGGGTCTTGCATGTTTTCTTATGGTATTTTACTGGAAAAGATTTAGAAGTTTCAGGGCTAGCTTAGCAAAGTATACTTAGAATCTTCATTACAGCCAGGTATAGCAGGTTACACTGCATATTAGAAGCAAGTTGATGAATCCCCTACAGATACTTAAAAGACCATCCAAGTTACACTCATATGCAAGCATTTACCAAGGTCTAGGAAATAGGAGGGTTGTGATATTGCATTTTTCATGAGAAGGTTTGCTAGAGCAGAACCCCCTGGTGATAGCTTTCACAAGGCTCACTGGAGTAGCACAAATTGTGACTAGGGTATGAAATCCTTACCTGTCATTAGCTGACTCTAGGCAGGGCTGTTTTATCTTTACTGTAAATATTACCTGGTTCCTGTAAGTCTTTTGAAGTCATTTCTCTGTTTTGTGTCAGATACTTCAATGTACTTTGCCTGCTGTGACACCCTACTCCTTTGTTTTCTGTATTATATAAGACTGGTGTTCCATTAGTGACAATACATTCAGATTCAGCACACTCTTTTCTGTCTGTGTCTGTCTGTAAATTCTCTTAGACTCCATGCCCACCTGCTGAAACCTTCATTCCCATGGATTGAGCGAGGCTGACTGAGCATGGTCCCTGGCATTAATAAATAAAACTACCATTTTCTCTAGAAAATGTCTTCGGTCCTGAAATCATATATACAAACTTCTAACTCTGTCTAAATTATGTCCTACATTTCCTCTCCCAACCTATATGCTAGACAATCTAACAGCAGCAACACTGGGTTGATCATTGTATATGTACACAGATTATTCCTGCTTCCCAACAAACCTGTTTCTATCATGCTATCCTACTCAGAAGTGTTTATCATCTCAATGATTCAATCAGACTTCAACCGTTCTGTCTACATCTTAGTATTTACTTATAGAAGTAAATAATTTTAAAGCAACTTTTAACCAATATCTTAAAGTAGTTTCTACTTGTGTGTGTGTGTGGGTTTACGAATGCTGCAGATACACACAGTTATGAGCAGCCTTTCAGCTGTCTTGATTTTCTCACCAGATACAATAGACACAGACCCTCCCAGCTGAGGGCATTGCAGGACTTTGTTTCACTCATCCATGGTGTTTGGTGATGCATGAAGATCTGTATAATTTCAGCTCCTGCTCTGTGTAGCACTGTTTTCTCACCATATAATGTTTTTCACCACTCCATTCCAGAATGTCTTTAGTTTGAGTTTTAGAGATTAATCAACCGCTCACGCTGTGTTGTATCTTCCTTCACCCTAGAAGGCTGTATTTCATATATTTACATCTTGCTCTTTGTCTCCTTATTAATGACACTGTAACCTTCTCTTCCCATCTTTCCTCCATTTACAACACAGCAGGCTCCATCCTTGCTCTATTTTCTAGCTGTGACACTGTAATGTGTACTATGCATTTATGCTTTGAATATACACACAGAACATGTATCTAATATATTTGAATAGAAAATGTTTCTGAAATTACTAAATGGTTCATTTTAAAAAGAGTGCCAGACATATTGGACATACTCAGTGTGGGATTTTTAAATAAATTCGTGAATACCTGAGAATGGTATAGGCAGTGCTCCTATTTTGCTGATGAGGAAAATTTAGTCTTTGAGATATTACCAGTATGACAGTGATAGATGTGTATTTGAATCCAAAAACAATGACAATAGAAGCCATTCTCTTCTTTATCACATTACTTTCTTTCTGTATCATCACATAAGTTAATTTTAATTCCCCAGAGAGCTATATTAAAGAAAATATAAAGAATTCATAAAAATGTAAATCCCTGATACAGCATATTAAAATAACATACTATAATTTATATGAATATAAAAGTGTCATCTAATGAGATTATTAATATTCATTGTGCTCTCAGGTTCTTTCTTTTCTTTATTCGAACATGTTTTCTTATGGTTGTTGACAGCATGCCTGAATCCTGATAAGCCAAACCAGATGTTGCTAGACTACAAGCATCTCAACAAATTCAATATGGATTCCCAATGGAATAAATCAGTCCATCTGAGAAACCACATCTTTGGAGGAACACACATGGAGTTGTAAGTTCACCTATGTGCAAATTCTTTGCACCTTATTGATGCACTTTTATTTTCATTCCTTGTTTCTAAAAATCTCTCCAATCTTTTGTAAGTCAGATGGTAGGATAACCCTAGCATGTGGTGTCTTAACTCTTTTTTTTTAACTTTGGAAATTTTGTATTTATCATTTTTAATTTTATTGCTTGAAAATTCCATACACGTGTATAATTGATTTAATCAAATCCACCCCCCCACTCTCTCCCCGCCAGTTACTTTTATTTTCCCCACATCACTTTCCCCTATTTTCCTGTATTCTTTTAAAAGCCACCAAGGGTTTGCTTGACGCTGATAGTATGCACATAGTTCCGTTGCGTTCACTGGAGCATGAGCAACTTATTAGGGATCACATCCCTGAAGCAAACTGATGTCTGCCCCACTTCCAGGACATCAGTGTCCAATAGCTTTTCAGATAGGGGTGGGACTTCAGAAGGCCCATACCTATCCGAGTTGGGTGTTTAGTTGGCTTATTCATGTCTTGCATCTATAGTTCATGGCTACAGCACCCTTGTCGAGTCTGATAAACATCATTTTGCTCGAGTGCTCCCTGATTTCTATCTATCTTCCCACTCTTGAGATGATTCTTGTTCCTTGAAGAGATTGAGAGTGACATGGATGAGCCCTGTAAGATAGAAAGCTCTTGGTATCTTTCAATATCATAAAAGTGAATTTCAAATGCATTTGGCACGTTGGGAGGGAAATCAGTATAATAGACTATGTTGCTCATGTTATAGTTGTGAATTGTTTGATTTTCCTTTAAAAAATATTTTATGTAGCCCCATGGTGATGCAGAGTTTAACTTCAATTAAAGTGAACTATTTTTATTTTTTAATTTATTTTTAATTAGATATTTCCTTCATTTACAGTTCCAGTGCTATCCCAAAAGTCCCCCATATCCTCCCACCCCACTCCACTACCCACCCAAATTCTTGGCCCTGGCATTTCCCTATACTGAGGCATATAAAGCATGCAAGATAAATGGGCCTCTCTTTCCAATGATGGCTGACTAAACCATCTTCTGATACATACGCAGCTAGAGCCACGATCTCTGGGGGGTACTGATTAGTTTATATTTTTGTTCTGCCTATAGGGTTGCAGATCCTTTAAGCTCCTTGGGTAATTTCTCTAGCTCCTCCATTGGGGGACCTGTGATCCATCCAATAGCTAACTGTGAGTATCCACTTCTGTGTTTGCTAGGCCCCATCATAATTTCACAAGAGACAGCTATATCAGGGTCCTTTCAGCAAAATCTTGCTAGGGTATTCAATGGTGTCAGCGTTTGGAGGCTGATTATGGGATGGATACCTGGGTATGGCAGTCTCTAGATGGTCCATCCTTTTGCTTCAGCTCAAAACTTTGTCTCTGTAACTCCTTCAATGGGTGTTTTGTTCCCAATTGTAAGAAGGGGCACAGTATCCACACTTTGGTCTTCGTTCTTCAGTTTCATGAGGTTGGAAATTATATATTGTATCTTGGGTATTCTAAATTTCTGGGCTAATATCCACTTATCAGTGAGTATATATCATGTGAGTTCTTTTGTGATTGGGTTACCTCACTCAGGATGATGCCCTCCAGGTCCATCCATTTGCCTAGGAAATTCATAAATTCATTCTTTTTAATAGCTGAGGAGTACTCCATTGTGTAAATGTACCACATTTTCTGTATCCATTCCTCTGTTGAGGGGCATCTGGGTCCTTTCCAACTTCTGGCTATTATAAATAAGGCTGCTATAAACAGTGGAGCATGTGTCCTTCTTACCGGTTGGAACATCTTCTGGATATATGCCCAGGAGAGGTATTGCTGGATCCTCCGATAGTACTATGTCCATATTTCTGAGGAACCACAAGACTGATTTCCAGAGTGGTTGTACAACCTTGCAATCCCACCAACAATGGGGGAGTGTTCCTCTTTCTCCACATCCTCTCCAGAATCTGCTGTCACCTGAATTTTTAATCTTAGCCATTTTGACTGGTGTGAGGTGGAATCTCAGGGTTGTTTTGATTTGAATTTCCATGATAATTAAGGATACTGAACATTTTTTCAGGTGCTTCTCAGCCATTCGGTATTCCCTAGGTGAGAATTCTTTTTTAGCACTGCACCCCATTTAATGGGGTTATTTGATTGTCTGGAGTCCACCTTCTTGAGTTCTTTATATATATGGGATTATATATATATATATATATATATATATATATATATATATATGTAAAAATCCTTTCCCAATCTGTTGGTGACCTTTTTGTATTATTGAGAGTGTCTTTTGCCTTTCAGAAGCCTTGCAATTTTATGAGGTCCCATTTGTCGATTCTCAATCTTAAAGCACAAGCCATTGCTATTCTATTCAGGAATTTTTCCCCTATGCCCATATCTTCGACGCTTTTCCCCACTTCCTCCTCTATAAGTTTCAGTGTCTCTGGTTTTATGTGGAGTTCCTTGATCCACTTAGATTTGACCTTAGTACAAGAAGATAGGAATGGATCAATTCACATTCTTCTACGTGATAACCACCAGTTGTACCAGCACCATTTGTTGAAAATGCTTTCTTTTTTCCACTGGATGGTTCTAGCTCCCTTGTCAACGATCAAGTGACCATAGGAGTGTGGGTTCATATATGGGTCTTCAATTCTGTTCCATTGATCTACTTGTCTGTCATTATACCAGTACCATGCAGTTTTTATCACAATTGCTCTGTAGTACAGCTTTAGGTCAGGCATGGTAATTCCAACAGAGGTTCTTTTATCCTAGAGAAGAGCTTTTGCTATCCTAGGTTTTTTGTTTTTCTAGATGAATTTTCACTTTGCCCTTTCTAATTCGTTGAAGAATTGAGTTGGAAGTTTGATGGGGATGGCATTGGATCTGTAGATTGCTTTTGGCAAGATAGCTATTTTTACTATATTGATCCTGCCAGTTCATGAGCATGGGAGATTTTTCCATCTTCTGAGATCTTCTTTAATTTCTTTCTTCAGAGACTTGCAATTCTTATCATAGAGATCTTTCACTTCCTTAGTTAGAGTCACGCAAGGTATTTTACAATATTTGTGACTATTGAGAATGGTGTTGTTTCCCTAATTAATTTCTCAGTCTTTTTATCCTTTGTGTAGAGAAAGACCATTGAATCGTTTGAGTCAATTTTATATCCAGCTACATCCCAGAAGCTGTTTATCAGATTTAGTAGTTATCTGGTGGAATTTTTAGGGTCAGTTATATATACTATCATATCATCTGCAAAAAGTGATATTTTGACTTCTTCCTTTCCAATTTATATTCCCTTGATCTCCTTTTATTGTCAAATTGCTGTGGCTAGGACTTCAAGTACAATGCTTTTGTTGGTTGGGAGATTATAAATAACTGCTTCTATTTCATTAGGGGATATAGGACTGTTTTGACTGAACCTGATTTAACTTTGGTACCTGGTATCTGTCTAGAAATTTGCCCATCTCATCCAGGTTCTCAAGTTTTCTTGATTATAGCCTTTTGTAGAAGGATCTGCTGATGTTCTGGATTTCTTCAGGATATGTTGTTTTGTCTCTCTTTTCATATCTGATTTTCTTAATGAGGATGCTGTCCCTGTGCCCTCTAGTGAGTCTGGCTAAGGGTTTATCTATCTTGTTGATTTTCTCAAAGAAATATCTCCTTGTTTGGTTGATTGTTTGAATAGTTCTTCTTGTTTCCACTTGGTTGATTTTCCCCCTGAGTTTGATTATTTCCTGCTGTCTATTCCTCTTGGGTGAATTTGCTTCCTTTTGTTCTAGAGCTTTTAGGTGTGTTGTCAAGCTGCTACCGTGTGCTCTCTCTAGTTTCTTTTTGGAGGCACTCAGTGCTATGAATTTTCCTCTTAGAAATGCTTTCATTGTGTCCCATAAGTTTGGGTGTGTTGTGGCTTTATTTTCCTTAAACTCTAAAAAGTCTTTAATTTCTTTCTTTGTTCCTTCCTTGACCAAGGTATCATTGAGAAGGGTGTTGTTCAGTTTCCACGTGAATGTTGGCTTTTTATTATTTATATTGTTATTGAAGATCAGCCTTCGTCCATGGTGATCTGATAGGATGCATGGGACAATTTCAATATTTTTGTATCTGTTGAGGCCTGTTTTGTGACCAATAATATGGTCAATTTTGGAGAAGGTACCATGAGGTGCTGAGAAGTTTTAGTTTTAGGATAAAATATTCTGTAGATTTCTGTTAGATCCATTTGTTTCATAACTTCTGTTACTTTCACTGTGTCCCTGTTTAGTTTCTGTTTCCATGATCTGTCCATTGTTGAAAGTGGTGTGTTGAAGTATCCCTCTATTATTGTTGAGGTGCAATGTGTGCTTTGAGTTTTATTAACGTTTCTTTAATGAATGTGGCTCCCTTTTCATTTGGAGTACAGATATTCAGAATTGAGAGATCCTCTTGGAGGATTTTACCTTTGATGAGAATGAAGTGTCCCTCTTTGTCTTTTTGGATAAATTTGGGTTGGAAGTTTGCGAGATAAGGAAGGAACTAAGTCAAAAGTCTCTGTTCAAGGTTCAATTTTTACTATTTTGGCACTCAGTTATAAAGGAAGGGGGAGGGTCCCAATTTCCGCCAAATAATCTTGGGGTCTAGTAGCAGGGTGATCACGTGATGGCTTCGGAATGGCAAAGCAGCAGGTTCCAGCCGTGAACATGGCAAAATGATTGAGCAGGAAGCTCCATCCAGGTGTAAACAGTAGAACCATTAAGGCTGGGGGAGGGGAGGCTACAGAAGTTGATCTTATTCAATATTAGAATGGCTACTCCAGCTTCTTTCTTCGGACCATTTGCTTGCAAAATTGTTTTCCAGCCTTTCATTCTGATGTAGTGTCTGTCTTTTTCCCTGAAATGGGTTTCCTGTAAGCAGCAAAATATTGGGTCCTGTTTGTGTACCTAGTTTGTTAGTCTATGTCTTTTTATTGGTGAATTGAGTCCAATGCTATTAAGAGATATTAGGGAAAAGTAATTGTTGCTTCCTATAATTTTTGTTGTTAGAGATGGCATTCTGCTCTTGTAGCTGTCTTCTTTTAGGTTTGTTGAAGGATTACTTTCTTGCTTTTTCTAGGGCGTGGTTTCTGTCCTGGTATTGTTTTTTTTTTTTTTTTCTGTTATTATCCTTTGAAGAGATGGATTTGTGGAAAGATAATATGTGAATTTGGTTTTGTCTTGGAATACTTTGGTTTTTCATCTATGGTAATTGAAAGTTTGGATGGGTACAGTATCCTGGGGTGGCATTTGTGTTCTCTTAGTGTCTGTATAACATCTGTCCAGGATCTTCTGGCTTTCATAATCTCTGGTGAAAAGTCTGGTGTATTTCTGATAGGCCTGCCTTTATGTGTTACTTGACCCCTTTCCCTTAGTGCTTTTAATATTCTATATTTATTTAGTGCATTTGCTGTTCTGATTATTATGTGTCGGGAGGAATTTCTTTTCTGGTCCAGTCTATTTGGAGTTTTGTAGGCTTCTTGTATGTTCATGGGCATGTCATTCTTTAGGTTTGGGAAGTTTTCTTCTATAATTTTGTTGAAGACATTTGCTGGCCCTTTAATTTGAAAATCTTCATTCTTATCAATTCCTATTAATTTGTAGGTTTGGTCTTCTCATTGTGTCCTGGATTTCCTGGATGTTTTGAGTTAAGATCTTTTTGCATTTTGCATTTACTTTGATTGTTGTGTAGATGTTCTCTATGGATTCTTCTGCACCTGAGATTCTCTCTTCTATCTCTTGTATTTTGTTGCTGATGATTGCATCTATGGTTCCAGAGTTCTTTCCTAGGGTTTCTATCTCCAGTGTTGCCTCACTTTGGGTTTTCTTTATTGTGTCTACTTCCCTTTTTAGGTCTAGTATTGTTTTGTTCATTTCCGTCACCTGTTTGGATGTGTTTTCCTGTTTTACTTTAAGGACTTGTAACTCTTTGTAGTGTTCTCGTGCATTTCTTTAAGTGAGTTATTAAAGTCCTTCTTGATGTCCTCTACCATCATCATGAGATATGCTTTTAAATCTGGGTCTAGCTTTTCGGGTGTTTTGGGCTGCCCAGGACTGGGGGAGGAGGGAGTGCTACATTCTGATGATGGTGATTGGTCTTGGTTTCTGTTAGTAAGATTCTTACACTTGCCTTTCACCATCTGACAATCTCTGGAATTAGTTGTTATAGTTGTCTCTGGTTAGAGCTTGTTCATCCCGTGATTCTGTTAGCCTCTATCAGCAGACCTGGGAGACTAGCTCTCTCCTCTGAGTTTCAGTGGTCAGAGCACTCTCTGCATGCAAGCTCTCCTCTTACAGGGAAGGTGCACAGATACCTGGTGTTTGGGACTCCCTCCTGGCAGAAGATGAAGGCCCAAAACAGGACCTGTCCCAGAAGCTGTGTTGCTTCTGCCTGTCACAGAAGCTGTTAGCTTCTGTAGTCCACACTCACCTGCACAGACTAGTCTCAGAGGGATGCAGGAACCAAGATGGATCCCCCAGGAGCTCCGGCAAAGCCCTCCCAGGCAGAGCAGACACCTCTCCTCTGGCAGTGGAGGTTCCCAGATGTCTGGAGCCTGAAACGGGGTCTGTCTCAGAAGCTGTCCTCTAGGGACCTTGGGGGTGTCCGCTGACTCTGAGCCCTGGTGACCAAGTGCTAGAGCTGACTGGAAGGGACTTGTGACCCTGGTCAGGCCGGCTTTCCTACTTCCCTAATGCTGTCTCAGGTCCTGAGAAATTGCTTAGGAGTAGAAGTTGTGTGCCACTCATTGGTGGTCTTAAGATCGGGTGGAGAGTCCTGTAGGGGACCTTGGGGGTGTCCGCGGAATCTGAGCCAAAGGTGACCTGGTGCTGGCTCCTACTGGAAGGGACTTGTCCTGGCTTAACTCTTGTTGAAAAAGAACTTCTTCATAATTCTAAAGGCTGCAGATTTCACATCAGAGTATTGTATAAATCTTTGTAGGATTTTCTTTTTGGCTTGAAGATGACTGGTTTCTTCCGTTGTCTTTGGGTCATTTTCCCTTTTTGACTCTGAATAATGCCTTCTTAAGGTCCATTAAACATGTACTGTGAAATAATCAGGGCTGGGAATTTTGAGGTTTGCCAGAATATATTTCCTATACATGTCTTTATTGTGGCATTGCCTTTACAAAGTCTTGTCAACCAAACAGTTGCTGAATATCTCTCTAGTGTGCATTTCCTACAGAGTCTAAATATTGAACTACAATGACTAAAATTGCACGTGGAAAATCATCACTTGGAGATTAAAAACAGATACATCTCAATAACTTGAATGATTGAGTCTCTGGGATAAATCTTACAAAGTAGCTCTACAGAGGCAATAAAAGATAATTTCTTGTGTCTTGAGATAAGAACAATTAAAGGATATGGGAAAATACATCTAGTGAATTCCTCCTGGCTCAGGCAAGTCTAACACTTAATACAGCTTTTTAATGCTTTATGATTTAGGGAATTAGGTTATCTAATGGTAAATAATGAACTTTGTTTATCATTATCTATGATTTGCTCATATTTTGATGATTCAAAAATGGCACCAATCTGATAGAGGAATTTAGAGGATAAATATTATCTTTATATACATTTTCCTTTCAATGGTATTTCCAGACATATCAATTTCATCATTCTCTATAATGAATTAGTGAAGCAAGTGGGTAATGTATTTTGTGTCCCCCATCAGTGACCTGGTTACCAGAGTTAGGTGGGTTACTGGCTATTGGTGTCACACTAGTATAAGAAAAATAATCCCCCCAAAAAAGCTGTCTTCAAATGAAAAAAACGCTCCATAAAATCACTAGGATAATTAAATTTCAAAAGACTAATGAAGTCTTATCAAGTATTTTGGCAGAACTATATTATAACTAGTGTATGTATTTATATATGTATTCTTGCTATCATCTGTGCTGCATGACAAATAGTATTTGTATTTGGAAGATATTAAATCCAAGTGTGGTCTCATCCTAAAAGAATCTTCCTGGAAAAGCTGAAACAACAGTTGTCTTCATGGAATTTTGTCTTAAATTCTATTACATCTGCTCTGATTTGTCTATGCTAATGATTTCGCTTGTCAGGTTCCTTATTCTTTTGCTAATAACAGAGCTAATTCATTCTTTTAGGTATGTAATAACAGACTTTTATTTTCTTGCACTGTGTTAACTCTGCTAAATTCTCATTCATTATAGGAAATCTAGGAACAGACCACTTTGCTTAGGTGAGACATTCATTTCTAGTGCAGAGAAATATGTCTCCACAGAGTCTGGAGTGCACGAGTCTGAGGGCAGCTGGAAAGAACAGTTTATTCTTCTACATGCCTTGATCTTTAGTGTATAGATTTCCATTTTCTTTTAGCTAGTGCTGACATATCTTTATGTTTACATCTCAGTCACAATTTCCTATTATTTGGATAATAAGACTACTGGATTAAATACAATGTGGTAACTACTTTGATTTCCTTTTTTCTACCAAAACTCCTGATATCCTTATATTGTTAGTTTCCAAATCTCACACTCCAAATCAGTCAATTGAAGGTAAAGACTGAAACATTTTAATTATGGATAATGAAAATTAAACTCATAACTTTTTACTTCATTAATTTATACCCATGTTTTTATTCATTGCTAAATATCTGATGACTGGCACCTTCTTTCTTCTACTCTTCACCTATCATTATATAATTAGGTCTGGGTGAGCCTCAAGGTCTGATTCATTCTGGCAAATTCACTCTAGAACTGTACACAAATGAAACCACACACACAAAAACTGCTCCCAGAATAGAGAGGAGTTGGCACATAATAGAGAGGATTGAAATTCCCCTCCCAGGACAGATAATTCCAAAGAAGAGAAGGTTCATGAACATAAAGTAATCTAAACATAGGATGGCAAATAACATCAGATTTTAACACTAGAAACTTTTTTTAAATTCTATTGGAGTATAATCTTGCCTTACATTGGGCGGCAATCTTGACCTGTTCAAAATCTTTTCCAGCTGTTAATGTGATTTTTTGTGGTTCTATGGTTATCATATTAGATATATCTTGGTCTCCTGCATTACACTTTTTATATTATATTTTAGAGATGAGGAATAGGATACAGGGAACTTTACAATGCCTCATAGAACACTGACTACTTTCCCATTTTTTTTTCATTGAAGTTATTGGACATGACCATCTGCAATCTCAAGTTCATTTCCCAGAATAAATCAACTTTGCAGAATGTCTTAAACCCACATCTTCTCCATAAAAACCTTCCCTGTCATGTCTGTGAGAACCTATCAGTGATAAGCAGTGACTTTCAGTACATTCTCAACAACTACTTAGAGCTTCATTGGCACAACAAACCCTTCACATGTTCTGACATATTCTGAAGGTAGACAATCTCTTTACCTTTTCTCATGAGTTTCAAGCCAATAGTAACCAGATCTTCCTTAATGAGATGTAAACAAGACATCCTGTTTTCTTTCATGGCTTGGAAAGAGCTGTACTTGAGGACGAGATCCAGCTCATCTGGCCCTAATTTTTTCCCTAGGAAGTCACAGATCTTCTTTATGGTTCCCTTTGTATCCTAAAAGAGGAAGAAACTGAAATGAGGGCAATAAACAGAGAACACTGAGAGAAAGGATTCAAAAATAGGATCTATGGATGGGGATGATAAAAGCATTGTGAAAAGGGCATCATTAAATGAGAGAGCATGAAAGGAATTAGGCAATAAAAGAAATGGAACAAAGGGAGGAAGGACTCACACTTAATATTTATATATTGAGTGAGCTTGCATTGTGGCTCATCTATGGTCTCTGAAAGACAAAGGCTGGGGATTCTTTTTAGGGAGGAGAGGTTCTCATAAACCCAAGGTTAAATTTAAACTGCTTTTTGGAGCATCATGACATTGAACTTCAGACCCTCCTGTTTCTATCTCCATAGTGCTGAGATCAAGGTATGTGCTGACACAGTCACTCAGTATACTGAGGTTTTTTTATGTTTTTTCTTAAGAAAGGGCCTCACATCTCTCAATTCTGAATATCTAGCTCCAAATTCAAGGGCAGCCATATTACTTAAAGAGACTTTAGTAAAACTCAAACCATACATTGGACCTCGCACAATAATACTGGGATACTTCAACACACGACTCTCATCAATGGACAGATCGTGGAAAGAGAAACTAAACAGGGACACAGTGAAACTAACAGAAATTATGAAACAAATGGATTTATCAGATATCTACAGAACATTTTATTCTAAAACAAAAGGATATACCTTCTTCTCAGCACCTCATGATACCTTCTCCAAAAACCATATAATTGGTAACAAAACAGGCCTCAACAGATACAAAAATATTGAAATTGTCCCACGCATCTTATCAGATCACCATGGACTAAGGATGGTCTTCAATAACAACAAAAATATTAGAAAGGCAATATTCACGTGGAAACTTATTAACATTCTTCTCAATGATACATTGGTAAAGGAAGGAATAAAGAAAGAAATTAAAGACTTTTTAGAGTTTAATGAAAATAAACCCACAACATAACCAAACTTATGGGACACAATGAAAGCATTTTTAAGAGGGAAACTCATAGCTCTGAGTGCCTCCAAAAAGAAACTAGAGAGAGCAAACACTAGCAGCTTGACAACACACCTAAACGCTCTAGAACAAAAGGAAGCAAATTTACCCAAGAGGAGTAGACAGCAGGAAATAATCAAACTCAGGGGGGAAATCAACCAAGTGGAAACAAAACCAACTATTCAAAGAATCAACCAAACATGGAGCTGATTTTTTGAGAAAATCAACAAGATAGATAATCCCTTAGCCAGACTCACTAGAGGGCACAGGGACAGATTCCTAATTAACAAAATCAGGAATGAAAAGGGACACAAAACAACAGATCCTGAAGAAATCCAGAACACCATCAGATCCTTCTATAAAAGGCTATAATCAGCAAAACTGGAGAACCTGGATGAAATGGACAAATTTCTAGTCAGATACCAGGTACCAAAGTTACATCAGGATCAGGTTAATGTTATAAACACTCCTATATCCCCTAAAGAAATAGAAGCTGTCATTTATAATCTCCCAACCAACAAAAGCCCAGGACCAGATGGGTTTAGTGCAGAGTTCTATCAGACCTTCAAAGAAGATCTAATTCCAGTTCTTCACAAACTATTCCACAAAATAGAAGCAGAAGGTACTCTACCCAATTCATTCTATGAAGCCACAATTACTATGATACCTAAACCACAGAGAGACCCAACAAAAATAGAGACGTTCAGATCAATTTCCCTTATGAATATCGATGCCAAAATACTCAATAAAGTTCTCAATAACTGAAGCCAAGAACACATCAAAACAATCATCCATCCTGACCAAGTAGGTTTCATTCCAGGGATGCAGGGATGGTTTAATACATGAAAACCCATCAAAGTATTCCATTATATAAACAAACTCAAAGACAAAAACCACATGATCATCTCCTTAGATTCAGGTAAATCATTTGACAAAATCCAACACCCATTCATGATAAAAGTCTTGGAAAGTTCAGGAATTCAAGGCCCATACCTACACATGATAAAAGCAATCTACAGCAAACCAGTAGCCAACATCAAAGTAAATGATGAGAAACTGGAAGCAATCCCAGGAAAATCAGGGACTAGAAAAGGATGCCCACTCTCTCCCTACCTATTCAACTTAGTACTTGAAGTCCTAGTTCGAGAACAAAAGGATATCAAGGGGATACAAATTGGAAAGGAAGAAGTCCAAATATCACTTTTTGCAGATGATATGATAATATATATAAGTGACCCTAAAAATTCCACCAGATAACTCCTAAACCTGATAAACAGATTCAGTAAAGTAGTTGGATATAAAATTAACTCAAACAAGTCAATGGTCTTTTTCTGTACACCAAGGATAAAATGGCTGAGAAAGAAATTAGGGAAACAACACCATTCTCAATAGTCACAAATATTATAAAATACCTTGGTGTGACTCTAACAAAGGAAGTGAAAGATCTGTATGATTAAAAACTACAAGTCTTTTTAAAAGAAATTAAAGATCTCTGAAGATGGAAAGATCTCCCATGCTCATGGATTGGCAGGATCAATATAGTAAAAATGGCTATCTTGCCAAAAGCAATCTACAGATCCAATGCCATCCCCATCAAAATTTCAAATCAGTTCTTCAACGAATTTGAAAGGGAAATGTGCAAATTCATCCGGAATAACAAAAATCCTAGGTTAGCAAAAACTCTTCTGAAGGATAAAAGAACCTCTGTTGGAAATACCATGCCTCACCTAAAGCTGTACTACAGAGCAATTGTGATAAAAACTGCATGGTACTGGTATAGCGAGAGACAAGTAGACCAATGGAATAGAATTGAAGACCCAGATATGAACCCACACTCCTATGGTCACTTGATCTTTGACAAGGGAGCTAAAACCATCCAGTGGAAAAAAGACAGCATTTTCAACAAATGGTGCTGGTACTACTGGTTGTTATCATGTAGAAGAATGTGAATTGATCCATTCCTATCTTCTTGTACTAAGGTCAAATCTAAGTGGATCAAGGAACTCCACATAAAACCAGAGACAGTGAAACCTATAGAGGAGAAAGTGGGGAAAAGCCTTGAAGACATGGTCACAGGGGAAAAATTCCTGAATAGAACAGCAATAGCTTGTGCTGTAAGATGGAGTATCAACAAATGGGACCTTATAAAATTGCAAAGATTCTGTAAGGCAAAAGACACTGTCAATAAGACAAAAAGGCCACCAAGAGATTGGGAAAGGATCTTTACCTATACTAATTCAGATAGGGGACTAATATCCAACATATATAAAAAGAACTCAAGAAGGGGGACTCCAAAAAAATCAAATAACCCCATTAAAAATGAGGTGCAGTGCTTAACAAAGAATTCTCACCCGAGGAATACCAAGTGGCTCAGAAGCACCTCAAAAAATATTCAGCATCGTTAATCATCAGAGAAATGCAAATCAAAACAACCTTGAGATTCCACCTAACACCAATCAAAATGGCTAAGATTAAAAATTCAGGTGACAGTAGATGCTGGCGAGGATGTGGAGAAAGAGGAACACTCCTTCATTGTTGGTGGGATTGCAAGCTGGTACAACCACTCTGGAAATCAGTCTGGTGGTTCCTCAGAAAATTGGACATAGTACTACCGGAGAATCCCGCAATACCACTCCTGGGCATATATCCAGAAGATGTTCCAACCAGTAAGTTGGACACCTGCTCCACTATGTTCATAGCAGCCTTATTTATAATGGTCAGAAGCTAGAAAGAACCCAGATGTCCCTCAACAGAGGAATGGATACAGAAAATGTGGTACATTTACACAATGGAGTACTACTCAGCTATTAAAAAGAATGAATTTATGAAATTCCTAGGCAAATGGATGGACCTGGAGGGCATCATCCTGAGTGAGGTAACCCAACCACAAAAGAAGTCACATGATACAGTGGTCCGCCCTGCACGGAGTGCCATCTTGGCTCCAGGACTCAGCCGAACTTCGGAACTTAGTCTGCACAGGTGAGAGTGAGCACCACAAAGACAGAAAGCTTCTGGGGCAGGCGGGAGCCACAGAGCCTTCTGAGGCAGCACCCTTTTGGGGCAGCAGACATCCAGCGCCCTCCCAGTTGGAGGACAGTGGTCCGCCCTGCACGGGAGCGCCATCTTGGCTCCAGGACTCTGCTGAACTTAGGAACTTAGTCTGCACAGGTGAGAGTGAGCACCACAGAGGCAGACAGCTTCTGGGACAGGCGGGAGCCACAGAGCTGCTGAGGCAGCACCCTTTTGGGGCCGCAGACATCCGGCACCCTCCCAGCCGGAAGACAGTGGTCTGCCCTGCATGGGAGCCCACTGCCTCAGGAGCAGGGAGCGCCATCTTGGATCCGGGACTCTGCCGAACTTAGGAACTTAGTCTGCACAGGTGAGAGTGTGCACCACAGAAGTTGACAGCTTCTGTAACCTGCCAAAGCAACACAGCATCTGGGAAAGGTCCTGTTTTGGGCCTTCTTCTTCGGCCAGGAGGAGGTCCAAACACCAGATATCTGTACACCTTCCCTTTAAGAGGAGAGCTTGTCAGCAGAGAGTGCTCTAACCACTGAAACTCAGAGGAGAGAGCCTGTCTCCCAGGTCTCTTGATAGACGGTAATCAGAATCACCAGAAGAACAATCTCTAAACAGAGACAACTATAACAACTCCAGAGATTACCAGATGGCGAGAGGTAAACGTAAGAATCTTACTAACAGAAACCAAGACCACTCACCATCATCAGAACCCAGCACTCCCACTTCGCCCAGTCCAGGGCACCCCAACACACCTGAAAAGCTAGACCTGGATTTAAAAGCATATCTCATGATGATGGTAGAGGACATCAAGAAGGACTTTAATAACTCACTTAAAGAATTACAGGAGAACATTGCTAAAGAGTTACAAGTCCTTAAAGAAAAGCAGGATAACACAATCAAACAGGTAGAAGTCCTTAAAGAAAAACAGGAAAACACATCCAAAGAGATGATGGAAATGAACAAAACCATACTAGACCTAAAAAGGGAAATAGACACAATAAAGAAAACCCAAAATTAGGCAACACTGGAGATAGAAACCCTAGGAAAGAAATCTGGAACCATAGATGCAAGCATCAGCAACAGAATACAAGAGATGGAAGAGAGAATCTCGGGTGCAGAAGATTCCATAGAGAACATCGGCACAACAATCAAGGAAAATGGAAAATGAAAAAAAGATCCTAACTCAAAACATCCAGGAAATACAGGACACAATGAGAAGACCAAACCTACGGATAATAGGGGTGGATGAGAATGAAGATTTTCAACTCAAAGGACCAGCAAACATCTTCAACAAAATTATAGAAGAAAACTTCCCAAATCTAAAGAAAGAGACGCCCATGAACATACAAGAAGCCTACAGAACTCCAAATAGACTGGACCAGAAAAGAAATACCTCCTGACACATAATAATCAGAACAACAAATGCACTAAATAAAGATAGAATACTAAAAGCAGTAAGAGAAAAAGGCCAAGTAACATATAAAGGCAAGCCTATCAGAATTACACCAGATTTTTCACCAGAGACTATGAAAGCCAGATGATCCTGGACAGATGTTATACAGACACTAAAAGAATTCAAATTCCAGCCCAGGCTACTATACCCAGCCAAACTCTCAATTAACATAGATGGAGAAAGCAAAGTATTCCACGACAAAACCAAATTCATATATTATCTCTCCACGAATCCAGCCCTTCAAAGGATAATAACAGAAAAAAAACCAATACAAGGACGGGAACCACGCCCTAGAAACAACAAGAAGATAATCCCTCAACAAACCTAAAAGAAGACAGCCACAAGAACAGAATGCCAACTTTAACAACAAAAATAACAGGAAACAACAATTACTTTTCCTTAATATCTCTTAATATCAATGGACTCAACTCCCCGATAAAAAGACATAGACTAACAAACTGGCTACACAAACAAGACCCAACATTTTATGCTTACAGGAAACTCATCTCAGAGAAAAAGATAGACACTACCTCAGAATGAAAGGCTGGAAAACAATTTTCCAAGCAAATGGTATGAAGAAAAAGCTGGAGTAGCCATTCTAATATCTGATAAGATTGACTTCCAACCCAAAGTCATCAAAAAAGATAGGGAGGGGCACTTCATACTCATCAAAGGTAAAATCCTCCAAGATGATCTCTCAATCCTGAATATCTATGCTCCAAATACAAAGGCAGCCACATTCATTAAAGAAAGTTTAGTAAATCTAAAAGTACACATTGCACCTCATACAATAATAGTGGGAGACTTCAACACACCACTTTCACCAATGGACAGATCAGGGAAACAGAAACTAAACAGGGACACAGTGAAACTAACAGAAGTTATGAATCAACTGGATCTGGCAGATATCTACAGATCATTCTATCCTAAAACAAAAGGATATACCTTCTTCTCAGCACCTCATGGTACCTTCTCCAAAATTGACCACATAATTGGTCACAAAACAGGCCTCAACAGATACAAAAATATTGAAATTGTCCCATGCATCCTATCAGATCACCATGGACGAAGGCTGATCTTCAATAACAAAATACATAATAGAAAGCCAACATTCACGTGGAATCTGAACAACACTCTTCTCAATGATAACTTTGGCAAGGAAGGAATAAAGAAAGAAATTAAGGACTTTTTAGAGTTCAATGAAAATGAAGCCACAATATACCCAAACTTATGGGACACAATGAAAGCATTTCTAAGAGGAAAACTCATAGCTCTGAGTGCCTCCAAAAAGAAACTAGAGAGAGCACACATTAGCAGCTTGACAACACACCTAAAAGCACTAGAACAAAAGGAAGCAAATTCACCCAAGAGGAGTAGACAGCAGGAAATAATCAAACTCAGGGGCGAAATCAACCATGTGGAAACAGAAGAACTATCCAAAGAATCAACCAATCAAGGAGCTGGTTCTTTGAGAAAATCAACAAGATAGATAAACCCTTAGCCAGACTCACTAGAGGGCACAGGGAAAGCATCCTAATTAACAAAATCAGAAATGAAAAAGGAGACATAACAACAGATCCTGAAGACATCCAAAACACCATCAGATCCTTCTACCAAAGGCTATACTCAACAAAACTGGAGAACCTGGATGAAATGGAGAAGTTCCTAGACAGATACCAGGTACCAAAGTTGAATCAAGATCAGGTTAATGATCTAAACAGCCCTATATCCCCCAAAGAAATAGAAGCAGTCATTAATAGTCTCCCAACCAAAAAAAGCCCAGGACCAGATGGGTTTAGTGCAGAGTTCTATCAGACCTTCAAAGAAGATCTAATCCCAGTTCTTCACAAACTATTCCACAAAATAGAAACAGAAGGTACTCTACCCAACTCATTCTATGAAGCCACAATTACTCTGATACCTAAACCACAAAAAGTCCCAACAAAGATAGAAAACTTCAGACCAATATCCCTTATGAATATTGATGCAAAAATCCTCAATAAAGTTCTTGCTAACCGAATCCAAGAACATATCAAAACAATCATCCATTCTGAACAAGTAGGTTTCATCCCAGGGATGCAGGGATGGTTCAATATACGGAAACCTATCAATGTAATCCAGTATATAAACAAACTTAAAGACAAAAACCACATGGTCATCTCGTTAGATGCGGAAAAAGCATTTGACAAGATCCAACACCCATTCATGATAAAAGTCTTGGAAAGATCTGGAATTCAAGGCCCATACCTAAACATGATAAAAAGCAATCTACAGCAAACCAGTAGCCAGCATCAAAGTAAATGGCGAGAAGCTTGAAGCAATCCCTCTAAAATCAGGGACTAGACAAGGCTGTCCACTTTCTCCATACCTATTCGACATTGTACTTGAAGTCCTAGCCAGAGCAATTCGACAACAAAAGGAGATCAAAGGGATACAAATTGGAAAAGATGAAGTCAAAATATCACTTTTTGCAGATGATATGATAGTATATATAAGTGACCCTAAAAAGTCCACCAGAGAAATCCTAAGCCTGATAAACAGCTTCGGTGAAGTAGCTGGATATAAAATTAACTCAAACAAATCAATGGCCTTTCTCTACACAAAGAATAAACAGGCTGAGAAAGAAATTAGGGAAACAACACCCTTCTCAAGAGTCACAAATAATATAAAATATCTTGGCGTGACTCTAACTAAGGAAGTGAAAGATCTGTATAATAAAAACTTCAAGTCTCTGAAGAAAGAAATTATAGAAGATCTCAGAAGATGGAAAGATCTCCCATGCTCATGGATTGGCAGGATCAACATTGTAAAAATGGCTATCTTGCCAAAAGCAATCTACAGATTCAATGCAATCCCCATCAAAATTCCAACTCAATTCTTCAACGAATTAGAAAGTGCAATCTTCAAATTCATCTGGAATAACAACAAACCTAGGATAGCAAAAACTCTTCTGAAGGATAAAAGAACCTCTGGTGGAATCACCATGCCGGACCTAAAGCTTTACTACAGAGCAATTGTGGTAAAAACTGCGTGGTACTGGTATAGTGACAAACAAATGGACCAATGGAATAGAATTGAAGACCCAGAAATGAAGCCACACACCTATGGTCACTTGATCTTCGACAAGGGAGCTAAAACCATCCAGTGGAAGAAAGACAGCATTTTCAACAAATGGTGCTGGCACACCTGGTTGTTAACATGTAGAAGAATGCGAATCGATCCATTCCTATCTCCTTGTACTAAGGTCAAGTCTAACTGGATCAAGGAACTTCACATAAAACCAGAGACACTGAAACTTATAGAGGAGAAAGTGGGGAAAAGCCTTGAAGATATGGGCACAGGGGAAAAATTCTTGAATAGAACAGCAATGGCTTGTGCTGTAAGATCGAGAATTGACAAGTGGGACCTCATGAAACTGCAAAGCTTCTGCAAGGTAAAAGACACCATCAATAAGACAAAAAAAACCACCAACAGATTGGGAAAGGATCTTTACCTACCCTAAATCAGATAAGGGACTAATATTCAATATATATAAAGAACTCAAGAAGGTGGACTCCAGAAAGGCAAATAACCCCATTAAAAAATGGGGCTCAGAACTGAACAAAGAATTCTCACCTGAGGAATACCAAATAGCAGAGAAGCACCTGAAAAAAATGTTCAACATCCTTAATCATCAGGGAAATGCAAATCAAAACAACCCTGACTTTCCACCTCACCCCAGTCAGAATGGCTAAGATCAAAAATTCAGGTGACAGCAGATGCTGGCGAGGATGTGGACAAAGAGGAACACTTCTCCATTGTTGGTGGGATTGCAAGCTTGTACCACCTTTCTGGAAATCAGTCTGGTGGTTCCTCAGAAAATTGGACATAGTACTACCGGAGGATCCAGCAATACCACTCCTGGGCATATATCCAGAAGATGTCCCAACCTGTAAGAAGGACACATGCTCCACTATGTTCATCGCAGCCCAATTTATAATAGCCAGAAGCTGGAAAGAACCCTGTTGCCCCTCAACATAGGAATGGATACAGAAATCATGGTACATTTACACAATGGAGTACTACTCAGCTATTAAAAAGAATGAATTTATGAAATTCCTAGCCAAATGGATGGACCTGGAGGGCATCATCTTGAGTGAGGTAACACAATCACAAAATAACTCACACAATATGTATTCACTGATAAGTGGATATTAGCCCAAAACTTAGGATACCAAAGATATAAGATACAATTTGCTAAATGCATGAAACTCAAGAAGAATGAAGACCAAAGTGTGGACAATATGCCCCTTCTTAGAATTGGGAACAAAACACCCATGGAAGGAGTTTCAGAGACAAAGTTTCAAGCTGTGATATAAGGATGGACCATCTAGAGACTGCCATATCCAGGGATCCATCCCATAATCAGCTTCCAAACGCTGACACCGTTTCATAAACTAGCAAGATTTTCCTGAAAGGACCCAAATATAGCTGTCTCTGAGACTATGCCAGGGCCTAGCAAACACAGGAGTGGATGCTCACAGTCAGCTATTGGATGTATCACAGGGCTCCCAATGGAGAAGCTAGAGAAAGTACCCAAGGAGCTAAAGGGATCTGCAACCCTATAGTTGGAACAACATGATGAACTAACCAGTAGCCCGGAGCTCTTGTCTCTAGCTGCATATGTATCGAAAGATGGCCTAGTCGGCCATTACTGGAAAGAGAGGCCCATTGGACTTGCAAACTTTATATGCCCCAATACGGGAATGCCAGGGCTAAAAGAATGGGAATGGGTGGGTAGGGAAGTGGGGGGGCGGTATGGGGGAATTTTGGGATAGCATTGGAAATGTAATTGAGGAAAATATGTAATAAAAAATATTAAAAATTAAAAAAAAAGAAGTCGCATGATGTGTAATCACTGATAAGGGGATATTAGCCCAGAAACTTAGGATACCCAAGATACAAGATATAATTTACAAAACACATTAAACTCAAGAAGAATGAAGATGAAAGTGTAGACACTTTGCTCCTTCTTAGAATTGGGAACAAAACACCCATGGAAGGAGTTACAGAGACAAAGATTGGAGCTAAGATTAAAGGATGGACCATCTAGAGACTGCCAGACACGGGGATCCATCCTATTATCAACCCCAAACACTGACACCATTATACACACTAGCAAGATTTTGCTGAAAGGACCCTGATATAGATATCTCTTGTGAGAATATACCGTGTCCTAGCAAACACAGAAGTGGATGCTCACAGTCAGTTCTTTCATGGATCACAGGGCCCCCAGTGGAGGAGCTAGAGAAATTACCCAAGGAGCTAAAAGGATCTGCAACCCTCTATGTGGAACAACAGTATGAACTAACCATTCTGCATTCTGGAGGGTCCCCCCCAACCTCCTATTTTCAGAGGATGCCTGTTTCCATTCTTTCTGCTGGGCATCAGAGTTTCAGTCCTTTTCCTTCACCCAATACTGTATCAGGTTCACCTCTCCGTCCCAGTCCCCCCATACACTTTCCCTCCCAGGTTCCTCCCTCCTGCTTCCTGAGAGATAACACTATGAGGTCAAATTTATTTTTGAATAGTTTCAACTTTCAATTGTTGTCTGGTTGCACTTTTACTTTTTTAAATATATATTTTTCTCCATCTCTTGAGGGAAGTAGGTTGGCTGACAACATATCTTCGGCTTTCTCCCTGTTTTTCTAGATCCCATGCCCAATTTACATCTTTTTTGTTGTTGTTGTTCATGTTTTTTTTTTTCTCTCAAGACAGGGTTAATCTGTGTAGCCCTTGCTGCCTTTGAACTCACTCTGTAGACCAGGCTGGCCTCAAATTCAGGAATTTGCCTGCCCCTGCCTCCGAAGTGCTGACATTAAAGGTATGCTCCACCATGCCTGGCCTCCAATTCTCATCCTTAGCTATGCAGCAGAAATATTTTGGCATCATTTCCCTTTTCTAATGGATCCAAAGGTCTCTCCCTTCTTAAATTGTTCCCTCAAATCATTCGGGAACTCACAAACTACTCTGGCCAGGGAAAGAGGTAGGCGTTTAGTAGATAGATTTTTAGTTTCCCCTACTTGTCTCATAGTCCAACCACCCAGACTCATACTTCTCTGCAGCAGAACACCAAACTTTGGGGGGTGAATTGCTATGCCCCAACTCCAGAGTGCACACCAAGGAAGCCACAGAACATTATGACAAAGGAAGCAATTAGGTTACACCTTCAGATCTTCATCTCTCCCTCCATTCTTCAAATTCAATCCCTAAGTCTCATCCCTTCCTGTTTACCAATCCTGTTTACCAAACTTCCTGCTGTGGTCTCTTCTCAACATATGGCTCTCTTCCCTGGAGATTGTCTAAGCAGTTCCTAGTGGAACACCCTGCTTTCCTCCCTCTTTAGAAGTCCCTCTGCCATGTCCAACCCATCCCATTCCTAACTCTCAGATCTCCCAACCCATAAACTCATCTTACCTGGTAGCCCAATGTAGTTCCTGCAGGGTATGTAGGGCCACCTCAAACTAATAATAACCAAAGTGAAACAGAAGCCAGATAACAAAACTCCCATACAATAATGACAAGACCAGATATCAGCCCCTAGAATTATTATCTTCCTAATCTAGTATGCCTAAGTGCCAGTATAAAAATACAATCAATAACAACCAGGGCAATATATCTTCACTAGGCTCCAGCAATCATAACACAGCAGGTCCTGAATATTTTACCATAGCTGATGCACAAGAAAAAATCCTTTAAACAACTTGTATGAATATGATAGTGGTCTTTTAAAAGGAAATGAATATATCTTTTAAAGAATTCTATGGAACCACAAAGAAATCGTGGAAAGTATTGTATTAAACTGATTTACACCAGAGTAGAAATAGAATCAATTCAAAAAATCCAAATTGAAGGAAGTCTCAAAATGAAAATTTTAGGAACTCAAACAGGTATCTTAGTGGCAAATTTCACTAATAAGTACAATATACTGAGACCTTCAGTTATTGAAGATATGATAGAAGAAATAAATATATTAAAGAACTTATTAAATATAAAATACTACTGGCACATAATATCCAGAAAATCTAGGTCACTACTATGAAAAGACCAGATCTATGAACAATAGGAATACAAGAAGAAAAGGAAACCCATGTTAAAGAAACAGAAAATATTTTTAAGAAAATCATAAAAAAAAATACTGTGAAGAAAGTAGATCATACCAGGTAAGAAAGTCTGCTGAGCACATAATAATCAAACCATTAAGTGTACAGAACAAATTATAAAAGGATGTGCAAGGGCTAGGATGGGGGTAGTCAAGTAGGAAAGGGCAAAGGAAAGGGGGTTGTGGAAGGGAGTACAGGGAGAGACAGGTAAAATTAAGAGTTGTTTGAGAAAGGTATTGAAACCCAGTACAGTGGAAACTTCCTAAAATCTATGCACATGTGAAGGTAAATCAAAGTGAAATCCCCAAATAATGCCCATGTCATGTCAGGAAGAAAAAAGAATGAAAAATTCCATTACTAGAATTGGGTCACAATTAATTGAGTTGTTGGTCAAATGGACCCCATGGGACTTCCTCTCAAAAAACAAAAACAAAAACAAAAACAAAACCACCACACTTTTACTAGGAGTATAAATTGCCCTCTATAGATTGACAGCAAGCCCCATATTGCTATAGACTACACCAATACAAAATACTGAATGTGAAAATGTCAAGATTGTCCCTACAGAGAACCTTCACTCTCACATCCTAGTGTCTTAATATAGAAAGGCACTGTGCATGCTCCACAAGGAGAAATATATACACAATACTAGACACAAATGTTTCTATCTATAGTGGGTACTTACTACTTTTGAGACAAGTTAGATAACTAGTGGCTCAAAACTTATAGGAATAAGGAAAAAAGAACTGATTTGACTTAGGTCCTATTGCATGAGATGGAGCTCATATGCTAAACTGTTTGGTGACCAAGGACCTGAGACCAAATAATGTTCTTAAAATGGAAAAAGAAAAAAATACTCTCAAAATGAGTCCTAATGATATTCTGATATATGCATATAACAGTGCCTTCTTTACACATTATTAGTGAAACTTCCTCTTGTAGTAGATGGAGACAAATATAGGATCTTACAGCCATACATTATAGAGAGTGATACATCATAAATGGATATCTCCATCAAATCCCTCTTTCCAGATCTCAGAGAACCCAGAATAAGTATAAGAATGAAAGGGGAGGGGAGGGGGAGAGGGAGAGGGGGAGGAGGAAGAAGAAGAAGAAGAAGAAGAAGAAGAAGAAGAAGAAGAAGAAGAAGAAGAAGAAGAAGAAGAAGAAGCAACAGTAGCAGCAGCAGAAGAAGAAGCTGTAAGACTGTAAAAGAAAGAGAAAATCGAGTGCACCAAGAAATATGAACTCTTAGAGACTGAAGCAGCATGGACAAACCTTGGATGGTTCTTTCCCACATACACCGTGTCTATAACATTGCCAAAAATTAAGTGTTTTCATGAGAATCCTGAGGGAGTAAAGGAGTGTGTTTCTGATCCTCATGCTTTCAATAAGATTCTTTTACTTTTTTTGGTTTGACTTGTCTCACTTCAATGTTATAGTTTACACTTTATCACACATCATTTGGCTTACACTTACACAGCATTTTTCACCATTGGAGGAATTCAGTCACTGGATGGGACAGTCACTGGATTCTGCTCCAAACTTTGTCTATGTATCACTTCCCATGAATGTTTTGATCCCCCTTCTAGGAAGGACTGAAGCATCCATACTTTGGTCTTTCTTCTTCTTGTGCTTCATATTGTCTGTGATTTGTGTCTTGGGTATTCAGTACTTCAGGGCTAATATGCAGGTATCAGTGAGGACATGCCATGTGTGTTCTTTCGGAGTGGGTTACCTTACTTAGGCAACCAGTTTTCTAAAAGAACTAAAAGAGGGCAACTCTCACAAGAGGCTGGGCTCTCCATCTTCAATCAATGACTAAGAAAGTGCCTTGCAGATTTGCCTACAGCCTGATATTATGGAAGCATTTTCATAATTAAAGTTCTGTCCTCTGAATAGATGCCCATGAACATACAGGCAGCCTACAGAAATCCAAATAGACTGGACCAGAAATGAAATTTTTCCAGTCCCATAATAATCAAAACACCAAATGAACTAAACAATGAAAGAATATTAAAAGCATTAAGGAAAAAGTCAAGTAACTTATAACGGGATGCCTATCAGAATTTCACAAGATTTCTCACCAGAAAATATGAAAGCTTGAAGATCCTGCGTAGATCTCCTACATACCCTAGGAAAACACAAATCCCAGCACTGACTACTATACTCAGCAAAATTCTCAATTACTATAGATGGATAAAACAAGATATTCTATGACAAGGACAAATTTACACAAATCTTTCCACAAATCCAGCTATACAAGGAATCATAGATGGAAAACACACACAGAAGGAGGGAAACTACACCCTAGAAAAAGCCAGAAAGTAATCGTTCAACACTTATCCTTAATATCTTTTAACATCAATGGAATTAATTCCCAATAAATGATATAGACTAATAGACTAAATATGCAAACAGGACCCAGCACTTTGTTGCATACAGAAAACACACCTCAGTGACACAGATAGACACTACCTCAGAATAAAATGTTGGAAACAAATTTCCAAGCAGATTATCCTAAGAAACAAGCTAGAGTAGCCATTCTAATATTGGATAAAACCAAATATCAACCAAAAGTTATCAAAAAAATAAGGAAGGAAACTTCATACTGGTCAAAGAAAAAAGTCTATCAAGATGAACTCTCAATTCTGAACATCTATGCTCCAAATGGAAGGGCAGCCACAATCATAAAAGAAACTTTGCAAAGCCCAAAACATATATTGTATCCCACACAATGATAGTGGGAGACTTCAACACCCCACTCTCAGCAATAGACAGATCACAAAAACAGGAACTAAACAGAGACACAGTGAAACTAATAGAAGTTATGAACTAAATGGATCTAACAGGTATTTATAGAACATTTCTTCCTAAAGCAAAATAATATGCCTTCATCTCAGGATCTCATGATATCTTCTCCAAAACTGACCATATATAATTGGTCACAAAACAGGACTCAACAGATACAAGATAGAAAAAATTCCCATGTATCCTATCAGATCACCATGGATTAAGGCTGGAATTCAATACCAAGAAAAAAAAAAGAAAGGAAAGCACACATACACATGAAAGTTGAACAACACTCTACTCAATGATAACTTGGTCAAGGAAGAAATAAAGAAAGAAATGAAAGAAATTTTAGAATTTAATAAAAATGAAATCACATCATACCTAAATTCATAAGACTCAATGAAAGCAGTCCTAAGAGGAAAACTCCTAGCTCTGAGTGCCTCCAAAAAGAAACTGGAGAAAGTTTACACTAGATGCTTGACAGCATATCTAAAATCTCTATAACAAAAAGGAACAAATATACACAAGAGGAGTAGACAACAGGAAATAATCAAACTCAGGGATGAAATCAACCAAGTGGAAACAAAAAGAACTATATAAAGAATCAACAAAACCAGGAGCTGATTCTTTGAGAAAATCAACAAGATTAAGATAGGCCTCTAGCCAGACTAATCAGAGGGCAAAGAGACAGTATCCAAATTAAGAAGATCAGAAATGAAAAGGGAGATATAACAACAGAAAATGAGGAAATTAAAAAAAAATCAAATGTTACTACAAAAGATTATATGCAACAAAACTGGAAAATCTAGATGAAATGGACAATTTTCTAGACAGATACCAGATCCCAAAGTTATAACAGGATCAGTTAAACCATGTAAACAGTCCCATAACCCCTAAAGAATTAGAAGCAGTCAATAAAATTCTGCCAGCCAAAAAAAATCCCAGTACCAGATGGGTTTAGTGGAGAATTCTATCAGACTTTCAAGGAAGACCTAATACAAGTACTCTTCAAATTATTCCACAACATAGAAAGAGAAGGAACACTAATTCATTCTATGAAGCCACAGGTACACTGTGTATTTTCTCTTGGCGATGGATCTGTTTCTGTCTAATCAGGAACTTGTCACAATTTCATTTCATAGAGGATTTCATTACAGATTTTTTTCTACTTCTATCATGTTTAAAGTTCCAAATATATTTCAAAAAGTGACTGAGTGTGTATTACTTTTAACTTCCAAAGATATCATACAAATTCAAGAGGCTTTTAACTATAATAAATTACTGTAAATTTTTTGATTCATTTAAAAATGTTAATGTTCACTAATAAGTGGATGGTAACCAAAAAAAAAAAAAAATGCGTACAGGTACCAAATATACAGTTCACAGAACTACAAAAAGGCCAACAAATTGAAGTGCCCAAGTGAGGATGCCTCAGTCCCACTTGGGAGGGAGAAGAAAGCATTCACAACTGGGAAGGGAGGAGAAATCTCAGAGGGAAATGGAATGGGGGAGTGAGGTGGAACAGGGTTCCTGATCTGTTATTGGGTAAAGAGAAAAGACTGAAACTCTGATGGCCAGCAGAAAGACTGGAAACAGGCATCCGCTGGAACTAGGAGGTTGGGGGGACCCTGCAGAATACACTGGAGACTTGAAAGGTGAGAGCCTCTTAGGACTCAAAGGGAAGGAACTTAGATGATAACGCCAGTCATTAGTGAGAGCGAACTCATAGAGCCTACCTCCATCAGTAAGACAGAGCATCAAATGAGGGAGAGTGGGCCCATCCCACAGTCATAACTATAACCCATAATTGCTCCCTTATGACAGAATTACCGATGGAAATGGAGAGGAACCTGAGGAAAAGAAGGTCCAGCAACAGACCCAAAGTGGGCTCCAATTCAAGTGGAGTTCCCAAGGCCTGACACTATTATTGAGGCTATTGAGTGCTCACAAAAAGGGACTTAGCATGACCTCACTCTAGAAGAACCAACAAGCAACTGAAAGAGTAAGATGAAGATATTTGCACCCACCAATGGACAGAAGCAGCTGTCCCCTGTTGTTGAATTAGGGACAGCTGAAAGAAGCTGAGGAGTAGGGCTACCCTTAGGAGGACCAGCAGTCTCAATTAATCTGGGCCCCTGAGATATCTCAAACACTGGACCACAAAGAAAGAAGCATAAACCAGCTGATATAAGGCCCCCAACACTCATACAGTAGAGGACTTCCAGGCTTGTGTTCATTCAGAGATGATGCACTTAACTCTCAAGAGACTGGAGGCCCTAGGGTATTTTCCAGTCAGGTTGCGTGGGCGTGGAGAAACATGCAGTGGATAGGAGGTATGGGATGTTGGAAGTGTAGGATGATGGATGGGAAGGGGGAATAAAATATGGAGTGTAAAAAATAAATTAATTCTTTAATTATAAAAAATTAGGAAAATAAAGTAAAAATGCTAATACTGAGTTACATATTTTAAAATATATTTTATTAGCTTAATAAAAATATACAATTCCAAAATTTCAACTGTTACATTTAAAAGAAAATAAAACAGGAGCAAAAATACATAATAAATAAATAAATAAATAAATAAAATAAAATAAAGTTCACTTCTTTCAGGTGATAATTTTTATAAAAGTCAAAACAAACAAACCAATCACAGTTCTCAGTAATGTTCCTCAATAATAGGTTCTTGTTCGTAAATGAGTGATAACTGTAAGCTCACCTTTTTCATGTCTTCATAGTATAGTACCAAGAAGTTGTCCCATTCTCTCATGGATAGCCAGCCACGGACATGCTCAAACCATGATCCATATATGACTGTGTGCAGGGAGAAATAGAGTGTCAATTACAAAGCACTAACACAGGGTCTGCTTGACTGTCTTCATTTTCTGAAAGCAGCAGCAGAAAGCTTCACTAAGAAAAATGTAAGTAGTCTGTATTTATAGCATTAAACATGATGTTTGAGGTTAATACACAAATAGAGAACTGATGAAATCAAGTTCATTATCAAACTCATTACCACACAGATTTACCATTGATGCCATGAGATATTCTACTGCCAAGGTGCAAGGACAGAGGTGTGTGCTGGGGGAAATCTATCACACCAATACAGCAATCCAGAGGTGATTTCTGTAAGTACCAGCCTCCTGCTGAGGTATATGAAGTCAACAGAAATATTTGATAACAGAGATGGGAGAACAGTATTTTATATGGTGTTGGAAAGAAAGATTCCCATCAGTACAGCAACCTACTGGCAGAAATCTAATAGATGTATAAATCAAAGCTATATGACATCATTAATAATCACATCAACAAAATTAGTAAAGGGGATAAGGCACCTTTGTGTGTGTGTTTTTGTTTCTCTCTCTCTCTCTCTCTCTCTCTCTCTCTCTCTCTCTCTCTCTGTGTGTGTGTGTGTGTGTGTGTGTGTTTGTAAGGGAGAGACCTTGTGTGTGTTTGTAAGGGAGTAGTAAGCACTAAAATTGGCTTCTATATTAAACCTTTTGCTCCAATGTTCAGGGATCATTTTGGATGTGGATGTGCAATATTATAGAGGCAGAGGTGGTGGATGACTTCACTAAAACAGTGTTTTCTGAGCACTTCACTGCAGTTGGACACATGAACCCAGCAGTTGTGACAGTATATGCAAGACCTGTGTAAGCTTAAGCCAGACAGAGTCCCGGCATGGAGCAAGAGGTTGGTCATGATGTGCCAAGTATGAGGAACTACTAGTGATTGATAACTTCCTGAAGAAAGTCAGTTTATTTATGAGTGTTTATTCAACTACAGTGAATATTCATACACCCAAAAATGTATAGGCAGAATTAATTGGAATGGATGGTTTTAAAAAGCAATAGGACTGGAGAGATGGCTCAGGATTTTGGAACACTTGCTGCTCCCACAGAAGATGTTGGTTCAGTTTCCAGTACCAACATGGTAACTCACTATTTTCTGTAACTTCAGTTCTAGAAGACAATTTATACTTTTGGCCACTATGGGAAATGCTCTCATTTTGATCCACATACATACATGCAGATAAAAGGCACCTAGACATAAAAAACCTAAATCTTAAAAAGATAATATACAAAGTTGGGTGCTTATGGAATTAGAGCAGTATACCGGAGGAATCAGGAAAGGGAATGAATGTGATAAAAACGCATTGTATGGAGTTATCAAACAGTTAAAAGATATATTTAAAGACATTTTATACAATGATCACAGATATAGTGAGTTTACTCAAAGAACATTAGTTTTGTAGCCTGTTAGAAAGAAGATCAATGAAAAGAATACCTCAATTTAGAACTGTAAACATGGGGATTCAGAGAGAATAGTAAGCCCTAGAAAGTTGAAGTTAATGAAGTCATTAATAAAGATTTATTTTATTTTTTAGTTTTATATATGCCTATGTGATGTTTGTGAGATTGCATGTCTGTGTGGTTATATTTGCAAAGGAGAGAGGAGGATGTCAGTTACTCTGAATCTGGAGTTATAGGAAATCATGACCTACGCAGGGGTGTGAGTGTGGGGAACCAAACTCTAGTCCTCTAAAAATGCAGCCAGTACTATAGATCACTGAGCCTTCTCTCCGGCTCCTAATGGTATCACTTTTAAAAGAAAGATATGAGCAACTTTATTGAACAAGGAAAAGTAGAAATTAACACAAATTCAAAATTTTAAATGAAATGAATAGATTTACAAAGGGGAATGAAGGGATTGTTTTATGGCTTAAGGTATAAAAGTGTTTATCATATAAGCCTTATGAGGAGATCTCATTTTCTGTAACCTGAATAAATTAGAAGGAAATAATTGACTCCACAAAGTTGCCCTCAAGTCATCACTGATGTTCTGTGACATGTGTGTATCCACACAGACACTATGCACACATACAACCCAGATAATAATAAAGAAAGTATCATTAAAGGAAAAAAGAAATAGGAAACTGGATTCAATCTATAAATACCCCCAGAAGACAGACTTAATGAGAAATAATGTAGATACCATTGGCATGTGTGTATGCATTTAAACATTGTCCTAATTGTTAATTGATGATATAGAAGGATAATGTATATTTTGGGCAGCACCATTCCTTACTTAGTGGGATCATGAGAAGGATAAATGGAGGAAAAATCTAAATGAAGGCCAAAAAGCCATGGCCTATACATTTATTCTTGTTCATGACTGTGTAAACAAAGAAAGTAAATAAAAATCAGTGAGAGATCTGCTAAGCCAAATATAAAGGTAGGCATCTCAGAAAAAGAGACTCATTAACAATTCTAAAGGGAAGGAAGTCTGGAAATCAGTATTTCAAGTTCTAAAAGTTAACTATTTACATGTCAGAGTAGTATATCTAGCATGGCTACTTGTCATAACTGATGGAGAAATTTAAAAAAATATATTTTTTCCAATTTTCTCCTCCTCCTCCTTCTTCCTCTTCCTATTCTTCTCATACAGATTCAGCTTGAACCCCATCTTCCTCTCCTTGCTTTGCTTCCACTTGGAGAGCCCTTGCTTCTCTCCATTTAGTCACACTTGTCTGCACTTTAGAGGCTCAGGATTGTCTTTGCTGCCTTCTTTCAAGTGTTTTGCATCATTATCTACATCTTTTCTACAAAGGGCAGTGTTTTTGAAGAAATGATTGTCTTTTCCTTCCTCTTCCTCTGTCTGCCTTTTCTTCCCTGGCTGATGTTGGAATGCTTTCGTCAGAACTGGCTTCCTGTCCCCCTCCTCCACTGGGATCCCACAGGTAGGCTCCAGCTGCAGCATTTGTCTCTCCTCATCTGAGTTGTCAAAGGGCTCATTTAGCACTTCTGTCCTCTTGGAAATGGTCTCAGTGGTTACACTGCTGTTGATCCTCCTGCATTTATGACCTCTTTTCTTCTTTACTACAAAAGTCCTCTTTCTTTTAATGGAAACTGACTGTGGCTTAGTCAACCGTGTGGGAGCTGTCTGAATGCTCTTCTCCTCTTACTCATCTTCTTCCTCTTCCTAGTCATCTTCTACCTCCTCTTCCTCTTCCTCACTGCTCTCTTTGGACAGCTCTAACAACTGTCCTCTCTCCCCGGCCACTGGTCGCCTCTCTGGAGAATGCAGGTATTTATTCTTTTTATTGTACTTTTGCAGACGATTGCCTACTGGTATCTCTAGACAACAGGATCCTTTTCTCCTTCTTCTCCCAGAAGCTGGCTTATCCATTAGTCGTTCAGCCTCCTTTCAGTTTCTCCCTCTTCCACAGAAACCACAGCATTAGAAATTAAAATTAGACTCCATCTTAGATTCTCTGGATCAAGTACATTTGGTCAGGAACAGTTCTTCAGCTTTTCCATGTGGCTCAATATCAACTTTTCCCTTCTAATGATGAGAAACCTGCCATCTCTCCATCAATCATATGGAGGTGCTGCATAGTGGTGGCAATGACATGTGGGCACATACCTGTGGCTCTGCTAATGACCTTGATGCTGATGTGCATCTCCTGGTGGTGGTAGAGGTATTCCAAGATGACACTTTTCCAGTAGGCCAGGTAGGAGAGCCAGCCCAGGTTAGAGAGTGGCTTTTCGGGAGACCCTGCTTGGCCTTCTCTTCGAGAAAGCAAATAGCTGAAATCAAGGAGAAAGCATCCAAATCCCTGCCTTTGGTGCTGGGGTATGATTATTATGCAGGCCACATTATACATTTGCTGGCAGAGATTTTCCTTGGAGAAGTATCCAACCACATGACAGCCTTTTTCATCATTTTTTGTAAGGACATTAAAAAGGAATGGCTCAACATCATAATACAATGTGGTCCAGGAATAGCTTGGCTAACAAGCAAAGGTTTTGGCAATACATATTACTCATATTCCCATCAACCTCAAATACTGAATGGCCTTTTGTTCAGTAAATCTCATTTGCTGGAGGACGAAACCATCCACACTTCTTTGAGTGTCTTAGCAAAATATTTTCACTCTTCATATATTTAAGACAGAATTCACACAGGTAAAATTTTGGTAATCTTGCATATTCCAGTGGGTAAGGCAAGGAATACCAGGTTTGGATTTCATATTTTCTGAACTCTATTACTGAGGGGTAGTGACCACAGTCTTCCACTCCACTTTCACACTCTATTTTCCCCCAAGACAGTCCTGGGCCTGCTTAAAAATTTCCAGATCCTCTTCAGTCGGGATATCCTTGTTTCCCATCAGACTTACTTCTGTACTTTCTTTTTTGATGCTTATTTTAATTTTAGTATCAGGTGACCCCATTCCTGTGAATGCACTCATGGATACTTCATCACTGGTTACAGACCTTTATCACTCTGTAAAGTGGTGGGTCACAACACTCCGTATGGTATCCTCTATCACAGGAATAACAAAAAGAGCATATTATCTGCATTTGTGCCCTGGACTTGACATGTGCTGCATGTCCCGCACTCAATGCACTGCCACCTCAAGGCCTTCACATTTGTGGTTAATTCAGGACAAAACTTCAGACAGGATGGGTATCCACTGTTGCCACAATCAGCACAAGAAACAAGTTCTTCTGGTTTCTTTTCACAATTTGACTCTTTAGTCCTCAAACAGAAGCTACATATTGGAATGGGATCAGCACAGGGTATCTTAGTTAGGATTTTACTGCTGTGAACAGAAACCATGACTAAGGCAACTCCTATAAGAAGAGCATTTAATTGGGGCTGGCTCACAGGTTCAGAGGTTCAGTCCATTATCATCAAGGCAGGAATATGGAAGTATTTATGTAAGCATGGTGCAGGAAGAATTGAGAATTCCTCACCTTCAACTCAAAATGGACTTTCAAACTAAAGTTCTCAAAAAAGATAAGGAGGGACACTTCT
Source organism: Mus caroli (assembly GCF_978045245.1). NCBI lineage: Eukaryota > Metazoa > Chordata > Mammalia > Rodentia > Muridae > Mus > Mus caroli. The sequence goes on along the minus strand of NW_028227263.1, from coordinate 130,710,257 downwards.
TATTCATCAAAGGTAAAATTTACAAGATGAACTCTAAATTATAAACATCTATGCTCCAAATGCAAGGGCATCCACATTCATTAAAGAAACTTAGCTAAAACTCAAAGCACACATTATAACTTTCACAATAATAGTGGGACACTTCAACACCCCACTCTCATCAATGGACAGATCCTGAAAACAGAAACTAAATAGAGACACAGTGAAATTAACAGAAGCTATGAAACAAATGTATTTAACTGCTATCTATACACACTTCATCCAAAAATAAAAGGATATACCTTCTTTTCAACATGTCATGCTACCTTCTCCAAAATTGACCATATAATCAGTCACAAAACAGGCCTAAGCAGATACAAAAAATATAGAATGAATTCCATATACTCTATCATATCTCCATGGACTAAGGCTGATCTTCAGTATCAACATAAATAATAGAAAACCCACATACACATGGAAGCTGAAGAACACTCTATGTGATGATAACTTGGTCAAGGGAGAAATAACGGAAGAAATTAAAGACTATTTAGATTTTAATGAAAATGAAGCCACAACATACCCAAACTTATAGGACACATTGAAAGCAGTCCTACAAGGAAAAGTCATAGCTCTGAGTTTCTCCAAAAAGAAGCTGAAATGAGCATACACTAGCAGCTCAACTGCATACCTAAAACCTATAGAAATAAAGGAAGCAAAATCACCCAAGATTAGTGAGTGGAAGGAAATAATCAAACTTATGGCTGAAATCAACCAAGTGGAAACAAAAAGAACTATACAAAGAATTATCCAAATCAAGAGCTGGTTCTTTGAGAAAATCAACAGGATACATAAACCCTTAGCTAGACTAATTATAGGCACAGGGAAAGTATCCTAATTAACAAAATCAGAAATAAAAAGGGAGATATAACAACAGAATCTGAGGCAATCCAAAAAATCCTCAGATCCTACAACAAAAGTCTATACTCAACAAAACTGGAAATCCTGGATGAAATGGACAATTTCCTAGACAGATGCCAGGTACCAAAGTTAAATCAGGTTCAGATTAATGACCTAAACAATCCCATTTCTCCTAAAGAAATAGAAGCAGTCATTAATAGTCTCCCAAACAAACAAACAAAAAAAGCCCAGGACCAGATGGGTTTAGTGCAGAGTTCTATCAGAACTTTAAAGAAGACCTAATTCCAACTCACCTCAAATTATGCCACAAAATAAAAACAGAAGGTACTCTACCCAGTACATTCTATAAAGCCAGAATTACTTTGATACCCAAAACATATAAAGTCCCAACAAAGAAAGAGAACTTTAGACCAATTTCCCTTATGAATATCCATGCAAAATTAATAAAATTCTAGCAAACCGAATCCAAGAAAACATCATAACCATCATCCTTCATGATAAAGTAGGCTTCATCCCAGGGATGCAAGGATGGTTCAATATACAGAAATCTGTCAACATAATCCCCTATATAAACAAATTAAAAAAAAGATCATCTAATTGAATGCTCAGAAAACATTCGACAAAGTCTAACACCCCTTAATGATAAAAGTCTTGGAAAGATTAGGAATTCAAGGCCCATACCTTAACATACTAAAAGCAATATAGCAAACCAATAGCCACAATCAAACTAAATGTTGAGAAACTGGAAGCAATCCCACTAAAATCAGGTATTAGGCAATGCTGCCCACTCTTTCCCTACCTGTTCAATATAGTACTTGAAGTCTGTCTAGAGCAATTAGACAACAAATGAAGATCAAAGGAATATAAATGGAAAAGAAGGTGTCAAAATATCACTATTTGTAGATGATATGATAGTATATCTAAATGACCCTAAAAATTCCACCAGAGAACTCTTAAACCTGATAAACAACTTCAGTGCAGTAACTGGACATGAAATTAACTCAAACAAATCAGTGGTCTGTCTCTAGACAAAGGATAAACAGGCTGAGAAAAAAAATCGGGAACTAACACCCTTCAAAATAGTCAGAAATAGTATAAAATACCTTGGTGTGTTTTTATCTAAAGAAGTGAAAGATCTGTAGGATAAGAACTTCAAGTCTCTGAAGAAAGAATTCAATGAAAATCACAGAAGATGGAATCATTTCCCATGCTCATGGATTGGCACGCTTAATATAGTGAAAATGGCTATCTTGCCAAAAGCAATCTACAGGTTAAATGCAATCCCCATCAAAATTCCAACTCAATTCTTCACCCAGTTAGAAAGGGCAATTTTCAAATTCATCTGGAATAACAAAAATTTTAGGATAGCCAATACTATTCTCAATAATAAAAGAACCTCTTGTGGAATCACAATCCCTGACTTCATCTTTACTACAAAGCAATTGTGATTAAAAACTGCATGGTACTGGTACAGTGACAGAGAGGTAGATCAATGGAACAGAATTGAAGTCTCAGAGATGAACCCACACAACTATGGTCACTTGATCTTTGACAAGAGAGCAAAAACATCAAGTGGAAAGGAAACAGCATCTACAAAAAATGGTGTTGGCTCAACTGGTGGTTAGCATGTAGAATAATGCTGATTGACCCATTCTTGTCTCATTGCACAAAGCTTAAGTTTAAGTGGATCAACGAGCTCCACATAAAAGCAGAGACACTGAAATTTATAGAGGAGAAATTGGGGGTGAGCCTTGAAGATATGGGCACTGGAGAAAGATTCTTAACAGAACACCAATGGATTGTGCTGTATTATCAAGAATTAACATATTTGGCCTCATAAAATTGCAAAGCTTCTGTAAGGCAGAGGACACTGTCAATAAAGCCAAAAGGCAACCAATAGATTGGGAAAAGATCTGTACCAATCCTAAAGCAGATAGGGGGCTAATATCCAATATATATAAGGAACTCAAGAAGTTTTACTACCTCTCCTTTCTACTTTCATATTCCTTTTCTTTGTGTGCGTGTGTGTGTGTGTGTGTGTGTGTATGTGTGTCTGTGTGTGCATGTGTGTGTGTTTGTTACTGGAATATAGGAAAGGAGTCATTTTTATTAACATGGGTACCTTATCAATAGCTAATCTACTTAAAAAATAACCTCTCTCCATCAGAAGCCACTAACATGATATAGAGGCTGGAAAGTGGAAGATCTCATGAGCACTGCTCCTATCTACTAATAATTGCCTATAAATCCTCAAGAAATGGGTAAGGGGTTTGTGACCATCTCCTCTCTCCTTGATAGGATATTGAAGGGATCACCTTTTGGAAGTTTTGAGCAGTAATCAGAGATAATATGAGTCCAAGAGTGCTGTGGCCAAATCATATCTACAAATCAATGTTCCACATCATTCTATCCCATCTTTAGGTTCTTATATCATACCTTCTTCCTTGATGTTTCCTAAATTTATACTATGGGCTATTGATGTCTCATTTATGGTGAGCACTAAAAGGGTACTTATTCTCAGCACTTTGGCTAGTTTTGAGTTTTGGCTAGTCTGAAATTACCATTGCCTATTACAAGAAGCATTTTTACATCAAGGTGATGGTAGAGATATGTTAGCAGAAAATTATGATTATTTAGAAGACAAGTTGATGTTCACATCATATATATTTACCAGAATAACAATGGCAGCTTCAACACTATGATCTATTCCCTCCAAAATGTGGATATTTAACCATGTTGAATAAACATGATGTGAAATCTTCTCAATGAAAATAAAAAAAAAATGACTGTTTAACCCCAGAACACAATAGCTATTATTAAGCATATGTTGTGAAGATGGTTGAAGTATAGATGACAGTGTCCACAGCTGAGTAAGTGTTAATGACAATCTCCTAATAACATCCTGACTGACACTGTGAGGGCTATTCAGCAGGAAGGCACAGTGCAGCTGACTCCCAGCATTCTTCCTTCATGTCCCATGACAAGCACATAAGGATGTCTGTAGCAATAGTGTCTTACCAACTACTTTTTGATGGGCAGCTGACAACAGTGACAATTGCTCATATTATTTGAATCCTCGGGCATTTTCCAGGCAAAAACTCCTAGGGAGGGATGTCTTCCAACACCAGCAATGGAGCTTTCATTTAACAAGCTATGACTTCTACAGGCAGTTTTTTCTACCTGTATAAGGTATCTTGACTAGTATATTAATGAGCTTCCAAACATGTGAGTTTCCATAAGGCATTTTCATATATTCTTGTTTTGATTAATTATATCCTTCATCTTACAACCCTATCTTTGCATATACCACCCCACTCTTATATTCATTCCTTCACTCTCATATTAAAGTATTTGGGAATGTCTCTTTCTTGTTCTTCTAATGTCTCCTTGCTGATTTCTGTCCTTTATATGCACTTTGATTTAAACACAATAAGAAGTTATGTAGGATACTCTTATGACTAACAACAAATACTATTTGTCTATCTGTGCCTAGGTTACCTCATTAAGTATATTTTCCAATTGTATCTACTTTCCAAAGAAACTCAAGTGTTATTTTTATACCTGAATGAAATTTCATTCTGTAGTGTACACACATCACAATTTCATTATCTGTTTTTCAGTTGATGGGCACATAGGCTGAACCTGGCTATTTTGGGTAGAGTTGAAATGAGCACAGATGTTCAACTACTTTTAGTAGTATATATCTACGTATGTAGGAATATATACCTAACTACACAATAGCATATACCTAAGGATGTAGTATTATATATCTAAGTATATAGTAGTGTGCACTTAAGTGTGCTTCTAAGTCTGCAGTATTATATACCTAAGTACTATGCTATGTCAGTGCCTAGCAAATACAGAAGTGGATGCTCACAGTCATTATTGGATGGAACATAGGGCTCCCAATGGAGGAGCTAGTGAAAGTACCCACAGAGCTGAAGGGGTCTGCAGCCCTATAGGTGGAACAACAATATGAAGTAACCAGTATCCCCAGAGCTCATGTCTCTAGCTGCATATGTAGCAGAAGATGGCCTAGTTGGCCATCATTGGGAAGGGAGGCCCCTTCTTCGTGTAAAGTTTATATGTTCTAGTACAGGGGAACACCAGGGCCAAGAAGTGGGAGTGGGTGGGTAGGTGAGCAGGGCTGGGGGAGGGTATAGTGGAGTTTCGGGATAGCATTTGAAATATAATTGAAGAAAATATATGATAAAAATTTAAAAAATACAAAATTTCTAGACAAATGGATGGATCTGGAGGATATCATCTTAGTGAGGTAACCCAATCGCAAAAGAACACACATGATATGAATTCACTGATAAGTGGATATTAGCTCTGAGTCTCAGAATCCTTTTTAGAATGAGGAACAAAATACCCATAGAAGGAGTTAGACAAATTTCGGAGCAGAGGCTGAAGGAACGACATCCAGAGACTGCCCCAATATGGGATTCATTCCATGAACCATCACCAAACCCACACACTATGACAGATGTCAATAAGAGCTTTGTGAAAAGAGCCTGATATAGTTGTCTCCTGAGAGATCTTCCAGTTCCAGGCAAATACATAAGTGGATGCTCACAGTCATCCATTGGTTGGAGCAGAAGGTCCACAGTGAGGGAGATAATGAAAGTACCCAGGGAGCTGAAAGGGTCTGAAGCCCCATAGGATGAACATTAATATGCACTAAACAATACCCTCAGAATTACTTGGAACTATACCACCAATCAAAGAAAACAGATAGTGGAGATTGTTACTTATAGCTGTATATGTAGCAGAGGATGGCCTAGTCGGTTATCAATGGGAGGAGAGGCCCTTGGGCCTGTAAACGCTCTATGCCCCAGTATAGAGAAATACCAGGACTTGGAATGGGATTCTGTGAGTTGGTGTGCAGGGTGAGCAGGGTGGGTCTATGTGATTTTCAGAGGGGAAACTAGGAAAGGGAATGTCATTTGAAATGTACATAAAGAAAATATATCATAAAAGATTAAAAAAAATAAAGAGGTAGTTGGAAAAAGGAATAAAATCAGCTAGAATGGAAAAAAAGCAAGAATGGTAAGTGGGCTATTATTGAGATCAAAATCCCTGTATACCTGTATGGAAATATCAATAATAAAACACTTATTATACGTGATTAATATATTTTAATAAATATATAAATCAAAACAGTGTATCAAGAATCCCCTACCTCACCTCTGAAAATATTTTAGAGGCAAATCGGAGATTGGTATTTATAATATTTAGAAAAATGCCATTTAAGAAAATGCTGGATGATCAGGCTAATATATAAGATGCATAAGAAGCCATTACAAAACGACTAAGAAAATTGACAAATGAAAAGCATGGTAGGAAGTAAGCAACATTTGTTATGTTTCTGTTCTGTGATAAAACACCAAGATCAAAGGCAACTTAAGGAAGAGAGAGCTTGTTTGTGTCAGGCAGAACGATAGGAAGGGAAACCTGGGATTTCATTTCCTTAACTACATTCAGGAAACAAATGGAGTGTACTGAAATTGGTTTGAGTGTTTGTTCTCTCAAAGCCCACCTTGAATGGAATACTTTTTCCAACCAGTCAGTGCCTCATAAAACATTCTGAAAAAGTGCCACCATTTGGAAACCAAGTGTTGAAATCTGGGGGCCTATGTGGGCCATTTCTTACTCAAATGATGACCGATGTCAATATAAAGATTAGGTCTGTAAAGACTAGATACTGCAAATGGTACTTAAATATTATGACATGGGGCCGTCTGTGACTGTGTCCTGTACTGTGGTGGTGTGTGAGAACAGAAAGACTTCACAATCAGTGTTGAAATGATTATGAGTCCTGGGCCCATAGACTTGTTGAATGTAGAGAGATAAAATGGAGCCTACAGAATATTAAAAGTCTAGAGATGAAGGCAAGTTAGGTATCATACATAAAACTGTGGGTTTGAGCTCCAGCATCCAATAAGTAGAGTATACAGTAGGTGCTTTTAGACTTAGAACTTAAGAGGTATCAGAAGAAGGAACAACACTTCAAGATCACCCCAAGCTATATAGAGAATTCAAGGCCAACCTAAGTTATCTCTCACTTTGTCTTTTTTAAAAAATTACTCTGTGACCTGGAACTGGGGAGACTCCAGAGTCTCTATGGTGATGACTCTATCTGAAACTCTTAACAGTAAGTGACATGAAGCCTGAAATGCCACCTCCTGTAGGCAGATAGGATTCCCAGTGGAGGGATAAGAATAGCAACGCTTTCAGAAAACCTTTGACCCCAAATGTGTCCTAAACAGAAGATGTCCGGAAACAAAGATGGAGCAGAGATGGAAAAAATGGGCAATTATTGACTAGCCAAAATTTAGACACACACCATGGGCAAGAAAAAATCCATGACACTATTACTCTGATATGCATGCCTACAAGAGCCCAGAATAAGTGCACTCTGTGAGACTCCACCCAGCAGCTGAATTAAAAGAGAGGTATAAGTCCACAGCCAAACATTAGTTAGAGCTCTGGAAGTCTTTTGGAAAAATTTGAGAAAGATTTGAGGGACCCAACGGGGTTAAGAACTCCAGATGAAGACCAGAAGAGTCAACCAACCTGAACCTTTTATCACTCTTAGAAACTGAACCACCAACCAAAAAGCTATCATGAGCTAGATCTAGGGGTCCTGCACATATGTAGCAGATGTACAGCTTGGTCTTTGAGCAGATCTCCCAAAAACTGGAGCTGGGTCTCTCCATGAACATGTTTCCTCTCTGTGGATCCTATTCCTTTATCTGGGTTGCCCTGTCTTGTCTCAATGGGAGAAGACACACCAAGTCCTGGGGAGAATTGTTGTGTCATGGTAGGGAAGTACCCTAGGGGCAACTATCCCTTCTCAGAAGAGAAGACGATGGGGATATGAGCTGTGAGTAGGGGTCATTAAGAGGAGATGTGTTCTGAATATTGTGATATAATATAAATAAATAAATTTATAGTATATAATATGTATTAATAAACAAATTAATTAATGAAATAAATGTCTCTGAATTTCCCCCACCTCCTATATTTCATAGATTACTCACCATTTCCTTTGAGGAACCATTCAAAATAAGTTCCAAAAGACCCTGGATTCTTCACAACGTTTTTGTTCCTCCAGAAAAAGTAACCAGACACAAGAATATCTCTGGGATTTCTGATGAGATAGATCGCCTAGAATGGACAAAAATGTAAATGAATGTCAACAGTTATTCTCACCTTTTGACTGTCATAATTTACATGCAATATTCTAATATCTAAGGGTTTCTAAAAACATTTGTTATTTTTTGTGGGCAAAAAATATACACATGTGAAAAATCTATAATCATAATTCCCCTTTTCTAATTTTATTTGATTTGTAAAAATGGAACAACAAAATGACTAGTTCATTAGTAGTGTAAAATATCACAGACTGATTCGACAGTTCTAAAGATTACAATAACAATTGGTTATCCAACAACAAATGCCAAGCCTGTATAATATACATACAAGTAATACTGTAGTGACTGAGAATGGTGTACTGAAGTAATTTGGGATATACAGATTTATTTAGGAATATATTGATTATTTATTTATTTAGGAATATATACTGTATACATTAAAAACATGTAAATATATATCTATATAGGAATACATAAACATAGGAATATATTTAGGAATATATATATGTTCATATGCATATGTATATATATGCAGCATGAATCAATGAAAAAATAAACTAAATATGAAAGAGAGGAAAAAGTGATATATTAATGTATTTGGAGGGAGAAAAAGGTAGGGGAAAATTATGTATATAATTATATTTTATTATAAAAATTTCAAAACATGAAAGAAATAAATGAGAGGAAATCATCATTTAAAAAAAAAGATTTGTTATTTTATATATTGGAGTACACTGTCGCGGTATTCAGACATACCAAAAGGCATTGGATCCCATTACAACTGGTCATGAGACACCATGTTGTTGCTGGGAATTGACATCAGTAACTCTGGAAAAGCAGTAATTGCTCTTAGCCCTGGAGCCAACACTCCAGCCCCCAAAGTAATCATTTTTAATAAAAGGAACTTCAGATTTTGTACCAATTCTTCTAGATCTCATATTTTTTAACTTCAAAAATATTGCTTTATGCATGTCTGAGTGCACACATTATTTTTTGCTCACCATATGTGGACAGAAACCCACAGACATTAAGTAAAAGGGGGTTGGATGCCCTGGGAGAAGAGTTGCAGAGTTGTGAGACACCATGTGGGTGTTTGGAACTGAACCTAGGTCCTTTGCAAAAGAAGCCAGTACTCTTAACAGCTGAGCCATCTCTCTCAGTCCTCTTAGAAATTTAAAATATTTTATTGGATATTTTTATATACATTTCAAATGTTATCATCTTTTTCAGCTTCCCACCTCCTTCCTGGAATCCCCCAATCCAATCTCCTTGCCCCTGCTTCAATGAAAGTGTTTCCTGACCCAATCATCCACTCCTACTTCCCAAGGATAGCAAAAATTATCCTCAACAATAAAAAAAAAGTACTGGATGAATCACCATCTCTGATCTCAAACTGTATTATAGAGCAATAATGATAAAAAATTGTATGCTATTAGTACAATGAAATGTAGGTAGATTAATGGAATAGAATTGAAAACCCAAAATTGATCCCACACTCCTATGTTCAGTTGATATTTTGCAAAGCTTCTAAAATCATCCATTGGGAAAATGATAGCATTTTCAACAAATTATGCTGGTTGAATTGGCTGTCACCATGTAGAACACTGGAAATCGATCCATTCTTACCTCCTTTTACACAGCTCAACTCCAAGTGTATCAAGAACTTACACATAAAACCAGATACACTGAAACTTATAGAAGATAAAGTGGGGAAGAACCTCAAATGCATGGGACCAAAAGGAAACTTCCAGAACAGAATAGAAATGGTTTATGCTTTAAGATCAAGAATTGACAAATGGGACCTAATAAAATTGCTAAGTTTCTGTAAGACAAAGAACACTGTCATTAAGACAAATGGAAAAGAGGAACACTCCTCTATTGCAGGCGGGATTGCAAGCTGGTACAACCACTCTGGAAATCAGTCTGGTGGTTTCTAAGGAAATTGGACAGAGTATTACCTGAGGACCCACTCCTGAGTTTATACCCAAAAGATGCTCCAACATATAACAAGGATACATGCTCAACTATGTTCATAGCAGCCGTATTTATAAGAGACAGAATTTAGAAATAAATCAGATGTCCTTCAACAGAGGAAAGGATACAGAAAAAGTGGTACATTTACATGATGACATACTACTCATCAATAAAAAACAATGACTTCTTGAAATTCATAAGAAAATGAATAGAAATAGAAAATATCATCTTGAGTGAGGTAAGCCAATCTCAAAAGTATTCAAATGGTATGCATTCACTGATAAGTGGACATTAGCCCAGTAGGTCAGAATAACCAAAATATAATTCACAGACCACATGAAGTTCTAGAAGGATAACCAGTGTTGATACTTCCATCCTTCTTAGAGGGGTGGGGGACAAAAAACTCATGGGAGTAAAGATGGAGACAAACTGTGGAACAGAGACTGAAGGAGAGACAATACTGATACTGCTCTATCTGGGGATGGATCCCGTATTCAGTAACCAAACTAAGACACTATTGTTGATGCCAAGAAGTGCATGCTGTAAGGAGCTGTCTCTGAGATGAAGAAACATCAGCATCACCTAGTGCATGAGAATCCCATCTTCACATTTCAGCAAGACCTCCAGGACTTGTCAGGTAAAATAAGTTGAAAGAGTGTTTAGTCAAAGAAAATCTCAATCACTGGACACTGACCTTGGCCTTGGAACTGAATAAAGACTTGGAGAAGAGATGGATGGGAAGATGGGAGGTTATGAGTCGTGGTCCTTCCTTATTGATTATTGCAGAATATCCTATATCAGCCTCTAGCCAGGGTGAGCGTTCCCAAATGGGCACAGTTTGGTTCCACTTCGGATCTCCCTTGGTCTGAATCAAGCAGACAATCTCACTCAGCCAGTTCGTTCCTGAATGAAAAGGAAAAGTGACTGTTACTCATTTCAACATTACTTGTGAAAAAGCCTCAAGTAGAATATATGCCCATACAATTTACAGTGCTGCCCAATTTCAAGCACACAGACTTGTGTACACAATGTCCATGTGACATAAGTGCAAAGTATATTCACTCATCATATTCTAGACTTCATTTTGCAAAACAGAGACCCTATACACAGCAAACAGAAACCTGGCAATGGAATTTCTCCTCCAGCCCTGGGCCAACACCATTCTACATTCTGGTGGAATGAATTTCACTATCCCAGATATTTCAGAATGTTGTAATCATAGCACATGCCCTCTGAGACTACCTCCTTTAATTTAATTCATTGCCACTGAGACTCACCCATGCTCCAGTGTATGACTGAGTACTTCTACTTTTTAAGGTGAATCAATTCCCTTGTGCATATTTATCACACACAGTTGATTTGTGCTTATGTGCTCATTTGTCAGTGGATGTTTCTCTAGCTTCCTTCTCAGAGTTATTGTCTGGTACTTTTTCCCTGTATTCCCACTGCCTATGGAAATTCTGTGTCATTTTCCTTTCAATGTCAGCAACCTAATACTTACTCAAAGTTCAGTGCTTCTTCCACACAGATATCATCCATACCCCAAACTACCATGATGTTGCTTTTTGCTTTCTTGAGTTTTCAGACTATTTCTATGTCCTGGACAAAGTCCATAGTAATTTTACCTGAAACTGTCCTCTCCTCCACATATCCTCACTTACATGTCTTTATCTCTTAATGTTATTTCTTGTATTTATTCTCACCACTCTCACTCTTCTATCTCTTCCACAGAGAGAGGGACCAATGGCATATTCTGCTTTAGGGAGCACTATCATTGTTCTGGTGCCATAGCTGATCTCCTCTGCCCACATAGGTCAGTCTGAGTGGAACACACACAAATCTCCATGCCCACAAGTCATTTTACACATTAATATATAGAACACTCTACTCATCACCCAAAATGAATTAGGATCAAAGTACTAATCTCCCTTATACATTTCAGAATTAGTCTTACTGATGATCCTTACCTGACTTGGGGTAAGTCAATATCAACAAGTCTTCTTCTTTCACCACAAACTTATTACGAATATCTTCCAAAATTTCTTTTTGATATATTTTGGTAGGAAAAGGTATCCCTTCAAACCAATTATAGTCTGACATCATGAATAGCTTCTTGTAGGTGATGTTAGGATTCCAGCCCAGGACACCTATTCAACTTATATCAAATTCTGAGAGGTAAGATTTATAGTGCAAGTAAAAAATCATTAACATTCTTTTATGTGTTTTGAAATATTTACTGACGGGGAGAAATTAATATTGTCACCTACAGTCAAAGGTTACTATATTGAGCAATTTTAAAGTTGTACAAATAACATTCTGCAGAATTTGTGAGACCAAGTTCATGACCCCAAATCAGTGACGCAAGAAGACTTAATAGGACATAGAAATGCAAGTTAATTTAAAATGTCTAGTAATATAATTTAGCTTTCAGAATGATTTTGAATATGCAGAAAAATTACAGAGATCATACAGAACCTTTCCATGGAATTTCTTTTTTTTTTTTTTTTTTAATAGTGGTTGCTTTTGAGAAACTCATAGTTCATTAACTGCCTGTCTTCTTCCCCTCAAATCCTTCCCTCCTTTTCCCATATTTTTGATCTCTTTAATATTTGTTGCTATTTATATATGCATACATGTATAGTCAACCTACTGAGTTCATACATTTGAGCTTGTATGCGATGTATCCTGAGGTGTGCAGTTGAGATTAGAAAAATCAATGGGAGATTTCATCTTCAGACACAGGCTATTCTCCATATTTTAGTAAAAATTGATATGAAGTATTTCTTCTTATAAGGTAAAAATATATAGAATTTCCCCTGGCCTCTTTAGTATACCTACTAGTACCATTATGCTGGTTTCTTTAGGTAACTACGCTGTTAAAAGATCATGTATCTATTTTCCTGTTGTGTCTAAGAGAGACATATTGTATCAACAGGAACCTTGGTATTTGGCGGAACTCTGTACCCTCTTCTGTGACATTTTCTGTGAGCCTCTTAGGTTGTAGGGATTTATTTCAGATATATCAGTTGGGGTTGTGTACCTTTATGTTATTATCTACATTTTTGTCCATTGTGGATCCTTGCCAGAGACACCACATGAGTGTAGTAACCCAATCACAAAAGATCACACATAATATGCATTCACTGATAAGTGGATATTAGCCCAGAAACTTAGAATAGCCAAGATATAATTCACAAAACAGATGAAACTCTTGAAGAAGAAGACCGAAGTTTGTATGCTTCCTTCCTTCTTAGATTGGCCAACAAAATATTCATGTAATGAGTTACACAAACAAAGTTCAGAGCTGAGACAGAAGTAAGGACCATCCAGAGACTGTCTCACAAGGGAATTCAATCCAATAAACAACCACCAAACCCAGACACTATTGGATAGGTCAGAAAGATTTTGCTGACAGGACCCTGATATAGGTGTCACTTGTGAGGCTATGCCAATGTCTGGCAAATACAGAAGTGGATGCTCACCTTCATCTATTGGAAGGTACACAGGGTCCCTAATGAAGGAGCTAGAGAAAGTAGCCAAGCAGCTAAAGGGGTATGCTACCCTATAGGAGGAACAACAATGTGAACTAACAAGTACCTCCTAGAGCTGTGTCTCTAGTTGCACATATAGCAGAGGATGGCCTAATCTGCCATCAATGGTAGGAGAAGTCCTTGGTCTTGCGAAGATCATATGTCCAGGTACATGGGAACGTCAGGGCCAGGAATTTGGATTAGGTGTGTTGAGGATCACATCAGGGAGACTGTATAGTTGACTTTCATGATACCAATTGAAATGTAAATGAAGAAAATATCTAAGAAACCTCCAAGAAGTCTTTTATTTCTTTCTCTATTTCTTCCTTGACCAAGTTATTATTGAGTAGAGTTGTTCTGCTTCTATGTGAATATTGGCTTGAATTGAATGTTGTTATTGAAGGTCATCCTTAGTCTGTAGTGGTTTGATAGGATACATGGGATAATTTCAATATTTTTGTATCTTTTGAGGCCTGTTTTGTGGCCAGTTATATGGTCAGTTTTGGAGAATTTACCATGAGATGCTGTAGAGGAGATATATTCTTTTGTTTTACGATCAAATTTTCTGTAGATATCTGTTAAACCCATTTGTTTCATAACTTCTTTTAGTTTCCATGTGTTTCTGTTTAGTTTCTCTTTCCATGATCTGTCGGGTGTTGAACTCTCCCACTATTATTGTGTGTGTTGCAATATGTGCTTTGATCTTTATTATAGTTTCCTTAATGATTGTGGCTGCCCTTGCATTTGGAGCATAGATATTCAGAAGTGAGAGTTCATCTTGGAAGATTTTACCTTTGATGAGTATGAAGTGCCCTCCTTGTCGTTTATGATAACTTTGGGTTGGAAGTCAATTTTATTCGATATTATAATGGCTACTCCAGCTTGTTTCTTAGGACTATTTGCTTGGTAATTGTATTCTAGCCTTTTACTCTGAGGCAGTGTCTGCCTTTATGCCTGAGTTGGGTCTCCTGTATGTAGCAAAAAGTTGGGTCTTGTTTACATGGCAAGTCTTTTAGTCTATGTCTTTTTATTGGGGAATTGAGTCCATTGATATTAAGAGATATTAAGGAAAAGTCTTTATTGCTTCTTGTTATGTTTGTTGTTAATTTGGAATTCTATTCTTGCAGCTATCATCTTTTAGGTTTGTTGAAGAATTACTTTCAAGCCGGGCGTGGTGGCGCACGCCTTTAATCCCAGCACTCAGGAGGCAGAGGCAGGCGGATTTCTGAGTTCGAGGCCAGCCTGGTCTACAAAGTGAGTTCCAGGACAGCCAGGGCTACACAGAGAAACCCTGTCTCGAAAAACCAAAAAAAAAAAAAAAAAAAAAAAAAAAAGAATTACTTTCTTTCTTTTTCTAGGGCTTACTATCCCTTCTGTACTGGCACATTTTTCCTTTGTTATCCTTTGAAGGGCCGGATTTGTGGAAAGATATTGTGTGAATTTGCTTTTTGTTTTTTTTGTTTTTTTTTTTTTTTCATGGAATACTTTGGTATCTCCTTCCATGGTAACTGAGAGTTTTTCTGGGTATAGTAGCCTGGGCTGGAAATTGTGTTCTCTTAGGGTCTGTATAACATCTGTCCAGAATCTTCTGACTTTCATAGTTTCTGGTTAGAAATCTGGTGTAATTCTAATAGGTCTGCCTTTATAAGTTACTTGACCTTTTTCCCTTACTACTTTTAATATTCTATCTTTGTTTAGTGCATTTGGTGTTCTGATTATTATGTGTTGGAAAAAATTTCTGTTTTTTTTTTTCTTTTTTATTCTTTATATATAAACACAAGAGGTCGTTTAATGATGGAGCTCCAGGCTGACATTTGTCTCACGCAAGAGACAGAGGAATCAACCCTAAGGCTCAAAAGTTAGGGGTTTATATAGAAAAAAAGTCAGGGGATAGGAGAAATTGGTGCGGTTACACACAATTGAACAGTTTAAACGTCAGCAAGCCGTACGTGCAGGTCGGGACAACAGCAACTCTAAAGGGAGGGTGCTTATCTTTATGGGCAGAGCATATGGTTAAATTTCAAACCATATCAGGAGAAGACAAGACCAGGTGGCCCATTACTCAACTGGGCTTGTCCAGAGATGGTCCTTGCATGCCTCTCTTATCTTTATAGCCAGTCAGTTCCTGGAATGACTTAACAGCCTTTGTGCCAGCCTGTCTGGTCATGCCTGGGCCTGTTCTACTATGCTCTCTGCCTTAGGTCTGTAAACCTTCTGACTACTCATCATGAGACGTATGAATCATGGGCCTTGAATTTAATTTTCTTTCTTTCATTTCCTTCTTCTTTTACTAAATAATTCTAATCTTAGAATTTTAAAGGTCTGTATCCTCATGTGGGGGGTAGGAATCATATTCTTCTACTATCTTTACTATGGGTTGATATTGGTGTTGGAGCACCATAAGCTGCACTGCATTCACTCTACTCTTAACAAAAGAAGTTCCCTTATTTATTAAGCAGGGGCCAAAGATCAAAACCAAACATATAGTAAGAATTGGTCCAGCTAAAGTGGAAAGTAAAGTGGTCATCTGTGGAGATTTAAGATTACCACAACTTGAACCATCTCTGTTGAGCTTCTTGATCTCGCTTTCTCCTTTCTAGTCTTTCCCTCAGTTTCTACATAGAATATCTGACTATTCCCATGTTGTCTGGGAAGAAGCAGCATTCTTCTTTTAAGGCTGCACATAGTCCACCTTCTTTTAAAAACAATAAATCTAAACCTCTTCTGTTTTGTAATACTACTTCCGACAGGGAGGTCAAGGATTTTTCTAATGCATCGATAGATTTTTCTAGCATACTTAAATCTTCATTTAAGCTTCTCTTAAGGACTGGATTCCTTGCCTACCCTCAATCAAGGCTGTTACACCCATTCCTACTCCTACCATAAGACCCAACCCCATCAACATAGCTAGGGTAAGGGAGACTGGTTCTCTTTTCAATCTCTTAGTGGTATACTCATCTTCTAGGTGGGAAGCAGGATAATAATATACGTGAGGTAGGAGCTGAACCATAACACAGAAATCACGAGAGGGGTCAAAAACACTAGTTGATACACATGGGGTGAGCCCTGTGTTAAGGACCACCAACTGACTGGATATGGCACAAGGTAATAGTTGGTATTTTTCTTGGAGACAGGATGAGTCTGGCCAGATAAAGTGTTGGTGGGAAGGGGGAGGTATCCCTATGCAGAAACCAGGGCTCCTTCCTGACACTTCAGTCAGGGTTAATTTCTTTCCTGTTCCCTATGAGCAGGAGGCATGACTACTGGTTTTTATTAAAATCTCCATTAAAGGCAATCCCTTCATAGTAGGGGGGCCTGAGGATAGGCATAGCCAGCAGTCAGTAGTACCATCCAGATCCGAGCTGTTAAGGGCATAAAAGGCTCCGCTAATCAGGTTGAACAATCTCTGTCCAATCCAGAGATCTGAGGGGATTGTGGTCAGGGAATCTTGGGGGATGAAAACCTTGAGGGGGTTCTCAAATATCAGAGCCGGGGGTTTGGGTTTGGCAGGGAGGCCCTGTTCTGGAAGGACCTTGTTAGGTCCTATGGGCACTGGGGATGGACTCTCCACAGTCATTTTGATTTTGAAAACTAATCCAGAGTCTTTCCCTACTGTGTCCAATCGCAAACCCCAATTGTTTCCCTTAAGCCAGCGCTGTAGTTCTCATTTCCCCTGGTCAGTAAACTTTATACGTATGGGGTTGCAATAGTTATCTTTACAAGGTCCATTAGGGCTGTGGAACCAGGCACACCCACTCTCAAGGTATTTAGAATTATCTCTCTCACCTTGGTTTGGCCGGTCATAGCTACTGCCCCTTTTTACTGTGATCAGGTCCCAGGTAGAGGTAGGATTCCAATAAGCTTCACCTGTGGTCTCAGGACCCCATGCAGCACAGTAAAAGTCCAGTGCCCCTCTACACTGAGGCCAAAACTTTCATTGTTGGCCTTGGCCAGGGCAAACATAAAATTCTGCAGACCAAAGATTGGCTCCGTAGAACTGTCCTTAGCATCCAAACGTGCTCCCTATCCCGCTCGGTAAGCACTGTTTATCAGGTGGTGGTTTATGAAGGTTGGTATGGTCAGGGAGGTCCCAGTTAAGTGACCCTGCTACTAACTTACAGATATCAGGTGTGAGATCAGGCCACCAGGTCCTCGGGGGTTATAATGAGGTGGTCAACCATACAATGTCCCCCTCCTCATTAAGCACATCCCAAGTTTGTTGAATTGGAATATGAGGGTTGAAGTCTCTGTTCCGAGTCGCGCTTGCAATGCAAGTGCAACTTAAGAGGATTATTAGTCTTTTTCAGAGTCCAGTCAGTCATCACGATCAGCCTCAGGGGGAGCCCTCTTTAGGTGTGAGGCATGAAACCAAGAGGGGACTCCTTCTACTTTAAGTGCAGTGATGTAGTCAATAGTACCAGGTAGGGTCCTTTCCACTGTGGCTCGAGGTTCCCCACTCAGTGCCTCCTCACCAGGATTGAGTCTCCCACTTCAAACTGATGTGGAACCTGTAAGTCAATGGCATAGGTTTGTATCAACTGCTCCCAGGTTTCTTTCCTCACGATTTCAAGAACCTTCAGCTGGGCCTCTACCACGAAACTGCTTCCTTTGGTGAACCAGGCTACCGTTCCAGGCCAAGGTCGATTGGCTAGGTCTGGCTGAGTCCCAGTTTCCTCTGTCAGTATCTCCTCACACTGATGTATGGGGGTCACGTCTGCTGCAGGCAGTAGGGTGGCAGGATTAAGAGTGGCAGGTGGAGCGAAAGTCACCCGATCAGTCAATAACAAGCTCTGGTAGTGGGTCATCTCAACATTAGTCATCCATTGGTCTAGTTGCTGCCGAATGATGCTCTCAAGGGAGTGCGGGGCCACCACAGTCACATTCTGGCCCATAGTTAGTTTATCAGCATCTTTCACCAGTACACCATAGTCGCTATTGCCCAGAGGCAGGAGGGCCATCCGCTGGCCACAGGGTCCAGCTTCTTTGACAGATAGGCTACTGGGTGCTTCCAGGGTCCTAGGGTTTGAGTGAGGACCCCTCTGGCTACTCCATTTCTCTCATCGATATATAGGGTTAAAGGCTTGTTTAAATCAGGCAGTGCTAGGGCAGAGGCCTGTAGCAGTGCCTTTTTGAGAGTTTCAAAAGCCAATTGATGTTCCTTAGCCCAAATGAACTTTCCTTTTTCTTTTGTTAAGGTGTATAATGGGGTTGCTAAAGTAGCGAACCCTGGGATCTAGAGTCTACAGAATCCCGCAGTCCCCAGGAATTCTCTTACCTGGCAAGGGGTGGTTGGGTTCGGGATCTGTGTCACTGTCCACTTCCTAGCTTCTGTGAGCCATCATTGCCCATTCTTCAGGGCATATCCCAGGTAGGTCACCTCAGTCCAGCATAACTGTGCCTTCTTAGCCAAAGCCCGGTACCCCAACTCACCTAACTTGGCCAGGATTTTCTGAGGCCCGTATTCACACTCCTCATGTGTTTCTGTGGCCACCAAAAGGTCATTTACATATTGTAGAGAGTGACCTGGGGATTGTTGGCCCGAAAGGAGGCAAGATCTCGATGCAGAGCTTCATCAAACAAGGTGGGTGAATTGTTAAATCCCTGAGGTAGTCTCATCCATGTGAGCTGCCCGGTTCTTCTGTTCTCTGTATCTCGCCATTCAAAGGCAAACAAGAGCTGGCTGTTAGGGTGTAGTCTCAGGCAAAAGAAAGCGTCTTTAAGATCTAAGATCTTATACCAGGTTCGTTCGTGGTGGCAGCATGCTGAGTAGGTTGTAAGGATTGGGCACTGTGGGGTGGATATCTTTAACTCTTTTATTGACCTCTCTAAGGTCCCGTACAGGGCGATAGTCATTCATTCCCAGTTTCTTTACCGGGAGTAGGGGGCTATTCCAGGGAGACTTACATGGGACTAGGATCCCCTGTTGGAGCAGTCTGGTGATATGGGGGTGTATGCCCTCCTGTGCTTTTCTGCCCATGGGGTACTGTCAGATCCCAATGGGAGTGGTCCCAGACTTAAGTTCAGTCACCACCGGAAGAATTAGTCTGGCCATTCCCATTTCCCCTGTTTCCGCCCATGTCTGAGGAAATCGAGTAAGCCAGTCCTGTAGTCCCTCAGGGGGTTTCATTTCATTTTGATAAATTTGATACTCCCTCCTAATTGTAAAGACAACACTAAGGTCTGAGGTGTCTCAATCTCCCAGGACAATTCTGGTTCAGAGGGGGCAAATATTATTTGTGCCTTTAATTTGATCAATAAGTCTCTTCCCAGTAAGGGCATAGGGCACTCAGGAATGACCAAAAATGAGTGAATTACTTAGCTCTTTCCTAGGTCTACCATCCGGGAAGTGGTCCATGGGAATGGTTTCTGCCCTGTGGCCCCAATCACTAGCGTCTTTTTGTTTTTTGTTTAATTACCCAAAGGTGTTTTGAGCACTGAATATTCTGTACAAGTATCAACCAAGAAACTTATAGGGGTCCCCTCCACTTTTAATCTTACTCTAGACTCAGGGAGGGGGGCCGAGCCCCATCTCCCCTAGTCTTCATCATCTTCAAGGGACAGTACATTTGCTCCCTGTGTCTTCTTAGAGCACTCATGAGCCCAGTGACCTTTGTCTTGCATTTTCCTTTTGAAGTTGGGGGCTGACTGTCTGATAAAAGCCATAATCACAGAGGCTCGCTGCCCTTCAGACATAGGGTCAAAAGGGGTGTACCTTCTGTAAGCCTCCATGAGTCACTCCAGAAAGATTCAGGGGAGCTCAGTCGTCCCCTGAATAACCTCATTATCTTAGCCAAATTTGTGGGCCTTTGTATGGCACCTCTGAGACCCCCGCTCGAGGATAAGGTGGGGGCAGGGCAAAAGGCCACTCAGGGGGTTCTTCTATTTCAGGGTAGATCTTAGAGGTGGGTGCTGGTGGAGTGCTGTGCTCGCCAACTTCTTTAGGCTGCTGCTTCGGCTTCTTGTTCGCAGCACTCTCTTGGACAGCCAGGATCCTGGAGCCAGGCCTAAGGGGTGGGAGGAATGGTCGGACCCACTGGGGTGGGGATCATGACAAATCTTTTCACACTGTGATGTAAGGCTGTTGGTCTGGGTGTGATCCCGGCCCTTCCTCATCCAGCCCCACTGAGGCAACTTCCAGTGCGCTGCTAACCAGGTGGCAGGCTCGTTTACATACTGTGGTCGCTCCATATTGTGCTCAGAAGGAATTTGTTTTGTGGTCTAGTTTCTTTTGAGTTCTGTAGACTTCTTTTATGTTCATGGGCATCTCTTTCTTTAGGTTAAGTAAATTTTCTTCTATAATTTTGTTGAAGATAACTACCAGCCCTGTACATTGAAAACTTTTATTCTCATCTATACCTATTATCTGTATGTTTGGTCTTCTCATTGTGTCCTGGATTTCCTGGATGTTTTGAGTTAAGATCTTTTTGCATTTTGCATTTTCTTTGGTTGTTGTGTCTATATTTTCTGTGGAATCTTCTGTACCTGACATTCTCTCTTCGATCTCATTCTGTTGCAGATGCTTGCTTCTATGGTTCCTGATTTCTTTCCCAGGATTTCTATTACAGAGTTGTCTCCCTTTGGGTTTTTTTTATTGTATAAAGTTCCACTTTTAGATCATGGATGGTTTTGTTCAATTACATCACCTGTTTGGTTGTGTTTTCCTTTAATTCTTTAAGGGATTTTGTGCTTCTTCTTTAAGGATGTCTACTGGTATAGCAATGTTTTTTTCTGTAATTCTTTAAGGGATTTTTGTGCTTCCTCTATGAGGACTTCCACTTGTTTAGCAGTATTCTCCTGTATTTCTTTAAGTGAGATATTATTGCCCTTCTTAAAATCATCTACCAGCATCATGAGATAAATTTTTAAAAGAGAATCTTGCTTTTTGGATGTGTTGGTGTATCCAGGACTCGCAATGTTGGGACTACTGGGTTCTGATGATGGTGAGTGGTCTTGTTTTCTGTTATTAAGATTCTTACCTTTGCTTTTCTCCATCTGGTAGTCTCTGTTGTTAGATGTTCTAGCTGTCTCTGGTTGGAGCTTATTCCTCCTGTGGTTCTGTTAGCCTCTGTCAGCATTCCTGGGAGTCCAACTCTTTCCTAAATCCCAGTGGTCAGAGCACTCTCTTCAGACAAGCTGTACTCTTGCAGGGAATGCACACAGAGGTCTGGAGCTCAGCTGCACTTCCTGGATGAAGATGAAGGCCCAAAGGGACCCCGTTGCTTCTGTGGCCTGCAGGCTCTCCTGCAGGTGCTGATCTGTGAGAGACCTGGGATACAAGATGGTGCTCTCACTTGTGTCCCTGGGTCAGAGCTTTCCCTGGAGGCTGACTCTCATCTGGCAGGGAAGATGCACCACACTTCTGCCTTTTAAAATTCTTTCTATATCCTTCATAGATGCTTGAACCTCAGGATAGGTTTGATGGAGATATCCTCTTTAGGACTTGGATGCTTCAATTTTTCACTGTATGGATATTTTCAGTTGTGAATCTGTGTTTTAATTACCATCTACTAAAAAAAATAAAAACCTATGTGATGAGGTTTTAGCAATGCACTGATCTATGGGTTTAGAGATATCTCATTAGGAGTCATTTTATTGCTATTTTGATTTAGTGGAAACTATTTAGGATAAGGGTCTTGGCTTCATTTCCAGTGTCAGGTGTGGGTTACATCCCATGACATTGGATTTAAATTCAATCAAACAGTTGTTGGTCATTCCCATAACACTTATGGTTAATGCACCAATATTTCTTGAAGATAAGTCACTGTTGCAGGTCACAGGGTTCATTGTTATGTGAGATTCTCCTATAGTGTGTACAGTACCTTCAAGAATTATTAATGACAAGCAGTATAGATGAAGCATCTGGGAATTCTCTTTTGCCCTGGTCCAGAATGATGATCTGACTTGAGCAGCACCCACCTCACTATGCCTGCCATTTTCAATTTTCAGAGTCTATTGACTGTAATTTTGATGCTTATATGTATGTGTGCTTATATCTGATCTCTGGCACACAGAATCCTGGACATAAATAAAACTGGACTATTGGTAATACTTTGGCAGTGTGCCTGAATTGGTAAGTGCAAGAGTCCTTATGTGGCCATATGGTTCATAGTGATAGCCTTCAGCATCCTCTTCATACAGTATCTTTGGAAACTATTACAGTGTGAATGCCATCAGATTGTAAACAAGGACTTGCCTCCCGAAAATAATGGCAAAAATGGTTAAGCCTTAAAACTGAACTGGGAATGAGATAAATTTTGAGATGCTGTTCTCTATTTTTTTTTTTTTTTTACTATTGGACCAATGAGGTGTATGAATAATTATAATGTAACTGTTTAATACACAAGCATGTGATTGTAGCCATCAACCTCAGGTCTCTTACTCCAATATTCTACATTGCAAATGTCATTCTCTTGTGTCAGGTTCTTCAGACATGAAGTAGAAACCCAGTGGCAAATTTCACAGGCACCTGTGACTAGGCCTTCAAAATGGTATCTTCATATGCTACACCTTGTAGCAATTGGTCTATTTTTCTTGAAAAAAAATTGTTCTATTTTTGTTGTTATTGCTCTTAAAGATTCCGTTCATATTTAAATCTTTTTGATTGCTATCCAGAGTACCTGTATTCTAGGCAAATTGTGTAGTTTAATGCAGGTATTTAAAGCATTTTAAACAAAACTCTGATTTTCTTTAATTAGCACAAGATTTGGGCTTCTATTCACAAAGGTACAACTGACACTCTATGATGAAGAATACTTTATAATGAAAACCAGCAAGTAGAGCGGTGAGTGAACAAGCATTGTGCATTGTTTGTTCTCTGTAGTGCTGTCTTCCAAATAGAACAGTCATTGTAGGTACCCAAGTGTGGTATTTGTGTTGTTTTTAATGCAGCATTTTAAATCTAGTTTATATTCTGCACAAAAAAGCTGAAGAATCTGGTTGAACACCAGCTCAATTTCTCCATGTTCAATGAGAGAAATTACCTCATGTCATCAGAAATAGGATCTTATCATCATGTTATTGATGTAAACAAAAATAGCATTGACAATAGCCTATAATGTTTAAGGGGTCACATTAGACCTATTTATCCAACAACTCACAAGATGTTATCAATTCTTGGTAATGGAGATTTTACTTGGTTGTGTATGATTTCTAGCTGGGGCATTGTGTGTCCCATATATCATAACAGCATTTAAGTAATTTTTATTTATTTTAGGAAGCTTCTAATGTATAAAATTTCCATCTACCTTTTCCAAATATCTTCAGAACTAATTTTAGGAAACAACAGTCCTCAATATCTAAGTGCTTTATTTATTTTTAAATATTAGATCAGGCCCATTATTTTGATATTCCACCAGATATCATTTTGGAGAAAATAATGGACATTAACACTACAGAATAAATTAGATGAAAATAGAGCATTATCTTGAGTTCCTTTTTAACAAATTGGTCTCCTTTGAAGTACCAGGTCTGATTATGATAGGAGAAAAAAGCAAGAGACTAGACCATTGGAAATCTGTATTTCATACAATTCAAGGCATAAGCATATCTTGTTGGACAGGATTTTTCATTTTACAAACAGACCCTGAAATAAGGGAGGCACGATATGGCTCAGTGGTTAAAAGCAATTGTTCTTCTAGAAGATCCAGGTTCCATTCTTTTCTCCCATATGTCACTTACAACAATCTGTAAATAGAGTTCCATGGAATTCTATGATCTATTCTGGCTTCTATAGGCACCAAGTATGTATGAGGTACACAATCATTTATGCAAACACTCACACACATGAAAGTAAAGTAAATTTAAAGTGCATTATTTCTTTTAAGGAATGCAATTTTAAAATTGCATCTGTAGATTTCCTTTGCTAATTTACTAATTTTCATAATATTGACTCAGCCAATTTGTGAGTGGTATGTGCAGGTGCGTTCCCATCTTTAATTTTTTATTAGATATTTTCTTTTTTTTTCATTACAAGTGTTTTCCCTTTCCTGATTTCCCCTTTGGAACTCCCTAACCAATTCCTCCTCCCCTTGCCTCCTTGAGGGTGTTCCCTCACCCACATACTCACAACTTCCAGCCGTGGCATTCACCTACACTGGGGCATCAAACAGCCTCAGGTCCAAGAGCATTTCCTCCCACTGATGACAATAAGACCTTCATTTATCACATATGTGGGAAGAGCCATGCATGTGTACACTTTGGTTTGTAGTCCAGTCACTGGGAGCTCCAGGGTCTGGCCAGTTGCAGTTCTCTCTATGAGTCTGCAAACCCAATCAGATACTTCAGTCCTTTCTCCAGCTCCACCATTGAGGACCCAAAGCTCAGTCCAGTGGTTGGCTGCAAGCATTTTCCTCTGTATTTACCAGTCTCTGGCAGAACCTCTCAGGAGACAATGATATCAAGCTTCTGTCAGCAAGCACTTCACAGCATTCACAATAGTGTAGTGTATGGTGAATGTATATGGGATGTTTAATGTCCACTTACCAGTAAGTATATATGGTGTGTGTTCTTTTGAGACTCAGTTACCTCACTCAGGTTGGTATTTTCACGTTCCTTCTATTTTCCTGTGAATTTCATGAAGTCACTGTTTTTAATGACTGGTTAGTATTCCATTATGTAAATGTTCCCCATTTTCTGTATTCATTCCTCTGTTGAGGGACATCTGGTTGTTTCCAGGTTCTGACTATTACATATACATATACATATATATATATGGCTGCTATGAACATAGTGAAGCACGTGTCTTTATTACATGTTGGAGCATCTTCTGGGCATACATGCAGGAGTGGTATAGTTGAGTTCTCAAGGAGTAGTATGCCTAATTTTCTGAGTAAAACCACCAGACTGATTTCCAGAGTGGTTGTACCAGCTGGCAATTCCTCTAGCAATGGAGGAATGTTCCACTTTCTCCACATCCTAGCCAGCATCTGCTACCTCCAGAGTTTTTGACCTTAAGCATTTTGATGTGTGGTAGAATCTCAGGGTTGTTTTGAATTGCATTTCCCTGATGACTATGGATGTTGAACATTTCTTTAAGAGCTTCTCAGCCATTTGTGTTTCCTCAGGGGACAATTCTCTCTTTAGCTCAGTTCCCCTTTTAAAATAGGGTTATTTGGTTCACTGGAGTCTAACTTTTTGAGTTCTTTATATATATATTAGTCCTCTAATGGATGTAGGGTTGGTAAAGATCTTTCAACAATCTGTTGGTTGGGGTTTGTCCTATTGACAGTGTCCTTTACTTACTGAATCTTTTTAATTTTATGAGGTCCCCTTTGTCTATTATTGATCTTAGAGCACTAGGCATTGGTGTCATGCTTAGGAAATTTTCTCCTGTACCCAGATATTTGATATTTTCACTCAGTTTCTTTTTTATCCGATTCAGTGTATCTGGTTTTATATGGAGGTCCTTGATCCACTTGGAATTGAGCTTTGTACATGGAGATAAAAATGAATAAATTTTCAATCTCACTTAGATGGGGGAACAAAATATTCATGGAGGCAGATGGAGTGAAGGAACTTTGTAACTTTGTAGAGAGTGGATGGGGGGGTGTGGGTTTCAGGATCAGGTGTGAGAAGGGACATGAGATGTTCAGCTACATGCAGGATAGGGTGTAGTCTCCAGAATAGCTCAGAGGCCTCTCAGGAGGTAGCAGTGTCTTGAAGAAGAACAGCAGCAGTGGTTGAACAATAGCGTGATGTAGGGAGGAATGCTGCACCCTAGGTAATCTCCTTAGTGGCAGGAAGGTCAAGGTCTGGATCAGCCTGCTTCAGGCTGGGTGGGGGGGAGGTTACAATTTGCCACCTGTTATTAATATTTAAAAAAAAGCTGGAATGAGGCATAAAATTTATTTATGCTCTATAATCCTGCCTGGGAGTTATGGTGGCTGTCTGGTCCGCCTGTCTTAGGAAATCTTTGATCTTCCCGAACCATCCAAATGTCGTCTTGGAGGCTAAGTGCAGTGTGCTTGTGTTTATTTCACACAAACATGGCTAGCATGTGTACCTGTTGTTTCGGTGCCCAATACTATTCTTTTTCTTTTTCTTCCTGTGGAGCTCCATACCAAACAGTGTTACTCCAGCGTTTTTCTGTCATTCCTCAGGTCCCTGTTCAGACATCAGACTGTTGGAAGTTGACCCGCCGCTCACATGGACCTGGTTTCACCTGGTTGGCAAGCCATCGGTGAAAAGAGAGGGGAACTAGGAGGTCAAGAGAAAAATGTAGCTAAGTCAAGGTTCCTAATCAAAGCTCAAATGTTTAATAGCAAATGTGCCTATAAACGGGGGCAGGGATGTGAGGTGGGTGGGTGGGGGAACGCCCATTCTGCCAATCCATTCTTCCAGCCTGGAACCAGCTTCAGGTGAAGATGTGAAGGATAGGGTGTAGTCTCTGGAATAGCTCAGCAGCCTCTCAGCAGGTAGTAGTGTCTTGATGGAGAACAGAGGCAGTGGCTGAACACTAGAGTGATCTAGGTAAGAAGACACCACCCTAGGTAATATCCTTAGTGGCAGGAAGATCAAGTTCTGGTTCGGCCTGCTTCAGGCTTGGAGGGCAGTGTGGGGGGGGGGCTACACAATAATATTGGGAGATTGTGCAACCCCACTCTCACTAATGTATAGGTCATTGAAACAGAAACTAAATAGAGACACAGTGAAACTAAAAGAGGTTATGAAACAAATGGTTTGAATAGATATATTCAGATTATTTCACCCTAAATCAAAAGAATATACCTTCTTCTCAGGATCTCACTGTGCCTTCTCCAAAATGACCATATAATCTGTAACAGAACAAAGCTCAAACAATACAAGATTGAAATAATGCCATGTATTTTATCAGATCACCTTGGACTAAGGCTAGACTTCCATAACAACCAAAAAACAGAAAACTTATATGCCCAAGGAAACTTAACAACTCTCTACCTAGTGAGAAATTGGTTATGGAAGAAATAAAGAAAGTAATTAGGTGCCTAGCCCTTTCTGCTGGGGCAGATTCTTGGCTGGTCTTCTCCAGTGAAGACACCATTTTCTGATCCATCCTAGACAACCTGATGCACACAGAGCAGTTGAGGATCTACTGCACTCAGAGTAGTTGAGGATTGGCTACACTCAGAGAAGTTGTACAACATCTTGAATGCTCCATTGAAGACCCAACAGTCCTAATGCCTCCCAGGAGTTCTACTGAATCCAGTGCAACAGAACAGCATCTTCTCTACCCCTGTGAAGAGCTCCCAAGTTGGAGGCCAACACAAGGTGGTCTGCTATAGCCAAGAGTGCAGGAGACCTGAAGTATCCCAGGGACAAAAGAGGCACACTCCAGACAGTCACCAGACCAACAAACACCAGGGATATCCAGATGGCAAAAGGCAAATGCAAGACAATCAACAACAAAAGCCAGTATACGTGGGCATCATCAGAACACAGTTCCCTCACAACAGCAAGCCCTGAAAAAACAGACCTGAAAAATCAGAAAGGTGACACAAAATCATGTCTCATGAAAGTAATAGAGTCTTTAAGAAGGATACAATAACTCACTGAAAGAAACACAAACACACACAACTCACAGATAAACAGGAGTAGGAATTGAATAAAGTCATCCAGGACCTAAAAGTGGAAGTAGAAATAATAAAGAAAACACAAATGGAGGCAAACCTGGTAATGGAAAACCTAAGAAAGAGTTCAGGAGCTACAGATGTAAGTATCACCAAAAGGATACAAGAGATAGACAAGAGAATCTCTAGCTGACAGGACCCTGATATAGCTATCTCTTGAGAGGCTATGCCAGTGCCTGGCAAATACAGAAATGGATGCTCACATTCATCTATTGTATGGAACTCAGGGCCCCCAAGAAGGAGCTAGAGAAAGTAACCAAGTAACTAAAGGGGTCTGAAACCATGTAGGAGGATCAACAATATAAACTAAAGAATACCCCTCAGAACTGTGTTTCTAGTTGCATAAGTATCAGAGGAAGGCCTAGTCAGCCATCAATAGGAGGAGAGGCCCTTGGTCTTATGAAGATCATATACCCCAATACAGGGGAATGACAGGGCCAGGAAGCAGTAGTGTGTGTTTTGGGGAGCAGGATGGGGGGAGGTTAAAGGGGACTTTTGTGATAGCATTTGAAATGTAAATGAAGAAAATATCTAATAAAAATGAATTCAAAAAATAAAAAAGAATAAGAGAGAATCTCAGGTGTAGAAGATACCATAGAAGTGATTGACAGCACGGTCAAAGAAAATTCAAAGCATAAAATAACTCCTATCCCAAAGCATCCAAGAAATTCAGGACACAATGAAAAACAAACAAACAAATGGAGGAATAATCAGAATAGAAGAGAATCGAAGATTCCCAGCTTATTGGACCTGAAAAAGTTTTCAACAAAATCATAGAAGAAAACTTCCCAAACCTAAAGAAAGAGTTGGCCATAAAGGTACAGGAACCCTATAGGACACCAAATAATGGGACCGGAAAAGAAAATCCTCCTTTAACATAATAATCACAACACAAAAAGCACAGAAAAAAAAAAAAACAATATTAAAAGATTAAAGGGAAAAGGGCCAAGGAACATTCAAAGGTAGACCTATCAGAATTTCACAAGACTTTTCAGTAGAGACTATGAAAGCCAGAAGAGCCTGGTCAGAGGTCATGCAGAATCTAAGAGAACACAAATAACAGGTCAGTCTACTAGAGGAGAAACAACACTCAATCAAGATATATGAAGAAATCAAAATATTCTAGGACAAAATCATACTATATACCAGCCCAGCCCCACAGAGGATCCTAGAAGGAAAACGTCAACACAAGGAAGGTCCCTGCACCAAAGAAAGGAGAAGATATTAAGCATCTGACACCAAACCAAAAGGAGAGAACCACAAGCACAGAAAGCCATCCATAAAAACAAACATATCAGGAACCAACAGTCATCTCTCTTTAATATCTCTGAATATTAATGGACTCAACTAACCTATAAAGAAACATAAGCTAACAGATTGGATATGCAAACAACAGCCAATATTTTGTTGCATAGAAGAAACACATCTCAATAACAGAGACAGGCACTATCTCAGAGTAAAAGTATGAAAAAAGCTTTCCCAAGAAATGGTCTCAGGAAACAAGCAGGAGTTGCCATCCTATCATCCAATAAAATAGAATTTCAACCAAAATATATCAAGTGTGACGATGGACACTTCAAATACATCAAGTGGAAAACCCACTAAGAAAAATTGTCAATTCTGAACATGTTTGCTCCAAATTCAAGAGTACCAATATTCATAAAATCAACTTCACTAAAGCTCAAAACCTGCATTGAACACCACAGAATAATAGTGGGAGACTTCAATACACCACTCTTGACAATCGACAGGTCATTGAAACAGAAACTAAAGAGAGACACGGTGAAACAAAGAGAGGTTATGAACCAAATGAATTGAACAGATAGCTACAGAACATTTCACCCTAAAACAAAAGAATACACCTTCTTCTCAGCACCTCATAGTTCCTTCTCCAAAATCGACCATATCTTTGGTCAGAAAACAACCCTCAACAGATAAAACAAGATTGAAATAATACCATGCATCCTATCAGATCACCCTGGCCTAGGGCTGGTCTTCAAAAACAGCAAAAAATATAGAAATCTCACATAAACATGGAAATTGAACAACTGTACTCAATGATAACTTAATCAGGGAAGAATAAAGAAAGAAATTAAAGACTTTCTATAATTTCATGAAAATGTTGACACATCATACCCAAACTTATGGGACACAATGGAAACAGTGATAAGTGGAAAGTTCATTATACTATTTGCCCTGCTACTGAAATTGGAGAGATTTTAAGCTAACAATTTAAGAGAATACCTGAGAGCTCTAGAACAAAAAGAAGCATACTTACTTGAGTGGAGTAGAAGGCAGAAAACAGTCAAAATCAGGGACAAAATCAAGAAACACAAACAAAGAAAAAGATACAAAGAATCAACAAAACCAGAAGCTGGTTCTTTGAGAGAATCTGTAAAATAGATTAAACCCCTAGCCAGACTAATTAAAGGAGCAAGAGTCAGTGTCCAAATTAACAAAATCAGAAATGAAAGGGAGGCATAACAACAGGAACAAAGCAATTGTGAAAAAAAAAAATCATCAGATCCTACTCTAAAAGCCTATAATCAACACACCTG
Source organism: Mus caroli (assembly GCF_978045245.1). NCBI lineage: Eukaryota > Metazoa > Chordata > Mammalia > Rodentia > Muridae > Mus > Mus caroli. Next base: position 130,679,535 of record NW_028227263.1, on the reverse strand, counting down.
AAAAATCTAAAAGAAATGGAAGTTTTTATAGACAGATACCACATACCAAAGTTAAATCAAAAGTAGGTAAACTATCTAAACTGGTCCATATCACACAAGGATATAGAAGAAGTCATTAAAATTCTCTCAAAAAAGAAGCCCAGAGACTGATAGATTTAGTGCAGAATTCTACCAGACCTTCAAATAAGACCTCATACCAAATTTCCTCAAACTATTCCGTAAAATAGAAAGAGAACGAACACTACCTAACTTTTTCTATGAAGACATAATTACTCTGACACCTAAACCACACAAGGACCCAACCAAAAAATAAAAACTCAGACCAATCTCGCTTATGAATATCTATGCAAAAATACTCAGTAAGATTCTTGCAAACTGATTGCAAGAACACATCAAAACCATCATTCACCATGAGTGAATTTACCATTCATTGAAGGGTATTGAGGGGTGACATAGGAAAAATCCCTTAAGAACAATAGAAGAAATGAAAATATGCAATTATGGGTGTAGGATGTAGGAGGACCCTCTAGAATGTACCTACAACCTGGGAGGTGAGAGATTCTCAGGACTCAAAGGGAGGGACCTTAGATAAAATACACAACACTGGGGAGAGGGAGCTTGTACATTCCACCTCCAGATGAAAGACAGGACATCTATTTGAGAGATGGGCTTGCCATCCCACAGTCAATAACTCTGACCCAGAATTATTCCTTTCTAAAAAAACTTGAGGGGAAAATATGAAAAAAAAACCCAAACTGAAGGAAGTGACTAGTCAAATTTGGGATCCATCTCAAGGGGAGGCTCCAAGGCCTGTTACTATTATTTATGCTATGGTGTCCTTACAGACAGGAGCCTAGCATGGCTGCTCTCTGAGAGGCTCAACAAGTAGCTGACTGAGATAGATGTAGATACTTACACTCAACCAATGGACTGAAGTTGGAGACTCCAGTTTCCCTAGAATTAGGGAAACACTGGAAGAAGATGAGAAGGAGGGCAAATCCACAGTAAGACCAGTAGTCTCAACTATCCCAGATCCCTGAGATGTCTCAGATACTGAGCCATAAATCCAGACGACATACACTAACTTGCATGTGACACCAACACACACACACAGACACACACAAACACAGACACACACACACAGACACACACAGACACACACAGACACACACAGACACACACACACACACACACATATATATATATATACAACAAAGGACTACCTGGTCTGGCTTCATTGAGAGAAGATGAATGTAACTCTCCAGAAACTTGAGGCTCCAGGGATTAGGGATATCAGAGGGCTGGTGCAGTTGGAGGTTGGAAGTTGGAGGATTTGAAGAATGGAGGAAGAATGGTATGAGGAATTGTGGGAGGGAGGACTGGGAGGAGGGTAATGCCTGGATTGTTAAAAAAATGAAGTTAATAATTAAAAATAAAAAAGTAAAAATTTTAAAATAAAATAAAATAAAATAAAATGCCCTGCAGCCAGATCTTATGGAGGCATTTTCTGAATTGATGTTCCCTCCTTTAAGAAAAGTTGTGTCAAGTTGATATAAAACTATTATGTTATATAATATTATATAGTACAATTAAATTATGGGTTTGGGTCATCACTTGTGTATGGAGGACAAAAAGAACTCTGTGGGGAGTTATTACTCCTTTCTACTTTATGGATGATATGCAAAGAACTCATTACATCCCACTTGCAAAGCAGGTGCCTGTATTTGCTGTGCCTGCTATTGATTTTAACATTTTTTTCCAACTTGAAGAAGGGCCCTTTCAAAGTCATGTTAGGAGGCTACTCTGGTGGTCTCTACACTGTACTGGCAAGCCAATGGTAATAATAAATGACCCTCTGCTGTTATACAATTGTAGCTGAGGAGAAATAATTTTTTTTTTCTTAGTGTGAGGGTTTGGGCAATGTATTTATGTGTGATTGCCAGGGAAGAACACACAGACAATAAAAGGATAGCAAATCTTATTCCTCCCTGGCATAATTAATAAGTTTGGCCTAGGCTAGGATTATCAATAAGAGAGCTGATTCCATCCACACTCTGAGAGGATGTCAGAGGTTTTGAATTTTCTAAATTCCACTGGATTATGGTCTGAATTCCTTCATTGGATTAATGTGAGAAGAGGAATACACCATCAGAGATGCTATTGGCACCTGCAGATAGTTTCATTTGTTTCCCTCACAATTTATTTTTTTATTCATATTACATCCCAATTGCAGCCCCTTCCTTCTCTCCTCCTATCCTAGTCTTCCCTGAAAATGTGGACCTTACAGCTACTATCCATTTGTTGTGGATTGCCTTGTTGCTGTTTGTATTTTGATGCTAATTCTGCTTACACAAGAGGAGGCTGCCTGGAACAAGGAGTGAAATACTCAGGTGAGTTCAGGTGAAACTTCCTCTAATGAACAAAGATTTCAAGGAATCAATCACTGGGTGAATAGGCAGAACTTCCTGGTTGGAGAAAGGAAGAGGAGAAGCAGGAGAGAGGTCTTTTAAATGGGAGAGTGGATGGAGGACATATGTAGGTACCATATGTTCCATATGTTCTTCTTCCACGAGAAGTATCAGAGGATCTTATCCAGCACAGTGAGCAACAGGTATTTATGTTAACACTGGCTTCAAACTTCATTTTTTAAAGGTGTTGCTGGAGGTGCAATAGGATACAGTTTAACCAGTGCTGGGTCCACTTAGGTTTGACAGCGAAATATGTGGGGGACTAGAAACTTTGAATAAGGCAGTTGTCCACAGTTTTCAAAAGCTCCTTCAGGCAAGAGGGATAGGGTTTAAAATAATAGAACAGGAGGCTGTCCACAGTCGAGAACTGCATCAGTCTAGAGGAATAGGGTTTAAAATAATAAAATAAAAATAAAAAATAAAATAAAATAAAATAAAATAAAATAAAATAAAATAAAATAAAATAAAATAAAATAAAGGAAAATAAAGGAAAATGGATTTTGAACCTCTCCCAGAGACAGAGAGAAAATCGGTGGACACCCTGCTCTATACTACCTGGTCCCTACAGGAGACACACTTAGATTTGGTTACATCAAGTTCTCTACATTCTCTGTGTTGTTTGTGTTTGGTGCACCAATATTTGTTCATGTGTCAATTCATGTCTCGATTTGTTTCGTTGTATGGATGACTGTTTTTTGTGTTATCTGTTGGAAAATAAAAATGGCTAAGACTTTATCTGCTGGTTCAGTAGAGCCTGAGACTGGATCACACTTTAGCCAAGAATCAAACACAGCAGAGGAGCCACTGCTGAAAAAAATGCTTTTAAAGAAATGGAGTCTGTAGCTTCTTAGTGTTAAGGCAAAAAAGCTGATAGTTGTTTTTTTTCCTAGAAAAATCTCTGGAATCATGTTTATTTTGTTTAGCAAAAACCACAGTGCTTTTTTGTCTTATAATTATAGCTTTAAAAACTAAAATTCTTTGATTGGTCTAAATTTATAAGACCCTTGTGGCCTCTGCATTTGGTTTTTTACTGGTCTTTAATGTGTAACATTAGTAACAAGACAGCTTTAATTGGTAACTCAAGTTTGGAGTCTTTCAAACAGGTGGCATAAAGTAGGCAAAAATGTAGGTCTCTAAGGATACTTCTAGTTGAGATAATATTTAATGTGATTCTTATCATAAAAGGTAGACTTAAAGATAAGATTTAAAACAATGACTCTTTAATGAAGCATTAAAATTTGCACTGTCATGCATTCACAGATATAAAATGGCAGCCAAAATTTCATAACATGATAGTAATGCTTCTAATATTGATTTTAAAGATGATAAATTGTTTTAAAATTTGTTTTGCTTTCCCAAGGTTGGAGATATTATCCTAATGTTGTAAAAGAAACTTAAAATTATGGTTAAAACTGCCAGTGTTCCATTGAATGTCGCTTGCAGTTTGATCGCAAATTTAAGATTTTCTACTCACACATATATTGTTAATTAAGATTATGACAAGAGTCATAATCTATGAGAGCAGGAATTCAGCTCTCTCTGGCCATAAAGCCATACAAAGCTCAGAGAACGCTCAGAGAGGCTTATTGTGACTTTCTTTTGTTTTGCAAATGGTATGCCTAAGGAAGTTCTTGAAACTTGCCTCTCCCTGCCTCCAGGGGAATTTCTCTTTAGCTAAAAGAACACTGTTGCAGATCTATCCAGATGTTGTTCTAATGAAGTTCCAATTCAATGTTTATAAAAGGTCAACCAGACAGTAGGACTTATAAAGGCAATACAATCTCCCTTGCCTACTTCATGTAAAGTTATTATAGGTTTAAAGGTTTGCTTTTTCCTTTGCATCTTGATAATTGTAAAGGGTTTGCTTCTAGTGAACTGGTAATCACTGGAAAATTTTGCCTCTAGGTATGGTTAATAGAGCTTTATATTATGTAAGAACAAATTTTATTGTCTCTGCTTTAATACAAGAAGCTAGGAGTTTGAACCTTTCACTGTATATTGTTTCTTAAGTGGAAAGCTTTTCATTAGCTAATGCCTCTCAGGGGAAGTTTACTTCAAATATTTGCTCTCACACAATGAGCTTTACAGTTCTGGGGAGTAGCTGTTGCTCCAGAAATGATTCAGAGGCAATATCTTTTTAATATTCAGTGTTTTAGTTATACTATAAAATTGTGGTACAGAAAATCTAGAACAAAAATTTGATTTGCTTCAAAATTTTATTTTCAAAAGCTTCCAGAAGATGATAATTGGCTAAGGCCTCACCTTACATTCTTAAAGTGCCTTAAACTTTTGTCGGATGTTATCTTGAGAGACACAAATTAACTGGTAAAGAACAAAAGGCTTTGCAGAAGATAATTGAAGCTTTTATAATTATCAATTATAGTCAATGGTAAATAAATATTAGCTGCTTATTTTAGTTATGGTTATTAAATGTGCCCACAGCAATTCTTTGGCAAGAGAAAACATTAATGTAAAATCATCTTTCTTTGCCTCAAAGTAAAGTTTTAACATCTGATTAAGGCTGTTGTGGTGCTAATAAAGAATTGTAAGATAAATTCATATATTTAAAAAACCTAAAACAAAAAAATTGTGTCTTAAAAAAGTGACAAAGTATCTGTTCCTTGTTCCAAACAGCAATTAATTTGGTTATTGCAGAATATTGATATTTGGCCTATTACATACCATCATTTTAAATAAAATTGATAATCATCATCCTAAAGATAAGTTAAAGATTGTTTTTATGCATGCTTTTTTTTTACCGTCTATAAATTCATGCATGCATCCCAATTACTGTGTTTAAAAACAGCCCTTCTATGGGAGAAAAGTATATGTGAATTGGATCACATGCTTATTCTTTTGAGTTTCCTCCTGCTTCAGCACAGATAATTAAATGTGTGCTGTAGATGGTGTTTTAAAATGTTGAATAACCAAGCTTTAATTTGTATATTAATAGTCAACATTATATTTCAGAGCTTACAATTGCTTAAAATTGTTCATCCCTCAGATATTATAAATTCTCAAATTTGCAATGGTTTGTGCATATATACCTCATAAGAAAAAAATGCTGCTCTTTTAAGAAGACTTTTTTTGGACATTTAAGAATTTTTCCTGGATTGCCTGTACATGAACCCTTAAGTCAGTGCCATGCTGGATTTATATCTCAGGCACATTACAGGCCTTACATAAGAATAATCTTGTTCTTTACATAATCAAAACAGTATTGGCTTAAGATAATATTTATGTATCTTTAGAGAATGTGCATATCAAATTGTAAAGAAAAAAATTTGTTCTTGATGTCCTCAGGTTCTACCGGTTTCCACATAATGGTATTAATTCTCGAGGACTTACACTTAATCAATTGCAAATGAATGTTCTTATTTCTAATTAATAAAAACTAAATTATGCACATTTGACTATTAATAACTTTTCATGCTTTTTAGTTACAACCTCTCTTCAAGGGAAACAACTGAAAGTGTCGTCACTGCCCATGTTATATTAAAACTAACTATAACAGTCAAGTATTTGAGATGTTTCGTCAACAATTTAATAATTCTCAAAGACAAGGTATTAAACTATAGCTTCTTAAAAAACAAAGAAGGGGAGGAATTATATCCCTTTGCACATTATTTAAATGATATATTTTTTTTAAGAATTTTGAAATTTGGATGTCAAAGAACTTAATAAATGCCTTATAGTATCTTAAAACTAGACATAATCATGTGTAGGTGAGATGAAAATGATCTACTTATTGGCATATGGATTGATCCTGAACAGCTACCCTACTGAGGAAAGGGGGAAGCTTAGATTCTCTCCACAGAATGCTGAAGAAGCATGACAACTGTCAAAATGATTTGTGTGACAAACTGACCTGTAAGTATGCTTAGTGCCCTGACTGTGGTACAAGAAAGCTGAATTGGGTATATGTTTTTGACCCACCTTTGCTTGGTTTTGTCCCAGATTGGACAGGCTAAGATGCCTTGCTTCAAGCTTTTTAACCTTATGGAACATAGAACGTTAGAGACCATGGAATCTGACTTAGAAAGATTAGTCATAAGAAAGAGTTGTAATGATTCTTCTCTTTCCTTCAATGTGACTGGTTATTGTAACTCAATCTTAGACTGGTCTAGTAATATTTCCAATATAATAGATTCCTACTGAAGACAGCTAAAAATCTTAAATAACTAGCAAAGTTAATTTGGAGCATAGCCTCTACTTTCAGAGAATCTCCAGCATTTCTGCTACTTCTTAAAGCCAGCTCCCCCACACCAGGAGGTCAGAGTCTGAGCTTGATCATTGCTAATTTGCAACTGAATAAAGTACCTAGGCTTCCACAAAGAAACTTTTATCCTGTTGCTTTCCAACTATCTAAACTTTGTTTTTCAAGCAAGTCTGTCTCTCCTTATAGCCTGATTTCAGCAAGTGTGCAGCCTTGCCTCCAGCAAGCACAGGTGGCAGAAAATAATCAATATTAAGAAGCATATTCAGTATATATTTGTGGCGTTCGTCTGATTTGAGAGTAAGGTGTGCTATGAGGCCTGGACAGTCAATGACAGGCAACCATATTTCATTGCCAGATCAATCTAAGACAGAGGTATATGGCGAGAGGCTGTGGTTTGTTAATAATATACCACAGAGCCATGTTTGTGTAAAACAAACAAAAAAAGCTGCATATCTCCTTGATGGATAAGAATGGCCTGGAAAATCTTAGATCCTAAAACGAATGCGACCACCAGCCACCAAAACTCCCAGGCAGGACTAGGGAGCATAACTAAATCTTATGTCTCGGTCCAGATATTTTTATTATACATTTAGAGAGGAATTGTAGCCTCCCCCAGCCTGAAGTGGGCTGGCACAAACCTTGTCGCCACTGAGGTGGTGCCACCTGCAGTAAAGCTTTCCGACTTGGCTGGCTCCTTTTTTGAAGTGACAACTGCCCTGAGATTCTGCTACCTGCCGAGAGGCTGAACCTGTCTTCCTGAGACATTCATTAGTAAGCAACCAGCCTGGTGACCAAGTGCTGACAAAATGACTCCAGGCATCAAGAGTGGAATGGGGGGAAATGAACCTTCCCCCTTATAAGAACGGTCTCTTAGTATATTTGCAGGCCTTGAATAGACACGTTTCATGGTCTCCATTAATTTCTCTCTCAGTCTAAGTCTCTTTCAGCTCCAGCCTGACTCCCAGGTATAAGTAGTTCATGTAGGCATTGGGCTGGCATACAAAACAAATTGATAAAATTCAGAGATGACTGTTGGGTCCAACTCGACCAGCAAGGAAAACGCAACCACAGGTTCTTCTCAAAGCAGTTTACTCAGGCAGCTTCTCTCTTCAAATCCCCCGTGCTTCGGGTACAAGCGTTTTTATCCACTCAAGCCACAACCATGCCTCAACCAATCACCACAGGTCACATCACTTCACCAGGCAGGCTTGCTCAGCCAATCAGGGATTAAAGGTGAGCCTCCACCAAATATGGGCTTGTTTACTGCCTGGCATAGATTTCTGTCTTGCTGGCCAGGGAGTCCAGAATGGCTTCCCACAGATGACAAAGGAAGAACCCCTAAGACCTTGGCTATAGACAAGATGAAAGAGACAAAGTAGGATGAAAAGATAGGTGATGTATATATCTGTGTACACGAAGACAGCTCTAGAACAAGCCGACATTTAAATGTCTATATGTAGCCAATAACACATATTGGGTATAAAACTCTCATGACTTGTTGTTACCTACAATCCTTTAAGATGTCATGAATAGAAATTTATATTTTTTTTGGTTATATGATCAAAGTAACCACTAAAGAAAAACAATTGTCTTTCTTTATTGATCTTCATTAATTAATTTTTGCACCTTACACCTTTCATATGAAGGTCTTTACAGAGCTATGTGTAGGTTGTAAGGTTGAAACATTGCAGAATGAAAGAGGAGGAAGACAGGCCTGACAATATTATAGGACCTTCCATTACATCTCCTTGATTGATTTTATCTCAACTACATTGAAGCTGTTTCCTCTAAAGACTTGCTTCCAGGACATTTGCAGAACACCTAGCTTGTCCATCTAGCCATTCAGAATGTTATAATCAGGATGTCAGCTAAGCTATGAATTTTCTCAACACATAGAGACTGGAACGCAAATGATGCCAATTAGCCCTCCTTTGACAAAACTAATTTTCCTATTTCCTTTTGGACCCACATAAGGGAATTCTTTTCCCTAATTCAGCTAAAAGCTAGCAAAAGAATTTTGTTGTTCCAGGCACTTAATTTGGGATAGATGGTTCTTACTATTTTATAAATTATAGATATATTTCTATTTTAAGGGAAAATTCACAAACGTGTATTGGGACTGAGAGGAAATTGAGGAGCATAGAATAACGGATTTTTACCTTTCCTTTCTTCTTCTCTATCTTCCTTCTTAGGTAAAGGAAGGGGAAATGGGAGTGGAAAAGAAGAGATATAGTAATATATAAATTAGAGGAATAGAAAAATAGGTATAGTTTATCAATTTTACTCTTAAACAAAACATTGTATAGCCATATCTTACACTGCAGAAAATTTTATGATTAGTGCAAATTATTTATAACTCTACATTGGTACAGAATTTAAAGATTATTTAGACCTGTGCCCCATTTTTTAAATGGGGTTATTCGATTTTCTGAAGTCCTGTTTCTTGGGTTCTTTGCATATTTTGGATATTAGTCCCCTATCACATTTAGGATTCGTAAAAATCCTTTCCAAACCTGATAGTGGCCTTTTTGTCTTATTGATTGTGTCTTTTACCTTTGCAATTTTATTAAGTCAAATTTGTCGATTCTTGATCTTACAGAACAAGCCATTGGTGTTCTGGTTAGGAATTTTTCCCCTGTGCCCATATCTTTGAGGCTTTCCATCACTTTCTCCTCTATAAGTTTTAGTGTCTGTTGTTTTATGTGTAGTTTCTGTAAGCATGTACAACCAGTCTGGCAGTTCCTCAGAAAAGTGAACATAGTACCACTGGAAGATCCATCAATACCTCTCCTGGGCATATATCCAGAAGATGTTCCAACTGGTAAAAATAACACAAGCTCCACTATGTTCACAGTAGCCTTATTTACAATAGCAAGAAGCTGGAAAGAACCCAGCTATCCCTCAACAGAGGAATGGATTCAGAAAGTGTGGTACATTTCCACAATGGAGTACTACTCAGCAATTAAAAATATTCATGAAATTCTTAGGCAAATGGATGGATCTGGAAGATATCATCCTGAGTTAGGTAATCCAGTCACAAAAGAACTTACGTGGTATGCACTCACTGATAAGTGGATATTAGCCCAGAAACTTAGAATACCCAAGATACAACTTGAAAAACACATGAAAATTAAGAAGATGGAAGACCAAATTGTGGATAATTGTCTCTCCTTACAATGGGGAAAAATACGCATGGAAGGAGTTACAGAGACAAAATTTGGAGCTGAGATGGAAGGAAGGACTGTGCAGAGACTGTCCCATCCAGGAATCCATCCCTTAATTAACCACCAAACGAAGACACGATTACAGATGCCAGCAAGATTTTGCTGATGTGACTCTGATATAGCTGTCATTTTTTAGGCTATACCAGTGCATGGCAAATACAGAAGTGGATGCTCAGAGACATTTATTGAATGGAACACATGGTCCCTAATGGGGGAGCTAGAGAAAATACCCAAGAAGCTGAAGGGGTCTATAATCCTATAGGAGAAATGGCAATATGAACTAACCATTACCCCTGAGCTCGTGTCTCTAGCTGCATATGTAGAAGATGATGGCCTAATTGTACATCATTAGGAGGAGAGGCCTTTGGCCTTGCATAGGTTATATGCACCAATACAGGGGAATTCCAAGGCCAGGAAGTGGGAGTGGGTGGGTTGGGGAGCAGGGCACAGGGGTAGGGGATATAAGGGACTTTCAGGATAGCATTTGAATTGTAAAGAAAGAAAATATCTAATAAAACTATTGTTTGAATGAATAAAAAAGAATGTCAAGATTGATACATATTTAAGGTTTTCATTGTTGTGAATTTCTTATATTGATACAAAATTTGAAATTAATATTGTTACCCTTTGATAGGCAATGAGCCTATGCAACTTATCTGAGAACACAAGGCTTAGACCAAGTTCTTCTAATAACCTCCATTACAAACTTTTTAGCATAATTAAGTAACACAAGTTAAAGACCAGATAGTAAACTCATGACTACATTATATTCTGATTCAATTATTATAAAGAGTTTTCAATTTACTCAAATAGACATGACTAGGAATAGTTAGGTTTCACAGTTCAGATATATTTTACATAATCTTCAAAAGTGTCAGAAACCCACAGGATATGACATTTAAGGCCATTTCCTTATTAAAGGTTATTTGACTAGTGCCATCTGTGCTCCTGGCAACACCCCCTTTTTGGTTCAAAGAAAAAACTGAGCAACAATGGAGTTTCTCCTGTTGTGGCAAGATACCTACTGGGCAAGAATTGCCCTAATTCATCTATTGACAAAAATACTGTGTGGGAAAGTGACACACTATGTGAAATAATCAACTGATAGCTCTGACAAGAGAGGGAAACAAGTCCTTCATAATTCTGCTTTACATAGGTATGTCAGATGATCCTGGGTCAGCACACCAAAGACTGATATTCCAACATTTTTAGGAATGAAGGTAGTCAACTGTCTCTACACATTAGTAATTGCAGGTAATGTTTAAGTTGTTCTCATATTCTGACAAGGTTGTTGACTAGTTATTGTGCCATACTCAACTCAAGTTGTTTAACATCGAGAGAGATGATATAGATTTGAGAGGATAGTTTTCACATGGTAATCCAAGCTAAAACCACAACATAATTCAGGTATAATATTGTAAGTACTATAAGTTTACATAGATGATAGAGTGCTTCATCTAAATTCACAAATATGATGATCTGAGTGTATCTCATACTTTATAATTCACATAATTGTAATGGTTGTGGTCAATTTATATCTTAGAGAAAAGAGGCTATTTTTGGACAAAATCGGGGAAATGTTGTGGATGGCTGTCCAGCTGTGGGTGTGTTTGAGAGAGTATTAGGAGAGTTCCTGAGTCCCACCAGAGATCTGGTGGTCTGGGTGTGTGGACACTGGAGGACTGCCGGATGCTTTTCACGGGGACCTGGATGGGTATCTGGCTGTGTTAAGTCACTGACCCCACATTGTGGATGGTGGACAAGAGGAAGCCTCAGATACCATGTTCTCAGCCTCCAGCATTGCATGTGGATATGGCAGAGGAGCTGAGAACAGAATAGGGGTCCCAGGGTGGCACTTGGCCCCAGAGATAAGGGAAGAGGGGAGAGGGAGAGGCAGGTGCTGGATGATTCCCACACAGGCGAGAGTCCTTAGTCCAGTCCTTGGCTGCTCCATAGGAAGGTCTTCTGTCAGGAGTTTAGACATCGCTTGTTAGGAGAAAGCCTATCCCATTGTTCAAGCATGCTGGGCCTTGATAGTCAGAGACAGTCTATGATTTTAGAGCTTTATTGGAGAAATGCAGGGGGAAAGAGTAAAGGTAGAAAGAGAGAGAGACTGGTCATTGCTATAGGAAAGAAGGGGTCAAGCAGCCCGTCTTATAGTAGGCTAGCTATCTTGCTGTTGCTAGATTAGTTTGAGGAGTAGTCTAGCCAGCATGCCAAAAGCTTGGGACATTGTCTACATGACTGCTAGCCACACGCTTGTGAAGGCTGTGGGTTTTGAAACTTTGTCAGGAGCCAGGGCTCCAGGAGACATGATTGAAATCCTTCTGACCCATGTAGGTGGAAATTACCACCCATCGGGTCACCCTGGGGTTCAAGCCCCCAGCTTTACTGGGAGATCAGGCTGTCTGTGCATAGCTCATTGCCTTACAGGTGGCCCTGGTGCTGTTTGTAGTGTGATGTTAATTCTGCATCCCCAAGAGGGGCTACCTCAATTAATAGTAGATCACATGTGAACCTTCTCCCCATACTAACTTGTCAAATAAATGGTGGAGCCTGTGATTGGGCAGTAGAAGAGATAGTTGGGGATGGAAGGTTTAGAGAGTGGAAGAAGTTTAGGGCATGATAGAGAAGAAGGACAGAGAAAGAAGAGGTAGAAGGAACATGGAACAGAACCACATGGCTTGGAGAAGCTGCAAGTAGCAAGGGATCTATCTCATACCTAGGAAATAGATTGGTATAGTGGTAGATCTCCCCAATCTAAGCGTACAGAATATAAATATAACAACTGACTTGTGTGTTATCTACATGGGCTTATTGGGGTTGAAAATTTACTGCAATATGAATTGACAGTCATTGGTAATTAATATCTCTCAACATCAATCTACTCAACTCCCCAATACAAAGTCACAGGCTAACAGAATGTGTGTGAAAATAGGATCCATCTTTCTGCTACACACAAGAAATACACTTCAGCAACAAAGATAGACATTACCTCAGAGTAAATGGCTAGGACAAGAGTTTTCAAGTGAATGTACCCAAGAACCAAGCTGGAGCAGCCATTCTAATATCTAATAAAACAGACTTCCAACAAAAATGAATCCAGAGATTGGGAAGGACTTTTCATACTCATCCAAGAATAAAAAACTTCAAGATGATATCTCAATACTGTAATCCATTCCCTAAATGCAAGCGCCCCACATTTATAAAACAATCATTACTAGCATTTAAATCACACATCAAACTCCACATATTAATAGTGCAATACTATCACCTCACTCCTACTACTGGGTATGCTACCTAGACAGAAACTCAACAGAGAAATAATGAAGCAAACAGATGTTAGAATGACCTGTCCAGCAGGTCCAGTTATTCGAGGGTCTCAAGGAGACCTTCTCCTAAGAAACAAATGGGGGGAGAGAGAGACAAGAACCTTGTGCAATGAACGACACACAAAAGCAGTCTGAGTAGCATCATGGTCTCACTGTATTTAGCAAGGCTCAAGGCTTGAATGCACAAGCAAAAGGGGAAGTACTTCTCAGCAGGAGGGATGGGGTAGTGGAAATTTTTCTTTTGGCAACTACATGGGGAAGCAGGAACTTAGTGGTATCAGGGTACATCTTGTGGTCAGGACATCCAGCGCTGACTTAGGGCTGGAAAAATCTGTGGCTGTTCTCAGAGCAGTCCGTCGGTGGCCCTCTTTTGACCCCCTTTTCTTGTAGGGGGGAGAGGCCCAATTCAGAGATCAGGACAATAGTGTTGTCTTAATAGCTCCCAACATTAGAACTCAAAAGAACCTAACAGATACGTACAGAATATTTTACACAAACATGAAAGAATATATTGTCTTCTCATCTTATAACAGAACTTTCTTTTTTTTTTTTAATTTATTTTTTATTAGGTATTTTCTTCGTTTACATTTTTAATGCTATCCCAAAAGTCCCCTATACCCACGCCCCCCAATTCCCTACCTACCCACTCCCCCTTTTTGGCCCTGGGGTTCCCCTGTACTGGGGCATATAAAGTTTGCAAGTCCAATGGGCCTCTCTTTGCAGTGATGGTCGACTAGGCCATCTTTTGATACATATGCAGCTAGAGACAATAGCTCCAGGATACTGGTTAGTTCATATTGTTGTTCCACCTATAGGGTTGCAGTTCCCTTTTACTCCTTGGGTAATTTCTCTACCTCCTCCTTTGGGGGCCGTGTGATCCATCCAATAGCTGACTGTGATCATCCACTTCTGTGTTTGCTAGGCCCCGGCATAACAGAACATTCTTAAAAATTGACCATGTAATCAGTTTCAAAGCAAATTTCAACAGATACAAACAGAACTTTCTTAAAAATTGACCATGTAATCAGTTCCAAAGCAAATTTCAACAGATACAAAGAGAACTTTCTTAAAAATTGACCATTTAATCAGTTCCAAAGCAAATTTCAACAGATACAAACAGAACTTTCTTAAAAATTGACCATGTAATCAGTTCCAAAGCAAATTTCAACAGATACAAACCGAACTTTCTTAAAAATTGACCATGTAATCAGTTCCAAAGCAAATTTCAACAGATACAAAAAATCGAAATAACCTCCTATATCTTATCAGATCCCCATGGATTAAGTCTGGGCTTCAACAAGAACAAGAGAAATAGCAGAAAGCCTTCAAACTGAAGGAGACTGACAACTCTACTGAATGACTTCTGGGTCATAGATGAAATAAAGAAGAAATTAAAAAACCTTATAGAATTCAATGACAATGAAAACATAACATAACAAACATGATACACAAAGAAAGCAGTGTTAGGAGGAAAATTCATAGTACTAAATACTTTCATAAAAAATTTGATGAGTTATCATGCTAGCTACTTAATAATACACCTGAAAGCTCTAGAACATAAAGAAGACAACATACACAAGAGAAGTATATTAGAGGAAATGATCAACCTCAAGTCTGAGATCAATAAATTACAAGAAAAGAGTACAATACAAACATGCAATGAAGCAAATAATGGGCTTTTTGTTTGTTTGTTTTTGAGACAATTAGTAAAATAGACAAGACTTCAGCTAAATTAAATAAAGACAGAAAATAATTTTCAAATTTTCAAAATCAGAAATGAAAGGGGGACAAAACAACAGACAAATAGGAAATACAAAGAATCATTATGTATTACTTCAAAAGCCTATACTTCATAAAGTGGAATATAGAAGTAAAATCAATGATTTTCCTGATAGATTTCACTTAACAAACTTAAGTCAAGATCAGGTAAACAATTTACATTGAATTATAACCGCCAACGAAACAAAAGTAGTCATAAAGCTCATTCATTCCAAGGAAAACAAAGAAAGAAACAGACAGACAAACAAGCCTCGGGAGAGATGGTTTTAGCACAGAATTCTACTAGACTTTCAAAGAAGAGCTAATACTGATAACTTTTCAAATTATTCTACAAAATATAAACAGAAGGAACATTGCCAAATTCATTTTATGAGTTAACTGTCACCCTGATTTCTAAACAACAAAAAGACAAAACCAAGAATGAGAAATACAGATAAATTTTCGTTATAAACATTGATGCAAAAGTACTCAACAAAATACTTGCAAACCCAATCCAAGACCACATCAAAATCATAATCCACGATGATCAAATAGGGTTCATCCCAGGAATGCAGGGATGTTCAACATGCAAAAATCTACCAATATTCTCTACCATATAAACAAACAAACAGAATGTGAAAAATAACATGTGATCACCTCGTCAGATTATGAAAAAAAAAAACTTTGAGAAAATCCAACATTCCTCCTTTTTTGAAATGTCTTGGGGTTCTCAGGGATATATTGTACGTACTTAAACATAATGAAGGTAATATACATCAGGCTAATAGCCAAAATCAAATTAAATGGAGAGAAACCTAATACAATTCCACTAAAATCAGATACAAGATAAGGCTATCCTCTCTCACCATAGCTATTAAATGTAGTACTTGAAGTTCTAGATAGAGCAATAAGACAACAAAAGAAGATCAAGGAGATACAAATTGGAAAGGAAGAAGTCAAAATATCACTATGTGCAGATAATGTGATAGTATACATAAGTGACCACTAAAATTCTATCAAAGAACACTTACAGCTGATAAACATCTTCAGCCAAGTAGCTGTATACAAAAATTAACTCAAAAATTATTAACCTTCCTTTACACAAAAGATGAATGGGCTAAAGGGCGGGCATGTTGGCACACAACTAAATCCCAACAATTGGGAGACAGAGGCAGGCAGATTTCTGAGTTCCAGGCAAGCCTGATCTACAAAGTGAGTTCCAGGACAGCCAGACCTATACAGAGAAAACCCTGTCACAAAAAACCAAAAAAAAAAAAAAAAAAAAAAAAAAAAAAAAAAAAAAAAAAAAAAAAAAGAGACAAAGAAAGAAAGAAAGAAAAATTAGGAAACAAACCCTTCAGAATAGCCACATATAATATAAAATACATTGGTGTGACTCTAAACAAGCAAGTGAAAGATTTGTATAACAAGAATTTCAAGTGTCTGAAAAGAAATTGAAGAAGAAATCAGAAGATGGCATCATCTTCCATGCTCATATACAAGTAGGATTATCATAGATAAAATGGCCATTTTACCAAAAGCAATCTATAGATTCAGTGAGACTTCTATAAAAATTCCTACAGAATTCTTTACCCACCTTGGAAGAATAACTCTTCATTTTATGTGGTTAAAACAATACAAAACAAAACAAGAAAGCTAAAAATTCCTGTATAACAACTTCTGGAGTTCCAGGACAGCCAGAGCTATACAGAGAAACCCTGTCTCGAAAAACCAAAAAAAAAATAAAAAATAAAAAATAAAATGAAATAAAATAAAATAAAATAAAAAAAGAACTTCTGGGATGTATGACCATCTGTGTTCTCAACCTCTACTACAGAGCTCAGGGAGTCTTATGAAAGAATTGTGGGTAAGATTGAAGGAGCTGGAAGTGTCAAGATCATCAGAAGAAAACCTGCAGAGCCAATTTACCTGGGTCTTTGGGGGCTCCCAGAGACTGAACCACCAACAAAAGAGTATGCACTGATTGGATCTAGGCTGCCTGTACATATGTAACAAGTATGCATCTTAGTCTTCATGTGTGTCTCATGAAGACTAATTAAACCAGGGGCTGTCTCTGACTATGACACTGTTGCCTCCTTTTGTATCCCTTTCCCAAGGTGGGCTGCCCTGTCTGGCCTCAGTGGGAGAGGTTGTACTTAGTTCTATGCGATTTGATGCACCAGGGTGGGTTTGTCCCTGAGTGGGTGAATGCAAGGGAACCCCCTTCCTTGAGGAGAGGGGGCAGAATGAGGAAGTTGTAAGTGTGCAGCTGGGAGGAGAGTAGCGAGGTGGCTGCAAGCTGGATGTAAATAGAATAAATAAACAAATGAAAACATTAAGAATATATATATTTCCTTGCAAATAATGAAGCTGGTATTCATGTAAAGTATGATAAATGCACAAATACTGAGTAATTCTTGTGCAATTTCAATAGTGTCACACTTAGAAAATTTTTCATGTCCAATCTCATTCAATAAAACTACAAATAAATGACCTATTTAAATGAAAATAAAATGTTTTAAAGCTGGAATTCTATAAAGTGAATTGGAATTTGCTGATAATATACAACAAGACAATAATAATAGTAGCAAATATATGATGACTCAAGATTCCATGGTTCTAGGCTGAAGGGATGATTCTCAAAGATGGAGAGATATTAGTAGTACTGTATGGGTTAGGTAGAGGACCTGAGATGAGTTCCTAGGACCCAAAGAAGGAAGTTTACAGCTACATGTAACTGCAGGTCCCTCGGAACCAAGGCATTCTTCTGGCCTCTGAAGGTATTACAAACAGAAAGGTATACACACCAGCACTACCACCACTACTGTTGCTACTACTAGTATTAGTAAGACAAGCTTTTATAAAATCTCCCTCACAATTCCACAGCAGGATTTATTCTATGACCATATCCAGGTATTCAAGATATAAAACAACAGGAACATAAACATCAGTGTTCATATAATATTCAAAAGTTTTGAAAACTTATTCCCATGGGAACATCCCTGGGGGGAATCCGGCCATTTTCTCCTGGAAAACTTTATCGAAGGCTTCAGCTTGGGCTACTGTGAAGTGATTCTTCCAGTCCCCAGTTGTGCCTGTAAAATGTGAAGGAGAGGCCGCAGGATTTTGGGACTGCTGGTGAGTGGAACACAGCTTCTGCTCCAATCCAATTGCGCGGGACCTGAGACTGCATTAGTTAGGGAAGCAGAAACCGGCCTGAGTAGGGCCACAGGCCTCACCCGGCCGGATCTGCGCCAGAGTAGCGGGAGCGCAGGGTTGCCTGACACCCGCCAGCTACCCAAGACCCCCGCCGCAGGATTTTGGGACTGCTGGTGAGTGGAACACAGCTTCTGCTCCAGTCCAATCTCGTGGGACCTGAGACTGCTCTGGTTGGGGAGAGAGAAATCCGGCCTACATAGGGCCACAACCCTCTTCCGGTCAGAAAAGCACCTGGGCAGCTGGGGCGCAGGGTCAGCTGACACTCACCAGCTACCCACAACACCCACCACAGGATCTTAAGACTTCTGGAGAGTGGAACACAGCTTCTGCTCCAATCCAATTGCACGCGGGACCAGAGACTGCATTAGTTAGGGAAGCAGAAAAACGGCCTGAGTAGGACCACAGGCCTCTTCTGGCTGGACCAGCACCGGGGTACCGTCAGCTACCCACGACCCCCGCCGCAGGATTTAGAGACTGCTGGTGAGTGGAACACAGCTTCTGCTCCAATCTTTAAATAGTGACAACGATAACAACTAACCCCAGAGATTACCAGATGGCGAAAGGTAAACGTAATAATCTTACTAACAGGAACCAAGACCACTCACCATCATCAGAACCCAGCACCCCCACTTCGCCCAGTCCAGGGCACCCCAACACACCGGAAAAGCTAGACACGGATTTAAAAGCATATCTCCTGATGATGATAGAGGACTTCAAGAAGGACTTTAATAACACACTTAAAGAAATGCAGGAGAACACTGATAAAAAGGCAGAAGACAATAAAGAGGAAGCACAAAAATCCCTTAAAGAATTGCAGGAGAACACTGCTAAAGAGTTACAAATCCTTAAAGAAAAACATGATAACATAATCAAACAGGTAGAAGTCCTTACAGAAAAACAGGAAAACACATCCAAACAGATGATGGAAATGAACAAAACCATACTAGACCTAAAAAGGGAAGTAGACACAATAAAGAAAACCCAAAATGAGGCAACACTGGAGATAGAAACCCTAGGAAAGAAATCTGGAACCATAGATACGAGCATCAGCAACAGAATACAAGAGATGGAAGAGAGAATCTCAGGTGCAGAAGATTCCATAGAGAACATCGGCACAACAATCAAGGAAAATGTAAAATGCAAAAAGATCCTAACTCAAAACATCCAAGAAATACAGGACATAATGAGAAGACCAAACCTACTGATAATAGGAGTGGATGAGAATGAAGATTTTCAACTCAAAGGACCAGCAAACATCTTCAACAAAATTATAGAAGAAAACTTCCCAAATCTAAAGAAAGAGATGCCCATGAACATACAAGAAGCCTACAGAACTCCAAATAGACTGGACCAGAAAAGAAATACCTCCCGACACATAATAATCAGAGCAACAAATGCTCTAAATAAAGATAGAATACTAAAAGCAGTAAGAGAAAAAGGCCAAGTAACATATAAAGGCAAGCCTATCAGAATTACACCAGACTTTTCACCAGAGACTATGAAAGCCAGAAGATCCTGGACGGATGTTATACAGACACTAAAAGAACACAAATTCCAGCCCAGGCTACTATACCCAGCCAAACTCTCAATTAACATAGATGGAGAAACCAAAGTATTCCACGACAAAACCAAATTCACACATTATCTCTCCACGAATCCAGCCCTTCAAAGGATAATAACAGAAAAAAACCAATACAAGGACAGGAACCACGCCCTAGAAACAACAAGAAGGTAATCCCTCAACAAACCTAAAAGAAGACAGCCACAAGAACAAAATGCCAACTTTAACATCAAAAATATCAGGAAACAACAATTACTTTTCCTTAATATCTCTTAATATCAATGGACTCAACTCCCCGATAAAAAGACATAGACTAACAAACTGGCTACACAAACAAGACCCAACATTTTGCTGCTTACAGGAAACTCATCTCAGAGAAAAGGATAGACACTACCTCAGAATGAAAGGCTGGAAAACAATTTTCCAAGCAAATGGCATGAAGAAACAAGCTGGAGTAGCCATTCTAATATCTGATAAGATTGACTTCCAACCCAAAGTCATTAAAAAAGACAGGGAGGGACACTTCATACTCATCAAAGGTAAAATCCTCCAAGAGGAACTATCAATCCTGAATATCAATGCTCCAAATACAAAGGCAGCCACATTCATTAAAGAAACTTTAGTAAAGCTCAAAGCACACATTGCACCTCATACAATAATAGTGGGAGACTTCAACACACCACTTTCACCAATGGACAGATCATGGAAACAGAAACTAAACAGGGACACAGTGAAACTAAGAGAAATTATGAATCAAATGGATCTGGCAGATATCTACAGAACATTCTATCCTAAAACAAAAGGATATACCTTCTTCTCAGCACCTCATGGTACCTTCTCCAAAATTGACCACATAATTGGTCACAAAACAGGCCTCAACAGATATAAAAATATTGAAATTGTCCCATGCATCCTATCAGATCACCATGGACTAAGGCTGATCTTCAATAACAAAATAAATAATAGAAAGCCAACCTTCACGTGGAAACTGAACAACACTCTTCTCAATGATACCTTGGTCAAGGAAGGAATAAAGAAAGAAATTAAGGACTTTTTAGAGTTCAATGAAAATGAAGCCACAACATACCCAAACTTATGGGACGCAATGAAAGCATTTCTAAGAGGAAAACTCATAGCTCTGAGTGCCTCCAAAAGGAAACTAGAGAGAGCACACATTAGCAGCTTGACAACACACCTAAAAGCACTAGAACAAAAGGAAGCAAATTCACCCAAGAGGAGTAGACGGCAGGAAATAATCAAACTCAGGGGTGAAATCAACCAAGTGGAAACAAGAAAAACTATTCAAAGAATCAACCAATCAAGGAGCTGGTTCTTTGAGAAAATCAACAAGATAGATAAACCCTTAGCCAGACTCACTAGAGGGCACAGGGAAAGCATCCTAATAAACAAAATCAGAAATGAAAAAGGAGACATAACAACAGATCCTGAAGACATCCAAAACACCATCAGATCCTTCTACCAAAGGCTATACTCAACAAAACTGGAGAACCTGGATGAAATGGAGAAGTTCCTAGACAGATACCAGGTACCAAAGTTGAATCAAGATCAGGTTAATGATCTAAACAGCCCTATATCCCCCAAAGAAATAGAAGCAGTCATTAATAGTCTCCCAACCAAAAAAAGCCCAGGACCAGATGGGTTTAGTGCAGAGTTCTATCAGACCTTCAAAGAAGATCTAATCCCAGTTCTTCACAAACTATTCCACAAAATAGAAACAGAAGGTACTCTACCCAACTCATTCTATGAAGCCACAATTACTCTGATACCTAAACCACAAAAAGACCCAACAAAGATAGAAAACTTCAGACCAATATCCCTTATGAATATTGATGCAAAAATCCTCAATAAAGTTCTTGCTAACCGAATCCAAGAACACATCAAAACAATCATCCATCCTGACCAAGTAGGTTTCATCCCAGGGATGCAGGGATGGTTCAATATACGGAAATCCATCAACGTAATCCAGTATATAAACAAACTCAAAGACAAAAAACACATGGTCATCTCCTTAGATGCGGAAAAAGCATTTGACAGGATCCAACACCCATTCATGATAAAAGTCTTGGAAAGATCAGGAATTCAAGGCCCATACCTAAACATGATAAAAGCAATCTACAGCAAACCAGTAGCCAACATCAAAGTAAATGGTCAGAAGCTTGAAGCAATCCCTCTAAAATCAGGGACTAGACAAGGCTGTCCACTTTCTCCATACCTATTCAACATTGTACTTGAAGTCCTAGCCAGAGCAATTCGACAACAAAAGGAGATCAAAGGGATACAAATTGGAAAAGATGAAGTCAAAATATCACTTTTTGCAGATGATATGATAGTATATATAAGTGACCCTAAAAATTCCACCAGAGAACTCCTAAGCCTGATAAACAGCTTCGGTGAAGTAGCTGGATATAAAATTAACTCAAACAAATCAATGGCCTTTCTCTATACAAAGAATAAACAGGCTGAGAAAGAAATTAGGGAAACAACACCCTTCTCAATAGTCACAAATAATATAAAATATCTTGGCGTGACTCTAACTAAGGAAGTGAAAGATCTGTATAATAAAAACTTCAAGTCTCTGAAGAAAGAAATTATAGAAGATCTCAGAAGATGGAAAGATCTCCCATGCTCATGGATTGGCAGGAGCAACATTGTAAAAATGGCTATCTTGCCAAAAGCAATCTACAGATTCAATGCAATCCCCATCAAAATTCCAAATCAATTCTTCAACGAATTAGAAACTGCAATCTGCAAATTCATCTGGAATAACAAAAAACCTAGGATAGCAAAAACTCTCCTCAAGGATAAAAGAACCTCTGGTGGAATCACCATGCCGGACCTAAAGCTCTACTACAGAGCAATTGTGATAAAAACTGCATGGTACTGGTATAGTGACAGACAAATAGACCAATGGAATAGAATTGAAGACCCAGAAATGAATCCACACACCTATGGTCACTTGATCTTCGACAAGGGAGCTAAAAACATCCAGTGGAAGAAAGACAGCATTTTCAACAAATGGTGCTGGCACAACTGGTTGTTAACATGTAGAAGAATGCGAATCGATCCATTCCTATCTCCTTGTACTAAGGTCAAGTCTAAGTGGATCAAGGAACTTCACATAAAACCAGAGACACTGAAACTTATAGAGGAGAAAGTGGGGAAAAGCCTTGAAGATATGGGCACAGGGGAAAAATTCCTGAATAGAACAGTAATGGCTTGTGCTGTAAGATCGAGAATTGACAAGTGGGACCTCATGAAACTACAAAGCTTCTGCAAGGCTAAAGACACCATCAATAAGACAAAAAAACCACCAACAGATTGGGAAAGGATCTTCACCTATCCTAAATCAGATAAGGGACTAATATCCAATATATATAAAGAACTCAAGAAGGTGGACTCCAGAAACTCAAATAACCCCATTAAAAAATGGCGCTCAGAACTGAACAAAGAATTCTCACCTGAGGAATACCGAATGGCAGAGAAGCACCTGAAAAAATGTTCAACATCCTTAATCATCAGGGAAATGCAAATCAAAACAACCCTGAGATTCCACCTCACACCAATCAGAATGGCTAAGATCAAAAATTCAGGTGACAGCAGATGCTGGCGAGGATGTAGAGAAAGTGGAACACTCCTCCATTGTTGGTGGGATTGCAAGCTTGTACAACCACTCTGGAAATCAGTCTGGCGGTTCCTCAGAAAATTGGACATAGTACTACCGGAGGATCCAGCAATACCTCTCCTGGGCATATATCCAGAAGATGTCCCAACCGGTAAAAAGGACACATGCTCCACTATGTTCATAGCAGCCCTATTTATAATAGCCAGAAGCTGGAAAGAACCCAGATGTCCCTCAACAGAGGAATGGATACAGAAATTATGGTACATTTACACAATGGAGTACTACTCAGCTATTAAAAAGAATGAATTTATGAAATTCCTAGCCAAATGGATGGACCTGGAGGGCATCATCTTGAGTGAAGTAACACAATCACAAAAGAACTCACACAATATGTATTCATTGATAAGTGGATATTAGCCCAAAACTTAGGATACCCAAGATATAAGATACAATTTGATAAACGCATGAAACTCAAGAAGAATGAAGACCAAAGTGTGGACATTGTGCACCTTCTTAGAATTGGGAACAAAACACCCAGGGAAGGAGTTACAGAGACAAAGTTCGTAGCTGTGATGAAAGGATGGACCATTTAGAGACTGCTGTATCCAGGGATCCGTCCCATAATCAGCTTCTAAACGCTGACACCATTGCATACACTAGTAAGATCTTGCTGAAAGGACCCAAATATAGCTGTCTCTTGTGAGACGATGCCGGGGCCTAGCAAACACAGGAGTGGATGTTCACAGTCAGCTATTGGATGTATCACAGGGCTCCCAATGGAGAAGCTAGAGAAAGTACCCAAGGAGCTAAAGGGATCTGCAACCCTATTTTTGGAACAACATGATGTACTAACCAGAACCCTGGAGCTCTTGTCTCTAGCTGCATATGTATCGAAAGATGGCCTAGTCGGCCATCAATGGAAAGAGAGGCCCATTGGACTTGCAAACTTTATATGCCCCAATATAGGGGAATGCCAGGGCCAAAAGAATGGGAATGGGTGGGTAGGGAAGTGGGGGGCGCTATGGGGGACTTTTGGGATAGTATTGGAAATGTAATTGAGGAAAATATGTAATAAAAATATTATAAAAAAATGTGAAGGAGACACATAGGTGGAATAATAATGGTTGTAACACTGCACTAGCTCTTCCCATCATATGCTTTTACCTTCTGTTTGATAATGATCACCCAGTTACTATGCTACATCCACTCCAGTAGTGATTCACATTGCAGTTATAGAAATCTGTAAACAATCCTGAGGCACAGTTTCAATGAAAGAGCCTCCTGGAACCTTGGCATTCCCATAACTAGTATGCCCCAGATTTGTTTCTGCAATATTGTGGAGGGTCTTGCATGTTTTCTTATGGTATTTTATTGGAAAAAATTTAGAAGTCTCAGGGTAGCTTAGCAAAGTATACTTAGAATCTTCATAACAGCCAGGTATAGCAGGTTACACTGCATATTAGAAGCAAGTTGATGAATCCCCTACAGATACTTAAAAGACCATCCAAGTTACACTCATATGCAAGCATTTACCAAGGTCTGGGAAATAGGAGGGTTGTGATATTACTTTTTTCATGAGAAGGTCTGCTAGAGCAGAACCCCCTGGTGATAGCTTTCACAAGGCTCAAGGGAGTAGCACAAATTGTGACTAGGGTATGAAATCCTTACCTGTCATTAGCTGACTCTAGGCAGGGCTGTTTTATCTTTACTGTAAATATTACCTGGTTCCTGTAAGTCTTTTGAAGTCATTTCTCTGTTTTGTGTCAGATACTTCAATGTACTTTGCCTGCTGTGACACCCTACTCCTTTGTTTTCTGTATTATATAAGACTGGTGTTCCATTAGTGACAATACATTCAGATTCAGCACACTCTTTTCTGTCTGTGTCTGTTTGTAAATTCTCTTAGACTCCATGCCCACCTGCTGAAACCTTCATTCCCATGGATTAAGCGAGGCTGACTGAGCATGGTCCCTGGCATTAATAAATAAAACTACCATTTTCTCTAGAAAATGTCTTCAGTCCTGAAATCATATATACAATCTTCTAACTCTGTCTAAATTATGTCCTATATTTCCTCTCCCAACCTATATGCTAGACAATCTAACAGCAGCAACACTGGCTTGATCATTTTATATGTACACAGATTATTCCTGCTTCCCATCAAACCTGTTCCTATCATGCTATCCTACTCAGAAGTGTTTATCATCTCAATGATTCAAACAGACTTCAACCGTTCTGTCTACATCTTAGTATTTACTTATAGAAGTAAATAATTTAAAAGCAACTTTTAACCAATATCTTAAAGTAGTTTCTACTTGTGTGTGTGTGGGTTCACGAATGCTGCAGATACACAGTTATGAGCAGCCTTTCAGCTGTCTTGATTTTCTCACCAGATACAGTAGACCCAGAACCTCCCAGCTGAGGACATTGCAGGACTTTGTTTCACTCATCCATGGTGTTTGGTGATGCATGAAGATCTGTATAATTTCAGCTCCTGCCTTGTGTAGCACTGTGTTTTCTCACCATATATTGTTTTTCACCACTCCATTCCAGAATGTCTTTAGTTTGAGTCTTAGAGATTAATCAACCGCTCACGCTGTGTTGTATCTTCCTTCACCCTAGAAGGCTGTATTTCATATATTTACATCTTGCTCTTTGTCTCCTTATTAATGACACTGTAACCTTCTCTTCCCATCTTTCCTCCATTTACAACACAGCAGGCTCCATCCTTGCTCTATTTTCTAGCTGTGATACTGTAATGTGTACCCTGCATTTATGCTTTGAATATACACACAGAACATGTATCTAATATATTTCAATAGAAAATGTTTCTGAAATTACTAAATGGTTCATTTTAAAAAGAGTGCCGGACATATTGGACATACTCAGTGTGGGATTTTTAAATAAATTCGTGAATACCTGAGAATGGTATAGGCAGTGCTCCTATTTTTCTGATGAGGGAAAATTAGTCTTTGAGATGTTACCAGTATGACAGTGATGGATGTGTATTTGAATCCAAAAAGAATGACAATAGAAGCCATTCTCTTCTTTATCACATTACTTTCTTTCTGTATCATCACATAAGTTAATTTTAATTTCCCAGAGAGCTATATTAAAGAAAATATAAAGAATTCATAAAAATGTAAATCCCTGATACAGCATATCAAAAAAACATACTATAATTTATATGAATATAAAAGTGTCATCTAATGAGATGGGTACCTATTAATATTCATTGTGCTCTCAGGTTCTTTCTTTTCTTTATTCGAACATGTTTTCTTATGGTTGTTGACAGCATGCCTGAATCCTGAAAGCCAAACCAGATGTTGCTAGACTACAAGCATCTCAACAAATTCAATATGGATTCCCAATGGAATAAATCAGTCCATCTGAGAAACCACATCTTTGGAGGAACACACATGAAGTTGTTTGTTCACCTATGTGCAAATTCTTTGCACCTTATTGATGCACTTTTATTTTCATTCCTTGTTTCTAAAAATCTCTCCAATCTTTTGTATGTCAGATGGCAGGATAACCCTAACATGTGGTGTCTTAACTCTTTTTTTTTTTTTTTTTAACTTTGGAAATTTTGTATTTATCATTTTTAATTTTATTGCTTGAAAATTCCATACATGTGTATAATTGATTTAATCAAATCCACCCCCCCACTCTCTCCCCTCCAGTTACTTTTATTTTCTCCACATCACTTCCCCCTATTTCCTGTATTCTTTTAAAATCCACCAAGGGTCTGCTTGACGCTGATAGTATGCACATAGTTCCGTTCACTGGAGCATGAGCAACTTATTAGGGATCACATCCCTGAAGTAAACTGATGCCTGCCACACCTCCAGGACATCAGCGTCCAATAGCTTTTCAGATAGGGGTGGGACTTCAGAAGGCCCATCCCTATCGGAGTTGGGTGTTTAGTTGGCTTATTCAGGTTTTGCGTCTATAGTTCATGGCTACAGCAGCCTTGTAGTGTCTGATAAACATCATTTTGCTGGAGTGCTCCCTGATTTCTATCTCTTATCTCCCACTCTTGAGATGATTCTTCTTCCTTGAAGACATTGAGAGTGACATGGATGAGCCCTGTAAGATAGAAAGCTCTTGGTATCTTTCAATATCTTAAAAGAAAATTCAAATGCATTTGGCACGTTGGGAGGGAAATCAGTATAATAGACTATGTTGCTCATGTTATAGTTGTGGATTGTTTGATTTTCCTTTAAAAAATATTTTATGTAGCCACATGGTGATGCAAAGTTCAACTTCAATTAAAGTGAACTATTTTTTTAATTTATTTTTAATTAGGTATTTTCTTCATTTACAGTTCCAGTGCTATCCCAAAAGTCCCCCATACCCGCTCACCCCACTCCCCTACCCACCCAAATTCTTGGCCCTGGCATTTCCCTATACTGAGGCATATGAAGCTTGCAAGATCAATAGGCCTCTCTTTCCAATGATGGATAACTAAACCATCTTCTGATACATATGCAGCTAGAGCCACGATCTCTGGGGGGTACTGATTAGTTCATATTGTTGTTCTGCCTATAGGGTTGCAGATCCTTTAAGCTCCTTGGGTAATTTCTCTAGCTCTTCCATTGGGGGACCTGTGATCCATCCAATAGCCAACTGTGATTATCCACTTCTGTGTTTGCTAGGCCCCAGCATAATCTCACAAGAGACAGCTATATCAGGATCCTTTCAGCAAACGCTTGCTAGTGTATGCAATGGTGTCAGTGTTTGGAAGCTGATTATAGGATGGATCCCTGGGTATGGCAGTCCCTAGATGGTCCATCCTTTTGCTTCAGCCCAAAACTTTGTCTCTGTAACTCCTTCAATGGGTGTTTTGTTCCCAATTGTAAGAAGGGGCACAGAGTCCATACTTTGGTCTTCGTTCTTCTTCAGTTTCATGAGGTTGGAAATTATATATTGTATCTTGGGTATTCTAAGTTTCTGGGCTAATATCCACTTATCAGTGAGTATATATCATGTGAGTTCTTTTGTGATTGGGTTACCTCACTCAGGATGATGCCCTCCAGGTCCATCCATTTGCCTAGGAATATCATAAATTCATTCTTTTTAATAGCTGAGGAGTACTCCATTGTGTAAATGTACCACATTTTCTGTATCGATTCCTCTGTTGAGGGGCATCCGGGTTCTTTCCAGCTTCTGGCTATCATAAATAAGGTTGCTATAAACAGTGGAGCACGTGTCCTTCTTACCGGTTGGAACATCTTCTGGATATATGCCCAGGAGAGGTATTGCTGGATCCTACGGTAGTACTATGTCCAAATTTCTGAGGAACCACCAGACTGATTTCCAGAGTGGTTGTACAAGCTTGTAATCCCACCAAAAATGGAGGAGTGTTCCTCTTACTCCACATCCTCACCAGCAAAGCATCTGCTGTCACCTGAATTTTTGATCTTAGCCATTCTGACTGGTGTGAGGTGGAATCTCAGGGTTGTTTTGATTTGAATTTCCTCGATGATTAAGGACACTGAACATTTTTTCAGGTGCTTCTCAGCCACTTGGTATTCCTCAGGTGAGAATTCTTTGTTTAGCACTGCACCCCATTTAATGGGGTTATTTGATTTTTTGGAGTCCACCTTCTTGAGTTCTTTATATATATGTTATTATATATATAGGAAAAAATCCTTTCCCAATCTGTTGGTGACCTTTTTGTCTTATTGACAGTGTTTTTTGCCTTTCAGAAGCTTTGCAATTTTATGAAGTCCCATTTGTCAATTCTCAATCTTAAAGCACAAGCCATTGCTAATCTATTCAGGAATTTTTCCCCTATGCCCATATCTTCGAGGCTTTTCCCCACTTCCTCCTCTATAAGTTTCAGTGTCTCTGGTTTTATTTGGAGTTCCTTGATCCACTTAGATTTGACCTTAGTACAAGGAGATAGGAATGGATCGATTCGCATTCTTCTACATGATAACCACCAGTCATACCAGCACCATTTGTTGAAAATGCTGTCTTTTTTCCACTGGATGGTTTTAGCTCCCTTGTCAAAGATCAAGTGACCATAGGAGTGTGGGCTCATATCTGGGTATTCAATTCTATTCCATTGGTCTACTTGTCTGTCATTATACCAGTATCATGCAGTTTTTATCACAATTGCTCTGTAGTATAGCTTTAGGTCAGGCATGGTGATTCCACCAGAGGTTCTTTTATCCTTGAGAAGAGTTTTTGCTATCCTAGGTTTTTTGTTATTCCAGATGAATTTGCCTATTGGTCTTTCTAATTCATTGAAGAATTGAGTTGGAATTTTGATGGGAATTGCATTGGATCTCTAGATTGCTTTTGGCAAGATAGCCATTGTTACTATATTGATACTGCCAGTTCATGAGCATGGGAGATTTTTCCATCTTCTGAGATCTTCTTTAATTTCTTTCTTCAGAGTCTTGAAATTCTTATCCTACCGATCTTTCACTTCCTTAGTTAGAGTCCCGCAAGGTATTTTATAATATTTGTGACTATTGAGAATGGTGTTGTTTCCCTAATTTCTTTCTCAGCCTTTTTATCCTTTGTGTAGAGAAAGACCATTGAATTGTTTGAGTCAATTTTATATCCAGCTACTTCCCAGAAGCTGTTTATCAGGTTTAGTAGTTATCTGGTGGAATTTTTAGGGTCCATTATATATACTATCATATCATCTGCAAAAAGTGATATTTTGACTTCTTCCTTTCCAATTTATATTTCTTGATCTCCTTTTATTTTCAAATTGCTGTGGCTAAGACTTCATGTACTACGTTGAATAGGTAGGGAGAAAGTGGACAGCCTTTTCTAGTCCCTGATTTTAGTGCGAATGCTTCCAGCTTCTTACCATTTACTTTGATGTTGGCTACTGGTTTGCTGTAGATTGCTTTTTATCATGTTTAGGTATGGGCCTTGAATTCCTGATCTTTCCAAGACTTTTATCATGAATGGGTGTTGGAGTTTGTCAAATGCTTTCTCCACATCTAATGAGATGATCATGTGTTTTTTGTCTTTGAATTTGTTATATAGTGGATTACATTGATGGATATCCATATATTAAACCATCCCTGCATCCCTGGAATGAAACCTACTTGGTAAGGATGGATGATTATTTTGATGTGTTCTTGGATTCTGTTAGCGAGCATTTTATTGAGTATTATTGCATCGATATTCATAAGGTAAATTGGTCTGAAGTTCTCTATCTTTGTTGGGTCTCTCTGTGGTTTAAGTATCATAGTAATTGTGGCTTCATAGAATGAATTGGGTAGAGTACCTTCTGCTTCTATTTTGTGGAATAGTTTGTGAAGAACTGGAATTAGATCTTCTTTGAAGGTCTGATAGAACTCTGCACTAAACCCATCTGGTCCTGGGCTTTTTTTGGTTGGGAGATTATTAATGACTGCTTCTATTTCTTTAGGGGATATAGGACTGCTTTGACTGATCCAGATTTAACTTTGGTACCTGGAATCTGTCTAGAAATTTGTCCATCTCATCCAGGTTCTCAAGTTTTCTTGATTATAGCCTTTTGTAGAAGGATCTGATGGTGTTCTGGATTTCTTCAGTATATGTTGTTTTGTCTCTCTTTTCATTTCTGATTTTCTTAATGATGATGCTGTCCCTGTGCCCTCTAGTGAGTCTGGCTAAGGGTTTATCTATCTTGTTGATTTTCTCAAAGAAATATCTCCTTGTTTGGTTGATTCTTTGAATAGTTCTTCTTGTTTCCACTTGGTTGATTTCCCCACTGAGTTTGATTATTTCCTGCTGTCTACTCCTCTTGGGTGAATTTGCTTCCTTTTGTTCTAGAGATTTTAGGTGTGTTGTCAAGCTGCTAGTTTGTGCTCTCTCTAGTTTCTTTTTGGAGGCACTCAGTGCTATGAATTTTCCTCTTAGAAATGCTTTCTTTGTGTCCCATAAGTTTGGGTGTGTTGTGGCTTTATTTTCATTAAACTCTAAAAAGTCTTTAATTTCTTTCTTTATTCCTTCCTTGACCAAGGTATCATTGAGAAGGGTGTTGTTCAGTTTCCGTGTGAATGTTGGCTTTCTATTATTTATATTGTTGTTGAAGATCAGCCTTTGTCCATGGTGATCTGATAGGATGCATGGGACAATTTCAATATTTTTGTATCTGTTGAGGCCTGTTTTGTGGCCAATAATATGGTCAATTTTGGAGAAGGTACCATGAGGTGCTGAGAAGTTTTAGTTTTAGGATAAAATATTCTGTAGATATCTCTTAGATCCCCTTGTTTCATAACTTCTGTTACTTTCACTGTGTCCCTGTTTAGTTTCTGTTTCCATGATCTGTCCATTGGTGAAAGTGGTGTGTTGAAGTATCCCACTATTATTGTTGAGGTGCAATGTGTGCTTTGAGTTTTATTAATGTTTCTTTAATAAATGTTGCTGCCTTTGCATTTGGAGCACAGATATTCAGAATTGAAAGTTCCTCTTGGAGGATTTTACGTTTGATGAGAATAAAGTGTCCCTCCTTGTCTTTTTTGATAAATTTGGGTTGGAAGTTTGCGAGATAAGGAAGAAACTAAGACAAAAGTCTCTGTTCAAGGGTGAATTTTTACTATTTTGGCACTCAGTTATAAAGGAAGGGGGAGGGTCCCAATTTCTGCCAAATAATCTTGGGGTCTAGTAGCAGGGTGATCAGGTGATGGCTTCGGAACAGCAAAGTGGCAGGTTCCAGCAGTGGGCGTGGCCGAACGATTGAAGCTCCATCCAGGTGTAAACAGTGGAACCATTAATGCTGGGGGAGGGGAGGCTACATCTCCTCCCTGTTGGTAATAAAAATAAAAATAAAAAAAGAAAAGGCTGGCCTGAGGCAAAAAGTTTATCTACACTCAATAGTTCTGCCTGAATTTTTAGGGCTAAAGAAAAAAAAAAAACCTGTCTCCATGGGATTCCCTAACTTTTCTTATGGTAAACTGTATCTGGATAAGACTGTCCTTTCTATCCTAGTAAACAACTAACAGAAAAGCCCTGAGCAGTAGGCTATGACTTTATAATGCTAATTAGTCCTGAATAGGTAGCTTCCTAGTTGAATTTAAAGTAGGATGTTGGAACCCTGACTGAACAAATTTGAAATTCACTCTATTAAGAATAACACTGAGTTGATATTCCTCCGCATTTTGGATGACAGGCAGGAAAAAGGGAGAAGGGGTAATGACCGGCTCTGTAGTACAAGGCCAATTGGCTTTTTTAGGGTGGGAGGCAGTGAAGGGCTTGCCCTTCCAACAGTATGGTTTCCAACCTCTCTCCCCACTATTAATTAATTTTAAAAAGGCCACGCTTAACTGAGGTGATTAAATGAATTTTTTATCTGTAGATGAGTGGGCTTTTAACATTGGCTTGGGTGGACATTGACCCAATTTTTCTTGTGGGTGTTATCTCGACCCACACCTGTGGCTCTTGGTATTTTGGGGGGAGGGGAGGCAGAGCCTTAGATATTTTTGTTTTTTAGCTGGAATTAGATACTAACCTCTATTTTAAACCGGGTATGTCGTACAGGGAACTTAGAAATGGTCAAGTTGAACCTTTTCCTGTAGTAGTTTTTTGTATTAAGTGATACCCATACTGTATTTGTATGATTGCGAACTAGTATGCACAGTTTTGAGTACTATGCAGTTCTTAAAGGAGAATTGTCAACCTCAGATTTAGTAAGGCCTAGGCAAGAATTATGTTATTAGTAATATCACGATTTGTGGCTGAAATAGGAGTTGGAAGTATTTTTCTTCGTCCCTGTTATTTTTATACCCTGAGGAACTAAGGACTCCTTGCAGTAACAGCAAGGGTGAAAAGTCAGAGGCCAGCTAAGGGACTAAGCCCATCTATCAAAATAAAAACTAATTTTTTTTTTTTTTTAGTATTAGAAATATTTGCCTTACTAGCTCTCTTGGTAAACCTAAATCTTAAATTAGACTAAAAGTCACAAAACGTGTTGAAATGAAAATAGTAGTTGTCTCTTGTATACTCTAGGGGGCGGGGATATAAGCCTACTGTAGTCTGGCTGGAGGATGTTGATTGACCTGTTTGAAAGAAGAAAGAGATCTAGACAATGAGAAAGTAGTAATGTAAGTTTTTGGGGGAGGAAGTCTAGGAACTTTATTTAGTTGTAAATTGTAAGGTTAGGGCTAGTCTCTGACCTCTTGTGGGGGAGTTGGCTCAGAGAGTAGTAGGAAAACAGCTTTCTTGGGAGCTTTAGTTTTTAGCTGAATTTTAAGCAAAAGAGGAATTTTAGTCCTCAAGGTGATATTTATAAGAAGATTTAGAATCTGTGTTTATCTGACTAATTAATCTCTTAGCCACTGTGTTCTATCTTTATTTTGTGAAAAAAAACAAACTGAGCCCCTTTTCCAGATTAGAACCAGATCTGGACCCTTCTATTTGTTAGTCAGTGTTTTGTTTTGTTTTTTTTTTTTTTTTAACCAATGTATAAGAATTAGAAGTAACTAGATGCCAGTGGCGATCTACTGTAGACTGACCTTTAATATCTGTTGTAAATTATTTAGAACAAATAAGGTAGAGGCAAGATGAGCCTTTGGTGACCTTGGGGGATATGTTCTGAATTAACTTTGCTAGGTAATTTAGAATATAGGAATCTCTAATATTGGACTGAATATTAGACCAGTCTAAGATTGAGTTAGAATGACTGGTCACACTGAAGAAAAGAGAAAAATTATTATGACTCTATTAAATGACTAATTTTACTAAGTCAGAATATATAGTCTCTGATGAACTATTGCCATAAAGTTAAAAGGCTAGAAGCTAGTCTAAACTGGAAAAATGGCAAGCAAGGATGTATCTAAAACATGAATTTAATTTAGTTTTTTAGTCATTTTAATCAGAACACTGAGTCAACTTACTTGTCAGCTCGTCACACGAATTAGTAATATGTTTTTGTAGCGTTTTGTGGAGAGAATTTGTTTTTCCCTTCCTCAATAAGGTAGCTGTTTTAGGATTAATCTATACGCTAGTAAGTAGACCTCTTTAAGATATTATAAAGCATTTATTAAATTCTTTGACATTTAAGTTTTAAATTTTGAAAATAAAGATATGATTTAAATAGTGTGCATGGGAATGCACTAAATAGTATGTATGAGGATCCAATTTTTCTTTTTTTGTCTTTTAAGAAGTTAAAGTTTAAAATTTTATAATATCTAACCTTTTGAATTAATAACTTGTTGACAAAACATTTTAAATACTTGGCTGTAAAGGGGCAGTGACTAATTGCACTTTTAATCATTTTTCTTAAGGAGCAGTTGTAACTAGAAAGCTTAAAAAGTTATTAAGAGTCACATGTGTATAATTTATTTATTTATTAACTAGAAATATGTATAAGCAATTGTAAATTTGAGAATCAATAGTATCTGAGGGATGAACAATTTTAAGCAATTGTGAGCTCAGAGATATGGCATTGACTATTAATATATAAATTAAGGTTTGATTGTTAGTATTTTAAAACACTACAGCACACAGCTAGATTATTTGTGTTGGAACAGGGGAAACTGTGTCTTAAGACTCCACCCCACAGCCGCCAGTTGGGTCTACGTCGGTCAACGATTGGCTGGGAGGATGAGAAAAATGACTTTACAATGTTTTTTCTAGCCAAAGAATTGTCTTGGGCACAACTAATTTTTAATTACTAATTAATAACAAGTATAAAAGTTTTTTTTTTTTATTTTTTGTAAAACCTTTTGTAGTAAAGTAAAATCCTAAGTAATAAAAGGATATTGTCTCTGAATCTTATGGGTGAGAGCAAGGATTTAAAGTAAACTTCTTTTGAGAAGCATTAGTTAATAAAATACTTTTTACTTAAGAAACAATATATACTGAAAGATTAAAACTTTTGGCTTTTTGTATAGAAGCAGAAACAATAAAAATTTTTCTTACATAATGTAATGTTACGTAGCCATACCTAGAGGCAAAATTTTTTAGTGATTGCAGTTTACTAGAAGCAAAACTCTTTGAATTTAAGTATTATTAAACATCTAAATAGATCTGTAACACTGTTAAAAAGAAATTTTTTTGAACACAGGGAAAAACTTTTTCAGGCACTGTTTGTAAAACAAAAGAAAGGCCACAAGTCGCTCTGGGGCTGCCTGGAGCCCTGTATTGACTCAAACGTAAAATACTTTTTAATCTGAGCATCTTGGTCCTCCTGTAATAAGGACCGATTCTAGAGGAACAATTTAACTGTCTATGCCTCTAATTTTTGATACTCTTTTTTAAGATGGCTTACAGTTAAAACGTTTTTTACAACTTTAGTGTTGTGAAAAAATTGCCCGTACTGTAGTTTTCTGCCAGGCAGCAACTATAGGCAAACTGATTGTTTGAGGGTCTAATCTATTCACAAAGACAAACATAACTACATAACTTTGTCACAGTTTTGTATGAAGTGAGCTGTATTAGCGCTTTTAAAAGATGATTACTCTTAATAATTATCTTAATTAACAATATATGGGTGAGTAGAAAATCTTAAATTTGCAATTAAACTGCAAGCTGCAGTCAATGGAACAATGGTAGTTTTAACCATAATTTTTAAGTTTCTTGTGCAAGGTTAGGATAATACCTATAACCTTGGGAAAGCAAAACCCAAGCTTAAAACAATTTATCATCTTTAAAATCAATATTAGAAGCATTACTATCATATTACGAAGTTTGGCTGTCAATTAATACCTATGAATACTTATTAAAGAAAGTTTTAACGCTTTAATAAAGAGGCATTGTTTTAAATCTTATCTTAAATTTTACTATTTAGGATAGGAACCACATTAATTATTATCTAAACTAGAAATATCTTTAGAGACCCAGCCTCTTGGCCTGCCTTATGCCACATGTCAGAAGGACTCTAAACTTGAGTTATCAAATTTAACACTAACCATCTGTAGCAATGTAACAATTATTAATCTTAACCAACAACTTATGAGCTGATTGTGAAAACACTCAGAGCACATTACCAATAAAAAGGAACTAAATGAAGCAGTTAATTTTAGACCAATCAGAGAATATTAATTTTTGTAGCTACAATCATAGAATAAAAAGCACTTTACTATTGTCAAACACATTAATCCCATTTGTTGGCTTTTTTACCCTGAAAATAAGAGGGTGTGCACTCTCTCTTTTTTCCTAAAACGAACAGTTTTTCCAGCAGGGGCCCTCCTGCCATGTGTCTGGTTCCTGGCTGAAACACGTGGCAGTTCTGGGCTTTGCAGATAAAGTTTTTTATATCATCTTTATTATCTAACATGAAACATAGAACATTCATTCATACAGACTGGACACGAACATAGATGAATTGAACACGAGAACAGATTGGTGCACTAGACATTAGATAAGACACAAAAAGGGAACAGAGTACTCCTGCTATAAGGCCAGAGAGAACAGAGCATGGCACTCCTGAAATTTCTCTCTGCTTTTTGGGACATTTTCCTCCCTCATGATGTAGTTTTTATTAACTGCGGCAATCCGCCTATTTATTAATTTTCTTTTAATAAACCCTTTTTTTTTCTCACGCCTAAAAATGTAGCTTCTGCGAGTCACGGCCTACCGCCTGTTACAGTTCCCAGCTCCTCTTAAGCTTTACTGCTGAACCTAAGTGAACCAGCGCTCGGGTTTAACACTGTCTCAGCTTAGCCCATACCTTCTCTGGTATGAATTTCCTTTATCCTTTAATTATTTCATGGAGCTCCAAACCAGTAGTGCCTCTTCCAAAAATCCTTTGCCTTTTCTCAGCCCCACATTAGGCACCAAATGTTGTGTCTGGCCAGTAGATCACAACCTGGGTTTTAGCCTGGAGAGGCATTTTGGAAACCTGGAAGAGAAGAGGGGTTGGGCTGCATGAGATAAGGAAGGAACCAAGACAAAAGTCTCTGCTCAAGGTTTAATTTTTCTATTCCGGCACTCAGTTATAAAGGAAGGGGGGGGCCCAATTTCCGACAAATAATCTAGCAGGGTGATCACGTGATGGCTTTGGAACAGCAAAGCAGCAGGTTCCAGCAGTGGGCGTGGCAAAACGATTGAGCAGGAAGCTCCATCCAGGTGTAAAGAGTAGAACCATTAAGGCTGGGGGAGGGGAGGCTACAGAAGTTGATCTTATTCAATATTAGAATGGCTACTCCAGCTTCTTTCTTTGGACCATTTGCTTGCAAAATTGGTTTCCAGCCTTTCATTCTGAGGTAATGTCTGTCTTTTTCCCTGAGATGGGTTTCCTGTAAGCAGCAAAATGTTGGGTCCTGTTTGTGTACCTAGTCTGTTAGTCTATGTATTTTTATTGGGGAATTCAATCCAATGATATTAAGAGATATTAAGGAAAAGTAATTGTTGCTTCCTATTATTTTTGTTGTTAGAGATGGCATTCTGCTCTTATAGCTGTCTTCTTTTAGGTTTGTTGAAGGATTAATTTCTTGCTTTTTATAGGGCATGTTTTCTGTCCTGGTATTGTTTTTTTTTCTGTTATTATCCTTTGAAGGGATGTATTTGTGGAAAGATAATATGTGTATTTGGTTTTGTCGTGGAATACTTTGGTTTTTTTCATCTATGGTAATTGAAAGTTTGGATCGGTACAGTATCCTGGGCTGGCATTTGTGTTCTCTTAGTGTCTGTATAACATCTATCCAGGATGTTCTGGCTTTCATAGTCTCTGGTGAAAAGTGTGGTGTATTTCTGATAGGCCTGCCTTTATGTGTTACTTGACCCCTTTCCCTTAGTGCTTTTAATATTCAATATTTATTTAGTGCATTTGCTGTTCTGATTATTATGTGTTGGGAGGAATTTCTTTTCTGGTCCAGTCTATTTGGAGTTCTGTAGGCTTCTTGTATGTTCATGGGCATGTCATTCTTTAGGTTTGGGAAGTTTTCTTCTATAATTTTGTTGAAGACATTTGCTGGCCCTTTAAGTTGAAAATCTTCATTCTTATCAATTCCTATTATCTGTAGGTTTGGTCTTCTCATTGTGTCCTGGATTTCCTGGATGTTTTGAGTTAGGATCTTTTTGCATTTTGCATTTACTTTGATTGTTGAGCCGATGTTCTCTATGGATTCTTCTGCACCTGAGATTCTTCTATCTCTTATATTCTGTTGCTGATGATTGCATCTATGGTTCCAGAGTTCTTTCCTAGGGTTTCTATCTCCAGCGTTGCCTCACTTTGGGTTTTCTTTATTGTGTCTACTTCCCTTTTTAGGTCAAGTATTGTTTTGTTCATTTCCATCACCTATTTGAATGTGTTTTCCTGTTTTTTATAAGGACTTGTAACTGCATCAGAAATGCAGTGTTCTCCTGCATTTCTTTGAGTGAGTTATTAAAGTCCTTCTTGATGTCCTCTACCATCATCATGAGATATGCTTTTAAATCTGGGTCTAGGTTTTCGGGTGTGTTGGGCTGCCCAGGACTGGGCGAGGGGAGAGTGCTACGTTCTGATGATGGTGAGTGTTCTTGGTTTCTGTTAGTAAGATTCTTACATTTGCCTTTCACCATCTGATAATCTGTGGAGTTAGTTGTTATAGTTGTCTCTGGTTAGAGCATGTTCCTCCCGTGATTCTGTTAGCCTCTATCAGCAGACCTGGGAGACTAGCTCTCTCCTCTGAGTTTCAGTGGTCAGAGCACTCTCTGCATGCAAGCTCTCCTCTTACAGAGAAGGTGCACAGATACCTGGTGTTTAGGCCTCCCTCCTGGCAGAATATGAAGGCCCAAAACAGGACCTGTCCCAGAAGCTGTGTTGCTTCTGCCTGTCACAGAAGCTGTTAGCTTCTGTAGTCCACACTCACCTGCACAGACTAGTCTCAGAGGGATCCAGGAACCAAAATGGCTCCCCCAGGAGCTCCAGCAAAGCCCTCCCGGGCAGAGCAGACACCTCTCCTCTGGCAGTGGAGGGTCCCAGATGTCTGGAGCCCGAAACGGGGTCTGTCTCAGAAGCTGTCCTCTAGGGACCTTGGGGGTGTCCAATGACTCTGAGCCCTGGTGACCAAGTGCTAGAGCTGACTGGAAGGGACTTGTGACACTGGTCAGGCCGGCTTTCCTACTTCCCTAATGCTGTCTCAGGTAATGAGCAATTGCATAGGAATAGAAGTTGTGTTCCACTCACTGGTGGTCTTAAGATCGGGTGGAGAGTCCTGTAGGGGACCTTGGAGGTGTCCGCTGACTCCGCGCCAAAGGTGACCTGGTGCTGGCGCCTACTCGAAGGGACTTGTCCTGGCTTAACTCTTGTTGAAAAAGAACTTCCTCATAATTCTAAAGGCTGCAGATTTCACATCAGAGTATTGTACAAATCTTTGTAGGATTTTCTTTTTGGCCTGAAGATGGCAGGTTTCTTCCGTTGTCTTTGGGTCATTTTCCCTTTTTGACTCTGACTAATGCCTTCTGAAGGTCCATTAAACATGTACTGTAAAGTAATCAGGGCTGGGAATTTTGAGGTTTGCCAGAATATATTTCCTATAC
Source organism: Mus caroli (assembly GCF_978045245.1). Lineage (NCBI taxonomy): Eukaryota > Metazoa > Chordata > Mammalia > Rodentia > Muridae > Mus > Mus caroli. The sequence continues at coordinate 130,639,692 of NW_028227263.1, read as the reverse complement.
ATGTCTTTATTGTGGCATTGCCTTTACAAAGTCTTGTCAACCAAACAGTGGCTGAATATCTCTCTAGTGTGCATTTCCTACAGAGTCTAAATATTGAACTACAATGACCACAATTGCACGTGGAAAATCATCACTTGGAGATTAAAAACAGATACATCTCAATAACTTGAATGATTGAGTCTCTTGGATAAAGCTTACAAAGTAGCTTTACAGAGGCAATAAAAGATAATTTCTTGTGTCTTGAGATAAGAACAATTAAAGGCTATGGGAAAATACATCTGTTGAATTCCTCCTGGCTCAGGCAAGTCTAACACTTAATACAGCTTTTTAATGCTTTATGATTTAGGAAGTTAGGTTATCTAATGGTAAATAATGAACTTTGTTTATCATTATCTTTTATTTGCTCATATTTTGATGATTCAAAAATGGCACCAATCTGATAGAGCAATTTAGAAGATAAATATTATCTTTATATATATTTTCCTTTCAATGTTATTTCCAGACATATCCATTTCATCATTCTCTATAATGAATTAGTGAAGCAAGTGGGTAATGTATTTTGTGTCCCCCATCAGTGACCTGGTTTAATTTTGTAGAAGGTACCATAGGGTGCCGAGAAGAAGGTACATCAATTTTTTTTAGAATGAAATGTTCTATAGATTTGGATATGTCAAATCCATTTTGTGCACTACTTCTGTTAGTTTCAATGTGTTTCTGTTTAGTATCCATTTCCATGATCTGTCCATTGATGATGGTTCAGGATTGAAGTCTCTGACTATTGTTTTGTGATGTGCAATATGTGCTTTGAGCTTTAATATATTTTTAAAAATTAATGTGGATACCCTTGTATTTGGAGCATAGATTTTCAGAATTGAGAGTTCATCTTGGTAGATTTTTCCTTTAACCAGTATGAAGTGTCCTTTCTTATCGTTTTTGGTAACTTTTGGTTGAAATTTGATTTTCTTCAATATTAGAATAGAATAGAATATTAGAGTGGCTGCTTCAATTTGTTTCTTTGGACAATTTGCTTCGAAATTGATTTTCCAGCCTTTTCTCTGAGGTAGTGTCTGTCTTTGATAAAATTTATTTATGCTCTATAGCCCTTCCTGGGAGTTATGGTGGCTGTCCTGCGCACCTATCTTAGGAAATCTTTGATCTTCCTAAACCATCCAAATTTCGTTTTGGAGGCTAAGTGCAGTGTGCTTGTGTTTATTTCACACAAAACATGGCTAGCATGTGTACCTGTTGTTTCGGTGCCCAATACGATCCTTTTCTTTTTCTCTCCGTGGAGCTCCATACCAAGCAGCGTTCCTCCAGCGTTTTTCTGTCATTCCTCAGGTCCCTGTTCAGACATCAGACTGTTGGAAGTTGACCTGCCGCTCACATGGACCTGGTTTCACCTGGTTGGCAAGCCAGGGCTGAAAAGAGAGGGGAACTAGGGGGTCAAGAGAAAAATGTAGCTAAGTCAAGGTTCCTAATCAAAGCTCAAATTTTTAATAGCAAATGTGCCTATAAACGGGGGCGGGGAGGGGTGAGGTGGGTGGGTGGGGGATGCCCATTCCGCCAATCCATTTTTCCAGCCTGGAACCAGCTTCAGGTGAAGATGTGGAGGATAGGGTGTAGTCTCTGGAATAGCTCAGCAGCCTCTCAGCAGGTAGTAGTGTCTTGATGGAGAACAGAGGCAGTGGCTGAACAATAGAGTGATCTAGGGAAGAAGGCTCCACCCTAGGTAATCTCCTTAGGTGCAGCAAGATCAAGTTCTGGTTCGGCCTGCTTCAGGCTTGGAGGGCGGGGGGGGGGGCTACACAATAATATTGGTAGATTGTGCCGCCCCACTCTAACTAATGTATAGATCATTGAAACAGAAACTAAATAGAGACACAGTGAAACTAAGAGAGGTTATGAAACAAATGGATTGAATAGATATATTCAGATTGTTTCACCCTAAATTAAAAGAATATATCTTCTTCTCAGGACCTCATTGTGCCTTCTCCAAAATGACCATATAATCTGTAAGAGAACAAACCTCAAACAATACAATATTGAAATAATCCCATGTATTTTATCAGATCACCTTGGACTAAGGCTAGACTTCCATAACAACCAAAAAACAGAAAACTTATATGCCCATGGAAACTTAACAACTCTCTACCTAGTGAGAAATTGGTCATGGAAGAAATAAAGAAAGTAATAAGGTGCCTAGTCCTTTCTGCTGGGGCAGATTCTTGGCTGGTCTACTCCAGTGAAGACATCATTTTCTGATCCAACCTAGACAACCTGATGCACACAGACCAGTTGATGATCTACTGCACTCAGAGTAGTTGAGGATTGGCTACACTCAGAGAAGTTGTACAACATCTTGAATGCTCCATTGAAGACCCAATAGTCTTAAGGCCTCCCAGGAGTTCTACTGAATCCAGTGCAAGAGATCAGCAGCTTCTCTACCCCTGTGAAGAGCTCCCAAGTTGGAGGCCAACACAAGGTGGTCTGCTATAGCCAAGAGTGCAGGAGTCCTAAAGTATCCTAGGGACAAAAGAGGCAGACTCCAGACAGTCACAAGACCAACAAACACCAGGGATATCCAGATGGCAAAAGGCAAATGCAAAACAATCAACAACAGAATCCAGTATACGTGGGCATCATCAGAATACAGTTCCCTCACAACAGCAAGCCCTGAATACAACAGACCTGAAAAATCAGAAAGGTGACACAAAATCATGTCTCGTGAAAATAATAGAGTATTTAAGAAGGATACAATAACTCACTGAAAGAAACACACACACACACACACACACACAAACTCACAGATAAACAGGAGTAGGAATTGAATAAAGTCATCCAGGACCTAAAAGTGGAAGTAGAAATAATAAAGAAAACACAAATGTAGGCAAACCTGGTAATGGAAAACCTAGGAAAGAGTTCAGGAGTTACAGATATAAGTATCACCAAAAGGATACAAGAGATAGACGAGAGAATCTCTAGCTGACAGGACCCTGATATAGCTATCTCTTGAGAGGCTATGCCAGTACCTGTCAAATACAGAAATGGATGCTCACATGCATCAATTGTATGGAACTCAGGGCCCCCAAGATGGAGCTAGAGAAAGTAACCAAGTAACTAAAGGGGCCTGAAACCATATAGGACGATCAACAATATAAACTAACCAATGCCCCTATAACTGTGTTTCTAGTTGCATAAGTATCAGAGGAAGGCCTAGTCAGCCATCAATAGGAGGAGAGGCCCTTGGTCTTATGAAGATCATATACTCCAGTACAGGGAAGACAGGGCCAGGAAGCAGTAGTGTGTGTGTTGGGGAGAAGGATGGGGGGAGGTTAAAGGGGACTTTTGTGATAGCATTTGAAATATAAATGAAGAAAATATCTAATAAAAATGAATTAAAAAAATAAAAAAGAAGAAGAGAGAATCTCAGGTGTAGAAGATACCATAGAAGAGATTGACAGCACAGTCAAAGAAAATTCAAAACATAAAAAAATCCTAACCCAAAGCATCCAAGAAATTCAGGACACAATGAAAAACAAACAAACATACGGAGGAATGATCATAATAGAGGAGAATTGAAAATTCCCAGCTTACTGGACCTGAAAACGTTTTCAACAAAATCATAGAAGAAAACTTCCCAAACCTAAAGAAAGAGTTGGCCATAAAGGTATAGGAACACTATAGGACACCAAATAATGGGACCGGAAAAGAAAATCCACCGTTAACATAATAATCACAACAGAAAAAGCACAAACACACACAAAAACAATATTAAAAGATTCAAGGGAAAAGGGCCAAGGAACATTCAAAGGTAGACCTACCAGAATTACACAAGACTTCTCAGTAGAGACTATGAAAGCCAGAAGAGCCTGGTCAGAGGTCATGCAAAATCTAAGAGAACACAAATGCCAGGTCAGTCTACTAGAGGAGAAAAAACACCCAATCAAGATATATGAAGAAATCAAAATATTCTAGGTCAAAATCATACTATATACCAGCCCAGCCCCACAGAGGTTCCTAGAAGGAAAACGTCAACACAAGGAAGGCACCTGCACCAAAGAAAGGAGAAGATATTAAGCATCTGACAACTACACCAAAAGGAGAGAACCACAAGCACAGAAAGCCATCCATAAAAACAAACATATCAGGAACCAACAGTCATCTCTCTTTAATATCTCTGAATATTAATGGACTCAACTAACCTATAAAGAAACATAAGCTAACAGATTGGATATGCAAACAAGAGCCAGTATTTTGTTGCATAGAAGAATCATATCTCAATAACAAAGGCAGGCACTATCTCAGAGTAAAAGGATGAAAAAAGCTTTCCCAAGAAATGGTCTCAGGAAACAAGCAGGATTTGCCATCCTATCATGCAATAAAATAGAATTTCAACCAAAATATATCAAGTGTGAAGATGGACACTTCAAATTCATCAAGTGGAAAAATCCACTAAGAAAAAGTGTCAATTCTGAAAATGTTTGCTCCAAATGCAAGAGTACCAATATTCATAAAAGAAACTTCACTAAAGCTCAAAACCTACATTGAATACCACAGAGTAATAGTGGGAGACTTCAATACACCACTCTTGACAATCGACAGGTCATTGAAACAGAAACTAAAGAGAGACATGGTGAAACAAAGAGAAGTTATGAACCAAATGAATTGAACAGATAGCTACAGAACATTTTACCCTAAAACAAAAGAATACACCTTCTTCTCAGCACCTCATAGTTCCTTCTCCAAAATCGACGATATCATTGGTCAGAAAACAACCCTTAACAGATAAAACAAGATTGAAATAATACCATGCATCCTATCAGATCACCCTGGCCTAGGGCTGGTCTTCAGAAACAGCAGAAAATATAGAAAGCTCACATAAACATGGATATTGAACAACTGTACTCAATGATAACTTAGGGAAGAATAAAGAAAGAAATTAAAGACTTTCTATAATTTCATGAAAATGTTGACACATCATACCCAAACTTATGGGACACAATGGAAACAGTGATAAGTGGAAAGTTCATTATACTATTTGCCCTTCCACTGAAATTGGAGAGATCTTAAGCTAACAATTTAAGAGAATACCTGAGAGCTCTAGAACAGAAAGAAGCATACTCACTTGAGTGGAGTAGAAGGCAGAAAACAGTCAAAATCAGGGACAAAATCAAGAAACACAAACAAAGAAAAAGATACAAAGAATCAACAAAACCAGAAGCTGGTTCTTTGAGAGAATCTGTAAGATAGATTAAACCCCTAGCCAGACTAATTAAAGGAGCAAGAGTCAGTGTCCAAATTAACAAAATCAGAAATGAAAGGGAGGCATAACAACAGAAACAAAGCAATTGCAAAAAAAAAAAATCAGATCCTACTCTAAAAGCCTATACTCAACACACCTGAAAAATATAAAAGAATTGGATGTTTTTATAGACAGATAACATATACCAAAGTTAAATCAAAAGTAGGTAAACTATCTAAACTGTCCCATATCACACAAGGATATAGAAGAAGTCATTAAAATTCTCCCAACCAAAGAAGCCCAGGGCCTGATAGATTTAGTGCAGAATTCTACCACACCTTCAAATAAGACCTCATACCAAATTTCCTCAAACTATTCCGTAAAATAGAAAGAGAACGGACACTACCTAACTTTTTCTATGAAGCCATAATTACTCTGACACCTAAACCACACAAGGACCCAACCAAAAAATAAAACCTCAGACCAATCTCGCTTATGAATATCTATGCAAAAATACCCAGTAAGATTCTTGCAAACTGATTTCAAGAACACATCAAAACCATCATTCACCATGAGTGAATTTACCATTCATTGAAGGGTATTGAGGGGTGACATAGGAAAAAGCCCTTAAGAACAATAGAAAAAATGGAAATATGCAATTATGGGTGTAGGATGTGGGAGGACCCTCTAGAATGTACCTACAACCTGGGAGGTGAGAGATTCTCAGGACTCAAAGGGAGGAACCTTAGATAAAATACACAACACTGGGGAGAGGGAGCTTGTACAGTCTACCTCCAGATGAAAGACAGGACATCTATTTGAGAGATGGGTTTGCCATCCCACAGTCAATAACTCTGACCCAGAATTATTCCTTTCTAAAAGAACTTCAGGGGAAAATATGAAAAAAAAAAAAAAAACAAACTGAAGGAAGTGACTAGTCAAATTTGGGATCCATCTCAAGGGGAGGCTCCAAGGCCTGTTACTATTATTTATGCTATGGTGTCCTTACAGACAGGAGCCTAGCATGGCCGCTCTCTGAGAGGCCCAACAAGTAGCTGACTGAGATAGATGTAGATACTTACACTCAACCAATGGACTGAAGTTGGAGACTCCTGTTTCCCTAGAATTAGGCAAACACTGGAAGAAGATGAGAAGGAGGGCAAATCCACAGTAAGACCAGTAGTCTCAACTATCCCAGATCCCTGAGATGTCTCAGATACTGAGCCATTAATCCAGACAACATACACTAACTTGCATGTGACAGCAACACACACACACAGACACACACATATGTATATGTATATGTGTATATATATATATATATATATATATATATATATATATATATATATATATATACAACAAAGGACTACCTGGTCTGGCTTCATTGAGAGAAGATGAATGTAACCCTGGAGAAACTTGAGGCCCCAAGGATTAGGGATGTCAGAGGGCTGGTGCAGTTGGGGGTTGGAAGTTGGAGGATTTGAAGAAGGCAAGGAAGAATGGTATGAGGAATTGTGGGAGGGAGGACTGGGAGGAGGGTAATGACTGGATTGTTAAAAAAAAATGAAGTTAATAATTAAAAATAAAAAAGTAAAAATTTTAAAATAAAATAAAATAAAATGCCCTGCAGCCAGATCTTATGGAGGCATTTTCTGAATTGAGGTTCCCTCCTTTAAGAAAAGTTGTGTCAAGTTGATATAAAACTATTATGTTATATAATATTATATAGTACAATTAAATTATGGGTATGGGTCATCACTTGTGTATGGAGGACAAAAAGAACTCTGTGGGGAGTTATTACTCCTTTCTGCTTTATGAATGATATGCAAAGAACTCATTACATCCCACTTGCAAAGCAGGTGCCTGTATTTGCTGTGCCAGCTATTGATTTTAACATTTTTTCCAACTTGAAGAAGGGCACTTTCAAAGTCATGTTAGGAGGCTACTCTGGTGGTCTCTACACTGTACTGGCTAGCCAATGGTAATAATAAATGACCCTCTGCTGTTACACAATTATAGCTGAGGAGAAATAAAAGTATTTTTCTCAGTGTGAGGGTTTGGGCAATGTATTTAGGTGTGATTGCCAGGGAAGAACCCACAGACAATAAAAGGATAGCAAACCTTATTCCTCCCTGGCATAATTAAAAAGTTTGTCCTAGGCTAGGATTATCAATAAGAGGGCTGATTCCATCCACACTCTGAGAGGGTGTCAGAGGTTTTGAATTTTCTAAATTCCACTGGTTTATGGTCTGAATTCCTTCATTGGATTAATGTGAGAAGAGGAATGCACCATCAGAGATGCTATTGGCACCTGCAGAAAGTTTCATTTGTTTCCCTCACAATTTATTTTTTTATTCATATTACATCCCAATTGCAGCCCCTCCCTTCTCTCCTCTTATCCTAGTCTTCCCTGAAAATGTGGACCTTACAGCTACTATCCATTTGTTGTGGATTGCCCTGTTGCTGTTTGTATTTTGATGCTAATTCTGCTTACCCAAGAGGAGGCTGCCTGGAACAAGGAGTGAAATACTCAGGTGAGTTCAGGTGAAACTTCCTCTAATGAACAAAGATTTCAAGGAATCAATCACTGGGTGAATAGACAGAACTTCCTGGTTGGAGAAAGGAGAGGAGAAGCAGGAGAGAGGTCTTTTGAATGGGAGAGTGGATGGAAGACATATGTAGGTACCATATGTTCCATATGATCCATATGTTCTTCTTCCACGAGAAGAATCAGAGGATCTTATCCAGGACAGTGAGCAACAGGTATTTATGTTAACACTGGCTTCAAACTTCATTTTTTAAAGGTGTTGCTGGAGGTGCGATAGGATACAGGTTAACCGGTGCTTGGTCCAATTTGGGTTTGACAGCGAAATATGTGGGGGACTAGAAACTTTGAATAAGGCAGTTGTCCACAGTTTTCAAAAGCTCCTTCAGGCAAGAGGGATAGGGTTTAAAATAATAGAACAGGAGGCTGTCTACAGTGGAGAACTGCATCAGGCTAGAGGAATAGGGTTTAAAATAATAAAATAAAAATAAAAATAAAAATAAAAATAAAAATAAAATAAAATAAAATAAAATAAAATAAAGGAAAATGGATTTTGAAACTCTCCCAGAGACAGAGAGAAAATCAGGGGACGCCCTGCTCTATACTCTCTGGCCCCTTTAGGAGACACTCTTAGATTTGGTTACATCAAGTTCTCTACATTCTCTGTGTTGTTTGTGTTTGGTGCACCAATATTTGTTCATGTGTCAATTCATGTCTCTCTTTGTTTCGTTGTATGAATGACTGTTTTTTGTGTTATCTGTTTGAAAATAAAAATGGCTAAGACTTTATCTGCTGGTTCAGCAGAGCCTGAGACTGGATCACACTTTAGCCAAGCATCAAACACAGCAGGGGAGCCACTGCTGAAAAAATGCTTTTAAAGAAAAGGAGTCTGTAGCTTCTTAGTTTTAAGGCAAAAAAAGCTGATAGTTGTTTTTTTCCTAGAAAAATCTCTGGAATCATGTTTATTGTGTTTAGCAAAAGACAAAGTCCTTTTTTTGTCTTATAATTATAGCTTTAAAAACTAAAATTCTTTGATTGGTCTAAATTTATAAGACCCTTGTAGCCTCTGCATTTGATTTTTAATGGTCTTAAATGTGTAACATTAGTAACAAGACAGCATTAAATTGGTAACTCAAGTTTGGAGTCTTTCAAACAGGTGGCATAAAGTAGGCAAAAATGTAGGCCTCTAAGGATACTTCTAGTTGAGATAATATTTAATGTGATTCTTATCCTAAAAGGTAGACTTAAAGATAAGATTTAAAACAATGACTCTTTAATGAAGCATTTAAATTTGCACTGTCATGCATTCACAATTATAAAATGGCAGCCAAAATTTCATAACATGATAGTAATGCTTCTAATATTGATTTTAAAGATGATAAATTGTTTTAAAATTGGATTTTGCTTTCCCAAGGTTGGAGATATTATCCTAATGTTGCAAAAGAAACTTAAAATTATGGTTAAAACTGCCAGTGTTCCATTGACTGCCACTTGCAGTTTGATCACAAATTTAAGATTTTCTACTCACCCACATATTGTTAACTAAGATTATTACAAGAGTAATCATCTTATGAGAGCACTAATACAGCTCTCTGTGGCCATAAAGCCATACAAAGCTCAGAGCAGGCTCAGAGAGGCTTGTGTTACTCTCTTTTGTTTTGCAAATCTTATGCCTAAGGAAGTTCTTGAAACTGGCCTCTCCCTGCCTCCAGGGGAATTTCTCTTTAGCTAAAATAACACTGTTGCAGATCTATCCAGATGTTGTTCTAATGAAGTTCAAATTCAAAGTTTATAAAAGATCAACCAGACAGTAGGACTTATAAAGGCAATACAATCTCCCTTGCCTACTTCATGTAAAGTTATTATAGGTTTAAAGGTTTGCTTTTTCCTTTGCATCTTGATAATTGTAAAGGGTTTGCTTCTAGTGAACTGGTAACCACTGGAAAATTTTGCCTCTACGTATGGTTAATAGAGCTTTACATTATGTAAGAAAAATTTTTATTGTCTCTGCTTTAATACAAGAAGCTAGGAGTTTGAATCTTTCACTGTATATTGTTTCCTAAGTGGAAAGATTTTCATTAGCTAATGCCTCTCAGGGGAACTTTACTTCAAATATTTGCTCTCACACAATGAGCTTTACAATTCTGGGGAGTAGCTGTTGCTCCAGAAATGATTCAGAGGCAATATCTTTTTAATATTTAGTGTTTTAGTTATAGTATAAAATTGTGGTACAGAAAACTAGAACAAAAATTTGATTTGCTTCAAAATTTTATTTTCAAAAGCTTCCAGAAGATGGTAATTGGCTAAGGCCTCACCTTAAGTTCTTAAAGTGCCTTAAACTTTTGTCGGATGTTATCTTGAGAGACACAAATTAACTGGTAAAGAACAAAAGGCTTTGCAGAAGATAAATGAAGCTTTTATAATTATCAATTATAGTCAATGGTAATTAAATATTAGCTGCTTATTTTAGTTATGGTTATTAAATGTGCCCACAGCAATTCTTTGGCAAGAGAAAACATTGATGTAAAATCATCTTTCTTTGCCTCAAAGTAAAGTTTTAACATCCGATTAAGGCTGCTGTGGTGCTAATAAAGAATTGTAAGATAAATTCATATATTTAAAAAACCTAAAACAAAAAATTGTGTCTTAAAAAAGTGACAAAGTATCTGTTCCTTGTTCCAAACAGCAATTAATTTGGTTATTGCAGTATATTGATATTTGGCCTATTACATACCATCATTTTAAATAAAATTGATAATCATCATCCTAAAGATAAGTTAAAGATTGTTTTTATGCATGCTTTTTTTTACCCGTCTATAAATTCATGCATGCATCCCAATTACTGTGTTTAAAAACAGCCCTTCTATGGGAGAAAAGTATACGTGAATTGGATCACATGCTTATTCTTTTGAGTTTCCTCCTGCTTCAGCACAGATAATTAAATGTGTGATGTAGATGGTGTTTTAAAATGTTGAATAACCAAGCTTTATTTTGTATATTAATAGTCAACATTATATTTCAGAGCTTACAATTGCTTAAAATTGTTCATCCCTCAGATACTATAAATTCTCAAATTTGCAATGGTTTGTGCATATATAACTCATAAGAAAAAAAATGCTGCTCTTTTAAGAAGACTTTTTTTTGGACATTTAAGAATTTGTCCTGGATTGCCTGGACATGACCCGTTAAGGCAATTCCATGCTGGATTTATATCTCAGACAGATCACAGGCCTTACATAAGAATAATCACGTTCTTTACATAATCAAAACAGTATTGGCTTAAGATAATATTTATGTAGCTTTAGAGTATGTGCATATAAAATTGTAAAGAAAAGAATTTGTTCTTGATGTCCTCAGATTCTACCTGTTTCCACATAATGGTATTAATTCTCAAGGACTTACACTTAATCAATTGCTGCAAATGAATGTTCTTATTTCTAATTAATAAATAACTAAATTATGCACATGTGACTATTAATAACTTTTCATGCTTTTTAGTTACAACCTCTCTTCAAGGGAAATAACTGAAAGTGTCGTCACTGCCCATGTTATATTAAAACTAACGATAACAGTCAAGTATTTGAGATGTTTCGTCAACAATTTAATATTTCTCAAAGACAAGGTATTAAACTATAGCTTCTTAAAAAACAAAGAAGGGGAGGAATTATATCCCTTTGCACATTATTTAAATTATATTTTTATTTAAGAATTTTGAAATTTGGATGTCAAAGAACTTAATAAATGCCTTATAGTATCTTAAAACTATACATAATCATGTCTAGGTGAGATGAAAATGATCTACTTATTGGCATATGGATTGATCCTGAACAGCTACCCTACTGAGGAAAGGGGGAAGCTTAGATTCTCTCCACAGAATGCTGAAAAAGCATCACAACTGTCAGAATGATTTGTGTGACAAACTGACCTGTAAATTCGCTTAGTGCCCTGACTGTGGTGACAAGAAAGCTGAATTAGGTATATGTTTTTGACCCACCTTTGCTTGCTTTTGTCCCAGATTGGACAGGCTAAGATGCCTTGCCTCAAGCTTTTTAACCTTATGGAACATAGAACATTAGAGACCATGGAATCTGATTTAGAAAGATTAGTCATAAGAAAGAGTTATAATGATTCTTCTCTTTCCTTCAATGTGACAGGTTATTGTAACTCAATCTTAGACTGGTCTAGTAATATTTCCAATATAACAGATTCCTATTGAAGACAGCTAAAAATCTTAAATAACTAGCAAAGTTAATTTGGGGCATAGCCTCCATTTTCAGAGAATCTCCAGCATTTCTGCTACTTCTCAAAGCCAACTCCCCCACACCAGGAGGTCAGAGTCCGATCTTGATCATTGCTAATTTGCAACTGAATAAAGTACCTAGGCTTCCACAAAGAAACTTTTATCCTGTTGCTTTCCAACTATCTAAACTTTGTTTTTCAAGCAGGTCTGTCTCTCCTTATAGCCTGATTTCAGCAAGTGTGCAGCCTCGCCTACAGCAAGCACAGGTGGCAGAAAATAATCAATATGAAGAAGCATATTCAGTATATATTTGTGGCTTTGGTCTGATTTGAGAATATTGTGCTATGAGGTCTGGACAGTCAATGACAGGCAACCAGTTTTCGGTGCCAGATCAATCTAAGACAGAGGTATATGGCGAGAGGCTGTGGTTTGTTAATAATATACCACAGAGCCATGTTTGTGTAAAATAAACAAAAAAAGCTGCATATATTCTCCTTGATGGATAAGAATGGCTTGGAAAATCTTAGATAATAAAACGGACACAACCACCAGCCACCAAAACTCCCAGGCAGGACTAGGGAGCATAAATAAATCTTATGTCTCGGTCCAGCTATGTTCATTATACATTTAGGGAGGAATTGTAGCCTCCCCCAGCCTGAAGTGGGCTGGCACAAATCTTGTTGCCACTGAGGTGGTGCCACCTGCGGTACAGCTTTCCGACTTGGCTGGCTCCTTTTTGAAGTGACAACTGCCCTGAGATTCTGCTAAATGCCGAGAGGCTGAACCTGTCTTCCTGAGACATTCGTGAAGAAGCAACCACCCTGGTGACCAAGTGCTGACAAAATGGCTCCAGGCACCAAGAGTGGAATTGGGGGGAATGGGCCTTCCCCCTTATAAGCACGGTCTCTTAGTATATTTGCAGGCCTTGAATAGACACGTGTCATGGTCTCCATTAATTTCTCTCTCAGTCTAAGTCTCTTTCAGCTCCAGCCTGAGTCCCAGGTATATGTAGTTCATGTAGGCCATGGGCTGGCATAAAAAACAAATTGATAAAAATCAGAGATGACTGTTGCGTCCAACTCGACCAGCAAGAAAAACGCAACCACAGGTTCTTCTTAAAGCAGTTTACTCAGGCAGCTTCTTCTTCAAATCCCCTGTGGTTCGGGGTACAAGCGCTTTTATCCACTCAAGCCACAATCATGCCTCAAACAATCACCACAGGTCATATCACCTCACCAGGCAGGCTTGCTCAGCCAATCAGGGATTAAGGGTGAGCCATCCACCAAATATGGGCTTGTTTACTTCCTGGCATAGATTTCCGTCTGGCTGGCCAGGGAGTCCGGAATGGCTTCCCACAATTCCCCCTATTATATTCTTTTGAAGCAAGCTCCATGGGTGAAGATAGAGGTCTGATCCCCAGTGTGCAGAAATAGAGGCCATGTACAGGATTGACTCTTAGGCTCACAGGTGTTTACTCAGAGCAACCCTGACCTGCTCCTGTGCCATTTTTCCTGGGGGAAGGACAGTAGGACACTCAACCCTCATGCAATCAGACATACCACCCAGAGATTGTCAAACAGCTTCCAGACTAACCTCTGTGCAGTGCTTAGCCTTACAACCCTGTGGAGCGATGGCTTCATTGTTCATTCTTCCTGGCAGCAAGCCAAATCTGAGGTGACTGCCCTGCTTCCACTGTGGCAAAAGCTTGCACCACCATGGCGGCAGTGCGGACCTGCGCATTCTGCAACTGACACATACACCATACACACAACATGCATGCCAAAACAAGGGCCACAGTGAGGGCACCTATCCCAGCCCATTCTTTCTCCATGCCAAGCCAGTATCCACTCAGGTACAATTCACAGTGACAATCGCTGAGCGAAACTCATTCATCTTGCCATCAAAATTTGCAGTCAAATTTAAACATTGACAGTATCCCCCATCTGGGTTCCACACCCATCAGGTGCAGACACATGCTCATCACCAGCAAGATCAGCTTCTTCATTTTGACAGCGTCACACTAGCCGCTCCAGAACCCACACTGGCTCTGCACGATTCTGTGGAAACACGAAAACAGACCCTCTCGCCCAGGCCAACAAGGGAACCGGATCCTGTAAGCACGTCCTTCCATTTAGCATACCCCAGTTTACTGGGGCTGGTATTATCCAATTGCAAAAAATTTAAGGTAAAAAGAGCTAAGGAGAGTCTTATCTTTGGGGTATGGTGATAGCCTATTCCCCCTTTTTGTTTTATTAATAATTCTTTTAAGTTTCTATGTGCTCGTTCAATGATTTCTTGACCTTGAGGAATTTATGGCAGGCTGTGTTTAACTTGTAATGGTTGGTGTCTTTCCCACAGCAACTTCTGTAATTGTAAGACCAAGGCTTGGATGGTACTATGAGCTTTTATTTGGCCAGCCACTTCTAGGGATAAAACTAAATTAACTACATATTGTGAATCTGAAATTTGATTAAAAGGAAAATCACAATCCTTAATGACCTCAATAACTATTTGTAATTCCACCATCTGTGGAGTACAGGGATAATACTGCCTGACCACAGGATCTTTCCCCTCTACATACGGTTTTTGATCCATCAGTAAACATGTTAACTACATCCTTAATGGGTGTTTTCCTCACCACTTGAGGAAAAACATGACTGGATGTTCCTTTAAAAAGGTCATTAAAGAATGTTTGGGATAATGATTATCAAATGGGCCCTCATTAACACAGGCTAAAATAGCCCACTCATCAATATTTGCTGTTCGGACCTTTTGCTGATACCCATCATAAGGGATTACAATAGAGCTGGGTTTTATACCAAAAAATTGTAAACAATACTGAATTCCCAACAAGGCCAAAGAAGCCACTGTTGTAGGGTAATGATCTAATTTCCTCTCAGCGCATATTTTGGAATGGATCCATAACAATGAGCCTTCTTGCCACAATAATCCTGTGGGTTGTATCTCAGTAGGTAATATTATCAAAATGATGGGTAACCCTTCTCTACAATGCTGAAGCTGGGCTTTAATCAATTCTTCTTCCACTAGGGTAAGGGCCTTACTAGCCTCAGATGTTTATTCCCTTTTGTAACTTAACTCTGAGTCTCCGTCTAAAATTTGAAACAGAGGTTTTAATTTAACATTTGGGATCTTCAAATAGGGCCGAATCCAATTGATATCACCTAACAATTTCTGAAAATCATTTAAAGTATGCAAGGAATCAACCCTCAACTGTATCTTTTGAGGCCAAATGGCTGTAGGGGCGATCTTTGCTCTTAAACAGGACACTATTTTTAACAAATCCCTACCCCATAAGGTAATGGGCAGCTCAAGCACATATGGTTGAAACATCCCATCATGCCCTTCCTTATCTTTCCAAGGAGCATCCTGGCTCTTACGTCTGGGCTCTTTGCATAGCCCAGGCCTGGTAATATTTGTACTGACTCCTGAATCGGCCATCCTTTTGGGTAGTCCTTAAACCAAAAGGCAGTAAGAGAAATTACCCAAATGGCTAGAAAAAGAAAGTAATCCATACACTGTCCCCATTACCCTCTTACTTTCACTACCCTCTTACTTTCACCTTCTCGTCTCCAGAGCAGGAGAGCCCTATCGTCTCTTACCCAGAGCCTTATTGTCTTTTTACAGAGAGTCTAATTGTCTCTTTAGCGAGAGCATTATTGTTTCTTACTGAGAGCCTTACTGTCTCTTTACCAAGAGACAGTAAGGCTCTCAAGATTTATCTCAATCCTGGGATGGTGAGTTACTTACCATACTCATCCTGTTGACAGAACCTGACTGCAGAAAATTCTGAACCTCTTCGGTGGGGGAGTCGGTTCCCTAGTTTCGGCACCATTTGTTGCATCCCACTCGACCAGCAAGGAAAACGCAACCACAGGTTCTTCTTAAAGCAGTTTACTCAGGCAGCTTCTCTTTTCAAATCCCCTGTGCATCGGGGTACAAGGGTTTTTATCCACTCAAGCCACAACCATGCCTCAACCAATCACCACAGGTCACATCACTTCACCAGGCAGGCTTGCTCAGCCAATCAGGGATTAAGGGTGAGCCATCCATCATATATGGGCTTGTTTACTGCCTGGCATAGATTTCCATCTGGCTGGCCAGGGAGTCTGGAATAGCTTCCCACAGATGACAAAGGAAGAACCCTTAAAGACCTTGGCTACAGACAAGAAGAAAGAGACAAAGTAGGATAAAAAGATAGGTGATGTATATATTTCTGTACAGGAAGATAGCTCGAGAACAAGCTGACATTTAAATGTCTATATGTAGCCAATAACACCTATTGGGTATAAAATTCTCATGACTTGTTGTTACATACAATCCTTTAAGATGGCATGAATAGAAATTTATATTTTAGCCAGGCGTTCGTGGCGCACGCCTTTAATCCCAGCACTCGGGAGGCAGAGGCAGGCGGATTTCTGAATTCGAGGCCAGCCTGGTCTACAGAGTGAGTTCCAGGACAGCCAGGGCTACACAGAGAAACCCTGTCTCGAAAAACCAAAAAAAAAAAAAAAAAAAAAGAAATTTATATTTCTTTGGTTATATGATCAAAGTAACCACTAAAGAAAAACAATTGTCTTTCTTTATTGATCTTCATTAATTAATTTTTGCACCTTATACCTTTGATATGAAGGTTTACAGAGCTATGTGTAGGTTGTAAGGTCTATACATTGTAGAATGAAAGAGGAGGAAGACAGGCCTGACAACATTATGGGACCTTCCATTCCATCTCCTTGATTGATTTTATCTCAACTACATTGAAGCTGTTTCCTCTAAAGACTTGCTTCCAGGACTTTTGCAGAACACCTAGCTTGTCCATCTAGCCATTCAGAATGTTATAATCAGGATGTCAGCTAAGCTGTAAAGTTGTTCAACACATAGAGATTGGAAGGCAAATGATGCCAAGTAGCCCTCCTTTGACAAAACTAATTTTCCTATTTCCTTTTGGGTCCACATAAGGGAATTCTTTTCCCTAATTCAGCTAAAAGCTAGCAAAAGAATTTTGTTGTTCCAGGCACTTAGTTTATACAATTTTTCAATTTACTCAAATAGACATGACTAAGAATAGTTAGGTTTCACAGTTCAGATATATTTTACATATTCTTCAAAGTGTCAGAAACCCACAGGATATGACATTTGACGCCATTTCCTTATTAAAGATCATTTGACTAGTACCATCTGTGCTCCTGGCAACACTCCCTTTTTGGTTCAAAGAAAAAACTGAGCAACAATGGAGTTTCTCCAGTTGTGGCAAGATACCTACTGGGCAAGAATTGCCCTAATTCATCTATTGACAAAAATACTGTGTGGGAAAGTGACACACTATGTGAAATAGTCAACTGATAGCTCTGACAAGAGAGGGAAACAAGTCCTTCATAATTCTGCTTTACATAGGTCTGTCAGATGATCCTGGGTCAGCACACCAAAGACTGATATTGCAACATTTTGAGGAATGAAGGTAGTAACTGTCTCTACACATTAGTAATTGCAGGTAATGTTTAAGTTGTTCTCATATTCTGACAAGGTTGTAGACTAGTTCTAGTGCCATACTCAACTCAAGTTATTTAACATCGAGAGAGATGATATCGGTTTGAGAGGATAGTTTTCACATGGTAATCCAAGCTAAATCCATGACATAATTCAGGTATAATATTGTAAGCACTTTAAGTTTACATAGATGTTTCATCTAAATTCACAAATATGATAATCTGAGTGTATCTCATACGTTATAATTCACATAATTGTAATGGTTGTGGTCAATTTATATCTTAGAGAAAAGAGGCTATTTTTGTACAAAATCAGGGAAATGTTGTGGATGGCTGTTTGTCTGTGGGTGTTTTTGAGAGAGTATTAGGAGAGTTCGCGAGTCCCACCAGAGATCTGGTGGTCTGGGTGTGTGGACACGGGAGGACTGCCGGATGCTTTTCACGTGGACCTGGATGGGTATCTGGCTGTGTTAAGTCACTGACCCCACATTGCGATGGTGGACAAGAGGCAGCCTCAGATACCAGATTCTCAGCCTCCAGCATTGCATGTGGATA
Organism: Mus caroli; assembly: GCF_978045245.1. Lineage (NCBI taxonomy): Eukaryota > Metazoa > Chordata > Mammalia > Rodentia > Muridae > Mus > Mus caroli. The sequence continues at coordinate 130,621,603 of NW_028227263.1, read as the reverse complement.
TGGCAGAGGAGCTGAGAACAGAATAGGGGCCCCAGGGTGGCACTTGGCCCCAGAGATAAGGGAAGAGGGAAGAGGGAGAGGCAGGTGCTGGATGATTCCCACACAGGCGAGAGTCCTTAGTCCAGTCCTTGGCTGCTCCATAGGAAGGTCTTCTGTCAGGAGTTTAGACATGGCTTGTTAGGAGAAAGCCTATCCCATTGTTCAAGCATGCTGGGCCTTGATAGTCAGAGACAGTCTATGATTTTAGAGCTTTACTGGAGAAATGCAGGGGGAAAGAGTAAAGGTAGAAAGAGAGAGAGACTGGTCATTGCTATAGGCAAGAAGGGGTCAAGCAGCCCGTCTTATGGTAGGCTAGCTATCTTGCTGTTGCTAGATTAGTTTGAGGAGGAGTCTAGCCAGCATGCCAAAAGCTTGGGACATTGTCTACATGACTGCTAGCCACACGCTTGTGAAGGCTGTGGGTTTTGACACTTTGTCAGGAGCCAGGGCTCCAGGAGACATGATCGAACTCCTTCAGACCCATGTAGGTGGAAATTACCACCCATCGGGTCACCCTGGGGTTCAAGCCCCCAGCTTTACTGGAGATCAGGCTGTCTGTGCATAGCTCATTGCCTTACAGGTGGCCCTGGTGCTGTTTGTAGTCTGATGTTAATTCTGCATTCCCAAGAGGGGCTTCCTCAATTAATAGTAGATCACATGTGAAACTTCTCCCCATTTTAACTGGTCAAATAAATGGTGGAGCCTGTGATTGGGCTGTAGAAGGGATAGTTGGGGAATGGAAGTTTTAGAGAGTGGAAGAAGTTTAGGGCATGATAGAGAAGAAGGACAGAGAAAGAAGAGGTAGAAGGAACATGGAACAGAACCACATGGCTTGGAGAAGCTGCAAGTAGCAAGGGATCTATCTCATACCTAGGAAATAGATTGGTATAGTGGTAGATCTCCCCAATCTAAGCGTACAGAATATAAACATAACAACTGACTTGTGTGTTATCTACATGGGCTGATTGGGGTTGAAAATTTACTGCAATATGAATTGACAGTCATTGGTAATTAATATTTCTCAACATCAATGTACTCAACTCCCCAATACAAAGTCACAGGCTAACAGAATGTGTGTGAAAATAGGATCCATCTTTCTGCTACACACAAGAAATACACTTCAGCAACAAAGATAGACATTACATCAGAGTAAATGGCTGGGACAAGATTTTTCAAGCAAATGTACCCAAGAACCAAGCTGGAGCAGCCATCCTAATATATAATAAAACAGACTTCCAACAAAAATGAATCCATAGATTGGGAAGGACTTTTCATACTCATCCAAGAATAAAATACTTCAAGATGATATCTCAATACTGAAATCCATTCCCTAAATGCAAGCGACCCACATTTATAAAACAATCATTACTAGCATTTAAATCACACATCAAACTCCACATATAATAGTGCAATACTATCACCTCACTCCTCCTACTGGGAATGCTATCTAGACAGAAAGTCAACAGAGAAATAATGAAACAAACAGATGTTAGAATGACCTGTCCAGCAGGTCCAGTTATTCGAGGGTCTTGAGGAGACCTTCTCCTAAGAACCAAATGGGGGGGAGAGAGAGACAAGAACCTTGTGTAATGAACAACACACAGAAGCAGTCTGAGTAGCATCACGGTCTCACTCTATTTAGCTAGGCTCAAGGCTTAAATGCACAAGCAAAAGGGGAAGTACTTCTCAGCAGGAGGAATGACGCAGCAGAAATGCACAAGCAAAGGAGGAAGTACTTCTTAGCAGGAGGGATGGGGTAGTGGAAATTTTTCTTTTGGCAACTACACGGGGAAGCAGGAACTTGGTGGTATCAGGGTACATCTTGTGGTCAGGACATCCAGCACTGACTTAGGGCTGGAAAAATCTGTGGTTGTTCTCAGAGCGGTGCATCGGTGGCCCTCTTTTGACCCCCTTTTCTTCTTAGGGGGAGAGGCCCAATTCAGAGATCAGGACAATAGTGTTGTCTAAATAGCTCCCAACATTAGAACTCAAAATAACCTAACAGATATGTACAGAATATTTTACGCAAAAATGAAAGAATATATTGTCTTCTCATCTTATAACAGAACTTTCTTAAAAATTGACCATGTAATCAGTTCCAAAGCAAATTTCATCAGATACAAAAAATCGAAATAACCTCCTATATCTTATCAGATCCCCATGGATTACGTCTGGGCTTCAACAAGAACAAGAGAAATAGCAGAAAGCCTACAAACTGAAGGAGACTGACAACTCTACTGAATGACTACTGGGACATGGATGAAATAAAGAAGAAATAAAAGACCTTATAGAATTCAATGACAATGAAAACATAACATAACAAACTTATGATACACAAAGAAAGCAGTGCTAGGAGGAAAATTCATGGTACTAAATGCTTTCATAAAGAAATTGATGAGTTATCATGCTAGCTACTTAATAATACACCTGAAAGCTCTAGAACATAAAGAAGACAACATACAAGAGGAGTAGATTAGAGGAAATGATCAACCTCAAGTCTGAGATCAATAAATTACAAGAAAAGAGTACAATACAAACATACAATGAAGCAAATAATTGGCTTTTTGTTTGTTTTTGAGAAAATCATTAAAATAGACAAGACTTCAGCTAACTTAAATAAAGACAGAAAAGAATTTTCAAATTTTCAAAATCAGAAATGAAAGGGGGACATAACAACAGACAAATAGGAAATACAAAGAATCATTATGTATTACTTCAAAAGCCTGTACACATAAAGTGGAATATAGAAGTAAAATCAATGATTTTCCTGATAGATTTCACTTAACAAACTTAAGTCAAGATCAGGTAAACAATTTAAATTGAATTATAACCGCCAAAGAAACAAAAGTAGTCATAAAGCTCTTTCATTCCAAGGAAAACAAAGAAAGAAACAAACAGACAGACAAACAAGCCTCGGGAGAGATGGTTTTAGCACAGAATTCTACTAGACTTTCAAAGAAGAGCTAATACTGATAGCTTTTCAAATTATTCTACAAAATATAAACAGAAGGAAAATTGCCAAATTCATTTTATGAGTTAACTGTCACCCTTATTTCTAAACAACAAAAAGACAAAACCAAGAATGAGAAATACAGATAAATTTTCGTTATAAACATTGATGCAAAAGTACTCAACAAAATACTTGCAATCCCAATCCAAGACCACATCAAAATCATAATCCACAATGATCAAATAGGGTTCATCCCAGGAATGCAGGGATGTTCAACATACAAAAATCTACCAATATTCTCTACCATATAAACAAACAAACAGAATGTGAAAAATAACATGTGATCACCTTGTCAGATTATGAAAAAAAAAAAAAACTTTGACAAAATCCAACATTCCTACTTTATTTTAAATGTCTTCGAGTTATCAGGGGTACATTACGTACTTAAACATAATTAAGGTAATATACATCAGGCTAATAGCCAAAATCAAATTAAATGGAGAGAAACCTAATACAATTCCACCAAAATCATATAGAAGATAAGGCTATCCTCTCTCACCATATCTATTAAATGTAGTACTTGAAGTTCTAGATAGAGCAATAATACAACAAAAGAAGATCAAGGAGATACAAATTGGAAAGGAAGAAGTCAAAATATCACTATGTGCAGATAATGTGATAGTATACATAAGTGACCACTAAAATTCTATCAAAGAACACTTACAGCTGATAAACATCTTCAGCCAAGTAGCTGTATACAAAAATTAACTAAAAAATTATTAACCTTCCTTTACACAAAAGATGAATGGGCTAAAGGGTGGGCATGGTTGCACACAACTAAATCCCAACAATTGGGAGACAGAGGCAGGCAGATTTCTGAGTTCCAGGCCAGCCTGATCTACAAAGTGAGTTCCAGGACAGCCAGACTTATACAGAGAAAACCCTGTCACAAAAAACCAAAAAGCCAAAAAAAAAAAAAAAAGACAAAGAAAGAAAGAAAGAAAGAAAGAAAGAAAGAAAGAAAGAAAGAAAGAAAGAAAGAAAAAAAGAAAAATTAGGAAACAAACCCTTCAGAATAGCCACATATAATACAAAATACATTGCTGTGACTCTAAACAAGCAAGTGAAAGATTTGTATAATAAGATTTTCAAGTGTCTGAAAAGAAATTGAAGAAGAAATCAGAAGATGGCATCATCTATCATGCTCATGTACAAGTAGGATTAACATAGTAAAAATGGCCATTTTACCAAAAGCAATCTATAGATTCAGTGAGACTTCTATAAAAATTCCTACAGACTTCTTTATCCACCTTAGAAGAATAACTCTTCATTTTATGTGGTTAAAAACAAAACAAAACAAAACATAACAAAACAAAACAAAACAAAACAAACAAAACAAAACAAAACAAGAAAGCTAAAAACTCCTGTACAAGAACTTCTGGGATGTATGACCATCTGTGTTCTCAACCTCTACTACAGAGCTCAGGGATTATTATGAAAGAATTGTGGGTAAGATTGAAGGAGCTGGAAGTGTCAAGATCATCAGAAGAAAACCCGCAGAGCCAATTAACCTGGGTCTATGGGGGCTCCCAGAGACTGAACCACCAACAAAAGAGTATGCACTGGTTGGATTTAGGCTGCCTGTACATATGTAACAAGTATACATCTTAGTCTTCATGTGTGTCTCATGAAGACTAATTGAACCGGGGGTGGGCTGTCTCTGACTAAGACTCTGTTGCCTCCTTTTGTATCCCTTTCCCACAGTTGGGCTGCCCTGTCTGGCCTCAGTGGGAGAGGATGTACTTAGTTCTATGCGATTTGATGCACCAGGGTGGGTTTGTCCCTGAGTGGGTGAATGCAAGGGAACCCCCTTCCTTGAGGAGAGGGGACAGAATGAGGAAGTTGTAAGTGTGCAGCTGGGAGGAGAGTAGCGAGGTGGCTGCAAGAAGGATGTAAATAGAATAAATAAACAAATGAAAACGTTAAGAATATATATATTTCCTTGCAAATAATGAAGCTGGTATTCATGCAAAGTATGATAAATGCACAAATACTGAGTAATTCTTGTGCAATTTCCATAGTGTCACACTTAGAAAAATTTTCATGTCCAATCTCATTCAATAAAACTACATATAAATGACCTATTTAAATGAAAATAAAATGTTTTAAAGCTGGAATTCTATAAAGTGAATTGGAATTTGCTGATAATACACAACAAGACAATAATAATAGTAGCAAATATATGATGACTCAAGATTCCATGGTTCTAGGCTGAAGAGATGACTCTCAAAGATGGAGAGATATTAGTAGTACTGTATGGCTTAGGTAGAGGACCTGAGATGAGTTCCTAGGACCCAAAGAAGGAAGTTTACAGCTACATTCAACTGCAGGTCCCTCGGAACCAAGGCACTCTTCTGGCCTCTGTAGGTACTACAAACAGAAAGGTATACACACCAGCACTACCACCACTACTGTTGCTACTACTAGTATTAGTAACACAAGGTTTTAAAAATTCACTCTCACAATTCCACAACAGGATTTATTCTATGACCACATCCAGGCATTCAAGATATAGAACAACAGGAACATAAACATCAATTTTCATATATTATCTAGAAGTTTTGAAAACTTATTCCCATGGGAACATCCCTGGTGGGAATCCAGCCATTTTCTCCTGGTAAACTTTATCAAAGGCTTCAGCTTGGGCTACTGTGAAGTGATTCTTCCAGTCCCCAGTTGTGCCTGTAAAATGTGAATAAGATATATAGGTGGATTAATAATTGTTGTAACACTAAACTAGCTCTTCCCATCATATGCTTTTACCTTCTGTTTGATAATGATCACACAGTTAATATGCTACAACCACTCCCGTAGTGACTCATATTACAGGTTTAGAAATCTGGAAGCAGACCTGAGGCACAGTTTCAAGGAAAGAGCCTCCTGGAACCTTGGCATTCCCATAGCTAGAATGCCCCAGATTTCTCTCTGCAATGTTGTGGAGGGTCTTGCATGTTTTCTTACGGTGTTTTACTGGATAAGATTTAGAAGTCTCAGGGTAAGCTTAGCAAAGTATATTTAGAATCTTCATTACAGCCAGGTGTAGCAGACTACATTGCATATTAGAAGCAAGTTGGTGAATTCTTCTGACAAATGGAGATTCCCTACAGATACTTAACAGCCAAGTTACACTCATATGCAAGAATTTACCAATGCCTAGGAAATAGGAGGGTTGTGGTTTTGCATTATTCATGAGAAGGTCTGCTAGAGCAGAAAGCCCTGGTGCTAGCTTTCACAAGGCTCAAAGAAGAAGGACAAATTGTGACTATGTTGTGAAATCCTTACCTATCATTAGCTGACTCTAGACAGGGCTGTTCTATCTTTACTCTAAATATTACCTGGTTCCTGTAAGTCTTTTGAAGTCATTTCTCTGTTTTGTGCCATGTACTTCAACATACTTTGCCTGCTGTGACACCCTACTCCTTTCTTTCTGTATTATATAAGAGTGGTGTTCGATTTGTGACAATACATTCAGATTCAGCACACTCTCTCCTCTCTGTGTCTGTCAGTGAATTCTCCCAGACTCCATGCTCACCTGTTGGAACCTTGATTCCCATGGATTGAGGGGGGCCAACTGAGCCCTGTCCTTGGCATTAATAAATCAAACTATCATTTCCTGTAGTAAATTTCTCTCTCTCTCTCTCTCTCTCTCTCTCTCTCTCTCTCTCTCTCTCTCTCTCTCTCTCTCTCTCTCTCTCTCTCTCTCTCTCTCTCTCTCTCTCCCTCCCTGAAACAGGGTTTCTCTGGCTGTCCTGTAACTCACTTTGTAGACCAGGCTGGCCTGGAGCTCAGAAATCTGCCTGCCTCTGCCTTCCCAGTGCTGGCTGGGAGTAAAGGCGTGTGCCACCATGCCCTACCGAAAATTTCTTCAGTCCTGAAATCATATATGCAAACTTCACCCTCTGTCTAAATTATGTCCTACCTTTTCCTCTCTCACCAATATGCTAGACAATCTAACAGCAGCAACAATGGCTTGATCATTTTATATATACACAGATTATTCCTGCTTCCCATCAAACCTGTTCCTATCATGCTATCCTACTCAGCAGGTTTTATCATCTCAATGATCCAAACAGACTTCAAGTGTTCTGTCTACTTCTTAGTATTTACTTATAGAAGTAAATAATTTTAAAGCAACTTTTAACCAATATCTTAAAGTAGTTTCTACTTATGTGTGTGTGTGGTCACATGAGTGCTGCAAATACACACAGTTATGAGCAGCATTTCAGGTGCCTTGATTTTCTCACCTTTTACAGTGGACCCAGTCCCTCCCAGCTGAGGGCATTGAAGGACTCTGTTTCACTCATCCATGGTGTTTGGTGATACACGAAGATCTGTATAATTTAAGCCCCTGTTCTATGTAGCACTGTGTCTTATGAACATATATTGTTTTTCACCACTCCATTCCAGAATGTCTTTAGTTTGAAACTTAGATATCAATCAACTGCTCACGCTGTGTTGTATCTTCCTTCACTCTAGAGGGCTAATATTTTTCATATAATTACATCTTGGTCTTTGTCTCTTTATTAATGATACTGTAACCTTCTCTTCCCATCTTAACTCCATTTACAATCTAGCAGGCCCCATCATTGCTTTATTTCCTAGCTGTGACACTGTTATATGTACCATGCATTTATGCTTTGAATATACACACAGAATATGCATCTAATATATTTGAAAAGAAAGTGATTCTGAAATTACTAAATGGTTCATTTTACAAAGAGTGCCAAACATATAGGATATACTCAGTGTGGGATTTTCAAATAAATTCATGAATACCTGAGAAAGGTATAGTCAGTGCTCCTATTTTGCTGATGAGGAAACATTAGTCTTTGAGATGTTATCATTATGACAGTGATTGGTGTGTATTTGAATCCAAAAAGAATGACAATAGAAGCCATTCTTTTCTTTATCACATACTTTCTTTCTGTATCATCACATAAGTTAATTTTAATTCACCAGAGGTCTATACTAAAGAAAATATAAAGAATTCATAAAAATGTAAATCCTTGATACAGCATATGAAAATAATATACTATAATTGATATGAATGTAAAATGTCATCTAATGAGATGGTATCTATTAATATCCATTGTGCTCTCAGGTTCTTTCTTTTCTTTATTAGAATACGTTTTCTTGTTTTTGACAGCATGCCTGGATCCTGATAAGCCAAAGCAGATAGATACTAGACTACAAGCATCTCAACAAATTCAATATGGATTCCCAATGGAATAAATCAGTCCATCTGAGAAACCACATTTTTGGAGGTACACACATGGAGTTGTAAGTTCACCTATGTGCAAATTCTGTGCACCTTATTGTAATTTTATTTTCTTTCCTTATTTCTAAAAATCTCCCCAATCTTTTGTGTGTTAGATGGCAGGATAACCCTAACATGTGGTGGCTTAACTCTTATTGAAAAAGAACTTCCTTATAGTTCTGGAGGCTGCAGATCTCACATCAGAGTATTGTCCAAACCTTTGTAGGATTTTCTTTTTGGCCTGAAGATGGCAGGTTTCTTCCTCTGTCCTTGGGTCATCTTCCCTTTTTGACTCTGATTAATGTCTTCTGAAGATACCAGTGAAAATGATCAATGGCCCAACTACTGTGTCCATTAAACATATACTCTGAAGCAATGGGTACAGGGAATTTTGAGTGTTGCCAGAATATGTATCCTATACATGTCTTGATTGTGGCATTGTCTTTACAAAGTCTTGTCAACCAAACAGGGGCTAAATATCTCTCTAGTGTGCATTTCCTGCAGAGCCTAAATATTGAATTATAATGACTACAATTGCACGAGGAAAATCATTGCTTGGAGATTAAAACCAGATGCATCTCAACAACTTGAGTGATTGAGTCTCTGGGATAAAGCTTACAAAGTAGCTCTGCAGAGGCAATAAAAGATAATTTCTTGTGTCTTGAGATGAGAACAATTAAAGGATATGGAAAAATAGGTCTAGTGAATTAGCATTATCTTTGATTTGCTCATAGTTTGATGATTCAAAACTGGCACCAATGTGATAGAGGAATTGAGAAGACAAATATTATCTTTATATACATTTTACTTTCAAAGTTATTTCCAGACATATCCAATTCATCATTGTCTATAATGAATTAGTGAAGCAAGTGGGTAATGTATTTGGTGTCCCCCATCAGTGACCTGGTTTTCAGAATTCCCTGGCTTAAAGGATATTGGTGTCACACTAGTATAAGAAAAAATAATCCCTCAAAATAAAAGCTGTCTTCAAATGCAAAAAATCATATGCTACATATAATCACTTTGATAATTAAATTTCAAAAGATTAATGAGGTCTTATCAAGTATTTTGGCAGAACTATATTATAATTAGTGTGTATGTATGTATGTATGTATGTATGTATGTATGTATGTATGTATGTATGTGTTCCTGTTATCATCTGTGCTGCATGACAAATAGTATTTCTATTCAGAAGAGATTAAATCCAAGTGTGGTCTCATCCTAAAAGAATCTTCCTGGAAAAGCAGAAACAACAGTTATCTTCATGGAATTTTGTCTTAAATTCCATTCCATCTGCTCTGATTTGTCTCTGCTAAAGCTTTTGCTTGTTAGTTTCCTTATTCCTTTGCTGTTAAAAGAGCTACTTCATTCCTTTAGCTATGTAATAACAGACTTTTATTTTCTTACAATGTTTTAACTCTGCCAAATTCTCATTCATTATAGGAAATCAAGAAACAGAACACTTTGCTTTGGTGAGACATTCATTTCTAGTGCAGAGAAATATGTCTCCACAGAGTCTGGAGTGCACGAGTCTGAGGGAAGCTGGCAAGAACAGTTTATTCTTCTACATGCCTTGATCTTTAGTGTATAGATTTCCATTTTCTTTTAGTGAGTGGTGACATATCTTTATGTTTAAATCTCAGTCAAAATTTCGTATTATTTGGATAGTATGAGTACTAGATTAAATACAATCTGGTAACTACTTAGACTTCCTTTTTTCTACAAAAACTCCTGATATCCCTATATTTTTAGTTTCCATTCTTACACTCCAAAGCAGTCGATGGAAGGTAAAGTCTGAAACATTTTAAGTATGGATAAAGGAAATTAAACTCATAATTTTTACTTCATTCATTTATACCCATGTTTTTATTTAGTGTTAAATATCTAATGACTGACACCTTCTTTCTTCTACTCTCAGTTCCATCTCACCTATCATTATCTAATTAGGTCTGGGTGAGGCACAAGATCTGATTCATTCTGGCAAAGTCAATCCAGAACTGTACAGCTATGAAACCACACACACAAACAATCTGTTCCCAGCATAGAAAGAGTTGGCACATAAATAAAGAGGATTGAAATTCCCCTTCCAGGAGAGATAATTCCAAAGAAGAGAGGGGTCTTGAACCTATGTAATCTAAATAGGTTGGCAAATAACATCAGAATTTAACACTAGAAAATTTTTTTAGAACTATTGGACTTGGCGTCCACTGGACAGCAATCTTGACCTGGTCAACATCTTTTCCAGCTGTTAAGGTAATTTTTGTTGTCTTATGGTTATCATCTTAGATATATCTTTGGTCTAATGCATTACACTTTTTTATTTTATATTTTAGAGATGAGGAATATGATACAGGGAACTTGACAAAATGCCTCATAGAACACTGACCTCTTTCCCATTTTTTTCATTGAAGTTATTGGACATGACCACCTCCAATCCCAAGTTCATATCCCAGAATAAATCAGCTTTGCAGATTATTTGAAGCCCATATCTTCTCCATAAAACCATTACCTGTTGTGTCTGTGAGAAGCTATCGGTGATGAGCAGTGACTTTCAGTACATTACCAACTACTTAGAGCTTTATTGCCACAACAACCCCTTCACATGTTCTGACATATTCTGAAGCTAGATGATCTCTTTACCTTTTCTCATGAGCTTCAAGCCATTAGTAATCTGATCTTCCTTAACGAGACTAAAATTGGACATGTTGTTTTCTTTCATGGCTTGGAAAGAGCTGTACTTGAGGACGAGATCCAGCTCATCTGGCCCTAATTTTTTTCCTAGGAAGTCACAGATCTTCTTTATGGTTCCCTTTGTATCCTAAAAGAAGAACAAACTGAAATGAGGGCAATAAACACAGAGCACTGAGAGAAAAGTTTAAAAAATGGGATCTGTGTATGGGGATGATCAAAGTGTTGTGAAAGGGCATCATCAAATGAGAGAGCATGAATAGGAATTAGGCAATAAAAGAAATGGAACAAAGGGAGGAAGGAATCACACTCAACATTTATATATTGAGTGTGCTTGCAATGTGGCTCATCTATGGTGTCTAAAAGTCAGAGGCTGGGGATTCTTTTTAGGGAGGAGAAAATGTAAGAGAGAGATTCTCATAGAACCAAGGTTAAATTTAAACTTGCTTTTTAGAGGATCATGACCTTGAATTTCAGACCTTCCTTGTCCCTCTCCATAGTGCTAAGGTCACACGTGTGTGCTGATGCACTCACTCATTATACTGAGTTTTTTTTCTTAATACAGGGCCTCACTATGGAGTTTTTCTTGTGTGTTGGAAGTTGCTGTGGCGATTAGTATATGTCAAGCTCACACAGATCAGAAATCCATCTATCTGGCTTTTTCCTTCCAAGTTCTGGAACTGAAAGTATGTACAACCATAACTATCCTGCCCTGGGACATTTAAAGAAACTTATAGAAATGCTGCTAAACAATGATCAAGGCAAATGAAGACATGTGCACAAAATCCTCAGCAGATATTAATGTTAGAGCCAGATAATACTGTTTGCTTAGGCTAACTGACAACAATCCAGATTTTATGACAGTTTCATGGAAATGTTCTCAATATTTATTACTTGAGGGTACTTCTGAGAGATTTTGTTTTGAGTAAGCATCTCAGGTGGTGGCTCAGGTGGTCATCACATTCCCAATTTTTCTGTCTCAGATCTTTAACCGTTGCAATGATGTCAGTGTACTACCACAATTAATTTAATCTTCTGATATAATCATTACAAGGTAAAATCTTTTTTTTTTACTTTTATTTTTCTTTTTTTTTTGTTTTTTTGTTCTTTACAAGGTAAAATCTTAGAACAACAAAAATTGTGCTTTCATTCCTAGCCCTCCCCCTGGGGACATGAGGTTTTATTGGTTTAAAACTTTTTTTTTTACATATTTATCAGAGTACTGCTTAATATTTCATACAAATGTAAACAATCATGATAATAACTGAAAAGAATGTGTTAATGGTCAGATAGAAGACTTATTGGAATATGCAGTAGTGTGTAGCAGACAGCTGGGTAGTGATCCTTTCTTGGGAAAACTGAACTTAATGATGATTAAGTAAAAGATTCTACATATGGGAAAAAGAGTATGATGAAACTTTTTTAATTATTTAAGTTTATTTATTTTGTACACTCTATATTTTATTCCCTTATATCCTGATCCACCCTATGACTGTTCCACATTGCATACATCCTCCCCACCATGGTATCTCTATGGGGGTGTCCTCCCAAACCCAGCTGACGTCTAATCTCCCTGTGTCCTTCTTTCTCCCAAGGGTTAGATGCATCATCTTTGAATGAACAGTGACCCAAAAATTTTCTATTGTATATGTGTTGAGGGCCTCATATCAGCTGGTGTATGCTGTCTGGTGGTCCACTGTTTGAAAGATCTCAGGGGTCCAGATTAATCGAGACTCTTTGTCCTCCTAAAGGATCACCCTTCTCCTTTCAACGTACTCTAATTCAAAAACAAGTGTTAGCTGCTTCTGTCCATTGGGTGGTTGCAAACATTTGCCTCTGATTCTTTCATCTGCTTGCTGGGTTTTTCAGAGGGCATTCATCATAGGTCCCTTTTTGTAAGCTATCCATAGACTCAGAAATAGTGTCAGACCTTCTGACCTCCCCTTGAACTGGACCCCACTTTGGGTCTTTTGCTGGACCTTCTTTTCCTCAGGTTCCTCTCCATTTCCAACCCTGTCATTCTTTCAGACAGGAAAAATTATGGGTTAAACTTATGACTGTGGGATGGGCCCACTCTCCTTCATTTGATGCCCTGTCTTCCTGCAGAAGGTGGAGGTAGGGTCTATAACATCCTGCTCCCAAATGCATGGAAATTCATCTAAGTTCTCTCCCTTTGAGTCCTGAGAGTCTTTAACTTCCCAGGTCTCTGGTGCATTCTGGAGGGTCCCCCCAACCTCCTATTTTCAGAGGATGCCTGTTTCCATTCTTTCTGCTGGACATCAGAGTTTCAGTCCTTTTCCTTCACCCAATACTGTATCAGGTTCACCTCTCCGTCCCAGTTCCCCCATACACGTTCCCTCCCAGGTTCCTCCCTTCTGCTTCCTCAGAGATAAACACTCCAAGGTCTAATTTAATTTTGAATAATTGCATCTTTCAGTTTTTGTCTGGTTGCACTTTTTCTTTTTATTAATAAATATTTTTCTCCATTCCTAGAGGGGAGCAGGTAGGTTGAGAGCAGATCTTTGGCTTTCTCTCTGCCTTTCTAGATCCCATGCCTAATTTTCATCTTTTTTATTGTTGTTGTTGTTGTAATAGGTTCTTGTACTTAACTGAGTGGTAACTGTAACGTCACCTTTTTTATGTCTTCATAGTATAGTACCAAGAAGTTGTCCCATTCTCACATGGACAGCCAGCCACGGACATGCTCAAACCATGATCCATATATGACTGTGTACAGGGAGAAGTAAAGTCTCAATTACAAAGTAATAACACAGTGTCTGCTTGACTTTCTTCATTTTCTGAAAGCAACAGCAGAAAGCTTCACTATGAAAAATCTAACTAGTCTGTATTTATAGCATTAAACATGATGTTTGAGGTTAACACAGATATAGAGAACTGATAAAATCAAGTTCATTATCAAACTCATTACCACACAGCTTTACCATTGATGCCAAGAGGAGATATTCTACTGTCAAGGTGCAAGGACAGAGGTGTGTGCTGGGGGAAATCTATCACAACAATACAGAAATCTAGAGGTGATTTCTGTAAGTTCCTGCCTACTGGTGAGTTGTATGAAGAAAACACAACGATTTGATAACAGAGATGGGAGAACAGTATTTTATATGGTGTTGGAAAGAAAGATTTCCATCAGTACAGCAACCTACATGGAAGAAATCTAATAGATGTATGAATCAAAGCTATATGACATCATTAATAATCATCTCAACAAAGTTAGTTAAGGGGATCAGGCTCCTTTGAGTGAGTGTGTGTGTGTGTGTGTGTGTGTGTGTGTAAGAGATGGAGAGAGAGAGGGAGAGAGAGATAGAGAATATGTTTGTGAGGTTTTAGAGTATATAAGAGAACTATATAAGGCACTGCCAAGTGGGGAAGACAAGAGACAGGAATTTCAACAGAATATCTCAACGCAGCATACCTATGTCTACAATTCCCTTTGGGAGTATATAGGGGTATCCTTTCCATTTCTCAATTTTCAATTTTCAGTTTCTGATGTTCTACATAGTGCTCTTTTCCTGAGTTGAACTCACATGCTGCAATATAGATGTGCAAGGTCAGAGGTGTCCAGTAGTGCAATAATGACACAATTGTTATGGGGTTACTTAAATGATGTCTGATTGGATTTGAGGCTTGATCCTTGAGATGGAATTCATGCCTGGTACTATAATCCTGGTTATGAACCCATGGTTGATGATGTCATAGTTCCAAACTAGGATTCCGACTGTCAATTTACTAAATGGTCATATTGTCAAACTACAGTCTAAATATTTGTATTTATACCTGTGGATTTGTGCTGTTCTATATCTTTGTTAGAGATTAATTTTGCAACTATCTCTGGTTAATGTAGACTCAGAAGTGATCAAAATGTGCAGCATAATTGTGAGTGTTCAGTCATTGATATATCATTCCTTACCCAAGGCTCAGGAAATACCATGGAACAGGAAGTAGAAAGTAAAAGCTAGAGAATGTGGTGGAATGCTTTGAAATTTGGAATGCTCTGTAAATATTGTCCTTTGAACATAAATTAGCTGTTATGCAAATGTGCTCATATCACCAATGGTTGCCTAAAGAAAAACTGCATAACATAAAGCTGGTTAATATTCCAGGATGCATGGGAGAGGGTGTCCTGAATCTGTACTCCTCACTGAGGATCTATTTGCAGTTGATGACTGCTAGATGAGAAAGACTTCCACACCCTTTCCATATAGGACCACTGTTATGGTTCTAGTACCCACATGGACGGCCCCACATCCATGCACATATGAACATCACAAATTAGCATTAGGGGGTTGTATTGTTTAGAAAAAAATTAAGTTCCACTATGGACATATTATGTGATGTATAATGTGTTAGAATACATACTGGCAAACCTGGCAGAATATGATATAACATATTCATTTTTTTATCTTTGGAAGAATAGAAATATTATGTAAAAATCACAAAAAATTTGAAAACTAAATCAAGCACAAACAAAGGACATAGGAAAATCTAATGCTTGTCTAAATAAAATTCTAAAAGCAGATAATTCAGGATGAAGAAGCCAATATATGATGCCAATTCACTTTACTTTTGAAGGACACCAGTTCCAATATCTAAGACATATTTATTCCAAGAATGAGTTTTTAAATCTTCTTCAGAAACCACCTCATGATGAATTTTCATGATAGTTTAGTTCATCTCTTATCCACTATCAGAAAAGTGTATCCATGTAGTAAACAGAGATTAAGTCACAGACCCACAGCTCCTATTGGTGCAGACAATATGAGACTTTGGAGTGGTGAGCAGTAATTTGGATTCTATATTAAACCTTTTGCTCCAATGTTTAGGTATCATATTGGATGTGGATGTAACATATTATAGAGGCAGAGGTGGTGGATGACTTGACTAAAACAGTGTTTTATGAACACTTCATGGCAGTTGGACACATTAACTCACTAGTTATGACAGTATGTGCAAGACCTGTGTAAGCTCAAGAGAGACTGAGTTCCTGCATGGAGCAAGAGGTTGGTCATGATGTGCCAACTATGAGGAACTACTAGTGACTGATGGCTTCCTGAAGAGAGTCAGTTTATTTATGAGTGTTTATCTAACTACAGTGAATATTCATACACCCAAAAATGTATAGGCAGAATTAATTGCAATGGATTGTTTTAAAAAGCAACAGGACTGGAGAGATGGCTCAGGATTTTAGAACACTTGCTGCTCCCACAGAAGATGTTGGTTCAGTTCCCAGTACCAACATGGTAACTCACTATCTTCTGTAACTTCAGTTCTAGAAGATAATTTATACCCCTGGCCATCGTGGGTAATGCTCTCATTATGGTTCACATACATACATGCAGATAAAAGACACCTAGACATAAAATAAAACTAAATCTTAAAAAGATAATATACAAAGTTGGATGCTTATGGGATTAGAAGCAGCAGTATAAGGGAGGAATCAGGAAAGGGAATGAATGTGATAAAAATACAATTTATGCGATTATCAAAGAGTTAAAAGATATATTTAAAAACTTTTATACAAAGAGCACAGAGATACTGAGTTAACTCAAAGAACATTAGTCTTGTAACCCTTGAGAAGGAAGATCAATGAAAAGAATACCTCATTTTACAGCTGTATACACGGAGATTCAGCGAATATAGTAAGCCCTAGAAAGTTGAAGTAAAAGAAATCATTTATACGATTTATTTTATTTTTTATTTCCATATATGCCTATGTTATGTTTGTGAGATTGCCTGTATGTATGTTTTTATTTGCAAAAGAGAGAAGAGGATTTCAGTTACTCTGAATATGGAGTTATAGAAAATCATCACCTACTCAGGGTGTGAGTGTGGGGAACCAGACTCTACTCCTCTAAAAAAGCAGAAAGTGCTATAGATCACTGAGCCTTTTGTCCAGCTCCTAATGGTATCATTTTTAAAAGAAAGACATGAGCAACTTTACTGAACAAAAAAGTAGAAATTAGCAAAAATTCAAAATTGTAAATGAAATGAATAGATTTTTAAAAGGGAATGAAGCAATTGTTTTATGGCTCAATGTATAAAATGTTTATCATATAAGCCTTATGATCACTTCTCATTTTCTGTAACCTGAGTAAATCAGAAGGAAATAAATGACTCCACAAAGTTGCCCACAGATCATCACTGATGTTCTGTGATATGTGTATCCACACAGACACTATGCACACATACATCCCAGATAATAATAAAGAAAATATCATTAAAGGAAAAAAGAAATAGGAAACTGGACACAATCTATAAATACCCGGAAGACAGTCCTAATTAGGAATCATGTCGATACAATTGGCATGTGTGTATGTATGTAAACATTGTCCTGATTATTAATTGAAGATATAGAAGGATAATGTATATTGTGAGCAGCATCATTCCTTACTTAGTGGGATCCTGAGAAGTATAGATGGAGGAAAAATCCAAATGAAGGCCAAAAGGCCATGACCTATATATTTATTCTCTTCTTGATCATGACTGTGTAAACAAAGAAAGTACATTGAAATCACTGAGAGATCTGTTAAGCCATATATCTCAGAAAAAGAGAGGATAGGTGTCCGCCTGACTTGGGAGGGCTTTGCCTGAGCATCAGTGGGAGATATCTTGGCTCCGGAACTCGCTAAAAGTAGTCTGCACAGGTGAGAGTGTGGACTACAGAAGCTAACAGTTTCTGGTATAGGCAGGAGCCACAGGGCTTCTGAGGCAGCCCCCTTTTCAGGCTCCAGACACCCAGGCACCTTCCCTGCCAGAGGATAGGTGTCCGCCCTGCCAGGGAGGGCTTTGCAGGAGCACCTGGGGGAGCCATCTTGGTTCCTGGATCCCTCTGAGACTAGTCTGTGCAGGTGAGAGTGTGGACTACAGAAGCTAACAGCTTCTGTGACAGGCTGAAGCAACACAGCTTCTGACACAGGTCCTGTTTTGGGCCTTCATCCTCGGCCAGGAGACAGGTCCAAACACCAGATATCTGTGCACCTTCCTTGTAAGAGGAGAGCTTGCCTGCAGACCATTGAAACTCAGACAAGAGCTAGTCTCCCAGGTCTGCTGATAGAGGCTAAAAATCATGAGGGGAATAATCTCTAACCCGAGACAACTATAACAACTAACTCCAGAGATTACCAGATGGCGAAAGGTAAACGTAAGAATCTTACTAACAGAAACCAAGATCACTCACCATCATTAGAACCCAGCACTCCCACCTTGCCCAGTCCAGAGCACCCAAACACATCTGAAAAGCTAGACCCAGATTTAAAAACAAATCTTATAAAATTTTTAAGCATTTTAAGTTTATTATAAAAAAAACTTCAACCAGAGAAATGGATACAGAAAACGTGGTACATTTTCAGAATGGAGTGCTATGCAGCTATTAAAGCAATGAGTTTATGAAGTTCTTAGATAAATGGATTGATATGGAGGTTGTCATACCAAGTGAGGTAACCCAATCTCAAAGGAACACACATGATATGCACTCACTGATAAGTGGATAATACCCATAAGTTTAGAATCCTTCTTAGAAGGGGAACAACATAACCATGGAAAGAGTTGTAGAGGCAAAGTTCAGAGCAGAGCCTGAAGGAATGACAATCTAGAGACTGCCTCACTTGCAGATCCATCCTATGAACAACCATCAAACCCAGACACTGTGGTAGATGCCAACAAGAGCTTGCTGTCAGGAGCCTGATATAGCTGTCTCCTGAGGGACTTTTCTAGTTCCTGGCAAATACAGAAGTGGATGCTCACAATCATCCATTGGATGGAGCCGAATGTCCCTAATGAAGGAACTAGAGAAAGTACCCAGGGAGCTTAAGGGGTTTGAAGCCCCATAAGAGGATCATCAATATGAACTAACCAGTACCCCCAAAAACTCCTTGGAACTAAACCCCCTATCAAAGAAAACACATGGTAGAACTTGAGGCTCTAGATATATATGTAACAGAGGATACCCTAATTAGTCATCAATGGGAGGAGAGGCAGGCCCTTGTTCCTGTGAAGGGTCTATGCCCCAGTATAGGGGAATGCCAAGACCTGGAATAGGAGTGAGTTGGTTGGGGAGTAGTGGAGGTTGAAGGGGATAGGGAAGCTACAGAGGGGAAACTATGAAAGGGAATAACATTTTGAAATGTAAATAAAGAAAATATCTAATAAAAAAAGAATTGACATACAAGAATAATTGAACCTTCACATGAAATATTACAATTTCAACATCACCTCAATTCACTATCCACCACCAAAACCAAAACTGTATTAGTAGACTTAGAACGAAAACAATAATTAGCTATGCATTCTCTTTCAACACTTTTGCAAATTACCTGCAACAAATTCTTTCTCATCACTTTATATTTATGCTTTCTTTTATTTTCCCAAGGCTTCATAAATATTCTTTCTTTTGAAAATATCATTCTGACTGGAGTAAGATAAGCTCACAAAGTAGTTTTTATTTGCATTTCCAGGATGGCTAATAATGTTGAATGGTTTAAAAATTGGAGATGAGGAATTTGTTTTTCTTGTTTTGGTTGCACTATTAGGTTCCATGATACAGATTTTGCTCCAGTTTTTTTTTCTTGATTTTGAATTTTTAAAAATCTTTTAGACTCTAGACAACCACAGACCGTGAACATATAGATTGGAAAAGTTTTCATCCATTCTGTAGCCTGCATCTTCACATGAAAAATGAGTTACATTGGTTTATAGAAGCCTTTTCTTTGAGCAAGGTCCTACTTGTCCATTATTTGCCTTGTTGTCTGAGTGGGATGAATCCTATTTAGCAAGTCCTTACCTGAAACGATATACGACTTTTTCCTTTAGCAGTTTCATAGATTTGAGTCTTCTGTTGAGGTTCTTGATCCACTTGATATTGGTGTGTGTCTGTCAGGCTGTGTCTGTCCTTCTGTGTCTGTCGGTCTGTCTATGTGTGTCACTGTTTATATGTTTGAGGGATGAGGGATTATATGCCCCAGTACAGGGGAATGCCAGGGCCAGGAAGCAGGAGTGGGTGGGTTGGGGAGCAGGGAGGGGGGAGGGTATAAGGGACTTTTAGAGTAAAGTAGGAAAGGGGATAGCATTTGAAATGTAAATGAAGAAAATATCTAATAAAAATAAAAATAAAAAAGAAGATATAGACTCACTCTTCTACATATAGCAATCTAGTTACCAATTTACTGAAGAAATTGTCTTTCTTAAATGTATATTTTTTTAATTTTGCCAAACAAAAAGAACCATCAGTTGTGTTAACATATTGTCTTGTTTTTCTACTCCATTAATCTCTATGTCTGTTTTTGTAACAGTCGAATGCTCTCTTTAATATCTCTGTAGTATAACTGGAAATAAGGTACTGTTTTTGAAGATCAATTTGATTATCAGAATGATTTTTTTATTTGCTTTCATATGAATTTATTACTGATTTTGTTTTTTATTTGGAAATTTCATACATGTATAAATTACATTCTAATATTGATAGCATTCACCTTCTCTAAACTCCCTCTGTCTTTATTAACCTCTATTCCCTATAGTTCTCTTTTAAAACACTCATATCTCTTTATTCATGACTCATTAGTATAACCATGAATAGGATTTTCTGTGAAACTGTAGAGTTGAACTACCCATTGAAACCTATTAAGGATCTCAATTGGTATAAAACTGAAGACAGTGGCTTCCTATGACCCAGAATCCTTCAGTATCTGGCACTTCAGCAGGGATTAGTGATGTTCCATGAGTCTCCTCCCCAACCTATGATTAATTATTGATGAATGCCAGTCTTGTACAGACCCATTGCAAGCAGCTTCAAATGATTTTACTTGCTGCATTTAGTCTGCCATGTTCACAAGCCAGTATTTTATAGCACTTCTCTCTTTATCTTCAGCTCCTACATTCATTCCACCATCTCTTCTGCAATAATATCTAAGCATGAGAAGTGGATGTGCAATATACCATGTAAGAATGAACATCTTACCATTCTGCACGAATTCATTTTTTTTTAATTCTGTGGATAATGACATTGAAATTTTGATTGGGATTGTGTTGGATCAGTACATTGTTTTGGAGCGATGGCAATTTTTTGTAACATTAACTCTCCTAGTTTTAGAACAGGAGATTTTCTATTTTCTACCTTTTAGTGTCTGCTTCACCCTGTTGAAAATTTCACTGTAGAGGATATATCACCTCTTTCTTGTATTAATTTCTTTTCTACTGCTGTGATAAAACACAATGAACAGGGCACGTTATAGAAGGAATGTTTTGTTTGGGGTTTATGGATCTAGAGAGACAAAGGTATATCATCATTACTATGGCTGGAAGTATGACACCATCCAAGTAGACAGAGTATTCAAGCAGCAATTTAGATCTCACAAGTGAATCCATAAGCAGGAGGGAGAGAGATCACTCAAAAAGGTGCCAGTTTTGAAACTTTAAATCTCACTCCAGTGACATATTTCCTCAAGCAAGTTCACAGTTCATAATACTCACAAAATATTCACCACTTCGGGATCACATATTCAAATGCCTGAAATTTATAGGGAACATCTCTTTCAAGCAAGCAAACGGTGATATATTTATTCTGGGATATTTTCTTTTGTCTTCCTTTTTATTAGATATTTTCTTTACTTACATTTCAAAAGTCATCCCCTTTCCTGGTATCATCCCCATCCCCAGAAATCCCCTTATACCATCCCCTCTCACCCTGCTTCTATAAAGGTGTTCTCCCACACACCGACCGCTGCCACCCCACAGTGACTTTGAACACTGGGGCATTGAGTCTTCACAGAGCAAAGGGTTTCTCCTCCCATTAATGCCCAACAAGGACATCCTCTACTACATATGTGGCTGGAGCTATGAGTCCCTCCATGTGTACACTTTGGTTGATGGTTTAGGCCCTGGGAACTCTGGGGTCTGGTTGGTAGATATTGATGTTCTTCCTGTGGGATTTTAAATCCCTTTAGCTACTTCAGTCTTTGATCTAATTCCTCCATTGGGAACCCAGTGTTCTGTCCAAGCATCTGCCTCTGTATTTGTCAGGCATTGGCAGAGCCTCTCAGGAAACAGATATATCAGGCTCAAGTCTAAGTGGATCAAAGAACTCCACATAAAACCAGAGACACTGAAATTTATAGAGGAAGTGGTGAAGAGCCTCGAAGATATGGGCACAGGGAAAAGATTTCTGAACAGAACACCAATGGTTTGTCAAGAATAGAGAAATAGGACCTCATAAAATGCACAGGACACTGTAAATAAGACAAAAAGCAACCAACAGAGCAGGAAAAGATCTTTACCAATCCTAAAGCTGAAAGGGGGGATAATATCCAATAAATATAAAGAATACAAGAAGTTGAACACCAGAAAACTAAGCAACCCTATTAAAAGATGGGAGCTAAATCAGTTTGGCAGTTCCTCAGAAAATTCGACTTAGCAATACCTGAAGATCCTGCAATACCACTCCTGAGCATATATCAAGAAGATGCTCCAACATGTAGTAAGGACACAGGCTCCACTATGTTCATAGCAGCATTATTTATAATAGCCAGAAGCTGAAGAGACCCTTAATGTCCCTCAACAGAGGAATGGATACAGAAAGTGTGGTACAGTCACAGAATGGAGTACTACGAAGCTATTAAAAACAATTGACTTCATGAAATTCCTAGACAAATGGATAGATCTGTAGGATATCATCTTGAGGTAAACCAATCACAAAAGAACACACATGATATGCACTCACTGAGAAGAGAATATTAGCTCAGAATTTCATAATCCTTTTCTGAAGGGGATCCAAATACCCATGGAAGGAGTTACAGAGACAAAGTTCAGAGTAGAGCCTGAAGGAAAGACCATCCAGAGACTGTTCAACTCGGGGATCCATCACATTAACAACCACCAAACCCAGACACGAGGCAGATACCAACAAGAGCTGGCTGACAGGAGCCTGATATAGCTGTCTCCTGTGAGGCTCTGCTAGAGTCTGGCAAATTCAGAAGTGGATGCTCACAGCCATCCATTGGATGGAGCACAAAGTCTGCAATGAAAGAGCTAGAGAATGTATCCAAGGAGCTGAAGGGGCCTGCAGCCTCATAGAAGCAACATCAATATGAACTAACCACTACCCCCCAGAGCTCCTTGGAACGAAACCCCCAATCAACGAAAACACATGGTGGAACTTGTGGCTCTAGATGTATATATAGCACAGGATGGCCTATTCAGTCATCAATGGGAGGAGAGGACCTTGGTCCTGTGGAGGCTCTATGCCCCAGCATAGGGGAATTCCAGGACTAGGAATGAAAGTTGGTAGGATATTGTGCAGGCAGGGTGAGGGGATAGGGGATTTTCAGTGGGGAAACTAGGAAAGGGGATAACATTGGAAATTTAAATAAAGAAAACTTATCATAAAAAATTTAAAAAATAATACATCACTACTAGGTTTTCTTAATGAACATAAATAGAAAAAGTCTTTTTGTTTGTTTTGTTTTTAGTAGAGTTTACAATCTTTGCTCTTACTGAGGTGCAAACCCACAATAAGAAAAATTTTTGGACATTGGAGGTCTTTGTAATAAGGCTGTACTTCAATATTCCTCACATAACCAAAGGTTATACCTCCATATTAGCCAAGCTAAGAGTTGAAAATTCAGTTGTGCCAAGGAACGAATTGTAGGCATGATTTTTCAATACAGATTTCCTGCTATGGTCAAAGTTATTTGACTTGACTGATTGTCTTCATTCTAAGCCCACAAGGATCAGGTTACACTCATTTAAGAAATGGTGTGATATTAAGATGGTTTATCGATGAAATCAAACATGAACAGTTTCAATGTAGAATGGTTCTGCTTGGAGGGTGGCACAGATATTAGGTGTGGTTATGATTCTGTTTCCTTTGCTTTGATGATTTTAAAAAGCATACATCTCAGATTAAGAATAACTTATACAGTTCTTTTCTTAAAAATAGATACAATAAATATATGTATCCAAGCAAAGCATTTAGTCTCAATCTTTGCTGTTCTCTTATAAGCCATCTTTCAAATTAGTTGTCTATATTTCTTTTGGCCACATAAATAATTTTGAAATATGTAACCTGTTCTGAAAATCATAGTATAGAAAAAACCAACAAATAAACAACCCTAGTAAGAGAGAGGTTGAGGTAGGAGAAGCCCAGGGAAAGATACGGAAGTGTACAAACACGAATAAAGTTTATATGGATTGCATAATTTTGGACCTATTTTTCCAAATACCAAACTAGAGAGACTACTGGATTGCATCTTACTAATTCCTAATTTTTTTATATTTTTGAATTTCAATAGATTAGGATATGTTAGTAATACTAATTTTCAAATTAAAAGATACCAGGGAAAAGTGATTGTTACTTCGTGTTGTTTTTGTTGTTAGAGGTGGAATTATGTTTGTGTAGGTTTGTTAAAAGATTACTTTCTTGCTTCTTTTAGGGTGTAGTTTCACTCCTTGTACTGGTGTTTTCTGTTATTATTTGTAGGGCTTGATTTGTGGAAAGATACTGTTTAATTTTGATTTTGTCATGGAATATCTTGTTTTCTCTGTCTATGGCATTTGTGTTTTCTTATGGTCTGTATGACATCTGTCCAGGATTTTCTAGCTTTCATAGTCTTTGGTGAGAAGTGTGGTGTAATTCTGATAGGCCTGCTTTATATGTTTCTTGACCTTTTTTCATTAATGCTTTTAAAATTCCTTGTTTAGTACATTTGCTGTTTTGATTATTATGTGATGTAAGGGAGATATTTCTTTTCTGGTCCAGTCTATTTCGAGTTCTGTAGGTTTTTTGTATGTTCTTGTGCATCTCTTCCTTTACTTTAGGGAAGTATATATTTGCTGTATGTTATCATAAAAAATAGATGAGAGCTAATAATGAAATGATTAACCAAAGTGTTTCAGGCCAATGGAACTAGAAAAAGCAAATATTGCTGATGTAATCTTACAAAATCATAGTTGACTTGAATCAATTCTGGTGAGAAATGATAAACATCATTTTGTATTGATTAAAGGAATAATGCATGGAAAGGACAGGGCAGTTGTAATCACAGGTACACCTAGTTCTACACAGAACATACTACTAGATATACAGTAACAAACAGTAGTCTTACTCTGAATGGTTAACACATCATCTTATTAAAAAATAAACAATATTAAATGATGTCCCGGATAAAGCAGGCTTAACAAACATCTATAGAACACTAAATCTAAACAGTGTAGAATACACATTGTTCTCAGAAGCCTATGGAGCTATCACTCAAATATATATATAAAGAAATTATTGACCAATATAAATTAAAATAATTTCTTATATTCTACTTAGCAACAATAAAATGGTTACAAATAAATAAAAAGAGAATCTCCAGAATGCAAACTAACTCACGGAGATTTAACAACTCACAAGTGAATGATGAAGAAGTCAAGAACAAAAGGACTCATATAATCAAATGAAGATGGAAACAAAACAGCATTTAACCTATGGAATAAAATGAAAACAGCCCTAACAGGGACATTTAAAGCTCAAAGTTCCTTCATTAAGAAATCAAGGTGATTTCTAATACAATAGTTAATGTTCAACATGGAAATTTGGAAAAAGAACAAAGCAAACAGCGAACTTAGTAGCTGGAAAGATATCAGTGACCTCAGTGTAGAAATTAAAGAAGGGAACAGCAGGAACAAGAAACACAATATAGGGAGTTGATGAAACAGTTATATTTTTCAAAATATAACGAATATTGATCAAATCTTATCTAAACTCACCAAAAGAATAGCAAATGCCAAAATGCCAAAAGCAATACAGTAAAACACAAAAGAGGAGTCATTATCACAGCACAAATGAAATTAAGAAAAATTTTAGAGTTTACCTTAAAAATCATATACCACTAAGCTTGAAAACATAAAAGATATGGATGAATATATGTATATATATATATATATATATATATATATATATATATATATGTGTGTGTGTGTGTGTGTGTGTGTGTATGATAAATGTTGCATTTGAAACAATTAATGAGGTACATATGTGAGGAGGCTCAGTAGTTCAAAGCATCCCCTGTTTTCTATAAGACAAGGATTCAGTTTCTAGTAAACCTGGAAGTTCACAATGCCCTATTAAAATATAGACACTAGTTTTCCTCATAAGACTGCTTTCATTGTGTCCCATAAGGTTAGGTATGTTGTAGCTTCATTTTATTATTCTCTAAAAGGCCTTTAATTTCATTCTTTATTTCTTCCTTAACCATGTTATCATTGAATACAGTGTTGTTCAGCTTCAACCTTTATGTGGGTTTTCTATTATTTATGTTGTTATTGAAGTTCAAACTTAGTCTATGGTGATAGGATGTATGGGATTACTTCAATTTTTTTTATCTGCTGATCAGCCATCTTTATAATAGCCAGAAGCTGGAAAGAACCCAGATATCCCTCAGCAGAAGAATAGATATAGAAAATGTGGTAAATTTACAGAATGGAGTACTATGCAGCTATTAAAGACAATGAAGTTGATCTTGTATCCCAGGTCCCTCAGAGACCAGTCTGCATAGGAGAGCCTGCAGACTGCAAAAGCAACATAGCTTCTGGGACAGGCCCCTTTTCGGGCCTTCATATTCAGCCAGGAAGCAGATCTGAGCTCCAGACATCAGTGCTCCTTCCATGTCAGAGGAGAGTACTCTGAGACCACTGAGACTCAGGAGAGAGTTGGCCTCCCGGGAGTGCTAACAGAAGCAAACAGAATCACAGGAGGAACAAGCTACAGTCAAAAACAGCTATAACAACTAACACCAGAAATTACCAGACGGCTAAAGGCAAACATAAGAATCTTACTAATAGACGGCAAGACTGCTCACCATCCTCAGAACCTAGCATCCACACCTCCGCAAGTCCTGGATAACACAAAATATCTGAAAAGCAAGATTCAGGTTTAAAATCGTATCTCATGATGCTGGTAGATGATTTTAAGAAGGAAATTAATATCTCACTTAAAGAAATATAGGAGAACATGGCTAAAGAGGCAGAATGCCTTGAAGAGGAAACACAAAAATCCCTTAAGAATTACACAAAAACACTGCTAAATGAGTAGAAGCCTTTAAAGAAGAAACACAAAAATCCCTTCCAGAATTTCAGGAAAACACAACCAAACAGGTGATGGAACTAAACAAACCCATCAAAGATCAAAAGAAGGGAAGTAAAAACAATAAAGAAAACCCAAAGGGAGACAACTCTGGAGATAGAAACCCTAGGAAAGAAACCGGGAGTCATAGATGTGAGCATCAGCAACAGAAGACAAGAGATGGAAGAGAGAATCTCAGATGCAGAAGACTCCATAGAGAACGTGGACACAACAATCAAAGAAAATGCAAAATGCAAAAAGATCCTAACCCAAAACATCCAGGAAATCCAGGACACAATGATAAGACCAAACCTATGGATAATAGAAGTAGATGAGAATGAAGATTTTCAACTTAAAGGGCCAGCAAATATCTTCAACAAAATTATAGAAGAAAACGTCCTTAACCTAAAGAAAGAGATGACCATTAACACACTAGAAACCTACAGAACACTGAATAGACTAGACAATAAAAGGAATTCTTCCCAACACATAATAATCAGAATATCAAATGCACTAACAAAGATAGAATATTAAAAGCAGTAAGGGGAAAAGTTCAAGTAACATATAAAGGCAGACCTATTAGAATCACACCAGACTTCTCAGCAGAGACTAATAAAGCCAGAAGATCCTGGAAAGATATTATACAGACCGTAACAGAACACAAATGCCAGCCCAGGCTACTATACCCAACAAAACTCTCAATAACATAGATGGAGAAACCAAAGTATTCCATGACAAAACCAAACTCACACAATATTTTTCCATGAATCCAGGCCTTCAAAGGACCCAACATTTTGCAGCTTAGAGAAAACCCACCTCAGGGAAAAAGGCAGATACTATGTCAGAGGGAGAGGCTGGGAAAATTTTTCCCAGCAAATGGTCCGAAGAAACAAGTTGGAGTAGCTATTCTAATATCGAATAAAATCGACTTCCAAACCAAAGTTATCAAAAAAGACAAGGAGGGGCACTTCATACACATCAAAGTTAAATTCTACCAAGATTAACTCTCAATCCTGAATATCTATGCTACAAATGCAAGGACAGACATTCATTAAAGAAACTTTAGTAAAGCTCAAAGGACACATTGCATCTCAAACACTAACTGTGGGAGACTTCACACCACTCTCATCAATGGATAGATCCTGGAAACAGAAACAAATCAGAGACACATGGAAACTAACAGAAATTCTGAAAAAAAAATATATATAACATTTTATCATAAAACAAAAAGATATACCCTCTTCTCAGCACCTCATGGTACCTCCTCCAAAATTGACCATATAATCAGGGACAAAACAGGGCTCAACAGATACAAAAATATTGAAATTATCCCATGCACCCTATCACATAAAAATGGACTAAGGCTAATCTTCAAAAACAGCATAAATAATGGAAATCCAATACTCATGTGGAAACTGAACAACACTCTACTCATTGATACCTTGGTCAAGGATGAAATCAAGAAAGAAAGACTTTTTAGAGTTTAATGAAATTGAAGCCACAACTTTTCCATCCTTATGGGACACAATGAAGGCAGTCCTAAGAGAAAAATTCATAGGCCTGAGTGACTCCAAAAAGAAACTATAGAGAGCATACAGTTGCAGCATGGCAGCACACCTAGGAGCTCTAGAAGGAAAGGAAGGAAATTCACCCAAGAGGAGTAGATAGCAGGAAATAATCAAATTATGGCTGAAATCAACCAAGTGGAAACAAAAGGAAGTATTCAAAGAATCAACGAAACCAGGAGCAGGTACTTTGAGAAAATCAACAAAATAGATAAACTCTTAGCCAGACTCACTAGAGGGCACAGGGACAGTATCCTGATTAACAAAATCAGAAATAAAAACGGAGACATAACAACAGAACCTGAGAAAATCTAAAACATCATCAGATCCTACTACAAAAGGCTATACTCAACAAAACTGTAAAACCTGGATGAAATGGACAATTTCCTAGATATATACCAGGTACCAAAGTTAAATCAGGTTCAGATTAATGACCTAAAAAGTCACATTTCCCCTAAAGAAATAGAAGCAGTCATCAATAGTCTCCCAACCAAAAAAAAAAGCCCAGGAACAGATGGGTTTAATGCAGAGTTCTATCAGACCTTCAAAGAAGACTTAATTTCAGTGCTTCTCAAACTATTCAACAAAATAGACACAGAAGGTAGTCTATCCAATTCACTATACGAAGCCACAATTGCTCTGATACCTAAACCACATAAAGACCCAACAAAGAAAAAGGACTTCAGACCAATTTCCCTTATGAATATCAATGCAAAAATACTCAATAAAATCCTCCCAAACCGATTCCAAGAACATATCAAAACGATCATCCATCATGATCATGGAGGCTTCATCCCAGGGATACAGGGATGGTTCAATATTCAGAAATCCGTCAATGTGATCCACTATATAAACAAACTCAAAGACAAAAACCACATGATCATTTTGTTTAATGCTGAGAAAGTATTTGAAAAATCCAACACCCATTCATGATAAAAGTCATGGAAAGATCAGGAATTCAAGGCCCATAACTAAACATAATAAAAGAAATATACAGCAAAGCAGTAGCCAACATCAAACAAAATGGAAAGAAGCTGGAAGCAATCCCACTAAAATTAGGGACTAGACAAGGCTGTCCACTCTATCCCTACCTGTTCAATATAGTACTTGAAGTACTAGCCAGAGCAATTTACAACAAAAGGAGATAAGGGGGATACAAATTGGAAAAGAAGAAGTCAAAATACCATTATTTACAGATGATATCGTAGTATATATAAGTGGCCCTAAAAGTTTCACCAGAGAATTCCAAAACCTGATAAACAGCTTCAGTGCAGTAGCTGTATATAAAATTAACTCTCTACACAAAGGGTAAACAGGATGAGAAAGAAATTAGGGAGAAAACACCCTTCAAAATAGTAACAAATAATATAAAATATATTGGTGTGACCCTAACTAAGGAAGTGAAAGATCTATATGATAAGAACTTCAAGTCTCTGAAGAAATAAATTGAAGAAGATCTCAGAAGATGGAAAGATCTCCCATGCTCATGGATTGGCAGTATTGATATAGTAAAAATGGCTATTATGCTGAAAGCAATCTACAGATTCAATGCAATCCGCATCAAAATTCCAACTCAATTCTTCACTGAGTTAGAAAGGGCAATTTGCAAATTCATCTAGAATAGTAAAAAACCTAGGATAGCAAAAACTATTCTCAACAATAAAAGAACCTCTGGTGGAATCAGCATGCCTGACTTCAAGCTGTACTACAGATCAATAATGATAAAAAAGTACATGGTACTGGTACAGCAACAGACAGGTAGATCAATGGAATAGAATTGAAGACCCAGAAATGAACCCACACACCTATGGTCACTTGATCTCTGACAAGGGAGCTAAAACCATCCAGTGGAAAAAAGACAGCATTTTCAACAAATGGTGCTGGCACAACGGGCAGTTTTCATGTAGAAGAATGCGAACTGATACATTCTTATCTACTTGTATAAAATTCCAGTCTAAGCGGATCAAAGAACTCCACATAAAACCAGAGACACTGAAATTTATAGAGGAGAAAGTGGGGAAAGCCTTGAAGATATGGGCACAAGTGAAAAATTCCTGAACAGAACAGCAATGGCCTGTGCATTAAGTTCAAAAATTAACTAATGGGACCTCATAAAATTGCAAAGCTTCTGTAAGGCAAAAGACATTGTCAATAAGACAAAAAAGCCACCAACAGATTGGGAAAGTTTTTTTTTACCAATCCTAAATCTGATAGAGGACTAATATCCAATTTGTACAAAGAGATTGAAAAGCTGGACTCCAAAAAATCAAACAACCCCATTAAAAATGGGGTACAGAGCTAAAATTAAGAATTCTCAACTGAGTAATACCAAAAGGTTGAGAAATAATTGAAAAAATGTTCAACATTCTTAATCCTAAGTCAAATGCGAATTAAAACAACCCTGAGATTACACCTTACACCAGTCAGAATGGCTAAGATCAAAAATCCATGTGGCAGTAGATGCTTTCCAGGATGTGGAGAAAGAGGATTACTCCTCCATCACTTGGTGGGATTGCAAGCTTTTACACCATTCTGGATATCAGTCTGATGATGCCTATGAAAATTGGACATAATATTTCCAGAAGATCCAGCAATACCTCTCTTAGGCATATACCAAGATGTTCCAAGTGGTAATAAGGACACATGCTCTACTATGTTCATCGCAGCCTTACTTATATTAGCCAGAAGCTGGAAAGAACCCATTTGTCCCTCAACAGAGGAATGGATACAGAAAATGTGGTACATTTACACATGGAGTACACTTCAGCAATTAAAAACAATGAATTTATGAAATACTTAGGCAAATGGATGTAAATGGACAATATCATCCTTAGTGAGGTAACCCAATCAAAAAAGAACTCACTTGATTTGCACTCACTGATCAGTGGATTTTAGCCCAGAATCTCAGAATACTGAAGATACAATTTTCAAAACACAAGAAAACCAAGAAGAAGGAAGACCAAAGCGTGGATACTTCATTCATCCTTAGAATAGGGAACAAAACACCCATGGAAGGAGTTACAGAGGCAAAGTTTGGAGGTGAGACCAAAGGATGGACTGTACAGAGACTGCCCCATGCAGGGATCCATTCCATAATCAACCACCAAACATAGACACTTTTGCATATCCCAGCAAGATTTTGCTGAAAGGACCCTGATCTAGCTGTCTCTTGTGATGTCAGTGCCTGGCAAATACAGAAGTGGATGCTCACATTCATATATTGGATGGAACACAGGGCACCCAATGGAGGAGACAGAGAAAGTACCCAAGTAGCTGAAGGAGTCTGCAACCCTATAGGTGGAACAACAATATGAACTAACCAGTACCCACAGAGCTCAAGTCTCTAGGTGCATATGTAGCAGAAGATTGTCTAGTTAGCCATCATTGGGAAGGGAGGCCCCTTGGTCTTATAAAGTTTATATGTCCCAGTACAGGGGAACGTCAGGGCCAAGAAGTGGGAGTGACTGGGTAGGTGAGCAGTGCAGGGGGGAGGGTATAGGGGACTTTCAGGATAGTATTTGGAATGTAATTGAAGAAAATATATAATAAATATTGAAAAAATACAATACATTTATGAAATTCCTAGACAAATGGATGGATCTGGAGGATATCATCTTGAGTGAGTTAACCCAATCACAAAAGAACACACATGATATGAACTCACTGATAAGTGGACATTAGCCCAGAGTCTCATAATTCTTTTTAGAATGAGGAACAAAATACCCATATAAGGAGTTACATAGACAAATTTCGGAGTGGAGGCTGAAGGAATGACCATCCAGAGACTGCCCTACTTGGGGATCCATTCCATAAACCACCACCAAAACCAGACACTATGGAAGATGCCAACAAGAGCTTGCAGAGAGGAACCTGATATAGCTGTCTCCTTAGGGGTCTTCCAGTTCCTGGCAAAATCAGAAGTGGATGCTCACAGTCATCCATCCATTGGACTGAGCACAAGTTCCACAATGAAGGAGATAGAGAAAGTCCTCAGTGGGCTGTAAGGGTCTGAAGCCCCATAGGAGGAACATTAATATGCACTAACCAATACCCCCAGCATTCCTCCAAACTATACCAACAATCAAAGAAAACAGATGGTGGAATTTGTGGCTTAACCTGTATATGTAGCAGAGGATGGCCTAGTTGATCATCAATGGGAGGAGAGGCCCTTGGTCCTGTGAAGGCTCTATGCCCCAGTATAGAGAAATGCCAGGACCTGGAATGGGATTCTGTGGGTTGGGGTACAGGGAGATCATGGTGGGTATATGTGATTTTCAGAGGGGAAATTAGAAAAGGGGATGACATTTGAAATGTACATAAAGAAAATATATCATAAGAGATGTAAAAAATAAGAAAGGGGTAGTTGGAAAAAGAATTAAAATCAGCTAGAATGGAGAAAAGGCAAGAATGGTAAGTGGGCTGTCACTGAGATCAAAATCCCTGTATACATGTATGGAAACATCAAAAATAAAACACTTTATTATATGTGATTAATATATTTCTATAAGAATATAAATCAAAACAGCGTAACAAGAATCCACCACCCCACCTCTGAAAATATTTTAGAGACAAATAGGAGATTAGGATTTACAATATATAGAAAGATGTCTTTTAAGAAAATGCTGGATGATCACGCTAATTTATAAGATGTATAAGAAGCCATTACAAAAAGACTAAGAAAATAGACAAATGAGAAGCATAGTAGGAAATAAGCAGCATTTCTCATTTTTCTGTTCTGTGATAAACCACCATGATAAAAGGCAATTTAAGGAAAAGAGAGCTTGTTTGTGTCAGGTAGAACGATAGGAAGTGAAATCTGGGATTTCATTTTCTCAACTGCATGCAGGAATCAAATGGAGTGTACTGGAATTGGTTTGAGTGTTTACTGTCTCAAAGCCCGCCTTGAATGGAATACTTTCTCCAACCAGGCTGTGCCTCATAAACATTCTGAAAAGGTGCCACCAATTGGGAACCAAGTGTTGAAATTTGGGGGCCTATGTGGGCCACTTCTTAATCAAATGATGACCGATGTCAATATCAAGATTAGGTCTGTAAAGACTAGATACTCCAAATGATGCTTAAATATTATGACATGGGGCAATCTGTGACTGTATCCTGCACTGTAGTGGCATGTGAGAACAGAAAGACTTCACAATCAGTGTTCAAATGATGATGACTCCTGGGCCCATAGACTTGTTGAATGTATAAAGATAAAATGGAACCTACAGAATATTAAAGGTCTAGAGATGCAGGCAAGTTAGGTATCATACATGAAATTGTGGGTTTGAGCCCCAGCACCAATTAAATAGAATATACAGTAGGTGTTTTTAGTCTTAGATCTTGAGAGGTAGCAGAAGAAGGAACCACACTTCAATATAGAAAATTCAAGGCCAACCTAAGCTATCTCTCACTTTGTCTTTAAAAAAAAATTCTCTGAGCCCTGGAACTGGGGAGATTCCAGAGTCTCTATGGTGGTGACTCTATCTGAAACTCTTAACAGTAAGTGACATGGAGCCTGAAATGCCACCTCCTGTAGGCAGGTAGGATTCCCAGTGGAGGGATAAGAATAGCAACACATTCAGAAAACCTTTGACCCCAAATGTGTTCTAAACAGAAGATGTCCAGAAACAAAGATGGAGCAGAGATGGAAAAAATGGGCAATTATTGACTAGCCAAAAATTAGACACACACCATGGGCAAGAAACAATCCATGACACTATTACTCTGATATGCATGCCTACAAGAGCCCAGAATAAGTGAGGTTCCACCCAGCAGCTGAGTAAAAGAGATTGTATACATCCACCGCCAAACATTAGTTAGAGCTGTGGAAGTCTTTTGGAAAAGTTGGGGAAAGGATTGAGGGACCCAAAGGTGTTAAGAACCCCAGATTAAGACCTGAAGAGTCAACCAACCTGGACATTTTAACACTCTCAGAAACCGAACCACCAAACAAAAAGCGATCAAGAGCTAGACCTTGGGGCCCTGCACATATGTAGCAGATTTGCAACTTGGTCTTCGAGCAGGTCTCCCAACAACTGGAGCTGGGGCTCTCCATGAACATGTTTCCTGTCTGTGGATCCTATTCCTCTATCTGGGCTGCCTTGTCTTGTCTCAGTGGGAGAAGACACACTAAGTCCTGGGGAGAATTGATGTGTCATGGTAGGGAGGTACGCTAGGGACACCTATCCCTTTCTAGAAGACAAGAGGATGGGGATAGGAGCTGCAAGTAGAGATCATTAAGAGGAGAGGGGTGCTGAATATTGTGATGTTAATTAATTAATAGTATATGTAATATGAATAAATAAATCATTAATTAATAAGTTAATTAATGAAATAAATGTCTCTGAGTTTCTCCCACCTCCTATATTTTACAGATTACTCACCATTTCCTTTGAGGAACCATTCAAAATAAGTTCCGAGTGACCCTGGATTCTTCACAAGGTTTGTGTTACCATAGAAAAAGTAACCAGACACAAGAATATCTCTGGGATTTCTGATGAGATAGATTGCCTTGAATGGATAAAGATGTAAATGAAGGTCAACAGTTATTCCTCACATTTTAACTCTCTTAAGTTCCATGAAATTTTCTAATATCTAATGGTTTTAAAAACATTTGTTATTTTCATGTGGGCAAAACATATACACAAGTGAAAAAATCTATAGTCATAATTCCCCTTTTCTAATTTTATATGATTTGTAAAAATGGAACAACAAAATGACTAGTTCATTAACAGTGTAAAAAAAACCGGGCTGATTAGACAGTTCTAGATTACAATAACAATTGGTTATCTAATACCAAATGGCAAGCCTGTAAAATATACATACAAGTAATGCTGTAGTGATTGAGAAAGATGTACTGAAGGATTTAGGGATATACAGATTCATTTAGGAATATATTGATTATTTATTTAAATATGAATATATACTGTATACTTTAGAAACATGTAAATATATGTCTATATAGGAATACATAAACATAGAAATATATTTAGGAATATATATGTATATGTATATGTATATGATTTTGTATAGGTATAGGTATAGGTATAGGTATAGGTATAGGTATAGGTATAGGTATAGGTATAGGTATATGTATAGGTATATGTATAGGTATATGTATATGTATGGTTATGTGTATGTGTATGTGTATATGTATATTTATGTAACACGAATTAATGAAAAAATAAACCATAAATTTGAAAGAGAGAAAAAAGTGATATATTAATGTTTTTGGAGGGAGAAAATGGTAGGGGAAAATGATGTATATAATTCTAATTTATTATAAAAATTTCAAAACATAAACGAAAAGAAAAAAATTAAAAGAAATCATTATTTTTTAAAAAAATATTTATATTATATATAGGAGTACACTGTCGCTGTATTCAAACATACCAAAAGGCATTGGATCCCATTACATATGGTCATGAGTCACCATGTTTTTGCTGAGAATTGATGTCAGTACCTCTGGAAAAGCAGTTACTGCTCTTAATCCTGGAGCCACAACTCCAGCCCCCAAAGTAATCATTTTTAAAAAAAGGCACTTCATATTTTGTACCAATACTTCTAGATCTCATCTTTTTAACTTCAAAAATATTGATTTATTCATGTCTGAGTGCACACATTCATTTTTGTACATTATTTGTGGACAGAAATCCAAAACCACCTAAAAGGTGGTTGGATGCCCTGTTACTAGAGTTGCAGACAGTTGTGAGACACCATGTGTGTGTTGGGAACTGAACCGAGGTCCTTTGCAAGAGAAGCCAGAACTCTTAACAGCTGAGCCATCTCTCTAAGTCCTCTTAGAAATTTTAAATATTTTATTGGATATTTTGATATACATTTCAAATCTTATCACTTTTTTCAGCTTCCCACCTCTTCCCTGGAAACCCCCAATCCAATCTCCTTCCCCCTGCTTCAATGAAAGTGTTTTCTGACCAAACCATCCACTCCTACTTCCCAAGGATATCAAAAATTATTCTCAACAATAAAAGAACTACTGAGTGAATCACCATACCCGATCTCTTGCTGTATTATAGAGCAATACTGATAAAAAAAATTGTATGCTATTGGTACAATGAAATGCAGGTAGATTAATGAAATAGAGTTGAGAATCCAAAATTGAACCCACACTCCTATGTTCAGTTGATATTTTGCATTTTCAACAAATGATGCCTGTTTAATTGGCTGTCCACATGTAGAACACTGGAAATCAACCCATTCTTATCTCCTTTTACACAGCTCAACTCCAAGTGTATCAAGAACTTCCACATAAAATCAGACACACTGAAACTTTTAGAAGATAAAGAGAGGAAGAACCTTAAATATATGGACACAAAAGAAAAATTCCTGAACAGAACAGAAATGGTTTATGCTCTAAGATCAAGAATTGACAAATGTGACCTAATAAAATTGCAAAGTTTCTGTAAGTCAATGAACCCTGTCATTAGGACAAATGGAAAAGAGGAACACTCCTCCATTGCAGGTGGGATTGCAAGCTGGTATAACCACTCTGAAAATCAGTCTGGTAGTTTCTAAGGAAATTGTACAAAGTATTATCTGAGGACCCTCTCCCAAGCTTATACCCAAAAGATGCTACAACATATAACAAGGACATATGCTCCTCTATGTTCATAGCAGCCATATTTATAAGAGACAGAAATTGGAAATAAATCAGATGTCCTTCAACAGAGGAAAGGATACAGAAAATTTGGTACATTTACAAGATAGCATACTACTCATCAACAAAAACCTTTGAAATGCAATGACCTTTGAAATTCATAGGAAAATTAATAGAAATAGAAAATATCATCTTGAGTGATGTAACCCAATCACAAAAGTATCTAAATAATATGCATTACCTGATAAGTGGATATTAGCCTAGTAGCTCAGAATAACCAAAATATAATTCACAGACCACATGAAGCTCTAGAAGAAGGACGACCAAAGTGTTGATACTTCCATGCTTCTTAGAAGGGGGGACAAAAAACTCATGGGAGGAAACATGGAGACAAAGTGTGGAGCAGAGACTGAAGGAAAGACAATACAGATACTGCTCCATCTGAGGATCCATCCCATATTCAGTAAACAAACCAAGACATTATTGTCAATGCCGAGAAGTGCATGCTGTCAGGAGCTGTCTTCTGAGAGGCTCTGCCAGAAATATAGAATTTATCCCTTTAAGCTTCAGTTTCCCCTGTCAAAATTTTCCAAATCCAGATAAGACACACACATATATAAGAGTCGCCACAAATTCATTGTGCAATTTTAATGAGAGATTATTCTAAGTTTGTCTTTGTAGTTGCAGCATAAACTATTTATAGCTTTAATGGATGGAGGGATTTACAGAAAACTTTCTTACTAACTAGTACCTGTGATAGGTCAGTATGTGGATATCTCTGATTCCTTCTACTGATCCTCTTTCCATTTCATGGGAGATTCCTGTGGCTACTGATATTAATAGACAGCTAGACACATGATGACACTTTATATATAACTGATCTTTGAACATTGATACCTGGTCATTTTGTTTCCCCTATAAGCAATTGTGTCTTAGGTGTTTCACCCACAGGGCTTAGAGTATATGTTATAAGTAAGATTGGCTCTTTGATGACAATGATATAGTAATTATATCTGTACATTAGAGTTTGAACTCTGTTTGGCCTATATATAGTTCATGAATATTTCAGTGTGATATTTCACTTTATTTCTTAAAGCTGCCCAGGATCACTGTGTGCTGGTCCACATCCTTGTACTCTATCTAATATAGTCTGAGGTGGGGAAATATCAGCATCACCTAGTGCATGAGAATCCCATCTTCACATTTCAGAAAGTCCTTCAGGACTTGTCAGGTAAAATAAGTTCAGAGTGTTTAGTCAAAGAAAATTTCAACCACTGGACACTGACCTTGGCCTTGGAACTGAAGAAAGACTTGGGGAAGAGATGGATGGGAAGATGGGAGGATATGAATCGTGGTCCTTCCTTATTGATTAATGCAGGGTATCCTGTATCAGTCTCTAGCCAGGGTGAGCGGTCCCAAATGGGCACAGTTTGGATCCACTTTGGATCTCCCTTGGTCTGAATCAAGCAGACAATCTCAATCAGCCAGTTTGTTCCTGAATGAAAAGGAAAAATGACTGTCACTCATGTCAACATTACTTGTGAAAAAGCTTCAAGTAGAATATATGCTCATACAATTTACAGTGCTGCCCAATTTCAAGCACACAGACTTGTGTTCACAATGTCCATGTGACATAGGTGCAAAGTATATTCACTCATCATATTCTAGACTTAATTTTGCAAAAGAGAGTCCCTATACTCAATAAACAGCAACCTGGCAATGGAATATCTCCTCCAGCTCTGGGCCAACATCATTCTACATTCTGGTGGGATGAATTTGTATCTCAAATATTTCAAAATGTTTTAATCATAGCACATGCCCGCTGAGACTACCTCCTTTAATTTAATTCACTGTCATTGAGATGCCCCCAGGCTGCAATATATGACTGAGTACTTCTTCTTTTTAAAGTGAATCAATTCCCTTGTGCATATTTATCACACACCCTTGATTTGTGTTTATGTGCTCATTTGTCAGTGGATGTTTCTCTAGCTTCCTTCTCTGAGATATTGTCTGGTACTTTTTTCCTGTATTCCCACTGCCTATGGAATTTCTGTGTCATTTTTCTTTCAATGTCAAAAACCTAATACTTACTCAATGTTCAGTGCTTCTTCCAAACAGCAATCATCCATACCCCCAAACTACCATGATGTTGCTTTATGCTTTCTTGAGTTTTCAGATTCTTTCTACGTCCTGCACAAGGTCCATAGTAAATTTACTTAAAACTGTCCTCTTCTCCAAATATCCTCACATACATGCCTTTATCTCTTAATGTTATTTCTTGTATTTAATCTCACCGCTCTCACTCTTATATCTATACCCCAGAGAAAGGGACCAATGGCATATTCTGCCTCAGGGAGCACGCACTATCATTGTCCTGGTGCCATAGCTGATCTCCTCGGCCCACATAGGTCAGACAGAGTGGAACACACACAAATCTCCATGCCCACAAGTCATTTTACACATTAATATATAGAACACTCTACTCATCATACAAAATGAATTAGGATCAAAGTACTAACCTCCCTTATACACTTCAGAATTAGTCTTACTGATGATCCTTACCTGACTTGGGGTAAGTCAATATCAACAAGTCTTCTTCTTTCACCACAAACTTATTATGGATATCTTCCAAAATTTCTCTTTGATATGCTAGGGCAGGAAAAGGTATCCCTTCAAACCAATTATAGTCTGACATCATGAATAGCTTCTTGTAGGTGCTGTTAGGATTACAGCCCAGCACACCTACTCAGCTTATAGCAAATTCTGAGAGGTAAGATTTATAGTGCAGGTAAAAAATCATTAACATTCTCTTGTTTGCTGTGAAATATTTACTTATAGGAAGAAATAAATATTGCAACCTACAGTCAAAGGTTACTATATTGAGCAATTTTAAAGTTGTACAAATAACATTCTGCAATTTGTGAGACCAAGTTCATGACCTCAAATCAGAGACTCAGTAAGATGCAATAGGACATAGAAATGTAAGTTAATTTAAAATGCCTAGTAATACAATTTAGCTTTCAGAATGATTTTGAATGTACAGAAAAATGACAAGAGATCATACAAAACCATTCTATGGAATTTCTTTTTTTTTTTTAAATAGTGGTTGCTTTTGAGAAACTCATAGTACATTAACTGCCCTTCTTCTTCCCCTCAAAGCCTTCCCTCCTTTTCCCATAATTTTGATCTCTTCTTTAACATTTGCTGCTATTTATATAAACACACATGTATAGTCAACCTACTCAGTCCATGCATTTGAGCTTATATGTGATGCATCTTGAGGTGTGCAGTTAAGATTAGAAAAATCAATGTGAGATTTCATCTTCAGACACAGCCTATTCTCCATATCTTAGCAACAGCTGATATGAGGTATTTCTTATATAGTAAAATCATATAGAATTTCCCCTGGCCTCTTTAGTATACCTACTAATGCCATTATGCTGGTTTGTTTGGGTAACTATACTGTTAAAAGTTCATGTGTCTATTTTCCTGTTGTGTCTAAGAGAGACATATTGTATCAACAGGAACCTTGGCCTTTGGGGGAACTCTGTATCCTCTTCTGTGACCTTTTCTGTGAGCCTCTCAGGTTGTAGGGATTTATTTCAGATATATCAGTTGGGGTTGTGTACCTTTATGTTATTATCTACATTTTGGTCCATTGTGGATCCTTGCCAGAGTCACCACATGTTGCAAAAAGAAGTATCTTTGACAATGGGTGAGAACTTCATTAACCTGTGGGTATAAGGTCAAGTACTTAGAAAACAGCTGGAAATTACACTGGTTTAGGGAACTGTTGGTAATGAGACTCATGGGGTTTTGCTTTTTCCATTCCCACCTGGTTTTATGTTTGTAATACCAGACATGGCTCCCCTCTATTTGAGTAGGCTTAAGGACTAATTATATAGCCTTTGATCAGCCCAAAATAAAAGTGCCACTTTTTGGCTTCTTTGGATGCCTTGCCAGTCAAGTCATTCTTCTGGCTCACAGGCTTCATGCCTGCATAGTTTGAGTGATTGTTCCTCTCCCTGGCATAGTGAGCAAGGTCTTACTTTATGAAACCACTTCATTGGCAAGAGATTTCCGGACTATTTTAGATCAGTTCCTCCAAACTGTGTGTCTGAAGTGCATCTCCAAGATCTGGGAGGCAACCAAGGGCATCAAGAACTTATGTTTTTTGGGGGGGAATTCTCAGATTCTACTAACTACTTTAGAGAATATTTCTCATGCATGATATTAGGGTTTTGATATATAGTCCATAGTTCTTGTGGAGAACATTGTCATTCCAAATGGCAAAATATCTTTAAACTACATATTTATGTTTCACATATATATTTATCATATGTGATTTTAGATAAATCCTGGATAATATGATTTTCTATGTTTTTTTAAACATCCATGGAATTATTTAGCCTTTTATCACTTCAATTACTGTGCATTAGACCTGTGTCCTGTTTCCAAAATACACTCCATCCTATTTTCCCCATTTTTCCCTTTGTAACACCTGTGTGCTATTCCAGTGTCTAGAATTTTTCTCTCAAGTGATCCCTTTTAACTTTCCTGGTTACTGTGGTTACTCCAAGTTATAAGCACACAGTTACAGATTCAAAGGCAGAACACACAAATCTCTTATAGATCCACCTGTTTGCCTAAAAATTTCATGATGTCATTTATCTCCACATCTAAGTAGATTTTCTTTGTACATATGAACCACACTTTCATTAGTCATTTATTAGTTGAAGGATATTTAAGTTGTTTTTGTTTTCTAGTTATTATGACTAGGAAAGTAATAAACATGGCTAAGAAACAATTTGTGGAGTAATATATCAAGTCCTTTCACATATGTCAAGGAATATTGTATCTGTGCCATATGATACACTTTTCATTTTCACAGTGACTTCATCATATTGAAATGCAGTTAAGTTCGTGAGGGTCGCCGTTTCCCAAACTATTACAATCATTTATCTCACCTGCATTTTTTGTAAGTTTTTTGTTTGGTCATATTATTTCTGACTAGAGTAGATTAAATCTCAAAATAGTTTAATTTTTATTACCTTGCTTGCTAAAGTTTTTGACTAATTAAGAAGGTATATTTTAGTTCTTATATATATATTATTATTTCTTCTCTTGTGAAAAAATAAAACTGGCCAGAGGTAAAGGTCAGTATTTTTCATAATTTTTATTAGATATTTTCTTCATTTATATTTCAAATGCTATCCCTAAAGTCCCCTATACAATCCCCTCACCCTGCTTCTCTACCCACTCACTCCCACTTCTTAGCCCTGATATTATCCTGTACTAGGGCATATAAAGTTTGCAAGATCAATGGCTGTCTCTTCCCAATGATGCCCGACTAGGCCATCTTCTGCTATATTTGCAACAAAAGACATGAGCTCTGGGGGTACTGGTTAGTTCATATTGTTGTTCCAACTATAGGGTTGCAGAACCCCTCAGCTCCTTGGGAACTTTCTCTAGCTCCTCCATTGGGGGCCCTGTGTTCAATCCAATAGATGACTGTGAGCTTCCACTGCTGTATTTGTCAGGCACTGGCATAGCCTCACAAGAGACACCTATATTAGGGTCCATTCAGCAAAATCTTGCTGGCATATGTAATAGTGTCTGTGTTTGGTGTCCCATTATAGGATGGATCCCTGCATGAGGGGAAGTCTCAGGATGGTCCATCCTTTGGTCTCAGCTACCATCTTTGTCTCTGTAACTCCTTCCATGGGTATTTTGTTCCCTATTTTAAAGCGGAATGGCATAACTACACGTCGGTCTTCCTTCTTCTATATTTTCTTGTGTTTTGCAAAATGTATCTTGGGTATTCTAAGTTTCTGGGCTAATATCCACATATCAGTGCATCCATATCATGTTAGTTCTTTTGTGATTTGGTTACCACACTAAGATGATATCCTCCATATCCATCCATTTGCCTACGAGTTTCATAAATTTATTGTTTTTAATATCTGAGTAGTACTCCATTGTGTAAATGTACAACATTTTCTGTATCCACTCCTCTGTTGAGGGACAAATGGGTTCTTTCCAGCTTCTGGCTAATATAAGTAAGACTGCTATGAACATAGTGGAGCATGTGTCCTTATTACCAGTTGGAACATCTGGATATATGTCCAAGAGAGTTATTGCTGGATCCTCCATTAGTACTATGTCCAATTTTCTGAGGAACTGCCAGACTAATTTCCAGAGTGGTTGTACATGCTTACAATCCCACCAAATATAGAGGAGTGTTCCTCTTTCTCCACATTCTGGCCAGCATCTACTGTCACCTGAATTTTTTATCTTAGCTATTCTGACTGGTGTGAGGTGGAATCTCAGGGTTGTTTTGATTTGCATTTCCTTGATGATTAAGGATGTTGAACATTTTTTTCAAGTGCTTCTCAGCCATTCGATATTCCTCACTTGAGAATTTTTTCTTCATCACTGTGTCCCATTTTTTAATGGGGTTATATGATTTTTCTGGAGTCCATCTTCTTGAGTTCTTTATATACATTGAATATTAGTACCCTATCTCATTTATGATTGGTAAAGATATTTTCCCAATCTCTTGGTTGCCTTTTTGTCTTATTGACAGTGTCTTTTGTCTTACAGAATCTTTACAATTATATTTGTCAATTCTTGATCTTACAGCACATGTCTTTGCTGTTCTGTTCAGGAATATTTTCCCTGTGCCGGTAACTTTTAGGCTTTTCCTTACTTTCCCCTCTATAAGATTCAGTGTCTCTCATTTTGTATGAGAGTTCCTTGATCCCCTTAATTTTTTGCTATCCAAAGTTTTTTGTGATTGTAGATGAATTTAATAAAAGCCCTTTCTAATTCTGTGAATAATTGAGTTGGAATTTTGACAGAGATTAAATTGAATCTGTAGATTGTTTTTGGCAAGATAGCCATTTTGACAATATGAATCCTGCCAATCCATGAGCATGAGAGATCTTTCCATCTTCTGAGATCTTCAATATCTTTGTTTAGAGACTTGAAGTTCTTATCATACCAATCTTTCAAATCCTTACTTGGAGTCATACCAAGGTATTTTATATTATTTATGACTATTCCAAAGGGGATTGTCTCCCTAATTTCATTCTCACCTTGTTTATCTTTTGTCT
The DNA here is from genome assembly GCF_978045245.1 of Mus caroli. Taxonomy (NCBI): domain Eukaryota; kingdom Metazoa; phylum Chordata; class Mammalia; order Rodentia; family Muridae; genus Mus; species Mus caroli. The sequence continues at coordinate 130,577,198 of NW_028227263.1, read as the reverse complement.
AGGGAAAGGCCACTGATTTGTTTGAGTTAATTTTTTTTTATCCAGCTAATGCACTGAAGTTGTTTATCAGATATAGGAACTCTCTGGTGGAATTTTAAGGGTAATTTATATATACTATAATATCATCTGCAAATAGTGATATTATGACTTCCTCCTTTCCAATTTGAATCCCCTTGATCTCCTTTTGTTGTTGAATTGTTCTGGCTAGGACTTCAAGTACTATGTTGAATAGGTAGGTAGAGAGTGGGCAGCCTTGTCTAGTCCCTACTTTTAGTGGGATTGCTTCCAGCTTCTCTGCATTATTTTGATCTTGGCTACTGGTTTACTGTATATTGCTTTTATTATGTTTAGTTATGGGCCTTGAATTACTGATGATTTCCTGATTTCCATGAATGTGTGCTGGATTTTGTCAAATACTTTCTCAGCATCTAAAGAGATGATCATGTGATTTTTGTCTTTGAGTTTGTTTGTATAGTGAATATATATATATGTTGATGGGTTTTCATATATTAAGCAATCCCTTCATTCCTGGGATGATGCTTGCTTGATCATGAAGGATGATCGTTTTTATGTGTTCTTGGATTTGGTTTGTGCAAATTTTATTGAGTATTTTTGCATCAATATTACTAAGGGAAATTGGTCTGAAGTTCTCTTTCTTTGTTGGGTCTTCTTGTGGTTTAGGTATCAGAGTAATTGTGGCTTCATATAATGAATTGGGTAGAGTATCTTCTGTTTCTATTTTGTGGAATAGTTTCAGGAGTAATGGAATTACGTCTCCTTTGAAGGTGTTATACAACAGTGAACTTAACCCATCTGTTCCTGGCCTTTTTTGGTTGGGAGATTATTAATGACTGCTTATATTTCTTTAGGGAATATGGGACTTGTATAAATTGTTTAATCTGATCGTGATTTAACTTTGGTACCTGGTATCTGTCTAGGAAATTGTCTATTCCATCCAGGTTTTCCAGTTTTGTTTAGTATAGATTTTTGTAGTAGGGTCTGATGATGCTTTGCATTTCCTCAGGTTGTGCTGTTATATCATCTTCTCTTTCATTTCTGAATTTGTTAATTAGGCTACTGCCCCTGTGCTCTCTAATTAGTCTGGCTAAGGGTTTATCTATTTTGTTGATTTTCTTAAAGAACCAGCTCCTAGTTTGGTTTATTTTTTTGTATAGTTCTTTTTGTTTCCACTTCGTTGATTTCGATGATGAGTTTGGTTACTTCCTGCAGTCTATTCTCCTTTTGTGAATTTGCTTCCTTTTGTTCTAAAGCTTTTAGGTGTGCTGTCAAGGTGTTAGTGTATGCTCTCTCTAGTTTATTTTTGGTGGCACTCAGACATATGATTTTCCTCTTAGGACGTCTTAAATTATGTCCTGTAAGTTTGGGTATGTTCTGGCTTCATTTTCATTAAACTCTAATGATCAAAATCTCAGGTGACAGCAGATTCTGATGAGGATGTGGAGAAAGAGGAACACTTCTCCATTGTTGGTGGAATTGCAAGCTGGTACAACCACTCTTGAAATCAGTCTGGCGGTTCCTCAGAAATTTGGACATAGTACAAACAGAAAATACATCAATACCTCTTCTGGGTATATACCCAGGAGATGTTCCAATTTATAATAAGGAAACATGTTCCACTATGTTAATAGCAGCTTTATTTATAATAGCCAGAAGCTGGAAAGAACCCAGATGTCCTTCAACAGGAGAATAGATACAGAAAATGTGGTACATTTACAAAATGGAGTAATACTCGGCTATTGAGAACATTGAATTTATGAAATTCTAATCAAATGGACGTGTCTGGAGGATATCAACCTGAGTGAAGTAACCCAATCACAAAAGAAAACACATGATATGCACTCACTGATAAGCGGATATTACCCCAGAAACTTAGAATACCCAAGATATAATTCGCAAAACAGATGAAACTCTAGAAGAAGGAAGACCAAAGTGTAGATACTTCCTTCCTTCTTAGATTGGGCAACAAAATACTCAGGGAAGGAGTTACACAGACAAAGTTCAGAGCTGAGATACAAGTAAGGACCATCCAGAGACTGTCTCACAAGGGGACCCATCCCATAAACAACCATCAAACTCAGATGCTATTGAGTGTGTCAGAAAGATTTTGCTGACAGGACCCTGATATATGTGTCTCTTGTGAAGCTATGCCAGTCCCTGGCAAATACAGCAGTGGATGCTCACAGTCATCTATTGCATGGAACACATGGACCCTAATGAAGGAGCTAGAAAAAGTACCCAAGGAGCTAAAGGGGTATTCTACCCTACAGGAGGAAAAACAATGTGAACTAACAAGTACCCCCTTGAGCTGGGTCTCTAGTTGCTTATGTAGCAAAGAATGGCCTAATATGCCATCAGTGGGAGGAGAGGTCCTTGGTCTTGCGAAGATCATATGCCCCAGTACATGGGAATGCCAGGGCCAGGAAGTTGGATTGGGTGGGTTGAGGATCACATCAGGGGGACTCTATAGTAGACTTTCAGGATACCAATTGGAATGTAAATGAAGAACATATCTAAATAAATAACTTCCCAAAAGACTAATTTCTTTCTTTATTTCTTCGTTGACCAAGTTATCCTTGAGTAGAGTGTTGTTCTGCTTCTATGTGAATATTGTCTTTCTATTATTACGTTTTTATTGAAGGTCAGCCTTAGTCCATAGTGGTTTGATAGGATGCATGGGATAATTTCAATATTTTGTATCTTTTGAGGCCTGTTTTGTGACCAATTATATTGTCAGTTTTTGGAGAACGTACCATGAGATGCTGAGAAGAAGGTATATTCTTTTGTTTTAGGATAAAATGTTCTGTAGATATCTGTTAAACCCATTTGTTTCATAACTTCTGTTAGTTTCAATGTGTTTCTGATTAGTTTCTCTTTCCATGTTCTGTCCATTAATGAGAGTCGGGTGTTGATGTCTCCCACAATTATTCTGTGAGGTGCAATATGTGCTTTGATCTTTATTATAGTTTCCTTAATGAATGTGTCTGCACTTGCATTTGGCGCATAGATATTCAGAATTGAGGGTTCATCTTGGAAGATTTTACCTTTGATGAGTATTAAGTGCCCTCCTTATCTTTTTTAATAACTTTGAGTTGGAAGTCAATTTTATACGATATTAGAGTGGGTACTCCAGCTTGTTTCTTCAGACCATTTGCTTGGAAATTGTATTCAATCCTTTCACTCTGAGGTAATGTCTGCCTTTATGCCTGAGGTGGGGCTCCTCTATGCAACAAAAAGTTGGGTCTTGTTTACATGACCAGTCTTTTAGTCGATGTCTTTTATCGGGGGAATTGAGTCCATTGATATTGAGATATTAAAGAAAAGTCTTTATTGCTTCCTGTTATGTTTGTTGTTAGATTTGGAATTCTGTTCTTGAAGCTATCATCTTTTAGGTTTGTTGAAGAATTACTTTCTTGCTTTTTCTAAGGCATAATATCCCTCCTTGTGTTAGCGTTATTGCTTTATTATCCTTTGAAGGGCTGGATTCGTGGAAAGATATTGTGTGAATTTGGTTTTCTCATGGAATACTTTGGTTTCTCCATCCTTGGTAACTGAGAGTTTTTTGGGGTATAGTAGCCAGGGCTGGCATTTGTGTTCTCTTAGGGTCTATATAACCTCTGTCCAGGATCTTCTGGCTTTCATAGTTTCTGGCTAGAAGTCTGGTCTAATTCTAATAGGTCTGCCTTTATATGTTACTTGACCTTTTCCCCTTACTGCATTTAATATTCTATCTTTGTTTAGTGCATTTAATGTTCTGATTATTATGTGTTGGAAGGAATTTCTTTTATGGTCTAGTCTATTTGGAGTTCTGTAGAATTCTTTTATGTTCATGGGCTTCTCTTTCTTTAGGTTAAGGAAGTTTTCTTTTATAATTTTGTTGAAGATAATTCCCAGCCCTTTAAGTTGAAAATCTTTATTCTTATTTATACCTATTATCTGTAGGTTTGGTCTTCTCACTGTGTCCTGGATTTCCTGGATGTTTTGAGTTAGGATATTTATGCATTTTGCATTTTCTTTGTTTGTTGTGTCTATATTTTCAGTGGAATCTTCTGCAACTGACATTCTCTCTTCGATCTCTTTCATTCTGTTGCTGATGCTTGCATCTATGGTTCCTGACTTCTTTACTAGGATTCCTATTTCAGAGTTTTCTCCCTTTGAGTCAGTTTATTGCTATGTTGATTTAGTAGAATCTATTTACCATAAGGGTCTTGGCTTCATTACCATTGTCTGGTGTGGGTTCCATCTCAGGACATTGTATTTAAATTCAATCAAATAGTTGTTGGTCATTCCCATAACACTTATGCCATTATTGCACCAATATATCTTGAAGATAAGTCACTGTTGCAGGTCACAGGGTTCATCATTATTTAATATTGATGATCTCTTTCCTTCTCCTATAGTGTGTACAGTACCTTCTAGCACTATTAATGAGAACCAATAAAGATGAAGCATCTGGGCATTCTCTTTTGCCCTGGCCAGAATGATGATCTGGCTGAACCAGCAACGACCTCGCTATGCCTGCCATATTCAATTTTCAGAGTCTATTGACTGTAATCTTATATTTATGGGTGCTTATATTTATGGGTGCTTATATTCGATCTCTGGCACACAGCATCCTGGACAGAAGTAAAACTGGACTATTGGTAATATTTTGGAAGTGTGCCCGAATTGGTGAATGCAAGAGTCCTTATGTGGCCATATGGTTCATAGTGATCACCTTCAGCATCCTCTTCATATAGTATCTTTGGAAACTATCAGAGTGTGAATGCCATCAGATTGTAAACAAGGAATTGCCTCCAGAAAATAATGAAAAAAATGGTTAAGCCTTGGAACTGAACTTGGAATGAGGTAAATTTTGAGACTTGTCTCTGAACTTGAAATGAGATAAATTTTGAGATGCTGTTCTCTATTTTTGTGCTATTGAACCAATGAGCTGTATGAATAATTAAGATGTAACAGTTTAATACACAGGAATGTGATTTTAGCCATCAACCTCATGTCTCTCACTCCAGTATTCTACGCTACAAATGTCATTCTGTTGTGTTAGTACTGCTTTTCCCAAGGTTCTCCAGGCATGAAGCAGAAGCCCAGCAGCAAATTCCACAGGCACCTGTGACTAAGCCTTCAAAATACTATCTTCACATAATGATAACTTGTAGCAATTGGTCTATTTTTCTTGAAAGAAAATTGTTCTATTTTTGTTGTTATTGTTCTTATGGATTGCATTCATATTTAAAACCTTTTGATTGTTATCCAGAGTATCTCTATTCTTGGCAAATTCTGTAGTTTATTGCAGGTGTTTAAAGTATTTTAAGCAAAATTCTGATATACTTTAATTAGCACAAGAGTTGGGCTTCTAGTCACAAAGATACAACAGCCACCCTGTGATAAAAAAATACCTTATAATGAAAAACAGCAAGTAGAGTGGTGAGTGAGCAAGCATTGTGCATTCTTTTTGCTCTATATTGTTGTCTTCCAAATAGAACATTCATTGTAGGTACCCAAATGTGGTATTTGTGGTGTTTTTAATGCAGCATTTTAAATCTAGTTTGTATTCTGTCAAAAAAAAAAAAAAAAAAAAAAAGCTGAAGCATCTGGTTGGACACCAGCTCAATTTCTACATGTTCAATGAGAGAAATTACCTCATGTCATCAGTAATAGGACCTTACCATCATGTTATGGATGTAAGCAATAAATAGCATTGACAGTAGCCTGAAATGTTTAGGGGGTCATATTAGACCTATTTATTCAACAACTCACAAGATGTTACCAATTCTTGCTACTGGAGATTTTACTTGGTAGTGTATAATTTCCACTTGGGGCATTGTCTGCCCCATATATCATAACATTACTTAAGTAATTTTTATTTACATTAAGGAAGCTTCTAATATATAAAGTTTCCATATACCTTTTCAAAATGTCTTCAATACTAATTTAAGGAAACAACAGTCCTCAATATCTAAGGTATTATTTTTTTGTGTGGATAAAAATTAGACTAGGCCCATTATTTTCATATTCCACCAGATATCATTTTGGAGAAAATAATGGGCATTAACACTACAGAAAAAATCAGATGAAAATATAGCATCATTTTGATTTCCTTTCTAACAATTTTGTCTCTTCTGAAGTACCAGGTCTGATTATGATAGGAGAAAAAAAAGAGATTAGACTATTGGAAACCTGTATGTCATAGAATTCAAGGCATAATCATATCTTGCTGGACAAGATTTTTCATTTTACAAACAGACCCTGAAAGAAGAGAGGAATGATATGGCTCAGTGGTTAAAAGCAATTGTTCTTCTAGAGGCTCCAGGTTCCATTCTTTTCTCCCATATGCCACTTACAACAATTTGTAACTATAGTTCTAGGGAATTCTATGATCTATTCTGGTTTCTATAGGCACCAAGTATGTATGACGTACACAATTATTTATGCAAACACTCACACACATGAAAGTAAAGTAAATTTAAAGTGCATTATTTCTTTTAAGGAATGCAATTTAAAAATTGTGTCTGTAGATTTCCTTTGCTAATTTTATCATTTTCATAATATTGATTCTGCCAATCTGTGAGTGGTATGTGCAGGTGCCTTCCCATCTTTAATTTTTTATTACATATTTTCTTTATTTAAATTTCAAGTGTTTTCCCTTTCCTGATTTTCCCTTCAGAACCCCCCATCCCATTCCTCCTCCCCTTGACTCTATGAGTGTGTTCCCCTACCCAAATACTCACGACTTCCTACCCTGGCATTCACCTACACTGGGGCATCAAACACCCTCAGGTCCAAGGGCATTTCCTCCCACTGATGACAACGAGACCATGATCTACCACATATGTAGGAAGAGGCATGCATGTGTACACTTTGGTTTGTAGTCCAGTCACTGGGAGCTCCAGAGTCTGGCCAATTGACCCTGTTGTTCCCTCTATGAGTCTGCAAACCCGATCAGCTCCTTCAGTCCCTTCTCCAACTCCACCATTGTGGACCCAATGCTCAGTCCAGTGGTTGACAGCAAGCATTTGCCTCTGTATTTACCAGGCTCTGGCAGAACCTCTCAGGAGACAACCATATCAGGCTTCTGTCAGCAAGCACTTCACAGCATCCACAATAGTGTAGTGTATGGTGAATGTATATGGGATAGTTAATATCCACTTACCAGTAAGTATATATGGTGTATGTTCTTTTGAGACTCAATTACCTCACTCAGGATGGTATTTTCAAGTTCCATGCAAATGCCATCCATTTCCATCCTTCATTTCATGAAGTCACTGTTTTTAATGGCTGGTTAGTATTCCATTGTGTAAATGTTCCTCATTTTCTGTATCCATTCTTCTGTTGAGGGGCATCTGGTTGTTTCCAGCTTCTGACTATTATAAATATGGCTGCTATGAACATAGTGGAGCATGTGTCCTTATTACATGTTGAAGCATCTTCTGGGTATACATGCAGAAGTGGTATAGCTAGGTTCTCAAGGAGTACTATGCCTAATTTTCTGAGGAGAACCACCAGACTGATTTTCAGAGTGGTTGTACCAGCTGACAATTCCTACAGCAGATCTACATGTTTTCCTCTTAGCACTGTTTTCATTTTTTTCCCAAAACTTTGGGTATGCTGTGTCTTTATTTTCATAAAATTCAGAAAAGTATTTCATTTCTTTCTTTCTTTTTCCTTGAACAATTATCAATGAGCAGGGTATTGTTCAGCTTCCACATGTATGTGGGTTTTCTGTTGTTTTAGTTGGTATTGAAGACTGGCCTTAGTCCACGGTGATCTATTAGAATAACTAGGATTGTTTTAATCTTCTTGTATCTGATGAGGCCTGTTTTGTGACCAATTCTATGGTTAATTTTGTAGAAGGTACCATGGGGTGCTAAGAAGAAGGTACATTAAATCGTTTTAGAATGATCTGTTCTATAGATTTGGATATGTCAAATCCATTTTGTCCATAAATTCTGTTAGTTTCAATGTGTCTTTTTTTAGTTTATGTTTCCATGATCTGTCCATTGATGATGGTTCAGTATTTAAGTCTCTACTATTGTTTTGTGAGGTCCAATATGTGCTTTGAGCTTTAATATATATATATATATATATATATATATATATATATATATATATATATATATATATTTTAATATCTGGATACCCTTGTATTTGGAGCATAGATTTTTCAGAATTGAGAGTTGAGCTTGGTAGATTTTTCCTTTAAACAGTATGAAGTGTCCTTCATTATCCTTTTTGGTAAATTTGGTTGAAATTTGATTTTCTTCAATATTAGAATAGAATAGAATATTAGAATGGCCACTTCAATTTGTTTCTTAGGACCATTTGCTTGGAAACTGGTTTTCCAGCCTTTTCTCTGATGTAGTGAAGGTCTTTGTCACTAAGGTGCATTTTCTGTATGCAGCAAAGGGCTGGGTCTTATCTTTTGTAGGGCTGGATTTGTGGAAAGATGCTGCGGACCCTCAGGGTCCCTTTGTCTGCGTGGAACGGGTCTCTGGGGCAGGTGGACAAGGCGTCAGGAGGTGACAGACAGAACAACATGCAAGACTGTATAGAATCTGATTGTATTGTGTCAGGTCAAGCATCAAACTTTTTATACCAAAGAAATAACAAGAAAACAGGCAAAATACAATCCACCAAGTTACAATGACGCAATACAAAAGGAATATATGCATCAAAAGAAGGTGGGGACCAGGCTGCTGCTGCAAAAGAAGGGAACTAGGTGTAAACTAGTCTATTGTTAAACCCACCACCTGGAGTTCTGCACTAGCAGACCTTTTCATGAATACTGCAATACCCCAACACCCCATTTCCTGTGTCTACAGAAGAATTTTCCAACTTGCTTCTAATGTGAAACTTGCAATACCTAGCTGTAGAGAAGATCTCTGTCTCAGTGGGATTCCCTAGCTCTAATATGGCATTCCCTTGTTTGGGTGAGATTTGCTACTGTCCTTGGTAGACCAGCTCTGAGCTACTGGCTCCATCTTTTGTAATGCTTAATTAGTTACTGAATAGGTAAACTTCCTTACTGCATTCCTATGAGATTTCAAGCTTGGATTTCAAGCTTGCAGGCTTCTGGGACCTTGAAACAATGGGGAGACTTAACTATAACAGAATTTAATCTTAAAAGGCATTTATAATAAAATATTAAAAGAGAGCTCATAGATCCATACACCAGACTAACTCGGGAATAGAGATGAGTATATGGGTAAACGAGAACGCCAAAACTCCAGGAGGTGAGCTTCCTTGAAACTCTTTTCCTCACTGAGTGCTTACAGATGTTTTTCAGCCTGTCAAGGTGACAAGACCAGAGGGCATGGCAGAAAGATATTGTGTAAATTTGGATTTGCCATGGGATATCTTAGTTTCTCCATTTATGGTAATTGCGAATTTTGCTGGGTATAGTCGTTATGCTGGCATTTGTGTATTCTTAGGGTCTGTATGACATCTGCCCAGGATCTTCTAGCTTTTATAGTCTCTGGTGAGATGTCTGGTTTCATTCTGATAGGTTTGCCTTTATATATTACCTACTTTTTTCTCTTATGGCATTTAATATTCTTTGTTTGTTTTCTGCATTTGGTGTTTTGACTGTTATATGACAAGAGAAATTTACTTTCTGGTCCAATCTATTTGGAGTTCTGTAGGTTTCATATATTTTCTTGGACATCTATTTCTTTAGGTTAGGGAAGTTTTCTTCTATAACTTTGTTGAAGATATTTGCTGGCCCTTTAAGTTGGGAATCTTTGCTCTCTTCTATACCTATTACCTTTAGGTTTCTTCTTGTCAATGTGTCGTGGATTTCCTGAAGGTTTGGGTTTAGGAGCTTTTGGCATTCTGTATTTTCTTTGACTGTTGGGTCAATGTTTTCTATGTCATCTTCTGCACCTGGGATTCTCTCTTTTATCTACATTCTGTTGGTGATGCTTACATCTATGACTCCTGATCTCTTTCCTAGGTTTTCTTTCTCCAGAGATGTCTCCCTTTGTGATTCCTTTATTGTTTCTCTTTCCATTTTTAGATCACGGATGGTTTTTGTAAGTTACTTCACCTGTTTGATTGTGTTTCCCTATAATTCTTTAAGGGGTTTTTGTGTTTCCTGTTTAAGTGCTTCTACCTGTTTACCTGTGTACTCCTGTAATTTCTTTAAGGGAGTTATTTAAGTCTTTCTTAAAGTCCTCTAAAAATCATCATGAGATGTGATTTTTATCAATCAGGTTATTGGTTTTCCAGTATGTTGGGATATCCAGGGCTTGCCATGGTGGGAGAACTGAATTCTGGTGATGCCAAATAGCCCTGTTTTCTGTTGCTTATGTACTTTCCTTTGCTTCTCACCATCTGGTTATCTCTGGTGCCAGCTGGTCTTACTATATCTGACTGTGGCTTTTCCCTCCTTCAAGCCTGTGTGTCAGTATTCCTGGAAGAACAGTTCTCTCTGGGAAGACTTTGTATATGGAGTGCTGTGGTACAGGCTCAGCTCTGGGCTCAGACAGAAAATGGATGGATCCTGTCCCTTGCAGTTACTTGGTTTCTGTGTCCCGATGGATCATGGTGGGTCCCTCTTGGACCAGTAATTTGAGCAGAAATGGTGGTCTTACCAATGTTCACAGGTTTTGGCATTCCTGGGAGTTCAGCTCTCTTCCAGCCACTTTTGGGTATGGAGTCCTTTTGCACAGGATCAACTCCAGGGGCTATCTTACACAAGGAGCTTCTGACACAGATGTAATCAACAAGGAACCAGTCCATGTTTTCCCATTTTTTAGGTTATTTTTAAAAAAAATAATGGTGTCTTCTAAAGTAGAGAAACAAGGAGGGAAGCCAACTGGGGATATTTGAATCTCACTTAGAAGGGGGAACAAAATAGTCATGGAGGCAGATGGAGTGAAGGAACTTTGTAACTTTGTAAAGAGAGGGTTGCGGGGGAGGATGTGAGTTTCAGGATTAGGTGTGAGGAGGGACAGGAGAGATGTCCAGATGGCTATGAGAATGAATGGAAAACAGCAACTGACGGGGGAGGTTGGAGGATCTGGAAGACATGCTAGAAATCTGGGGTGGAGGAGACATTCAAACTGTGACTCACAGCATTGGAGATATGCAATATGAAATGATCACCAGTAGAGGGTAGGTACAGTAATCCACTTACAATACTTTTGACCTAAAATTTATACTGTCTAGAAGAACTGTAGTCAGGGAGGTTGGAGGAGATTCTGAGGAAATAGCCAACCAATAACCAGCCCAACTAAAGACCCATCCTATGGTTAAGGAACAATCCCTTATGCTATTAATGATATTCTGTTATGCTTGCAGACAGGAGTCTAGCATGACTGTCCCTTGAGAGGCACCATCCAGCAGCTAATTCAGATAGATGCAGAGACCCACATCCCAACAGAGGATGGAGATTGGGACCTATTCTATAAGTATTTAGGGAAGGATTGAGGGGCCCAAAAGGGGACAGGAACAATGCAGGAAGACCAACAGAGTCAACTAACCTGAACCCTTGGGGCTCTCAAAGCTGAAACACCAACTAAGAACACAAGCTGGACCTAGCCCCTACCCCACTCCACCATATATATGTAGCAGTTGGATAAATTGTTCTTCAAATGGGTACCAAACAACTGGAGCCAGGGCTATCCTGAAAGTTGTTTCCATTCTCTAGGATATGTTATTTTAGCTGGGCTGTGATGTCTGGTCTCAGTAAGAGAGAAAGTGCCTATCTCTGCAGAAATTTGTTTTGCCAGTGTTGGGGGGTATATCAGTGGGGGTCTACATATCTTAGAAGAGAATGGGAGTAGTAGAGATAAGGGTTGTAGGAGAGTATGATTGGAATGAGGACAGGAATCAGGATATAAAATGAATAAATAAAACTTTATTTTTATCATAAATTTTTATTGTAAAATTCTTTCACTCCATTTTTCAGAATTATTTCCAATATATTCTAAACTATTATAAATTATATTTTTTCTAAACATGTCCATTGTTGACATTTAGGAATACTACTAATTTTTGCATATTAATTTTGTTTAATCCAACAATGCAGATAGGCAAGCAGATTACAACATTTTGCTGTCTACAAGGAACACACCTCCAGGATAAAGACATACAATACCTCAGAGTAAAAGGATGGATAAATTCTGCCAAGCAAATAGTCCCCCAAAAAAGTTGGAGTTGCCGTTGTCATATCCAATAAAATAACCTTTCAACCAAAAGTTATCAAGTGAGATAGGGAAGGAACCTTCATATATATTAAAAGAAAAATCCACTAAGATACAGTCTCAATTCTGAACACCTATGCCCAAATACAAGGGCAACCTCATTAATAAAAGAAACTTACTAAAGCTCTGAACACACATTGAATCCCATACAATAATATTGGGAGATTTCGCCGCCCCACCCTCACTAATGTATAGGTCATTGACAGAGAAACTAAACAGAGACACAGTGAAACTAAGATAGGTTATGAAACAAATGGATTGAATAGATATATACAGAATATTTCACCCTAAATCAAAAGAATATACCTTCTTCTCAGGACCTCACTGTGCCTTCTCCAAAATGAACATATAATCTGTAACAGAACAAACCTCAAATAGTACAAGACGATTGAAATGATCCCATGTACTTTATCAGATCACCTTGGACTGAGGCTAGACTTCCATAACAACCAAAAAACAGAAAACTTATATACCAATGGAAACTTAACAGCTCTCTTCCTAGTGAGAAATTGGTCATGGAAGAAATAAAGAAAGTAATTAGATGCCCAGTCCTTTTTGCTGGGGCAGATTCTCGGCTGGTCTGCTTCAGTGAATACACCATATTCTGATCTATTCTATAAAACTTGATGCACTCTGAGCAGTTGAGGATTACTGCACTCAGAGTAATTGAGGATCAGCTGTACTCAGAGAAGTTGTACAACAGATTGAATATTTCACTGAAGACACAAGAGTTTGAAGGGCTCCCAGGAGTTCTCTACCCCTGTGAAGAGCTCCTAAGTTGGAGGCCCACAGAAGGTAGTTTGCTACAACCAAGGATGCAGGAGACCTGAAGTAATCCATGGACAAAACAGGCAGACTCCAGACAGTAACCCAGACCAACAAACACCAGGGATAAGCAGATGGCAAAAGGCAAGTGCAAGACAATCAACAACAGAAGCCAATATCCGAGGACATCATCAGAACACAGTTCCCTCACAACAGCAAGCCCTGAATACAACAGACCTGAAAAATCAGAAAGATGACACAAAATCATATCTCATGAAGATAATAGAGTCTTTAAGAAGGATACAATAACTCACTGAAATAAACACAGGAAAACACAGATAAACAGGCATAGGAATTGAATAAAGTCATCCAGAACCTAAAAGTGGAAGTAGAAATAATAAAGAAAACACAAATGGAGGCAAACCTGGGAATGGGAAACCTAGGAAAGATGTCAGGAATTACAGATGTAAGTATCAACAACAGAATCCAAGAGATAGAAGAAAAAATAGCTGACAGGACCCTGCTATAGCTATCTCTTGAGAGGCTATGCCAGTTCCTGGCAAATACAGAAGTGGATGCTCACAGTCATCTATTTTATGGAACACAGGGCCCCCAATGAAGGAGCTAGCGAAAGTAACCAAGGAGCTATAGGGGTCTGCAAACCTATAAGAGGATCAACAATATGAACTAACCATTACCCCTCAGAACTGTGTTTCTAGTTGCATATATAGCAGAGGATGGCCTAGTCATCCATCAATAGGAGGAGAGGCCCCAGGTCTTATGAAGATCATATGCCCTAGTATAGGGGACTTCCAGGGCAAGGAAGCAGATTGGGTGTGTTTGGGAGCAAGGCATGGGGAGGTTATAGGGGACTTTTGGGATAAGCTCTCAAGAGATACAGCTCTCAAGAGATATAGCTATCTCTTGAGAGGCTATGCCAGTTCCTGGCAAATACAGAAGTGGATGCTCACAGTCATCTATTTTATGGATGACTGTGAATGTAAATGTAAATGAAGATGAAGCAATGAAATGTAAATGAAGAAAATATCTAATAAAAATAAATTAAAATTAAAAAGAAAAAGAAGAGAAAATCTCAGGTGTAGAAGATAAAATAGAAGAGATTGATACAACAGTCAAAGAAAATTTAAAACATTAAAAAACTCCTACCCCAAACCATCCAAGAAATTCAAGACACGTTGACAAAAACAAACAAACAAACGTAGGAATAATCAGAATAGAAGACAATCAAAGGTTCCCAGATCGTTGGACCTTAAAAAGTTTTCAACAAAATTATAGAAGAAAACTTCCCCAACCTAAAGAAAAAGTTGGCCATAAAGGTACAGGACCCCCATAGAACATCAAATAAATGGGACCAGAAAAGAAAATCCTCATGTCACATAATAATCAAAACACTAAAAGGACAGAACAAAGAAACAATATTAGAAGATTTAAGGTGAAAGGGCCAAATAACATTCAAAGTTATCAGAATTAAGCAAGACTTCTGAATAGAGACTTTCAAAGCCAGAAGAACCTGGTCAGAGGTCATGCAGAATCTAAGGCAACACAAATGTAAGGCCAGTCTACTAGACCCAGAAAAACACTGAATCAACACATATGAAGAAACCAAAATATTCAGGGCAAAACCATACTATATACCAGGCCAGCCCCTATTATAGAAATTATAGAAAGCTCACATACGTATAGAAACTGAACAACTGTACTCAATGATAACTTGGTTAGGGAAGAATAAAGAAAGAAATTAAAGACTTTCTGGAATTCCATGAAAATGTTGATACATCATACCCAAACTTATGGGACACAATGGAAGCAGTGATAAGAGGAAAGTTCGTTGTATTATTTGCCCTGCTAAAGAAATTGGAGAGATCTTTTTCTTTTTTTTTAATTTTTAATATTTTTATTACATATTTTCCTCAATTACATTTCCAATGCTATCCCAAAAGTCCCCCATAGCGCCCCCCAATTCCCTACCCATCCATTCCCATTCTTTTGGCCCTGGCATTCCCCTATATTGGGGCATATAAAGTTTGCAAGTCCAATGGGCCTCTCTTTCCATTGATGGCCGACTAGGCCATCTTTCGATACATATGCAGCTAGAGACAAGAGCTCCGGGGTTCTGGTTAGTACATCATGTTGTTCCAACAATAGGGTTGCAGATCCCTTTAGCTCCTTGGGTTCTTTCTCTAGCTTCTCCATTGGGAGCCCTGTGATACATCCAATAGCTGACTGTGAACATCCACTCCTGTGTTTGCTAGGCCCCTGTATCGTCTCACAAGAGACAGCTATATTTGGGTCCTTTCAGCAAAATCTTGCTTGTGTATGCAATGGTGTCCGTGTTTAGAAGCTGATTATGGGATGGATCCCTGGATATGGCAGTCTCTAAATGGTCCATCCTTTCATCACAGCTACGAACTTTGTCTCTGTAACTCCTTCCCTGGGTGTTTTGTTCCCAATTCTAAGAAGGGGCACAGTGTCCACACTTTGGTCTTCATTCTTCTTGAGTTTCATGCGTTTAGCAAATTGTATCTTATATCTTGGGTATCCTAAGTTTTGGGCTAATATCCACTTATCAGTGAATACATATTGTGTGAGTTCTTTTGTGATTGTGTTACTTCACTCAAGATGATGCCCTCCAGGTCCATCCATTTGGCTAGGAATTTCATAAATTCATTCTTTTTAATAGCTGAGTAGTACTCCATTGTGTAAATATACCATAATTTCTGTATCCATTCCTCTGTTGAGGGACATCTGGGTTCTTTAGAGCTTCTGGCTATTATAAATAGGGCTGCTATGAACATAGTGGAGCATATGTCTTTTTTACCGGTTGGGACATCTTCTGGATATATGCCCAGGAGAGGTATTGCTGGATCCTCCGGTAGTACTATGTCCAATTTTCTGAGGATCCACCAGACTGATTTCCAGAGTGGTTGTACAAGCTTGCAATCCCACCGACAATGGAGGAGTGTTCCTCTTTCTCCACATCCTTGCCAGCATCTGCTGTCACCTGAATTTTTGATCTTAGCCATTCTGACTGGTGTGAGGTTTTTATTTGCATTTCCCTGATGATTAAGGATGTTGAACATTTTTTCAGGTGCTTCTCTGACATTCGGGATTCCTCAGGTGAGAATTCTTTGTTCAGTTCTGAGCCCCATTTTTTAATGGGGTTATTTGACTTTCTGGAGTCCACCTTCTTGAGTTCTTTATATATATTGGCTATTGGTCCCTTATCTGATTTAGGATAGGTGAAGATCCTATCCCAATCTGTTGGTGGTTTTTTTGTCTTATTGATGGTGTCTTTAGCCTTGCAGAAGCTTTGCAGTTTCATGAGGTCCCACTTGTCAATTCTCGATCTTACAGCACAAGCCATTACTTTTCTATTCAGGAATTTTTCCTGTGTGCCCATATCTTCAAGGCTTTTCCCCACTTTCTCCTCTATAAGTTTCAGTGTCTCTGGTTTTATGTGTAGTTCCTTGATCCACTTAGACTTGACCTTAGTACAAGGAGATAGGAATGGATCGATTCGCATTCTTCTACATGTTAACAACCAGTTGTGCCAACACCATTTGTTGAAAATGCTGTCTTTCTTCCACTGGATGTTTTTAGCTCCCTTGTCGAAGATCAAGTGACCGTAGGTGTGTGGGTTCATTTCTGGGTCTTCAATTCTATTCCATTGGTCTATTTGTCTGTCACTATACCAGTACCACGCAGTTTTTATCACAATTGCTCTGTAGTAAAGCTTTAGGTCTGGCATGGTGATTCCACCAGAGGTTCTTTTATCCTTGAGAAGAGTTTTTGCTATCCTAGGTTTTTTGTTATTCCAGATGAATTTGCAGATTGCACTTTCTAATTCGTTGAATAATTGAGTTGGAATTTTGATGGGGATTGCATTGAATCTGTAGATTGCTTTTGGCAAGATAGCAATTTTTACAATGTTGATCCTGCCAATCCATGAGCATGGGAGATCTTTCCATCTTCTGAGATCTTCTATAATTTCTTTCTTCAGAGACTTGAAGTTTTTATTATACATATCTTTCACTTCCTTAGTTAGAGTCATGCCAAGATATTTTATATTATTTGTGACTATTGAGAAAGGTGTTGTTTCCCTAATTTCTTTCTCAGCCTGTTTATTCTTTGTGTAGAGAAAGGCCATTGATTTGTTTGAGTTAATATTATATATCCAGCTACTTCACCGAAGCTGTTTATCAGGCTTAGGAGTTCTCTGGTGGAATTTTTAGGGTCACTTATATATACTATCATATCATCTGCAAAAAGTGATATTTTGACTTCATCTTTTCCAATTTGTATCCCTTTGATCTCCTTTTGTTGTCGAATTGCTCTGGCTAGGACTTCAAGTACAATGTTGAATAGGTATGGAGAAAGTGGACAGCCTTGTCTAGTCCCTGATTTTAGAGGGATTGCTTCAAGCTTCTCGCCATTTACTTTGATGTTGGCTACTGGTTTGCTGTAGATTGCTTTTATCATGTTTAGGTATGGGCCTTGAATTCCTGATCTTTCCAAGACTTTTATCATGAATGGGTGTTGGATCTTGTCAAATGCTTTTTCTGCATCTAACGAGATGACCATGTGGTTTTTGTCTTTGAGTTTGTTTATATACTGGATTACGTTGATGGATTTCTGTATATTGAACAATCCCTGCATCCCTGGGATGAAACCTACTTGGTCAGGATGGATGATTGTTTTGATGTGTTCTTGGATTCAGTTAGCAAGAACTTTATTGAGGATTTTTGCATCAATATTCATAAGGGATATTGGACTGAAGTTTTCTATCTTTGTTGGGTCTTTTTGTGGTTTAGGTATCAGAGTAACTGTGGCTTCATAGAATGAGTTGGGTAGAGTACCTTCTGTTTCTATTTTGTGGAATAGTTTGTGAAGAACTGGGATTAGATCTTCTTTGAAGGTCTGATAGAACTCTGCACTAAACCCATCTGGTCCTGGGCTTTTTTTAGTTGGGAGACTATTAATGACTGCTTCTATTTCTTTGGGGGATATAGGGCTGTTTAGATCATTAACCTGATCTTGATTCAACTTTGGTACCTGGTATCTGTCTAGGAACTTCTCCATTTCATCCAGGTTCTCCAGTTTTGTTGAGTATAGCCTTTGGTAGAAGGATCTGAGGGTGTTTTGGATGTCTTCAGGATCTGTTGTTATGTCTCCTTTTACATTTCTGATTTTGTTAATTAGGATGCTTTCCCTGTGCCCTCTAGTGAGTCTGGCTAAGGGTTTATCTATCTTGTTGATTTTCTCAAAGAACCAGCTCCTTGATTGGTTGGTTCTTTGAATAGTTTTTCTTGTGTCCACTTGGTTGATTTCACCCCTGAGTTTGATTATTTCCTGCTGTCTACTCCTCTTGGGTGAATTTGCTTCCTTTTGTTCTAGTGCTTTTAGGTATGTTGTCAAGCTGCTAATGTGTGTTCTCTCTAGTTTCCTTTTGGAGGCACTCAGAGCTATGAGTTTTCCTCTTAGAAATGCTTTCATTGCGTCCCATAAGTTTGGGTATGTTGTGGCTTCATTTTCATTGAACTCTAAAAAGTCCTTAATTTCTTTCTTTATTCCTTCCTTGACCAAGGTATCATTGAGAAGAGTGTTGTTCAGTTTCCACGTGAAGGTTGGCTTTCTATTATTTATTTTGTTATTGAAGATCAGCCTTAGTCCATGGTGATCTGATAGGATGCATGGGACAATTTCAATATTTTTGTATCTGTTGAGGCCTGTTTTTTGACCAATTATGTGGTCAGTTTTTGAGAAGGTACCATGAGGTGCTGAGAAGAAGGTATATCCTTTTGTTTTAGGATAGAATGTTCTGTAGATATCTGCCAGATCCATTTGATTCATAACTTCTGTTAGTTTCACTGTGTCCCTGTTTAGTTTCTTTTTCCACGATCTGTCCATTGGTGAAAGTGGTGTGTTGAAGTCTCCCACTATTATTGTATGAGGTGCAATGTGTGCTTTGAGATTTACTAAAGTTTCTTTAATGAATGTGGCTGCCTTTGTATTTAGAGCATAGATATTAAGGATTGATAGTTCTTCTTGGAGGATTTTAACTTTGATGAGTATGAAGTGCCCCTCCCTGTCTTTTTTAATGACTTTGGGTTGGAAGTCAATCTTATCAGATATTAGAATGGCTACTCCAGCTTGTTTCTTCATACCATTTGCTTGGAAAATTGTTTTCCAGCCTTTCATTCTGAGGTAGTGTCTATCTTTTTCTCTGAGATGAGTTTCCTGTAAGCAGCAAAATGTTGGGTCTTGTTTGTGTAGCCAGTTTGTTAGTCTATGTCTTTTTATCGGGGAGTTGAGTCCATTGATATTAAGAGATATTAAGTAAAAGTAATTGTTGTTTCCTGTTATTTTTGTTGTTAAAGTTGGCATTCTGTTCTTGTGGCTGTCTTCGTTTAGGTTTGTTGAGGGATTACCTTCTTGTTGTTTCTAGGGCGTGGTTCCCGTCCTTGTATTGGTTTTTTTCTGTTATTATCCTTTGAAGGGCTGGATTCGTGGAGAGATAATGTGTGAATTTGGTTTTGTCGTGGAATACTTTGGTTTCTCCATCTATGTTAATTGAGAGTTTGGCTGGGTATAGTAGCCTGGGCTGGAATTTGTGTTCTTTTAGTGTCTGTATAACATCCGTCCAGGATCTTCTGGCTCTCATAGTCTCTGGTGAAAAATCTGGTGTAATTCTGATAGGCTTGCCTTTATATGTTACTTGGCCTTTTTCTCTTACTGCTTGTAGTATTCTATCTTTATTTAGAGCATTTGTTGTTCTGATTATTATGTGTCGGGAGGTATTTCTTTTCTGGTCCAGTCTATTTGGAGTTCTGTAGGCTTCTTGTATGTTCATGGGCATCTCTTTCTTTAGATTTGGGAAGTTTTCTTCTATAATTTTGTTGAAGATGTTTGCTGGTCCTTTGAGTTGAAAATCTTCATTCTCATCCACTCCTATTATCCGTAGGTTTGGTCTTCTCATTGTGTCCTGTACTTCTTGGATGTTTTGAGTTAGGATCTTTTTGCATTTTACATTTTCCTTGATTGTTGTGCCGATGTTCTCTATGGAATCTTCTGCACCTGAGATTCTCTCTTCCATCTCTTGTATTCTGTTGCTGATGCTGGTATCTATGGTTCCAGATTTCTTTCCTAGGGTTTCTATCTCCAGTGTTGCCTCATTTTGGGTTTTCTTTATTGTGTCTACTTCCCTTTTTAGGTCTAGTATGGTTTTGTTCATTTCCATCATCTGTTTGGATGTGTTTTCCTGATTTCATTAAGGACTTCTACCTGTTTGATTATGTTATCCTGTTTTTCTTTAAGGATTTGTAACTCTTTAGCAGTGTTCTCCTGCAATTCTTTAAGGGATTTTTGTGCTTTCTCTTTAATGTCTTCTACCTGTTTAGCAGTGTTCTCCTGTATTTCTTTAAGTGTGTTATTAAAGTCCTTCTTGAAGTCCTCTACCATCATCAGGAGATATGCTTTTAGATCCGTGTCTAGCTTTTCCGGTGTGTTGGGGTGCCCTGGACTGGGCGAAGTGGGAGTGCTGGGTTCTGATGATGGTGAGTGGTCTTGGTTTCTGTTAGTAAGATTATTACGTTTACCTTTCACCATCTGGTAATCTCTGGGGTTAGTTGTTGTCGATGTCACTGTTTAAAGATTGGAGCAGAAGCTGTGTTCCACTCACCAGCAGTCTCAAAATCCTGTGGCGGGTGTTGTGGGTAGCTGGCGAGTGTCAGCCGACCCTGCGCTCTAGCTACCCCGGTGCTTTTCTGACCGGAAGAGGCTTGTGGCCCTACTGAGGCCGGATTTCTGCCTCCCCAACCAAAGCAGTCTCAGGTCCCGCGTGATTGGACTGGAGCAGAAGCTGTGTTCCACTCACCAGCAGTCTCAAAATCCCGTGGCGGGGGATCGTGTGTAGCTGGCAGGTGTCAGCCAACCCTGTGCTCTAGCTACCCCGGTGCTGGTCCGGCCGGATCTGGAGAGATCTTAAGCTAACAATTTAACTGATCACCTGTGAGCTTTAGAATAAAAAGAAGCGTACTCACTTGAGTCACATAGAAGGCAGAAAACAGTCAAAATCAGGGACAAAATCAACCAAACACAAACAAAGAAAACAATACAAAGAATCAACACAACCAGAAGAAAAAACAAACAAACAAACAAACATCAGATCCTACTCTAAATGCCTATACTCAACAAAACTGAAAAATCTAAAAGAAATGGAAGTTTTTATGGACAGATACCACATACCAAAGTTTAATTAACATAGGTAAACTATTTAAATAGGCCCATATCACACAACGATATAAAAGAAGTAATTAAAAATCTCCCAACCAAAAGAAGTACAGGGCCTGATGGATTTAGTGCAGAGTTCTACCAGACCTTCAAAGAAGTCTTGATACCAATTTTCCTCAAACTATTCCATAAAATAAAAAGAGAACGAACACTACCTAATTTCTTCTATGAAGCCATAATTACTCTAATACCTAAACCACACAAGGACCCAACCAAAAAATAAAAACTCAGACCAATCTTTCTTATGAATATCTATGCAAAAATACTTAGTAAAATTCTTGCAAACTAATTGCAAGAACACACCAAAACCACCATTCACCATGAGTGAATTCATCACAACCATCAAGACAAATTCATCCTAGTGATGCAAGGTTAGTTTAATATATGAAAATCCATTAATGTAATCCACTATATAAACAAACTCAAATTAGAAAATCACATGGTCATCTCCTTAGAAGCTGAAAAAGCATTTGACAGATTACAACATCACTTCATTGCCACACCCACTCCAGTAAAAACTGAGTTGCAGGCCCAAAAGTTTGGATAAAATCCTGAGGCAAAAAGTTTTAGGGAAACATAGTCTTCTGAAGCCTTGGCATCCCATAGCATGAATGCTCCAAACTTGTCCTTGCATTAGACAATGAATCAATCTGTGTTTTGTATTATTGTTTTATTAGAGGTACCTCCAAACAATGTCTTGTCAAATACCTAAGCAAAATTCACCTTTGCTTCCTGGCCTTCACCAATGTCCTAGGCAGTCCTTGAACTGACCCTGGTCTTAGAATTCTGTAAGAATGTTACCTATTCAGTAACATTCAGAATTACCACTAGTATAATAAAAGAGATAGTGAAAGAAATCAAACATTACTATCTACTACATAGAATTAGAAATTTCTGGGCAACCTTAACAAAGTGAGTTTAGATTTATATCATAATTATGTATGGCACACTACATTGCTTAATAAAAGAAAGTCCCCAAAAATGTCACTTACAATAACAGCCACATCAATTCCATTTACAGGAATTTACAATGGTTTAGGAAGAAGATCTGGCTGTGGTTTAAGGAGGTAATGCATTATTCATGAGAAGGTTAGCTAGAGTGGAACTCCCTGAACTTGGGCATGAAAGCCCTTAGTCCAGAGTGTAAAGATCTCATACCTGTCTTCTAAAAATGTAGTTGACCTTAGATAGAACAGACTTTGTCTCAGTTGTTTTATTGCCTAGTTCCTACTAGTCTTTATGTATGTAGTCCTCTGTTTTGGATAAGAGTCATTAATCATCAGAAAACCTCAATGTACCTTGACTGATGTGTCACCTAAATTCCTTATTTTCTTCTGTAGTAAAAATGTAATGCTCGCTTTGAGAAATTATATTCAGAGACAGCACTCTCTGTGTCTGTCTGTCTGTCATCCTCTCCAACTCCTTGCTTGCCAGATTACCGAAATCCTGGTTTCTCGTGGATTGAGGGACTGACTGAGTCTAGTCAATGGCAGCTGGCAACTTGAACAGGGACTTTGAACAGGTAAGACTCTCTCTCACTCTCTCTGTTTGTCTTCCTATTTTCTACCTTCTCTCTTTCCCCTGCATTTCTAAAATGAATCTCTTAAACCATAGACAGTCTCTGCTCCATCAAGATTCCACTGCACACTCTGTTCAGTGTTGGGAACCTCTTCCCCTATTCCTTCTCTCCTGCAACCCTGGGGTGTTAGCAAGGTTGCTCCAATGAGGTCCCTGGTCCGGGGCTGTCCCTTTTTTAAACCCACTGCGTGGGTCAGGCATGCTCACACAGGGACCTGTGGAAAAGTGTCCAGCAGCTCTGCCTGCATCTTCCTGCCCTGTGCACAGGAGCACCTTCCCTTCCCCTGGGCCCCCACAGGGCCCCCCTTTATTTTGTTCCATAGTGCTTACAATGGCTTAAAATTGTTCCTTTTTTTATATACTGCTAATTCTCAAATTTGCAATTGATGTGCTTATATAACTCAAGTTAAGAAAAAAAATACTATTCCTTTAAAGGATTGTCTTTGGACATTTAAGAACTCATCCTAATTTTCCTGGTCAAGACCTCAACTACCTTCCCAATAGCCACAAATAATATAAAATATCTTGGGGTAACTCTCACCAAACAAGTGAAAGTCCTATAAAACAATAACTTCAAGTCTCTCAAGAAAGAAATTAAAGAAGATCTCAGAAATGGAGAGATCTCCCATGCTCTCAGATTGGCAGAGTTCACATCATAAAAATGGCCACCCTATCAAAGGCAATCTATAGATTCAATGCAATTACCATCAGAATCCCAATACAATTCTTCAAAGTCATGGAAAGCACAATTCTCATATTCGTTCGGTGAGGCAAAAAACCCAAAATAGTGAAAACAATTTTTAACAATAAAAGAACAGCTGGGGAAATGAACATCCCTGACCTCATGCTTTACTATAGAGCTATAGTGATAAAAAGTGTATGGTATTGGTACAGAGACAGACATATTGATCAATGAAACAGAACTGGAGACATGGGAATCAAACCACACATTTAGGAATCCTTGATCTTTGATAAGGATGCTAAAAATATACAATGCAAAAAGAAAGCACCTTCAATAAATAGTGTTGGTCTAACTGACTGTCTTTATGTAAAAGAATGAAAATAGACCCATTATTTGTCACCTTGTACAAAGGACAAGTCCAAGTGGATCAAGGACTTTAACATAAAATTCGATACACAGAATCTAATAGAAGAGGAAGTAGGAAAGAACCTTGAACTCATTGGCACAGGGGAGAATTTTATATATAGAACTTCAAAGGTTCATTCTGTGAGATCAATAACTGATAAATGGAAATAACTCATGAAAGTGGATAGCTTCTTTCTGTAACACAAAGGACATAGTCAATAAGACAAATTGTCATTGTACAGATTGGGAAAAATATCTTCACTAACGCCCCATCTAATAGAGGGCTAATATCCAAAATGTATAAGGAATTCAAGAATTTATTCAGCAAAAAACCAAACAGCCCAATCAAAAAATTGGGTATAGAACGAAACTGAGAATTCAAAAATGAGGAATCCCGAATGTCTGAGAAGCAACTAAAGAAATGTTCAAATTCCCAAGTCATCAGAGAAATGCAAATCAAAACGACCCTGAGATTTCACCTTTTACCTGTGAGAATGGCTAAGATCAACTCCTCAGGTGTCAACATATGTTGGAGAGGATGTGGAGAAAGAGGAACACTCCTCCATTGGTGGTGGGATTGCAAACTGGTACAACCACTTTGAAAATCAATCTGGAGGTTACTCAGAAAATTGGAAATAGGTCTACCTGAAGACCCAGGTATACCACTTTTGGGAATATACCCAAAAGATGCCTCATCATGCCACAAGGGCACTGTGTTTATAGCTGCCTTATTTGTAATAGCCAGAAGGTGGCAACAACCCAGATGTCCCAGTACAGAAGAATGAATAAAGAAAATGTGGTTCATTTACACAATGGAATACTACTCAGCTATTAAGAAGGAGAACATCCTGAGTTTTATAGGCAAATGGGTGGAAGTAGAAAATATCATCCTGAGTTATGTACCTCAGACCCCAAAGGAGATGTATGGTATGTACTCACCAATATGTGGATGTTAGCCACAAAAGTACAGAATTCCCAAGATACAGTCCACAGAACTCAAAAAGTTCACCAAGCTTAAGTGCTCAAGTGAGGACACCACAGTCCCACTTGGGTGGGAGAAAAAGGCATTCACAAGTGGGTTGTGAGAGAGGGACCTGGGATGAGAAGGGCTGGGAGGGATGGGGAGAAGAAGGGATCCTGATCTGTTTTTGAGTGAGGGAAAAGGACTAAAGCCCTGAAGGAAGGCAGGTAGAATGGAAACAGACATCTTCAGTAGATAGGAGGTTGGGGGGATCCTCCAGAATGTACCAGACCCCTTCAAGGTCAGAGATTCTGAGGAATCAAAGGGAGGGATCTTAGATAAAATGCCAGAGAGTAGGGAGAAGAAAGTTATAGAGGCCAACTCCAGCAGGAAGGCAGGACATCAAATCAGGGAGAGGTGACCCATCCCACTATCAGAACTTTGACTCATAGTTGTTCCTGTCTGAAAGAATCACAGGGAGGAAAATGGAGGGGACCCTGAGGAAAGGAAGGTCCAGCAACAGGCTCAAAGTTGGATCCACCTCAATGGGTGGTCCCAAGGGTTGCACACTATTATTTAGGCTATGGAGCACTCACAAAAAGGGTCCTAACATGACTGCATTCAGGAAGTCCCAGCAAGCAGCTGAAAGAGACAAAGGTAGATATTTGCTCCCACCCAATGGACAGAAGCAGCTGAACCCTGTTGTTGTATCCCATCCCGCGGGATTCAGTTACTCGTGGGTGCAAGGGAGACCACAAACCTGGAAAGAGATGGGAGGAAAAAAAAAAAGAGAAATAGGAGACCAAGAAGGATACCTATCAAGGTCTCGTTTATTATGCTGAGGGGCCTTCTTTTTAAAGCATACATCATGTGGAATATGGGAGGGGTCGAGGGAGAATTCTACAAAGAACAAAGAAATGGGCAACTGCTGACATGGGGGCCGAAGTCACGTGCCAAGCAACGGGTACTTTGCATCTTATCTCCGGAACATTGATCCTTCTCAATAGCCTTGGGAGTCAAGCTGGGCTCAGGTGCAGCTCATGTCCTTGGATGTCATGGGAACTCAGGAAGAAATAGGGAAGAGGGGACTGTTATTCAACTTTTACAGCCTTAGGTGTTAGGAAGGGAATAAGGAGGAAGGGGGTGGCAACCAGCTCTTAGTACAAGACCCTTTGGCCTGTTAGGGAGATTGTGAAGGGCTCACTTTCTCACGGGATGGTTTCTGACATTGTTGAATTAGGGAAGGATGAAAGAAGCTGAGAAGAACGGCAAACCTGTAGAGGTGCCAGCAGTCTCAGTTAATCTGGACCCTTGAGATCTGTCCAAAACTGGACCACCAACGAGGTAGCATACAACAGCTGATATGAGTCTCCCAACACACATACAGTAGAGGAATTCCAGGTCTGTGTCCATTCAGAGATGATGCACCTAACTCAAGTGACTGGCAGCCCCAGGTAGTTTAGTGGTCAGGTGCGGTGGGAGGTGGGTGCATCCATGTGGAGTCTGGATGAGGAGGAGTTATGGGATGTGGAGCAGTCCAAGTGCCGGCCTGGCAGGTGCTGATAAAATATGGAGTGTGAAAACATTAATAATTAATTAAAAGAAAAAAGAAATAAATTGAAGCCTTATAAATATAAGACCGAATCTCAATATAATTTTGATTTGTATTTCCCCTCCAGGGCCAATCCCAGTGGGATTCTTCTTTCTTTTCTGTTCTTCTTGATGTAGAGATGAGGGAAGAGCATCAGCAGAGAGTAAGACTTGGTTTCATGAGATACAGGCATAAGACTTTGTCTTACTATATATTTAGGGTTGTTGTATAATAATAAACAGTTTACTTATTGTACTGGCTAGTTTTATGTGTCAACTTCACACAGGCTGGGGTTATCACAGAGAAAGGAGCTTTAGTTGGGGAAGTGCCTCCATGAGATCCAGCTGTGAGGTATTTTCTCAATTATTGATCAAGGGGGAAAGGCCCCTTGTGGGACCATCTCTGGGCTGGCAGTCTTGGGCTCTATAAAAGAGCAGGCTGGGCAAAGCCACAAAAGAGCATCCCTCCATGGCCTCTGCATCAGCTCCTGCTTCCTGAACTGCTTGAGTTCCAGTCCTGACTTGCTTGGTGATGAATAGCAGTATTGAAATGTAAGCGGAATAAACCTTTTCCTCCCCACCTTGCTCTGTTGCGGCCCGACCGCGGTCCACAACACGAACGGTTCACTGAGAATGGCAGTTCCCTGCAAAGAGAGGAATCTAGACGGGGCGGAAGAAACAATGGAGTCAAGACAAGACTCTGATCAAGACTCAATTTAATATTTCCAGACACTCAGTTTATAAAGGAAGGGGGAGGGAACCCAATTTCCCACCAAGTAACTCAGGGTCCAGTAGCAGGACGAACACGTGTGTGACTCCAGGCAGCAAGGGCAGGTTCCAGCAGTGGGCGTGGCAGGACGAATGAGCCTGTAGCTCCACCCTTGAGCAGGCAGGTTCCAGGCTGGGGGGAAGGGAGGCCACATTTCCCCCCATTAGATAACAAAACAAAAATAAAAAAGGGGGTGGCCTGTGGCAGAAAAATTATCTATGTTCAATAGTTCTGCCTGAGTTCCTAGGGCTAAAGAAAAAACTTGTTTCCGTGGGGTTCCCTAACTTTTCTAATGGTAAACTGTATCTGGCTAAGACTGTCTTAAAAGCACTGACTGAATAGCAGCACTGGGCTGTAGGCTCTGACTTTATAATGCTAATTAGTGCTGAATAGGTAGCTACCTGTTTACATTTTAAGTAGGGCGTTGGAACCCTGGCTGAGTTTAACTAAACAATTTTAGAATAACACTGAACTGATAATCCTCTGCAATTTTGGGTAAAAGGCAGGGGAACAGTGAGAAGGGGTTAAGACCAGCTCTTTAGTACAAGGCCAATTCGCTTTTTTATTATTTGGGTGGGAGGCAGTGAAGGGCTTGCCCTTACGACAGCAAGGTCTCCAATCTCTCTCCCCCCTATTAATTAAGTTTAAATAGGCAATGCTTAACAGAGGTGATCAAATGATTTTCTCATCCGTAGATGAGTGGGCCTTTAACCTTGACTTGGGTGGACATTAGCCTGATTCCTCCCGTGAGCATTGTAACGACTCACATCTGTGGCTCTTGGTATCTTTTGGGGAGGGGAGGCAGAGCCTTAAGTATTTTTGGTTTTTAGCTAGAGTCGGATACCAACCTCCTTCAAATCAGGTGTGTCACACAGGGAACTCAGAAACGGTCAAACTGGACCTTCCCTCCGCAGTAATCTCCTGCGCCAAGCGGTACCCATACCGTATTCATATGATTATGAATCAGTAGCGCAATTCTGAGTTATTGCGAGGTCTCTATATGAGACTTGTCAACCTCAGATTTAGCAAGGCCTAGACAAGAATTATGTCAGTATTAACACCATTAATTTTGGTTAAAATAGGAGCTGAAAGTCTTTCCTCTTCATCTCTGTTATTCCCAGTAGCCTGAGGAACTAAGGACACCTTGCAGTAACAGCAAGGGTGAAAAACCAGAGGCCAGCTAAGGGACTAAGCCTATATCTATCAAAATAAGAACTAATCTTTGTAAATATATATGAAATTTCTACTTCCCTAGCTCTCCTGGTAAATCTAAATCTTATCTTAGACTGAAAAGCCACATGCTGGGATGTCCCTGGAAGGGAGATTAGCAGAACCACCTGTTTGCTCGTAGGGGCGGAGAACCGGAGAATGTAGATTGACCTGCTTGAGAGAAGGAAGAATTTTAAATAATGAGAGAGTAGCAATGTAAATTTTCTGTTTGGAGAAGTCAAGGTACTTTATTTAGATGCAAATTGTAAAGCTAAAGTTAATCTCCGGCCTCTAGTAGGGGAATTGGGAAACAGAGGAAAACAATTTTTTTCTGAGAGCTTCCACTCCCAGCACAAGAGGAATTTTAGTCTTTAGAATGATACTTACGAGGAGAGACAGAATCTGTGTCTACCTGACGAATTAATCTCTCTGGTAGCCACCGTGCTTCATCTTCATCTCGTGAAAAAACACAAACCGAGCCTCTTCCCCAGATTAGAACTGGATCTGGACCCTTCCATTTATTAGTCAGGGCGTCCTTCCATTTTACCAATGCATAAGAATTAGAAGTAACTGGGTGCCAGTGGCGTTCCGCTGCAGACTGACCTTTAATGTCAGTTTGCAAAAAGTTTAGGACAAATAAGGTAAAGGCAAGGTGAGCCTTTGGTGACTTTGGGGGATATGTTCTGAATTAACTTTGCTAGGTAATTTAGAATATAGGAATCTCTAATAATTGAACTGAATATTAGACCAGTCTAAGATTGAGTTAGAATGGCTGGTCACACTGAAGAAGAGTGAAAAATCATTATGACTCTATTAAATGACTAATTTTACTAAGTCTGAATATACAGTCTCTGATGTACTATTGCCATAAAGTTAAAAGGCTAGAAGCTAGTCCAAACTGGAAAAATGACAAGCAAGGATGGATCTAAAACATGAATTTAATTTTTTAGTCCTTTTAATCAGGACACTGAGTTAACTTACCTGTCAGCTCAGCACACGAATTACCAATATGCTTCTGTAGAGTTCTGGGGAGAGAACTTGTTTTTTCCTTTTCTAATAAGGTAGCTGTTTTAGGATCAATCTATAAGCCAATAAGTAGATCCTTTTAAGATACTAAAAAGCATTTATTAAATTTGACATTTTAATTTCAAATTTTGAAAATAAAGGTATGTTTTAAATAGTGTGCATGGAAATGCACTAAATAGTATATATGGGGATACAATTTCTCTCTTTTGTCTTTTAAGAGGTTAAAGTTTAAAATTTTACAATATCTAACCTTTTGAATTAATAACTTTTTGGACAAAACATTTTAAATATTTGGCTGTAAAGGGGCAGTGACTAATTGCACTTTCAATTATTTTTCTTAAGGAACGGTTGTAACTAGAAGACTAGAAAAGTTATTAAGAGTCACACGTGCATAATTTATTTATTTATTAACTAAAAATATGTATAAGCAATTGTAAATTTGAGAATTAATAGTATCTGAGGGACGAACAATTTTAAGTAATTATGAGCTCAGAGATATAGCATTGACTATCAATATATAAATTAAGGTTTGATTGTTTAGCATTTTAAAACACCATCTACAGCACACAACCAGATTATTTGTGCTGGAATAGGGGCAACTGTGTGTCTTAAGACTCCGCCCCACAGCAGCTAGTTGGGCCCACGTGGCCAACGATCGGCTGGGAGGATGAGAAAAATGACTTTACAATAATGTTTTTTCTGGCCAAAGAATTGTCTTGGGCACAACTAATTTTTAATTACCAATTAACAACAATTATAAAAGCTTTCTTTATTTTTTGTAAAACCTTTTGTAGTAAACTAAAACACTAAATGACAAAAGGATACTGTCTCTGAATCTTTTGGGTGAGAGCAAGGATTTAAGGTAAACTTCCCTTGAGAAGCATTAGTTAATAAAATACTTTCCACTTAGGAAACAATATATACTGAAAGATTAAAACTTTTGGCTTCTTGTAAAGAAGCAGAAACAATAAACATTTTTCTTACATAATGTAAAGCTATATTAGCCATACGTAGAGGCAAAATTTTCTAGTGATTACCAGTTTACTAGAAGCAAAAATCTTTGAATTTAAGCATTATTTTAAACATCTGAATAGATCTGTAACACTGTTAAAAAGAAATTTTCTTGAACACAGGGAAAAACTTTTTTAGGCATTGTTTGCAAAACAAAAGAAAGGGCCACAAGCCGCTCTGGGGTTGCCCAGAGCCCTGTATTGACTCAAAGGTAAAATACTTTTTAATCTGAGCATTAATCTTAAATTTGCAATCAAACTGCAAGCTGCAGTCAATGGAACAATGGCAGTTTTAACCATAATTTTTAAGTTTTTGTGCAAGGTTAGGATAATACCTATAACTTTGGGAAAGCAAAGCCTACGTTTAAAACAATTTATCACTGTTAAAATCAATATTAGAAGCATTACTATCATATTACGAAGTTTGGATATCAATTAATACCTATGAATACCTATTAAAGCAAGCTTTAACGCTTTAATAAAGAGGCATTGCTTTATATCTTATCTTAAATTTTACTATTTAGGATAGGAACCACATTAATCATTATCTAAACTAGAAATATCTTAAGAGACTCAGCCTCTGAAGCTTAATCTCAAACTTTAACTCGCTTCAGGGCCTCACCAACTTTCTCCCAGGTTCCACAATCTATCGTTTCTTCTTCTTTGAACCATGGACAACAGCTATCTATCTTATCTAAAATATTTCTGACTTTGAACCCTTCTTTCTTCCACCTAAGCAGTTTTCTAAAAAACTGCGGCACACCGCCTGTCTCCGTATCTAGTTCCGATTAACGAAACTGCTGACCCCAAGCAGAAGCAGTGTTGGGTCAGCACTGGTTCAAACTTGATTCGTATCCTACCGCATCCTCAGCAACACTTTAAAAAACTGAAATTTTTTAGGCTAGCGCTAGCATGTGTACCTGTCCGTTGCTCCGATGCTCCTCTGATACGAAGATTCTTTCCTTTCTTGTGGAGCTCCACACAGCAGTCGTTTCTCTTAACATCCCTCTGCCATTCTTCAGGTCCCAGTTCTGGCGCCAACTGTTGCGGCCTGCCCGCGGTCCACAACACGAACGGTTCACTGAGAATGGCAGTTCCCTGCAAAGAGAGGAATATAGACGGGGCGGAAGAAACAATGGAGTCAAGACAAGACTCTGATCAAGACTCAATTTAATATTTCCAGACACTCAGTTTATAAAGGAAGGGGGAGGGAACCCAATTTCCCGCCAAGTAACTCAGGGTCCAGTAGCAGGACGAACACGTGTGTGACTCCAGGCAGCAAGGGCAGGTTCCAGCAGTGGGCGTGGCAGGACGAATGAGCCTGTAGCTTCACCCTTGAGCAGGCAGGTTCCAGGCTGGGGGGAAGGGAGGCCACAGTGCTCCTTGGTCATGATGTTTGTGCAGGAATAGAAAACTTCACTATGACACTTAGATCTAAGTCTATGTTACCTTGCTACTGTAGTTGACCTGCCTCCTGCGATCATCTGAGATCAGAAACTAGTTTCTTCCTAAAACTATCAAAGGATTAAGTGAATAGCCTTTGTACTATCTCAGCAGGTACTCTACTGCTCTATCAGCCACCTATTTGTAAATAGCAGGAAGAGAAAGGGACACTTAGAAAAGTGATTAAAGTATTTATTACTATGTTGTAAAAACATTCCTATGAAAGCAAACTTAGGAGAAAAGCAGAAAGATCCAAAGTGGGGTAGGGCTAGGGGAAGGGGCAAAAATCCTAGTAAGGGAAAAAATGTTCTAAGGGAAAAATTCTTCTGTATTTGACTCTCATTATTTGTCCTCAGTACTTATACATTTTTCAGAATACATGGTCACATGTTACAAGGTTCTTCACAAGTTCACACAAATAAATCTTATCATAAATTGAAATAGTTTTCAACAGAGAATATTTACATGCAAATCCAATAGGAGTAATTATCTGGCTAAACATCCATCACCAGTCACAAATTCACAGGTTTACAGAAGGTTTAAAACCATAACTAAGTTATTAGTGAAGTTTTGTATAGAAAAACCAGTCAATATTTTATCTTCTATCCTCTAACCTGTAAAAAGTCATTAGATCTCTTTTATGACCTTTGATTAATTGTTTTACAACCTCTTGGAATGTGCTCTGAGTAGGAGAGAGTCTGGTTACTACTAAGAGAATTTAAAGTGTGACACGTGGGAGACTGGCAGAGTTCTCATTGCAGTTTTTACTATCAGAAAAGGACCTAATAGCAGTCCCACTACAAAAAAAGCATATTAATCACAAGTATAATTTAGGAATTCTTTTAGGATAATCATTAAGACATAAGAAGTCATCTATTTGTCTATATAGCATCATTTCAAGAAAATGCATCTTTGTGTATCTGCAGTGACCTGCTCTAAAGGCTTGTGCTGTTACTTAATGATTGTTATATAGGTTTAATAACAACAGGAAAAGTATATTAATAGTAGGAAACTTTCCTAAAATGTATTTCCTTAAAGCATTTCCCAATAAGGGCAACCCTGTCACAGATTATATTATAATCAGAAGCAGGCCATCTCAGAAAGATCATGTGCTAGATATTACCTTGTCACATTATGGCTCCTGACAACTGAGAATTGATAAACGGGACCTCATGAAACTGAAAAGCTTCTCCAAGGCAAAGGACATAGTCAATAGGACAAATAGGCAAATTACAGACTAGGAAAAAACCTCAATAACCCCACATCCAATGGAGGGGTAATAATCAAAATATATTAAGAAGTCAAGGAGCTAAACTCCCAGAAACCAACCCACCAATAAGAAAATGGAGAGTAGAGCTAAACAGAGAATTTATGACAGAGGAATTTCAAATGACCAAGAAGCAGTTAGAGAAATATTCAAAGTCCTTAGTGATCAGGGAAATGCAAATCAAAATGACATTGAGACCCTTAGACCAAAGCTCACACAAGTCAGAATGGCTAAGATAAAAAAAAAAAAATCAGGTGATAGCACCTCCATTGCTAGTGCGATTTCAAGGTGGTAAGAACACTCTGGAAATCAGTCTGGTGGTGCCTCAGAAAATAGGATATAGTACTGCCTGAGGACCCAGCTATACCACTCCTGCACATATACCCAAAAGACACTCCAGCATGTAATAAGGACATATACACATGCTCCACTATGTTCATAGCAGCCATATTAATGATAGCTCAAACCTGTAAACAACCCAGATGTCCCTCAACAGAGGAATGGATATGGAAAATATGGTACATTTACACACGAAATACTACTCAGCTCTTAAAAACAATGACTTCAAGAAATTCACAGGCAAATGATGGAACTTGAAAATAATATCCTGAGTGAGGTAACTCAGTCACAAAAGAACACATACAGTATATACTCACTGATAAATGAATATTAGCACAAAAGTTCGGAACATACAAGGTTCAATTTACAGACCATATGTAGCCTAGGTGAAGGAAGTCCAATATGTGGATTCTTCAGTGCTTCTTAGAACTAATAAGAAAATACTCACAGTTGGAAATATGGAGACAAAGTGTGGAGCAGAGACTGAAGGAAAAGTCATCTAAAGACTGATTCATCCGGGAATCCATACCAAATATAGTGACCAAATATGGATTCTGGGAAGGGCTTGGTAATGGTGGACTAATATGGCTATCTTCTGAGATGCTCTGTCATTGTCTTTCAAATACAGAGGTGGATACTCACAGCCAACCATTTGACTGAGCATGGGGGTCTCTGATGAAGGAATTGGAAAAGAGCCTGAGGAGCTGAGAGGAGTTGGTTTGCAGCCCCATGGAGGGAGCAACAGTGTCATCAGGCCAGAAACCCTGGAGCTCCTGGGGACTGAACCACCAACCAAAGAATACACATGGAGGGACCCATGGTGTTGATATCATATGTAGCAGAGGATGGCTTTGTTGGACATCAGTGGGAGGAGAGGCCCTT
The DNA here is from genome assembly GCF_978045245.1 of Mus caroli. Classification (NCBI taxonomy): domain Eukaryota; kingdom Metazoa; phylum Chordata; class Mammalia; order Rodentia; family Muridae; genus Mus; species Mus caroli. The sequence continues at coordinate 130,542,738 of NW_028227263.1, read as the reverse complement.
GGGCCTGAGGGTTTTCAATGACCCTAAGTAGGGGAATGCCAAGGAGGGAAGTTGGGAGAGGGTGCATGGATGGGAGAGCATCCCAATAGATTCAGTGGGAGGAGGGAGGAGGTAGGGATTTTCCAAAGGGAAGACCTGGAAGGGGAAAACATTTGAAATAAGAACAAAAACAAAAACGAAAACAAAAATTACCCTGAGATTCTTCCTCATACCAATCAGAAGGACTATGATCAAAAACCCAGGTGACAGCAACTGTTGGGGAGAATGTGGAGAAAGAGCAATATTCCTCCATTGGTACTGGGATTGCAAACTGGTACAATCAATCTGGAAATCAATCTGGAGGTTCCTTAGAAAATTGGAAATATATCTCCCTGAAGCCACAGCTATACACTTGAGCATATACCCAAAAGATATATGTGTCCACCATGCCACAGGGACATTTGATCCACTATGTTCACAGCAGCTTTACACAATGGAATACTATTCAGGTATTAAGAATGACGATAATATGAGTTTGCAAGCAAGTGGATGGAACTAGAAAATATCATCCTGAGTGAAGTAAGTCAGACCCAAAAGGACCCACATAATATGTACTCACTAATATGTGGCTTTAGTAAAAAAACACAGGATATTCAGGATATGATCCACAGAACTCAAGAGGTTACCGAGCTAAATGGCCTAAGTAAGGGTGGTTCAATCATACTAGGGAGGTAGCAAAAAAAAAATCATGGGGGCAGAAGGAGGGAGAGGAAGGGAGAGGTGGAGAAAAGGGGAGCATGATCAGGTATTGGGGGTGACATAGGAAAAAGCCCGTAGGACCAGTAGAAGGAATGGAAATATGCAATCTTGGGGATATGATGTGGGACGACCCTCTAGAATGTACCTACAACCTTGGAGGTGAGAGTTTCTCAATACTCAAATGGAGGGACCTTTGATAAAATGGACAACACTGGGGAGAGGGAACTTGTACAGTCCAACTCCAGTTGAAAGACAAGACATCAATTTGAGAGATGGGTTTGCCATTACACAGTCAATAACTCTGATCCCGAATTGTTCCTTTCTAAAAGAACTTCAGGGGAAAATATGGAAAAAAAAAAAAAAAGGAAAGAAGTGACTGGCCAAATTTGGGATCCATCTCAAGGGGAGGCTCCACGGCCTGTTACTATTATTGATGCTATGGTTTCCTTACAGACAAGAGCATGGCTGCCCTCTGTGTGGCCCAACAAGCAGCTGACTGAGATAGATGTAGATACTTACACTCAATCAATGGACTGAGTTTGGAGACTCCTGTTTCCCTTGAATTAGGGAAACACTGGAAGAAGATGAGAAGGAAGGCAAACCCACAGTAAGACCAGTAGTCTCAGCTATTCCAGACACCTGAGATGTCTCAGATACTGAGCCATCAATCTAGGCAGCATATACTAGCTTGTATGAGCACCCCAAAACATACATATACAACAAAGGACTAACTGGTCTGGCTTCTTGAGAGAAGATGAATGTAACCCTCTAGAAACTTGAGGCCACAGGGATTATGGATGTCAGAGGGCTGGTGCAGTTGTGGGTTGGAAGTTGAGGGATTTGAAAAAAGGGGAGGAAGAATGGTATGAGGAATTGTGGGAGGTAGGACTGGGAGGTGGATAATGACTGGACTGTAAAAAAAAAATAAAGTTAATAATAAAAGAAAAATGCCCTGCAACCAGATCTTATGGAGGCATTTTCTGAATTGAGGTTCCCTCCTTTAGGAAAAGTTGTGTCAAGTTGATATGAAACTATTATGATATATAATATTATATAGTATAATTACATTATGGATATGGGTCATCACTTGTGTGTGGAGGACAAAAAGAACTCTGTGGGGAGTTATTACTTCTTTCTGCTTTATGGATGATATGCAAGGAACTCATTACATTCAGCTTGCAAAGCAGGTGCCGGTATCTGCTGTGCCAGCTATTGATTTTAACATTTTTTTTCCAACTTGAAGAAGGGCACTTTACAAAGTCATGTTAGGAGGCTACTCTGGTGGTCTCTACACTGTACTGGCTAACCAATGGTAATAATAAATGACCCTCTGCTGTTACACAATTATAGCTGAGGAAAAATAAAAGTATTTTTCTCAGTGTGAGGGTTTGGGCAATGTATTTATGTGTCATTGCCAGGGAAGAACACACAGACAATAAAAGGATACAAATCTTATTCCTCCCTGGCATAATTAATAAGTTTGGCTTAGGCTAGGATTATCAATAAGAGGGCTGATTCCATCCACACTCTGTGAGGGTGTCAGAGGTTTTGAATTTTCTAAATCCCACTGGTTTATGGTCTGAATTCCTTCATTGGATTAATGTGAGAAGAGGAATACATAATCAGAGATGGTATTGGCACCTCCAGAAAGTTTCATTTCTTTCCCTCATAATTTATTTTTATATTCACATTACATCCCAATTGCACATCCTCCCTTCTCTCCTCCTATCCTAGTCTTCTGAAAATGTGGACCTTACAGCTACTATCCATTTGTTGTGGATTGCCCTGTTGCTGTTTGTATTTTGATGCTAATTCTGCTTACCCAAGAGGAGGCTGCCTGGAACAAGGAGTGATATATTCAGGTGACTTCAGGTGGAATATCCTCTAATAAATAAAGATTTCAAGGAATCAATCACTGGGTTAATAGGCAGAACTTCCTGGTTGGAGAAAGGAAGAGGAGAAGCAGGAGAGAGATCTTTTGAATGGGAGAGTGGATGGAGGACATATGTAGGTACCAAAGGCCCCAGGTTCAGTTGGTAGATACACTGGAATTCACTACCAGAGGATATGTAACTCAGAAGAGCTTACAAATTAGAACACTACCTGCTGCACTTAGCGATTGTGTTACCTATTGATTTTAAACTAAGTTGTGTGGTGTTTGTCTTCATGTGGCAAGTGAGTTCTAGAGAGAATGGTACTGCAGCAAAGCATGGGAATGTGAGAAGTGCCATGTGAACTTAGTGAGCCAGGTGGAGAGATTTCAGAACTCTGGGTCAAAGAGTCTGCTGGGCTGAGAAGAGTCTAGCCTATCCACTGGTGCCTAGTTGGTGGTAGTGTGGGATTCTTATTTAATAATTACAGCTACAGGTGTTATTCCAAACTGTGAGGCAAAAATCTACTATGAATTTAAAATTATTAGCCTATGAGTTAAAAATTTGGAGGTTTGGAGAGCTGAGCAGAGTCTAGTGATGTGATGACTCAAGCATGGAAACCTTGAAAGAAAGAAAGAGGGCTCTGAGAAGGAGTGTGAAGAGTCAAGATGGCTGCTCTGAGTCAGCGAACTGGAGAATGCAAGCTGCCTACTTCTTGTTTCAGATATTGATTGAACTGTGAATTTATAAAATTGGGACTATTTGCTTTTAGGATAGATTTATATACACACTAATAAATCAAGAAAGACAAGATACAGACCAGAAGATATAGGTAAGGTAGCTGAGAGTCCATATAAGTTGGTCCAAAAATCTGAATTATATATAATACTCATGGTGTTGTCAGATTTTCAAGGGTCTCTTACTACATTAACTGCCTCTCAATATACAGAAAGCACTGTTTTACACATAGAGACTGCTGAACTTATTCAGGATGATTTTGAATTGACTTCACTATATATTCAGCTACAAGAAATGATCAGAAATAGGAGTAATCCACTATATATAATCTCATACAGGTCTGCAAGGCCGGCTGTTTCAAGGTAATAATGAAATTGACCAGCTATTGATAGGAAGTATATGAGAGGACTCAGAATTCCATTAAAAATAACAAAACATGTTAACAGCAAAGAATTAAAGAATTCTCTATCACTTGGCATCAAGCCAAGAAAATTGTGAGGCACTTTCCTTCTTGTTTACTATATAACCATACACCATTACCTACTGGAAGTAACCTTAATGGTAGGCAAAGAAATGAAATTTGGCAGAGATATGTTCCTTTTTACAGAGTTTGATAAACTGATATGTGCATCATACTATAGAAACATATTCAGGATTTCAATGGACAATAACCAAAGGCTGATTCTGGTATTACACATTTGTTAGAAGTTATGGCCATTATGGGAATACCCACATAAACTAAAATGGACAACAGTCTGACATATGTCTTTAATAAGATGAAACAATTTTTAATACATTTAATACATAGTTTTAAGGCAAAAAAAGCTGATAGTTGTTTTTTCCTAGAAAATTCTCTGCAATCATTATTGTGTTTAGCAAATGACAAAGTGCTTTTTTATCTTATAATTATAGCTATAAACAGTAAAATTCTTTGATTGGTTTAAATTTATAAGAATCATGTACCCGCTGCATTTGTTTTTTTTTTTTTTTTTTTTTTTTTTTTTTTTTTTTTTTTTTTAATGGTCTTAAAGGTGTAACACTGGTAGCAAGACAGCTTTAAATTGGTAACTCAGGTTTGGAGTCTTTCAAACTTGTGGCATAAAGCAGGCCAAAAAGTAGGCCTCTAAAGACACTTCTAGTTGAGATAATATTTAATGTGATTCTTATACTAAAAGGTAGACTTAAAGATAAGATTTAAAACAATGTCTCTTTAATGAAGCATTAAAATTTGCACTGTCATGCACTCATAGGTATAAAATGGCAGCCAAAATTTCATAACATGATAATAATGCTTCTAATATTGATTTTAAAGATGATAAATTGTTTTAAAATTGGGTTTTGCTTTCCCAAGGTTGTAGATATTATCCTAACGTTGCAAAAGAAACTTAAAAATTATGGTTAAAACTGCCAGTGTTCCATTGACTGCCACTTGCAGTTTGATCACAAATTTAAGATTTTCTACTCACCCATATAGTGTTAATTAAGATTATTACGAGAGTAATCATCTTATGAGAGTACCAATACAGCTCTCTGTGGCCATAAAGCCATACAAAGCTCAGAGCAGCATCAGAGAGGATTGTGTGACTTTCTTTTGTTTTGCAAATGGTGTGCCTAAGTTAGTTCTTGAAACTTGCCTCTCCCTGCCCCAGGGTAATTTCTCTTTAGCTAAAAGAACACAGTTGCAGATATATCCAGATGTTGTTCTAATGAAGTTCAAATTCAAAGTTTATAAAAGTTCAACCAGACTGTAGAACTTATAAAGGTATTGCAATCTGGCTTGCCTACTTCATGTAAAGTTGTTATAGGTTTAAAGGTTTGCTTTTTCCTTTGCATCTGGATAACTGTAAAAGGTTTGCTTCTAGTGAACTGGTAATCACTGGAAAATTTTGTCTCTGTGTATGGCTAATATAGCTTTACATTATGTTAGAAAAGTTTTTATTGTCTCTGCTTCAATACAAGAAGCTAAGAGTTCGAATCTTTCACTGTATATTGTTTCCTAAGTGGAAAGTATTTTACTAGCTAATGCCTCTCAGGGGAAATTTACTTCAAATGTTTGCTCTCACACAATGAGCTCTAAATTTCTTGGGAGTAGCTGTGGCTCCAGAAAAGATTCAGAGGCAATATCTTTTTAATATTTAGGGTTTTAGTTATACTATAAAAATGTGGTACAGAAATTCTAGAATGAAAAATTGATTTGCTTCAAAATTTTATTTTCAAAAGCTTCCAGAAGATGTTAATTGGCTAAGGTCTCACCTTAAGGTCTTAAAGTGACTTATACCTTTGGTGGATGTTATCTTGCCTGGACAAGACCCCTTTAGGCAATGCCATGCTGGATTTATATCTCAGGCAGATTACAGGCCTAACATAAGAATACTCTCGTTCTTTATATAATCAAAAGAGTATTGGCTTAAGATAATAATAGTTTGGTAGTTTTAGAGAATGTGCATATCAAATTGTAAAGAAAAGAATTTGTTCTTGATGTCTTCAGATTCTACCTGTTTCCACATAATTGTATTACTTATTGAGGACCTATACTTAATCAATTGCTGCAAATGAATGCTCTTATTTCTGATAAATAAATAAATAAATTATGCACATGTGACTATTAATAACTTTTCATGCTTTCTAGTAACAACCACTGTTCAAGAGAAACAACTGAAAGTGTAATTAGTCACTGGCCATGTTATATTAAAACTGACTATAACAGTCAAGTATTTGAGATGTTTCGTCAACAATTTAATAATTCTCAAAGACAAGGTATTAAACTATAGCTTCTTAAAACACAAAAGGGGGGAGGAATTATATCCCTATGCACATTATTTAAATCATATACTTTTTAAGAATTTTGAAATTTGGATATCAAAGAACTTAATAAATGCCTTATAGTACCTTAAAACTAGACCTAATCATGTCTAGGTGAGATGAAAAGGATCTACTTATTGGCATATGGCATGATCCGGAACAGCTACCCTATTGGGGAAAGGGAAAAAGATTAGGGTCTCTCCACAGAATGCTCAGAAGCATGACAATTGTCACAATGATTCATGTGACAACCTGACCTGTGAGTTTGCTGAGTGCCCTGACTATGGTGACAAAAAAGCTGAATTGGGTATATGTTTTTGAACCACCTATTCTTGCCTTTGTCTTCGATTGTCCCACCATAGATCCAGTGGTCTGGGTGGGTGGACACGGTAGGATTGCCGGAAGCTTTTCATGCGGCCCTGGATGGGCACCTGGCTGTGTTAAGTCACTGACCCCACATGGCAGATGATGGACAAGGGGCAGCTCCAGGTACCAGGTTCTCAGCCTCCAGTATTACATGCTCAATATGGCAGAGGAGCTGAGAACAGAATAGGGGCCCAGGGGTGGCAGTTGGCCCCAGAGATAAGGGAAGAAGGGAGGGAGAGAGGCAGGTGCTGTGTGGTTCCCACACAGGCGGGTGTCCTTATTCCGGTTCTTGGCTGCAGTATAGAAGGCCTTATGTCAGGAGTTTAGACCTGGATTGTTACAAGAAAGCCTATCCCATTGTTCAAGCATGGTAGGTCTTGATAGTCAGAGACATTCTATAATTTTAGAGCTTTATTGGACAAAGGCAGGGGGAAAGAGAGAAGGGAGAGAGAGAGAAAGAGAGAGAGAGAGAGAGAGAGAGAGAGAGAGAGAGAGAGAGAGAGAGAGAGAAGGTAAGAGAGGGTAAGAGAGATAAGTTTCCAGAGTAAGAAAAGTGAAAGCTTAAGAGAGCAAAGAGTGGCCAAGCAGCCTCTCTTTAGTGGGCTAGCTATCATGCTGTTAATACATTAATTGGGGGAGGAGTCTAGCAAGAATGCCAAAAGCTTGGGACATTTTCTACATGACTGCTAACAACATGCTTCTGTTGTGGAGGATGTGGTGTTTGTAACTTTAACAGGAGCCGGGGTCCAGGAGACATGATCAAATGCCTTCTATCCCATGTAGTTGTAAATTACCACCCTACGGGTCCCACTGGAGTTCAAGCCCTCAGCTCGACCGGAGACCAGGCTGTCTGTGCATAGCCCATTGCCCCACAGGTGGCCCTGGTGCTGTTTGTAGTCTGATGTTAATTCTGCATCCCCAAGAGGGGCTACCTCAATTAATAATAGATCACATACTCAGGTGATTTTATGTGAACTTTCTCCCATTCTAACTAGTCAAATAAATGATGGGGCCCGTGATTGGACAGTAGAAGGGAAAAGGTGGGGCTGGAAGTTTTAGAAAGTGGAAGAAGGTTAGGCATGATAGAGAAGAAGGTCAGAGAAAGAAGAGGTAGAAGGAAGTTGGAAAAGAATCACATGGCTTGGAGAAGCTGCAAGTAGCAAGGGATCTATGTCATACTTGGGGAATAGATTGGTATAGTGGTAGTACTGCCCAATCTAAGCATACAGTATATAAACATAAGAATTGAGTTGTATGTTATCTTCATGGGCTTATTGAGGTTGAAAATTTACTGCGATATGAATTAACAACCATTGGTAATTAATATCTCTCAACATCAATGTACTCAACTCCTCAATACAAAGTCACAGGCTAACAGAATATATGTGAAAACAGGATCCATCATTCTGCTACACACAAGAAATACACTTCAGCCACAAAGATAGACATTATCTCAGAGTAAATGGCTGGGACATGATTTTTTAAGCAAATGTACCCAAGAACCAAGCTGGAGCAACCATTCTAATATCTAATAAAACAGACTTCCAACAAAAATGAATCAAGAGATTGGGAAGTACTTTTCATACTCATCCAAGAAAAAAATCCTTCACGATGATATCTCAATACTGAACATCCATTCCCCAAATGCAAGGGCACCACATTTATAAAAGCATCATTACTAACACTTAAATCACACATCAAACTTCACATATTGGTAGTGCAAAACTATCATCTCACTCCTACCAATGGATATGTTATCTAGACAGAAACTAAACAGAGAAATAATGAAACAAACAGATGTTAGAACTCAAATGGACCTAACAGATACCTATGGAATATTTTGCCCAAACATGAAAGCATATATTGTCTTCTCATCCTGTCACAGAACTTTCTTAAAAATTTACCATGTACTCAGTTCCAAAGCAAATTTCAACAGATACAAAAAATGGAAATAACCTCCTGTATCTTATCAGATCCCCACAGATTAAGGTTGGGCTTCAACAAGAACAACAGAAAGAGCAGAAAGCCTACAAACTGAAGGAGACTGAACAACTCTCTACTGAATGACTACTGGGTCAGGATGAAATACAGAAGAAATTAAAGACTTTCTAGAATTCAATGAAAATGAAAACACAACATACCAAAATTATGATACACAATGAAAGCAGTGCTAGGAGGAAAATTCATAGTACTAAATGCCTTATAAAGAAATTGATGAGTTCTCATGCTAGCTATTTAATAATATACCTGAAAGCTCTGGAACATAAAGAAGCAAACATACACAAGAGGAGTAGATCAGAGGAAATAATCAACCTCAAGTCTGAGATCAATAAATTAGAAGCAAAGAGTACAATACAAACGTACAATGCAGCAAATAACTCTTTGTTTGTTTGTTTTTGAGAAAATAAATAAAATAGACAAGATTTCAGTTAACTAAAGACAGAAAGAACTTCCAAATTAACAAAATCATAATGAAAATGGGGACAAAACAATAGACACCAGGGAAATACAAAGAATCATTATGTATTACTTTAAAAGCCTGTACTTTTTAAAATTGGAATATAGAAGTGAAATCAATGATTTTCCTGATAGATTTCACTTAACAAACTTAAGTCAAGATCAGGTAAACAATTTAAATAAAATTATAACCCGCAAAGTAACAGAAGCAGACATAAAGCTCTTTCATGCCAAGGTAAACAAACAAACAAACAAACAAGCCTCGGGAGAGATGGTTTTAGCACAGAATTCTACTAGACTTTCAAAGAAGAGCTAATGCTGATATCTTTTCAAATTATTCTACAAAATAGAAACAGAAGGAACATTGCCAAATTCATTTTATGAGACAACAGCCACCCTGATTTCTAAACAACACAAAGACTCAACCAAAAATTAGAAATACAGATAAATTTGCCTTGTAAACATTGATGCAAAAATACTCAACAAAATACTTGCAAAACCAATCAAAGACCACATTAAAGCCATAATCCATGATGAACAAATAGGCTTCATCCCAGGACTGCAGAGATGTTCACATACAAAAATCTACCAATATTCTCGATCATATAAACAAACAGTATGGAAAAAAAAAAACATGTGATTACCTCATCAGATTATGAGAAAAGCCTTTGACAAAATCTAACATTCTTTCTTTATTTTAAAAGTCTTGGAGTTATCAGGGATGCATGGTACATACTTAAACATAATGAAAGTAATATACATCAGGCTAATAGCAAATATCAAATTAAATGGAGAGAAATCCAATGTAATTTCACTAAAATTAGATACAAGATAAGGCTGTCCACTCTCACCATAGCTTTGAAATGTAGTACTTGAAGTTCTAGATAGAACAATAAGACAACAAAAGAAGATCAAGGAGATACAAATTACAAAGGAGGAAGTCAAAATATCACTATGTGCAGATAATGTGGTAGTATACATAAGTGAGCACTAAAATTCTATCAAAGAACTCTTACAGGTGATAAACTTCTTCAGCCAAATTATTAACCTTCACTTACACAAAAGATGAAAGGGCTAAAGGCCGGGCATGGTGGTGCACACCTTTAATCCCAGGACTCCAGAGGCAGAAGGAGGTGGATTTCTGAGTTCCAGGCCAGCCTGGTCTACAAAGTAAGTTCCAGGACAGCCAGACCTATACAGAGAAACCCTGTATCAAAAAACCAAACAAACAAAAGAAAAAAGAAAGAAAAGAAAAGAAGAGAGAAAGAAAAAGAAAAAGAAAAAAGGAAAATAAGGAAACAAACCCTTCAGAATAGCCATAAATAATATAAAATACATTTGGGTGACTCTAACCAAGCATGTAAAAGAATTGTATGACAAGAATTTCAGGTGTCTGTAAAGAAATTGAAGCCGAAATAGAAGATGGCATCATATTCTATGCTCATGTACAAGTAGGATTAACATAGTTAAAAGAGCCATTCTACCAAAAAACAATCTATAGATTCAGTGTGACTTCTATAAAAATTCCTAAAGAATTCTTTACCCACCTTGAAAGAATAATTTTTCATTTTATGTGGTTAAAAACAAAACAAAACAAAAAACAATGAGAAAGCTAAAAACTCCTGTACAAGAAAAGAACTTCTGGGATGTGTCACCATCTGTGTTCTCAACCTCTACTACAGAGCTCAGGGAGTCTTATGAAAGAATTGTGGGTAAGATTGAAGGAGCTGGAAGGGTCAAGATCATCAGAAGAAAACCTGCAGAGCCAATTAACCTGGGTCTTAGGGGGCTCCCAGAGACTGAACCACCAACAAAAGAGTATGCACTGATTAGACCTAGGCTGCCTGTACATATGTAACAAATATGAATCTTAATCTTCATGTGTGTCTCATGAAGACTAATTGAAGCAGGGGCTGTCTCTGGCTATGACTCTGTTGCCTCCTTTTGTATCCCTTTCCCACAGTTGGACTGCCCTGTCTGGCCTCAGTGGGAGAGGATGTACTTAGTTCTATGAGATTTGATGCACCAGGGTGGGTTTTTCCCTGAGTGGGTGAATGCAAGGGAACCCCCTTTCTTGAGGAGAAGAGGAGAGGGGATGGAGGGAGGAAGTTGTAAATGTGCGGCTCAGAGGAGAGTAGGGAGTTGGTTGCAAGCAGGATGTAAAGAGAATAAATAAACAAATGAAAACATTAAGAATATATATATATATATGTTTATATATATGCACACATATATATAAACACACACATATATACATATGTATATATGTATATATATACATGTGTATATATATACATACATATATATATATACATGTGTATATATATATATGTTTCTTTGCAAACAATGGAGCTGATATTCATGAAAAGTTTGATTAATACACAAATACTGAGTAATACTTGTATAATTTTCATAGCGTCACACTTATAAACTTTTCATGTCCAATCTCAGTCAATAAAACTAGAAATAAATGACTTATTTAAATGAAAATAAAATGTTTTAAAGCTGGAATTCTATAAAGTGCATTGGAATTTGCTGATAATACACAACAAAACAATAATAAAAGTAGCAAATATATGATGACTCAAGATTCCATGATTCTTGGCTTAAGAGATGACTCTCAAAGATGGACAGATTTTAGAAGTATTGTATTGCTTAGGTAGAGTACCTAAGATCAGTTCCTACAACTCAAAGCAGGAAGTTTACAGCTACATTCAACTGCAGGTCCCTTGGAACCAATGTATTCTTCTGGCCACTGAAGGCACTACAAACATAAAGGTATACACACCACCAGCAGCACCACTGTTGCTACTACTAGTATCAGTAACACAAGTTTTTAAAAATTCACTCTCACAATTCCACAACAGGATTTATTCTGACTACATCCAGGTATTCAGGATACAGAACAACAGGAACATAAACATCAGTGTTCATATATTATTTAAAAGTTTTGAAAACTTATTCCCATGGAAACATCCCTGGGGGGAATCCAGCCATTTTCTCCTGGAACACTTTATCGAAGGCTTCAGCTTGGGCTACTGTGAAGTGATTCTTCCAGTCCCCAGTTGTGCCTGTAAAATGTGAAGAAGATACATAGGTGGATTTATAATGGTCATAATACTAAACTAGTTCTTCCCATCATATGCTTTTACCTTCCGTTTGATAAAGATCACACAGTTAATATCCTACATCCACTCCAGTAGTGACTCACATTACAGGTTTAGAAATCTGGAAGCAGTCCTGAGGCACAGTTTCAAGGAAAGAGCCTCCTGGAACCTTGGCATTCCCATAGCTAGAATGCCCCAGATTTCTCTCTGCAATATTGTGGAGGGTCTTGCATGCTTTCTTAAGTTATTTACTGGATAAGAGTTAGAAATCTCAGGGCAAGCTTAGCAAAGTATACTTAGACTCTTCATTACAACCAGGTATAGCAGTCTACATTGCATATTAGAAGCAAGTTGGTGAATTCTTCTGACAAATGGAGATTCCCTACAGACACTTTAAAGAACAGCCAAGTTACACTCATATGCAAGAATTTATCAAGGCCTAGGATATAGAAGGGTTGTGGTATTATATTACTCATGAGAAGGTCTGCTTGAGCAGAACCCCCTGGTGCTAGCTTTCTAAAGGCTCAAAGGAGTAGAAGAAATTGTGACTAGGTTGTGAAGTCCTTACCTGACATTAGCTGACTCTAGGCAGGGCTGTTTTATCTTTACTGTAAATATTACCTAGTTCCTGTAAGTCTTTTGAAGTCATTTCTCTGTTTTGTGTCAGATACTTCAATGTACTTTGCCTGCTGTGACACACTACTCCTTTCTTTTCTGTATTATATAAGACTAGTGTTTGATTTGTGACAATACATTCAGATTCAGCACACTCTCTCCTCTCTGTGTCTGTCTATGCTCACCTGTTGGAACCTTGATTCCCACAGGTTGAAAGGGGCTGAATGAACCTGGTCTGTGGCATTAATAAATCAAACTACCATTTTCTGTAGAAAATTAACTCCTTTCTTTCTTTCTTTCTTTCTTTCTTTCTTTCTTTCTTTCTTTCTTTCTTTCTTTCTTTCTTTCTTTCTTTCTTTCTTTCCTTCCTTCCTTCCTTCCTTCCTTCCTTCCTTCCTTCTCTCCCTCTTCTCTCCTTTCTCTCTCTCTCTCTCTCTCCTCTCTCTCCTCTCTCTCTCTCTCTCTCTCTCTCTCTCTCTCTCTCTCTCTCTCTCTCTCTCTCTCTCTCTCTCTTCTCTGAAACAGGGTTTCTCTGTATAGCTCTGGCTGTCCTGGAACTCACTTTGTAGACCAGGCTGCCTCCCAATGAAGGGATTAAAGGCATGTGCCACCATGCCTTGCCAAAAATTTCTTAAGTCCTGAAATCATATATACAAACTTCTCCCTCTGTCTAAATTACGTCCTACCTTTTCCTCTCCCAACCTATATGCTAGACAATCTAATATCGGCAACAATGGCTTGATCTTTTTATATATACACAGATTATTCCTGCTTCCCATCAAACCTGTTCCTATCATGCTATCCAACTCAGAAGTGTTTATCATCTCAATGATCCAAATAAACTTAAACTGTTCTGTCTACATCTTAGTATTTACTTATAGAAGTAAATAATTTTAAAGCAACTTTTAACTAATATCTTAAAATAGTTTCTACTTATGTGTGTGTGTGTGTGGTCACATGAGTGCTGCAGATACACACAGTTATGAGCAGCATTTCAGCTGTCTTGATTTTCTCACTAGATACAGTGAACCCAGCCCCTCACAGCTGAGGGCATTGAAGGACTCTGTTTCACTCATCCATGGTGTTTTGTGATGCATGGAGATCTGCATAATTTCTGCATATGTCCAATGTAGCACTGTATCTTCTGACCATATATTGTTTTTCACCACTCCATTCCAGAATGTTTTTAGTTATAACCTTAGAGGTTAATCAATTGTACATTCTGTGTTGTGTCTTCTGTCATCCTAGAGGACTAATAATTTTCATATAATTACATCTTGCTCTTTGTCTTTTTATTAATGACACTGTAACCTTCTCTTCCCATCTTTCCTCCATTTATAACCCAGCAGGTCCCATCCTTGCTTTGTTTCCTAGCTGTGACACTGTTATTTACACCATGTATTTATGCTTTGAATATACACACAGAATATGCATCAAATATATTTGGAAAGAAAGTGTTTCTGAAATTACTAAATGGTTCATTGTACAGAGTGACTGACATGTAGGATATACTCAGTGTGGGATTGTTAAATGAATTCGTGCATACCTGAGAAAGGTATAGGCAGTGCTCCTATTTTGCTGATGACGAAAAATTAGTCTTTGAGATGTTGCCAGTATGACAGTGATGGATGTGTATTTGAATCCAAAAAGAATGACAATAGAAGCCATTCTTTTCTTTATCACATTACTTTCTTTCTATATCATCACATAAGTTAATTTTAATTCCCCAGAGGGCTATATTAAAGAAAATATAAAGAATTCATAAAAATGTAAATCCTTGATACAGCATATTAAAATAATATACTATAATTGATATGAATATAAAAGTGTCATCTAATGAGATGGGTACCTATTAATATTCATTGTGCTCTCAGGTTCTTTCTTTTCTTTATTAGAACATGATATCTTATGGTTTTTGACAGCATGCCTGGATCCTGATAGGCCAAACCAGATAGATGTTAGACTCAAGCATCTCAAACAAATTCAATATGAATTCCCAATGGAATAAATCAGTCCATCTGAGAAACCACATCTTTGGAGGTACACACATGGAGTTGTAAGTTCACCTATTTGCAAATTCTGTGCACCTTATTGATGCACTTTTATTTTCTTTCCTTGTTTCTAAAAATCTCTACAAACTTTTGTGTGCCAGATGTCAGGATAACCCTAACATGTGGTGGCTTAACTCTTGTTGAAAAAGAACTTCCTCATAGTTCTGGAGTCTGCAGATCTCACATCAGAGTACTGTCCAAACCTTTGTAGGATTTTCTTTATGGCCTGAAGATGGGAGGCTTCTTCTTCTGTCCTTGGGTCATCTTCCCCTTTTGACTCTGATTCAGGTCTTCTGAAGATACCAGTGAAAATGATCGATGGCCCAACTACTGTGTCCATTAAATTATACACTGTGAAGTAATGAGTGCTGGGAATTTTGAGGTTTGCCAGAATATATTTCCTATACATATCTAGATTGTGGCATTGTCTTTATAAAGTCTTGTCACCCAAAGAGTAGCTAAATATCTCTCTAGTATGCATTTCCTGCAGAGCCTAAATATTGAATTACATTGACTACAATTGTACATGGAAAATCATTGCTTGGAGATTAAAAGCAGATGCATCTCAACAACTTGAATGATTGAGTCTCTGGGATAAAGCTTACAAAGCAGCTCTGCAGAGGCAATAAAAGGTAATTTCTTGTGTCTTAAGATAAGAACAATTAAAGGATTTTGGAAAATAGGTCTAGTGAATTCCTCATTGCCCAAGCAAGTCTAACACTTACTACAGCTTTTTAATGCTTTATGATATAGGGAATTAGGTTGCCTAATGGTAAATAATGGAGTGTGTTTTAGCATTATCTTAGATTTGCACATATTTTGATGATTCAAAACTGGCACCAATCTGATAGAGAAATTGAGAAGACAAATATTATCTTTACATACATTTTTCTTTCAAAGTTATTTCCAGACATATCCATTTCATCATTCTCTATAATGAATTAGTGAAGCAAGTGGGCAATGTATTTTGTGTCCCTCATCAGTGACCTGGTTTCCAGAATTACCTGGCTTAAAGGATATTGGTGTCACACTAGTATAAGAAAAATAATACCCCCAAATAAAAGCTGTCTTCAAATGCAAAACAAACAAACAAACAAACAAACAAACAAAACAACAACAACAAACATATGCTACATATAATCACTAGGATAATTAAATTTCTAAAGACTAATGAAGTCTTATCAAGAATTTTGGCCGAACTATATTATAATTACTGTATGTATGTATATATGTATGTATTTCTGCTATCATCTGTGCTGCATGGCAAATAGTATTTGTATTTGGAAGAGAATAAAACCAAGTATGGTCTCATCCTAAAAGAATCTTCCTGGCAAAGCAGAAACAACAGTTGTCTTCATGGAATTTTGTCTTAAATTCTATTCCATCTGCTCTGATTTGTCTCTGCTAATGCTTTTGCTTGTCAGTTTCCTTATCCCTTTGCTATTAACAGAGCTACTTCATTCTTTTAGGTATGTAATAACAGACTTATTTTCTTACAATGTTTTAACACTGCCAAGTTCTCATTCATTATAGAAAATCCAGAAACAGACCACTTTGCTTAGGTGAGACCATTTTTCTAGTGCAGTATGTCTCCACAGAGTCAGGAGTACAGTAGTGTGATGGCAGCTGGAAAGAAAAGTTTATTTTTCCACATGCCTTGAACTTTAGTGTATAGATTTCCATTATCTTTTAGTTAGTGGTGACATATCTTTATGTTTACATCTCAGTCAAAATTTCCCATTATTTGGATAGTACTAGTCCTGGACTAAATACAATCTGGTATCTACTTTGACTTCATGTTTTCTTTGAAAATTCCTTATATCCTTATATTGTTCATTTCCAAATTTCACACTCCAAAGCTGTCAATGGAAGGCAAATGCTGAAATATTTCAATTATGTATAAAGGAAAGATACTAACATATATTGTTAGTATCCAAATTTCAGACTCCAAAACTGTCGATTGAAGTTAAAGGCTGAAACATTTAAATTATGGATAAAGAAAATTAAACTCATAATTTATACTTCATTCATTTATACCTATATTTTTATTCAGTGTTAAATATCTGATGACTGACACCTTCTTTCTTCTACTCTAAGTTCCATCTCACCTATCATTATCTAATTAGGTCTGGGTGAGGTTCAAGGTCTGATTCATTCTGGCAAAGTCACTCCAGAACTGTACAGCTATGACACCACACACACAAACAATCTGCTCCCATCATAGAGAGGAGTTGGCAAATAAATAGAGAGCATTGAAATTCCCTGTTCAGGAAAGATAATTCCAAAGAAGAGAGGGGTCATGACCCTAAAGCAATCTAAACATAGGTTGGCAAATAACATCAGATTTTAACATTAGAGATTTTTTTTTACTCCTATAGGAGTATCATCTTGGCTTACAGTTGGCAGCAATCTTGACCTGTTCAAAATCTTTTCCAGCAGTTAATGTAATTTTTGCAGTTCTATGCTTATCATCTTAGATATATCTTTGGTCTACTGCATTACACTTTTTATATTTTAAAAATGAGGAATGTGATACAGGAAACTTTACAATGCCTCATAGAATACTGACTACTTTCCCATTTTCTTCATTGAAGTTATTAGACATGACCATCTCCAATCCCAAGTTCATCTACCAGAATAAATAAACTTTGCAGAGTGTCTTAAACCCACATCTTCTCCACAAAAACCTTCCCTGTAATGTCTGTGAAAAGCTATCAGTGATGAGCAGTGACTTTCAGTACATTCCCAACAACTACTTAGACTTTCATTGGCACAAGCCCTTCACTTATTCTGACATATTCTGAAGCTAGATGATCTCTTTACCTTTTCTCATGAGCTTCAAGCCATTGGGAACCCATTCTTCCTTAATGAGACTAAAATTGGACATGTTGTTTTCTTTCATGGCTTGGAAGGAGCTGTATTTGAGGACGAGATCCAGCTCATCTGGCCCTAAATTTTTCCCTAGGAAGTCACAGATCTTCTTTATGGTTTCCTTTGTATCCTAAAAGAAGAAAGTGAAATGAGGGCAATCAACAGAGAGCACTGAGAGAAAAGATTCAAACATGTGATCTGTGGATGGAGATGATCAAAGTGTTGTGAAAAGGTCATCATCAAATGAGAGAGCATGAATAGGAATTAGGCAATAAAGGAAATGGAACAAAGGGAGGAAGGACTCAGACTCAACATTTATATATTGAGTGGGCTCTCAATGTGGCTCATCTCTGCTCTCTAAAAGACAGAGACTGGGTATTCTTTTTAGGGAAGAGGAAATGTAAGAGAGAGGCTCTCATAGAACCAAGGTTAAATTTAAACTTGCTTTTTAGAGGATCATGACCTTGAATTTCAGACCTTCCTGGGTCAATCTCCATAGTACTAAGGTCACAGGTGTGTGCTGACACAGTCTCTCAGTATACTGAGTTTTTTTTCTTAAGACAGGGCCTCACTATGGAATTTTTTCTTGTGTGTTGGAAGTTGCTGTGGAGATTAGTATATGTCATGCTCACAGAGATCAGAAATCCATCTATCTGGCTTTTTCCTTCCAAGTGCTGGCACTGAAAGTATGTACAAGCATACCTATCCTGCCCTGGCAGGTTTAAAGAAACTTATAGAAATGCTGCTAGACAATGATCAAGGCAAATGAAGATATGTGCACAAAATCCTCAGCAGAGATTACTGTTAGTTCCAGATAATAGTGTTTGCTTAGGTATCTGAAAACAATACAGATTTTAGGACAGTTTCATAGAAATGTTCTCAATATTTGTTTTTTGAGGGTACTTCCAAGAGATTTTGTTTTGAGAAAGTATCTCAGGTTGCAGCTTATATGGGCATCACATTCCCAAATTTTCTGTCTCAGATCTCTAACTGTTGTAATGATATCTGTGTACTACCACAATTAATTTAATCTTCTGATATAGTCATTACAAGGTAAAATCTTAGAATGTCAAAAATTGTGCTTTTAATCCTAGCCTTCCCCATGGGGACAGGAGGTTTTCTTGGTTTAAAACATTTTTTGCATATTTATTAGAATTCTGCTTAATATTTCATATGTATGTAAACAATCATGACAATAACTAAAAAGAATGTGTTAATGGTCAGATAGAAGACTTATTAGAATGTGTAGTAGTGTGTAGCAGACAGCTGGGTAGTGATCCTTTCTTGGGAAAAGTGAACTTAATGATGATTAAGTAAAAGAATCTACATATGGAAAAAGGAGTGTGATGAAACTTTTTTAATTGTAAAATTAATTTATTTTGTACACTCTATATGTTATTTCCCCAAAGCCGACCCTATGACTGTTCCATACCACATATCTCCTCCCCACCATCCTGTCTCTATGGGGATGTCCTCCCCAAACCAGCTGACTTCTAATCTCCCTGTGTCCTCCAGTCTCCCAAGGGTTAGGTGCATCATCTCTGAATGAACACTGACCAAAAGTTCTCTACTGTATATGTGTTGGAGGCCTCATATTAGCTGGTGTATGCTGTCTGTTTGGTGGTCCACCTTTTGAAAGATCTCAGGGGTCCAGATTAATTGAGACTCTTGGTCATCTAAAAGGATCACCCTTCTCCTCAGCTACCTTCAGCCTACTCTAATTCAAAAACAAGGATCAGCTGCTTTTGTCCATTGGCAGGGTACAAACATCTGCCTCTGATTCTTTCAGCTGCTTGCTGGTGTTTTCAGAGGCCATTTATGATAGGTCCCTTTTTGCAAACCTTCCAGAGCCTCAGGAATAGTGTCAGGCCTTGTGACCTCCCCTTGAGCTGGACACCACTTTGGGTCTTTTGCTGGACCTTCTTTTCCTCAGGTTCCTCTCCATTTCCAACCCTGTCATTCTTTCAGACAGGAACAATTATGGGTCAGAGTTATGACTGTGGGATGGGCCCACTCTCCCTCATTTGATGCCCTGTCTTCCTGATGGAAGTGCAGGTAGGGTCTATAACATCATTCTCCCTAATGCATGGAAATTCATCTAAGGTGTCTCTCTTTGAGTCCTGAGAGTCTTTAACTTACCAGGTCTCTGGTAAATTCTGGAGGGTCCCCTAAACATCCTAATTTTAGAGGATGCTTTTATCCATTCTTACTGCTGGCCATCAGAGTTTCAGTCCTTTTCCTTCACACTATACTAGATCAGGTTCACCTCTCCCTCCCAGTTCCCCCATATACTTTCCCTCCCAGGTTCCTCCCTCCTATTTCCTGAGAGAAAACTCTATGAGGTCAAATTTGTTTTTGAATAATTTCATCTTTCAGTTTTTGTCTGGTTGCATTTTTACTTTTTATTAATAATTATTTTTCTCCATTCCTTCAGGGAAGCAGGTAGGCTGAGAGCAGATTTTTGGCTTTCTCTCTGCTTTTCTAGATCCTATGACCAATATTCATCTTTTGTTGTTGTTGTTATTATTGTTGTAATGGATTCTCGTTCTTAACTGAGTGATAACTGTAAGCTCACCTTTTTCAAGTCTTCATAGTATAGTACCAAGAAGTTGTCCCATTCTCTCATGGATAGCCAGTCACGGACATGCTCAAACCATGATCCAAATATGACTGTGTGCAGGGAGAAGTGGAGTGTCAGTTACAAAGCACTAACAAAGGGTCTGCTTGACTTTCTTCATTTTCTGAAAGCAGCAGCAGAAAGCTTCACTAAGAAAAATCTAACTAGTCTGTATTTATAGCATTAAACATGATGTTTGAGGTTGATACACAAATAGAGAACTGATAAAATCAAGTTCATTATCAAACTCATTACCACTAAGATTTACCATTGATGCCATGAGGAGATATTCTACTGCCAAGGTGCAAGGTCAGAGGTGTGTGCTGGGGGAAACCTATCACACCAATACAGAAATCCAGAGGTGATTTCTGTAAATACCTGCCTCCTAGTGAGGTATATGAAGACAACAGAAAGATTTGATAATGGAGATGGGAGAACAGTATTTTATATGGTGTTGGAAAGAAACATTCCAATTTATACAGCAACCTACTGGCAGAAATCTAATAGATGTATAAAACAAAGCTATATGACATCATTAATAATCACATCAACAAAGTTAGTTAAGGGGATAAGGCACCTTTATGGTGTGTGTGTGTATGTGTGTGTGTGTGTCTGTCTGTCTGTGTGTGTGTGTGTAAGGGGTAGGGAGAGAGAGAGAGAGAGAGAGAGAGAGAGAGAGAGAGAGAGAGAGAGAGAGAGAGAGAGAGAGAGAGAGAATGTGAGGTTTTAGAATTATCTTAGCATATGTTTGGATGCAGATCTGTTGATTATGAAAACTATATAAGGCACTGCCAAGTGGGGAAGACAAGAGACAGAGGAATTTTAACAGATTCCCTCAACTCAGCATACCTATGTCTACAATTCCCTTTGGGAGTATATAGGGGTATCATTTCCATTTCTCAGTGTTCAATTTTCAGCCCCTGATTTTCCACATAATGCTCTTATCCTGAGCTGAATTCACATGCTACAATATAGATGTACCAGGCCAAAAGTGTCTTGTAGTGCAATAATGACACAATTGTTATGGGGTTACATAAATGATGGCTGATTGGATTTGAGCCTTGATCCTTGAGATGGAATTCATGCCTGGTACTATAATCCTGGTCATGAACCCATGATTGATGATGTCATAGTTCCAAACTAGGGTTCCTACTGTCATTTAACTAAACGGTCATATTGTCAAACTACCGTCTAAATATTTGTATTTATACCTGTGGAATTGTGCTGTTCTATATCTTTGTTAGAGATTAATTTTGCAACTGGCTCTGGATAATGTAGACTCAGAAGTGATCAAATTGTGCAGCCTAATTGTGAGTGCTCAGTCATTGATGTACCGAAGACTCAGGAAATACCATGGGACAGGAAGTAGAAAGTAAAAGCTAGAGAATGTGGTGGAGTGATTTGAAATATTCCTCTGTAAATATTGTCCTTTGAACATGAATTAGCTGTTATTATGCAAATGTGTTCATATCACCAATGGTTGCCTATAGCAAAACTGCATAACATAAAGCCGATCAATATTCCAGGATGCATGGGAGAGGGTGTCCTGAATCCTCACTCCTCACTGAAGATCCATTTGCAGTTGATGACTGCTAGATGAGAAAGACTTCCACACCCTTTTCATATAGGGCCACTTTTATGTTTCTAGTGCACACATGGATGGCCCTACATCCATGCACATATGAGCACCACAAATTATCATTAGTGGGTTGTACTGTTTTGAAAAAATTAAGTTCTGCTATGGACATATTATGCAATGTATAGTGTGTTGGAATGCATACTGGTAAATCTGGTAGAATGTGATATAACATATTCATTTTTAATTTTTTAAAGAATAGAAATATTATGTATAAAAACACAAAAATTTTGAAAAATAAATCAAGTAAAAACATAGGACATATGCAGCTGGAAACACGAATTTCTGGGGTACTGGTTAGTTCCTATTGTTGTTCCACCTATAGGATTGCAGACCCCTTCAGCACTTTGTGGACTTTTTCTAGCTCCTCCATTTGGGGCCCTGTGTTCAATCCAATAGATGACTCTGAGCATCCACTTCTGTGTTTGCCAGGCACTGGCATAGCCTCACAAGAGACAGCTATATCAAGGTCTTTTCAGCAAAATCTTGCTAGCCTATGCTATAGTGTCTGCGTTTGGTGGCTTATTATGGGATGGATGCATGGTGCAGTCTCTGGATGTTCCATCCTTTCCTCTCAGCTCCAAACTTTGTCTCTATAAGTCCTTCGATGGGTGTTTTGTTCCCAATTCTGAAGGGGCAAAGTGTTCACACTTTGGTCTTAGTTCTTCTTGAGTTTCATGTGTTTTGCAAATTATATCTTGGGTATTCTACATTTCTGGTCTAATATCCACTTATCAGTGTGTGCATATCATGTGAGTTCTTTTGTGATTGGGTTACCTCACTCAGGATAATACCCTCCAGATCCATCCATTTGCCTAGGAATTTCATAAGTTTATTGTTTTAATAGCTGAGTAGTTTTCCATTTTGTAAATATACCACAATTTCTATATCCATTCCTCTGTTGAGGGACATATGGATTCTTTCCATTTTCTGGCTATTATAAATAAGGCTGCTATGAACATAGTGGAGCTTGTATTCTTATTACCAGTTGGAACATCTTCTAGATATATGCCCAAAAGTGGCATTGCTGGTTCCTCCAGTAGTACTATGTCCAATTTTCTGAGGAACAGCCAGACTGATTTCCAGAGTGGTTGTACAAGTTTGCAATCCCACCAACAATGGAGGAGTGTTCCTCTTTCTCCACATCCTCGCCAGCATCTGCTTTCACATGAATTTTTGATCTTAGCCATTCTGTCTGGTGTGAGGTGGAATCAGGGTTGTCTTGCTTTGTATTTCCCTGATGATTAAGGATGTTCAACATTTTTTCAGGTTGAAAAGCATATGAAATGAATTAATGGCCACCAAGCCTGTTCTACTTGAGAAAAACGATTTTATCTTAAAACCCCATCCACATGAGTTAGTTTCAGCAGTCAACCATATACATCCCTGTGTCACCTTAGACTCTCAGTTTAGAGATTTTCCCCATGAAATTTGCCTATGAATGTGTATTTGAGTGATTGTCTTTATTGACCAATGACGTGGTAGCGCAAAGAGCATAAACCTGTCGACCTGGTCTGAATGAAAAAACTGAGAGTGAGACATTGAGAAAATTAGTAAGCTGATTTGTAAACTGTTTTCACTTCAGCTCTTTCTTAAGATCCTCCCTTGATTTCTCCTGTTGATAGATTTTTCACCTGAAAGTGTAAGTCAGATAAACTCTTTTTGCTCTTAAGTTGCTTCTGGAAAGACTATTTTATCAGAAAAAACATAAACCAAACTAGACCAATCATTAAACAGGAAATAGGAGAACACCTTGTGTACCTTAGCAAAATCATCAAAATGACAGGCATTGATAGTCAACTTACAATTATAACAACTTATTAATGTGACTTTTTATTTATTAATTTAAGTTTTATTGCATTATGATGAGAAAAGATAATTTCAATTTATCAGAAATTAACATTTAACATTTAAAACATATTTTAACATTTAAAAACATATTTTGAGTACATACAATTATATCACATTCTTCTTCTCCTTTGGTTCCCCAATTCCTCCCAGAGAACCTCCTTCAATACCTGCCATATCTTTCAGGATTTTTATCATATTTTGTAAAATTTATAAAATAATATAACAATAAAAATGAGTACTCTAAAAGTTACTTGATATAAAACCACAATCAACTGAAAAATCTTATATTGATGCTTGTCTACAGCAATACTGAAAATACATACCTTATTCTCAATATAAATTTCAAATAATTCCAAATATATGAGTATATCACATTTTAAAATAATATATCACCTCTTCAGGTCAGTGCCTGCTCTAGGCCACCATGTGTGCGAACTCAGCAGACAGTCCACTGTCCCCAGAGGATTCTACACTCTCTTGGTGCCCTTGCATGCCCAGGATCTTAGGATCCCTGGTGAGTAGAGTGTAACATCTGTTCTAAAACAATCATGATGGGCCTGTGCCAGCAAAAGAAGGACACAGGAGTCCTGCCTGACCAGCAGCTCGGGTTCCTTCAGATCAGTGCTGGTCTACCTTGGGTTCGAACACAATGTCCCATGGTCCCCAGAGGAGATTCCGATTCCAGATTCTCTAACACACCGGCAATCTTAGGATTTGAGGATCCCAGTACCCAGGAGCGTGGTCACAACAGGATTTTAGGGTTTCAGAGGAAGCTTGACTGCCAAGAACTCTGACACACCCAGAAAATCAGGTTCATAGGATCCTGGAATCATAGGATCATAGAGAAAGCTGGACTCTGAGGAGTTCTGAATCAACTGGGATTACAGGAAGGACAGGCTCCAATCAGACATATTGAGGGCAGCAAGCACTTGAGATAATCAGGTAACAGGAGACAAGTGTAAGAATAGAAGCAACAGAAACCAAGGCTACTTGGCATCATCAGAACCAAACTGTCCCACCATAGCAAGTCCTGGATACAGCATCACACAAGATATGGATCTAATGTCACTTCTTTTGATAATGATGGAGGACTATAATAAGGAAATAAATAACTCTTTTAAAGAAACACAGAAGAGCACATCCAATCAGGTGAAAGAATTGAACAAAACCATCCAGGATCTACAAATGGAAGTAGAAACAATAAAGAATTCACAAGGGAGACCACTCTGAAAAAAGAAAACCTAGAAAAGAAGTCAGGAGCCATTGATGCAAGCATAATCTACAGAATACAAGAGATAGAAGAGAGACTCTCAGGTGCAAAGATACCTTAGAAAACATTGACACAATAATCAAATAAAATGGAAAATGCAAAAAGATCCTAACCCAAAGCATTCAGGAAATCCAGGACACAGTGAGAAGACCAAATCTAATGGTAATAGGTATAGACAAGAAGAAAGATTTTCAACCTAAAAGGCCAGTAAATACCCTCAACAAATTTATAGAAGAAAACTTCCCCAACCTAAAGAAAGAGATCCCCATGAATATACAAGAAGTCTACAGATCTCCAAATAGTTTGGACCAGAAAAGGAATTTCTCCCATCCTATAATAATCAAACCACCAAATAAAATCAGTAAAGGGAAAAAGTCAAGAACATATGAAGGCAGACCTATCAGAATTTCACCTGACTTCTCCCCACAGATTACAGAAGCCAGAAGATCCAGGGAAAATGTCATACAGACCCACAGTGATCACAAATGCCAGCTCAGGCTACTATATCCAAGAAAAGTCTCAATTACTATAGATGGAGAAACTAAGGTATCCCATGGCAAAACCAAATTCACACAATATCTTTCCACAAACCCAGCCCTTCAAAGGATAATAAAGGGAAAGCTTCAACACAATGAGGGAAACTACGCTCAAGAAAAAGCAAGAAAGTAATCTTTCAACAAACCTGAAAACATAGCCACATGAACAGAATTCCAAATCTAAGAATAAACATAACAGGAAGAAATAACAACTTTTCCTTAATATTTCTTAATATCAATAGACTGAATTCCCCAATAAAAAGACATACAATAACAGACTGGTTAAGTAAACAGGACCCCACTTTTTGCTGCATACAGAAAATCCACCTAAGGCATAAAGGAAGACACTAACTACCTCAGAGTAAAAGGCTGGAAAAAAATTTTCCAAGCAAATGGTCCCAAGAACCAAGTTGGAGTAGCCACTCTAATATCAAATAAAATGGACTTTCTCTCTTTTTTAAAAATGGCTCATCATAATTTATTTTATATTAAAATGTACAGCTTTTTGGGGGGGAGGGTGTTTACCTTCTTTTTTTTTTGAAGTAACTGAATAAAAAGAAAACAGGTAAATACAAGAGTTCTGCTGGCTCCTACTTTATAAAAGGTCGTGCACACCTGTTATGCTTAGCCCTTACTGCCATCTGTCCAGGTGCAAAGGCTACAAAAGGAAGCAATAGAAACAGACACAAATAAGTTTTCTGCTTTTTTACTTGAGATTTGTAAGCTTACTTTGTGCTATTCACAAGCTACTTTTCTATTTTTCTTTAAAAAATAATTTCAATATTTTTTAAAGATAGAAAAATCTACAGATGAAATGAAAATGTAAAGAGGCATTTCCATAAAATAGCAACTTTACACCAAATTCATGATTAAAAAAAAAATCTTGCCAAGTATTTGGACATATATGAAATGCTTCAAAACCTGACAGATAAA
Organism: Mus caroli; assembly: GCF_978045245.1. Classification (NCBI taxonomy): domain Eukaryota; kingdom Metazoa; phylum Chordata; class Mammalia; order Rodentia; family Muridae; genus Mus; species Mus caroli. The sequence continues at coordinate 130,516,279 of NW_028227263.1, read as the reverse complement.
CACTGAGACATGCTTCATTTAATAAATAGAAGTGTGCATTTATAAAACAGAAAGCTGCCTCTCCCCAAAGGAGCCTGCCACCAAAATGGAAAATGGTCTTCTCAACTTTACACCAAACATTTAGCAATAAACCCCCTTCACTAACCAGACGGGAATAGCTGTGATTGCTCTTTACAGTTTTATAATTAACAAAAATAGATACTTTTTTAAAACCTCAAATTAGGGTACCCTAATCAAGGCAAAAAAAAAAAAAAAAGCAAAAACCTTAAGAAGTGGCTTACCGTTAGCACAACACTTGTACAGTACTACAAAATGCACTGTCACCATCAAAGAAATTAGTGGCATACTGAAGGGTCACCTTAAACAAAATATACAGTAATTGAAATGCTAAAGGCATTTCCATGGAGTAGACAAGGAAGAAGAAAAGCTGGAGGTTCAGTATTAAAACAGGTGATTTGGGAAGGGGCTTGTATGCACACTGTTAAATGGAAACAGGCAAGATGTGTGGCTACTGCCAACTAGAGTCCTAAGAGAGGCCTTCCTTTGCAAAGAATTTTATATAAAAGTAACAGAAATAAAGGTATGAAAAAAGAAAAAAAAAGGAAAGAAGAAAAACGACTTGTATAAGGCATTCTGCTGCATACAGCTTTTTTTTTTTTTTTTTTTTTTTTTGAATAAATGGTGCCAACAAATGTTTTTGTACTCACACCAATGCTGGTTTTGAAATCGTACTCTTCAAAGGTATTTGCGCAGATCAATCCAATAGTGGGGCCCAGTGGGCTGGGTGGGCTGCCAGGCTGTCTACCTTCTCATGTAGGATCCATTGGGAGACTGTTTGGACATGCCCATGTTCATGTAGCCATGGGGTCCCAGGGCCGTGTACATCATGTTAGTGTGGGGTGGGGTCTGCATCGGCTGCTGGGCATATGGCTGGCTTCCCATCATATGCCCAGCAGATGGGCACATATGCAACTGCATCGGGTACTGGGGGGGTTGATTCATGGAGCCATGGTAGCTGTGGTAACCACTCTTCATCATCCTGTTCATCATCGGCTGGGACATGCTATACCCATTCATGGCATTCAGAGTGTTCATGTTCATATTTACGGAGATGACATTGTAGGCTGGTGCTGGCATCAAGTTCACACTCATGTTCATGCCTCTTTGCATTGTTAAAGTCCATGCAGGACCCTGCATGGCTACAGTTTGGGAACGCCCATCGATTTGTGACTGATGGGTGGCAGCATCTGGTGGCAGAGATTCGGACTTAGTTCTTATGGAGACGTGGTCCTTGCTGGCTATCTGAGTTTGCAGTATTTGGCTGTGGGAGATGCCAATATTCGATGCTGACTTGTTCTGCTGCAGGAGAGATGGTGGCAGATTCATGGGAGGAGGAGTCAGGTTAGGGGTTGGGGTCATGGTAGCTTGTGCTTGAGGTCCTTCAGGGACAGAGTGTAGAGACTGTGAAAGCTGAACAAGCCCTGTGTTGCTTAATGGTGTGGACAAAGAGACACTGTTTGCATAGGAGGTCACAGCAGTGGAATGATTAATAAGTGTATTAGTTAACTGCTGCAGTTTGTCAGGGTTGAAGGTGGCAGATGGCTGTGGGTAGTGCCCATCCCCAAAATCACTTTGACCCATTCACTCATATAAGCCAATGTTGGTATTGCTGGTCTCGGGGATGTCAGCCAGCTTCATGGGTGGGGTGAAATTGGTGACCATGCTGCACTGAGCTAGCTGCTGACTGCTACTGGGAGGCCTCTCCACCACACAGCCTTGGGGAAACTTGACGCTGCAGGTTGGAGGGGAGCTGATGCTGGTCTGCTGCATCATGCTGCAGTTACCGCTGATGTTGGACATCTGCTGGGTGACAGCACAGCTGTTCTGTGTCAGATTGCTAGAGGTGAGACTGCTATAGGAGCAACTATTCTGGGAAGAGCTATTTCCACAGATGCTGCCTCCCATGGTTGAGTCATAGCTGCTTGGGTTCTCGTTGTTCTCTCTTGTGCTCTCAATACTGCCCAGGTCACTGAACCTGCTGTCAATGACCTGCTGTGAGTGATCTGACACTGACAGGATGTCCATCATTGGACTGGTCTCCATGTTCTGCAGAGGTGGCACTGTGATGGCAGTCTGATCAGGGCTAATTTGGATAAAGCTATTCTCTAGCAGGGACACTGGGGCTATTGACAGAATGAACTGACTTGCCTGGAAAGGAATGGACAGATTAAAGTGGGCTACCTTGGACTGTTGGCACTCGTCCAGTATGGTGGGAATTTGAGGACTTTGGTCTGTGTGCATTTAGTTTTGCAGGCTTCTACAGGCCTCTTGAGTCTCAGCACAATCTGGAAAGGTGTCATCTTTTTCCCTGTTTTCTTGGGTCAAAGACTGAATAGCCTGGGCAGTCTTGGAGTCAATTTCCACAGCTGCTGGGCCTCCCTCTTTGAGATCAGCATCCATACCATCACTGTTCTTTTGGTCCTGCTTCTGTGTCTTTTCTTCCTGGTGCTCCCTGTCAGACTCAGGTGCAATTCCAGTGTCCCCAGCAAGCTCCTTTGTCTCACTGTTACATGACACTGTGAGATCAACACTGCAGTTTATCAAGACCCCAGGGTTCAAGTGGCTCAACTGAATGTTCAGGTCTAAATAAGTCTCCTGGCCCTTTAGTGCATCTTTGAAGGTTTCTCTTGGGAGGTCTCCTCTCTCCATGTTGGCAGCCTCCATGTGGCCACATTCTTCATCATCTGCATCATGGTCCTCATTGTGAGATGGCTCTTCTTCCTCATCCTCATCCTCTTCATGGTCATCCAAATGCACAGGGTCTTCCTTTTCCTAGGAGATTTCCTCTTCTGTGTTTTGTTTACTTTCAGCACCACCTTGGTCTTTTTCTCCTCTTCCTCCTCTTCCTCCTCTCCCTCCTCCTCCTCCTTCCTCATCCTGTTCTTCCCATACAGATTCAGCTTGAACTCATCTATCCTCTCTTTGCTTTGCTTCCTCTTGGAGAGCCCTTGCTTCACTCCTTTTGGCCACACTTGTCTGCACTTTAGAGGCTCAGGATTGTCTTTACTGCCTACTTTCAAGTGTTATGCATCATTGCCTACATCTTTTCTACAAAGGGCAGCATTCTTGAAGAAATGATTGTCGATTCCTTCCTCTTCCTCTGTCTGCCTTTTCTTCCCTGCGTGATGTTGGAATGCTTTTCTAAGAACTGACTTTCTGTCCCTCTCTCACTGGGACCTCACAGGTAGGCTCCAGCTGCAGCATTGTTCTCTCCTCATCTGAGTTGTCAAAGGGCTCATTCAGCACTTCTGTCCTCTTGGAAATGGTCTCAATGGTTACGCTGCTGTTGATCCTCCTGCGTTTATGACCTTTTTTCTTCTTTACTACAAAAGTCCTCTTTCTTTTAATGGAATCTGACTGTGGCTTAGTCAACTGTGGGGGAGATGTGTGAATGCTCTCCTCCTCTTCCCCATCATCTTCCTCTTCCTCATCATCGTCCTCCTCCTTTTCCTCTTCCTCTTCTTCACTGCTCTCTTTTGACAGTTTTAACTACTGTCCTCTCTCCCCGGCCACTGGCTGCCTATCTGGACAATGCAGGTATTTATTTATTTTTATTGTACTTTTGCAGATGATTGCCCACTGGTAACTCTAGACTACAGGATCTCTTGATCCTCCTTCTCCCAGCAGCTGGCTTGTTCCACTAGTCATTCAGGCTCTTTCTCAGCTTCTCACTCTTCCTCAGAAAACACAGCAATAGAAATTAAAATTGGAGTCCATCTTAGAACGTCTGGATCAATTTTGTTGGTTTGGGAACAGTTCTTCAGCTTTTCCATGTGGCTCAATATCAACTTTTCCCTTCTTATGATCACAAACCTGCCATCTCTCCATCAATCATGTGGAGGTGCTGCAGAGTGGTGGCAATGCCATGTGGGCACATACCTGTGGCTCTCCTAATGACCTTGAAGCTGATGTGCCTCTTGTGGTGGTTGTAGAGGTATTCCAAGATGACACTTTTCCAGTAGGTCAGATAGGAGAGCTGGCCCAGGTCAGAGAGTGGCTTTCGTGAGACCCTGCTTGGCCTTCTCCTTGAGAAAGCAAATAGATGAATTCAATGAGAAAGCATCCAAATCCTTCCCTTTGGTGCTGGGGCATGATCATTATGCTGGCCAAATTATACTTCTGCTGGCAGAGCTTTTCCTTGGAGAATTATCCAACCACATGACAGCCTTTTTCATAATTTTTTGTAAGGACATTAAAAAGGAATGGCTCAAAATCATAATACAAGGTTTTGTGGTCTAGTAAGAGCTTGGCGAAGTAAATGTTTTGGCAGTACATATTACATATATTTCCACCAACTTCAAATACCGGAAGGTCTTTCCTTCAGGAAAATTTATTTGCTGTAGGAAGAAACCATCCACACTTCTTTGAGTGTCATAGCAAAATATTTTTACTCTTCATATATTTAAGAAAGAATTCACACAGGTAAAACTTTGATAATCTTGCATATTTCTGTGGGTAAGGCAAGGAGTACCAGGTTTGGATATCATATTTTCTGAACTCTATTACTGAGGGGTAGTGACCACAGTCTTCCAATCCACTTTCAAATTCGATTTTCTCCCAAGACAGTCCTGGGCCTGATTAAAATTGTCCAGATACTCTTCAGTCACGATATCTGTGTTTCCCATCAGACTTACATCTGCACTTTCTTTTTTGATGTTTATTTTAATTTCAGTATCAGGTGACCCCTTCCTGTGAATGCACTTATGGATCCTTTATCACTGGTTACAATTCTTTTGTCAGTCTGGAAAGTGGTGGGTCACAGCACGCCATATGGAATCTTTTATCACAGGAATAAAAAAAAAAAAAGTATATTATCTGCATATTTTCCCTGGACTTGACATGTTCTGCAGGTCTTGTACTTGATGCACTGCCACTTCAAGGCCTTCACATTTGTGGTTAATTCAGGAAAAAATTCAGACAGGATGGATATCCACTACTGACACAATCTGCACAAGATACAAGTTCTTCTGGTTTCTTTTCACAATTTGACTCTTTAATCCTCAAACAGAAGCTACATATTGGAATGGGATCAGCAGGGGTTTTTTTAGTTAGGATTTTACTGCTGTGAACAGACACCATGACTAAGGCAACTCCTATAAGAACAGCATTTAATTGGGGCAGGCTCACAGGTTCAGAGTTTGAATCCATTATCATCAAGGCAGGAACATGGAAGCATCTACACAAGCCTAGTGGAGGAGGAGGTGAGAATTCTACACCTTCAACTCAAAATGGACTTTCAAACTAAAGTTCTCCAAAAATATAAGGAGGGACACTTCTTACTCATCAAAGGTAAAGTTTACAATAATGAACTCTAAATTATAAACATCTATGCTCCAAATGCAAGTGCATCCACATTCATTAAAGAAAATTTGATAAAAATCAAAGCACACATTATAACTCTAACAATAATACTGGGATATTTCAACACCCCACTCTCATCAATGGACAGATCCTGGAAACAGAAAATAAATGGACACACAGTGAAAATAATAGAAGTTATGAAACAAATGGATTTAAATGCTATCTTTACACATTTCATCCAAAAATAAAACGATATATCCTCTTTTCAACATGTCAGATTACCTTCTCCAAAATTGACCATATAATAAGTCACAAAACAGGCCTAGGCAATACAAAATTATAGAATGGATACCATGTGCTCTATTAGATTTCCACGGACTAAGGCTGATCTTCAATAACAACATAGATAATAGAAATCCCACATACATGTGGAAGCTGAACAACACTATACTCGATGATAACTTGGTCAAGGAAGAAAGAAAGAAAGAAATTAAAAACTCTAGAGTTTAATGAAAATGAACCCACAACATACCCAAATGTATAGGTCACAATGAAAGCGGTCCTACAAGGAAAAGTCATAGATCTGAGTGTCTCCAAAAAGAAGCTGAAGTGAGCACACACTAGCAGCTCGACTGCATACCCAAAATCTCTAGACCAAAAGGAAGTAAAAACACCCAATATGAATCGGTGGAAGGAAATAAACTCAAGGTAGAAATCAACCAAGTGGAAACAATAAAAACTATTCAAAGAATTATCCAAACCAAGAGCTGGTTTTTAAGAAAATCAACAGGATAAATAAACTTTTAGCTAGACTAACTAGAGGGCAGAGGGACAGTATCCTAATTAACAAAATCAGAAATGAAAAGATAGATATAACAACAGAATCTGAGGAAATCTAAAAATTCATCAGATCCTACAACAAAAGTCTATACTCTACAAAATGGTAAAACCTAAATTAAATGGACAATTTCCTAGACAGATACCAGGTACCAAAGTTAAATCAGGTTCAGATTAATGACCTAAACAGTTCCATTTCCCCTAAAGAAATAGAAGCAGTCATCAATAGTCTCCCAAACAGAAAAAGCCCAGGACCAGATGGGTTTAGTGCAGAGTTCTATCAGACCTTCAAAGAAGACCTAATTCCAAATCTCCTAAACTATTCCAAAAAATCAAAACAGAAAGTACTCTACCCAATTCATTCTTTGAAGCCACAATTACTTTGATACCTAAATCATATAGAGACCCAACAAAGAAAGAGTACTTCAGATCAATTTCCCTTATGAATATCGACTCAAAAATAATTAATAAAATTTTAACAAACCGAATCTAAGAAAACATCCAACTATCATCCTTCATGTTCAAGCAAACTTCATCCTAGGGATGCAAGGATGGTTCAATATATGGAAATCTGTCAACATAATCTGCTATATAAACAAACTCAATGGCAAAAAACAAATGATCATCTCTTTGGATGATGAGAAAACATTAGAAAAAGTCCAACACCCCTTAATGATAAAAGTCTTGGAAAGATCAGGAATTCAAGCCCCATACCTTGACATAATAAAAGCAATATACAGCAAACCAGTAGCTAACATCAAAGTAAATGGTGAGAAACTGAAAGCAATCCCACTAAAAGCAGGGACTGGATAAGGCTGCCCACTCTTTCCCTAACTGTTCAATATAGGACTTGAAGTCTAGCTAGCTCCGGGGTACTGGTTAGTTCATAATGTTGTTCTACCTATAGGCTTGCAGATCCCTTTAGTTCCTTGGGTACTTTCTCTAGCTCCGGAGCTCTTGACTCTAGCTGCATATGTATCAAAAGATGACCTAGTCGGCCATCACTGGAAAGAGAGGCCCATTGGACTTGCCAACTTTATATGCCCCAGTACAGGGGAATTCCAGGGCCAAAAAGTGGGAATAGGTGGGTAGGGGAGTAGGTGGGAGGATATAGGAGACTTTTGGGATAGCATTGGAAATGTAAATGAGGAAAATACCTAATAAAAAGTATTAAAAAAATAAAAAGTTTAATTTCAGTATCCAAGTTCGTCATTTATAAACACACGAAAGCATAGTCCAGGCAAATTAAATACAGAGCCTACATACACTATTTCAACAAAACATTTTTTTTTCTAAAATATCAGAGGCAAATGAGTGATTTGTTTCACCCATAATATTTAACTGATTTGCAATGAGAAAATGAAAAACTTTTTTTTTTTAAGACATAAGCAAAAACTTTGGAGTCAGGTAAAGTGTCTGATAGCTGATACTTCATTTTGATATCCTTGGCACTCTATAATGTACCAATGATGGTTTAGGCTTCCCTATCATAGGAAAAAAATCTAAATATCTAAGATTTTTCTCATGACTGCAATATACAAGCGCTTTCCTTGTCAACAAGCTACCTCCTCAAAGAAGAATCTGAGCTATATCTGGTCAAGCTCTGAGGGGTCAGCACATACTTCTTACTAGATAGCTTTATTGTATAGAGATGCAAAAAGTAAACCAGAGGCAGGGATATTTGATAAACAGGCCCTATCTCTTTTATACATGTCATATCATGCACTGGTGAAGTCCTAAGCATGACTTTAAAAATTGGATTAAATTTCAAGGGACTCATAATAAGCAGGATATCTCTGAGTTAACTGACCCTGTAAAACCTGATTGCAACACCTGACATTGGAACGTGCTCATGACCAATTCGCCATGTGATTGACACTCCATGATATGCCCAAGTTGAGTTTTGTTTTCAAATTCCTGGTTCTGTAATGTAAACAGCTTCCAGAATATTCCCTCTAGGACATACTTTTGGAGCCTGTGGTTAAGAACTGTTCAGTCAGGATGGCTTAACCTCCACCTCCTATTTACAGGTTTCATTTAACAGCCACAAAAGCTGTTTGGTTGCAAATAAAATATTTAATTAAAATACAGCACCTAATTTATGGTTTTTACACAACTGAATAAAAACCCTACATAATAAAATTGTTTACATCTTCCTTTCATTCTAGTAAAACAGATTATTATCCTCTCAAAACAAAACAAAAAACCTTTATAGTTTTAAACCTGATCATCCTAATTCATAATTGCCAAGACTTTGTTTCTAGTGGGCTTCTGAAAATGCACCTTGACACCTGGCCTGAAGGAGGAGTAAGGCACATGTGGGTATTATGGTGAGAACTGGCAGGTAGCCCCAGATGCCTGGTCTGGGGTCCTAAATGGCCCATCCAGGCAAGTCAGCCCTGGTACAATAGCTAGCACTCTGAAGGACGTTTACAGTCTGGTGGCTCCATCAATGAGTTCAATACTGAAAGCATATCAAAGGAAGATTCACTTTTTTAAAAGACTAGCTTTTCAAAATGCTCCATCATGAGACTGGGCTGGCCAAAGCTGCCAGCATCTTTGGATATGCTGAACAACTTTTCTGAGGGGACTGTACTTGGGGGACAGCCCAGAAATCAGACTGCTAAGTTAGACTGCCCAGGCCACAATGACTGCTTTAGGTTCCAGTAGGTAAGTGGGTCACAGCTGTGTTCCAGCACCTCTTCCTCCAAATACGCAAGCACCATGTCTTCAGATAGTTTCTCTCTCTGATCTCTCTCTATCGGTGCGAGTGACCACAGGCTCTCCTCTGTGCCAGTGTCTTTAAGTGGGGTCCCTGAGTCACAGCCATTGGAGGTGGCAGTGTCCTCTGAGGTAGAATTCAGTATTTCTAGCTCCCTGATTAAGTCTTGCCTGTACTGCCCTGCCTCCTCTTCTGTGAACAGGGAAGCTTTGTAGCGAGGGTCCAACAGTGTGGCAATGATGTATCTGTGGTCATGAAGGGTGGCAGACAGGCAGCTCGCCATGGCTTCCCTCAGGGACTTAAGCATGGTGTCAATGCCCATGGTCTCCCCAAACAGCATCTCCACTTTTCTGCTGAGGCTGTGGATCATGGGGATTACCTGGCTCAGCGTAGATATGTGGGCACTCATCTCTCGGATTGCAGCATCAAATGATCTCAGCACATGGCACACAGACCTCATGACCTTCCACTGGTCACAGTTGATCAATTCTCTGAAGTTACATTCAATGGATACCTGGTTAACTGCCCTCTTCTGCTCAATCAGATGTTCAAGCATGTGGAACAATGTGCTTCACCTAGACGGTACATCCTGGATCACCTGGTGCTGTGGCAGCTCGTAGTCTTTCTGCAGTTCTGCTAACTTCTCTCTTACTCTGGGTGACTGATGGACCCGCTCACACAGCTTCCGGGCAATACTCAGTAAGTTCTTGACCATCCTCTGGCTCTTGATAGCCTCACTCACAATCAGATTCACTGTGTGACTGAAATACTGCACACTTGAGTGTTCACCCTCACTCAGCATCTTCCCTATGCTTGGATTGTCAGTGACAGTGATGCCAATCTGAAGGCCAATGGAAGTCACCTAGGCTTCCCACCAACACTCCAATTGCTTCTGAATGCTATTTCCACTATTGTCACAGTCAATCTGTGACACATCTAAAAGTGCTGAGCAATGGTGGTCCTCACAATGTGGTTGGACAGTGGGTGTGAAGGTGACCCAGTGAGCTATAATGGTCAGATATTCACGAGTCTGGCTACTCATCCATATTCAAGAGGTGAAGTGAACCACACCACTCTCAGCTTCCTTCAGATGTGACATAATTATCTGTTTCATATTGTCATACATATCTGGGATAGCTGTTCTAGAGAAGTAGGAAGGGGAGAGTAAAGAATACAAGGTTTCAAGTATTCGAGCAGCCTGTTAAAGCCAACATTGTCTACAAAGGAATGTGGGTGAAGGTCAAGTGCAATCATTTCAGCTATGAGACTTGTGATTTTTTTGGCAACTTGATGAGAGTCATAGAACTTCTCTGTGGAGTCACGGAAAGGGAAAGGCCCTAAGAGCTCTATGCCCAGAGGCCTCCAGATGCCTGGAGAATGGGACAGAGTGGTCTCTGAGATGCCATTCTTGAGTACATGGCCATGGAACTGCTGCAGATGGTTCAGAAGACAGCTGATGCCCAGGTTTGTGGGCTTCTTGCCCCTGCTGATGGTCCGGTCACAGTGCAGGCACACCACCTTTGTTGAGTCTGCTGAACAAATAGAAAAGTGATTCCATAGCTTGGTGGTCTTCTTGCTATTAGTAGGAAACACACCTTGAGGGTTTTTTTTTCTGACCACTGCTGGCAAGTCAGTTAATTTGGAGGATATTTCTGCAGAGGCCAAAGTGGCATATGGAGAGATTGCCAAACTTGCACCCAGAAAGTCCTTGGGTTCCCAACCACCTCAGGGTGGCGTCTGTACAGGTGTTGCATCAAACAACTGGTGCCAATATCTCCCTTCTTCCCCCGACTAATAATGCAGCTACAGTACTGGCACACTGCTTTGAGACTGACCATTAGGGACAGGGAAAAGTGATGCCAGACTTCTGACTATAGTTTTCTCATCACCTTAATTTTGCTGGAAGACAGTGCCTGATTCCAACCTTGGATTTACTGTGTCTGGTGGCTGCTTCTCTGGAGAAAACACTACAGAGGCCTCCCTCAAGTCATCAGAGGATGACAACATGGACACATCTTCTGGGGACACATCCCCAGGATTTATGTGTGATGACAGGACCTCAGGAAGTCTGTCGGGGGATGAGGAGGCAGAAGGGGACTCTTTGACTCATTTGCCTGGAGATAACGATGCAGAGTTGAGATCCCCTTCTTGGGGCAGCAGGGCAGGCATCAGGGTTCAGGGCACAGGGTACAATGGTGGGATGCCTGTGTTGCTCCCGTTCTCCTGCAGTACAATGGAGCAATATGCTCTCCACATGTGCCTGATGAGGCAGCTTGTGACCAGGTCCTTCCTGTTCTTCCCTCTACTGAACTCATTCATACAGTGGACACACACAGCCTTTGAGCAACTAAGGGGTGACAAGTAGAAGTGCTTCCAGATGGCTGATATCTGCCTGGACCCAAATGTGCTTTGGGGAAAGGAAAGGTTTCTGTCTGCCATGGTTTCTGAAGTGTTATCATAATGGAGCATGGAGAGGTTGAGAGAGGAGCCTGCCAAGGCCTCCTCTCTGCTGTACTTTTCAGTGACAGACACATCAGACACCTCTTCAGAAGAAACTAGAGTTACAAACTGTTGCGGCCCGCCCGCGGTCCACAACACGAACGGTTCAACTGAGAATGGCAGTTCCCTGCAAAGAGAGGTAACCAGATAGGGCGGAAGAAAAGAATGAAGCCAGGACAACAAGTTCTGATCGAGGCTCAATTTAATATTTCCAAACACTCAGTTTATAAAGGAAGGGGGAGGGAACCCAATTTCCCGCCAAGTAACTCAGGGTCCAGTAGCAGGACAAACACGTGTGTGCCTCCAGGCAGCAGAGTCAGGTTCCAGCAGTGGGCGTGGCAGGACGAATGAGCCGGTAGCTCCACCCTAGAGCAGGCAGGTTCCAAGCTGGGGGGAAGGGAGACCACATTTCCCCCCATTAGATAACAAAAATAAAAATAAAAAAGGGGTGGCCTGTGGCAGAAAGATTATCTATGTTCAATAGTTCTGCCTAAGTTCCTAGGGCTAAAGAAAAAACCTATTTCCGTGGGATTTCTTAACTATTCTAATGGTAAACTGTATCTGGCTAAGGCTGTAGGCTCTGACTTTATAATGCTAATTAGTGCTGAATAGGTAGCTACCTGTTTGCCTTTTAAGTAGGGCGTTGGAACCCTGGCTGAGTTTAGCTAAACAATTTTAGAATAACACTGAACTGATAATTATCCACAATTTTGGGTGACAGGCAGGGGAAACAGTGAGAAGCGATTAAGACTGGCTGGCTCCTAGTACAAGGCCAATTGGCTTTTTTATTTTTTTTGGGTGGGAGGCAGTGAAGGGCCTGCTCTTACGACAGCAAGGTCTCCAATCTCTCTCCCCCCTATTAATTAAGTTTAAATAGGCAATGCTTAACAGAGGTGATCAAAAGATTTTCTCATCCGTAGATGAGTGGGCCTTTAACCTTGACTTGGGTGGACATTAACCTGATTCCTCCCGTGAGTAACAACTCACATCTGTGGCTCTTGGTATCTTTTGGGGAGGGGAGGCAGAGCCGTAAGTATTTTTAGTGTTTAGCTGGAGTCGGATACCAACCTCTTTCAAATCAGGTGTGTCGCACAGGGAACTCAGAAACGGTCAAATTGGACCTTCCCTCCGCAGTGATCTCCTGCGCCAAGCGGTACCCATAGCGTATTCATATGATTATGAATCAGTATCGCAATTCTGAGTTATTGCGAGGCCTCTATGTGAGACTTGTCAACCTCAGATTTAGCAAGGCCTAGACAAGAATTATGTCACTATTAACACCATTAATTTTGGTTAAAATAGGAGCTAAAAGTCTTTTCTCTTCATCTCTGTTATTCCCAGTAGCCTGAGGAACTAAGGACACCTTGCAGTAACAGCAAGGGTGAAAAGCCAGAGGCCAGTTAAGGGACTAAGCCTATATCTATCAAAATAAGAACTAATCTTTGTAAATATATATGAAATTTCTACTTCCCTAGCTCTCCTGGTAAATCTAAATCTTATCTTAGACTGAAAGGCCACATGCTGGGATGTCCTTGGAAGGGAGATTAGCAGAACCACCTGTTTGCTCTTAGGGGCGGAGAACCGGAGAATGTAGATTGACCTGCTTGAGAGAAGGAAGAATACTAAACAATTAGAGTGTAGTAATGTAAATTTTTTGTTTGGAGAAGTCAAGGTACTTTATTTAGATGCAAATTGTAAAGCTAAAGTTTGTCTCCGGCCTTTTGTAGGGGAATTGGCTCAGAGGAAACAGTGTTTTTTGAGAGCTTCCACTCCCAGCTCAAGAGGAAATTTAGTCCTCAAGGTGATACTTACGAGGAGAGACAGAATCTGTGTTTACCTGACGAATTAATCTCTCTGGTAGCCACCGTGCTTCATCTTCATCTCGTGAAAAAACACAAACCGACCCTCTTCCCCAAATTAGGACTGGATCTGGACCCTTCCATTTATTAGTCAAGGGGTCTTTCCATTTTGCCAATGCATAAGAATTAGAAGTAACTGGGTGCCAGTGGCGTTCCGCTGCAGACTGACCTTTAATGTCAGTCTGCAAAAAGTTTAGGACAAATAAGGTAAAGGCAAGATGAGCCTTTGGTGACCTTGGGGCAAATGCTCTGAATTAACTTTGCTAGGTAATTTGAATATAGGAATCTCTAATAATTGAACTGAATATTAGACCAGTCTAAGATTGAGTTAGAATGGCTGGTCACACTTAAGAAGAGTGAAAAATCATTATGACTCTATTAAATGACTAATTTTACTAAGTCTGAATATACAGTCTCTGATGTACTATTGCCATAAAGTTAAAAGGCTAGAAGCTAGTCTAAACTGGAAAAATGACAAGCAAGGATGGATCTAAAACATGAATTTAATCTTTTAGTCCTTTTAATCAGGACACTGAGTTAACTTACCTGTCAGCTCAGCACACGAATTACCAATATGCTTCTGTAGAGTTCTGTGGAGAGAACCTGTTTTTCCCTTTCCTAATAAGGTAGCTGTTTTAGGATCAATTTATAAGCCAATAAGTAGATCCTTTTAAGATACTAAAAAGCATTTATTAAATTTGACATTTTAATCTCAAATTTTGAAAATAAAGGTATGTTTTAAATAGTGTGCATGGAAATGCACTAAATAGTATATATGGGGATACAATTTCTCTCTTTTGTCTTTTAAGAGGTTAAAGTTTAAAATTTTACAATATCTAACCTTTTGAATTAATAACTTTTTGGACAAAACATTTTAAATATTTGGCTGTAAAGGGGCAGTGACTAATTGCACTTTTAATTATTTTTCTTAAGGAACGGTTGTAACTAGAAGGCTAGAAAAGTTATTAAGAGTCACACATGCATAATTTATTTATCTATTAACTAGAAATATGTATAAGCAATTGTAAATTTGAGAATTAATAGTATCTGAGGGACGAACAATTTTAAGTAATTATGAGTTCAGAGATATAGCCTTGACTATTAATATATAAATTAAGGTTTGATTGTTCAGCATTTTAAAACACCATCTACAGCACACAACTAGATTATTTGTGCTGGAATAGGGGCAACTGTGTGTCTTAAGACTCCGCCCCACAGCAGCTAGTTGGGCCCACGTGGCCAAACGATTGGCTGGGAGGATGAGAAAAATGACTTTACAATAATGTTTTTTCTGGCCAAAGAATTGTCTTCGGCACAACTAATTTTTAATTACCAATTAACAACAATTATAAAAGCTTTCTTTATTTCCTGCAAAACCCCTTGCAGCAAACCAAAACACCAAATAACAAAAGGATACTGTCTCTGAATCTTTTGGGTGAGAGCAAGGATTTAAGATAAACTTCCCTTGAGAAGCATTAGTTAATAAAATACTTTCCACTTAGGAAACAATATATACTGAAATATTAAAACTTTTGGCTTCTTGTAAAGAAGCAGAAACAATAAACATTTTTCTTACATAATGTAAAGCTATATTAGCCATACATAGAGGCAAAATTTTCTAGTGATTACCAGTTTACTAGAAGCAAAAGTCTTTGAATTTAAGCATTATTTTAAACATCTGAATAGATCTGTAACACTGTTAAAAAGAAATTTTCTTGAACACAGGGAAAAACTTTTTTAGGCATTGTTTGCAAAACAAAAGAAAATTCACAAGCCGCTCTGGGACTGCCCAGAGCCCTGTATTGACTCAAAGGTAAAATACTTTTTAATTTGAGCATTAATCTTAAATTTGCAATCAAACTGCAAGCTGCAGTCAATGGAACAATGGCAGATTTAACCATAATTTTTAAGTTTTTTGTGCAAGGTTAGGATAATACCTATAACTTTGGGAAAGCAAAACCTACGTTTAAAACAATTTATCACTGTTAAAATCAATATTAGAAGCATTACTATCATATTACGAAGTTTGGATATCAATTAATACCTATGAATACCTATTAAAGCAAGCTTTAACGCTTTAGTAAAGAGGCATTGCTTTATATCTTATCTTAAATTTTACTATTTAGGATAGGAACCACATTAATCATTATCTAAACTAGAAATATCTTAAGAGACTCAGCCTCTAAAGCTTAATCTCAAACTTTAACTCGCTTCAGGGCCTCACCAACTTTCTCCCAGGTTCCACAATCTATCGTTTCTTCTTCTTTGAACCATGGACAACAGCTATCTATCTTATCTAAAAAATTTCTTACTAATTGTACTTCAAGCCTTACTCCTTTTTCCTTAAGCAACTCCTGAAAACTAAAAACAGTTGCCTGATCCATGTTTTTGAACCCTTCTTTCCTCCACCTAAGCAGTTTTCCAAAAAAACTGCGGCACACCGCCTGTCTCCGTATCTAGTTCCGATTTACGAACTTCTGACCCAAGTAGAACCAGTGTTGGGTTAGCACTGCTTCAAACTTGCTTCGTATCCTACTGCATCCCCGCAACACTTTCAAAACTGAATTTTTTTTTTTTGGGCTAGAGCTAGCATGTGTACCTGTCCGTTGCTCCGATGCTCCTCCTCCGATACGAAGATTCTTTCCTTTCTTGTGGAGCTCCACACAGCAATCGTTTCTCTTAGCATCTCTCTGCCATTCTTCAGGTCCCAGTTCTGGCGCCAACTGTTGCGGCCCGCCCGCGGTCCACAACACGAACGGTTCAACTGAGAATGGCAGTTCCCTGCAAAGAGAGGTAACCAGATAGGGCGGAAGAAAAGAATGAAGCCAGGACAACAAGTTCTGATCGAGGCTCAATTTAATATTTCCAAACACTCAGTTTATAAAGGAAGGGGGAGGGAACCCAATTTCCCGCCAAGTAACTCAGGGTCCAGTAGCAGGACAAACACGTGTGTGCCTCCAGGCAGCAGAGTCAGGTTCCAGCAGTGGGCGTGGCAGGACGAATGAGCCGGTAGCTCCACCCTAGAGCAGGCAGGTTCCAAGCTGGGGGGAAGGGAGACCACAACAAACTCTTTCATTATTTGGTGAGGAGATGGGATCTTGGGAGCCATTTTCTGGAGAATTCTGACAGGTGATAGCACAGTGCTAAGGTCTCCCACATCTGAAATGCCACCTCCTGTAGGCGGATAGGATTCACAGTGGAGGGATAAGAATAGCAACCCATTCAGAAAAACCTTTGGCCCCAAATGTGTCCTAACCAGAAGATGTCCAGAAATAAAGATGGAGCAGAGATGGGCAATCAATTACTGGCCAAAATTGAGACACACACCATGGACAAGAAACAATCCATGATACTATTGCTGATACTCTTAGATGCTTACCTACAATAGCCCAGAATAACTGTACTCTGAGAGGCTCCACGTAGCAGCTGAATTACAGAGATATATAAGTCCACAGCCAAACATTAGTTAGAGCTGTGGAAGTCTTTTGGAAAAGTTGGGGAAAGGATTGTTGTACCCAATGGGGTTAAGAACTCCAGATGAAGACCAGAAGAGTCAACTAACCTGGACCTTTTAGCACTCTCAGATACTGAACCACCAAACAAAAAGTTATCCAGAGCTAGACCTAGGGGCCCTGCACATATGTAGCAGATTTGTAGCTTGGTCTTTGAGCAGATCTCCCAACAATTGGAGCTGGGGCTCTCCATGGACATGTTTCCTCTCTGTGGATCCTATTCCTCTATCTGGGCTGCCTTGTCTTGTCTCTGTGGGAGAAGACACACCACGTCCTGGGGAGAATTGTTGTGTCATGGTAGGGAGGTACCCTAGGGCAACTATCCCTTCACAGAAGAGAAGAGGATGGGGATAGGAGCTGTGAGTAGGGGTCATTAAGAGGAGAGTGGTGCTGTATATTGTGACATAAACAAACAAACAAACGAATAAATTTATAATATATATATATAATATGAATAAATAAATTTATTAATTTATAAATTAATTAATGAAATTAATTTCTCTGAGTTTCTCCCCCTCCTATATTTAACAGATTACTCACCATTTCCTTTGAGAAACCATTCAAAATATGTTCCAAAAGACCCTGGATTCTTCACAAGGTTTGTGTTTCCCCAGAAAAAGTAACCAGACACAAGAATATCTCTGGGATTTCTGATGAGATAGATCGCCTTGAATGGATGAAAATGTAAATGAAGGTCAACAGTTATTCCTCACATTTTAACTGTCATAATTTACATGATATATTCTAATATCTAATTATTTCTAATTACATTTGCTATTTCTATGTGGGAAAACATATACACAAGTGAAAAATCTATAGTCATAATTCCCCTTTTCTAATTTTATATGATTTGTAAAAAATGAACAACAAAATGACTAGTTCATTAATAATGAAAAAAAGAAACAGACTGATTCGACAGTTCTAAAGATTATAATAACAATTAGTTATCCAACACCAAATGCCATGCCTGTAAAATAAACATACAATTAATACTGTAGTGACTGAGAAAGGTGCACTGAAGTAATTTGGGATATACAGATTCATTTACGAATACATTGATTATTTATTTATTTAGGAATATATACTGTATACATTAGAAGCATGTAAATATATATCTCTATAGGAATACATAAACATAGGAATATATTTAGAAATATATATGTATATTCATATGTATATATATGCAACATAATTAATGAAAAAGGAAAAAATAAATTTGAAAGAGAGAAAAAATTATATATTAATTTTGCAGGGGAAATATGGTAGGGGAAAATGATTATATATAATTATATTTTATTATAAAATGTCAAAACATAAAAGAAATAATTTAAAAGAAATCATTATTTTTTAAAAATATATTTATTTTATACATAGGAATACACTGTTGCTGTATTCAGACATACCAAAAGGCACTGGATCTCATTACATATCGTCATGAACCACCATGTTGTTTCTGGGAACTGATGTCAGTACCTCTGGAAAAGCAATTACTGCTCTTTACCTTGGAGCCAACACACCAGCACCCAAAGTAATCATTTTTAATAAAATGAACTTCATATTTTGTACCAATTATTCTATATCTCATCTTTTTATCTTCAAATGTATTGATTTATGCATGTCTGAGTGCACACATTCATTTTTGCACACCATATGTGGACAGAAACCCACAGACATTAAGTAAAAGGGAGTTGGATGCCCTGGCACTAGAGTTGCAGAGAGTTGTGAGACACCATGTGGGTGTTGGGAACTGAACCTAGGTCCTTTACAAGAGCAGCCAGTACTCTTAACAGCTGAGCCATCTCGCTAAGTCGTCTTAGAAATTTTAAATATTTTTATTGGATGTTTTTGTATACATTTCAAATGTTATCACCTTTTTCAGCTTCCTACCTCCTCCCTGTAAACCCCCAATCCAATCCCCTTCCCCCTGCTTCAATGAAAGTGTTTTCTGACAACCATCCACTCCTACTTCCCAAGGATAGCTAAAGTTATTCTCAACAATAAACGAAATACTGGGTGAATCACCATCCCTGATCTCAAGCTGTGTTATAAGCAATAATGATAAAACATTTATGCTATTGGTACAATGAAATGCAGGTGGATTAATGGAATAGAATTGAAAACCCAAAATTGAACCCACACACCTATGTTCAGTTGATCTTTTGCAAAGCTTCTAAAATCATCCACTGGGAAAAAGAGAGCATTTTCAACAAATGATGCCTGTTTAATTGGCTATCAGCTTGTAGAACAGTGGGAATTGATTCATTCTTGTCTCCTTTTACACAGCTCAACTCCATGTGTATCGAGAACTTCCACATATAACCAGATACACTGAAACTTATAGAAGATAAAGTAGGGAAGAACCTAAAATACATGGGCACAAGAGAAAAGTTCCTGAACAGAACAGAAATGGTTTATGCTCAAAGGTCAAGAATTAACAAATGGGACCTAATAAAATTGCAGAGTTTCTGTAATGCAAAGAACACTGTCATTAGGACAAATGGAGAGAGGAACACTCCTCTATTGCAGGTGGGATTGCAAGCTGGTACAACAACTCTGGAAATCACTCTGGTGGTTTCTAGGGAAATTGGACATAGTATTACCTGAGGACCCACTCCCGAGCATATATCCAAAAGATGCTACAACATATAACAAGGACATGTTCATAGCAGCTGTAATGATAAGAGACAGATTATGGAAATATATCAGATGTCCTTCAACAGAGGAAATGATACAGAAAGGGTGATACATTTACACGATGGCATACTACTCATCAATAAAAAGCAATGACTTTTGAAATTCATAGGAAAATTAATAAAAATAGAAAATATCATCTTGAGTGAGGTAACCCAATCAGAAAAGCATACAAATGGTATGCATTAACTGATAATTTATTATTAGCCCAGTAGGTCAGAATAACCAAAATATATTTCACACACCACATGAAGCTCTAGAAGGACGACCAGAGCGTTGATACTTCCATGATTCTTAGAAGGGGGGACAAAAACTTATGGGAGGAAACATGAAGACAAAGTGTTGAGCAGAGACTGAAGGAAAGACAATACAGATACTGCTCCATCTGGGGATCCATCCCATATTCAGTAACCAAACCAAGACACTATTTTCGATGCAAAGAAGTGCATGCTGTCAGGAACTGTCTTCTGAGAGGCTCTGCCAGAAATATAGAATTCATCTCTTTAAGCTTCAGTTTCCCTGGTCAAAATTTTCCAAATCCAGATAAGACACACACATATATATGAATGGCCACAAACATTGTGCCATTTTAGTGAGAGATTATTCTAAGTTTGTCTTTGTAGTTGCAGCATAAACTATAGCTTTTATGGATGGAGGAATTTACACAAAAATTTCTTACTAACTAGGACCTTTCATAGGTCAGTATCAGATATCTCTGATTACTTCTACTGTTCCTCTTTCCATTTCATGGGAGACTTCTGTGGCTACTGATCTCAATAAACAGCTACACACGTGATGACACTGTATATATAACTGATCTTTGAAAATTGATGGCTGGTCAATTTTCTTCCCCTATGAGCAATTGTGTCTTTGGTGTTTCACCCACAGGGCTTAGTTATACATTATATAAGAAAGATTAGCTTTTTGATGACAATGATATAGTAATATCCATTGTACATTAGAGATTGAACTCTATTTGGCCTTTATATGTAGTTCATGAATGTTTCAGTGTGATATTTCACTTTATTTCTTAAAGCTGCCCAGGATCACTGTGTGCTGGTCCACATCCTTGTACTCTATCTAATATAGTCTGAGGTGGGGAAACATCAGCATCACCTACTGCATGAGAATCCCATCTTCACATTTCAGCAAGACCTCCAGGATTTGTCAGGTAAAATAAGTTCAGAGTGTTTAGTCAAAGAATATTTCAACCACTGGACACTGACCTTGGCCTTGGAACTGAAGAAAGACTTGGGGAAGAGATGGATGGGAAGATGGGAGGTTATGAGTCGTGGTCCTTCTTTATTGATTAATGCAGGATATCCTGTCTCAGTCTCTAGCCAGGGTGAGCGGTCCCAAATGGGCACAGTTTGGATCCATTTCGGATCTCCCTTGGTCTGAATCAAGCAGACAATCTCAATCAGCCAATTTGTTCCTGAAGGAAAAGGAAAAGTGACTGTCACTCATTTCAACATTACTTGTGAAAAAGCCTCAAGTAGAATATATGCCCATAAAATTTACAGTGCTGCCCAATTT
This sequence comes from Mus caroli, assembly GCF_978045245.1. Lineage (NCBI taxonomy): Eukaryota > Metazoa > Chordata > Mammalia > Rodentia > Muridae > Mus > Mus caroli. The sequence continues at coordinate 130,495,262 of NW_028227263.1, read as the reverse complement.
CAAGCACACAGAATTGTATTCACAATGGCTGTGTGACATAAGTGCAAAGTATATTCACTCATCATATTCTAGACTTCATTTGCAAAACCTTATACTCAGTAAACAGCAACCTGGCAATGGAATATCTCCTCCAGGCCTGGGCCAACATCATTCTATATTCTGGTGGAATGAATTTGTATCTCATATATTTCAGAATGTTATAATCATATCACATGCCCTTTGAGACTACCTCATTTAATTTAATTCACTGTCATTGAGATGCCCCCATGCTGAAATATATGACTGAGTACATCTCCTTTTTAAGGTGAATCAATTCCCTTGTGCATTTTTATCACACACACTTGATTTCCGATTATGTGCTCATTTATCACTGGATGTTTCTCTAGCTTTCTTCTCTGAGATAGTGTCTTGTACTTTTTTCCTATATTCCCACTGCCTATGGAATTTCTGTGTCATTTTTCTTTATATGTCAACAACCTAATACTTGCTCAATGTTCAGTGCTCCTTCCACACAGCAATCATCCATATCACAAAACTACCATGATGTTGCTATTTGCTTTCTTGAGTGTTCTGATTCTTTCTACATCCTGGACAAGGTCCATAGCAATTTTACCTGAAACTGTCCTCTCTTCCACATATCCTCACATACATGCCTCTATCTCTTATTTCTTGCATTTATTCTCATCACTCTCTCTCTTCTATCTCTTCCCCAGAGAGAGGGACCAATGACATATTCTGCCTCAGGGAGCACTGTCATTGTTTTGGAGCCATAGCTGATCTCCTCTGCCCACATAGGTCAGTCTGAGTGGAACACACACAAATCTCCATGCCCACAAGTCATTTTACACATTAATATATAGAACACTCTACTCATCACCCGAAATGAATTAGGATCAAAGTACTAATCTCCCTTATACATTTCTGAATTAGTTTTACTGATGATCCTTACCTGACTTGGGGTAAGTCAATATCAATAAGTCTTCTTCTTTCACCACAAACTTATTACGAATATCTTCCAAAATTTCTCTTTGATGTAATATGGCAGGAAAAGGTATGCCTTCAAACCAATAATATTCTGACATCATGAATAGCTCCTTGTAGGTGCTGTTAGGATTCCAGCCAAGGACACCTATTCAACTTATAACAAATGCTGAGAGGTAAGATTTATAGTGCAGGTAAAAAATTATTAACATTTTTTATGTGTTTTGAAATATTTACTGATGGCGAGAAATAAATATTATCACATACAGTCAAAGGTTACTATTGAGCAATTTTAAAGTTGTACAAAGAGACAGCTTCTGGGACAGGCGGGAGCCACAGAGCCACTGAGGCAGCACCCTTTTGGGGCCGCAGACATCCTGCATCCTCCCAGCCGGAGGACAGTGATGTGCTCTGCAGGGAGCGCCATCTTGGCTCCGGGACTCCGCCAAACTTAGTCTGTACAGGTCAGAGTGAGGACCACAGAGGCAGACAGCTTCTGGGACAGGCGGGAGCCACAGAGCCACTGAGGCAGCACCCTTTTGGGGCTGCAGACATCCGGCACCCTCCCAGCCGGAGGACAGTGACCTGCCCTGCAGGGAGCACCATCTTGGCTCCGGGACTCCGCCGAACTTAGTCTGCACAGGTCAGAGTGAGGACCACAGAGGCAGACAGCTTCTGGGACAGGTGGGAGCCACAGAGCTGCTGAGGCAGCACCCTTTTGGGGCCGCAGACATCCGGCACCCTCCTAACTGGAAGACAGTGGTCTGCCCTGCACAGGAGCCCTCTGCCTCAGGAGCAGGGAGCACACCTTGGATCCAGGACTCCACTGAACTTAGGAACTTAGTCTGCACAGCTGAGAGTGTGCACCACAAAAGCCTACAGCTTCTGTGACCTGCCAAAGCAACACAGCATCTGGGAAAGGTCCTGTTTTCCGCCTTCTTCTTCGGCCAGGAGGAGGTCCAAACGCCAGATATCTGTACACCTTCCCTTTAAGAGGAAAGCTTGTCAGCAGGGAGTGCTCTAACCACTGAAACTCAGAGGAGAGAGCCTGTCTCCCAGCTCTGCTGACAGACGATACTCAGAATCACCAGAAGAACAACCTCTGAACAGAGACAACTATAACAACTCCAGAGATTACCAGATGGTGAGAGGTAAACGTAAGAATCTTACTAACAGAAACCAAGACCACTCACCATCATCAGGACCCAGCACTCCCACTTCGCCCAGTCCAGGGCACCACAACACACCTGAAAAGCTAGACCTGGATTTAAAAGCATATCTCATGATGATGGTAGAGGACATCAAGAAGGACTTTAAAGAACTACAGGAGAACATGGCTAAAGAGTTACAAGTCCTTAAAGAAAAACAGAAAAACACAACCAAACTGGTAGAAGTCCTTAAAGAGAAACAAGAAAACACATCCAATCAGATGATGGAAATGAACAAAACCATACTAGACCTAAAAAGGGAAGTAGACACAATAAAGAAAACCCAAAATGAGGCAACACTGGAGAAAGAAACCCTAGGAAAGAAATCTGGAACCATAGATGCAAGCATCAGCCACAGAATACAAGAGATGGAAGAGAGAATCTCAGGTGCAGAAGATTCCATAGAGAACATCGGCACAACAATCAAGGAAAATGGAAAATGCAAAAAGATCCTAACTCAAAACATCCAGGAAATACAGGACACAATGAGAAGACCAAACCTACTGATAATAGGAGTGGATGAGAATGAAGATTTTCAACTCAAAGGACCAGCAAACATCTTCAACAAAATTATAGAAGAAAACTTCCCAAATCTAAAGAAAGAGATGCCCATGAACATACAAGAAGCCTACAGAACTCCAAATAGGCTGGACCAGAAAAGAAATACCTCCCGACACTTAATAATCAGAACAACAAATGCACTAAATAAAGATAGAATACTAAAAGCAGTAAGAGAAAAAGGCCAAGTAACATATAAAGGCAAGCCTATCAGAATTACACCAGATTTTTCACCAGAGACTATGAAAGCCAGAAGATCCTGGACAGATGTTATACAGGCACTAAAAGAACACAAATTCCAGCCCAGGCTACTATACCCAGCCAAACTCTCAATTAACATAGATGGAGAAACCAAAGTATTCCACGACAAAACCAAATTCACACATTATCTTCCAGGAATCCAGCCCTTCAAAGGATAATAACAGAAAAAAACCAATACAAGGACAGGAACCACGCCCTAGAAACAACAAGAAGGTAATCCCTCAACAAACCTAAAAGAAGACAGCCACAAGAACAGAATGCCAACTTTAACAACAAAAATAACAGGAAACAACAATTACTTTTCCTTAATATCTCTTAATATCAATGGACTCAACTCCCCAATAAAAAGACATAGACTAACAAACTGGCTACACAAACAAGACCCAACATTTTGCTGCTTACAGGAAACTCATCTCAGAGAAAAAGATAGACACTACCTAAGAATGAAAGGCTGGAAAACAATTTTCCAAGCAAATGGTATGAAGAAAAAAGCTGGAGTAGCCATTCTAATTTCTGATAAGATTGACTTCCAGGCCAAGGTCATCAAAAAAGACAGGGAGGGGCACTTCATACTCATCAAAGGTAAAATCCTCCAAGAGGAACTATCAATCCTGAATATCTATGCTCCAAATACAAAGGCAGCCTCATTCATTAAAGAAACTTTAGTAAATCTCAAAGCACACATTGCACCTCATACAATAATAGTGGGAGACTTCAACACACCACTTTCACCAATGGACAGATCATGGAAACAGAAACTAAACAGGGACACAGTGAAACTAACAGAAGTTATGGATCAAATGGATCTGGCAGATATCTACAGAACATTTTACCCTAAAACAAAAGGATACACCTTCTTCTCAGCACCTCATGGTACCTTCTCCAAAATTGACCACATAATTGGGCACAAAACAGGACTCAACAGATACAAAAATATTGAAATTGTCCCATGCATCCTATCAGATCACCATGGACTAAGACTGATCTTCAATAACAAAATAAATAATAGAAAGCCAACATTCACGTGGAAACTGAACAACACTCTTCTCAATGATACCTTGGTCAAGGAAGGAATAAAGAAAGAAATCAAGGACTTTTTAGAGTTCAATGAAAATGAAGCCACAACATACCCAAACTTATGGGACGCAATGAAAGCATTTCTAAGAGGAAAACTCATAGCTCTGAGTGCCTCCAAAAAGAAACTAGAAAGAGCACACATTAGCAGCTTGTCAACACACCTAAAAGCACTAGAACTAAAGGAAGCAAACTCACCCAAGAGGAGTAGACGGCAGGAAATAATCAAACTCAGAGGCGAAATCAATCGAGTGGAAAGAAGAAGAACTATTCAAAGAATCAACCAATCAAGGAGCTGGTTCTTTGAGAAAATCAACAAGATAGATAAACCCTTAGCCAGACTAACTAGAGGGCACAGGGAAAGTATTCTAATTAACAAAATCAGAAATGAAAAAGGAGACATAACAACAGATCCTGAAGACATCCAAAACACCATCAGATCCTTCTACCAAAGGCTATACTCAACAAAACTGGAGAACCTGGATGAAATGGAGAAGTTCCTAGTCAGATACCAGGTACCAAAGTTGAACCAAGATCAGGTTAATGATCTAAACAGCCCTATATCCCCCAAATAAATAGAAGCAGTCATTAATAGTCTCCCAACCAAAAAAAGCCCAGGACCAGATGGGTTTAGTGCAGAGTTCTATCAGACCTTCAAAGAAGATCTAATCCCAGTTCTTCACAAACTATTCCACAAAATAGAAACAGAAGGTACTCTACCCAACTCATTCTATGAAGCCACAATTACTTTGATACCTAAACCACAAAAAGACCCAACAAAGATAGAAAACTTCAGACCAATATCCCTTATAAATATTGATGCAAAAATCCTCAATAAAGTTCTTGCTAACCGAATCCAAGAACACATCAAAACAATCATCCATCCTGACCAAGTAGGTTTCATCCCAGGGATGCAGGGATGGTTCAATATACGGAAATCCATCAACGTAATCCAGTATATAAACAAACTCAAAGACAAAAACCACATGGTCATCTCGTTAGATGCAGAAAAAGCATTTGACAAGATCCAGCACCCATTCATGATAAAAGTCTTGGAAAAATCAGGAATTCAAGGCCCATACCTAAACATGATAAAAGCAATATACAGCAAACCAGTAGCCAACATCAAAGTAAATGGTGAGAAGCTTGAAGCAATCCCTCTAAAATCAGGGACTAGACAAGGCTGTCCACTTTCTCCATACCTATTCAACATAGTACTTGAAGTCCTAGCCAGAGCAATTCGACAACAAAAGGTGATCAAAGGGATACAAATTGGAAAAGATGAAGTCAAAATATCACTTTTTGCAGATGATATGATAGTATATAAAGTGACCCTAAAAATTCCACCAGAGAACTCCTAAGCCTGATAAACAGCTTCGGTGAAGTTGCTGGATATAAAATTAACTCAAACAAATCAATGGCCTTTCTCTACACAAAGAATAAACAGGCTGAGAAGGAAATTAGGGAAACAACACCCTTCTCAATAGTCACAAATAATATAAAATATCTTGGCGTGACTCTAACTAAGGAAGTGAAAGATCTGTATAATAAGAACTTCAAGTCTCTAAAGAAAGAAATTCTAGAAGATCTCAGAAGATGGAAAGATCTTCCATGCTCATGGATTGGCAGGATCAACATTTTAAAAATGGCTATCTTGCCAAAAGCAATTTACAGATTCAATGCAATCCCCATCAAAATTCCAACTCAATTCTTCAACGAATTAGAAAGTGCAATCTGCAAATTCATCTGGAATAACAAAAAACCTAGGATAGCAAAAAATCTTCTCAAGGATAAAAGAACCTCTGGTGGAATCACCATGCCAGACCTAAAGCTTTACTACAGAGCAATTGTGATAAAAACTGCGTGGTACTGGTATAGTGACAGACAAATAGACCAATGGAATAGAATTGAAGACCCAGAAATGAACCCACACACCTACGGTCACTTGATCTTCGACAAGGGAGCTAAAAACATCCAGTGGAAGAAAGACAGCATTTTCAACAAATGGTGCTGGCACAACTGGTTGTTATCATGTAGAAGAATGCGAATCGATCCATTCCTATCTCCTTGTACTAAGGTCAAGTCTAAGTGGATCAAGGAACTTCACATAAAACCAGAGACACTGAAACTTATAGAGGAGAAATTGGGGAAAAGCCTTGAAGATATGGGCACAGGGGAAAAATTCTTGAATAGAACAGCAATGGCTTGTGCTGTAAGATCGAGAATTGACAAGTGGGACCTCATGAAACTGCAAAGCTTCTGCAAGGCAAAAGACACCATCAATAAGACAAAAAAACCACCAACAGATTGGGAAAGGATCTTTACCTATCCTAAATCAGATAAGGGTCTAATATCCAATATATATAAGGAACTCAAGAAGGTGGACTCCAGAAAGTCAAATAACCCCATTAAAAAATGGGGCTCAAAATTGAACAAAGAATTCTCACCTGAAGAATACCAAATGGCAGAGAAGCACCTGAAAAAATGTTCAACATCCTTAATCATCAGGGAAATGCAACTCAAAACAACCCTGAGATTCCACCTCACACCAGTCAGAATGGCTAAGGTCAAAAATTCAGGTGACAGCAGATGCTGGCGAGGATGTGGAGAAAGAGGAACACTCCTCCATTGTTGGTGGGATTGCAAGCTTGTACAACCACTCTGGAAATCAGTCTGGCGGTTCCTCAGAAAATTGGACATAGTACTACCGGAGGATCCAGCAATACCTCTTCTGGGCATATATCCAGAAGATGTCCCAACCGGTAAGAAGGACACATGCTCCACTATGTTCATAGCAGCCCTATTTATAATAGCCAGAAGCTGGAAAGAACCCAGATGTCCCTCAACAGAGGAATGGATACAGAATTTATGGTACATTTACACAATGGAGTACTACTCAGCTTTTAAAAAGAATGAAATTATGAAATTCCTAGCCAAATGGATGGACCTGGAGGGCATTATCTTGAATGAGGTAACACAATCACAAAGGAACTCACACAATATGTATTCACTGATAAGTGGATATTAGCTCAAAACTTAGGATACCCAAAATATAAGATACAATTTGCTAAACGCATGAAACTCAAGAAGAATGAAGACCAAAATGTGAACACTGTGCCCCTTCTTAGAATTGGGAACAAAACACCCAGGGAAGGAGTTACAGAGACAAAGTTCGGAGCTGTGATGAAAGGATGGACCATCTAGAGACTGCCGTATCCAGGGATCCATCCCATAATCAGCCTCTAAATGCTGACACCATTGCATACACTAGCAAGATTTTGCTGAAAGGACCCAAAGATAGCTGTCTCTTGTGAGACTATGCAGGGGCCTAGCAAACACAGGAGTGGATGCTCACAGTCAGCTATTGGATGTAGCACAGGGCTCCCAATGGAGAAGCTAGAGAAAGTACCCAAGGAGCTAAAGGGATCTGCAACCCTATAGTTGGAACAACATTATGAACTAACCAGTACCCCGGAGCTTTTATCTCTAGCTGCATATGTATCGAAAGATGGCCTAGTAGGCCATCACTGGAAAGAGAGGCCCATTGGACTTGCAAACAATATATGCCCCAATATAGGGGAATGCCAGGGCCAAAAGAATGGGAATGGGAGGGTAGGGAAGTGGGGGGCGGTATGGGGGACTTTTGGGATAGCATTGGAAATGTAATTGAGGAAAATATGTAATAAAAAAAAAGGAAAAAAAAAGGTGTACAAATAACATTCTGCAGAATTTGTGAGACCAAGTTCATGACCCCGAATCAGAGACTCAGGAAGACGGAATAGGACATAGAAATGCAAGTTAATTTAAAATGTCTAGTAATATAATCTAGCTTTCAGAATGATTTTGAATGTGCAGAAAAATTACAGATATCATACAGAACCTTTGCATGGAATTTCTTTCTTTCTTGCTTGCTTGCTTGCTTGCTTGCTTGTTTCTTGCTTTCTTCTTGCTTCTTTCTTGCTTTCTTGCTTTCTTTTTCTTTTTTTTTTTAATAGTGGTTGCTTTTGAGAAACTCATAGTACATTAAGTTCCCTTTTTCTTCCCCTCAAAGCCTTCCCTCCTTTTCCCACATTTTTGATCTCTTCTTTAATATCTGTTGCTATTTATATATGCACACATGTATATAGTCAAGCTACTGAGTGCATGCACTTGAGGTTGTACACGATGTATCCTGAGGTGTTCAGTTGAGATTAAAAAAATCAATGTGAGATTTCATCTTCAGACACAGCCTATTCTCCATATTTTAGCAACAATTGATATGAAGTATTTCTTCTTTTTTATATTATTTTTTTAATTTTTAATATTTTTTATTACATATTTCCTCAATTACATTTCCAGTGCTATCCCAAAAGTCCCCCATAGCGCCCCCCACTTTCCTACCCACCCATTCCCATTCTTTTGGCCCTGGCATTCCCCTATATTGGGGCATATAAAGTTTGCAAGTCCAATGGGCCTCTCTTTCCAGTGATGGCCGACTAGGCCATCTTTCGATACATATGCAGCTAGAGACAAGAGCTCCGGGGTACTGGTTAGTTCATCATGTTGTTCCAACTATAGGGTTGCAGATCCCTTTAGCTCCTTGGGTACTTTCTCTAGCTTCTCCATTGGGAGCCCTGTGATACATCCAATAGCTAACTGTGAGCATCCACTCCTGTGTTTGCTAGGCCCCTGCATAGTCTCACAAGAGACAGATATCTTTGGGTCCTTTCAGCAAAATCTTGCTAGTGTATGCAATGGTGTCCCTGTTTAGAAGCTGATTATGGGATGGATCCTTGGATACGGCAGTCTCTAGATGGTCCATCCTTTCATCACAGCTCCGAACTTTGTCTCTGTAACTCCTTCCATGGGTGTTTTGTTCCCAATTCTAAGAAGGGGCACAGTGTCCACATTTTGGTCTTTATTCTTCTTGAGTTTCATGCGTTTAACAAATTGTATCTTACATCTTGGGTATCCTGAGTTTTGAGCTAATATCCACTTATCAGTGAATACATATTGTGTGAGTTCCTTTGTGATTGTGTTACCTCACTCAAGATGATGCCCTCCAGGTCCATCCATTTGGCTAGGAATTTCATAATTTCATTCTTTTTAAAAGCTGAGTAGTACTCCATTGTGTAAATGTACCATAATTTCTGTATCCATTCCTCTGTTGAGGGACATCTGGGTTCTTTCCAGCTTCTGGCTATTATAAATAGGGCTGCTATGAACATAGTGGAGCATGTGTCCTTCTTACCGGTTGGGACATCTTCTGGATATATGCCGAGGAGAGGTATTGCTGGATCCTCAGGTAGTACTATGTCCAATTTTCTGAGGAACCGCCAGACTGATTTCCAGAGTGGTTGTACAAGCTTGCAATCCCACCAACAATGGAGGAGTGTTCCTCTTTCTCCACATCCTCGCCAGCATCTGCTGTCACCTGAATTTTTGACCTTAGCCATTCTGACTGGTGTGAGGTGGAATCTCAGGTTTGTTTTGAGTTGCATTTCCCTGATGATTAAGGATGTTGAACATTTTTTCAGGTGCTTCTCTGCCATTTGGTATTCTTCAGGTGAGAACTCTTTGTTCAGTTTTGAGCCCCATTTTTTAATGGGGTTATTTGACTTTCTGGAGTCCACCTTCTTGAGTTCCTTATATATATTGGATATTAGACCCTTATCTGATTTAGGATAGGTAAAGATCCTTTCCCAATCTGTTGGTGTTTTTTTTGTCTTATTGATGGTGTCTTTTGCCTTGAAGAAGCTTTGCAGTTTCATGAGGTCCCACTTGTCAATTTTCGATCTTACAGCGCAAGCCATTGCTGTTCTATTCAAGAATTTTTCCCCTGTGCCCATATCTTCAAGGCTTTTCCCCACTTTCTCCTCTATAAGTTTCAGTGTCTCTGGTTTTATGTGAAGTTCCTTGATCCATTTAGATTTGACCTTAGTACAAGGAGATAGGAATGGATCGATTTGCATTCTTCTACATGATAACAACCAGTTGTGCCAGCACCATTTGTTGAAAATGCTGTCTTTCTTCCACTGGATGTTTTTAGCTCCCTTGTCGAAGATCAAGTGACCGTAGGTGTGTGGGTTCATTTCTGGGTCTTCAATTCTATTCCATTGGTCTATTTGTCTGTCACTATACCAGTACCACGCAGTTTTTATCACAATCGCTCTGTAGTAAAGCTTTAGGTCTGGCATGGTGATTCCACCAGAGGTTCTTTTATCCTTGAGAAGAGTTTTTGCTATCCTAGGTTTTTTGTTATTCCAGATGAATTTGCAGATTGCACTTTCTAATTCGTTGAAGAATTGAGTTGGAATTTTGATGGGGACTGCATTGAATCTGTAGATTGCTTTTGGCAAGATAGCCATTTTTACAATGTTGATCCTGCCAATCCATGAGCATGGGAGATCTTTCCATCTTCTGAGATCTTCTAGAATTTCTTTCTTCAGAGACTTGAAGTTTTTATTATACAGATCTTTCACTTCCTTAGTTAGAGTCACGCCAAGATATATTATATTATTTGTGACTATTGAGAAGGGTGTTGTTTCCCTAATTTCTTTCTCAGCCTGTTTATTCTTTGTGTAGAGAAAGGCCATTGATTTGTTTGAGTTAATTTTATATCCAGCTACTTCACCGAAGCTGTTTATTAGGTTTAGGTGTTCTCTGGTGGAATTTTTAGGGTCACTTATATATACTATCATATCATCTGCAAAAAGTGATATTTTGACTTCATCTTTTCCAATTTGTATCCCTTTGATCTCCTTTTGTTGTCGAATTGCTCTGGCTAGGACTTCAAGTACTATGTTGAATAGGTATGGAGAAAGTGGACAGCCTTCTCTAGTCCCTGATATTAGAGGGATTGCTTCAAGATTCTCACCATTTACTTTGATGTTGGCTACTGGTTTGCTGTATATTGCTTTTATCATGTTTAGGTATGGGCCTTGAATTCCTGATCTTTCCAAGACTTTTATCATGAATGGGTGTTGGATCTTGTCAAATGCTTTTTCTGCATCTAACGAGATGACCATGTGGTTTTTGTCTTTGAGTTTGTTTATATACTGGATTACGTTGATGGATTTCCATATATTGAACCATCATTGCATCCCTGAGATGAAACCTATTTGGTCAGGATGGATGATTGTTTTGATGTGTTCTTGGATTCGGTTAGCAAGAACTTTATTGAGTATTTTTGCATCAATATTCATAAGGGATATTGGTCTGAAATTTTCTATCTTTGTTGGGTCTTTTTGTGGTTTAGGTATCAGAGTAATTGTGGCTTCATAGAATGAGTTGGGTAGAGTACCTTCTGTTTCTATTTTGTGGAATAGTTTGTGAAGAACTGGGATTAGATCTTCTTTGAAGGTCTGATAGAACTCTGCACTAAACCCATCTGGTCCTGGACTTTTTTTTTTGGTTGGGAGACTATTAATGACTGCTTCTATTTCTTTGGGGGATATAGGGCTATTTAGATCTTTAACCTGATCTTGGTTCAACTTTGGTACCTGGTATCTGTCTAGGAACCATCCAGGTTCTCCAGTTTTGTTGAGTATAGCCTTTGGTAGAAGGATCTGATGGTGTTTTGAATGTCTTCAGGATCTGTTTTTATGTCTCCTTTTTCATTTCAGATTTTTCTTAATTAGAATGCTTTCCCTGTGCCCTCTAGTGAGTCTGGCTAAGGGTTTATCTATCTTGTTGATTTTCTCAAAGAACCAGCTCATTGATTGGTTGATTCTTTGAATAGTTCTTCTTGTTTCCACTTGATTGATTTCGCCTCTGAGTTTGATTATCTCCTGCCGTCTACTCCTCTTGGGTGAATTTGCTTCTTTTTGTTCTAGTGCTTTTAGGTGTGTTGTCAAGCTGCTAATCTGTGCTCTTTCTAGTTTCTTTTTGGAGGCACTCAGAGCTATGAGTTTTCCTCTTAGAAATGCTTTCATTGCGTCCCATAATTTGGGTATGTTGTGGCTTCATTTTCATTGAACTCTAAAAAGTCCTTGATTTCTTTCTTTATTCCTTCCTTGACCAAGGTATCATTGAGAAGAGTGTTGTTCAGTTTCCACGTGAATGTTGGCTTTCTATTATTTATTTTGTTATTGAAGATCAGCCTTAGTCCATGGTGATCTGATAGGATGCATGGGACAAGTTCAATATTTTTGTATCTGTTGAGGCCTGTTTTGTGACCAATTATGTGGTCAGTTTTGGAGAAGGTACCATGAGGTGCTGAGAAGAAGGTATATCCTTTTGTTTTAGGGTAAAATGTTCTGTAGATATCTGCCAGATCCATTTGATCCATAACTTCTGTTAGTTTCACTGTGTCCCTGTTTAGTTTCTGTTTCCATGATCTGTCCATTGGTGAAAGTGGTGTGTTGAAGTCTCCCACTATTATTGTATGAGGTGCAATGTGTGCTTTGAGATTTACTAAAGTTTCTTTAATGAATGAGGCTGCCTTTGTATTTGGAGCATAGATATTCAGAATTGATAGTTCCTCTTGGAGGATTTTACCTTTGATGAGTATGAAGTGTCCCTCCCTGTCTTTTTTGATGACTTTGGGTTGGAAGTCAATCTTATCAGATATTAGAATGGCTACTCCAGCTTGTTTCTTCATACCATTTGCTTGGAAAATTGTTTTCCAGCCTTTCATTCTGAGGTAGTGTCTATCTTTTTCTCTGAGATGAGTTTCCTGTAAACAGAAAAATGTTGGATCTTGTTTGTGTAGCCATTTTGTTAGTCTATGTCTTTATATCGGGGAGTTGAGTCCATTGATATTAAGAGATATTAAGGAAAAGTAATTGTTGTTTCCTGTTATTTTTATTGTTAAAGTTGGCATTCTGTTCTTGTGGCTGTCTTCTTTTAGGTTTGTTGAGTGATTACCTTCTTGTTGTTTCTAGGGCGTGGTTCCCGTCCTTGTATTGGTTTTTTTCTGTTATTATCCTTTGAAGGGATGGATTCGTGGAGAGATAATGTGTGAATTTGTTTTTGTCGTGGAATTCTTTGGTTTCTCCATCTATGTAAATTGAGAGTTTGGCTGGGTATATTAGCCTGGGCTGGAATTTGTGTTCTTTTAGTGTCTGTATAACATCTGTCCAGGATCTTCTGGCTTTCATAGTCTCTGGTGAAAAATCTGGTGTAATTCTGATAGGCTTGCCTTTATATGTTACTTGGCCTTTTTCTCTTACTGCTTTTAGTATTCTATCTTTATTTAGTGCATTTGTTGTTCTGATTATTATGTGTCGAGAGGTATTTCTTTTCTGGTCCAGCATATTTGGAGTTCTGTAGGCTTCTTGTATGTTCATGGGCATCTCTTTCTTTAGATTTGGGAAGTTTTCTTCTATAATTTTGTTGAAGATATTTGCTGGTCCTTTGAGTTGAAAATCTTCATTCTCATCCACTCCTATTATCAGTAGGTTTGGTCTTCTCATTGTGTCCTGTATTTCCTGGATGTTTTGAGTTAGGATCTTTTTGCATTTTCCATTTTCCTTGATTGTTGTGCCGATGTTCTCTATGGTATCTTCTGCACCTGAGATTCTCTCTTCCATCTCTTGTATTCTGTTGCTGATGCTCGCATCTATGGTTCCAGATTTCTTTCCTAGGGTTTCTATCTCCAGTGTTGCCTCATTTTGGGTTTTCTTTATTGTGTCTACTTCCCTTTTTAAGTCTAGTATGGTTTTGTTCATTTCCATCATCTGATTGGATGTGTTTTCCTGTTTCTCTTTAAGGACTTCTACCAGTTTGGTTGTGTTTTCCTGTTTTTCTTTAAGGACTTGTAACTCTTTAGCCATGTTCTCCTGTAGTTCTTTAAAGTCCTTCTTGATGTCCTCTACCATCATTATGAGATATGCTTTTAAATCCAGGTCTAGCTTTTCAGGTGTGTTGTGGTGCCCTGGACTGGGCGAAGTGGGAGTGCTGGGTCCTGATGATTGTGAGTGGTCTTGGTTTCTTTTAGTAAGATTCTTACGTTTACCTCACACCTTCTGTTAATCTTTGGAGTTGTTATAGTTGTCTCTGTTCAGAGGTTGTTCTTCTGGTGATTCTGAGTATCATATGTCAGCAGACCTGGGAGGCAGGCTCTCTCCTCTGAGTTTCAGTGGTTAGAGCACTCCCTGCTGACAAGCTTTCCTCTTAAAGGGAAGGTGTACAGATATCTGGCGTTTGGACCTCCTCCTGGCCGAAGAAGAAGGCCGAAAACAGGACCTTTCCCAGATGCTGTGTTGCTTTGGCAGGTCACAGAAGATGTAGGCTTCTGTGGTGCACACTCTCAGCTGTGCAGACTAATTTCCTAAATTCGGTGGAGTCCTGGATCCAAGATGTGCTCCCTGCTCCTGAGGCAGAGGGCTCCTGTGCAGGGCAGACCACTGTCTTCCAGCTGGGAGGGTGCCGGATGTCTGCGGCCCCAAAAGGGTGCTGCCTCAGCAGCTCTGTGGCTCCCGCCTGTCCCAGAAGCTGTCTGCCTCTGTGGTCCTCACTCTCACCTGTGCAGACTAAGTTTGGTGGATTCCCGAGCCAAGATGGCGCTCCCTGTGGGGCGGACCTCTGTTCTCAGGCTGGGAGGGTGCCGGATGTCTGTGGCCCCAAAAGGGTGCTTCCTCAGAGGCCCTGTGGCTCCCGCCTGTGTCAGAAGCTGTCTGCCTCTGTGGTCCTCACTCTCACCTGTGCAGACTAAGTTCGGTGGAGTCCTGGAGCCATGATGGCGCTCCCTGCAGGGCGGACCTCTGTCCTCTGGCTGGGAGGGTGCTGGATGACTGCGGCCCCAAAAGGGTGCTGCCTCAGTGGCTCTGTGGCTCCCGCCTGTCCCAGAAGCTGTCTGCCTCTGTGGTCCTCACTCTCACCTGTGCAGACCCGAAGTATTTCTTCTTATAGGGTAAAAATATATAGAATTTCCCCTGGCCTCTTTAGTATACCTACTAGTACCATTATGCTGGTTTGTTTGGGTAACTATACTGTTAAAAGTTCATGTGTCTATTTTCCTGTTGTGTCTAAGATAGACATATTGTATCAACAGGAACCTTGACATTTGGGGCAACTCTGTACCCTCTTCTGTGATCTTTTCTGTGAGCCTCTCAGGTTGTAGGGATTTATTTCAGATATATCAGTTTGGGTTGTGTACCTTTCTGTTATTATCTACATTTTGGTCCATTGTGGATCCTTTCCAGAGTCACCACATGTTGCAAAAAGAAAGTTCTTTTTTGGGCTGGTGAGATGGCTCAGTGGGTAAGAGCACCCAACTGCTCTTCCGAAGGTCAGGAGTTCAAATCCCAGCAACCACATGGTGGCTCACAACCATCCATAACAAGATCTGACTCCCTCTTCTGGAGTGTCTGATGACAGCTACAGTGTACTTACATATAATAAATAAATAAATCTTTAAAAAAAAAAGAAAGTTCTTTTTCAATGGGTTAACTGCATTAACCTGTGGGTATAAGGTCAAGTACTTAGAAAACAGCTGGAAATTACACTGGTTTAGGGAACTGTTGGTAATGAGACTCATAGGGTTTTGCTTTTTCCATTTCCATCTGGATTTATGTCTATAATACCAGACATGGCTCTCATATATTTGAGTAGGCTTAAGGTCTAATTGTATAGCCTTTGATGACCCTAAGATAAAAGTGCCACCATTTTTGCTCTTTGGATGTCTTGCAGTCAAGTCATTCTTCTGGCTCACAGGCTTCATACCTGCATAGATTGAGTGATTGTTCCTCTCCCTGGCATAGTGAGCAAGTTCTTACTTTATGAAAACCACTTCATTGGCAAGAGATTTCCAGGCTATTTTAGATCAGTTCCTCCAAACTGTGTGTCTGAATTGCATCTTCAAGTTCTGGGAGGCAACCAAGGGCATCAAGAGCTGATTTTTTGGGGGGAATTCTCAGATTCTACAAACTACTTTAGAGAATATTTCTCATGTATGATATTGGGCTTTTAATATATAGTCCATAGTTATTGTGGAGAACATTATCATTCCAAATGGCAAATTATCTTTAAAATACATATTAATATTTCAAACATATATGCATATTAATGTGATTTTAGATAAATACTGGATAATATGATTTTCTACATTTTAAAATATTTATTACATCTTTTCCTCAATTACATTTCCAATGCTATCTCAAAAGTCTCCCATACCCCCTCCCACTGCCCTACCCATCCATTCCCATTTTTTTAGCCCTGTCATTCCCCTGTACTGTGGCATATAAAATTTGCATGTCCAATGGGCCTCTCTTTCCAGTGATGGCCAACTAGGTGAAAAGTCTGGTGTAATTCTGATAGGCCTGCCTTTATATGTTACTTGACCTTTCTCCCTTACTGCTTTTAATATTCTATCTTTATTTAGTGCATTTGCTGTTTTGATTATTATGTGTCGGGAGGAATTTCTTTTCTGGTCCAGACTATTTGGAATTCTGTAGGCTTTTTGTATGATCTTGGGCATCTCTTTCTTTAGGATTGGGAAGTTTTCTTCTATAATTTTGTTGAAGATATTTGCTGGCCCTTTAAGTTGAAAATCTTCATTCTCATCCACTCCTATTATCCATAGGTTTGGTCTTCTCATTGTGTCCTGTATTTCCTGGATGTTTTGAGTTAGGATCCTTTTGCATTTTGTATTTTCTTTGATTGTTGTGCTGATGTTCTCTATGCAATCTTCTGCACCTGAGATTCTCTCTTGCATCTCTTGTATTCTGTTGCTGATTCTCGCATATATGATTCCAGATTTCTTTCCTAGGGTTTGTATCTCCAGCGTTGCCTCACTTTGGGTTTTCTTTATTGTGTCTACTTCCCTTTTTAGGTCTAGTATGGTTTTGTTCATTTCCATCACCTGTTTTGATGTGTTTTCCTGTTTTTCTTTAAGGACTTCTACCTGTTTGGTTGTGTTTTCCTCTTTTTCTTTAAGGACCTGTAAATCTTTAGCAGTGTTCTCCTCCATTTTTTTAAGTGAGTTATGAAAGTCCTTCTTGATGTCCTCTACCGTCATCATGAGATATGCTTTTAAATCTGGGTCTAGCTTTTCGGTTGTCTTGGGGTGCCCAGGACTAGGTGGGCTGGGAGTGCTGCATTCTGATGATGATGTGTGGTCTTGATTTCTGTTAGTAGGATTCTTAAGTATACCCTTCGCCATCTGGTAATCTCTGAAGCTAGCTGTTATTGTTGTCTCTGGTTAGAGCTTGTTCCTCAGGTGACTCTGTTAGCCTCTATCAGCAGACCTGGGAGGCTGGCTCTCTCCTTAGTTTCAGTGGTCAGAGTATTCTCTGTAGGCAAGCTCTATTCTTGCAGGGAAGGTGCCAAGATATCTGGTGTTCGAACCTGTCTCCTGGCAGAAGTTGGGTTCCACTCACCAGAAGTCTTAGGATCCCATGGGGAATTCCTGTGTGGGTCCTTGCGGGTTTCAGAGACTCCACTGGCAAGGCACCCTGGTGCTCGAGTGGACCGGAAGGGACTTGTGCCCCACCTCAGGCTGGGTTGCCTGCTTCCATAGTTAATGCAGTCACAGTTCTCGCACAATTGGATTGGAGCAGACTCTGTGTTCCACTCACCAGAGGTCTTAGGATCCTGTGGGGA
Source organism: Mus caroli (assembly GCF_978045245.1). Lineage (NCBI taxonomy): Eukaryota > Metazoa > Chordata > Mammalia > Rodentia > Muridae > Mus > Mus caroli. The sequence goes on along the minus strand of NW_028227263.1, from coordinate 130,477,656 downwards.
ATCCTGTGTGGGTCCTTGTGGGTGTCCCGAGACTCCACTGGCAAGGCACCCCGGTGCTTGAGTGGACCGGAAGTGGATTTTCTACATTTTAAAAACATCCTTGGTATTATTTATCCTTTTGTCTTTTCTATTACTGTGTAATAGACCTGTGTATTTTTTCCAAAATACACTCCATACTATTTCCCCCATTTCTCCCTTTGTAACACCTGTGTGCTAATCCAGTGTCTAGAATTTCTCTTCCAAACGATTCCTATTAATTTTCCTGGTTACTGTGGTTACTCCAAGTTATATGCACACAGTTACATATTCAAAGCCAGAATGCACAAATCATTTCTAGATCCACCTTTTTCTCTAAGAGTTTCATGATTTCATTTATTTTCACAGCTAAGTAGATTTTCGTTGTACATATGAACCACAGTTTCATTAGTCATTTATTAGTTGAAGGACATTTAAGTTGTTTTTGTTTTCAAGTTATTATGATTAGAACAGTAATAAACATGGCTGAGAACCTATTTGTGGAGTAATATATGAAGTCCTTTCACAATTTTCAAGGAATATTTTATCCGTTCCTTATGATATATTTTTCACACTGATTTTCAGGGAGACTTCATCAGATTGAAATGCATTTAAGTTCATGAGGGTCGCCATTTCCCAAATTATTACAATAATTTACCTCACCTGCATTCGTTGTAAGTTTTTGGTTTGGTCATATTATTTCTGACTAGAGTAGATTAAATCTCAAACTAGTTTAATTTTTATTTCCTTAATTGCTAAAGATTTTGACCAATTAAGAAGGTATATCTTAGTTTTTATTTTTATTTTTAATTCTTCTCTTGTTAAGAAATAAATCTGGTCAGAGGTAAAGGCCAGTATTTTTCATAAGATATTTTCTCCATTTACATTTGAAATGCTATCCCAAAAGTCCCCTATACCCTCTCCTCATCCTCCTCCCCTACCCATCCACTCCCAATTCTTGGCCCTTGTATCCCCCTCTACTAGGGCATATAAAGTTTGCCAGACCAAGGGGTATCTCTTCCCAATGATGCCCGACTAAGCCATCTTCTGCTACATATTGAGCTAGAGACATGAGCTCTGGGGGTACTGGTTAGTTCATATTGTTGTTCCAACTATAGTTTTGCGGACCCCTTCAGCTCCTTGGGTACTTTCTCTAGCTCCTCCATTGGAGGCCCTGTGTTCCATCCAATAAATGACTGTGAGGATCCATTTCTGTATGTGCCAGGAATTGGCTGAGCCTCACAAGAGACACCTATATCAGGGCTTTTTCAGCAAAATCTTGCTGGCATATGCAATAGTGTGTGTGTTTGGTGGCTGATTATGGGATGGATCCCTGGTTGGGGAAGTCTCTAGATGGTTATTCCTTTGGTCTCAGTCTGAAACTTTGTCTCTGTAACTCCTTCCATAGGTATTTTGTTCCCTAAGGAGGAATGATGTATCCACACGTTGGTCTTCCTTTTTGTACTCGCTGGTTCTGAGTGTCTACTTGACACAGGCTGGAGTTATCACAGAGAAAGGAGCTTCAGTTGCAGAGATGCCTGCAGGAGATCGAGCTGTAAGGCATTTTTTCAAGTAGTGATCAAGAGGAAAAGGCTCCTTGTGGGTGAAACCATCTCTTGACTGGTCATCTTGGGTTCTATAAGACAGCAGGCTGAGCAAGCCAGGAGAAGCAAGCAAGTAAAGAACATTCCTCCATGGCTTCTGCATCAACTCCTGCTTTCTGACCTGCTTGAGTTCCAGTCCTGGCTTTCTTTGGTGATGAACAGCAGTATGGAAGTGTAAGCTGAATAAACCCTTTCCTCTCCAACTTGCTTCTTGGTCATGATGTTTGTGCAGGAATAGAAACGCTGACTAAGACAAATTGGTACCAGTAGAGTGGGGTATTCCTGTGACAACCTGGCCTGGGGAGGACTGTGGAAGGACTTTGGAACTTTGGGTTAGAAGATTTGGTGTTAAGAGCACTGTCAGATGTTGTCTAGAAGCTTGGAAGATAATTTTGAAAACAGTGCAGAAGATGGAGGCCTGGCTTGTGAAATTTAAGAGGGAAAATTAAAGACTATGTGCAGGGCCATTACTATTTTGGATTGTGAAGTTTCAGTGGTTCTGGTTAATTGGGCCTGAAGGATCAGCTGTGATTAACAAGATACCAGAACTATTAAAGCAAAACCTTGGCATTACTGGGACTATTGATGCTGGTTAGCTGGTGATTAAGAAGAGACCAGCATCATTGAGGTGACATCTTCTGAGAAATGTTTTCTGAAAGCACAGAGACTGTGTTTCAGAGATAGCCAAAGTTGTACCTTGTGATGTGGCTGGACTTGGTAATGTGTAAGAGTCACCCAGGTGGTACTGGTTTTGAAGGCATGAAGGGATCACACAGAGCAGCTGAGTCTCAGCACTGTGAGAGGCATGGAAGGCCATTGGTGAAGGTGTAGCCTCAGTTGCAATTGATGGCTCAGGACTGAACGGACCATGCAGTGTTTTGGAGATGCCAGTACCATGAGATGACCACCAAGAGCAGCAGCAGTGGAGTACAGGTATCTGTTGCCTAGAGGACAACACGTGTGCTACAAAGGGCATGGCTGGAGAAGTGACCCAAGCCCTTAGAGGAGTCCAGAAGATCGTTAGTTGGATCCCAGATATTAGATGGTTGGAGATTGTTGTTTTTGATTGTGACTGTGCCCTGATATTTTTCCATCTTGAAGGAAGATTTTTAGTGAAGCCCAAAGTTAGGAGACTTTGAATTTTAAAAGATACTGGATATTTTAAAGAGATTGAACTTTTAATATGTAAATATTCTGGGATCTTAAAGTTATTATGATCTTGGGGATGAATAATAACTAAGGTTTGAGGCTTACTAGTGATGTGTTTGTATGTCAAGTTGACAAGGGGTCAATTGTACTGGCTGGATCTGGGTGTCAACTTGACACAGGCTGTAATTATCACAGAGAAAGGAACTTCAGTTGGGGAGATGCCTCCAGGAGATCCAGCTGTAAGGCATTTTCTCAATTAGCGATCAAGGGGCAAAGGCTCCTTGTGGGTGAAACCATCTCTGGCTGGTCATCTTGGGTTCTATAAAAGAGCAGGCTGAGCAAGCCAGGAGAAGCAAGCCAGTAAAGAACATCCCTCCATGGCTTCTGCATCAGCTCCTGCTTTCTGACCTGCTTGAGTTCCAGTCCTGGCTTCCTTTGGTGATGAACAGCAGTATGGAAGTGTAAGCTGAATAAAACCTTTCCTCTCCAACTTGCTTCTTGGTCATGATGTTTGTGCAGGAATAGAAACCCTGACTAAGACACTTCTTTATTTTCTTGTTTTGCAAAATGTATCTTGGGTATTGTATGGTATTGCAAGCTGGTAAAACCACTCTGGAAATCAGTCTGGCGGTTCTTCAGAAATTTAACCTAGTACAAGCAGAAAAATCCATCAATACTTCTTCTGGGCATATACCCAGAAGATGTTCCAACTTGTAATGAGGAAACATGTTCCACTATGTTCATAGCAGCCTTATTTATAATAGCCAGATGCTGGAAAGAACCCAGATGTCCCTAAACAGGTGAATAGATACAAAAATATGGTACATTTACACATTGGAGTACTACTCAGCTATTGAGAACAATGAATTTATGAAATTCTTAGGCAAATGGACATGTCTGGAGAGTATCATCTTGAGTGAAGTAACCCAGTCACAAAAGAACACACATAATATGCTTTCACTGATAAGTGGATATTAGCCCAGAAACTTAGAATAGCCAAGATATAATTCACAAAACAGATGAAACTCTAGAAGATGGAAGACCGGATTGTGGATACTTCCTTCCTTCTTGTATTGGGCAACAAATTATTCATGGAAGGAGTTACACAAGTAAGGACCATCCAGAGACTGTCTCACAAAGGGATTTAATCCAATAAGCCACCACCAAACCCAGACAGTATTGGATAGGTCAGAAAGATTTTGCTGACAGGACCCTGATATAGGTGTCTCTTGTGAGGCTATGCCAATGCCTGGCAAATACAGAAGTGGATGCTCACCTTCATCTATTGGATGGAACACAGGGCCCCTAATGAAGGAGCTAGAGAAAGTAGCCAAGGAGCTAAAGGGGTATGCTACCCTATAGGAGGAATAACAATGTGAACTAACCAGTACCCCCTAGAGCTGTGTCTCTATTTCCACATATAGGAGAGGATGACCTAATCAGTGGGAGGAGAAGCCCTTGGTCTTGTGAAGATCATATGTCCAGGTACATGGGAATGCCAGGGCCAGGAAGTTGGATTGGGTGGCTTGAGAATCACATCAGGGGGACTGTATAGTGGACTTTCAAGATACCAATTGAAATGTAAAAGAAGAAAATTTCTATTTAAAAAAAAAGATTTATTTATTTATTATATGTAAGTACACTGTAGCTGTCTTCAGATACACCAGAAGAGGGCATCAGATCTCATTACGGATGGTTGTGAGCCACCATGTGGTTGCTGGGATTTGAATTCTGGACCTTCGGAAGAGCAGTCGGGTGCTCTTACCCACTGAGCCATCTCACCAGCCTCAGAAAATTTCTAATTAACAAAATTTCTAATTAAGAAACCTCCAAGAAGTTTTTTTTTTATTTCTTCCTTGACCAAGTTATCCTTGAGTAGAGCGTTGTTCTGCTTCTATGTGAATATTGGCTTGAATTGAATGTTATTAGTGAAGGTCATCCTTAGTCTGTAGTGGTTTGATAGGATGCATGGGATAATTTCAATATTTTTGTATCTTTTGAGGCCTGTTTTGTGACCAATTAAATCGTCAATTTTGGAGAAGGTACCATGAGCTGCTGAGAAGGAGTTATATTCTTTGCTTTATGATCAAATCTTCTTTAGATACCTGTTAAATCCATTTGTTTCATAACTTCTGTTAGTTTCCATGTGTTTCTGTTTAGATTCTCTTTCCATGATCTGTTGGGTCCTGAAGTCTCCCACTATTATTGTGTGAGTTGCAATATGTGCTTTGCTCTTTATTATAGCTTCCTTAATGAATGTGGCTGTCCTTGCATTTGCAGCATAGATATTCAGAAGTGAGAGTTCATCTTGGAAGATTTTACCTTTGATGAGTATGAAGTGCCCTCCTTGTCTTTTATGATAACTTTGGGTTGGAAGTCAATTTTATTCAATATTATAATGGCTACTCCAGCTTGTTTCTTCGGACCATTTGCTTGGAAATTGTATTCTAGCCTTTTACTCTGAGGCAGTGTCTGCCTTTATGCCTGAGTTGGGTCTCTGTGTGTAGCAAAAGGTTGGGTCTTGTTTACATGGCAAGTCTTTTAGTCTATGTCTTTTTATTGGGGAATTGAGTCCATTGATTTTAAGAGATATTAAGGAAAAGTCTTTATTGCTTCCTGTTATGTTTGTTGTTAATTTGGAATTCTGTTCTTGCAGCTATCATCTTTTAGGTTTGTTGAAGAATTACTTTCTTGCTTTTTCTAGGGCTTAATATCCCTCCTATACTGGCACGTTTTTCCTTTGTTATCCTTTGAAGGGCCTGATTCTTGGAAAGATATTGTGTGAATTTGTTTTTTTTCATGGAATACTTTGGTATCTCCTTCCATGGTAACTGAGAATTTTTCTGGGTATAGTAGCCTGGGCTGGAATTTGTGTTCTCTTAGGGTCTGTATAACATCTGTCCAGGATCTTCTGGCTTTCATAGTTTCTGGTTAGAAGTCTGGTGTAATTCTAATAGGTCTGCCTTTATAAGTTACTTGACCTTTTTCCCTTACTGCTTTTAATATTCGATCTTTGTTTAGTGCATTTGATGTTCTGATTATTATGTGTTGGAAGGAATTTCTTTTTTTTTTCTTTTTTTTTTTCTTTTGATATAAACACAAGAGGTAGTTTAATGATAGAGTTCCAGGCTGACATGTGTCTCATGCAAGAGACAGAGGAATTGACCCTGAGGCTCAAAAGTTAGAGGTTTATATAGAAAAAAAAGTCAGGGGATAGGAGAAATTGGCGCAGTTACACACAATTGAACAGTTTAAACATCAGCAAGCAGTATGTGCGGGTCGGGACAACAACAACTCTAAAGGGAGGGTGGTTGGGGTCGTGATCTGTGTCACTGTCCACTTCCTAGCTTCTGTGAGCCATTGTTGCCCATTCTTCAGGGCATACCCCAGGTAGGTCACCTCAGTCCAGCATAACTGTGCCTTCTTAACCAAAGCCCGGTACCCCAACTCACCTAACTTGGCCAGGATTTTCTGAGGCCCCAGTTCACACTCTTTATGTGTGTCTGCGGCCACCAAAAGGTCATCTACATATTGTAAGAGAGTCACCTGGGGATTGTTGGCCCAAAAGGAGGCAAGATCTCGATGTAGAGCTTCATCAAACAAGGTGGGTTAATTCTTAATTCCCTGAGGCAGTCTCATCCATTTGAGCTGTCCAGTTCTTCTGTTCTCTGCGTCTCGCCATTCAAAGGCAAACAAGAGCTTGCTGTTAGGGTGTAGTCTCAGGCAAAAGAAAGTGTCTTTAAGATCTAAGATCATATACCAGGTTCGTTCAGGTGGCAGCATGCTGAGTAGGTTGTAAGGATTGGGCACTGTGGGGTGGATATCTTGAACTTTTTTATTGACCTCTCTAAGGTCCTGTACAGGGTGATAGTCATTCGTCCCCAGTTTCTTTACCGGGAGTAGAGGCTATTCCAAGGAGACTTACATGGGACTAGGATCCCCTGTTGGAGCAGTCTGGTGATATGGGGGCGTATGCCCTCCTGCACTTCTCTGCCCATGGGGTACTGTCAGATCCCAATGAGAGTGGTCCCAGACTGAAGTTCAGTCACTACTGGAAGAATTAGTCTGGCCATTCCCATTCCCCCTGTTTCGGCCCATGTCTGAGGATATCGAGTAAGCCAGTCAGTCCTGTAGTCCCTCAGGGGGTTTCATTTCATTTTGATAAATTTGATACTCTTCTCCTAATTGTAAAGACAACACTAAGGTCTGAGTTGTCTCAATCCCCCAGGACAATTCTGGTTCAGAGGGGGCAAATGTTATTTGTGCCTTTAATTTGATCAATAAGTCTCTTCCCAGTAAGGGCATAGGGCACTCCGGAATGACCAAAAATGAGTGAATTACTTAGATCTTTCCTAGGTCTACCATCCGGGAAGTGGTCCATGGGTATGGTTTCTGCCCTGTGGCCCCAATCACTAGCGTCTTTTTATTTTTTGTTTAATTAACCAAAGGTGTTTTGAGCACTGAATATTCTGCACCAGTATCAACCAAGAAACTTATAGGGGTCCCCTCCACTTTTAATGTTACCCTAGGCTCAGGGAGGGGGGCCGATCCCCATCTCCTCTAGTCTTCATCATCTTCAAGGGACAGTACTTTTGCTCCCTGTGTCTTCTTAGAGCACTCACGAGCCCAGTGACCTTTGTCTTTGCAGTGTGCACATTGATCTTTTTCCAGGGGCAGTCTATCTCTTCTGGGTCTCTTTGGACCCTGCCATTTCTCGTCTCCCAGATTCCCTGACTGCCAAGTCCTGTCTCTTTTATCTGTATCTACTACTGCGGCCAGTAATTTGAGTCAGAGTCTTTTCCTGTTTCCTGTCTCTCCTGTCTTCATCTCTTCTCTCTCTCTTTTCTCTTTCTTGTTTCTCATCCTCCGTCTCTCTCTTATGATACACTTTCTCAGCCACTTTAACCACATCCCTTACAGTATAATCTTGTAATCTCAATCCTTTGCAATTTCCTTATGAAGTCGGGGGCTGACTGTCTGATAAAAGCCATAATCACAGAGGCTTGCTGCCCTTCAGACATAGGGTCAAACGGGGTGTACCTTCTGTAAGCCTCCATGAGTCACTCCAGAAAAATTGAGGGGGGCTCAGTCATCCTCTGAATAACCACCTTATCTTAGCCAAATTTGTGGGACTTTGTATGGCACCTCTGAGACCCGCCTTTAGAGCCCGCTGGTAATTATACAGCTGTTCCCTACCTTGTGCCATGTTATAATCCCATTGAAGGCGGGTCAAGGGGAATCCTTCATCTATCTGGGCCAGGGTCTGGACAGGGTGTCCGGCATCATTCCGGACATTCTTCTGAGCATCGAGGAGAATTCTCTCTCTCTCCTCAGTGATGAACAAGGTCTGTAAAAGCTGTTGACAGTCATCCCAAGTAGGCTGATGGGAGAACATCAAGGACTCTATCAAGCCTGTAAGCCCTGCAGGGTTTTCTGAAAAGGGAGTGTGATTAATCTTCCAGTTATAAAGATCAGAGGAAGAAAAAGGCCAATACTGTAAAAGTTGTAAGTCATTCTGATCGCCTGGGGGTGGCCTAACAGCCCTAAGGGGAAGCGCTACAGTGGAGTCAGCCAGTCCTTCAGGGACCAGTCAGCTCCTCATCCCTGTTGAGGGACCTTTTCTTCCTCTGGAACCAGGGACCAGGACCAGAGGAGGGGCAGGAGAAGCAGAGGGTTGGGGTACAGGTTGGGGAGCTCGAGGATAAGGTGGGGGCAGGGGAAAAGACCACTCAGGGGGTTCTTCTATTTCAGGGTAGATCTTAGACGTGGGTGCTGGTGGAGTACTGTGCTCGCCATCTTCTTTAGGCTGCAGCTTCGGATTCTTGTTTGCAGCACTTTCTTGGACAGCCAGGATCCTGGAGCCGGGCCTAAGGGGTGGGAGGAATGGTCGGACCCACTGGGGTGGGGATCATGTCAAATCCTTTCACACTGTGATGTAAGGCTGTTGGTCTGGGTGTGATCCCGGCCCTTCCTCATCCAGCACCAATGAGGCACCTTCCTTTGTGCTGCTACCCGGGTTGCATGCTCCTTCATGTTTACATTCTGTCATCGCTCCAAGTTGTGCTCAGAAGGAATTTGTTTTATGGTCTAGTCTATTTGGAGTTCTGTAGACTTCTTTTATGTTTATGGGCATCTCTTTCTTTAGGTTACGTAAATTTTGTTCTATAATTTTCTTAAAGATAACTACCAGCCCTGTACATTGAAAACCTTTATTCTCAACTATACCTATTATCCGTAGGTTTGGTCTTCTCATTGTGTCCTGGATTTCCTGGATGTTTTGAGTTAAGATCTTTTTGCATTTTGCATTTTCTTTGGTTGTTGTGTCTATATTTTCTGTGGAATCTTCTGCACCTGACATTCTCTCTTCGATCTCATTCTGTTGCAGATGCTTCCTTCTATGGTTCCTGATTTCTTTCCCAGGATTTCTATTACAGAGTTGTCTCACTTTGGGTTTTCTTTATTGTATATAGTTCCACTTTTAGATCATGTATGGTTTTGTTCAATTACATCACCTGTTTGGTTGTGTTTTCCTTTAATTCTTTAGGGGATCTTTGTGCTTCCTCTTTAAGGACTTCTACCTGTATAGCAATGTTTTTTCTGTAATTCTTTAAGGGATTTTTGTGCTTCCTCTTTGAGGACTTCCACCTGTTTAGCAGTATTCTTCTGTATTTCTTTAAGTGAGTTATTAATGCCTTTCTTAAAATCTTCTACCAGCATTACGAGATAAATTTTTAAAACTGAATCTTGCTTTTTGGATGTGTTGGTGTATCCAGGACTGGCAGTGATGGGACTACTGGGTTCTGATGATGGTGAGTGGTCTTGTTTTCTGTTAGTAAGATTCTTACCTTTGCTTTTCTCCATCTGGTAGTCTCTGTTGTTAGATGTTCTAGCTGTCTCTGGTTGGAGCTTATTCCTCCTGTAGTTCTGTTAGCCTCTGTCAGCATTCCTGGGAGTCCAACTCTCTCCTAAATCCCAGTGGTCAGAGCACTCTCTTCAGACAAGCTGTCCTCTTGCAGGGAATGCACACAGAGGTCTGGAGCTCAGCTATACTTCCTGGATGAAGATGAAGGCCCAAAGGGACCCCGTTGCTTCTGTGGCCTACAGGCTCTCCTGCAGGTGCTGATCTGTGAAAGACCTGGGATACAAGATGTCGCTCTCACTTGTGTCCCTGGGTCAGAGCTCTCCCTGGAGGCTGACTCTCATCTGGCAGGGAAGATGCACCACACTTCTGCCTTTTAAAATTCTTTCTATATCCTTCATAGATGCTTGAACCTCAGGATAGGTTTGATGGAGATATCCTCTTTAGGACTTGGATGCTTCAATTTTTAAGTGTATGGGTATTTCCAGTTGTGAATCTGTGTTTTAATTACCATCTACTAAAAAAAAATAAAAACCTATGTGATGAGGTTTTAGCAATGCACTGATCTATGGGTTTAGAGATATCTCATTAGGAGTCATTTTATTGCTATGTTGATTTAGTGGAATCTATTTAGGATAAGGGTCTTGGCTTCATTACCAGTGTCAGGTGTGGGTTCCATCTTATGACATTGGATTTAAATTCAATCAAACAGTTGTTGGTCATTCCCATAACAGTTATGGTTAATGCAGCAATATTTCTTGAAGATAAGTCACTGTTGCAGGTCACAGGGTTCATTGTTATGTGAGATTCTCCTATAGTGTGTACAGTACCTTCTAGAACTATTAATGACAAGCAGTATAGATGAAGCATCTGGGCATTCTCTTTTGCCCTTGTCCAGAATGATGATCTGACTTGACCAGCACCCACCTCACTATGCCTTCCATTTTCAATTTTCAGAGTCTATTGACTGTAATTTTGATGCTTATATGTATGTGTGCTTATATCTGATCTCTGGCACACAGAATCCTGGACAGAAATAAAACTGGACTATTGGTAATACTTTGGAAGTGTGCCTAAATTGGAAAATGCAAGAGTCCTTATGTGGCCATATGGTTCATAGTGATGGCCTTCAGCATCCTCTTCATCCAGTATCTTTGGAAACTATTACAGTGTGAATGCCATCAGATTGTAAACAAGGACTTGCCTCCCGAAAATAATGGCAAAAAATGGTTAAGCCTTAGAACTGTACTGGGAATGAGATAAATTTTGAGATGCTGTTCTCTATTTTTTTTTTTTTACTATTGGACCAATGAGGTGTATGAATAATTATAATGTAACCGTTTAATACACAGGAATGTGATTGTAGCCATCAACCTCAGGTCTCTTACTCCAATATTCCACTCTGCAAATGTCATTCTGTTGTGTCAGGTTCTCCAGGCATGAAGTAGAAAACCAGTGGCAAATTCCACAGGCACCTGTGCCTAGGCCTTCAAAATAGTATCTTCACATAATGACACCTTGTATCAATTGGTCTATTTTTCTTGAAAAAAAATTGTTTTATTTTTGTTGTTATTGCTCTTAAGGATTCCGTTCATATTAAAATCCTTTTGATTGCTATCCAGAGTACCTGTATTCTAGGCAAATTATGCAGTTTAATGCAGGTATTTAAAGCATTTTAAACAAAACTCTGATTTTCTTTAATTAGCACAAGATTTGGGCTTCTATTCACAAAGGTACAACTGACACTCTATGATGAAGAATACTTTATAATGAAAACCAGCAAGTAGAGCGGTGAGTGAACAAGCATTGTGCATTGTTTGTTCTCTGTAGTGCTGTCTTCCAAATAGAACAGTCATTGTAGGTACCCAAGTGTGGTATTTGTGTTGATTTTAATGCAGCATTTTAAATCTAGTTTATATTCTGCCCAAAAAAGCTGAAGCATCTGGTTGAACACCAGCTCAATTTCTCCATGTTCAATGAGAGAAATTATGTCATGTCATCAGAAATAGGACCTTACCATCATGTTATTGATGTAAACAAAAAATATCATTGACAATAGCCTGTAATGTTTAAGGGGTCACATTAGACCTATTTATCCAACAACTCACAAGATGTTATCAATTCTTGGTAATGGAGATTTTACTTGGTAGTGTATGATTTCTAGTTGGGGCCTTGTGTGCCCCATATATTATAACAGCTTTTAAGTAATTTTTATTCATTTTTAGGAAGCTTCCAATGTATAAAATTTCCATCTACCTTTTCAAAATGTCTTCAATACTAATTTTAGGAAACAACAGTCCTCAATATGTAATTGCTTTTTTTATGGATAAATACTAGTCCAGACCCATTATTTTGATATTCCACCAGATATCATTTTGGAGAATGGACATTAACACTACAGAATAAATTAGATGAAAATAGAGCATTATTTTGAGTTCCTTTCTAACAAATTGGTCTCCTTTGAAGTACCAGGTCTGATTATGATAGGAGAAAAAACCAAGAGATTAGACCATTGGAAATCTGTATTTCATAGAATTCAAGGCATAAGCATATCTTGTTGGACAAGATTTTTCATTTTACAAACAGACCCTGAAATAAGGGAGGCACGATATGGCTCAGTGGTTCAAAGCAATTGTTCTTCTAGAGGATCCAGGTTCCATTCTATTCTCCCATATGTCACTTACAACAATCTGTAACTATAGTTCCATGGAATTCTATGATCTATTCTGGCTTCTATAGGCACCAAGTATGTATGAGGTACAGAATCATTTATGCAAACAATCACACACATGAAAGTAAAGTAAATTTAAAGTGCATTATTTCTTTTAAGGAATGCAATTTAAAAATTGCATCTGTAGATTTCCTTTGCTAATTTACTCATTTTCATAATATTGACTCAGCCAATCTGTGAGTGGTATGTGCATGTGCCGTCCCATTTTTAATTGTTTTTTTAGATATTTTTTTTTTCATTACAAGTGTTTTCCCTTTCCAGATTTCCCCCTTGGAACCCCCTATCCAATTTCTCCTCCCCTTGCCTCCTTGAGGGTGTTCCCTCACCCACATACTCACGACTTCCATCCCTGGCATTCACCTACACTGGGGCATCAATCAGCCTCAGGTCCAAGGGCATTTCCTCCCACTGATGACAACAAGACCTTCATGTATCACATATGTGGGAAGAGCCATGCATGTGTACACTTTGGTTTGTAGTCCACTCACTGGGAGCGCCAGGGTCTGGCCAGTTGCAGTTCTCTCTATGAGTCTGCAAACCCAATCAGATCCTTCAGTCCCTTCTCCAGCTCCACCATTGTGGACCCAATGCTCAGTCCAGTGGTTGGCTGCAAGCATTTGCCTCTGTATTTACCAGTCTCTGGCAGAACCTCTCAGGAGACAACCTTATCAAGCTTCTGTCAGCAAGCACTTCACAGCATTCCCAGTATTGTAGTGTATGGTGAATGTATATGGGATTGTTAATATCCACTTATCAGTAAGTATATATGGTGTGTGTTTTTTGAGATTCAGTTACCTCACTCAGGATGGTATTTTCAAGTTCCATCTATTTGCCTGTGAATTTCATGAAGTCACTGTTTTTAATGGCTGGTTAGGATTCCATTATGTAAATGTTCCCCATTTTCTGTATCCATTCTTCTGTTGAGAGACATCTGGTTGTTTCCAGGTTCTGACTATTATATATATATGGCTGCTATGAACATAGTGGAGCATGTGTCCTTATTACATGTTGGAGCATCTTCTGGGCATACATTCAGGAGTGGTATAGTTGGGTTCTCAAGGAATAGTATGCCTAATTTTCTGAGTAAAACCACCAGACTGATTTCCAGAGTGGTTTTACCTGCTGGCAATTCCTCTAGCAATGGAGGAATGTTCCACTTTCTCCACATCCTAGCCAACATCTGCTACCTCCAGAGTTTTTGACCATAGGCATTTTGATGTGTGGTAGAATCTCAGGGTTGTTTTGAATTGCATTTCCCTGATGACTATGGATTTTGAACATTTCTTTAGGACCTTCTCAGCCATTTCTGTTTCCTCAGGGGAGAATTCTCTTTAGCTCAGTTCCCCCTTTTAAAATAGGGTTATTTGGTTCACTGGAGTCTAACTTTTTGAGTTCTTTTTATATATATATTAGTCCTCTATTGGATGTAGGGTTGGTAAAGATCTTTCAACAATCTGTTGGTTGGGGTTTTATCCTATGGACAGTGGCCTTTACTTACTGAATCTTTGCAATTTTATGATGTCCCCTTTGACTATTATTGATCTTAGAGCACTAGGCATTGGCGTCATGCTCAGGAAATTTTCTCCTGTACCCAGATATTTGATATTTTCACCCAGTTTCTTTTTTATCCGATTCAGTGTATCTGGTTTTATATGGAGGTCCTTGATCCACTTGGAATTGAGCTTTGTACATGGAGATAAAAATGAATAAATTTTCATTCTTCTACTTGTTGATTGCTAGTTGAACTAGCAGCATTTGTTGAAAAAGCTTTTTCCCACCACTAGTATGTTTTAGTTTCTTTGTCAAAGATCAAGTGACCACAAGTGAGTGGGTTCATTTCTGGGTCTTCTATTCTAGTCCATTGATCTAAGTGCCTGTCAGCAATGGTGCCAAAACCATTCAGTTTTTTATCACTATTGCTTTGCAGTACAGCTTAAGGTCAGGGATGGTGATTCCCCAGAAGTCCTTTTATTGTTGAGAATAGTTTTAAGTATTCTGCATTTTTGTTATTCCAAATCATTTTGAGAATTGGTCTTTCTAACTCTGTGAAGAATTGAGTTGGAATTTTGATGTGGATTGCATTGATTGTGCATATTGCTTTCAGAAAGATGGCCATTTTTCTATATTAATACTGACAATACACTAGCATGGGAGATCCTTCAATTTTCTGAGGTCTTCTTCAGTTTTTTTCTTCAGAGACTTGAAATACTTGTCCTACAGATCTTTCACTTGTTTGGTTAGACTCATACTAAGATATTTTATATTGTTTCTAAAGAGAGTAATTTCCTTAATTTCTTTCTCAGCCCTTATCCTTTGAGTATCGGAAGGCTACTAATTTGCTTGAGTTAAATTTATATATGGCCACTTTGCTGAAGTTGTTTATAAGCTGTAGTATTTCTCTGGTCGAATTTTTGTGGTCACTTAAATATATTATCATCTGCAAATAGTGACTTCTTCCTTTCCAATTTCATATCCTATTGACCCCCATTTGTTATCTAATACTCTTGATAGAAGTTCAAATACTATATTTAATAGATATTGAGACTGTGGACAGCCTTGACTAATCCCTCAGTTTAGTTGGATTGCTTCCAGTTGCTCTCCATATAGTTTGGTGTTCGCTACTGGTTTACAGTATATTCCCTTTATTACATTTAGATATGGGCCTTGAACTCCTCATTTTTCCAAGTTTTTAACATGTTAGGATGCTGAATATTTTCAAATGTCTTACAGTACCTAACGAAATTATCATGTGGATTTTTCCTTCAGTTTGTTTATGTAGTGTTTTATATTGGTCGATTTCTGTATGATGAATCATCCCTCAATTCTTGAGATGAAGCCTACTTGATCATGGTGAATTATCATGATCATTTTGATGTATTCTTGGATTCAGTTTTCGACAAATTTGTTGAGTATTTTTGCATCGATATTCATAAAAGAAATTGGTATAAAGTTCTCTTTCTTTGTTGGTGTTTGTGTGATTTTGGTATCAGTGTAACTCTGCTTTCAAAGAGCAAATTGGGTAGTTTTCCTTCTTTTTCTATTTTGTGGAATAGTTTGAAGAGTAATGGTATTAGCTCTTCTTTGAAGGCGTGATTAATTTTTGCATTATTCCCAACTGCTCCTGGGCTTTCTTTGGTTGGGAGACTTTTAATGACAGCTTCTTTTACTTTAGGGGTTATGGAACTGTTTAGATGGTTTATCTGATCCTGATTTAACTTTGGCATTTGGTATCTATCAGAAACTTGTCCTTTTCATCCAGATTTTCCAGTTATTTGGAATATAGGCCTTTGTAGTAGAATCTGATAATTTTTTGAAATTCCTCAGTTTCTGTTTGTACTGGCTAGTTTTGTGTCAACTTGACAGAGCTGGATTTATCACAGAGAAAGGAGCTTCAGTTGAGGACATGCCTCCATGAGATCCAACTGTAAGGCATTTTCTTAATTAGTGATCAAGGGGGAAAGGCCCTTTGTGTGTGGTGCCATCTCTGGGCTGATAGTCTTGGGTTCTATAAGAGAGCAGGCTGAGCAAGCCAGAGGAGGCAAGCCAGTAAAGAATAACCCTCCGTGGCTTCTGCATCAGCTCCTGCTTTCTGACCTGTTTGAGTTCCAGTCCTGACTTCCTTTGGTGATGAACAGCAGCATGGAAGTGTAAGCCGAGTAAACCCTTTGCTCCCCAACTTGCTTCTTGGTCATGATGTTTGTGCAGGAATAGAAACCCTGACTAAGACACTGTTGTCCTACCTCCTTTTTCATTTCTGATTTTGTTCATTTGGATTGTATTTCTGTGTTTTCTGGTGAGTCTGGCCAATGGATTATCTATCTTACTGACATTCTCAAAAAAACAGATCTTGGTGTTGTTGATTCTTCATATTTTCTTTTGTTTCTATTTCGTTGATTTCAACCCTGAGGATAATTATTTCCTGTTATCTACTCCTCTTGGGTGTATTTGTTTCTTTTTGTTCTAGAGGTTTCAGGTATGCTGTTAGGCTCCTAGGATAATCTCTCTAAAGTGACATTTGGAGTCACTCAGAGTTATGTGTTTTCCTCTTAGCACTGTTTTCATTTTTTCCCAAAAGTTTGGGTAAGTTTTTTCTTTATTTTCATAAAATTTTAAAAAATATTTAATTTCTTTCTTTATTTTTCCTTGTCCAATTATCGATGAGCAGGGTATTGTTCAGCTTCCATGTGTAGGTGGGCTTTCTGTTGTCTTTGCTTGTATTGAAGACCAGCCTTAGTCCATGGTGATTTATTAGGGTACATAGGATTGTTTTAATCTTCTTGTATCTGATGAGGCTTGTTTTGTGACCAATTCTATGGCTAATTTTGTAGAAGTTACTATAGGGTGCCGAGAAGAAGGTACATCAATTTGTTTTAGAATGAAATATTCTATAGATTTGGAAATGTCAAATACATTTTGTCCATTACTTTTGTTAGTTTCAATGTGTCTCTGTTTAGTATCCATTTCCATGGTCTGTCAATTGATGATGGTTCGGGATTGAAGTCTCTGACTATTGTTTTGTGATGTGCAATATGTGCTTTGAGCTTTAATATATTTTTAAAAATTAATGTGGATACCCTTGTTTTTGGAGCATAGATTTTCAGAATTGAGAGTTCATCTTGGTAGATTTTTCCCTTAACCAGTATGAAGTGTCCTTTCTTATCGTTTTTGGTAACTTTTGGTTGAAATTAGATTTTCTTCAATATTAGAATAGAATAGAATATTAGAGTGGCTGCTTCAATTTGTTTCTTTGGACAATTTGCTTCGAAATTGATTTTCCAGCCTTTTCTCTGAGGTAGTGTCTGTCTTTGATACTAAGGTACATTTCTTGTATGCAGTAAAGTGCTGGGTTTTATCTTTTGTAGGCCTGTTTTGTGGAAAGATATTGTGTAAATTTGGATTCATCATGGGATATCTTAGTTTCTCCATTTATTGTAATTGGGAATTTTACTGGGCATAGAAGCTGTGCTGGCATTTGTGTCCTCTTAGGGTCACTATGACATGTGTCCTGGATATTCTAGCTTTTATAGTCTCTGTTGAGATGTCTGTTTCAATTCTGATAGGTCTGCCTTTATATGTTACTTTACCTTTTCCTCTTATGACATTTAATATTGTTTGTTTGCTTTCTGCATTTGTTGTTTTGACTGTCATATGTCAGGAGAAATTTATTTTCTGGTCCAATCTCTTTGGGGTTTTGTAGGTCTCCTGTATGTTCTTGGGCATCTATTTCTTTAGGTTAGGGAAGTTTTCTTCTATAATCTTGTTGAAGATTTTTACTGGCCCTTTAATTTGGGAATCGTTGCTCACTTCTATACCTATTACCCTTAGGTTTGTTCTTTTCAATGTGTTCTGGATTTCCTGAATGTTTGGGTTTAGAAGCTTTTTGCATTCTGTATTTTCATTGACTGTTGAGTCAATGTTTTCTATGACATTTTCTGCCCTTGGGATTCTCTCTTTTATCTATATTCTATTGGTGATGCTTGTAGCTATCACTCCTGATCTCTTGCCAAGTTTTTCTTTCTCCAGAGATGTCTCCCTTTGTGATTTCTGTATTGTTTCTCTTTCCTTTTTTAGATAATGGATGGTTTTTGCAAGTTACTTCACCTGTTTGATTGTGTTTTCCTATGATTCTTTAAGGAGTTTTTGTGTTTCTTATTTAAGTGCTTCTACCTATTTACCTGTGCCCTCCTATATTTCTTTAGGGGAGTTATTTATGTCCTTCTTAAAGTCCTCTATCATCATCATGAGATGTGATTTTTCAATCAGGGTCTTGCATTTCCAGTAGGTTGGGATACCCAGGCTTGCCGTGGTGGGAGTACTGGGTTCTGATGATGCCAAATAGACTTGTTTTCTGTTGCTTATGTTCTTTCTTTTGCTCTCACTATCTGGTTATCTCTGTTGCAGGCTGGTATTACTGTCTCTGACTGTGGCTTTTCCCTTCTGCATGCCTGTGTGTAAGTATTCCTGGAAGACCAGTTTTCTCTGGGAAGAATTTGTTTTTGGAGTATTGTGGTACAGGGTGAGCTCTGGGTGCAGACAGAACCTGGATGGATACTGTACCTGGCTGTTACTTGCTTTCTGTGACCTGATGACTTTGGGTGGGTCCCTCTTGGGCCAGGAGTTTGAGCAGAAATGGTGATCTTACGAATGTTCACAGGTATTTTGGCATTCCTGGGCATTCAGCTCTCTCCCAGACATATTTGGGTATTGAGTGATGTTGCATAGGATCAACTTCATGGGCTGTGACACAGGAGGAGTTTTTGGTACAGATGGAATCCAGAAGGAATCAGTCCATGTTTTCCCATTTTGTATTGTCTTTTAGGTTTTTTTTTTTTAAATTGTGTCTTCTAAAGTAGAGAAACAAGGAGGAAGGCCATCAGAGGATATTTGAATCTCACTTAGATGGGGGAACAAAATATTCATGGAGGCAGATGGAGTGAAGGAACTTTGTAACTTTGTAGAGAGTGGACTGGGGGGAGGTGTGGGTTTTAGGATCAGGTAAGAGAATGGACATGAGAGATGTCAAGCTACATGCAGGATAGGGTGTAGTCTCCAGAATAGCTCAGACGCCTCTCAGGAGGTAGCAGTGTCTTCAAGAAGAACAGCAGCAGTGGATGTACAATAGCGTGATATAGGGAGGAAGGCTGCACCCTAGGTAATCTCCTTAGTGGCAGCAAGGTCAGGGTCTGGATCAGCCTGCTTCAGGCTGGGGGGGGGGTTACAATTTGCCACCTGTTATTAATATTTAAAAAAAGCTGGACTGAGGCATAAAATTTATTTCTGCTCTATAATCCTGCCTGGGAGTTATGGTGGCTGTCTGGTCCGCCTGTCTTAGGAAATCTTTGATCTTCCCGAACCATCCAAATGTCATCTTGGAGGCTAAGTGTAGTGTGCTTGTGTTTATTTCACACAAAACATGGCTAGCATGTGTAACTGTTGTTTCGGTGCCCAATACGATCCTTTTTCTTTTTCTTCCCATGGAGCTCCATACCAAGCGGTGTTCCTCCAGCGTTTTTCTGTCATTCCTCAGGTCTCTGTTCGGACATCAGACTGTTGGAAGTTGACCCGCTGCTCACATGGACCTGGTTTCACCTGGTTGGCAAGCCAGGGGTGATAAGAGAGGGAAACTAGGAGGTCAAGAGAAAAATGTAGCTAAGTCAAGGTTCCTAATCAAAGCTCAAATGTTTAATAGCAAATGTTCCTATAAACGGGGGCGGGGGTGTGAGGTGGGTGGGTGGGGGACGCCCATTCCGCCAATCCATTCTTCCAGCCTGGAACCAGCTTCAGGTGAAGATGTGAAGGATAGGGTGTAGTCTCTGGAATAGCTCAGCAGCCTCTCAGCAGGTAGTAGTGTCTTGATGGGGAACAGAGTCAGTGGCTGAACAATAGAGTGATCTAGGGAAGAAGACTCCACCCTAGGTAATCTCCTTAGTGGCAGCAAGATCAAGTTCTGGTTAGGCCTGCTTCAGGCTTGGAGGGCAGGGGGGGGGGGGCTACACAATAATATTGGGAGATTGTGCCACCTCACTCTCACTAATGTATAGGTCATTGAAACAGAAACTAAATAGAGACACAGTGAAACTAAGAGAGGTTATGAAACAAATGGATTGAATAGATATATTCAGATTATTTTACCCTAAATCAAAAGAATATACCTTCTTCTCAGGACCTCATTGTGCCTTCTCTAAAATGACCATATAATCTGTAACAGAACAAAGCTCAAACAATACAAGATTGAAATAATGCCATGTATTTTATCAGATCAGCTTGGACTAAGGCTAGTCTTCCATAACAACCAGAAAACAGAAAACTTATATGCCCATGGAAACTTAACAACACTCTACCTAGTGAGAAATTGGTTATGGAAGAAATAAAGAAAGTAATTAGGTGCCTAGTCCTTTCTGCTGGGGCAGATTCTTGGCTGGTCTACTCCAGTGAAGACACCATTTTCTGATCCATCCTAGACAACCTGATATACACAGAGCAGTTGAGGATCTACTGCACTCAGAGTAGTTGAGGATTGGCTAAACTCAGAGAAGTTGTACATCATCTTGAATGCTCCATTGAAGACCCAACAGTCCTAAGGCCTCCCAGGAGTTCTACTGAATCCAGTGCAACAGATCAGCATCTTCTCTACCCCTGTGAAGAGCTCCCAAGTTGGAGGCCAACACAAGGTGGTCTGCTATAGCCAAGAGTGCAGGAGACCTGAAGTATCCCAGGGACAAAAGAGGCAAACTCCAGACAGTCACCAGACCAACAAACACCAGGGATATCCAGATGGCAAAAGGCAAATGCAAGACAATCAACAACAGAAGCCAGTATACGTGGGCATCATCAGAACACAGTTCCCTCACAACAGTAAGCCCTGAATACAACAGACCTGAATAATCAGAAAGGTGACACAAAATCATGTCTCATGAAAATAATAGATTCCCTGCTTATTGGACCTGAAAACGTTTTCAACAAAATCATAGAAGAAAACTTCCCAAATCTAAAGAATGAGTTGGCCATAAAGGTACAAGAACCCTATAGTACACCAAATAATGGGATCTGAAAAGAAAATCCCCCTTTAACATAATAATCACAACACAAAAAGCACAGAAAAAAAACAATATTAAAAGATTAAAGGGAAAAGGGCCAAGGAACATTCAAAGGTAGACCTATCAGAATTGCACAAGACTTTTCAGTACAGACTATGAAAGCCAGAGGAGCCTGGTCAGAGGTCATGCAGAATCTAAGAGAACACAAATAACAGGTCAGTCTACTAGAGGCGAAAAAACACTCAATCAAGATATATGAAGAAATCAAAATAGTCTAGGACAAAATCATACTATATACCAGCCCAGCCCAACAGAGGATCCTAGAAGGAAAACATCAACACAAGGAAGGCACCTGCACCAAAGAAAGGAGAAGATATTAAGCATCTGACAACCACACCAAAAGGAGAGAACCACAAGCACAGAAAGCCATCCATAAAAACAAACATATCAGGAACCAACACTCATCTCTCTTTAATATCTCTGAATATTAATGGACTCAACTAACCTATAAAGAAACATAAGCTAACAGATTGGATATGCAAACAAGAGCCAGTATTTTGTTGCATAGAAGAAACACATCTCAATAACAAAGACAGGCACTATCTCAGAGTAAAAGGATGAAAAAAGCTTTCCCAAGAAATGGTCTCAGGAAAGAAGCAGGAGTTGCCATCCTATCATCCAATAAAATAGAATTTCAACCAAAATATATCAAGTGTGACGATGGATACATCAAGTGGAAAATCCACTAAGAAAAATTGTCAATTCTGAACATGTTTGCTCCAAATGCAAGAGTACCAATATTCATAAAAGAAACTTCACTAAAGCTCAAAACCTGCATTGAACACCACAGAATAATAGTGGGAGACTTCAATACACCACTCTTGACAATCAACAGGTCATTGAAACAGAAACTAAAGAGAGACATTGTGAAACAAAGAGAGGTTATGAACCAAATGAATTGAACAGGTAGCTACAGAACATTTTACCCTAAAACAAAAGAATCAATCCATCAATCCAGACAACATACACTAACTTGCATGTGACACCAACACACACACACACACACACAGACACACACACAGACACACATAGACACACACACACACACACACACATATATATACAACAAAGGACTACCTGGTCTGGCTTCATTGAGAGAAGATAAATGTAACTCTCGAGAAACTTGAGGCACCAGGGATTAGGGATATCAGAGGGCTCCTGCAGTTGGAGGTTGGAAGTTGGTGGATTTGAAGAATGGAGGAAGAATGGTATGAGGAATTGTGGGAGGGAGGACTGGGAGGAGGGTAAGGACTGGATTGTTAAAAAAGTGAAGTTAATAATTAAAAATAAAAAAGTAAAAATTTTAAAATAAAATAAAATGCCCTGCAGCCAGATCTTATGGAGGCATTTTCTGAATCGAAGTTCCCTCCTTTAAGAAAAGTTGTGTCAAGTTGATATAAAACTATTATGTTATATAATATTATATAATACAATTAAATTATGGGTATGGGTCATCACTTGTGTATGGAGGACAAAAAGAACTCTGTGGGGAGTTATTACTCCTTTCTGCTTTATGGATGATATGCAAAGAACTCATTACCTCCCACTTGCAAAGCAGGTGCCTGTATTTGCTGTGCCAGCTATTGATTTTAACATTTTTTCCAACTTGAAGAAGGGCACTTTCAAAGTCATGTTAGGAGGCTACTCTGGTGGTCTCTACACTGTACTGGCTAGCCAATGGTAATAAGAAATGACCCTCTGCTGTTACACAATTGTAGCTGAGGAGAAATAAAATTATTTTTCTCAGTGTGAGGGTTTGGGCAATGTATTTATGTGTGATTGCCAGGGAAGAACACACAGACAATAAAAGGATACAAATCTTATTCTTCCCTGGCATAATTAATAAGTTTAGCCTAGGGTAGGATTATCAATAAGAGGGCTGATTCCATCCACACTCTGAGAGGGTGTCAGAGGTTTTGAATTTTCTAAATTCCACTGGTTTATGGTCTGAATTCCTTCATTGGATTAATGTGAGAAGAGGAATACACCATCAGAGATGATATTGGCACCTGCAGAAAGTTTCATTTCTTTCCCTCACAATTTATTTTTTTATTCATATTACATCCCAATTGCAGCCCCTCCCTTCTCTCCTCCTATCCTAGTCTTCCCTGAAAATGTGGACCTTACAGCTACTATCCATTTGTTGTGGATTGCCCTGTTGCTGTTTTTATTTTGATGCTAATTCTGCTTACCCAATAGGAGGCTGCCTGTAACAAGGAGTGAAATACTCAGGTGAGTTCAGGTGAAACTTCCTCTAATGAACAAAGATTTCAAGGAATCAATCACTGGGTGAATAGGCAGAACTTCCTGGTTGGAGAAAGGAAGAGGAGAAGCAGGAGAGAGGTCTTTTGAATGGGAGAGTGAATGGAGGACATATGTAGGTACCATATGTTCCATATGTTCTTCTTCCACGAGAAGTATCAGAGGATCTTATCCAGCACAGTGAGCAACAGGTATTTATGTTAACACTGGCTTCAAACTTCATTTTTTAAAGGTGTTGCTGGAGGTGCAATAGGATACAGGTTAACTGCTGCTGGGTCCACTGAGGTTAGACAGCGAAATATGTGGGGGACTAGAAACTTTGAATAAGGCAGTTGTCCACAGTTTTCAAAAGCTCCTTCAGGCAAGAGGGATAGGGTTTAAAATAATAGAACAGAAGGCTGTACACAGTCGAGTACTGCATCAGGCTAGAGGAATAGGGTTTAAAATAATAAAATAAAAATAAAAATAAAAATAAAAATAAAAATAAAAATAAAAATAAAAATAAAAATAAAAATAAAAATAAAAATAAAAATAAAAATAAAATAAAATAAAATAAAATAAAGGAAAATGGATTTTGAAACTCTCCCAGAGACAGAGAGAAAATCGGGGGATGCCCTGCTCTATACTATCTGGCCCCTACAGGAGACACACTTAGATTTGGTTACATCAAGTTCTCTACATTCTCTGTGTTGTTTGTGTTTGGTGCACCAATATTTGTTCATGTGTCAATTCATGTCTCTCTTTGTTTCGTTGTATGGATGACTGTTTTTTGTGTTATCTGTTGGAAAATAAAAATGGCTAAGACTTTATCTGCTGGTTCAGCAGAGTCTGAGACTGGATCACACTTTATCCAAGAATCAAACACAGCAGGGGAGCCACTGCTGAAAAAAAATGCTTTTAAAGAAATGGAGTCTGTAGCTTCTTAGTGTTAAGGCAAAAAAGCTGATAGTTGTTTTTTTCCTAGAAAAATCTCTGGAATCATGTTTATTTTGTTTAGCAAAAGACAAAGTGCTTTTTTGTCTTATAATTCTAGCTTTAAAAACTAAAATTCTTTGAGTGGTCTAAATTTATAAGACCCTTGTGGCCTCTGCATTTGGTTTTTTACTGGTCTTTAATGTGTAACATTAGTAACAAGACAGCTTTAATTGGTAACTCAAGTTTGGAGTCTTTCAAACAGGTTGCATAAAGTAGGCAAAAATGTAGGTCTCTAAGGATACTTCTAGTTGAGATAATATTTAATGTGATTCTTATCATAAAAGGTAGACTTAAAGATAAGATTTAAAACAATGACTCTTTAATGAAGCATTAAAATTTGCACTGTCATGCATTCACAGATATAAAATGGCAGCCAAAATTTCATAACATGATAGTAATGCTTCTAATATTGATTTTAAAGATGATAAATTGTTTTAAAATTGCTTTCCCAAGGTTGGAGATAATATCCTAATGTTGCAAAAGAAACTTAAAATTATGGTTAAAACTGCCAGTGTTCCATTGAATGCCGCTTGCAGTTTGATCGCAAATTTTCTACTCACCCATATATTGTTAATTAAGATTATTACAAGAGTAATAATCTTATGAGAGCACTAATTCAGCTCTCTGTGGCCATAAAGCCATACAAAGCTCAGAGAAGGCTCAGAGAGGCTTATTGTGACTTTCTTTTGTTTTGCAAATGGTATGCCTAAGGAAGTTCTTGAAACTTGCCTCTCCCTGCCTCCAGGGGAATTTCTCTTTAGCTAAAAGAACACTGTTGCAGATCTATCCAGATGTTGTTCTAATGAAGTTCCAATTCAATGTTTATAAAAGGTCAACCAGACAGTAGGACTTATAAAGGCAATACAATCTGGCTTGCCTACTTCATGTAAAGTTATTATAGGTTTAAAGGTTTGCTTTTTCCTTTGCATCTTGATAATTGTAAAGGGTTTGCTTCTAGTGAACTGGTAATCACTGGAAAATTTTGCCTCTAGGTATGGTTAATAGAGGTTTATATTATGTAAGAAAAATTTTTATTGTCTCTGCTTTAATACAAGAAGCTAGGAGTTTGAATCTTTCACTGTATATTGTTTCCTAAGTGGAAAGTTTTTCATTAGCTAATGCCTCTCAGGGGAAGTTTACTTCAAATATTTGCTCTCACACAATGAGCTTTACAGTTCTGGGGAGTAGCTGTTGCTCCAGAAATGATTCAGAGGCAATATCTTTTTAATATTTAGTGTTTTAGTTATACTATAAAATTGTGGTACAGAAAATCTAGAACAAAAATTTGATTTGCTTCAAAATTTTATTTTCAAAAGCTGCATATATTCTCCTTGATGGATAAGAATGGCTTGGAAAATCTTAGATCCTAAAACAGATGCGACCACCAGCCACCAAAACTCCCAGGCAGGACTAGGGAGCATAAATAAATCTTATGTCTCAGTCCAGCTATTTTTATTATACATTTAGGGAGGAATTGTAGCCTCCCCCAGCATGAACTGGGCTGGCACAAACCTTGTCGCAACTGAGGTGGTGCCACCTGTGGTACAGCTTTCCGACTTGGCTGGCTCCTTTTTGAAGTGACAACTGCCCTGAGATTCTGCTACCTGCCGAGAGGCTGAACCTGTCTTCCTGAGACATTCATGAGTAAGCAACCAGCCTGGTGACCAAGTGCTGACAAAATGACTCCAGGTACCAAGAGTGGAATGGGGGGGAAATATGCCTTCCCCCTTATAAGAACGGTCTCTTAGTACATTTGCAGGCCTTGAATAGACTCGTGTCATGGTCTCCATTAATTTCTCTCTCAGTCTAAGTCTCTTTCAGCTCCAGCCTTACTCCCAGGTATAAGTAGTTCATGTAGGCCGTGGGCTGGCATACAAAACAAAGTGATAAAATTCAGAAATGACTGTTGGGTCCAACTCGACCAGCAAGGAAAACGCAACCACAGGTTCTTCTCAAAGCAGTTTACTCAGGCAGCTTCTCTCTTCAAATCCCCCGTGCTTCGGGGTACAAGCGTTTTTATCCACTCAAGCCACAACCATGCCTCAAACAATCACCACAGGTCACATCACTTCACCAGGCAGGCTTGCTCAGCCAATCAGGGATTAAGGGTGAGCCATCCACTTATTGCCTGGCATAGATTTCTGTCTGGCTGGCCAGGGAGTCCAGAATGGCTTCCCACAGATGAAAAAGGAAGAACCCCTAAAGATCTTGGCTATAGACAAGAAGAAAGAGACAAAATAGGATGAAAAGATAGGTGATCTATATATCTGTGTACACGAAGACAGCTCTAGAAAAAGCTGACATTTAAATGTCTATATGTAGCCAATAACAACTATTGGGTATAAAATTCTCATGACTTGTTGTTACCTACAATCCTTTAAGATGTCATGAATAGAAATTTATATATTTTTTTTTTTTTTGGTTATATGATCACAGTAACCACTAAGGAAAAACAATTGTCTTTCTTTATTGATATTCATTAATTAATTTTTGCACCTTACACCTTTCATATGAAGTTCTTTACAGAGCTATGTGTAGGTTGTAAGGTTGAAACATTGCAGAATGAAAGAGGAGGAAGACAGGCCTGACAATATTATGGGACCTTCCATTACATCTCCTTGATTGATTTTATCTCAACTACTTTGAAGCTGTTTCCTCTAAAGACTTGCTTCCAGGACATTTGCAGAACACCTAGCTTCTCCATCTAGCCATTCAGAATGTTATAATCAGGATGTCAGCTAAGCTATGAATTTTCTCAACACATAGAGTCTGGAACGCAAATGATGCCAATTAGCCCTCCATTGACAAAACTAATTTTCCTATTTCCTTTTTGACCTACATAAGGGAATTCTTTTCCCTAATTCAGCTAAAAGCTAGCAAAAGAATTTTGTTGTTCCAGGCACTTAATTTGGGATAGATGGTTCTTACTATTTTATAAAATATAGATATATTTCCATTTTAAGGGAAAATTCACAAACGTGGCTTGGGACTGAGAGGAAATTGAGGAGCATAGAATAACGGATTTTTCCTTTCCTTTCTTCTTCTCTATCCTTCCTTTTTAGGTAAAGGAAGGGGAAATGGGAGTGGAAAAGAAGAGATATAGTAATATATGAATTAGAGGAATAGAAAAATAGGTATAGGTTATCAATTTTACTCTTAAACAAAACATTGTATAGCCATATCTTACCCTGCAGAAATCTTTATGATTAGTCCAAATTATTTATAACTCTACATTGGTACAGAATTTAAAGATTATTTAGACCTGTGCCGCATTTTTTAAATGGGGTTATTTGATTTTCTGAAGTCCAGTTTCTTGGGTTCTTTGCATATATTGGATATTAGTCCCCTATCACATTTAGGATTCGTAAAAATCCTTTCCAAACCTGATAGTGGCCTTTTTGTCTTATTGTGTCTTTTACCTTTGCAATTTTATTAAGTCAGATTTGTTGATTCTTGATCTTACAGGACAAGCCATTGGTGTTCTGGTTAGGAATTTTTCCCCTGTGCCCATATCTTTGAGGCTTTCTATCACTTTCTCCTCTATAAGATTTAGTGTCTGTTGTTTTATGTGTAGTTTCTGTAAGCATGTAAAACCAGTCTGACACTTCCTCAGAAAAGTGAACATAGTACCACTGGAAGATCCATCAATACCTCTCCTGGCATATATCCAGAAGATGTTCCAACTGGTAAAAATAACACAAGCTCTACTATGTTCACAGTAGCCTTATTTACGATAGCAAGAAGCTGGAAAGATCCCAGCTATCCCTCAACAGAGGAATGGATTCAGAAAGTGTGGTACATTTACACAATGGAGTACTACTCAGCAATTAAAAATATTCATGAAATTCTTCGGCAAATGGATTGATCTGGAAGATATCATCCTGAGTTAGGTAATCCAGTCACAAAAGAACTTACATGGTATGCACTCACTGATAAGTGGATATTAGCCCAGAAACTTAGAATACCCAAGATACAACGTGAAAAACACATGAAAATTAAGAAGATGGAAGACCAAAGTGTGGATAATTGTCTCTCCTTACAACGGGGAAAAATACGCATGGAAGGAGTTACAGAGACAAAATTTGGAGCTGAGATGGAAGGAAGGACTGTGCAGAGACTGTCCCATCCAGGAATCCATCCCTTAATTAACCACCAAACGAAGACACGATTACAGATGCCAGCAAGATTTTGCTGATGTGACTCTGATATAGCTGTCATTTTTTAGGCTATACCAGTGCATGGCAAATACAGAAGTGGATGCTCAGAGACATCTATTGAATGGAACACAAGGTCCTTAATGGGGGAGCTAGAGAAAATACCCAAGGAGCTGAAGGGGTCTATAATCCTATAGGAGAAATAGCAATATGAACTAACCATTACCCCTGAGCTCGTGTCTCTAGGTGCATATGTAGAACATGATGGCCTAATTGGACATCATTAGGAGGAGAGGCCTTTGGCCTTGCATAGGTTATATGCACCAATACAGGGGAATTCCAAGGCCAGGAAGTGGGAGTGGGTGGGTTGGGGAGCAGGGCACAGGGGTAGGGGATATAAGGGACTTTCAGGATTGCATTTGAATTGTAAAGAAAGAAAATATCTAATAAAACTATTGTTTGAATGAATAAAAAAGAATGTCAAGATTGATATATATTTAAGGTTTTCATTGTTGTGAATTTCTTATATTGATACAAAATTTGAAATTAATATTGTTACCCTTTGATAGGCAATGAGCCTATGCAACTTATCTGAGAACACAAGGCTTAGACCAAGTTCTTCTAATAACCTCCATTACAAACTTTTTAGCATAATTAAGTAGCACAAGTTAAAGACCAGATAGTAAACTCACGACTACATTATATTCTGATTTAATTATTATAAAGAGTTTTCAATTTACTCAAATAGACATGACTAGGAATAGTTAGGTTTCACAGTTCAGATATATTTTACATAATCTTCAAAAGTGTCAGAAACACACAGAATATGACATTTAAGGCCATTTCCTTATTAAAGATCATTTGACTAGTGCCATCTGTGCTCCTGGCAACTCCCCCTTTTTGGTTCAAAGAAAAAACTGAGCAACAAAGGAGTTTCTTCAGTTGTGGCAAGATACCTACTGGGCAAGAATTGCCCTAATTCATCTATTGACAAAAATACTGTGTTGGAAAGTGACACACTATGTGAAACAATCAACTGATAGCTCTTACAAGAGAGGGAAACAAGTCCTTCATAATTCTGCTTTACATAGGTCTGTCAGATGATCCTGGGTCAGCACACCAAAGACTGATATTCCAACATTTTGAGGAATGAAGGTAGTCAACTGTCTCTACACATTAGTAATTGCAGGTAATGTTTAAGTTGTTCTCATATTCTGACAAGGTTGTAGACTAGTTCTAGTGCCATACTCAACTCAAGTTGTTTAACATCGAGAGAGATGATATAGATTTGAGGGGATAGTTTTCACATGGTAATCCAAGCTAAAACCACAACATAATTCAGGTATAATATTGTAAGTACTTTAAGTTTACATAGATGGTAGAGTGCTTCATCTAAATTCACAAATATGATCGCCTGAGTGTATCTCATAATTTATAATTCACATAATTGTAATGGTTGTGGTCAATTTATATCTTAGAGAAAAGAGGCTATTTTTGGACAAAATCGGGAAAATGTTGTGGATGGCTGTCGGGCTGTGGGTGTGTTCGAGAGAGTAGTAGGAGAGTTCCCGAGTCCCACCAGAGATCTGGTGGTCTGGGTGTGTGGACACTAGAGGACTGCCAGATGCTTTTCACGGGGACCTGGATGGGTATCTGGCTGTGTTAAGTCACTGACCCCACATTGTGGATGGTGGACAAGAGGCAGCCTCAGATACCAGGTTCTCAGCCTCCAGCATTGCATGTGGACATGGCAGAGGAACTGAGAACAGAATAGGGGCCCTGGGGTGGCACTTGGCCCCAGAAATAAGGGAAGAGGGGAGAGGGAGAGGCAGGTGCCACACAGGCGAGAGTCCTTAGTCCGGTCCTTGGCTGCTCCATAGGAAGGTCTTCTGTCAGGAGTTTAGACATGGCTTGTTAGGAGAAAGCCTATCCCATTGTTCAAGCATGCTGGGCCTTGATAGTCAGAGACAGTCTATGATTTTAGAGCTTTATTGGAGAAATGCAGGGGGAAAGAGAAAAGGTAGAAAGAGAGAGAGACTGGTCATTGCTATAGGCAAGAAGGGGTCAAGCAGCCCGTCTTATAATAGGCTAGCTATCTTGCTGTTGCTAGATTAGTTTGAGGAGGAGTCTAGCCAGCATGCCAAAAGCTTGGGACATTGTCTACCTGACTGCTAGCCACACGCTTGTGAAGGCTGTGGGTTTTGAAACTTTGTCAGGAGCCAGGGCTCCAGGAGACATGATCGAACTCCTTCTGACCCATGTAGGTGGAAATTACTACCCTTCGGGTCACCCTGGGGTTCAAGCCCTCAGCTTGACTGGAGATCAGGCTGTCTGTGCATAGCTCATTGCCTTACAGGTGGCCCTGGTGCTGTTTGTAGTCTGATGTTAATTCTGCATTCCCCAAGAGGGGCTACCTCAATTATTAGTAGATCACATGTGAACCTTCTCCCCATACTAACTGGTCAAATAAATGGTGGAGCCTGTGATTGGCAGTAGAAGGGATAGTTGGGGATGGAAGGTTTAGAGAGTGGAAGGAGTTTAGGGCATGATAGAGAAGAAGGACAGAGAAAGAAAAGGTAGAAGGAACATGGAACAGAACCACATGGCTTGGAGAAGCTGCAAGTAGCAAGGGATCTATCTCATACCTAGGGAATAGATTGGTATAGTGGTAGATCTCCCCAATCTAAGCACACGGAATATAAACATAACAACTGAGTTGTGTGTTATCTACATGGGCTTATTGGGGTTGAAAATTTACTGCAATATGAATTGACAGTCATTGGTAATTAATATCTCTCAATATCAATGTACTCAACTCCCCAATACAAAGTCACAGGCTAACAGAATGTGTGTGAATATAGGATCCATCTTTCTGCTACACAGAAGAAATACACTTCAGCAACAAAGATAGACATTACCTCAGAGTAAATGGCTAGGACAAGAGTTTTCAAGTGAATGTACCCAAGAACCAAGCTGGAGCAGCCATTCTAATATCTAAAAAAACAGACTTCCAACAAAAATGAATCCAGAGATTGGAAACGACTTTTCATACTCATCCAAGAATAAAAAACTTCGAGATGATATCTCAATACTGAAATCCATTCCCTAAATGCAAGCGCCCCACATTTATAAAAGAATCATTACTAGCATTTAAATCACACATCAAACTCCACATATTAATAGTGCAATACTATCACCTCACTCCTACTACTGGGTATGCTATCTAGACAGAAACTCAACAGAGAAATAATGAAACAAACAGATGTTAGAATGACCTGTCCAGCAGGTCCAGTTATTCGAGGGTCTCAAGGAGACCTTCTCCTAAGAACCAAATGGGGGGAGAGAGAGACAAGAACCTTGTGCAATGAACGACACACAAAAGCAGTCTGAGTAGCATCATGGTCTCACTGTATTTAGCAAGGCTCAAGGCTTAAATGCACAAGCAAAAGGGGAAGTACTTCTCAGCAGGAGGGATGGGGTAGTGGAAATTTTTCTTTTGGCAACTACATGGGGAAGCAGGAACTTAGTGGTATCAGGGTACATCTTGTGGTCAGGACATCCAGCGCTGACTTAGGGCTGGAAAAATCTGTGGCTGTTCCCAGAGCAGTCCGTTGGTGGCCCTCTTTTGACCCCCTTTTCTTGTTGGGGGGAGAGGCCCAATTCAGAGATCAGGACAATAGTGTTGTCTTAATAGCTCCCAACATTAGAACTCAAAAGAGAGAAAAGCACCTGGGTAGCTAGGGCGCAGGGTCGGCTGACACTCGCTAGCTACCCACAACACCTGCCACAGGATCTTAAGGTGAGTGGAACACAGCTTCTGCTCTAATCCAATTGCACGCGGGACCTGAGACTACATTAGTTAGGGAAGCAGAAACCGGCCTGAGTAGGGCCACAGGCCTCATCCGGCCAGATCAGCACCAGGGGAGCTAGAGCGCAGGGTCGGCTGACACCAGCCAGCTACCCACGACCCCCACCACAGGATTTTGAGACTGCTGGTGAGTGGAACACAGCTTCTGCTCCAGTCCAATCACGCTGGACCTGAGACTGCTCTGGTTGGGGAGAGAGAAATCCGGCCTACATAGGGCCACAAGCCTCTTTCGTTCAGAAAAGCACCTAGGTAGCTAGGGCGCAGGGTCGGCTGACACTCGCCAGCTACCCACAACACCCGCCACAGGATCTTAAGACTTCTGGTGAGTGGAACACAGCTTCTGCTCCAATCCAATTGAGCGCGGGACCTGAGACTGCATTAGTTAGGGAAGCAGAAAACCGGCCTGAGTAGGACCACAGGCCTCTTCCGGCTGGACCAGCACCGGGGTACCGCCAGCTACCCAGGACCCCCGCCACAGGATTTTGAGACTGCTGGTGAGTGGAACACAGCTTCTGCTCCAATCTTTAAACAGTGACAACGACAACAACTAACCCCAGAGATTACCAGATGGCGAAAGGTAAACGTAAGAATCTTACTAACAGAAACCAAGACCACTCACCATCATCAGAACCCAGCACTCCCACTTCGCCCAGTCCAGGGCACCCCAACACACCGGAAAAGCTAGACACGGATCTAAAAGCATATCTCCTGATGATGGTAGAGGACTTCAAGAAGGACTTTAATAACACACTTAAAGAAATACAAAGGAACACTGGTAAACAGGTAGAAGACAGTAAAGAGGAAGCACAAAAATCCCTTAAAGAATTGCAGGAGAACACTGCTAAAGAGTTACAAATCCAGCCGGGCGTGGTGGCTCACGCCTTTAATCCCAGCATTCGGGAGGCAGAGGCAGGCGGATTTCTGAGTTTGAGGCCAGCCTGGTCTACAGAGTGAGTTCCAGGACAGCCAGGGCTATATAGAGAAACCCTGCCTCGAAAAACCAAAAAAAAAAAAAAAAAAAAAGAGTTACAAATCCTTAACGAAAAACGAAAAACAGGATAACCTAATCAAACAGGTAGAAGTCCTTAATGAAAAACAGGAAAACACATCCAAACAGATGATGGAAATGACAAAACCATACTAGACCTAAAAAGGGAAGTAGACACAATAAAGAAAACCCAAAATGAGGCAACACTGGAGATAGAAACCCTAGGAAAGAAATCTGGATCCATAGATACGAGCATCAGCAACAGAATACAAGAGATGGAAGAGAGAATCTCGGGTGCAGAAGATTCCATAGAGAACATCGGCACAACAATCAAGGAAAATGGAAAATGCAAAAAGATCCTAACTCAAAACATCCAAGAAATACAGGACACAATGAGAAGACCAAACCTACGGATAATAGGAGTGGATGAGAATGAAGATTTTCAACTCAAAGGACCAGCAAACATCTTCAACAAAATTATAGAAGAAAACTTCCCAAATCTAAAGAAAGAGATGCCCATGAACATACAAGAAGCCTACAGAACTCCAAATAGACTGGACCAGAAAAGAAATACCTCCCGACACATAATAATCAGAACAACAAATGCTCTAAATAAAGATAGAATACTAAAAGCAGTAAGAGAAAAAGGACAAGTAACATATAAAGGCAAGCCTATCAGAATTACACCAGATTTTTCACCAGAGACTATGAGAGCCAGAAGATCCTGGACGGATGTTATACAGACACTAAAAGAACACAAATTCCAGCCCAGGCTACTATACCCAGCCAAACTCTCAATTAACATAGATGGAGAAACCAAAGTATTCCACGACAAAACCAAATTCACACATTATCTCTCCACGAATCCAGCCCTTCAAAGGATAATAACAGAAAAAAACCAATACAAGGACAGGAACCACGCCCTAGAAACAACAAGAAGGTAATCCCTCAACAAACCTAAAAGAAGACAGCCACAAGAACAGAATGCCAACTTTAACAACAAAAATAACAGGAAACAACAATTACTTTTCCTTAATATCTCTTAATATCAATGGACTCAACTCCCCGATAAAAAGACATAGATTAACAAACTGGCTACACAAACAAGACCCAACATTTTGCTGCTTACAGGAAACTCCTCTCAGAGAAAAAGATAGACACTACCTAAGAATGAAAGGCTGGAAAACAATTTTCCAAGCAAATGGTTTGAAGAAACAAGCTGGAGTAGCCATTCTAATATCTGATAAGATTGACTTCCAACCCAAAGTCATTAAAAAAGACAGGGAGGGACACTTCATACTCATCAAAGGTAAAATCCTCCAAGAGGAACTATCAATCCTGAATATCTATGCTCCAAATACAAAGGCAGCCACATTCATTAAAGAAACTTTAGTAAATCTCAAAGCACACATTGCACCTCATACAATAATAGTGGGAGACTTCAACACACCACTTTCACCGATGGACAGATCATGGAAACAGAAACTAAACAGGGACACAGAGAAACTAAGAGAAATTATGAATCAAATTGATCTGGCAGATATCTACAGAACATTCTATCCTAAAACAAAAGGATATACCTTCTTCTCAGCACCTCATGGTACCTTCTCCAAAACTGACCACATAATTGGTCACAAAACAGGCCTCAACAGATACAAAAATGTTGAAATTGTCCCATGCATCCTATCAGATCACCATGGACTAAGGCTGATCTTCAATAACAAAATAAATAATAGAAAGCCAACCTTCACGTGGAAACTGAACAATACCCTTCTCAATGATACCCTGGTCAAGGAAGGAATAAAGAAAGAAATTAAGGACTTTTTAGAGTTCAATGAAAATGAAGCCACAACATACCCAAACTTATGGGACACAATGAAAGCATTTCTAAGAGGAAAACTCATAGCACTGAGTGCCTCCAAAAGGAAACTAGAGAGAGCACACATTAGCAGCTTGACAATATACCTAAAAGCACTAGAACAAAAGGAAGCAAATTCACCCAAGAGGAGTAGACGGCAGGAAATAATCAAACTCAGGGGCGAAATCAACCAAGTGGAAACAAGAAAAACTATTCAAAGAATCAAACAATCAAGGAGCTGGTTCTTTGAGAAAATCAACAAGATAGATAAACCTTAGCCAGACTCACTAGAGGGCACAGGGAAAGCATCCTAATTAACAAAATAAGAAATGAAAAAGGAGACATAACAACAGATCCTGAAGACATCCAAAACACCATCAGATCCTTCTACCAAAGGCTATACTCAACAAAACTGGAGAACCTGGATGAAATGGAGAAGTTCCTAGACAGATACCAGGTACCAAAGTTGAATCAAGATCAGGTTAATGATCTAAACAGCCCTATATCCCCCAAAGAAATAGAAGCAGTCATTAATAGTTTCCCAACTAAAAAAAGCCCAGGACCAGATGGGTTTAGTGCAGAGTTCTATCAGACCTTCAAAGAAGATCTAATCCCAGTTCTTCACACACTATTCCACAAAATAGAAACAGAAGGTACTCTACCCAACTCATTCTATGAAGCCACAATTACTCTGATACATAAACCACAAAAAGACCCAACAAAGATAGAAAATTTCAGACCAATATCCCTTATGAATATTGATGCAAAAATCCTCAATAAAGTTCTTGCTAACCGAATCCAAGAACACATCAAAACAATCATCCATCCTGACCAAGTAGATTTCATCCCAGGGATGCAGGGATGGTTCAATATACGGATATCCATCAACGTAATCCAGTATATAAACAAACTCAAAGACAAAAACCACATGGTCATCTCGTTAGATGCGGAAAAAGCATTTGACAAGATCCAACACCCATTCATGATAAAATTCTTGGAAAGATCAGGAATTCAAGGCCCATACCTAAACATGATAAAAGCAATCCACAGCAAACCAGTAGCCAACATCAAAGTAAATGGTGAGAAGCTTGAAGCAATCCCTCTAAAATCAGGGACTAGACAAGGCTGTCCACTTTCTCCATACCTATTCAACATTGTACTTGAATTCCTAGCCAGAGCAATTCGACAACAAAAGGAGATCAAAGGGATACAAATTGGAAAAGTTGAAGTCAAAATATCACTCTTTGCAGATGATATGATAGTATATATAAGTGACCCTAAACATTCCAGCAGAGAACTCCTAAGCCTGATAAACAGCTTCGGTGAAGTAGCTGGATATAAAATTAACTCAAACAAATCAATGGCCTTTCTCTACACAAAGAATAAACAGGCTGAGAAAGAAATTAGGGAAACAACACCCTTTTCAATAGTCACAAATAATATAAAATATCTTGGCGTGACTCTAACTAAGGAAGTGAAAGATCTGTATAATAAAAACTTCAAGTCTCTGAAGAAAGAAATTATAGAAGATCTCAGAAGATGGAAAGATCTCCCATGCTCATGGATTGGCAGGATCAACATTGTAAAAATGGCTATCTTGCCAAAAGCAATCTACAGACTCAATGCAATCCCCATCAAAATTCCAAATCAATTCTTCAACGAATTAGAAAGTGCAATCTGCAAATTCATCTGGAATAACAAAAAACCTAGGATAGCAAAACTCTTCTCAAGGATAAAAGAACCTCTTGTGGAATCACCATGCCGGACCTAAAGCTCTACTACAGAGCAATTGTGATAAAAACTGCATGGTACTGGTATAGTGCCAGACAAATAGACCAATGGAATAGAATTGAAGACCCAGAAATGAACCCACACACCTACGGTTACTTGATCTTCGACAAGGGAGCTAAAAACATCCAGTGGAAGAAAGACAGCATTTTCAACAAATGGTGCTGGCACAACTGGTTGTTAACATGTAGAAGAATGCGAATTGATCCATTCCTATCTCCTTGTACTAAGGTCAAGTCTAAGTGGATCAAGGAACTTCACATAAAACCAGAGACACTGAAACTTATAGAGGAGAAAGTGGGAAAAAGCCTTGAAGATATGGGCACAGGGGAAAAATTCCTGAATAGAACAGTAATGGCTTGTGCTGTAAGATCGAGAATTGACAAGTGGGACCTCATGAAACTACAAAGCTTCTGCAAGGCTAAAGACACCATCAATAAGACAAAATAACCACCAACAGATTGGGAAAGTATCTTCCCCTATCCTAAATCAGATAAGGGACTAATATCCAATATATATAAAGAACTCAAGAAGGTGGACTCCAGAAACTCAAATAACCCCATTAAAAAATGGGGCTCAGAACTGAACAAAGAATTCTCACCTGAGGAATACCGAATGGCAGAGAAGCACCTGAAAAAATGTTCAACATCCTTAATCATCAGGGAAATGCAACTCAAAACAACCCTGAGATTCAACCTCACACCAGTCAGAATGGCTAAGATCAAAAATTCAGGTGACAGCAGATGCTGGCCAGGATGTGGAGAAAGAGGAACACTCCTCCATTGTTGGTGGGATTGCAAGCTTGTACAACCACTCTGGAAATCAGTATGGCGGTTCCTCAGAAATTTGGACATAGTACTACCGGAGGATCCAGCAATACCTCTCCTGGGCATATATCCAGAAGATGTCCCATCTAGTAAGAAGGACACATGCTCCACTATGTTCAAAGCAGCCCTATTTATAATAGCCAGAAGCTGGAAAGAACCCAGATGTCCCTCAACAGAGGAATGGATACAGAAATTATGGTACATTTACACAATGGAGTACTACTCAGCTATTAAATAGAATGAATTTATGAAATTCCTAGCCAAATGGATGGACCTGGAGGGCATCATCTTGAGTGAAGTAACACAATCACAAAAGAACTCACACAATATGTATTCACTGATAAGTGGATATTAGCCCAAAACTTAGGATACCCAAGATATAAGATACAATTTGCTAAACGCATGAAACTCAAGAAGAATGAAGACCAAAGTGTGGACACTGTGCACCTTCTTAGAATTGGGAACAAAACACCCAGGGAAGGAGTTACAGAGACAAAGTTCGTAGCTGTGATGAAAGGATGGACCATTTAGAGACTGCCGTATCCAGGGATCCATCCCATAATCAGCTTCTAAACGCTGACACCATTGCATACACTAGCAAGATTTTGCTGAAAGGACCCAAATATAGCTGTCTCTTGTGAGACTATGCCGGGGCCTAGCAAACACAGGAGTGGGTGTTCACAGTCAGCTATTGGATGTATCACAGGGCTCCCAATGGAGAAGCTAGAGAAAGTACCCAAGGAGGTAAAGGGATCTGCAACCCTACTGTTGGAACAACATGATGTACTAACCAGAACCCCGGAGCTCTTGTCTCTAGCTGCATATGTATCGAAAGATGGCCTAGTCGGCCATCAATGGAAAGAGAGGCCCATTGGACTTGCAAACTTTATATGCTCTAATATAGGGGAATGCCAGGCCCAAAAGAATGGGAATGTGTGGGTAGGGAAGTGGGGGGCGCTATGGGGTCTTTTGGGATAGCATTGGAAATGTAATTGAGGAAAATATGTAATAAAAATATTAAAAACTAAAAAAAAAATAAAAGAACTCAAAAGAACCTAACAGATACGTACAGAATATTTTACACAAACATGAAAGAATATATTGTTTTCTCATCTTATAACAGAACTTTCTGTTTTTTTAAATTTATTTTTTATTAGGTATTTTCAAAGAAAGAAAGAAAGAAAAATTAGGAAACAAACCCTTCAGAATAGCAACATATAATATAAAATACATTGGTGTGACTCTAAACAAGCAAGTGAAAGATTTGTATAACAAGAATTTCAAGTGTCTGAAAAGAAATTGAAGAAGAAATCAGAAGATGACATCATCTTCCATGCTCCTATACAAGTAGGATTAACATAGATAAAATGGCCATTTTACCAAAAGCAATCTATAGATTCAGTGAGACTTCTATAAAAATTCCTACAGAATTTTTTACCCACCTTGGAAGAATAACTCTTCATTTTATGTGGTTAAAAACAATACAATACAAAACAAAACAAAACAAAACAAGAAACCTAAAAACTCCTGTACAAGAACTTCTGGAGTTCCAGGACAGCCAGAGCTATACAGAGAAACCCTGTCTCGAAAAATCAAAAAAAAAAAATAATAAAATAAAATAAAATAAAAAAAGAACTTCTGGGATGTATGACCATCTGTGTTCTCAACCTCTACTACAGAGCTCAGGGAGTCTTATGAAAGAATTGTGGGTAAGATTGAAGGAGCTGGAAGAGTCAAGATCATCAGAAGAAAACCTGCAGAGCCAATTAACCTGGGTCTATGGGGGCTCCCAGAGACTGAACCACCAACAAAAGAGTATGCACTGATTGGATCTAGGCTGCCTGTACATATGTAACAAGTATGCATCTTAGTCTTCATGTGTGTCTCATGAAGACTAATTGAACCAGGGGCTGTCTCTGACTATGACACTGTTTCCTCCTTTTGTATCCCTTTCCCAAGTTGGGCTACCCTTTCTGGCCTCAGTGGGAGAGGTTGTACTTAGTTCTATGCGATTTGATGCACCAGGGTGGGTTTGTCCCTGAGTGGGTGAATGCAAGGGAACCCCCTTCCTTTGAGGAGAGGGGACAGAATGAGGAAGTTGTAAGTGTGCAGCTGGGAGGAGAGTAGCGAGGTGGCTGCAAGCAGGATGTAAATAGAATAAATAAACAAATGAAAACATTAAGAATATATATATTTCCTTGCAAATAAAGAAGCTGGTATTCATGTAAAGTATGATAAATGCACAAATACTGAGTAATTCTTGTGCAATTTCCATAGTGTCACACTTAGAAAAATTTTCATGTCCAATCTCATTCAATAAAACTACAAATAAATGACCTATTTAAATGAAAATAAAATGTTTTAAAGCTGGAATTCTATAAAGTGAATTGGAATTTACTGATAATACACAACAAGACAATAATAATAGTAACAAATATATGATGACTCAAGATTCCATGGTTCTAGGCTGAAGAGATGACTCTCAAAGATGGAGAAATATTAGTAGTACTGTATGGCTTAGGTAGAGGACCTGAGATGAGTTCCTAGGACCCAAAGAAGGAAGTTTACAGCTACATGCAACTGCAGGTCCCTCGGAACCAAGGCACTCTTCTGGCCTTTGATGGTACTACAAACAGAAAGGTATACACACCAGCACTACCACCACTACTGTTGCTACTACTAGTATTAGTAAGACAAGCTTTTAAAAAATCTCCCTCACAATTCCACAACAGGATTTATTCTATGACCATATCCAGGTAATCAAGATATAAAATAACAGGAACATAAACATCAGTGTTCATATAATATTAAAATGTTTTGAAAACTTATTCCCATGGGAACATCCCTGGGGGGAATCCGGCCATTTTCTCCTGGAAAACTGTATCGAAGGCTTCAGCTTGGGCTACTGTGAAGTGATTCTGCCAGTCCCCAGTTGTGCCTATAAAATGTGAAGGAGACACATAGGTGGAATAATAATGGTTGTAACACTGCACTAGCTCTTCCCATCATATGCTTTTACCTTCTGTTTGATAATGATCACCCAGTTACTATGCTACATTCACTCCAGTAGTGACTCACATTACAGGTTTAGAAATCTGTAAACAATCCTGAGGCACAGTTTCAATGAAAGAACCTCCTGGAACCTTGGCATTCCCATAACTAGAATGCCCCAGATTTGTTTCTGCAATATTGTGGAGGGTCTTGCATGTTTTCTTATGGTATTTTATTGGAAAAGATTTAGAAGTCTCAGGGCTAGCTTAGCAAAGTATACTTAGAATCTTCATAACAGCCAGGTATAGCAGGTTACACTGCATATTAGAAGCAAGGTGATGAATTCCCTACAGATACTTAAAAGAACATCCAAGTTACACTCATATGCAAGCATTTACCAAGGTCTGGGAAATAGGAGGGTTGTGATATTGCATTTTTCATGAGAAGGTCTGCTAGAGCAGAACCCCCTGGTGATAGATTTCACAAGGCTCACGGGAGTAGCACAAATTGTGACTAGGGTATGAAATCCTTACCTGTCATTAGCTGACTCTAGGCAGGGCTGTTTTATCTTTACTGTAAATATTACCTGGTTCCTGTAAGTATTTTGAAGTCATTTCTCTGTTTTGTGTCAGATACTTCAATGTACTTTGCCTGCTGTGACATCCTACTCCTTTGTTTTCTGTATTATATAAGACTGGTGTTCCATTAGTGACAATACATTCAGATTCAGCACACTCTTTTCTGTCTGTGTCTGTCTGTAAATTCTCTTAGACTCCATGCCCACCTGCTGAAACCTTCATTCCCATGGATTGAGAGATGCTGACTGAGCCTGGTCCCTGGCATTAATAAATAAAACTACCATTTTCTCTAGAAAATTTCTTCAGTCCTGAGATCATATATACAAACTTCTACCTCTGTCTAAATTATGTCCTACATTTCCTCTCCCAACCTATATCCTAGACAATCTAACAGCAGCAACACTGGCTTGATCATTTTATATATACTCAGATTATTCCTGCTTCCCATCAAACTTGTTCCTATCATGCTATCCTACTCAGAAGTGTTTATCATCTCAATGATTCAAACAGAGTTCAACCGTTCTGTCTACATCTTAGTATTTACTTATAGAAGTAAATAATTTAAAAGCAACTTTTAACCAATATCTTAAAGTAGTTTCTACTTGTGTGTGTGTGGGTTCACGAATGCTGCAGATACACACAGTTATGAGCAGCCTTTCAGCTGTCTTGATTTTCTCACCAGATACAGTAGACACAGACCCTCCCAGCTGAGGGCATTGCAGGACTTTGTTTCACTCATCCATGGTGTTTGGTGATGCATGAAGATCTGTATAATTTCAGCTCCTGCTGTGTAGCACTGTGTTTTCTCACCATATAATGTTTTTCACCACTCCATTCCAGAATGTCTTTAGTTTGAGTCTTAGAGATTAATCAACCGCTCACGCTGTGTTGTATCTTCCTTCACTCTAGAAGGCTAATATATTTCATATATTTACATCTTGCTCTTTGTCTCCTTATTAATGACACTGTAACCTTCTCTTACCATCTTTCCTCCATTTACAACACAGCAGGCTCCATCCTTGCTCTATTTTCTAGCTGTGACACTGTAATGTGTACTATGCATTTATGCTTTTAGTATACACACAGAACATGTATCTAATATATTTGAATAGAAAATGTTTCTGAAATTACTAAATGGTTCATTTTAAAAAGAGTGCCAGACATATTGGACATACTCAGTGTGGGATTTTTAAATAAATTCGTGAATACCTGAGAATGGTATAGGCAGTGCTCCTATTTTGCTGATGAGGAAAATTTAGTCTTTGAGATATTACCAGTATGACAGTGATAGATGTGTATTTGAATCCAAAAACAATGACAATAGAAGCCATTCTCTTCTTTATCACATTACTTTCTTTCTGTATCATCACATAAGTTAATTTTAATTCCCCAGAGAGCTATATTAAAGAAAATATAAAGAATTCATAAAAATGTAAATCACTGATACAGCATATTAAAATAACATACTATAATTTATATGAATATAAAAGTGTCATCTAATGAGATGGGTAGCTATTAATATTCATTGTGCTCTCAGGTTCTTTCTTTTCTTTATTCGAACATGTTTTCTTATGGTTGTTGACAGCATGCCTGAATCCTGATAAGCCAAACCAGATGTTGCTAGACTACAAGCATCTCAACAAACTCAATATGGATTCCCAATGGAATAAATCAGTCCATCTGAGAAACCACATCTTTGGAGGAACACACATGGAGTTGTAAGTTCACCTGTGTGCAAATTCTTTGCACCTTATTGATGCACTTTTATTTTCATTCCTTGTTTCTAAAAATCTCTCCAATCTTTTGTATGTCAGATGGCAGGATAACCCTAGCATGTGGTGTCTTAACTCTTTTTTTTTAACTTTGGAAATTTTGTATTCATCATTTTTAATTTTATTGCTTGAAAATTCCATACACGTGTATAATTGATTTAATCAAATCCACCCCCCCACTCTCTCCCCTCCAGTTACTTTTATTTTCCCCACATCACTTTCCCCTATTTCCTGTATTCTTTTAAAAGCCACCAAGGGTCTGCTTGACGCTGATAGTATGCACATAGTTCCGTTGCGTTCACTGGAGCATGAGCAACTTATTAGGGATCACATCCCTGAAGCAAACTGATGTCTGCCCCACTTCCAGGACATCAGTGTCCAATAGCTTTTCAGATAGGGGTGGGACTTCAGAAGGCCCATCCCTATCCGAGTTGGGTATTTAGATGGCTTATTCATGTCTTGCATCTATAGTTCATGGCTACAGCACCCTTGTCGAGTCTGATAAACATCATTTTGCTGGAGTGCTCCCTGATTTCTATCTCTTATCTTCCCACTCTTGTGATGATTCTTGTTCCTTGAAGAGATTGAGAGTGACATGGATGAGCCCTGTAAGATAGAAAGCTCTTGGTATCTTTCAATATCGTAAAAGTGAATTTCAAATGCATTTGGCACGTTGGGAGGGAAATCAGTATAATAGACTATGTTGCTCATGTTATACTTGTGGATTGTTTGATTTTCCTTTAAAAAATATTTTATGTAGCCCCATGGTGATGCAAAGTTTAACTTCAATTAAAGTGAACTATTTTTATTTTTTAATTTATTTTTAATTAGATATTTTCTTCATTTACAGTTCCAGTGCTATCCCAAAAGTCCCCCATACCCTCCCACGCCATTCCCCTACCCACCCAAATTCTTGGCCCTGGCATTTCCCTATACTGAGGCATATAAAGCTTGCAAGATAAATGGGCCTCTCTTTCCAATGATGGCTGACTAAACCATCTTCTGATACATACGCAGCTAGAGCCACGATCTCTGGGGGGTACTGATTAGTTCATATTGTTGTTCTGCCTATAGGGTTGCAGATCCTTTAAGCTCCTTGGGTA
Organism: Mus caroli; assembly: GCF_978045245.1. NCBI lineage: Eukaryota > Metazoa > Chordata > Mammalia > Rodentia > Muridae > Mus > Mus caroli. The sequence goes on along the minus strand of NW_028227263.1, from coordinate 130,433,537 downwards.
ATTTCTCTAGCTCCTCCATTGGGGGACCTGTGATCCATCCAATAGCTAACTGTGAGTATCCACTTCTGTGTTTGCTAGGCCCCAGCATAATTTCACAAGAGACAGCTATATCAGGGTCCTTTCAGCAAAATCTTGCTAGGGTATGCAATGGTGTCAGCGTTTGGAGGCTGATTATGGGATGGATCCCTGGGTATGGCAGTCTCTAGATGGTCCATCCTTTTGCTTCAGCCCAAAACTTTGTCTCTGTAACTCCTTCAATGGGTGTTTTGTTCCCAATTGTAAGAAGGGGCACAGTGTCCACACTTTGGTCTTCGTTCTTCTTCAGTTTCATGAGGTTGGAAATTATATATTGTATCTTGGGTATTCTAAATTTCTGGGCTAATATCCACTTATCAGTGAGTATATATCATGTGAGTTCTTTTGTGATTGGGTTACCTCACTCAGGATGATGCCCTCCAGGTGAAAGAAGAAAAGCTGAACTCTCCATGAACTCTTCAGCTCAGGGTCCTCTTACCCCTCCCATCTGGAGATTGTTCCAGGAACACACCTGAACTTTTTACCCCAAGGTACCCCCTCCCAATTGGAAACTGCTCCGGGAACATTTTTTAGATAAGGGGTCTTCTGGAACAAACCTAGTCCTACCCCTCCTAACTGAGGACTGTTCCAAGAACATTTTTGAGATAGGGGCCTCCTGGTACTACCCCAGAATGTTCCAATAGATCGAGTACATTGCCAAAATATAGGACACGACCCCTTGGTTATGTAAAGCCCCTTGGCAAAGCCCCTTGGTGACGTAAAACTTGTACTTTTCCCCTGGCTATTTCCTATAAAAGCCTGTGAAAATTTGGGCTAGTCGCCGAATCTCCTCTGCACCTTGCTGGCTGCATGAGTTTCGACCCCAGATATCTGGTATATGTGCTTTTTATGTGCTTTCTTGTCGTTGCTGTATTAAATCTTACTCTCTATACATCTTAAGTTCGGTCTCAGTGTCTTCTTGGGTGCGCGGCTGCCCCGAGGCTTGAGTGAGTGTCTCCCTTTGTGAGTCTTAGAGTCTTTCACAGGCCCATCCATTTGCCTAGGAAATTCATAAATTCATTCTTTTTAATAGCTGAGGAGTACTCCATTGTGTAAATGTACCACATTTTCTGAATCCATTCCTCTGTTGAGGGGCATCTGGGTTCTTTCCAACTTCTGGCTATTATAAATAAGGCTGCTATAAACAGTGGAGCATGTGTCCTTCTTACCGGTTAGAACATCTTCTGGATATATGCCCAGGAGAGGTATTGCTGGATCCTCTGATAGTACTATGTCCAAATTTCTGAGGAACCACGAAACTGATTTGCAGAGTGGTTGTACAAGCTTGCAATCCCACCAACAATGGAGGAGTGTTCCTCTTTGTCCACATCCTAGCCAGCATCTGCTGTCACCTGAATTTTTAATCTTAGCCATTTTGACTGGTGTGAGGTGGAATCTCAGGGTTGTTTTGATTTGAATTTCCCTGATAATTAAGGATACTGAACATTTTTTCAGGTGCTTCTCAGCCACTCGGTATTCCCTAGGTGAGAATTCTTTTTTAGCACTGCACCCCATTTAATGGGGTTATTTGATTGTCTGGAGTCCACCTTCTTGAGTTCTTTATATATATGGGATTTTATATATATATATATATATATATATGTAAAAATCCTTTCCCAATCTGTTGGTAACCTTTTTGTCTTATTGAGAGTGTCTTTTGCCTTTCAGAAGCCTTGCAATTTTATGAGGTCCCATTTGTTGATTCTCAATCTTAAAGCACAAGCCATTGCTATTATATTCAGGAATTTTTCCCCTACGCCCATATCTTTGAGGCTTTTCCCCACTTCCTCCTCTATAAGTTTCAGTGTCTCTGGTTTTATGTGGAGTTCCTTGATCCACTTAGATTTGACCTTAGTACAAGAAGATAGGAATGGATCAATTCACATTCTTCTACGTGATAACCACCAGTCGTACCAGCACCATTTGTTGAAAATGCTGTCTTTTTTCCACTGGATGGTTTTAGCTCCCTTGTCAACGATCAAGTGACCATAGTAGTGTGGGTTCATATCTGGGTCTTCAATTCTGTTCCATTGGTCTACTTGTCTGTCATTATACCAGTACCATGCAGTTTTTATCACAATTGCTCTGTAGTACAGCTTTAGGTCAGGCATGGTAATTCCAACAGAGGTTCTTTTATCCTTGAGAAGAGCTTTTGCTATCCTAGGTTTTTTGTTTTTCCAGATGAATTTTCACTTTGCCCTTTCTAATTCGTTGAAGAATTGACTTGGAAGTTTGATGGGGATGGCATTGGATCTGTAGATTGCTTTTGGAAAGATAGATATTTTTACTATATTGATCCTGCCAGTTCATGAGCATGGGAGATTTTTCCATCTTCTGAGATCTTCTTTAATTTCTTTCTTCAGAGACTTGAAATTCTTATCATACAGATCTTTCACTTCCTTAGTTAGAGTCACGCAAGGTATTTTACAATATTTGTGACTATTGAGAATGGTGTTGTTTCCCTAATTAATTTCTCAGTCTTTTTATCCTTTGTGTAGAGAAAGACCATTGAATTGTTTGAGTCAATTTTATATCCAGCTACTTCCCAGAAGCTGTTTATCAGATTTAGTAGTTATCTGGTGGAATTTTTAGGGTCAGTTATATATACTATCATATCATCTGCAAAAAGTGATATTTTGACTTCTTCCTTTCCAATTTATATTCCCTTGATCTCCTTTTATTGTCAAATTGCTGTGGCTAGGACTTCAAGTACAATGCTTTTGTTGGTTGGGAGATTATAAATGACTGCTTCTATTTCATTAGGGGATATAGGACTGTTTTGACTGAACCTGATTTAACTTTGGTACCTGGTATCTGTCTAGAAATTTGTCCATCTCATCCAGGTTCTCAAGTTTTCTTGATTATAGCCTTTTGTAGAAGGATCTGATGATGTTCTGGATTTCTTCAGGATATGTTGTTTTGTCTCTCTTTTCATTTCTGATTTTATTAATGAGGATGCTGTCCCTGTGCCCTCTAGTGAGTCTGCCTAAGGGTTTATCTATCTTGTTGATTTTCTCAAAGAAATATCTCCTTGTTTGGTTGATTGTTTGAATAGTTCTTCTTGTTTCCACTTGGTTGATTTTCCCCCTGAGTTTGATTATTTCCTGCTGTCTATTCCTCTTGGGTGAATTTGCTTCCTTTTGTTCTAGAGATTTTAGGTGTGTTGTCAAGCTGCTACCGTGTGCTCTCTCTAGTTTCTTTTTGGAGGCACTCAGTGCTATGAATTTTCCTCTTAGAAATGCTTTCATTGTGTCCCATAAGTTTGGGTGTGTTGTGGCTTTATTTTCCTTAAACTCTAAAAAGTCTTTAATTTCTTTCTTTGTTCCTTCCTTGACCAAGGTATCATTGAGAAGGGTGTTGTTCAGTTTCCACGTGAATGTTGGCTTTCTATTATTTATATTGTTATTGAAGATCAGCCTTCGTCCATGGTGATCTGATAGGATGCATGGGACAATTTCAATATTTTTTTGATCTTTTGAGGCCTGTTTTGTGACCAATAATATGGTCAATTTTGGAGAAGGTACCATGAGGTGCTGAGAAGTTTTAGTTTTAGGATAAAATATTCTGTAGATTTCTGTTAGATCCATTAGTTTCATAACTTCTGTTACTTTCACTGTGTCCCTGTTTAGTTTCTCTTTCCATGATCTGTCCATTGTTGAAAGTGGTGTGTTGAAGTATCCCTCTATTATTGTTGAGGTGCAATGTGTGCTTTGAGTTTTATTAATGTTTCTTTAATGAATGTGGCTGCCTTTGCATTTGGAGTACAGATATTCAGAATTGAGAGATACTCTTGGAGGATTTTACCTTTGATGAGAATGAAGTGACCCTCCTTGTCTTTTTGGATAAATTTGGGTTGGAAGTTTGCGAGATAAGGAAGGAACTAAGACAAAAGTCTCCGTTCAAGGTTCAATTTTTACTATTTTGGCACTCAGTTATAAAGGAAGGGGGAGGGGCCCAATTTCCGCCAAATAATCTTGGGGTCTAGTAGCAGGGTGATCACGTGATGGCTTCTGAACGGCAAAGCAGCAGGTTCCAGCAGTGAGCATGGCAAAATGGTTGAGCAGGAAGCTCCATCCAGGTGTAAACAGTAGAACCATTAAGGCTGTGGGAGGGGAGGCTACAGAAGTTGATCTTATTCAATATTAGAATGGCTACTCCAGCTTCTTTCTTCAGACCATTTGCTTGCAAAATTGTTTTCCAGCCTTTCATTCTGAGGTAGTGTCTGTCTTTTTCCCTGAGATGGGTTTCCTGTAAGCAGCAAAATGTTGGGTCCTGTTTGTGTACCTAGTCTGTTAGTCTATGTCTTTTTATTGGGGAATTGAGTCCAATGCTATTAAGAGATATTAGGGAAAAGTAATTGTTGCTTCCTATAATTTTTGTTGTTAGAGATGGCATTCTGCTCTTGTAGCTGTCTTCTTTTAGGTTTGTTGAAGGATTACTTTCTTGCTTTTTCTAGGGCGTGGTTTCTGTCCTGGTATTTTTTTTTTCTGTTATTATCCTTTGAAGAGATGGATTTGTGGAAAGATAATATGTGAATTTGGTTTTGTCGTGGAATACTTTGGTTTTTTCATCTATGGTAATTGAAAGTTTGGATGGGTACAGTATCGTGTGCTGGCATTTGTGTTCTCTTAGTGTCTATATAACATCTGTCCAGGATCTTCTGGCTTTCATAGTCTCTGGTGAAAAGTCTGGTGTATTTCTGATAGGCCTGCCTTTATGTGTTACTTGACCCCTTTCCCTTAGTGCTTTTAATATTCTATATTTATTTAGTGCATTTGCTGTTCTGATTATTATGTGTCGGGAGGTATTTCTTTTCTGGTCCAGTCTATTTGGAGTTCTGTAGGCTTCTTGTATGTTCATGGGCAGGTCATTCTTTAGGTTTGGGAAGTTTTCTTCTATAATTTTGTTGAAGACATTTGCTGGCCCTTTAATTTGAAAATCTTCATTCTTATCAATTCCTATTATCTGTAGGTTTGGTCTTCTCATTTTGTCCTGGATTTCCTGGATGTTTTGAGTTAGGATCTTTTTGCATTTTGCATTTACTTTGATTGTTGTGTAGATGTTCTCTATGGATTCTTCTGCACCTGAGATTCTCTCTTCTATCTCTTCTATTCTGTTGCTGATGATTGCATCTATGGTTCCAGAGTTCTTTCCTAGGGTTTCTATCTCCAGCATTGCCTCACTTTGGGTTTTCTTTATTGTGTCTACTTCCCTTTTTAGGTCTAGTATTGTTTTGTTCATTTTCATCACCTGTTTGGATGTGTTTTCCTGTTTTACTTTAAGAACTTGTAACTCTTTGTAGTATTCTCGAGCATTTCTTTAAGTGAGTTATTAAAGTCCTTCTTGATGTCCTCTACCATCATCATGAGATATGCTTTTAAATCTGGGTCTAGTTTTTCGGGTGTGTTGGGCTGCCCAGGACTGGGGGAGGAGGGAGTGCTACATTCTGATGATGGTGATTGGTCTTGGTTTCTGTTAGTAAGATTCTTACATTTGCCTTTCACCATCCGACAATCTCTGGAATTAGTTGTTATAGTTGTCTCTGGTTAGAGCTTGTTCATCCCGTGATTCTGTTAACCTCTATCAGCAGACCTGGGAGACTAGCTCTTTCCTCTGAGTTTCAGTGGTCAGAGCACTCTCTGCATGCAAGCTCTCCTCTTACAGGGAAGGTGCACAGATACCTGGTGTTTGGGACTCCCTCCTGGCAGAAGATGAAGGCCCAAAACAGGACCTGTCCCAGAAGCTGTGTTGCTTCTGCCTGTCACAGAAGCTGTTAGCTTCTGTAGTCCACACTCACCTGCACAGACTAGTCTCAGAGGGATCCAGGAACCAAGATGGATCCCCCAGGAGCTCCGGCAAAGCCCTCCCAGGCAGAGCGGACATCTCTTCTCTGGCAGTGGAGGTTCCCAGATGTCTGGAGCCTGAAATGGGGTCTGTCTCAGAAGCTGTACTCTAGGGACCTTGTGGGTGTCCGCTGACTCTGAGCCCTGGTGACCAAGTGCTAGAGCTGACTGGAAGGGACTTGTGACCCTGGTCAGGCCAGCTTTTCTACTTCCCTAATGCTGTCTCAGGTTCTGAGCAATTGCATAGGAGTAGAAGTTGTGTTCCACTCATTGGTGGTCTTAAGATCGGGTGGAGAGTCCTGTAGGGGACCTTGGGGGTGTCCGCGGAATCCGCGCCAAAGGTGACCTGGTGCTGGCTCCTACTGGAAGGGACTTGTCCTGGCTTAACTCTTGTTGAAAAAGAACTTCCTCATAATTCTAAAGGCTGCAGATTTCACATCAGAGTATTGTATAAATCTTTGTATGATTTTCTTTTTGGCCTGAAGATGACCGGTTTCTTCCGTTGTCTTTGGGTCATTTTCCCTTTTTGACTCTGAATAATGCCTTCTGAAGGTCCATTAAACATGTACTGTGAAGTAATCAGGGCTGGGAATTTTGAGGTTTGCCAGAATATATTTCCTATACATGTCTTTATTGTGGCATTGCCTTTACAAAGTCTTGTCAACCAAACAGTGGCTGAATATCTCTCTAGTGTGCATTTCCTACAGAGTCTAAATATTGAACTACAATGACTACAAATGCACGTGGAAAATCATCACTTGGAGTTTAAAACCAGATACATCTCAATAACTTGAATGATTGAGTCTCTGGGATAAATCTTACAAAGTAGCTCTACAGAGGCAATAAAAGATAATTTCTTGTGTCTTGAGATAAGAACAATTAAAGGATAAGGAAAATACATCTAGTGAATTCCTCCTGGCTCAGGCAAGTCTAACACTTAATACAGCTTTTTAATGCTTTATGATTTAGGGAATTAGGTTATCTAATGGTAAATAATGAACTTTGTTTATCATTTTCTTTTATTTGCTCATATTTTGATGATTCAAAAATGGCACCAATCTGATAGAGGAATTTAGAAGATAAATATTATCTTTATATACATTTTCCTTTCAATGTTATTTCCAGACATATCCATTTCATCATTCTCTATAATGAATTAGTGAAGCAAGTGGGTAATGTATTTTGTGTTCCCCATCAGTGACCTGGTTTCCAGAGTTAGGTGGCTTACTGGCTATTGGTGTCACACTAGTATAAGAAAAATAATCCCCCAAAAAAAGCTGTCTTCAAATGAAAAAAAACGCTACATAAAATCACTAGGATAATTAAATTTCAAAAGACTAATGAAGTCTTATCAAGTATTTTGGTAGAACTATATTATAACTAGTGTATGTATTTATATAAGTATTCCTGCTATCATCTGTGCTGCATGACAAATAGTATTTGTATTTGGAAGAGATTAAATCCAAGTGTGGTCTCATCCTAAAAGAATCTTCCTGGAAAAGCTGAAACAACAGTTGTCTTCATGGAATTTTGTCTTAAATTCTATTCCATCTGCTCTGATTTGTCTATGCTAATGATTTTGCTTGCCAGGTTCCTTATTCTTTTGCTAATAACAGAGCTAATTCATTCTTTTAGGTATGTAATAACAGACTTTTATTTTCTTACACTGTGTTAACTCTGCTAAATTCTCATTCATTATAGGAAATCTAGGAACAGACCACTTTGCTTAGGTGAGACTTTCATTTCTAGTGCAGAGAAATATGTCTCCACAGAATCTGGAGTGCACGATTCTGAGGGCAGCTGGCAAGAACAGTTTATTCTTCTACATGCCTTGATCTTTAGTGTATAGATTTCCATTTTCTTTTAGCTAGTGTTGACATATCTTTATGTTTACATCTCAGTCACAATTTCCTATTATTTGGATAATAAGACTACTGGATTAAATACAATCTGGTAACTACTTTGATTTCCTTTTTTCTACCAAAACTTCTGATATCCTTATATTGTTAGTTTCCAAATCTCACACTCCAAATCAGTCAATTGAAGGTAAAGACTGAAACATTTTAATTATGGATAATGAAAATTAAACTCATAGCTTTTTACTTCATTAATTTATACCCATGTTTTATTCATTGCTAAATATCTGATGACTGACACCTTCCTTCTTCTACTCTTCACCTATCATTATCTAATTAGGTCTGGGTGAGCCTCAAGGTCTGATTCATTTTGGCAAAGTCACTCTAGAACTGTACACAAATGAAACCACACACACAAAATCTGCTCACAGAATAGAGAGCAGTTGGCACATAATAGCGAAGATTGAAATTCCCCTCCCAGGACAGGAAATTCCAAAGAAGAGAAGGTTCATGAACATAAAGTAATCTAAACATAGGATGGCAAATAACATCAAATTTTAACACTAGAGACTTTTTAAAATTCTATTGGAGTATAATCTTGCCTTACATTGGGCAGCAATCTTGACCTGTTCAAAATCTTTTCCAGCTGTTAATGTGATTTTTTGTGGTTCTATGGTTATCATATTAGATATATCTTGGTCTCCTGCATTACACTTTTTATATTATATTTTAGAGATGAGGAATAGGATACAGGGAACTTTACAATGCCTCATAGAACACTGACTACTTTCCCATTTTTTTTTCATTGAAGTTATTGGACATGACCATTTGCAATCTCAAGTTTATTTCCCAGAATAAATCAACTTTGCAGAATGTCTTAAACCCACATCTTCTCCATAAAAACCTTCCCTGTCATGTCTGTGAGAAGCTATCAGTGATAAGCAGTGACTTTCAGTACATTCTCAACAACTACTTAGAGCTTCATTGGCACAACAAGCCCTTCACATGTTCTGACATATTCTGAAGGTAGACAATCTCTTTACCTTTTCTCATGAGTTTCAAGCCAATAGTAACCAGATCTTCCTTAATGAGATGTAAACAAGACATCCTGTTTTCTTTCATGGCTTGGAAAGAGCTGTACTTGAGGACGAGATCCAGCTTATCTGGCCCTAATTTTTTCCCTAGGAAGTCACAGATCTTCTTTATGGTTCCCTTTGTATCCTAAAAGAGGAAGAAACTGAAATGAGGGCAATAAACAGAGAACACTGAGAGAAAGGATTCAAAAATAGGATCTATGGATGGGGATGATAAAAGCGTTGTGAAAAGGGCATCATTAAATGAGAGAGCATGAAAGGAATTAGGCAATAAAAGAAATGGAACAAAAGGAGGAAGGACTCACACTTAACATTTATATATTGAGTGAGCTTGCAATGTGGCTCATCTATGGTCTCTGAAAGACAAAGGCTGGGGATTCTTTTTAGGGAGGAGAGGTTCTCATAAAACCAAGGTTAAATTTAAACTGCTTTTTGGAACATCATGACCTTGAACTTCAGACCCTCCTGTTTCTATCTCCATAGTGCTGAGATCAAGGTATGTGCTTACACAGTCACTCAGTATATTGAGGTTTTTTTATGTTTTTTCTTAAGAAAGGGCCTCACATCTCTCAATTCTAAATATCTAGCTCCAAATTCAAGGGCAGCCATATTACTTAAAGAGACTTTAGTAAAACTCAAACCATACATTGGACCTCGCACAATAATACTGGGATACTTCAACACACGACTGTCATCAATGGACAGATCATGGAAAGAGAAACTAAACAGGGACACAGTGAAACTAACAGAAATTATGAAACAAATGGATTTATCAGATATCTACAGAACATTTTATTCTAAAACAAAAGGATATACCTTCTTCTCAGCACCTCATGATACCTTCTCCAAAAACCATATAATTGGTAACAAAACAGGCCTCAACAGATACAAAAATATTGAAATTGTCCCATGCATCTTATCACATCACCATTGACTAAGGATGGTCTTCAATAACAACAAAAATTTTAGAAAGGCAATATTCACGTGGAAACTTATTAACATTCTTCTCAATGATACATTGGTAAAGGAAGGAATAAAGAAAGAAATTAAAGACTTTTTAGAGTTTAATGAAAATAAACCCACAACATAACCAAACTTATGGGACACAATGAAAGCATTTCTAAGAGGAAAATTCATAGCACTGAGTGCCTCCAAAAAGAAACTAGAGAGAGCAAACACTAGCAGCTTGACAACACACCTAAAAGCTCTAGAACAAAAGGAAGCAAATTTACCCAAGAGGAGTAGACAGCAGGAAATAATCAAACTCAGGGGGGAAATCAACCAAGTGGAAACAAAACCAACTATTCAAAGAATCAACCAAACATGGAGCTGATTTTTTTGAGAAAATCAACAAGATAGATAATCCCTTAGCCACACTCACTAGAGGGCACAGGGACAGATTCCTAATTAACAAAATCAGGAATGAAAAGGGAGACAAAACAACAGATCCTGAAGAAATCCAGAACACCATCAGATCCTTCTATAAAAGGCTATAATCAACAAAACTGGAGAACCTGGATGAAATGGACAAATTTCTAGACAGATACCAGGTACCAAAGTTAAATCAGGATCAAGTTAATGATATAAACGCTCCTATATCCCCTAAAGAAATAGAAGCTGTCATTTATAATCTCCCAACCAACAAAAGCCCAGGACCAGATGGGTTTATTGCAGAGTTCTATCAGACCTTCAAAGAAGATCTAATTCCAGTTCTTCACAAAATATTCCACAAAATAGAAGCAGAAGGTACTCTACCCAATTCATTCTATGAAGCCACAATTACTATGATACCTAAACCACAGAGAGACCCAATAAAAATAGAGAAGTTCAGATCAATTTCCCTTATGAATATCGATGCCAAAATACTCAATAAAGTTCTCAATAACTGAAGCCAAGAACACATCAAAACAATCATCCATCCTGACCAAGTAGATTTCATTCCAGGGATGCAGGGATGGTTTAATATACGGAAACCCATCAATGTAATCCAGTATATAAACAAACTCAAAAGACAAAAACCACATGATCATCTCCTTAGATTCAGGTAAATCATTTGACAAAATCCAACACCCATTCATGATAAAAGTCTTGGAAAGTTCAGGAATTCAAGGCCCATACCTACACATGATAAAAGCAATCTACAGCAAACCAGTAGCCAACATCAAAGTAAATGGTGAGAAACTGGAAGCAATCCCAGGAAAATCAGGGACTAGAAAAGGATGCCCACTCTCTCCCTACCTATTCAACATAGTACTTGAAGTCCTAGCCATAGCAATTCGAGAACCAAAGGATATCAAAGGGATACAAATTGGAAAGGAAGAAGTCCAAATATCACTTTTTGCAGATGATATGATAATATATATAAGTGACCCTAAAAATTCCACCAGATAACTCCTAAACCTGATAAACAGCTTCAGTAAAGTCGTTGGATATAAAATTAACTCAAACAAGTCAATGGTCTTTCTGTACACCAAGGATAAAAAGGCTGAGAAAGAAATTAGGGAAACAACACCATTCTCAATAGTCACAAATATTATAAAATACCTTGGTGTGACTCTAACAAAGGAAGTGAAAGATCTGTATGATTAAAAACTACAAGTCTTTTTTGTAAGAAATTAAAGATCTCCGAAGATGGAAAGATCTCCCATGCTCATGGATTGGCAGGATCAATATAGTAAAAATGGCTATCTTGCCAAAAGCAATCTACAGATCCAATGCCATCCCCATCAAAATTTCAACTCAGTTCTTCAACGAATTTGAAAGGGAAATGTGCAAATTCATCCGGAATAACAAAAATCCTAGGTTACCAAAAACTCTTCTGAAGGATAAAAGAACCTCTGTTGGAATCACCATGCCTGACCTAAAGCTGTACTACAGAGCAATTGTGATAAAAACTGCATGGTACTGGTATAGCGAGAGACAAGTAGACCAATGGAATAAAATTGAAGACCCAGATATGAACCCACACTCCTATGGTCACTTGAACTTTGACAAGGGAGCTAAAACCATCCAGTGGAAAAAAGACAGCATTTTCAACAAATGGTGCTAGTACTACTGGTTGTTATCATGTAGAAGAATGCGAATTGATCCATTCCTATCTTCTTGTACTAAGGTCAAATCTAAGTGTATCAAGGAACTCCACATAAAACCAGAGACAGTGAAACCTATAGAGGAGAAAGTGGGTAAAAGCCTTGAAGACATGGTCACAGGGGAAAAATTCCTGAATAGAACAGCAATGGCTTGTGCTGTAAGATGGCGTATCAACAAATGGGACCTTATAAAATTGCAAAGATTCTGTAAGGCAAAAGACACTGTCAATAAGACAAAAAGGCCACCAAGAGATTGGGAAAGGATCTTTACCTATACTAATTCAGATAGGGGACTAATATCCAACATATATAAAAAGAACTCAAAAAGGGGGACTCAAAAAAATCAAATAACCCCATTAATAATGAGGTGCAGTGCTTAACAAAGAATTCTCACCTGAGGAATACCAAGTGGCTCAGAAGCACCTCAAAAAATATTCAGCATCGTTAATCATCAGAGAAATGCAAATTAAAACAACCCTGAGATTCCACCTCACACCAGTCAGAATGGCTAAGATTAAAAATTCAGGTGACAGCAGATGCTGGCGAGGATGTGGAGAAAGAGGAACACTCCTCCATTATTGGTGGGATTGCAAGCTTGTACACCACTCTGGAAATCAGTCTAGTGGTACCTCAGAAAATTGGACATAGTACTACTGGAGAATTCCTCAGTACCACTCCTGGGCATATATCCAGAAGATGTTCCAACCAGTAATTTGGACACATGCTCCACTATGTTCATAGCAGCCTTATTTATAATGGTCAGAAGCTAGAAAGAACCCAGATGTCCCTCAACAGAGGAATGGATACAGAAAATGTGGTACATTTACACAATGGAGTACTACTCAGCGATTAAAAAGAATGAATTTATGAAATTCCTAGGCAAATGGATGGACCTGGAGGGCATCATCCTGAGTGAGGTAACCCAACCACAAAAGAAGTCAAATGATACAGTGGTCCGCCCTGCATGGAGTGCCATCTTGGCTCCAGGACTCAGCGGAACTTAGGAATTTAGTCTGCACAGGTGAGAGTGAGCACCACAGAGGCAGACAGCTTCTGGGGCAGGCAGGAGCCACAGAGCCGCTGAGGCAGCACCCTTTTGGGGCCGCAGACATCCAGCACCCTCCCAGCCAGAGGACAGTGGTCCGCCCTGCACGGGAGCGCCATCTTGGCTCCGGGACTCTGCTGAACTTAGGAACTTAGTCTGCACAGGTGAGAGTGAGCACCACAGATGCAGACATCTTCTGGGACAGGCGGGAGCCACAGAGCTGCTGAGGCAGCACCCTTTTGGGGCCGCAGACACCCGGCACCCTCCCAGCCGGAAGACAGTGGTCTGCCCTGCATGGGGAGCCCACTGCCTCAGAAGCAGGGAGCGCAATCTTGGATCTGGGACTCCGCCGAAATTAGGAACTTAGTCTGCACAGGTGAGAGTGTGCACCACAGAAGTTGACAGCTTCTGTGACATGCCAAAGCAACACAGCATCTGGGAAAGGTCCTGTTTTGGGCCTTCTTCTTCGGACAGGAGGAGGTCCAAACGCCAGATATCTGTACACCTTCCCTTTAAGAGGAGAGGTTGTCAGCAGAGAGTGCTCTAACCACTGAAACTCAGAGGAGAGAGCCTGTCTTCCAGGTCTCCTGCTAGACGGTAATCAGAATCACCAGAAGAACAATCTCTAAACAGGGACAACTATAACAACTCCAGAGATTACCAGATGGCGAGAGGTAAACATAAGAATCTTACTAACAGAAACCAAGACCACTCACCATCATCAGAACCCAGCACTTCCACTTCGCCCAGTCCAGGGCACCCCAACACACCTGAAAAGCTAGACCTGGATTTAAAAGCATATCTCATGATGCTAGTAGAGGACATCAAGAAGGACTTTAATAACTCACTTAAAGAATTACAGGAGAACATTGCTAAAGAGTTACAAGTCCTTAAAGAAAAGCAGGATAACACAATCAAATAGGTAGAAGTCCTTAAAGAAAAACAGAAAAACACATCCAAAGAGATGATGGAAATGAACAAAACCATACTAGACCTAAAAAGGTAAATAGACACAATAAAGAAAACCCAAAATGAGGCAACACTGGAGATAGAAACCCTAGGAAAGAAATCTGGAACCATAGATGCGAGCATCAGCAACAGAATACAAGAGATGGAAGAGAGAATCTCGGGTGCAGAAGATTCCATAGAGAACATCGGCACAACAATCAAGGAAAATGGAAAATGCAAAAAGATCTTAACTCAAAACATCCAGGAAATACAGGACACAATGAAAAGACCAAACCTACGGATAATAGGAGTGGATTAGAATGAAGATTTTCAACTGAAAGGACCAGCAAATATCTTCAACAAAATTATAGAAGAAAACTTCCCAAATCTAAAGAAAGAGATGCCCATGAACATACAAGAAGCCTACAGAACTCCAAATATGCTGGACCAGAAAAGAAATACCTCTCGACACATAATAATAGGAACAACAAACGCACTAAATAAAGATAGAATACTAAAAGCAGTAAGAGAAAAAGGCCAAGTAACATATAAAGGCAAGCCTATCAGAATTACACCAGATTTTTCACCAGAGACTATGAAAGCCAGATGATCCTGGACAGATGTTATACAGACACTAAAAGAATTCAAATTCCAGCCCAGGCTACTATACCCAGCCAAACTCTCAATTAACATAGATGGAGAAACCAAAGTATTCTACGACAAAACCAAATTCACACATTATCTCTCCACGAATCCAGCCCTTCAAAGGATAATAACAGAAAAAAACCAATACAAGGACAGGAACCACGCCCTAGAAACAACAAGAAGGTAATCCCTCAACAAACCAAAAAGAAGACAGCCACAAGAACAGAATGCCAACTTTAACAACAAAAATAACAGGAAACAACAATTACTTTTCCTTAATATCTCTTAATATCAAAGGACTCAACTCCCCAATAAAAAGACATAGACTAACAAACTGGCTACACAAACAAGACCCAACATTTTGCTGCTTACAGGAAACTCATGTCAGAGAAAAAGATAGAAACTACCTCAGAATGAAAGGCTGGAAAACAATTTTCCAAGCAAATGGTATGAAGAAGCAAGCTGGAGTTGCCATTCTAATATCTGATAAGATTGACTTCCAACACAAAGTCATCAAAAAAGACAGGGAGGGACACTTCATACTCATCAAAGGTAAAATCCTCCAAGAGGAACTATCAATCCTGAATATCTATGCTCCAAATACAAAGGCAGCCACATTCATTAAAGAAACTTTAGTAAATCTAAAAGCACACATTGCACCTCATACAATAATAGTGGGAGACTTCAACACACCACTTTCACCAATGGACAGATCATGGAAACAGAAACTAAACAGGGACACAGTGAAACTAACAGAAGTTATGAATCAACTGGATCTGGCAGATATCTACAGAACATTCTATCCTAAAACAAAAGGATATACCTTCTTCTCAGCACCTCATGGTACCTTCTGCAAAATTGACCACATAATTGGTCACAAAACAGGCCTCAACAGATAGAAAAATATTGAAATTGTCCCATGCATCCTATCCGATCACCATGGACGAAGGCTGATCTTCAATAACAAAATACATAATAGAAAGCCAACAGTCACGTGGAAACTGAACAACACTCTTCTCAATGATACCTTGGTCAAGGAAGGAATAAAGAAAGAAATTAAGGACTTTTTAGAGTTCAATGAAAATGAAGCCACAACATACCCAAACTTATGGGACACAATGAAAGCATTTCTAAGAGGAAAACTCATAGCTCTGAGTGCCACCAAAAATAAACTAGAGAGAGCACACATTAGCAGCTTGACAACACACCTAAAAGCACTAGAACAAAGGAAGCAAATTCACCCAAGAGGAGTAGACGGCAGGAAATAATCAAACTCAGGGGCGAAATCAACCAAGTGGAAACAAGAACTATCCAAAGAATCAACCAATCAAGGAGCTGGTTCTTTGAGAAAATCAACAAGATAGATAAACCCTTAGCCAGACTCACTAGAGGGCACAGTGAAAGCATTCTAATTAACAAAATCAGAAATGAAAAAGGAGACATAACAACAGATCCTGAAGACATCCAAAACACCATCAGATCCTTCTACCAAAGGCTATACTCACAAAACTGGAGAACCTGGATGAAATGGAGAAGTTCCTAGACAGATACCAGGTACCAAAGTTGAATCAAGATCAGGTTAATGATCTAAACAGCCCTATATCTCCCAAAGAAATAGAAGCAGTCATTAATAGTCTCCCAACCAAAAAAAGCTCAGGACCAGATGGGTTTAGTGCAGAGTTCTATCAGACCTTCAAAGAAGATCTAATCGCAGTTTTTCACAAACTATTCCACAAAATAGAAACAGAAGGTACTCTACCCAACTCATTCTATGAAGCCACAATTACTCTGATACATAAACCACAAAAAGACCCAACAAAGATAGAAAACTTCAGACCAATATTCCCTATGAATATTGATGCAAAAATCCTCAATAAAGTTCTTGCTAACCGAATCCAAGAACATATCAAAACAATTGTCCATCCTGACCAAGTAGGTTTCATCCCAGGGATGCAGGGATGGTTCAATATACGGAAACCCATCAATGTAATCCAGTATATAAACAAACTCAAAGACAAAAACCACATGGTCATCTCCTTAGATGCGGAAAAAGCATTTGACAAGATCCAACACCCATTCATGATAAAAGTCTTGGAAAGATCTGGAATTCAAGGCCCATACCTAAACATGATAAAAGCAATCTACAGCAAACCAGTAGCCAACATCAAAGTAAATGGTGAGAAGCTTGAAGCAATCCCTCTAAAATCAGGGACTAGACAAGGCTGTCCACTTTCTACATACCTATTCAACATTGTACTTGAAGTCCTAGCCAGAGCAATTCGAAAACAAAAGGAGATCAAAGGGATACAAATTGGAAAAGATGAAGTCAAAATATCACTTTTTGCAGATGATATGATAGTATATATAAGTGACCCTAAAAATTCCACCAGAGAACACCTAAACCTGATAAACAGCTTCGGTGAAGTAGCTGGATATAAAATTAACTCAAACAAATCAATGGCCTTTCTCTACACAAAGAATAAACAGGCTGAGAAGGAAATTAGGGAAACAACACCCTTCTCAATAGTCACAAATTATATAAAATATCTTGGCGTGACTCAAACTAAGGAAGTGAAAGATCTGTATAATAAAAACTTCATGTCTCTGAAGAAAGAAATTATAGAAGATCTCAGAAGATGGAAAGATCTCTCATGCTCATGGATTGGCAGGATCAACATTGTAAAAATGGCTATCTTGCCAAAAGCAATCTACAGATTCAATGCAATCCCCATCAAAATTCCAAATCAATTCTTCAACGAATTAGAAAGTGCAATCTGCAAATTCATCTGGAATAACAACAAAACTAGGATAGCAAAAACTCTTCTCAAGGATAAAAGAACCTCTGGTGGAATCACCATGCCGGACCTATAGCTTTACTACAGAGCAATTGTGATAAAAACTGTGTGGTACTGGTATAGTGACAGACAAATGGACTAATGGAATAGAATTGAAGACCCAGAAATGAACCCACACACCTACGGTCATTTGATCTTTGACAAGGGAGCTAAAACCATCCAGTGGAAGAAAGACAGCATTTTCAACAAATGGTGCTGGCACACCTGGTTGTTAACAGGTAGAAGAATGCGAATCGATCCATTCCTATCTCCTTGTACTAAGGTTAAGTCTAAGTGGATCAAGGAACTTCACATAAAACCAGAGACACTGAAACTTATAGAGGAGAAAGTGGGGAAAAGCCTTGAAGATATGGGCACAGGGGAAAAATTCTTGATTAGAACAGCAATGGCTTGTGCTGTAAGATCGAGAATTGACAAGTGGGACCTCATGAAACTGCAAAGGTTCTGCAAGGTAAAAGACACCATCAATAAGACAAAAAAACCACCAACAGATTAGGAAAGGATCTTTACCTATCCTAAATCAGATAAGGGACTAATATTCAATATATATAAAGAACTCAAGATGGTGGACTCCAGAAAGGCAAATAACCCCATTAAAAACTGAGGCTCAGAACTGAACAAAGAATTCTCACCTGAGGAATACCGAATAGCAGAGAAGCACCTGAAACAAATGTTCAACATCCTTAATCATCAGGGAAATGCAAATCAAAACAACCCTGAGATTCCACCTCACACCAGTCAGAATGGCTAAGATCAAAAATTCAGGTGACAGCAGATGCTGGCTAGGATGTGGACAAAGAGGAACACTCCTCCATTGTTGGTGGGATTGCAAGCTTGTACAACCATTCTGGAAATCAGTCTGGCGGTTCCTCAGAAAATTGGACATAGTACTACAGGAGGATCCAGCAATACCTTTCCGGGGCATATATCCAGAAGATGTCCCAACCAGTAAGAAGGACACATGCTCCACTATGTTCAAAGCAGCCCTATTTATAATAGCCAGAAGCTGGAAAGAACCCAGATGCCCCTCAACATAGGAATGGATACAGAAATCATGGTACATTTACACAATGGAGTACTACTCAGCTATTAAAAAGAATGAATTTATGAAATTCCTAGCCAAATGGATGGACCTGGAGGGCATCATCTTGAGTGAGGTAACACAATCACAAAGGAACTCATACAATATGTATTCACTGATAAGTGGATATTAGCCCAAAACTTAGGATACCAAAGATATAAGATACAATTTGCTAAACGCATGAATCTCAAAAAGAATGAAGACCAAAGTGTGGACAATATGCCCCGTCTTAGAATTGGGAACAAAACACCCATGGAAGGAGTTTCAGAGACAAAGTTTCAAGCTGTGATGAAAGGATGGACCATCTAGAGACTGCCATATCCAGGGATCCATCCCACAATCAGCTTCCAAACGCTGACACCGTTTCATACACTAGCAAGATTTTGCTGAAAGGACCCAAATATAGCTGTCTCTTGTGAGACTATGCTGGGGCCTAGCAAACACAGGAGTGGATGCTCACAGTCAGCTATTGGATGTATCACAGGGCTCCCAATGGAGAAGCTAGAGAAAGTACCCAAGGAGTTAAAGGGATCTGCAACCTTATATTTGGAACACCATGATGAACTAACCAGTACCCCGGAGCTCTTGTCTCTAGCTGCATATGTATCGAAAGATGGCCTAGTCGGCCATCACTGGAAAGAGAGGCCCATTGGACTTGCAAACTTTATATGCCCCAATATAGGGGAATGCTAAAAGAATGGGAATGGGTGGGTAGGGAAGTGGGGGGCGGTATGGGGGACTTTTGGTATAGCATTGGAAATGTAATTGAGGAAAATATGTAATAAAAAATATTAAAAATTAAAAAAAAAGAAGTCGCATGATATGTAATCACTGATAAGGGGATATTAGCCCAGAAACTTAGGATACCCAAGATACAAGATATAATTTGCAAAACATATTAAACTCAAGAAGAATGAAGATGAAAGTGTAGACACTTTGCTCCTTCTTAGAATTGGGAACAAAACACCCATGAAAGGAGTTACAGAGACAAAGATTGGAGCTAAGATGAAAGGATGGACCATCTAGAGACTGCCAGACCCAGGGATCCATACTATTATCAACCCCAAACACTGACACCATTACACACACTAGCAAGATTTTGCTGAAAGGACCCTGATATAGATATCTCTTGTGAGAATATACCGTGGCCTAGCAAACACAGAAGTGGATGCTCACAGTCAGTTCTTTGATGGATCACAGGGCCCCCAGTGGAGGAGCTAGAGAAATTACCCAAGGAGCTAAAAGGATCTGCAACCCTCTATGTGGAACAACAGTATGAACTAACCATTCTGCATTCTGGAGCGTCGCTCCCAACCTCCTATTTTCAGAGGATGCCTGTTTCCATTCATTCTGCTGGGCATCAGAGTTTCAGTCCTTTTCCTTCACCCAATACTGTATCAGGTTCACCTCTCCGTCCCAGTCCCCCCATACACTTTCCCTCCCAGGTTCCTCCCTCCTGCTTCCTGAGAGATAACACTATGAGGTCAAATTTATTTTTGAATAGTTTCAACTTTCAATTTTTGTCTGGTTGCACTTTTACTTTTTTAAATATATATTTTTCTCCATCTCTTGAGGGAAGTAGGTTGGCTGACAACAGATCTTCGGCTTTCTCCCTATTTTTCTAGATCCCATGCCCAATTTGCATCTTTTTTTTTTGTTGTTGTTCATGTTTTGTTTTGTTTTTTTTTCTCTCAAGACAGGGTTAATCTGTGTAGCCCTGGCTGCCTTTGAACTCACTCTGTAGACCAGGCTGGCCTCAAATTCAGGAATTTGCCTGCCCCTGCCTCCGAAGTGCTGACATTAAAGGTATGCTCCACCATGCCTGGCCTCCAATTCTCATCCTTAGCTATGCAGCAGAAAGTTTTTGGCATCATTTCCCTTTCTAGTGGATCCAAAGGTCTCTCCCTTCTTAAATTGCTCCCTCAAATCATTCGGGAACTCACAAACTACTCTGGCCAGGGAAAGAGGTAGGCTTTTAGCAGATAGATTTTTAGTTTCCCCTACTTGTCTCATAGTCCAACCACCCAGACTCATACTTCTCTGCAGCAGAACACCAAACTTTGGGGGGTGAATTGCTATGCCCCAACTCCAGAGTGCACACTAAGGAAGCCACAGAACATTACGACAAAGGAAGCAATTAGGTTACACCTTCAGATCTTCATCTCTCCCTCCATTCTTCAAATTCAATCCCTAAGTCTCATCCCCTCCTGTTTACCAATCCTGTTTACCAAACTTCCTGCTGTGGTCTCTTCTCAACATATGGCTCTCTTCCCTGGAGATTGTCTAAGCAGATTCTAGTGGAACACCCTGCTTTCCTCCCTCTTTAGAAGTCCCTCTGCCATGGCCAACCCATCCCATTCCTAACTCTCAGATCTCCCAACCCATAAACTCATCTTACCTGGTAGCCCAATATAGTTCCTGTAGGGTATGTAGGGCCACCTCAAACTCATAATAACCAAAGTTAAACAGAAGCCAGATAACAAAACTCCCATACAATAATGACAAGACCATATATCAGCCCCTAGAATTATTATCTTCCTAATCTAGTATGCCTAAATGCCAGTATAAAAATACAATCAATAACAACCAGGGCAATATATCTTCACTAGGCTCCAGCAATCATAACACAGCAGGTCCTGAATATTTTACCATAGCTGATGCACAAGAAAAAAATCCTTTAAACAACTTGTATGAATATGATAGTGGTCTTTTAAAAGGAAATGAATATATCTTTTAAAGAATTCTATGGAACCACAAAGAAATCGTGGAAAGTATTGTATTAAACTGATTTACACCAGAGTAGAAATAGAATCAATTCAAAAAATCCAAATTGAAGGAAGTCTCAAAATGAAAATTTTAGGAACTCAAACAGGTATCTTAGTGGCAATTTTCACTAACAAGTACAATATACTGAGACCTTCAGTTATTGAAGATATGATAGAAGAAATAAATATATTAAAGAACTTATTAAATATAAAATACTACTGGCACATAATATCCAGAAAATCTAGGTCACTACTATGAAAAGACCAGATCTATGAACAATAGGAATACAAGAAGAAAAGGAAACCCATGTTAAAGAAACAGAAAATATTTTTAAGAAAATCATAGAAAAAAATACTGTGAAGAAAGTAGATCATACCAGGTAAGAAAGTCTGCTGAGCACATAATAATCAAACCATTAAGTGTACAGAACAAATTATAAAAGGATGTGCAAGGGCTAGGAGGGGGATAATCAAGTAGGAAAGGGCAAAGGAAAGGGGGTTGTGGAAGGGAGTACAGGGAGAGACAGGTAAAATTAAGAGTTGTTTGAGAAAGGTATTGAAACCCAGTACAGTGGAAACTTCCTAAAATCTATGCACATGTGAAGGTAAATCAAAGGGAAATCCCCAAATAATGCCCATGTCATGTCAGGAAGGAAAAAGAATGAAAAATTCCATTACTAGAATTGGGTCACAATTAATTGAGTTGTTGGTCAAATGGACCCCATGGGACTTCCTCTCAAAAAACAAAAACAAAAACAAAAACAAAACCACCACACTTTTACTAGGAGTATAAATTGCCCTCTATAGATTGACAGCAAGCCCCATATTGCTATAGACTACACCAATACAAAATACTGAATGTGAAAATGTCAAGATTGTCCCTACAGAGAACCTTCACTCTCACATCCTAGTGTCTTAATATAGAAAGGCACTGTGCATGCTCCACAAGGAGAAATATATACACAATACTAGACACAAATGTTTCTATCTATAGTGGGTACTTACTACTTTTGAGACAAGTTAGATAACTAGTGGCTCAAAAGTTATAGGAATAAGGAAAAAAGAACTGATTTGACTTAGGTCCTATTGCATGAGATGGAGCTCATATGCTAAACTGTTTGGTGACCAAGGACCTGAGACCAAATAATGTTCTTAAAATGGAAAAAGAAAAAAATACTCTCAAAATGAGTCCTAATGATATTCTGATATATGCATATAACAGTGCCTTCTTTACACATTATTAGTGAAACTTCCTCTTGTAGTAGATGGAGACAAATATAGGATCTTACAGCCATACATTATAGAGAGTGATACATCATAAATGGATATCTCCATCAAATCCCTCTTTCCAGATCTCAGAGAACCCAGAATAAGTATAAGAATGAAAGGGGAGGGGAGGGGGGGAGGGGGAGAGGGAGAGGGGGAGGAAGAAGAAGAAGAAGAAGAAGAAGAAGAAGAAGAAGAAGAAGAAGAAGAAGAAGAAGAAGAAGAAGAAGCAACAGTCGCAGCAGCAGAAGAAGAAGCTGTAACACTGTAAAAGAAAGAGAAAATTGAGTGCACCAAGAGATATGAACTCTTGGAGACTGAAGCAGCATGGACAGACCTTGGATGGTTCTTTCCCACATACACCACCTCTATAACATTGCCAAAAATTAAGTGTTTTCATGAGAATCCTGAGGGAGTAAAGGAGTGTGTTTCTGATCCTCATGCTTTCAATAAGATTCTTTTACTTTTTTTGGTTTGACTTGTCTCACTTCAATGTTATAATTTACACTTTATCACACATCATTTGGCTTACACTTACACAGCATTTTTCACCATTGGAGGAATTCAGTCACTGGATGGGACAGTCACTGGATTCTGCTCCAAACTTTGTCTATGTATCACTTCCCATGAGTGTTTTGATCCCCCTTCTAGGAAGGACTGAAGCATCCATACTTTGGTCTTTCTTCTTCTTGTGCTTCATATTGTCTGTGATTTGTGTCTTGGGTATTCAGTACTTCAGGGCTAATATGCAGGTATCAGTGAGGACATGCCGTGTGTGTTCTTTTGTGAGTGGGTTACCTTACTCAGGCAACCAGTTTTCTAAAAGAACTAAAAGAGGGCAACTCTCACAAGAGGCTGGGCTCTCCATCTTCAATCAATGACTAAGAAAGTGCCTTGCAGATTTGCCTACAGCCTGATATTATGGAAGCATTTTCATAATTAAAGTTCTGTCCTCTGAATAGATGCCCATGAACATACAGGAAGCCTACAGAAATCCAAATAGACTGGACCAGAAATGAAATTTTTCCAGTCCCATAATAATCAAAACACCAAATGAACTAAACAATGAAAGAATATTAAAAGCATTAAGGAAAAAGTCAAGTAACTTATAACGGGATGCCTATCAGAATTGCACAAGATTTCTCACCAGAAAATATGAAAGCTAGAAGATCCTGCAGAGATCTCCTACAGACCCTAAGAAAACACAAATCCCAGCACTGGCTACTATACTCAGCAAAATTCTCAATTACTATATATGGATAAAACAAGATATTCTATGACAAGGCCAAATTTACACAAATCTTTCCACAAATCCAGCTATACAAGGAATCATAGATGGAAAACACACACAGAAGGAGGGAAACTTCACCCTAGAAAAAGCCAGAAAGTAATCGTTCAACACTTATCCTTAATATCTTTTAACATCAATGGACTTAATTCCCAATAAATGATATAGACTAATAGACTAAATATGCAAACAGGACCCAGCACTTTGTTGCATACAGAAAACACACCTCAGCGACACAGATAGACACTACCTCAGAATAAAATGTTGGAAACAAATTTCCAAGCAGATTATCCTAAGAAACAAGCTAGAGTAGCCATTCTAATATTGGATAAAACCAAATATCAACCAAAAGTTATCAAAAAAATAAGGAAGGAAACTTCATAATGGTCAAAGGAAAAAAGTCTATCAAGATGAACTCTCAATTCTGAACATCTATGCTCCAAATGGAAGGGCAGCCACATTCATAAAAGAAACTTTGCAAAGCCCAAAACATATATTGCATCCCACACAATGATAGCGGGAGACTTCAACACCCCACTCTCAGCAATGGACAGATCACAAAAACAGGAACTAAACAGAGACACAGTGAAACTAATAGAAGTTATGAACTAAATGGATCTAACAGGTATTTACAGAACATTTCTTCCTAAAGCAAAATAATATGCCTTCATCTCAGGATCTCATGATATCTTCTCTAAAACTGACCATATATAATTGGTCACAAAACAGGACTCAACAGATACAAGATAGAAAAAATTCCCATATATCCTATCAGATCACCATGGATTAAGGCTGGAATTCAATACCAAGAAAAAAAAAAAAAAGAAAGGAAAGCACACATACACATGAAAGTTGAACAACACTCTACTCAATGATAACTTGGTCAAGGAAGAAATAAAGAAAGAAATGAAAGAAATTTTAGAATTTAATAAAAATGAAATCACATCATACCTAAATTTATAAGACTCAATGAAAGCAGTCCTAAGAGGAAAACTCCTAGCTCTGAGTGCCTCCAAAAAGAAACTGGAGAAAGTTTACTCTAGATGCTTGACAGCATATCTAAAATCTCTAGAACAAAAAGGAACAAATAAACACAAGAGGAGTAGACAACAGGAAATAATCAAACTCAGGGCTGAAATCAACCAAGTGGAAACAAAAAGAACTATATAAAGAATCAACAAAACCAGGAGCTGATTCTTTGAGAAAATTAACAAGATTAAGATAGGCCTCTAGCCAGACTAATCAGAGGGCAAAGAGACATTATCCAAATTAAGAAGATCAGAAATGAAAAGGGAGATATAACAGAAATTGAGGAAATTTAAAAAAAAAAAAAAAACATCAGATCTTACTAAAAAAGCTTATATGCAACAAAACTGGAAAATCTAGATGAAATGGACAATTTTCTAGACAGATACCAGATCCCAAAGTTATAACAGGATCAGTTAAACCATGTAAACAGTCCCATAACCCCTAAAGAATTAGAAGCAGTCAATAAAATTCTGCCAGCCAAAAAAAGCCCAGGACCAGAAGGGTTTAGTGGAGAATTCTATCAGACTTTCAAGGAAGACCTAATGCAAGTACTCTTCAAATTATTCCACAACATAGAAAGAGAAGGAACACTAATTCATTCTATGAAGCCACAGGTACACTGTGTATTTTCTCTTGGCGATGGATCTGTTTCTGTCTAATCAGGAACTTGTCACAATTTCCTTTCATAGAGGATTTCATTACAGATTTTTTTCTACTTCTATCATGTTTAAAGTTCCAAATATATTTCAATAAGTGACTGAGTGTATATTACTCTTAACTTCCAAAGATATCATACAAATTCAAGAGGCATTTAACTACAATAAATTACTGTAAATTTTTTGATTCGTTCAAAAATGTTAATGTTCACTAATAAGTGGATGATAACCAAAAAAATAAAAAATAAATAAACCATACAGGTACCAAAGATACAGTTCACAGAACTCAAAGAGGCCAACAAATTGAAGTGCCCAAGTGAGGATGCCTCAGTCCCACTTGGGAGGGGGAAGAAAGCATTCACAACTGGGAAGGGAGGAGAAATCTCAGAGGGAAATGGAATGGGGGAGTGAGGTGGAACAGGGTTTCTGATCTGGTATTGGGTAAAGAGAAAGGACTGAAACTCTGATGGCCAGCAGAAAGAATGGAAACAGGCATCCGCTGAAACTAGGAGATTGGGGGGACCCTGCAGAATTCACTGGAGACTTGGGAGTTGAGAGCCTCTTAGGACTCAAAGGGAAGGAACTTAGATGATAATGCCAGTCATTAGTGAGAGGGAACTCATAGAGCCTACCTCCATCAGTAAGACAGAGCATCAAATGAGGGAGAGTGGGCCCATCCCACAGTCATAACTATAACCCATAATTGCTCCCTTATGACAGAATTACCGATGGAAATGGAGAGGAACCTGAGGAAAAGAAGGTCCAGCAACAGACCCAAAGTGGGCTCCAACTCAAGTGGAGTTCCCAAGGCCTGACACTATTATTGAGGCTATTGAGTGCTCACAAAAAGGGGCTTAGCATGACCTCACTCCAGAAGAACCAACAAGCAACTGAAAGAGTAAGATGAAGATATTTGCACCCACCAATGGACAGAAGCAGCTGTCCCCTGTTGTTGAATTAGGGACAGCTGAAAGAAGCTGAGGAGTAGGGCTACCCTTAGGAGGACCAGCAGTCTCAATTAATCTGGGCCCCTGAGATATCTCAAACACTGGACCACAAAGAAAGAAGCATAAACCAGCTGATATAAGGCCCCCAACACTCATACAGTAGAGGACTTCCAGGCTTGTGTTCATTCAGAGATGATGCACTTAACTCTCAAGAGACTGGAGGCCCTAGGGTATTTTCCGGTCAGGTTGCGTGGGCATGGAGAAACATGCAGTGGATAGGAGGTATGGGATGTTGGAAGCGTAGGATGATGGATGGGAAGGCGGAATAAAATATGGAGTGTAAAAAATAAATTAATTCTTTAATTATAAAAAATTAGGAAAATAAAGTAAAAAATGCTAATACTGAGTTGCATATTTTAAAATATATTTTTATTAGCTTAATAAAAATATACAATTCCAAAATTTCAACTGTGACATTTAAAAGAAAATAAAACAGGAGCAAAAATACATGATAAATAAATAAATAAATAAATAAATAAATAAATAAATAAAATAAAGTTCACTTCTTTCAGGTGATAATTTTTATAAAAGTCAAAACAAACAAACCAATCACAGTTCTCAGTAATGTTCCTCAATAATAGGTTCTTGTTCGTAACTGAGTGATAACTGTAAGCTCACCTTTTTCATGTCTTCATAGTATAGTACCAAGAAGTTGTCCCATTCTCTCATGGACAGCCAGCCACAGATATGCTCAAACCATGATCCATATCTGACTGTGTGCAGGGAGAAGTAGAGTGTCAATTACAAAGCACTAACACAGGGTCTGCTTGACTGTCTTCATTTTCTGAAAGCAGCAGCAGAAAGCTTCACTAAGAAAAATGTAAGTAGTCTGTATTTATAGCATTAAACATGATGTTTGAGGTTAATACACAAATAGAGAACTGATAAAATCAAGTTCATTACCAAACTCATTACCACACAGATTTACCATTGATGCCATGAGATATTCTACTGCCAAGGTGCAAGGACAGAGGTGTGTGCTGGGGGAAATCTATCACACCAATACAGCAATCCAGAGGTGATTTCTGTAAGTACCAGCCTCCTGCTGAGGTGTATGAAGTCAACAGAAATATTTGATAACAGAGATGGGAGAACAGTATTTTATATGGTGTTGGAAAGAAAGATTTCCATCAATACAGCAACCTACTGGCAGAAATCTAATAGATGTATGAATCAAAGCTATATGACATCATTAATAATCACATCAACAAAATTAGTAAAGGGGATAAGGCACCTTTGTGTGTGTGTGTGTTTTTGTTTGTGTGTGTGTGTCTGTGTGTGTGTGTGTGTGTTTGTAAGGGAGAGACCTTGTGTGTGTTTGTAAGGGAGTAGTAAGCACTAAAATTGGCTTCTATATTAAACCTTTAGCTCCAATGTTCAGGGATCATTTTGGATGTGGATGTGCAATATTATAGAGGCAGAGGTGGTGGATGACTTCACTAAAACAGTGTTTTCTGAGCACTTCACTGCAGTTGGACACATGAACCCAGCAGTTGTGACAGTATGTGCAAGACCTGTGTAAGCTTAAGCCAGACAGAGTCCCTGCATGGAGCAAGAGGTTGGTCATGATGTGCCAAGTATGAGGAACTACTAGTGATTGATAACTTCCTGAAGAAAGTCAGTTTATTTATGAGTGTTTATTCAACTACAGTGAATATTCATACACCCAAAAATGTATAGGCAGAATTAATTGGAATGGATGGTTTTAAAAAGCAATAGGACTGGAGAGATGGCGCAGGATTTTGGAACACTTGCTGCTCCCACAGAAGATGTTGGTTCAGTTCCCAGTACCAACATGGTAACTCACTATCTTCTGTAACTTCAGTTCTAGAAGACAATTTATACTCCTGGCCACTATGAGAAATGCTCTCATTTTGATTTACATACACACATGCAGATAAAAGGCACCTAGACATAAAAAACCTAAATCTTAAAATGATAATATACAAAGTTGGGTGCTTATGGAATTAGAGCAGTATACAGGAGGAATCAGGAAAGGGAATGAATGTGATAAAAACACAATGTATGGAGTTATCAAACAGTTAAAAGATATATTTAAAGACATTTTATACAATGATCACAGATAAACTGAGTTTACTCAAAGAACATTAATTTTGTAGCCTGTTGGAAGATCAATGAAAAGAATACCTCAATTTAGAACTGTATACATGGGGATTCAGAGAGAATAGTAAGCCCTAGAAAGTTGAAGTTAATGAAGTCATTAATAAAGATTTATTTTATTTTTTAGTTTTGTATATGCCTATGCGATGTTTGTGAGATTGCATGTCTGTGTGGTTATATTTGCAAAGGAGAGAGGAGGATGTCAGTTACTCTGAATCTGGAGTTATAGAAAATCATGACCTACACAGGGGTGTGAGTGTGGGGAACCAGACTCTACTCCTCTAAAAATGCAGCCAGTACTATAGATCACTGAGCCTTCTCTCCAGCTCTTAATGGTATCACTTTTAAAAGAAAGATATGAGCAACTTTATTGAACAAGTAAAAGTAGAAATTAACACAAATTCAAAATTTTGAATGAAATGAATAGATTTACAAAGGGGAATGAAGGGATTGTTTTATGGCTCAAGGTATAAAAGTGTCTATCATATAAGCCTTATGAGGAGATCTCATTTTCTGTAACCTGAATAAATAGAAGGAAATAATTGACTTCACAAAGTTGCCCTCAAGTCATCACTGATGTTCTGTGACATGTGTGTATCCACACAGACACTATGCACACATACAACCCAGATAATAATAAAGAAAATATCATTAAAGGAAAAAAGAAATAGGAAACTGGATTCAATCTATAAATACCCCAGAAGACAGACTTAATGAGAAATAATGTAGATACCATTGGCATGTGTGTATGCATTTAAACTTTGTCCTAATTGTTAATTGATGATATAGAAGGATAATGTATATTGTGGGCAGCACCATTCCTTACTTAGTGGGTTCATGAGAAGTATAAATGGAGGAAAAATCTAAATGAAGTCCAAAAAGCCATGGCCTATACATTTACTCTCTTCTTGTTCATGACTGTGTAAACAAAGAAAGTAAATAAAAATCAGTGAGAGATCTGCTAAGCCAAATATAAAGGAAGGCATCTCAGAAAAAGAGACTCATTAACAATTCTAAAGGGAAGGAAGTCTGGAAATCAGTATTTCAAGTTCTAAAGAGTTAACCATTTACATGTCAGAGTAGTATATCTAGCATTGCTACTTATCATAACTGATGGAGAAATTAAAAAAGTATTTTTTCCAATTTCCTCCTCCTCCTATTCTGCTCATACAGATTCAGCTTGAACCCCATCTTCCTCTACTTGCTTTTCTTCCACTTGGAGAGCCCTTGCTTCTCTCCTTTTGGCCACACTTGTCTGCACTTTAGAGGCTCAGGATTGTCTTTGCTGCCTTCTTGCAAGTGTTCTGCATCATTATCTACATCTTTTCTACAAAGCTCAGTGTTTTTGAAGAAATGATTGTCTTTTCCTTCGTCTTCCTCTGTCTGTCTTTTCTTCCCTGGCTGATGTTGGAATGCTTTCCTCAGAACTGGCTTCCTGTCCCCCTCCTCCACTGGGATCCCACAGGTAGGGTCCAGCTGCAGCATTTGTCTCTCCTCATCTGAGTTGTCAAAGGGCTCATTTAGCACTTCTGTCCTCTTGGAAATGGTCTCAGTGGTTACACTGCTGTTGATCCTCCTGCATTTATGACCTCTTTTCTTCTTTACTACAAAAGTCCTCTTTCTTTTAATGGAAACTAACTATGGCTTAGTCAACCGTGCAGGAGCTGTCTGAATGCTCTCCTCCTCTTACTCATCTTCTTCCTCTTCCTTGTCATCTTCTATCTCCTCTTCCTCTTCCTCACTGCTCTCTTTGGACAACTCTAACAACTGTCCTCTCTCCCCGGCCACTGGTCGCCTCTCTGGAGAATGCAGGTATTTACTCTTTTTATTGTACTTTTGCAGATGATTGCCTACTGGTATCTCTAGACAACAGGATCTGTTTCTCTTCTTCTCCCAGAAGCTGGCTTATCCATTAGTCGTTCAGTCTCCTCTTCCACAGAAACCACAGCATTAGAAATTAAAATTGGACTCCATCTTAGATTCTCTGGATCAAGTACATTTGGTCGGGAACAGTTCTTCAGCTTTTCCATGTGGCTCAATATCAACTTTTCCCTTCTAATGATGACAAACCTGCCATCTGTCCATCAATCATATGGAGGTGCTGCATAGTGGTGGCAATGACATGTGGGCACATACCTGTGGCTCTGCTAATGACCTTGATGCTGATGTGCGTCTCGTGGTGGTGGTAGAGGTATTCCAAGATGACACTTTTCTAGTAGGCCAGGTAGGAGAGCCAGCCCAGGTCAGAGAGTGGCTTTTCGGGAGACCCTGCTTGGCCTTCTCTTCAAGAAAGCAAATAGCTGAAATCAACGAGAAAGCGTCTAAATCCTTGCCTTTGGTGCTGGGGCATGATTATTATGCAGGCCACATTATACTTCTGTTGGCAGAGATTTTCCTTGGAGAAGTATCCAACCACATGACAGCCTTTTTCATCATTTTTTGTAAGGACATTAACAAGGAATGGCTCAACAACATAATACAATGTGGTCCAGGAATTGCTTGGCTAACAAGCAAAGGTTTTGGCAATACATATTACTCATATTCCCATCAACCTCAAATACTGAATGGTCTTTCGTTCAGTAAATCTCATTTGCTGGAGAACAAAACCATCCACACTTCTTTGAGTGTCGTAGCAAAATATTTTCACTCTTCATATATTTAAGACAGAATTTACACAGGTAAAACTTTGGTAATCTTGCATATTCCAGTGGGTAAGGCAAGGAGTACAAGGTTTGGGTTTCATATTTTCTGAACTCTATTACTGAGGGGTAGTGACCACAGTCTTCCACTCCACTTTCACACTCTATTTTCCCCCAAGACAGTCCTGGGCCTGCTTAAAAATTTCCAGATCCTCTTCAGTCGGGATATCCTTGTTTCCCATCAGACTTACATCTGTACTTTCTTTTTTGATGCTTATTTTAATTTCAGTATCAGGTGACCCCATTCCTGTGAATGCACTCATGGATACTTCATCACTGGTTACAGACCTTTTGTCATTCTGGAAAGTGGTGGGTCACAACACTCCATATGGTATCCTCTATCACAGGAATAACAAAAAGAGCATATTATCTGCATTTGTGCCCTGGACTTGACATGTGCTGCATGTCCCGCACTCAATGCACTGCCACCTCAAGGCCTTAACATTTGTGGTTAATTCAGGACAAAACTTCAGACAGGATGGGTATCCACTGTTGCCACAATCAGCACAAGAAACAAGTTCTTCTGGTTTCTTTTCACAATTTGACTCTTTAGTCCTCAAACAGAAGCAACATATTGGAATGGGATCAGCACAGGGTTTCTTAGTTAGGATTTTACTGCTGTGAACAGAAACCATGACTAAGGCAACTCCTATAAGAAGAGCAGTTAATTGGGGCTGTATCACAGGTTCAGAGGTTCAGTCCATTATCATCAAGGCAGGAATATGGAAGTATTTATGTAAGCATGGTGCAGGAAGAAGTGAGAATTCCTCACCTTCAACTCAAAATGGACTTTCAAACTAAAGTTCTCAAAAAAGATAAGGAGGGACACTTCTTATTCATCAAACGTAAAATTTACAAGATGAACTCTAAATTATAAACATCTATGTTCCAAATGTAAGGGCATCCACATTCATTAAAGAAACTTCGCTAAAACTCAAAGCACACATTATACCTTTCACAATAATAGTGGGACACTTCAACACCCCACTCTCATCAAAGGACAGTTCCTGAAAACAGAAACTAAACATATACACAGTGAAATTAACATAAGTTATGAAACAAATGGATTTAACTGCTATCTATACACACTTCATCCAAAAATAAAAGGATATACCTTCTTTTCAACATGTCATGCTACCTTCTCCAAAATTGACCATATAATCAGTCACAAAACAGGCCTAAGCAGATACAAAAAATATAGAATGAATTCCACACACTCTATCAGATCTCCATGGACTAAGGCTGATCTTCAATATCAACATAAATAATAGAAAACCCACATACACATGGAAGCTGAAGAACACTCTATGGGATGATAACTTGGTCAAGGGAGAAATAACGGAAGAAATTAAAGACTATTTAGATTTTAATGAAAATGAAGCCACAACATACCCAAACTTATAGGACACATTGAAAGCAGTCCTACAAGGAAAAGTCATAGCTCTGAGTTTCTCCAAAAAGAAGCTGAAATGAGCATACACTAGCAGCTCAACTGCATACCTAAAAGCTATAGAAATAAAGGAAGCAAAATCACCCAAGAGGAGTGAGTGGAAGGAAATAATCAAACTTATGGCTGAAATCAACCAAGTGGAAACAAAAAGAACTATACAAAGAATTATCCAAATCAAGAGCTGGTTCTTTGAGAAAATCAACAGGATACATAAACCCTTAGCTAGACTAATTAATTGGCACAGGGAAAGTATCCTAATTAACAAAATCAGAAATGAAAAGGGAGATATAACAACAGAATCTGAGGCAATCCAAAAAATCCTCAGATCCTACAACAAAAGTCTATACTCAACAAAACTGGAAAACCTGGATGAAATGGACAATTTCCTAGACAGATGCCAGGTACCAAAGTTAAATCAGGTTCAGATTAATGACCTAAACAATCCCATTTCTCCTAAAGAAATAGAAGCAGTCATTAATAGTCTCCCAAACAAAAACAAAAGCCCAGGACCAGATGGGTTTAGTGCAGAGTTCTATCAGAACTTTAAAGAAGACCTAATTCCAACTCTCCTCAAATTATGCCACAAAATAGAAACAGAAGGTACTCTACCCAGTAAATTCTATAAAGCCAGAATTACTTTGATACCCAAACCAAATAAAGTCCCAACAAAGAAAGAGAACTTTAGACCAATTTCCCTTATGAATATCCATGCAAAATTAATAAAATTCTAGCAAACCGAATCCAAGAAAACATCATAACCATCATCCTTCATGATCAAGTAGGCTTCATCCCAGGGATGCAAGGATGGTTCAATATACAGAAATCTGTCAACATAATCCCCTATATAAAAAAATTAAAAAAAATATGATCATCTAATTGAATGCTCAGAAAACATTTGACAAAGTCTAAAACCCCTTAATGATAAGTCTTGGAAAGATCAGGAATTCAAGGCCCATACCTTAACATACTAAAAGCAATATACAGCAAACCAGTAGCCACAATCAAACTAAATGTTGAGAAACTGTAAGCAATCCCACTAAAATCAGGTATTAAGCAATGCTGCCCACTCTTTCCCTACCTGTTCAATATAGTACTTGAAGTCTATCTAGAGCAATTAGACAACAAATGGAGATCAAAGGAATATAAATGGAAAAGAAGGTGTCAAAATATCACTATTTGTAGATGATATGATAGTATATATAAATGACCCTAAAAATTCCACCAGAGAACTCTTAAACCTGATAAACAACTTCAGTGCAGTAACTGGACATGAAATTAACTCAAACAAATCAGTGGTCTCTCTCTAGACAAAGGATAAACAGGCTGAGAAAAAAATTAGGGAAATAACACCCTTCAAAATAGTCAGAAATAGTATAAAATACCTTGGTGTGATTTTATCTAAAGAAGTGAAAGATCTGTAGGATAAGAACTTCAAGTCTCTGAAGAAAGAAATCAATGAAAATCACAGAAGATGGAATCATTTCCCATGCTCATGGATTGGCACGCTTAATATAGTGAAAATGGCTATCTTGCCAAAAGCAATCTACAGGTTAAATGCAATCCCCATCAAAATTCCAACTCAATTCTTCACCCAGTTAGAAAGGGCAATTTTCAAATTCATCTGGAATAACAAAAATTCTAGGTTAGCCAATACTATTCTCAATAATAAAAAAAACCTCTTGTGGAATCACAATCCCTGACTTCATCTTTACTACAAAGCAACTGTGATTAAAAACTGCATGGTACTGGTACAGTGATAGAGAGGTAGATCAATGGAACAGAATTGAAGTCTCAGAGATGAACCCACACAACTATGGTCACTTGATCTTTGACAAGAGAGCAAAAACATCAAGTGGAAAGGAAACAGCATCTACAAAAAATGGTGTTGGCTCAACTGGTGGTTAGCATGTAGAATAATGCTAATTGACCCATTCTTGTCTCATTGTACAAAGCTTAAGTTTAAGTGGATCAATGAGCTCCACATAAAACCAGAGACACTGAAATTTATAGAGGAGAAATTGGGGATGAGCCTTGAAGATATGGGCACAGGGAAAAGATTCTTGAACAGAACACCAATGGATTGTGCTGTATTATCAAGAATTAACATATTTGGCCTCATAAAATTGCAAAGCTTCTGTAAGGCAGAGGACACTCTCAATAAAGCCAAAAGGCAACCAATAAATTGGGAAAAGATCTGCACCAATCCTAAAGCAGATGGGGGCTAATATCCAATATATATAAGGAACTCAAGAAGTTTTACTACCTCTCCTTTCTACTTTCATATTCCTTTTCTTAGTGTGTGTGTGTGTGTGTGTGTGTGTGTCTGTGTGTGTCTGTGTGTGCATGTGTGTGTGTGTGTTTGTTACTGGAATAAAGGAAAGGAGTCATTTTTATTAACATGGGTACCTTATCAATAGCTAATCTACTTAAAAAATAACCTCCCTCCATCAGAAGCCACTAACATGATATAGAGGCTGGAAAGAGGACAATCTCATGAGCCCTGCCCCTATCTACTAATAATTGCCTATAAATCCTCAAGAAATGGGTAAGGGGTTTGTGAGCACCTCCTCTCTCCTTGATAGGATATTGAAGGGATCACCTTTTGGAAGTTTTGAGCAGTAATCACAGATAATATGAGTCCAAGAGTGCTGTGGCCAAATCATATCTACAAATCAATGTTCCACATCATTCTATCCCATCTTTAGGTTCTTATATCATACCTTCTTCCGTGATGTTTCCTAAATTTATACTATGGGCTATAGATGTCTCATTTATGGTGAGCACTAAAAGGGTACTTATTCTCAG
Organism: Mus caroli; assembly: GCF_978045245.1. Lineage (NCBI taxonomy): Eukaryota > Metazoa > Chordata > Mammalia > Rodentia > Muridae > Mus > Mus caroli. Next base: position 130,397,920 of record NW_028227263.1, on the reverse strand, counting down.
CACTTTGGCTAGTTTTGAGTTTTGGCTAGTCTGAAATTACCATTGCCTATTACAAGAAGCATTTTTACATCAAGGTGATGGTAGAGATATGTTAGCAGAAAATCATGGTTATTTAGAAGACAAGTTGATGTTCACATCATATATATTTACCAGAATAACAATGACAGCTTCAACACTATGATCTATTCCCTCCAAAATGTGGATATTTAACCATGTTGAATAAACATGATGTGAAATCTTCTCAATGAAAATAAAAAAAAAGGACTGTTTAACCCCAGAACACAATAGCTATTATTAAGCATATGTTGTGAAGATGGTTGAAGTATAGATGACAGTGTCCACAGCTGAGTAAGTGTTAATGACAATCTCCTAATAACATCCTGACTGACACTGTGAGGGCTATTCAGCAGGAAGGCACAGTGCAGCTGACTCCCAGCATTCTTCCTTCATGTCCCATGACAAGCACATAAGGATGTCTGTAGCAATAGTGTCTTACCAACTACTTTTTGATGGGCAGCTGACAACAGTGACAATTGCTCATATTATTTGAATCCTCGGGCATTTTCCAGGCAAAAACTCCTAGGGAGGGATGTCTTCCAACACCAGCAATGGAGCTTTCATTTAACAAGCTATGACTTCTACAGGCAGTTTTTTCTACCTGTATAAGGTATCTTGACTAGTATATTAATGAGCTTCCAAACATGTGAGTTTCCATAAGGCATTTTCATATATTCTTGTTTTGATTAATTATATCCTTCATCTTACAACCCTATCTTTGCATATACCACCCCACTCTTATATTCATTCCTTCACTCTCATATTAAAGTATTTGGGAATGTCTCTTTCTTGTTCTTCTAATGTCTCCTTGCTGATTTCTGTCCTTTATATGCACTTTGATTTAAACACAATAAGAAGTTATGTAGGATACTCTTATGACTAACAACAAATACTATTTGTCTATCTGTGCCTAGGTTACCTCATTAAGTATATTTTCCAATTGTATCTACTTTCCAAAGAAACTCAAGTGTTATTTTTATACCTGAATGAAATTTCATTCTGTAGTGTACACACATCACAATTTCATTATCTGTTTTTCAGTTGATGGGCACATAGGCTGAACCTGGCTATACTGGTTGGGTAGAGTTGAAATGAGCACAGATGTTCAACTACCTATTAGTAGTATATATCTACGTATGTAGGAATATATACCTAACTACACAATAGCATATACCTAAGGATGTAGTATTATATATCTAAGTATATAGTAGTGTGCACTTAGGTGTGCTTCTAAGTCTGCAGTATTATATACCTAATTGCATGGCAATATATACCTAGATATATAGTAGTATACATCTAAGTAGTATGGGTATGTACTTAATATTGGACAGATGGGTTACATGAAAATATGTTTTTAGCTTTCAGAGTGAACTCCATAGTGATTTCAATAGTGATGGTACAAGTGTGAACTACCACCAGTGTTTCTCTTTCCCCACATTTTCTATTTACTTTTAAAAATAAGTTCTTATAAAATTTTTAAGCATTTTAAGGTTATTATACAGAAACTTCAAACAGAGGAATAGGTACAGAAAATGTGGTACATTTACAGAATGGAGTACTATGCAGTATTAAAGAAATGAATTTATAAAATTCTTAGATAAATGGATGGATCCAGAGGATGTCATCCTAAGTGAGGTATCCCAATCACAAAGGAACACACATGATATGCACTCACTGATAAGTGGATATTACCCATAAGTTTAGAATCCTTCTTAGAAGGTGAACAATATACCCATGGAAGAAGTTACAGAGGCAAAGTTCAGAACAGAGCCTGAAGGAACAACAATCTAGAGACTGCCCCACTTGGGGATCCATCCCATAAACAACCACCAAACCCAGACACTGTGTTAGATGCCAACAAGAGCTTGCTGTCAGAAGCATGATGTAGTTGTCTCCTGAGGGGTTTTTCCAGTTCCTGGAAAATACAGAATTGGATGCTCACAATCAGCCATTGGATGGAGCACAAGATCCCTAATGAAGGAACTAGAGAAAGTATCCAAGAATCTTAAGGGGTTTGAAGCCCCATAAGAGGAACATCAATATGAACTAACCAGTACCCCCAGAGCTCCTTGGAACTAAACCCCCAATCAAAGAAAACAAATGGTAGAACTTGTGGCTCTAGATGTTTATTTAGCAGAGGATAGCCTAGTCAATCATCAATGGGAGGAGAAGCAGGCCCATGGTCATGTGAAGGTTCTATGCCCCGGTATAGGGGAATGCCAGGAACTGGAATAGGAGTGGGTGGGTTGGGGAGTAGGGGAGGTTCAAGGGGATAGGGGAGTTTTAGAGGGGAAACTATGAAAGAGATAACATTTTGAAATGTAAATATAGATAATATCCAATAAAAAAGAATTGGCATAAAAGAATATTTGAACCTTCACATTAAATATTACAATTTCAACATCACCTCAATTTACTGCCCCTACCAAAAGCAAAACTGTGTTAACAGACTTAGAACTAAAACAATAATTAGCCATGCATTCTCTTTCAACACTTTTTCAAATTACCTGCAACAAATCCTTTCTCATCCCTTTATATTTATGCTTTCTTTTATTTTCCCAAGGCTTCATAAATATTTTGTCTTTTAACAATGTCCATTCTGACTGGAGTAAGATGAGCTCACAAAGTAGATTTTATTTGCATTTCCATGATGGCTAATAATGCTGAATGGTTAAAAAATTGGAGATGAGGAATTGTTTTTCTTGTTTTGGTAGCACTATTAGGTTCCATGATACAGGTTTTGCTCAGTTTTTTTTCCTGGATTTTGAATTTTTAAAAATCTTTTAGACTCTAGACAACCACAGACCATGAACATGTAGATTGCACAGGTTTTCATCCATTCTGTAGCCTGCATCTTCACATGACAAATGAGTTATACTGGTTAATGGAATTCTTTTCTTTGAGTAAGGTCCTACTTGTCCATTATTTGCCCTGTTGTCTGAGTGGGATGAGTCCTATTTAGCTAGTACTTACCTGTACCTTTTCCTTTAGCAGTTTCATAGATTTGAGTCTTCTGTTGAGGTTCTTGATCCACTTGATATTGGTGTGTGTCTGTCAGGCTGTGTCTGTTGGTCTGACTATGTGTGTCACTGTTTATATGTTTGAGGGATGAGGGATTATATGCCCCAGTACAGGGGAATGCCAGGGCCAGGAAAGCAGGAGTGGGTGGGTTGGGGAGCAGGAAGGGGTAGGGTATAAGGGACTTTCAGAGAAATGTAGGAAATGGGATAGCATTTGAAATGTAAATGAAGAAAATATCTAATAAAAAATAAAATGAAAAGGAAGAAATAAACTCACTCTTCTACATAGAGCAATCCAGTTACCAAAGCACCATTTACTTGAGAACTTGTCTTTCTTAAATGTATTTTTTTTTATTTTGCCAAACATAAAGAGCCATCAGTTGTATTAACATATTGTCTTCTTTTTCTACTCCATTAATCTCTATGCCTGTTTTTGTAACAGTCCAATGCTGTCTTTAATTAATATCTCTGTAGTATAACTTGAAATAAGGTACTGTTTTTTCCAAAATCAGTTTGATTATGTGAGTGATTGTTTTTATTTGCTTTCATATGAATATATTACTGAATTTGTTTTTTGGAAATTTCATACATGTATAAATTACATTCTAATTATTGATAGCATTCACGCTCTCCAATCTCACTCTCTCTTTATTAACCTCCATTCCCTATAGTTCTTTTTTAAAACACTCATATCTCTTTATTCATGACCCATTAGTATGACCATGAATAGGATTTTCTGTGAAACTGTGGAGTTGAACTACCCATTGAAACCTAGTAGGAACCTCAGTTGGTATACAACTGAAGACAGTGGCTTCCTATGACCCAGAATCCCTCAGTATCTGGCACTTCAGCAGGGATTAGTGATGTTCCATGAGTCTCCTCCCCAACCTATGACTAATTATTGATGAATGCCAGTCTTGTGCAGACCCATTGCAAGCAGCTTCAGATGATATTACTTGCTGCATTTACTCTGACATGCTCACAAGCCAGCATTTTATAACACTTCTCTCTTTACCTTCAGCTCCTACATTAATTCCAACATCTCCTCTGCAATAATCTCTGAGCATGAGAGGTGGTTGTATAATGTACCATGTAGGAATGAACATCTTACCATTCTGTATGAATTCAAGTTTTTTTTTTTATTCTGTGGATAATGACATTGAAATTTTGACTGGGATTGTGTTGGATCTGTACATTGTTTTTGGAGGAATGACAATTTTTTGTAACACTAAGTCTCCTAGCCTTAGAGAAGGAGACTACTTTCCACTGCCTAGTGTCTGCCTCACCATGTTAAAACTTATGTCACCTCTTTCTTGTATTAATTTGTTTTCTACTGCTGTGACAAAACACAATGAACAGGGCAACCTATAGAAGGAATACTTGTTTGGGGCTTATGGATCTAGAGAGACAAGGGTATATCATCATTACTATGGTTAGAAGTATGACACCATCCAAGTAGACAGAGTATTGGAGCAGCAATTTACATCTCACATGTGAATCCATAAGCCGGAGGGAGAGAGATCACTCAAAACGGTGCCAGTTTTGAAACTTTAAATCTCACCTCCAGTGACATATTTCCTCAAGCAAGTTCACAGCTCATAATCCTCACAAAATATTCACCACTTTGGCATTACATATTCAAATGCCTGAAATATAGAGGGGACATCTCTTTCAAGCAAGCAAACTGTGATATATTTATTCTGGAATATTTCCTTTTGTCTTTCTTTTTATTAGATATTTTCTTTACTTACCTTTCAAAAGTCATCACCTTTCCTGGTAACCTCCCCCTCCCCGGAAATCCCCTTATACCATCCCCTCTCACACTGGTTTATAAAGTTGTTCTCCCACACACCCACCCCTACCTCCCCACAGTGCCATTGAACACTAGGGCATTGAGCCTTCACTGGACAAAGGGCCTCTCCTCCCACTAATGCCCAACAAGGGCATCCTCTGCTGCATATGTGGCTGGAGCTATGAGTCCCTCCATGTGTACACTTTGGTTGATGGTTTAGGCCCTGGGAGCTCTGGGGATCTGGTTGGTAGATATTGTTGTTCTTCCTGTGGAATATTAAACCCCTTTAGCTACTTCATTCTTTGATCAAGCTACTCCATTGGGAACCCAGTGTTCCTTCCAATGGTTGGCTGCAAGCATCTGCCTCTGTATTTGTCAGGCATGGCAGAGCCTCTCAGGAGATAGATATAGCAGGCTGAAGTCTAAGTGGATCAAAGAACTCCACATAAAACCAGAGACACTGAAACTTACAGAGGAGGAAGTGGTGGAGAGCCTCGAAGATATGGGCACAGGGGAAAGATTCCTGAACAGAACACCAATCGCTTGTCAAGAATAGAGAATTGGGACCTCATAAAATGCAAAGGACACTGAAAATAAGACCAAAACAACCAAGAGAGAGGAAAAGATCTTTATCAATCCTAAAGGGGAAACGGGACTAATATCCAATAAATATAAAGAATACAAGAAGTTGGACTCCAGAAAACTATGCAACCTCATTTAAAAATGGTGTACAAAGCTAAACAAAGAATTCTCAACTGAGGAGTACTAAATGGCTGAGAAACAACTGAAAAATGTTCAATGTCTTTAATAATCAGGGAAATATATACGAGTCAAAACAACCCCATGATTCCACCTCACACCAGTCAGAATAGCTATGATCAAAAACTCAGGTGGTGGCAGATGCTGGAGATGATGTGGAGAAAGAGGAACACTCCTCCATTGCTGGTGGGATTACAAGCTGGTATAACCACTTTGGAAATCAGTTTGGCAGTTCCTCAGAAAATTGGACTTAGTACTACCCGAAGATCCTGCAATACCACTCCTGAGCATATATCCAGAAGATGCTCCAACATGTAGTAAGGACACATGCTCCACTATGTTCATAGCAGCCTTGTTTATAATAGCCAGAAGCTGAAAAGACCCTAGATGGCCTTTAACAGAGGAATGGATACAGAAAATATGGTACAGTCACAGAATGGAGTGCTATGCAGCTATTAAAAACAATGACTTCATGAAATTTCTAGACAAATGGATCGATCAGGAGGATATCATGTAACCCAATCACAAAAGAACACACATGTTATGCACTCACTGGTAAGTGGATATTAGCCCAGAATCTCAGAATCCTTTTTTGAAAGTGGAACCAATTACCCATTAAAGGAGTTACAGAAACAAAGTTCATAGTAGAGCCTGAAGAAATGACCATCCAGAGACTCTCCAACACGGGGATCCATCCTATAAACAACCACCAAACCCAGACATGAGGCAGATACAAACAAGAGCTGGCTGACAGGAGCCTGATATAGCTGTCTCTTGTGAGGCTCTGTTAGAGCCTGGCAAATACTGAAGTGGATGCTCATAATCATCCATTGGATGGAGCACAAAGTCCACAATACAGGAGCTAGAGAAAGTACCCAAGGAGCTGAAGGGGTGAAGCCCCATCGAAGCAACATCAATATGAACTAACCAGTACCCCCAGAGCTCCTTGGAACTAAACCCCCAATCAAAGAAAACACATTATGGAACTTGTGTCTCTAGATGTATGTGTAGCACAGGATGGCCTAGTCAGTCATCAATGGGAGGAGAGACCCTTGGTCCTGTGAAGACTCTATGCCCCAGTATAGGGGAATTTCAGCACCAGGAATGAGAGTTTGTGGGATATCTTGTAGGCAGGGTGAAGGGATAGGGGATTTTCAGAGGGGAAACTAGGAAACATTGGAAATTTAAATAAAGAACACATATCATAAAAAAGTAAAAAATAACATCACTGCTAGTCTTTTTTTAAATGAACAAGATATTGTTCATACTGTGGTGCAAACCCACAATAAGAACAATTTTTGGACATTGGAGGTCTTTGTAATAAGGCTGTACTTCAATGTTCCTCACATAACGAAAGGTTATACCTCCATATTAGCTAAGCTAAGAGTTGAAAATTCAGTTGTGCTAAGGAATGAATTGTAGGCATGATTTTTCGATACAGATTTCCTGCTATGGTCAAAGCTATTTGACTTGAGTGATTGTCTTCATTCTTAGCCCACAAGGAGCAGGTTACACTCATTTAAGTAATGGTGTGTGTATTAAGATGGTCTATCGATGAAGTCATTCATGAACGGTTTCAATGTAGAATGGTTCTGCTTGGAGGGTGGCACAGATATACTGTGAGGTTATGATACTGGTTCCTTTGCTGTGATGATTTTGAAAAGCATACATCTCAGAATAAGAACTTATACGACCCTTTTCTTAAAAATGGATACAATAATTATAAGTATTCAAGCAAAGCATTTCGTCTCAATCTTTGCTGTTCTCCTATAAGCCATCTTTCAAATTAGTTGTCTATTTCTTTTGGCTGCATAAATAATTTTGAAATATGTAACCTGTTCTGAAAATCATAGTGTAGTAAAAAAAAAAAAAAAAAAAAAAAAACACAAACAACCGTGCTAATAGAGAGATTCAGATAGGAGAAGCACATGGAAAGATACAGTCATGTACAAACAAGCAGAAAGTTTATATGGATTGTATAATTTTAGACCTATTTCTCCAATTACCAAACTAGAGAGGCCACTGGATTTAAGCTTACAAATTTCTTATTTATATTTTTTAATTTCAATCAATTAGGATATGTTGGTAATATTAATTTTCAAATTAAGAGATATTAATGAAAAGTGATTGTTACTTCCTGTTATTTTTGTTGTTAGAGGTGGAATTATGTTTGTGTGTGTTTGTTGAAACATTGCTTTCTTGCTTCTTTGAGGGTGTAGTTTCACTCCTTGTATTGGTGTTTTCTGTTATCATTTGTAGGGCTTGATTTATGGAAAGATATTGTATAAATTTGATTTTGTCATGGAATATCTTGTTTTCTCTGTCTATGGCATTTGTGTTTTCTTATGGTCTGTATGACATCTGCCTAGGATTTTCTAGCTTTCATAGTCTTTGGTGAGAAGTGTGGTGTAATTCTGATAGGCCTGCTTGATATGTTTCTTGACCTTTTTTCATTAATGCTTTTAAAATTTTTTGTTTAGTGCATTTGCTGTTTTGATTATTATGTGATGGGAGGGAGATATTTCTTTTCTAGTCCAGTCTATTTTGAATTCTGTAGGTTTCTTGTATGTTCATGGGCATCTCTTACTTTAGGTTAGGGAAGTTTTCTTATATAATTTTGTTTAAGATATTAACTGGACCTTTAATTTGTGAATCTTCACTCTCTTCTATACATATATTCCTTAGGCTTGGTCTTCTCATTGTGTCCTGTATTTCCTGGATGTTTTGGATTAGGAGCTTTTTTGCATTTTGTATTTTCTTTCACTGTCATGTCAATGTTTTCTATAGTATCTGCTGCACCTGAGATTCTCTCTTCTATCTCTTGTATTCTCTTGGTGATGACTCTTGATTTTTTTCCCTAGGTTTTTGAACTTCAGGGTTGTCTCCCTTTCTGATTTCTTTATTGTTTCTTGTTCCATTTTTAGATTCTGGATGGTTTTGTTACTTTCATTTGGCTGTATCATTATGTTTTCCTGATAATTCTTTAAGGGATTTTTGTGTTTCCTCATTAACGGCTTCAAGGTGCTTACATGTGTTCTCCTGTATTTCTTGTAAGGGAGTTATTTACATCCTTTATTAAATAATCATCATGAGAAATGATTTTGGATCTGAATCTTGCCTTTCTAGTGTGTTGGGGGTATTGAGGACTTGCTATGGTGGGAGAATTGGGTTCTGATGATGCCATGTAACCTTATTTTCTGTTGATTGTGTTCTTAAGCTTGCTTCCAGTCATATGTTTATCTCTAGTGCTACCTGCTCTGAATATGCCTGACTGGATCCCATCCTTCCTGTGATCCTCGTTGTGTCAGAACTTCTCAAAGTCTAGCTGTATCAGTGACCCTGTTTTTCTGGAATCCTGTAATCCTGAGGTCCTGGGTGTATCTGAGTTTCTGAAAGTGAAGCTCCCTCTGGGAACCTGAGATACTGGTGTGACCAAGCTCCTGTGATCCTGTGATCCTGTGATCCTGTGATCCTGTGATCCTGTGATCCTGTGATCCTGTGATCCTGTGATCCTGTGATCCTGGGTATGTTACACTGCCTGGGAGTAGAGATCCCTCTGGGTGTTGTGGGGTTGGCTGCATAGTTTATGCCCAAGATCTGTTAGGTCACTGGCCCAGACAGACTGGAAAGAGGCCAAGCCACTGATCTGGAAGACTTCCTGCCTGCCTAGTTCCTGCTGGTCCCAGATACTCCCGGTGTTGTGACATATGTTGTGTCCTTCTCACTTCTGATTCTATGATCCTGTATGTGTTAGAACATTTGGGAGCAGAGATGCCTCTGGGCATTGTGGGGCTGGCTTCAGAGTTTGCACCCAAAGTCTTCTCAGGGCACCATCCCAGAAAGTTAATGTCAATTCTTTAAACAAATGACATAGGCTATGAGATTGCTTCAAAAATTGAGAAGAATATATTTGCTGTATGTTATCATAATAGATAGATGGGAACTAATAATGAAATGATTAAACAAAGTGTTTCAGGCCAATGTAACTACTAAAAGCAAATATTGCTGATGTAATGTACAAAATCATAGTTGACTTGAATCAATTCTGGTGAGAAATGATAAACATCACTTTATATTAATTAAAGGAATAATACATGGAGAGGACAGTACAGTTGTAATTACAGGTCCAACTAGTTCCACACGGAATATACTACTAGATATACAGTAACAAACAGTAGTCTCAATCTGAATGGTTAACACATCATCTTATTAAAAAATAAACAATATTAAATGATGTCCCAGATAAAGCAGGCTTAACCAACATCTATAGAACACTAAATCAAAACAGTGCAGAATACACAATGTTCTCAGCAGCCTATGGAGCTATCACTCAAATATATATATGAAGAAATTATTATCCAATATAAATTAAAATAATTTCTTATATTCTACTTAGCAACAATAAAATGGTTACAAGTAAATGAAAAGAGAATCTCCCGAATGCAAACTAACTCATGGAGATTTAACAACTCACAAGTGAATGTTAAAGAAGTTGAGAAAAAAAGGAACCATATAATCAAATGAAGGTGAAAACATAACAGCATTTAACATGTGGAATAAAATGAAAGCAGCACTAAGAGGGATATTTAAAGTTCAAATTTCCTCCATTAACCAATCAAGATGATTTCTAATACAGTAGTTAATGTTCACCATGGGAATTTGGAAAGAGAACAAAGCAAACACCAAACTTAGTAGCTGGAAAGATATCAGGGACCTCAGTGTAGAAATTAAAGAAGGAAAGAGCAGCAACAAGGAAAACAACGTAGAGAGTTGATGAAGCAGTTTTTTCCTTCAAAATATAACGAGTATTGATCAAATCTTATCTAAGCTCACCAAAAGAAATAGCAAATGCCAAAATTAATAGAGTAAAACACAAAAGGGAAGTCATTATCACAGCACAAATGAAATTAAGAAAATTTTTAGAGTTTACCTTAAAAATCATATATTACTATACTTGAAAACATAAAAGATATGGATGAATTCATATATATATATATATATATATATATGTATATATATATATATGAAAATGAGATAAATATTCCATTTAAAACAACTAATAAGGTACATATGGAGAGAAGGCTCAGCAGTTCAAAGCGTTCCCTGTTCTTCTATAGGACAAGTATCCCGTTTCCAGTACACCTGGAAGTTCACAATGCCCTATTAAGACATAGACACCAGTTTTCCACGTAAGACTGCTTTCATTGTGGCCCATAAGTTTGGGTATGTTGTAGCTTCCTTTTCATTAATCTCTAAAAAGCATTTAATTTCTTTCTTTGTTTCTTCCTTCATCAAGTTATCATTGAGTAGAGTGTTGTTCAGCTTCAACGTTTATGTGGGTTTTCATTTATTATTGTTGTTATTGAAGATCAGCCTTAGTCTCTGGTGATCTGATAGGATGTATGGGATTACTTCAGTATTTTTTTATCTGCTAATCAGCCTTATTTATAATAGCCAGAAACTAGAAAGAACCCAGATATCCCTCAACAGAAGACTGGATACAGAAAATGTGGTACATTTACAGAATGGAGTACTATGCAGCTATTAAAGACAAAGAATTTGATTTTGTATCCCAGGTCCCTCAGAGACCAGTTTGTGCAGGAGATCCTGCAAACTGCAGAAGCAACATAGCTTCTGGGACAGGCCCCCTTCGGGCCTTCATCTGTAGCCAGGAAGCAGTTCTGAGCTCCAGATATCAGTGCTCCTTCCATATCAGAGGAAAGGTGCCTTGAAGAGAGTACTCTGACCACTTAGACTCAGGAAAGAGTTGGCCTTCCAGGAGTGCTAACAGAGGCAAATAGAATCACAGGAGGAACAAGCTACAGCCAGAGACAGAGATTACCTGATGGAAAAATGCAAACATAAGAATCTTACTAATAGGAACCGAGACGGCTCACCATTCTCAGAACCCAGCACACCCACCTCAGCGAGTCCTGGATACCCCCAAAACACCCAAAAAGCAAGATTCGTGTTTAGAATAGTATCTCATGATGCTGGTAGAGGATTTTAAGAAGGAAATTAATAACTCACTTAAAGAAATACAGGAGAATGTGGCTAAAGAGGTAGAAGGCCTTGAAGAGGAAACACAAAAATCCCTTAAAGAATTACAGGAAAACACTCCTAAATGAGTAGAAGTCTTTAAAGAAGAAACACAAAAATCCCTTCCAGAATTACAGGAACACAACCAAAAAGGTGATGGAATTAAACAAAACCATCCAAGATCAAAAGAAGGGAAGTAGAAACAATAAAGAAAACCCAAAGGCAGACAACTCTGGAGATAGAAACCCTAGGAAATAAATCAGGAATCATAGATGATTCATCAGCAACAGAATACAAGAGATGGAAAAGAGAATCTCAGATGCAGAAGACTCCATAGAGAACATGGACAAAACAATCAAAGGAAATGCAAAATGCAGAAAGATCCTAACCCAAAACATTCAGGAAATCTAGGACACAATGAGAAGACCAAACCTATGGATAATAGAAGTAGATGAGAATGAAGATTTTCAACTTAAAGGGCCAGCAAATATCTTCAACAAAATTATAGAAGAAAACTACCTTAACCTAAAGAAAGAAATGCCCTGAACACACAAGATGCCTACAGAACACCAAATAGACTAGACAATAAAAGGAATTCTTCCCAACACATAATAATCAGAACATCAAATGCACTAAAAAATATAGAATATTAAAAGCAGTAATTGGAAAAGGTCAAGTAACATATAAAGGTAGACCTATTAGAATTTTACCAGACTTCTCATCAGAGACTAATAAAGCCAGAAGATCCTGAACAGATATTATACAGACCCTAAGAGAACACAAATACCAGCTCAGGCTACTATACCCAACAAAACTCTCAATAACATAGATGGAGAAATCAAAGTATTCCAAGAGAAAAACAAATTCACGCAATATCTTTCTATGAATCCAGCCCTTCAAAGGACTGAATATTTTGCAGCTTACAGAATACCCACCTCAGGGAAAAAGGCAGATACTACATCATAGTGAAAGGCTGTAAAAAATTTTCCAAGCAAATGGCCTGAAGAAACAAGCTGGAGTAGCTATTCTAATATCGAATAAAATTTACTTCCAACCCAAAGTTATCAAAAAAGACAAGGAGGGGCACTTCATGCTCATCAAAGTTAAAATCTACCAAGATGAACTCTCACTCCTGAATATCTATGCTCCAAATGCAAGGGCAGACACATTCATTAAAGAAACTTGAGCCGGGTATGGTGGCGCACACCTTTAATACCAGCACTTGGGAGGCAGAGGCAGGTGGATTTCTGAGTTCGAGGCCAGCCTGGTCTACCAAGTGAGTTCCAGGACAGCCAGGGCTACATAGATAAACCCTGTCTCAAAAAACCCAAAACAAAATAAAATAAATATATAAAAAAAATAAAAAAAAAATAAAAGAAACTTTAGTAAAGCTCAAAGAATACATTACACCTCACACAATAATTCTGGGAGACTGCAAGACACCACTCTCATCAATGGACAGATCCCTGGAAACAGAAACTAAATAGAGACATATGGAAACTAACAGAAGTTCTGAAAAAATGCATTTAATAGATATATACAGAACATTTTATCATAAAACAAAAAGATATACCTTCTTCTCAGTACCTCATGGTACCTCCTCCAAAATTGACCATATAATCAGGTACAAAACAGGCCTCAACAGATACAAAAATATTGAAATTATCCCATGCATCCTATCACATTAAAATGGACTAAGGCTGATCTTCAAAAACAGCATGAATAATTGAAAGCCTATATTCATGTGGAAACTGAACAACACTCTCCTCAATGATACTTTGGTTAAGGATGAAATAAAGAAAGAAATTAAAGACTTTTTAGAGTTTAATGAAATTGAAGCCACAACTTGCCCAAACTTTTGGGACACAATGAAGGCAGTTCTAAGAGGAAAACTCATAGGCCTGAGTGCCTCCATAAAGAAACTAAAGAAAGCATTCAATAGCAGCCTGACAGCACACTTAGGAGCTCTAGACGGAAAGGAAGGAAATTCACCCAAGAGGAGTAGAAGACAGGAAATAATCAAATTATGGCTGCAATCAACCTAGTGGAAACAAAAAGAACTATTCAAAGAATCAACCAAACCAGAAGCAGGTTCTTTGATAAAATCAACAAGATAGATAAACCCTTAGCCAGAATACCTTGAGGGCACAGGGACAGTATCCTAAGTAACAAAATCAGAAATAAAAAAGAAGACATAACAACAGAACCTGAGGAAATCTAAAACATTATCAGATCCCAGTACAAAAGGCTATGCTCAACAAATCTGGAAAACCTGGATGAAATGGACAATTTCCTAGACAGATACCAGGTACACCTAATTCCAACTCTCCTCCAACTATTCCATAAAATAGAAACAGAAGGTACTCTACACAATTCTAAGAATCTGCAATTACTTTGATACCTAGACCACATAAAGATCCAACAAAGAAATAGAACTTCAAAAACAAATTCCCTTATGAATATCGATGCAAAATACTCAATACTATTCTTACAAACAGAATCCAAGAACACATCAAAACAATCATCCATCATGATCACATAGGCTTCATCCCAGGGATGCAGGGATGGTTCAATATTCGGAAATCCATCAATGTAATCCTCTATATAAACAAACTCAAAGACAAAAACCACATGATAATTTTGTTTGATGCTGAGAAAGTATTTGACAAAATCCAACACCCATTCATGATAAAAGTCATGGAAAGATCAGGAATTCAAGGCCCATAAGTAAACATAATAAAAGAAATATACAGCAAACCATTAGCCAACAACAAACTAAATGGAGAGAAGCTAGAAGCAATCTCACTAAATCAGGGACTAGACAAGGCTGTGTCCGTACCAGTTCAATATAGTACTTGAAGTCCTAGCCAGAGAAATTTACAACAAAAGGAGATCAAGGGGAAACAAATTGGAAAGGAAGAAGTCAAAATATCACTATTGCAGATGATATGATAGTATATATAAGTGACCCTAAAAATTCCACCAGAGAACTCCTAAACCTGATAAACAGTTTCAGTGCAGTAGCTGGATATAAAATTAACTCAAACAAATCAGTGGCCTTTCTCTACACAAAGGATAAACAGGATGAGAAAGAAATTAGGGAAACAACACGCTTCAAAATAGTAAAAAATAATATAAAATATATTGGTGTGACCCTAACTAAGGAGGTGAAAGACCTATATGATAAGAACTTCAAGTCTCTCAAGAAAGAAATTGAAGAAGATCTCATAAGATGAAAATATCTCCCATGCTCATGGATTGGCAGGATTCATCTAGTAAAAATGGCTATCCTGCTGAAAGCAGTCTACAGATTCAATGCAATCTGCATCAAAATTCCAACTCACATCTTCACTGAGTTAGAAAGTACAATTTGCAAATTCATCTGGAATAGTAAAAAACCTAGATAGCAAAAACTATTCTCAACAATAAAAGAACCTCTGGTGGAATCAGCATGCCTGCTTTCAAGCTGTACTACAGAGCAATTGTGATGAAAAGTGCATGGTACTGGTACAACTACAGACAGGTAGATCAATGGAAAAGAATTGAAGACCCAGAAATGAACCCATACACGTATGATCACTTGATCTCTGACAAGGGAGCTAAAACCCTCCAGTTGAAAAAAAGACAGCATTTTTAACAAATGGTGCTGGCACAACTGGCAGTTATCATGTAGAAGAATGCGAATTGATTTAAATTCTTATCTCCTTGCACAAAACTCCAGTCTAAGTGGATCAAAGAACTCCACATAAAACCAGAGACACTAAAATTTATAGAGGAGAAAATGGGAAAAGCCTTAAATATATGGGCACAGGGGAAAACTTCCTGACCAGAACAGCAATGGCTTGTGCTGTAAGTTCGAAAATTGACAAATGGGACCTCATAAAATTGCAAAGCTTTTGTAAGGCAAAAGACAGTGTCAATAAGACAAATAGACCACCAACAGATTGGGAAAGGATTTTTCCAATCCTAAATCTGATAGGGGACTAATATCCAATTTATTCAAAGAGCTCATAAAGCTGGACTCCAAAAAATCAAATAACCCCATTAAAAAATGGGATACAGAGCTTAAAAATGAAATTTTCAACTGAGTAATACCAAATAGTTGAGAAACATTTGAAAAAATATTTAACATTCTTAATCATAAGGCAAATGCAAATTAAAACAACCCTGAGATTACACCTTGCACCAGTCAGAATGGCTAAGATCAAAAATTCATTTGACAGCAGATGATGGTGAGGAAGTGGAGATAGAGGATTACACCTCCATCACTGGTGAGATTGCAAGCTTTTACAACCACTCTGGAATTCAGTCTGTTGGTGCCTAAGAAATTTGGAAATAATACTTCCAGAAGATCCAGCAATATCTCTCCTAGGCATATACCCAGAATATATTCTAACTGATAATAAGGACACATGCTCCACCATGTTCATAGCAGTCTTACTTATATTAGCCAAGAAGCTCGAAAGAACCAATATGTTCCTCAACAGAGGAATGGATACAGAATATGTGGTACATTTACACAATGGAGTACTCTTCAGCAATTAAAAACAATGAATTTAAGAAATACTTAGGCAAATGGACATATCTGGAGGATATCATCCTGAGTGAAGTAACCCAATCAAAAAAAAAAAAAAAAAAAAAAAAAAACCCAAACCAAACCAAAACAAAAAAACTCACTTGATTTGCACTTACTGATAAGTGGATTTTAGCTCAGAAAGGTAGAATACCCAAGATATAATTTGCAAAACACAAGAAAATCAAGAAAAAGAAGACCAAAGCATGAATACTTCATTCCTCCTTAGAATAGGGAACAAAACACCTATGGAAGGAATTAAAAGTTTGGAGCTGAGACCAAAGGATTGACCATTCAGAGACTGCCCCATGCAGGGAACCATCACATAGTCAGCCACCCAACACAGACACTTTTGCATATGTCAGTAAGATTTTGCAGAAAAGACCCTGATCTACCTTTCTCTTGTGTTGCTATGTCAGTGCCTGGCAAATACAGAAGTGGATGCTCACAGTCATTTATTGGATGGAACACAGGGCTCCCAATGGAGGAGCTAGAGAAAGTACCCATAGAGCTGAAGGGGTCTACAACCCTATAGGTGGAACAACAATATGAAGTAACCAGTACCCCCAGAGCTCATGTCTCTAGCTGCATATGTAGCAGAAGATGGCCTAGTTGGCCATCATTGGGAACTGAGGCCCCTTCTTCGTGTAAAGTTTATATGTTCTAGTACAGGGGAACACCAGGGCCAAGAAGTGGGAGTGGGTGGGTAGGTGAGCAGGGTTGGGGGAGGGTATAGGGGAGTTTCGGGATAGCATTTGAAATAAAATTGAAGAAAATATATGATAAAAATTAAAAAATACAATGGATTTATGAAATTTCTAGACAAATGGATGGATCTGGAGGATATCATCTTAGTGAGGTAACCCAATCGCAAAAGAACACACATGATATGAATTCACTGATAAGTGGATATTAGCCCTGAGTCTCAGAATCCTTTTTAGAATGAGGAACAAAATACTCATAGAAGGAGTTAGACAAATTTCGGAGCAGAGGCTGAAGGAACGACCATCCAGAGACTGCCCCAATTGGGGATTCATTCCACAAACCATCACCAAACCCACACACTATGACAGATGCCAATAAGAGCTTTGTGAGAGGAGCCTGATATAGTTTTCTCCTGAGGGATCTTCCAGTTCTAGGCAAATACATAAGTGGATGCTCACAGTCATCCATTGGATGGAGCAAAAGGTCCACAGTGAAGGAGATAATGAAAGTACCCAGGGAGCTGAAAGGGTCTGAAGCCCCATAGGATGAACATTAATATGCACTAAACAATACCCCCAGAATTACTTGGAACTATACCACCAATCAAAGAAAACAGATAGTGGAGATTGTTACTTTAGCTGTATATGTAGCAGAGGATGGCCTAGTTGGTCATCAATGGGAGGAGAGACCCTTGGGCCTGTGAAGGCTCTATGCCCCAGTATAGAGAAATACCAGGACTTGGAATGGGATTCTGTGGGTTGGGGTACAGGGTGAGCAGGGTGGGTCTATGTGATTTTCAGAGGGGAAACTAGGAAAGGAGATGACATTTGAAATGTACATAAAGAAAATATATCATAAAGGATTAAAAAAAATAAAGAGGTAGTTGGAAAAAGGAATAAAATCAGCTAGAATGGAAAAAAAGCAAGAATGGTAAGTGGGCTATTATTGAGATCAAAATCCCTGTATACATGTATGGAAATATCAATAATAAAACACTTATTATACGTGATTAATATATTTTAATAAATATATAAATCAAAACAGTGTATCAAGAATCCCCTACCTCACCTCTGAAAATATTTTAGAGGCAAATAGGAGATTGGTACTTATAATATTTAGAAAAATGCCATTTAAGAAAATGCTGGATGATCAGGCTAATATATAAGATGCATAAGAAGCAATTACAAAAAGACTAAGAAAATTGACAAATGAAAAGCATGGTAGGAAGTAAGCAACATTTGTTATTTTTCTGTTCTGTGATAAAACACCATGATCAAAGGCAACTTAAGGAAGAGAGAGCTTGTTTGTGTCAGGCAGAACGATAGGAAGGGAAACCTGGGATTTCATTTCCTCAACTACATTCAGGAGACAAATGGAGTGTACTGAAATTGGTTTGAGTGTTTGTTCTCTCAAAGCCCACCTTGAATGGAATACTTTTTCCAACCAGTCAGTGCCTCATAAACATTCTGAAAAAGTGCCACCAATTGGAAACCAAGTGTTGAAATATGGGGGCCTATGTGGGCCATTTCATACTCAAATGAGGACCGATGTCAATATCAAGATTAGGTCTGTAAAGACTAGATACTCCAAATGGTGCTTAAATATTATGACACGGGGCAGTGTGTGGCTGTGTCCTGTAATGTGGTGGTGTGTGAGAACAGAAAGACTTCACAATCAGTGTTGAAATGATTATGAGTCCTGGGCCCATAGACTTGTTGAATGTAGAGAGATAAAATGGAGCCTACAGAATATTAAAAGTCTAGAGATGAAGACAAGTTAAGTATCATACATAAAATTGTGGGTTTGAGCTCCAGCATCAAATAAGTAGAGTATAGAGTAGGTGCTTTTAGACTTAGAACTTAAGAGGTATCAGAAGAAGGAACCACACTTCAAGGTCACCCCAAGCTATATAGAGAATTCAAGGCCAACCTAAGTCATCTCTCACTTTGTCTTTTTAAAAAAATTACTCTGAGACCTAGAACTGGGGAGACTCCAGAGTCTCTATGGTGGTGACTCTATCTGAAACTCTTAACAGTAAGTGACATGAAGCCTGAAATGCCACCTCCTGTAGGCAGATAGGATTCCCAGTGGAGGGATAAGAATAGCAACACATTCAGAAAACCTTTGACCCCAAATGTGTTCTAAACAGAAGATGTCCAGAAACAAAGATGGAGCAGAGATGGAAAAAATGGGCAATTATTGACTAGCCAAAATTTAGACACACACCATGGGCAAGAAACAATCCATGACACTATTACTCTGATATGCATGCCTACAAGAGCCCAGAATAAGTGAGGTTCCACCCAGCAGCTGAGTAAAAGAGATTGTATACATCCACAGCCAAACATTAGTTAGAGCTGTGGAAGTCTTTTGGAAAAGTTTGAGAAAGATTTGAGGGACCCAATGGGGTTAAGAACTCCAGATGAAGACCAGAAGAGTCAACTAACCTGAACCTTTTATCACTCTTAGAAACTGAACCACCAACCAAAAAGCTACCATGAGCTAGATCTAGGGGTCCTGCACATATGTAGCAGATGTATAGCTTGGTCTTTGAGCAGATCTCCCAAAAACTGGAGCTGGGTCTCTCCATGAACATGTTTCCTCTCTGTGGATCCTATTCCTTTATCTGGGTTGCCCTGTCTTGTCTCAGTGGGAGAAGACACACCAAGTCCTGGGGAGAATTGTTGTGTCATGGTAGGGAGGTACCCTAGGGGCAACTATCCCTTCTCAGAAGAGAAGACGATGGGGATAGGAGCTGTGAGTAGGGGTCATTAAGAGGAGATGTGTTCTGAATATTGTGATATAATATAAATAAATAAATTTATAGTATATAATATGTATTAATAAACAAATTAATTAATGAAATAAATGTCTCCTAATTTCCCCCACCTCCTATATTTCATAGATTACTCACCATTTCCTTTGAGGAACCATTCAAATAAGTTCCAAAAGACCCTGGATTCTTCACAAGGTTTGTGTTACTCCAGAAAAAGTAACCAGACACAAGAATATCTCTGGGATTTCTGATGAGATAGATCGCCTAGAATGGACAAAAATGTAAATGAATGTCAAAAGTTATTCTCACCTTTTGACTGTCATAATTTACATGCAATATTCTAATATCTAAGGGTTTCTAAAAACATTTGTTATTTTTTTGTGGGCAAAACATATACACAAGTGAAAAATCTATAATCATAATTCCCCCTTTCTAATTTTATTTGATTTGTAAAAATGGAACAACAAAATGACTAGTTCATTAGTAGTGTAAAATATCACAGACTGATTCGACAGTTCTAAAGATTCCAATAACAATTGGTTATCCAACAACAAATGCCAAGCCTGTAAAATACACATACAGGTAATACTCTAGTGACTGAGAAAGGTGTACTGAAGTAATTTGGGATATACAGATTCATTTAGGAATTTATTGATTATTTATTTATTTATTTAGGAATATATACTGTATACATTAAAAACATGTAAATATATATCTATATAGGAATACATAAACATAGGAATATATTTAGGAATATATATGTATGTTCATATGTATATATATGCAACATGAATCAATGAAAAAATTAAATATGAAAGAGAGGAATTAAAATTATATCTGAAAGGTGGGATTGCAAGCTGGTACAACCACTCTGGAAATCAGTCTGGTGGTTTCTAAGGAAATTGGACATACTATTACCTGAGGACCCACTCCTGAGTTTATACTCAAAAGATGCTCCAACATATAACAAGGACACATGCTCAACTACGTTCATAGCAGCCGTATTTATAAGAGACAGAATTTAGAAATAAATCAGATGTCCTTCAGCAGAGGAAAGGATACAGAAAATGTGGTACATTTACATGATGACATACTACTCATCAATAAAAAAACAATGACTTCTTGAAATTCATAAGAAAATGAATAGAAATAGAAAATATCATCTTGAGTGAGGTAAACAAATCTCAAAAGTATTCAAACTGTATGCATTCACTGAAAAGTGGACATTATCCCAGTAGGTCAGAATAACCAAAATATAATTCACAGACCACATGAAGTTCTAGGATGACCAGTGTTGATACTTCCATCCTTCTTAGAGGGGTGGGGGACAAAAAACTCATGGGAGGAAAAATGGAGACAAACTGTGGAACAGAGACTGAAGGAAAGACAATACTGATACTGCTCCATCTGGCGATGGATCCCGTATTCAGTAACCAAACCAAGACACTATTGTCGATGCCAAGAAGTACATGCTGTAAGGAGCTGTCTCTGAGATGGGGAAACATCAGCATCACCTAGTGCATGAGAATCCCATCTTCACATTTCAGCAAGACCTCCAGGACTTCTCAGGTAAAATAAGTTGAAAGAGTGTTTAGTCAAAGAAAATCTCAATCACTGGACACTGACCTTGGCCTTGGAACTGAAGAAAGACTTGGCGAAGAGATGGATGGGAAGATGGAAGGATATGAGTCGTGGTCCTTCCTTATTGATTATTGTAGGATATCCTAAATCAATCTCTATCCAGGGTGAGCGTTCCCAAATGGGCACAGTTTGGATCCACTTTGGATCTCCCTTGGTCTGAATCAAGCAGACAATCTCAATCAGCCAGTTCATTCCTGAATGAAAAGGAAAAGTGACTGTTACTCATTTCAACATTACTTGTGAAAAAGCCTCAAGTAGAATATATGCCCATACAATTTAGAGTGCTGCCCAATTTCAAGCACACAGACTTGTGTACACAATGTCCATGTGACATAAGTGAAAAGTATATTCACTCATCATATTCTAGACTTCATTTTGCAAAACAGAGACCCTATACACAGTAAACAGAAACCTAGCAATGGAATTTCTCCTCCAGCCCTGGGCCAACATCATTCTACATTCTGGTGGAATGAATTTGACTATCCCAGATATTTCAGAATGTTGTAATCATAGCACATGCCCTCTGAGACTACCTCCTTTAATTTAATTCATTGTCACTGAGACTCACCCATGCCCCAGTGTATGACTGAGTACTTCTACTTTTTAAGGTGAATCAATTCCCTTGTGCATATTTATCACACACAGTTGATTTGTGTTTATGTGCTCATTTGTCAGTGGATGTTTCTCTAGCTTCCTTCTCAGAGTTATTGTCTGGTCCTTTTTTCCTGTATTCCCACTGCCTATGGAATTTCTGTGTCATTTTCCTTTCAATGTCAGCAACCTAATACTTACTCAAATTTCAGTGCTTCTTCCGCACAGCAATCATCTATACCCCAAACTACCATGATGTTGCTTTTTGCTTTCTTGACTTTAAAGACTATTTCTATGTCCTGGACAAAGTCCATAGTAATTTTACCTGAATCTGTCCTCTCCTCCCCATATCCTCACTTACATGTCTTTATCTCTTAATGTTATTTCTTGTATTTATTCTCACCACTCTCACTCTTCTATCTCTTCCACAGAGAGAGGGACCAAAGGCATATTCTGCTTTAGGGAACATTATCATTGTTCTGGTGCCATAGCTGATCTACTCTGCCCACATAGGTCAGTCTGAGTGGAACACACAGAAATCTCCATGCTTACAATTCATTTTACACATAAATATATAGAACACTCTACTCGTCACCCAAAATGAATTAGGATCAAAATACTAATCTCCCTTATACATTTCAGAATTAGTCTTACTGATGATCCTTACCTGACTTGGGGTAAGTCAATATCAACAAGTCTTCTTCTTTCACCACAAACTTATTACGAATATCTTCCAAAATACTTTTTGATATGTATTGGCAGGAAGAGGTATCACTTTAAACCAATTATAGTCTGACATCATGAATAGCTCCTTCTAGGTGATGTTAGGATTCCAGCCCAGGACACCTATTTAACTTATAACAAATTCTGAGAGGTAAGATTTATAGTGCAAGTAAAAAATCATTAACATTCTTTTATGTGTTTTGAAATATTTACTGATGGGGAGAAATAAAAATTGTCACCTACAGCCAAAGGTTACTATATTGAGCAATTTTAAAGTTGTACAAATAACATTCTGCAGAATTTGTGAGACCAATTTCATGACCCCAAATCGGTGACTCATGAAGACATAATAGGACATAGAAATCCAAGTTAATTTAAAATGTCTAGTAATATAATTTAGCTTTCAGAATGATTTTGAATATGCAGAAAAATTACAGAGATCATACAGAACCTTTCCATGGAATTTCTTTTTTTTTTTTAATAGTGGTTGCTTTTGAGAAACTCATAGTTCATTAACTGCCCATCTTCTTCCCCTCAAAGCCTTCCCTCCTTTTCCCATATTTTTGATCTCTTTAATATTTGTTGCTATTTATATATGCACACATATATAGTCAACCTACTGAGTTCATGCACTTAAGGTTTACACGATGTATCCTGAGGTGTGCAGTTGAGATTAGAAAAATCAATGGGAGATTTCATCTTCAGACACAGCCTATTCTCCATATTTTAGCAAAAATTGATATGAAGTATTTCTTCTTATAAGGTAAAAATATATAGAATTTCTCCTGGCCTCTTTAGTATACCTACTAGTACCATTATGCTGGTTTGTTTGGGTAACTACACTGTTAAAATTTCATGTGTCTATTTTCCTGTTGTGTCATAGAGAGACATATTGTATCAACAGGAACCTTGGTATTTGGGGGAACTCTGTACCCTCTTCTGTAACTTTTTCTGTGAGCCTCTTAGGTTGTAGGGATTTATTTCAGATATATCAGTTGGGGTTGTGTACCTTTCTGTTATTATCTACATTTTTGTCCATTGTGGATCCTTGCCAGAGAGACTACATGAGTGAAGTAACCCAATCACAAAAGAACACACATAATATGCATTCACTGATAAGTGGATATTAGCCCAGAAACTTAGAATAGCCAAGATATAATTCACAAAACAGATGAAACTCTAGAAGAAGAAGACCGAAGTTTGTATGCTTCCTTCCTTCTTAGGTTGGCCAACAAAATATTCATGTAAGGAGTTACTCAAACAAAGTTCAGAGCTGAGACAGAAGTAAGGACCATCCAGAGACTGTCTCACAAGGGGATTCAATCCAATAAACAACCACCAAACCCAGACACTATTGGATAGGTCAGAAAGATTTTGCTGACTGGACCCTGATATAGGTGTCTCTTGTGAGGCTATGCCAATGCCTGGCAAATACAGAAGTGGATGCTCACCTTCATCTATTGGATGGAACACAGGGCCCCTGAAGAAGGAGCTAGAGAAAGTAGCCAAGGAGCTAAAGGGGTATGCTACCCTATAGGAGGAACAACAATGTGAACTAACCAGTACCTCCTAGAGCTGTGTCTCTAGTTGCACATATAGTAGAGGATGGCCTAATCTGCCATTAGTGGTAGGAGAAGCCCTTGGTCTTGCGAAGATCATATGTCCAGGTACATGGGAATGCCAGGGCAAGGAATTTGGATTAGGTGTATTGAGGATCACATCAGGGGGACTGTATAGTTGACTTTCATGATACTAATTGAAATGTAAATGAAGAAAATATCTAAGAAACCTCCAAGAAGTCTTTTATTTCTTTCTCTATTTCTTCCTTGACCAAGTTATCCTTGAGTAGAGTTGTTCTGCTTCTATGTGAATATTGGCTTGAATTGAATGTTGTTATTGAAGGTCATCCTTAGTCTGTAGTGGTTTGATAGGATGCAAGGGATAATTTCAATATTTTTGACCAGCTATATGGTCAGTTTTGGAGAATTTACCATGAGATGCTGTAAAGGAGGTATATTCTTTTGTTTTATGATCAACTTTTCTGTAGATATCTGTTAAACCCATTTGTTTCATAACTTCTCTTAGTTTCCATGTGTTTCTGTTTAGTTTCTCTTTCCATGATCTCTTGGGTGTTGAACTCTCCCACTATTATTGTGTGTGTTGCAATATGTGCTTTGATCTTTATTATAGTTTCCTTAATGATTGTGGCTGCCCTTGCATTTGGAGCATAGATATTCAGAAGTGAGAGTTCATCTTGGAAGATTTTACCTTTGATGAGTATGAAGTGCCCTCCTTGTCGTTTATGATAACTTTGGGTTGGAAGTCAATTTTATTCGATATTATAATGGCTACTCCATCTTGTTTCTTCGGACCATTTGCTTGGAAATTGTATTCTAGCCTTTTACTCTGAGGCAGTGTCTGCCTTTATGCCTGAGTTGGTTCTCCTTTATGTAGCAAAAAGTTGGGTCTTGTTTACATGGCAAGTCTTTTAGTCTATGTCTTTTTATTGGGGAATTGAGTCCATTGATATTAAGAGATATTAAGGAAAAGTCTTTATTGCTTCCTGTTATGTTTGTTGTTAATTTGGAATTCTGTTCTTGCAGCTATCATATTTTAGGTTTGTTGAAGAATTACTTTTTTGCTTTTCCTAGGGCTTAATATCCCTCCTATATTGGCGTGTTTTTTCTTTGTTATCCTTTTAAGGGCCGGATTCATGAAAAGATATTGTGTGAATTTGTTTTGTTTTTTTTTTTTTTTTCATGGAATACTTTGGTATCTCCTTCCATGGTAACTGAGAGTTTTTCTGGGTATAGTAGCCTGGGCTGGAATTTGTGTTCTCTTAGGGTCTGTATAACATCTGTCCAGGATCTTCTGGCTTTCATAGTTTCTGGTTAGAAGTCTGGTGTAATTCTAATAGGTCTGCCTTTATAAGTTACTTGACCTTTTTCCCTTACTGCTTTTAATATTCAATCTTTGTTTAGTGCATTTGATGTTCTGATTATTATGTGTTGGAAGGAATTTCTTTTTTTTTTCTTTTTTTTTTCTTTTGATATAAACACAAGAGGTAGTTTAATGATGGAGCTCCAGGCTGACATGTGTCTCACGCAAGAGACAGAGGAATCGACCCTGAGGCTCAAAAGTTAGGGGTTTATATAGAAAAAAAGTCAGGGGATAGGAGAAATTGGTGCGGTTACACACAATTGAACAGTTTAAGCATCAGCAAGTAGTACGTGCGGGTCGGGACAACAGCAACTCTAAAGGGAGGGTGCTTATCATTATGGGCAGAGCATCTGGTTAAATTTCAAACCATATCAGGAGACCAGGCTAGGTGGCCCATTACTCAACTGTGCTTGTCCAGAGATGGTCCTTGCATGCCTCTCTTATCTTTATAGCCAGTCAGTTCCTGGAATGACTTAACAGCCTTTGTGCCAGCCTGTCTGGTCATGACTGGGCCTGTTCTGCTATGCTCTCTGCCTTAGGTCTGTAAACCTTCTGACTAGTCATCATGAGACGTATGAATCATGGGCCGTGAATTTAATTTTCTTTCTTTCATTCCCTTCTTCTTTTACTAAATAATTCTAATCTTAGAATTTTAAAGGTCTGTATCCTCATGTGGGAGGTAAAATCATATTCTTCTACTATCTCTACTATATGTTGGTATTGGTGTTGGAGCACAATAAGCTGCACTGCATTCACTCTACTCTTAACAAAAGCAATTCCCTTATTTATTAAGCAGGGGCCAAAGATCAAAACCAAACATATAGTAAGAATTGGTCTAGATAAAGCGGAAAGTAAAGTGGTCATCTGTGGAGATTTAAGAGTACCACAACTTGAACCATCTCTGTTGAGCTTCTTGACCTTGCTTTCTCCTTTCTAGTCTTTCCCTCTGTTTCTACATAGAATATCTGACTATTCCCATGTTGTCTGCATAGAAGCAGCATTCTTCTTTTAAGACTGCACATAGTCCACCTTCTTTTAAAAACAATAAATCTAAACCTCTTCTGTTTTGTAATACTACTTCCGACAGGGAGGTCAAGGATTTTTCTAATGCGTCAATAGATTTTTCTAGCATGCTTAAATCTTCATTTATAGCTTCTCTTAAGGATTGGATTCCTTGCCTACCCTCAATCAAGGCTGTTACGCCCATTCCTACTCCTACCATAAGACCCACCCCCATCAACATAGCTAGGGTAAGGGAGACTGGTTCTCTTTTCAATCTCTTAGTGGTATACTCATCTTCTAGGTGGGAAGCAGGATAATAATACACGCGAGGTAGGAGTTGAACCATAACACAGAAATCACGAGAGGGGTCAAAAACACTAGTTGATACACATGGGGTGAGCCCTGTGTTACAGGACCACCAACTGACTGGATATGGCACAAGGTCATAGTTGGTATTTGCCTTGGACACAGGATGAGTCTGGCCACATAAAGTGTTGGTGGGAAGGGGGAGGTATCCCTATGCAGAGACCAGGGCTCCTTCCTGACACTTCAGTCAGGGTTAATTTCTTTCCTGTTCCCTATGAGCAGGAGGCATGACTACTGGTTTTTATTAAAATCTCCATTAAAGGCAATCCCTTCATAGTAGGAAGGGCCTGAGGATAGGCATAGCCAGCAGTCAGTAGTACCATCCAGATCCGAGTGTTAAGGGCATAAAAGGCTCCGCTAATCAGATTGAACAGTCTCTGTCCAATCCAGAGATCTGAGGGGATTGTGGACAGGGGATCTTAGGGGGTGACGACCTTGAGGGGTTTCTCAAATATCAGAGCTGGGGGTTTGGGTTTGGCAGGGAGGCCCTGTTCCGGAAGGACCTTGTTAGGTCATATGGGCACTGGGGATGGACACTCCACAGTTAATTTGACTTTGAAAACTAATCCAGAGTCTTTCCCTACTGCGTCCAATCGCAAACCCCAATTATTTCCCTTAAGCCAGCTCTGTCGTTCTCATTTCCCCTGGTCAGTAAACTTTATACATATGGGGTTGCAATAGTTATCTTTACAAGGTCCATTAGGGCTGTTGAACCAGGCACACCCACTCTCAAGGTATTTAGAATTATCTCTCTCACCTTGGTTTGGCCGGTCATAGCTACTGCCCCTTTTTACTTTGATCAGGTCCCAGGTAGAGGTAGGATTCCAATATGCTTCACCTGTGGTCTCAGGACCCCATGCAGCACAGTAAAAGTCCAGTGCCCCTCTACACTGAGGCCGAAGCTTTCGTGGTTGGCCTTGACCAGGGCAAATATAAAATTCTGCAGACCAAAGATTGGCTCCGTAGAACTGTCCTGAGCATCCAAACATGCTCCCTATCCTGCTCGGGAAGCACTGTTTATCAGGTGGTGTTTTATGAAGGTTGGTATGGTCAGGGAGGTCCCAGGTAAGTGACCCTGATACTAACTTACAGATATCAGGTGTGAGGTCAGGCCACCAGGTCCATGGGGGTTGTACAGAGGTGGTCGACCATAAAATGTCCACCTCCTCATTAAGCACTTCCCAAGTTTGTTGAATTGGAGTATGAGGGTTGAAGTCTCTGTTCCAAGTCTCTCTTGCGACACAAGTGCAACTTAAGAGGATTTATAGTCTTTTTCAGAGTCCAGTCAGTCATCACGATTAGCCTCAGGGGGAGCCCTCTTGACTTGTGAGGCATGAAACCAAGAGGAGACTCCTACTTTAAGTGCAGTGGTGTAGTCAATAGTACCAGGTTGGGTCCTTTCCACTGAGGTTCGAGGTTCCCCACTCAGTGCCTCCTCACCAGGATTGAGTCTCCCACTTCAAACTGATGTGGAACCTGTAAGTCAATGGCATAGGTTTCTATCAACTGCTCCCAGATTTCTTTCCTCACGATTTCAAGAAACTTCAGCCGGGCCTCTACCACGAAACTGCTTCCATTGGTGAACCAGGCTACCGTTCCAGGCCAAGGTCGATTGGCTAGGTTTGGCTGAGTCCCAGTTTTCTCTGTCAGTATCTCCTCACACTAATGTACGGGGGTCTCGTCAGCTTCAGGCAGTAGGGTGGCAGGATTAAGAGTGGCAGGAGGAGCGAAAGTCACTCGATGGTCAGTCAATAACAAGCTCTGGTAGTGGGTCATCTCAACATTAGTCATTCATTGGTCTGGTGGCTGCCGAATCATGCTCTCAAGGGAGTGCTGGGACACCACAGTCACATTCTGGCCCATAGTTAGTTTATCAGCATCTTTCACCAGTACAGCCATAGTTGCTATTGCCCAGAGGCAGGAGGGCCATCCGCTGGCCACAGGGTCCAGCTTCTTTGACAGATAGGCTACTGGGTGCTTCCAGGGTCCTAGGGTTTGAGTGAGGACCTCTCTGGCTATTCCATTTCTATCATCGATGTATAGGTTGAAAGGCTTGTTTAAATCAGGCAGTGCTAGGGCAGAGGCCTGTAGCAGTGCCTTTTTGTGAGTTTCAAAAGCCAATTGATGTTCCTTAGCCCAAATGAACTTTCCTTTTTCTTTTGTTAAGGGGTATAATGGGGCTGCTAAAGTAGCGAACCCTGGGATCTAGAGTCTACAGAATCCCGCAGTTCCCAGGAATTCTCTTACCTGGCAAGGGGTGGTTGGGGTCGGGATCTGTGTCACTGTCCACTTCCTAGCTTCTGTGAGCCATCGTTGCCCATTCTTCAGGGCATACCCCAGGTAGGTCACCTCAGTCCAGCATAACTGTGCCTTCTTAGCCAAAGCCCGGTACCCCAACTCACCTAACTTGGCCAAGATTTTCTGAGGCCCGTATTCACACTCCTCATGTGTTTCTGTGGCCACCAAAAGGTCATCTACATATTGTAAGAGAGTGACCTGGGGATTGTTGGCCCGAAAGGAGGCAAGATCTTGATGTAGAGCTTCATCAAACAAGGTGGGTGAATTGTTAAATCACTGAGGTAGTCTCATCCATTTGAGCTGGGTAGATCTTAGAGGTGGGTACTGGTGGAGTGCTGTGCTCACCATCTTCTTTATGCTGCAGCTTCGGATGCTTCTTTGCAGCACTCTCTTGGACAGCCAGGATACTGGAGCTGGGCCTAATGGGTGGGAGGAATGGTCGGACCCACTGGGGTGGGGATCATGTCAAATCTTTTCACACTGTGATGTAAGGCTGTTGGTCTGGGTGTGATCCCTGCCCTTCCTCATCCAGCCCCGCTGAGGCACCTTCCTGTGCGCTGGTACCTGGGTGACATGCTCCTGCATGTTTACATTCTGTGGTTGTTCCACGTAGTGCTCAGAAGGAATTTGTTTTATGGTCTAGTCTATTTGGAGTTCTGTAGACTTCTTTTATGTTCATGGGCATCTCCTTCTTTAGGTTAAGTAAATTTTCTTCTATAATTTTGTTGAAGATAACTACCAGCCCTGTACATTGAAAACCTTTATTCTCATCTATACCTATTACCCATAGCTTTGGTCTTCTCATTGTGTCCTGGATTTCCTGGATGTTTTGAGTTAAGATCTTTTTGCATTTTGCATTTTCTTTGGTTGTTGTGTCTATATTTTCTGTGGAATCTTCTGCACCTGACATTCTCTCTTTGATCTCATTCTGTTGCAGATGCTTCTTTCCATTGTTTCTGATTTCTTTCCCAGGATTTCTATTACAGAGTTGTCTCCCTTTGGGTTTTCTTTATTGTATATACTTCCATTTTAGATCATGGATGGTTTTGTTCAATTACATCACCTGTTTGGTTGTGTTTTCCTTTAATTCTTTAAGGGATCTTTGTGCTTTCTCTTTAAGGACTTCTACTGGTATAGCAATGTTTTTTTCTGTAATTCTTTAAGGGATTTTTGTGCTTCCTCTTTGAGGACTTCCACCTGTTTAGCAGTATTCTCCTGTATTTCTTTAAGTGAGTTATTAATGCCTGTTTTAAAATCTTCTACCAGCATCATGAGATAAATTTTTAAAACTGAATCTTGCTTTTTGGATGTGTTGGTGTATCCAGGACTCACAGTGTTGGGACTACTGGGTTCTGATGATGGTGAGTGGTCTTGTTTTCTGTTAGTAAGATTCTTACCTTTGCTTTTCTCCATCTGGTAGTCTCTGTTGTTAGATGTTCTAGCTGTCTCTGGTTGGAGCTTATTCCTCCTGTGGTTCTGTTAGCCTCTGTCAGCATTCCTGGGAGTCCAACTCTCTCCCAAATCCCAGTGGTCAGAGCACTCTCTTCAGACAAGCTGTCCTCTTGCAGGGAATGCACACAGAGGTCTGGAGCTCAGCTACACTTCCTGGATGAAGATGAAGGCCAAAAGGGACCCCATTGCTTCTGTGGACTGCAGGCTCTCCTGCAGGTGCTGATCTGTGAGAGACCTGTGATACAAGATGTCGCTCTCAATTGTGTCCCTAGGTCAGAGCTCTCCCTGGAGGCTGACTCTCATCTGGCGGGGAAGATGCACCACACTTCTGCCTTTTAAATTTCTTTCTATATCCTTCATAGATGCTTGAACCTCAGGATAGGTTTGATGGAGATATCCTCTTTAGGACTTGGAAGCTTCAATTTTTCACTGTATGGGTATTTTCAGTTGTGAATCTGTGTTTTAGTTACCATCTACTAAAAAAAATAAAAACCTGTGTGATTAGGTTTTAGCAATGCACTGATCTATGGGTTTAGAGATATCTCATTAGGAGTCATTTTATTGCTATGTTGATTTAGTGGAAACTATTTAGGATAAGGGTCTTGGCTTCATTACCAGTGTCAGGTGTGGGTTCCATCTCATGACATTGGATTTAAATTCAATCAAACAGTTGTTGGTCATTCCCATAACACTTATGGTTAATGCACCAATATTTCTTGAAGATAAGTCACTGTTGCAGGTCACAGGGTTCATTGTTATGTGAGATTCTCCTATAGTGTGTACAGTACCTTCTAGAACTATTAATGACAAGCAGTATAGATGAAGCATCTGGGCATTCTCTTTTGCCCTGGTCCAGAATGATGATCTGACTTGACCAGCACCCACCTCACTATGCCTGCCATTTTCAATTTTCAGAGTCTATTGACTGTAATTTTGATGCTTATATGTATGTGTGCTTATATCTGATCTCTGGCACACAGAATCCTGGACAGAAATAAAACTGGACTATTGGTAATACTTTGGAAGTGTGCCTGAATTGGAAAATGCAAGAGTACTTATGTGGCCATATGGTTCATAGTGATGGCCTTCAGCATCCTCTTCATACAGTATCTTTGGAAACTATTACACTGTGAATGCCATCAGATTGTAAACAAGGATTTGCCTCCCGAAAATAATGGCAAAAAAAATGGTTAAGCCTTGGAATTGAACTGGGAATGAGATAAATTTTGAGATGCTGTTCTCTGTTTTTTTTTTTTTTGTTTGTTTGTTTTTTTTTTTACTATTGGACCAAGGAGGTGTATGAATAATTATAATGTAACCGTTTAATACACAGGAAAGTGATTGAAGCCATCAACCTCAGGTCTCTTACTCCAATATTCCACACTGCAAATGTCATTCTGTTGTGTCAGGTTCTCCAGGCATGAAGTAGAATCCCAGTGGCAAATTCCACAGGCACCTGTGACTAGGCCTTCAAAAAAGTATCTTCACATAATGACACCTTGTAGCAATTGGTAAATTGGTCTATTTTTCTTGAAAAAAAATTGTTCTATTTTTGTTGTTATTGCTCTTAAGGTTTCCGTTCATACTTAAATCCTTTTGATTGCTATCCAGAGTACCTCTATTCTAGGCAAATTATGTAGTTTAATGCAGGTATTTAAATATTTTAAACAAAACTCTGATTTTCTTTAATTAGCACAAGATTTGGGCTTCTATTCACAAGGATAAAACTAATACTCTATGATGAAGAATACTTTATAATGAAAACCAGCAAGTAGAGCGGTGAGTGAGCAAGCATTGTGCATTCTTTTTGCTCTATATTGTTGTCTTCCAAATAGAACATTCATTGTAGGTATCCAAGTGTGGTATGTGTGTTGTTTTTAATGCAGCATTTTAAATCTAGTTTATATTCTGCCCAAAAAAGCTGAAGCATCTGGTTGAACACCAGCTCAATTTCTCCATGTTTAATGAGAGAAATTACCTCATGTCATCAGAAATAGGACCTTACCATCATGTTATTGATGTAAACAATAAATAGCATTGACAATAGCCTGTAATGTTTAAGGGGTCATATTAGACCTATTTATCCAACAACTCACAAGATGTTATCAGTTCTTGGTAATGGAGATTTTTCTTGGTAGTGTATGATTTCTAGTTGGGGCATTGTGTGCCCCATATATCATAACAGAATTTAAGTAATTTTTATTTATTTTTAGGAAGCTTCTAATGTATAAAATTTCCATCTACCTTTTCAAAATGTCTTCAGTACTAATTTTAGGAAACAACAGTCCTCAATACCTAAGTGCTTTTTTTATGGATAAATATTAGACCAGACCCATTATTTTGATATTCCACCAGATATCATTTTGGAGAAAATTATGGACATTAACACTACAGAATAAATTAGATGAAAATAGAGCATTATTTTGAGTTTCTTTCTAACAAATTGGTCTCCTTTGAAGTACCAGGTCTGATTATGATAGGAGAAAAAACCAAGAGATTAGACCATTGGGAATCTGTATTTCATAGAATTCAAGGCATAAGCATATCTTGTTGGACAAGATTTTTCATTTTACAAACAGACCCTGAAATAAGGGAGGCACGATATGGCTCAGTGGTTAAAAGCAATTGTTCTTCTAGAGGATCCAGGTACCATTCTTTTCTCCCATGTGTCACTTACAACAATCTGTAACTATAGTTCCATGGAATTCTATGATCTATTCTGGCTTCTATAGGCACCAAGTATGTATGAGGTACACAATCATTTATGCCAACACTCACACACATGAAAGTAAAGTAAATTTAAAGTGCATTATTTCTTTTAAGGAATGAAATTTAAAAATTGCATCTGTAGATTTCCTTTGATAATTTACTCATTTTCATAATATTGACTCAGCCAATCTGTGAGTGGTATGTGCATGTGCCTTACCATCTTTAATTTTTTATTAAATATTTTCTTTTTTTTCATTACAAGTGTTTTTCCTTCCAGATTTCCCCTTTGGAACCCCCTATCCAATTCCTCCTCCCCTTGCGTCCTTGAGGGTGTTCCCTCACCCACATACTCACGACTTCCAGCCCTGGCATTCACCTACACTGGGGCACCAAACAGCCTCAGGTCCAAGGGCATTTCCTCCCACTGATGACAACAAGATCTTCATTTATCACATATGTGGGAAGAGCCATTCATGTGTACACTTTGGTTTGTAGTCCAGTTACTGGGAGCGCCAGGGTCTGGCCAGTTGCAGTTCTCTCTATGAGTCTGCAAACCCAATCAGATACTTCAGTCCTTTCTCTAGCTCCACCATTGCGGACCCAATGCTCAGTCCAGTGGTTGGCTGCAAGAATTTGCCTCTGTATTTACCAGTCTCTGGCAGAACCTCTCAGGAGACAACCATATCAAGCTTCTGTCAGCAAACACTTCACAGCATTCACAATTGTGTAGTGTATGGTGAATGTATATGGGATGTTTAATATCCACTAACCAGTAAGTATATATGGTGTGTGTTCTTTTGAGACTCAGTTACCTCATTCAGGATGGTATTTTCATGTTCCATCTATTTTACTGTGAATTTCATGAAGTCACTGTTGTTAATGGCTGGTTAGTATTCCATTATGTAAATGTTCCCCATTTTCTTTATCTATTCCTCTGTTGAGGGACATCTGGTTGTTTCCAGGTTCTGACTATTATATATACATATATATATATATATATATATATATATATATATATATATATATATATACATATGGCTGCTATGAACATAGTGAAGCATGTGTCCTTATTACATGTTGGAGCATCTTCTGGGCATACATGCAGGAGTGGTATAGTTGGGTTTTCAAGGAGTAGTATGCCTAATTTTCTGAGTAAAACCACCAGACTGATTTCCAGAGTGGTTGTACCAGCTGGCAATTCCTCTAGCAATGGAGGAATGTTCCACTTTCTCCACATCCTAGCCAGCATCTGCTACCTCCAGAGTTTTTGATCTTAGGCATTTTGATGTGCGGTAGAATCTCAGGGTTGTTTTGAATTGCATTTCCCTGATGACTATGGATGTTGAACATTTCTTTAGGAGCTTCTCAGCCATTTGTGTTTCCACAGGGGAGAATTCTCTGTTTAGCTCAGTTCCCCCTTTTAAAATAGGGTTATTTGGTTCACTGGAGTCTAACTTTTTGAGTTCTTTATATATATATATTAGTCCTCTATTGGATGTAGGGTTGGTAAAGATCTTTCAACAATCTGTTGGTTGGGGTTTTGTCCTATTGACAATGTCCTTTACTTACTGAATCTTTGCAATTGTATGAGGTCCCCTTTGTCTATTATTGATCTTAGAGCACTAGGCATTGGCGTCATGCTCAGGAAATTTTCTCCTGTACCCAGATATTTGATATTTTCACTCAGTTTCTTTTTTATCCGATTCAGTGTCTCTGGTTTTATATGGAGGTCCTTGATCCACTTGGAATTGAGCTTTATACATGGGGATAAAAATGAATAAATTTTCATTCTTCTACTTGTTGATTACTAGTTGAACTAGCATCATTCGTTGAAAAAGCTTTTTACCCCCACTAGTATGTTTTAGTTCCTTTGTCAAAGATCAAGTGTCTTCAAGTGAGTGGGTTCATTTCTGGGTCTTCTATTCTAGTCCATTGATCTAAGTGCCTGTCAGCAATGGTGCAAAAACCATTCAGTTTTTTTTTTATCACTATTGCTTTGTAGTACAGCTTAAGGTCAGGGATGGTGATTCCCCAGAAGTCCTTTTATTGTTGAGAATATTTTTAAGTATTCTGCATTTTTGTTATTCCAAATCAATTTGAGAATTGGTCTTTCTAACTCTGTGAAGAATTGAGTTGGAATTTTGATGTGGATTGCTTGATTGTGCATATTGCTTTTAAGAAAGATGGCCATTTTTCTATATTAATACTGACAATACACTATCATGGGAGATCCTTCAATTTTCTGAGGTCTTCTTCAGTTTCTTTCTTCAGAGACTTGAAATACTTGTCCTATAGATCTTTCACTTGTTTGGTTAGACTCATACTAAGATATTTTATATTGTTTCTAAAGAGAGTAATTTTCTTAATTTCTTTCTCAGCCCTTTATCCTTTGAGTATCAGAAGGCTACTAATTTGCTTGAGTTAAATTTATATATGGCCACTTTGCTGAAGTTGTTTATAAGCTAAAGGATTTCTCTGGTCGAATTTTTGTTGTCACTTAAATATATTATCATCTGCAAATAGTGACTTCTTCATTTCTAATTTCATATCCCATTGAATCCCATTTGTTATCTAATACCCTTGATAGAAGTTCAAATACTATATTTAATAGATATTGAGAGTGTGGACAGCCTTGACTAATCCCTCATTTTAGTTGGACTGCTTCCAGTTGCTCTCCATATAGTTTGGTGTTTGCTACTGGTTTACAGTATATTCCCTTTATTACATTTAGATATGGGCCTTGAACTCCTCATTTTTCCAAGTCTTTAACATGGTGGGGTGCTGAATATTTTCAAATGTCTTACAGTACCTAACGAAATTATCATGTGGATTTTTCCTTCAGTTTGTTTATGTCGTGTTTTATATTGGTGGATTTCTGTATGATGAACCATCCCTCAATTCTTGAGATGAAGCCTACTTGATCATGGTGAATTATCATGATCGTTTTGATGTGTTCTTGGATTCAGTGTTCGACAAATTTGTTGAGTATTTTTGCATCGATATTCATAAGGGAAATTGGTATAAAGTTCTCTTTCTTTGTTGGTGTTTGTGTTATTTTTGTATCAGTGTAACTCTGCCTTCAAAGAGCAAATTGGGTAGTTTTCCTTCTTTTTCTATTTTGTGGAATAGTTTGAAGAGTAATGGTATTAGGTCTTCTTTGAAGGCATCATTGATTTTTGCATTATTCCCATCTGTTTCTGGGCTTTCTTTGGTTGGGAGACTTTTAATGACAGCTTCATTTACTTTGGGGGTTATGGGACTGTTTAGATGGCTTATCTGATCCTGATTTAACTTTGGCATTTGGTATCTATCAGAAACTTGTCCTTTTCATCCAGATTTTCCAGTTATTTGGAATATAGGCCTTTGTAGTAGAATCTGATAATTTTTTGAATTTCCTCAGTTTCTGTTTGTACTGGCTAGATTTGTGTCAACTTGACACAGCTGGAGTTATCACAGCTTGCTTCTTGGTCATGAGGTTTTTGCAGGAATAGAAACCCTGACTAAGACAAATTGGTACCAGCAGAGTGGGGTATTCCTGTGACAATCTGACCATGTTTTGGGGAGGACTGTGGAACGACTTTGGAACTTTGGACTTGAAGATCCATTCGTTGTTAAGAGCTCTGTCAGATGTTGTGTAGGAGCTTGGAAGTTAATGTTGAGAACAGTGCAGAAGATGGAGGTCTGGTTTGTGAAATTTCAGAGGGAAAATTAAAGACTCTTTTCAGGGCCATTGCTGTTTTGATTGTGAAGATTTTGTAGTTCTGGTTAGCTGGGGCTGAAGAATCAGCTGTGATTAACAAGATACTAGAACTACTAAAGCAAAAACTTTGCATTACTGGGACTATTGATGCTGGTTAGCTGGAGCTAAGAAATTAGTGGTGATTAAGAAGAGACCAGCATCATTGAGGTGACATCATCTGGAAAGTGTTTTCTGAAAGCACAAAGAGGCTGTGTTCCAGAGATAGCCAAGGTTGTACTCCTGCTGCAGCAGGACTTGATAATATGTAAGGGTCACCCAGGTGGTACTGGATTTGAAGGCATGAAGTGGTCACACAGAGCAGCTGAGGTTCAGCACTGTGAGAGGCCATGGAAGGCCATTGGTGAAGGTGCAGCCTCAGTTGCAATTGAAGGCCCAGGACTGAAGGGGTCATGCAGTGTTTTGGAGATGTAAGTACCATGAGATGACCACCAAGAGCAGCAGCAGCAGTGGAGTACAGGCATCTGGAGCCCAGAGGACAATGCATGTGCTACAAAGGGCATGGCTGGAGAAGTGACCCAAGCCCTTGGAGGAGCCCAGAAGATCGTGAGTTGGGTCCCAGACATTGGACGGTTGGAGATTGATTTTTGCTTTGACTGTGACTGTGCCCTGATATTTTCCCTATTGAAGGAAGAAACTGTTTTAGTGGAGCCCACAGTTAAGAGACTTTTAATTGTAAAACGACTTTGGATTTCAAGAGATGGATATTTTAAAGAGTTTGAAATTTTAGGAATATGTAAAGACTGTGGGACTTTTAAAGTTATATAGATCTTGGGATGAATAAGAATGTAAGGGTTGAGGCTTACTAGTGATGTGTTTGTGTGTCAAGTTGACAAGGGGTCAATTGTACTGGCTAGTTTTGTGTCAGCTTGACACAGCTAGAGTTATCACAGAGAAAGGAGCTTCAGTTGAGGAAATGCCTCCATGAGATCCAACTGTAAGGCATTTTCTGAATTAGTGATCAAGGGGGAAATGTCCCTTGTGGGTGGTGCCAACTCTGGGCTGATAGTCTTGGGTTCTATAAGAGAGCAGGCTGAGCAAGCCAGAGGAGGCAAGCCAGTAAAGAATATCCCTCCATGGCTTCTGCATCAGCTCCTGCTTTCTGACCTGTTTGAGTTCCAGTCCTGACTTCCTTTGGTGATGAACAGCAGCATGGAAGTGTAAGCCAAATAAACCCTTTCCTCCCCAACTTGCTTCTTGGTCATGATGTTTTTGCAGGAATAGAAACCCTGACTAAGACACTGTTGTCATATCTCCTTTTTCATTTCTGATTTTGTTCATTTGGATTGTATTTCTGTGTTCTCTGGTGAGTCTGGCCAATGGATTATCTATCTTGCTGACATCCTCAAAAAACCAGATCTTGGTGTTGTTGATTCTTCATATTTTCTTTTGTTTCTATTTCGTTGATTTCAACCCTGAGGATAATTATTTCCTGTTTTCTACTCCTCTTGGGTGTATTTGTTTCTTTTTGTTCTAGAGGTTTCAGATGTGCTGTTAAGCTCCTAGTATAATCTCTCTGAAGTGAAATTTGGAGTCACTCAGAGTTATGTCTTTTCCTCTTAGCACTGTTTTCTTTTTTTCCAAAAGTTTGGGTATGCTGTGTCTTTATTTTCATAGAATTCTAAAAAATATTTAATTTCTTTCTTTATTTTTCCTTGTCCAATTATCGATGAGCAGGGTATTGTTCAGCTTCCATGTGTAGGTGGGCTTTCTGTTGTCTTTGTTTGTATTGAAGACCAGCCTTAGTCCATGGTGATTTATTAGGGTACATAGGATTGTTTTAATATTCTTGTATCTGATGAGGCCGGTTTTGTGACCAATTCAATGGTTAATTTTTTAGAAGTTACCATAGGGTGCCAAGAAGAAGGTATATCAATTTGTTTTAGAATGAAATGTTCTATAGATTTGGATATGTCAAATCCATTTTGTGCACTACTTCTGTTAGTTTCAATGTGTCTCTGTTTAGTGTCCATTGATGATGGTTCGGGATTGAAGTCTCTGACTATTGTTTTGTGATGTGCAATATGTGCTTTGAGCTTTAATATATTTTTAAAAATTAATGTGGATACCCTAGTATTTGGAGCATAGATTTTCAGAATTGAGAGTTCATCTTGGTAGATTTTTCCTTTAACCAGTATGAAGTGTCCTTTCTTACCGTTTTTGGTAACTTTTGGTTGAAATTTGATTTTCTTCAATATTAGAATAGAATAGAATATTAGAGTGGCTGCTTCAATTTGTTCCTTTGGACAATTTGCTTCGAAATTGATTTTCCAGCCTTTTCTCTGAGGTAGTGTCTGTCTTTGATACTAAGGTACATTTCTTGTATGCAGTAAAGTGCTGGGTCTTATCTTTTGTAGGCCTGTTTTGTGGAAAGATATTGTGTAAATTTGGATTCATCATGGGATATCTTAGTTTCTCCATTTATTGTAATTGGGAATTTTACTGGGTATAGTAGCTGTGCTGTCATTTGTGTTCTCTTAGGGTCACTATAACATGTGCCCTGGATATTCTAGCTTTTATAGTCTCTGTTGAGATGTCTGTTTCAATTCTGATAGGTCTGCCTTTATATGTTACTTTACCTTTTCCTCATATGACATTTAATATTGTTTGTTTGCTTTCTGCATTTGGTGTTTTGACTGTCATATGTCAGGAGAAATTTATTTTCTGGTCTAATCTCTTTGGGGTTTTGTAGGTCTCCTATATGTTCTTGGGCATCTATTTCTTTAGGTTAGGGAAGTTTTCTTCTATAATCTTGTTGAAGATATTTACTGGCCCTTTAAGTTGGGAATCATTGCTCACTTCTATACCTATTACCCTTAGGTTTGTTCTTTTCAATGTGTTCTGGATTTCCTGAATGTTTGGGTTTAGGAGGTTTTTTGCATTCTGTATTTTCTTTGACTGTTGAGTCAATGTTTTCTATCACATTTTCTGCACTTGGGATTCTCTCTTTTATCTATATTCTATTGGTGATGCTTGCATCTTTCACTCCTGATCTCTTGCCAAGTTTTTCTTTCTCCAGAGATGTCTCCTTTGTGATTTCTGTATTGTTTCTCTTTCCTATTTTAGATAATGGATGGTTTTTGCAAGTTACTTCACCTGTTTGATTGTTTTTTCCTATGATTCTTTAAGGAGTTTTTGTGTTTCCTATTTAAGTGCTTCTACCTATTTACCTGTGCCCTCCTGTATTTCTTTAGTGGAGTTTTTTATGTCCTTCTTAAAGTCCTCTATCATCATCATGAGATGTGATTTTTCAATCAGGGTCTTGCTTTTCCAGTATGTTGGGATACCTTGGGCTTGCTGTGGTGGGAGTACTGGGTTCTGATGATGCCAAATAGCCTTATTTTCTGTTGCATATGTTCTTTCTTTTGCTCTCACTATATGGT
The DNA here is from genome assembly GCF_978045245.1 of Mus caroli. Taxonomy (NCBI): domain Eukaryota; kingdom Metazoa; phylum Chordata; class Mammalia; order Rodentia; family Muridae; genus Mus; species Mus caroli. The sequence goes on along the minus strand of NW_028227263.1, from coordinate 130,357,337 downwards.
TATCTCTGTTGCCAGCTGGTATTACTGTCTCTGACTGTGGCTTTTCCCTTCTGCATGCCTGTGTGTCAGTATTCCTGGAAGACCAGTTTTCTCTGGGAAGAATTTGTTTTTGAAGTGCTGTGGTACAGGGTCAGCTCTGGGTGCAGACAGAACCTGGATGGATACTGTACCTGGCTGTTACTTGGTTTCTGTGACCTGATGATTCTGGGTGGGTCCCTCTTGGGCCAGGAATTTAAGCAGAATTGGTGATCTTATGAATGTTCACAGGTATTTTGGCACTCCTGGGCATTCAGCCCTCTCCCAGACATATTTGGGTATGGAATGATGTTGCATAGGATCAACTTCATGGGCTGTGACACAGGAGGCGTTTTTGGCACGGATGGAATCCAGAAGGAATCAGTCCATGTATTCCCATTTTGTATTTTCTTCTAGGTTATTTTTTTTTTAAATTGTGTCTTCTAAAGTAGAAAAACAAGAAGGAAGGCCACGCGAGGATATTTGAATCTCACTTAGATGGGGGAACAAAATATTCATGGAGGCAGATGGAGTGAAGGAACTTTGTAACTTTGTATAGAGTGGATTGGGGGGGGGGTTTCAGGATCAGGTGTGAGAAGGGACATGAGAGATCCAGCTACATGCTTGATAGGGTGTAGTCTCCAGAATAGCTCAGAGGCCTCTCAGGAGGTAGCAGTGTCTTGAAGAACAGCAGCAGTGGTTGAACAATAGCGTGATGTAGGGAGGAAGGCTGCACCCTAGGTAATCTCCTTAGTGGCAGCAAGGTCAAGGTCTGGATCAGCCTGCTTCAGGCTGGGGTAGGGGTTTACAATTTGCCACCTGTTATTAATATTAAAAAAAAGCTTGACTGAGGCATAAAATTTATTTATGCTCTATAGTCCTGCCTGGGAGTTATGGTGGCTGTCCAGCGCTCCTGTGTTAGGAATTCTTTAATCTTCCCGAACCATCCAAATTTCGTCTGGGAGGCTAAGTGCAGTGTGCTTGTGTTTATTTCACACAAAACATGGCTAGCATGTGTACCTGTTGTTTCGGTGCCCAATACGATCCTTTTCTTTTTCTTCCCGTGGAGCTCCATACCAAGCAGCGTTCCTCCAGCGTTTTTCTGTCATTCCTCAGGTCCCTGTTCAGACATCAGACTGTTGGAAGTTGACCCGCCGCTCACATGGACCTGGTTTCACCTGGTTGGCAAGCCAGGGCTGAAAAGATAGGGGAACTAGGAGGTCAAGAAAAAAAGGTAGCTAAGTCAAGGTTACTAATCAAAGCTCAAATGTTTAATAGCAAATGTGCCTATAAACAGGGGCAGGGCGGGGTGAGGTGGGTGGGTGGGTGATGCCCATTCCGCCAATCCATTCTTCCAGCCTGGAACCAGCTTCAGGTGAAATGTGGAGGACAGGGTGTAGTCTCTGGAATAGCTCAGCAGCCTCTCACCAGGTAGTAGTGTCTTGATGGAGAACAGAGGCAGTGGCTGAACAATAGAGTGATCTAGGGAAGAAGGCTCCACCCTAGGTAATCTCCTTAGGTGCAGTAAGATTAAGGTCTGGTTCGGCATGCTTCAGGCTTGGAGAGCAGAGGGGGAGGGCTACACAATAATATTGGTAGATTGTGCCATCCCACTCTAACTAATGTATAGGTCATTGAAACAGAAACTAAATAGAGACACAGTGAAACTAAGAGAGGTTATGAAACAAATGGATTGAATAGATATATTCAGATTATTTCTCAGGACCTCATTGTGCCTTCTCCAAAATGACCATATAATCTGTAACAGAACAAACCTCAAACAATACAAGATTGAAAGAATCCCATATATTTTATCAGATCACCTTGGACTGAGGCTAGACTTCCATAACAACCAAGAAACAGAAAACTTATATGCCCATGGAAACTTAACAACTCTCTACCTAGTGAGAAATTGGTCATGGAAGAAATAAAGAAATTAATTAGGTGCCTAGTCCTTTTTGCTGGGGCAGATTCTTGGCTGGTCTACTCCAGTGAAGACACCATTTTCTGATCCATCCTAGACAACCTGATGCACACAGACCAGTTGAGGATCTACTGCACTCAGAGTAGTTGAGGATTGGCTACACTCAGAGAAGTTGTACAACATCTTAAATGGTCCATTGAAGACCCAATAGTCTTAAGGCCTCCCAGGAGTTCTACTGAATCCAGTGCAAGAGATCAGCAGCTTCTCTACCCCTGTGAAGAGCTCCCAAGTTGGAGGCCAACACAAGGTAGTCTGCTATAGCCAAGAGTGCAGGAGACCTGAAGTATCCCAGGGACAAAAGAGGCACACTCCAGACAGTCACCAGACCAACAAACACCAGGGATATCCAGATGGCAAAAGGCAAATGCAAGACAATCACCAACAGAAGCCAGTATACGTGGGCATCATCAGAACACAGTTCCCTCACAACAGCAAGCCCTGAACACAACAGACCTGAAAAATCAGAAAGGTGACACAAAATCATGTCTCGTGAAAATAATAGAGTCTTTAAGAAGGATACAATAACTCACTGAAAGAAACGTACACACAGAAAAACTCACAGATAAACAGGAGTAGGAATTGAATAAAGTCATCCAGGACCTAAAAGTGGAATTAGAAATAATAAAGAAAACACAAATGGAGGCAAACCTGGTAATGGAAAACCTAAGAAAGAGTTCAGGAGTTACAGATGTAAGTATCATCAAAAAGGATACAAGAGATAGATGAGAGAATCTCTAGCTGACAGGACCCTAATATAGCTATCTCTTAAGAGGCTATGCCAGTGCCTGGCAAATACAGAAATGGATGCTCACATTCATCTATTGTATGGACTCAGGGCCCCCAAGAAGGAGCTAGAGAAAGTAACCAAGTAACTAAAGGGATCTGAAACCATATAGGAGGATCAACAATTTAAACTAACCAATGCCCCTCAGAACTGTGTTTCTAGTTGCATAAGTATCAGAGGAAGGCCTAGTCAGCCATCAATAGGAGGAGAGGCACTTGGTCTTATGAAGATCATATACCCCAGTACAGGGGAATGACAGGGCCAGGAAGCAGTAGTGTGTGTGTTGGGGAGCAGGATGGGGGGAGGTTGAAGGGGACTTTTGTGATAGCATTTGAAATGTAAATGAAGAAAATATCTAATAAAAAATGAATTAAAAAATAAAAAAGAAGAAGAGAGAATCTCAGGAGTAGAAGATACCATAGAAGACATTGACAGCACAGTCAAAGAAAATTCAAAACATAAAAAACTCCTAACCCAAAGCATCCAAGAAATTCAGGACACAATGAAAAACAAACAAACAAACGGAGGAATAATCAGAATAGAAGAGAATCAAAGATTCCCAGCTTATTGGACCTGAAAACGTTTTCAACAAAATCATAGAAGAAAACTTCCCAAACCTAAAGAAAGAGTTGGCCATAAAGGTACAGGAACCCTATAGGACACCAAATAATGGGACCGGAAAAGAAAATCCTCCTTTAATATAATAATCACAACACAAAAAGCACAGAAAAAAAAATATTAAAAGATTCAAGGGAAAAGGGCCAAGGAACATTCAAAGGTAGACCTATCAGAATTACACAAGACTTCTCAGTAGAGACTATGAAAGCCAGAAGAGCCTGGTCAGAGGTCATGCAAAATCTAAGAGAACACAAATGCCAGTTCAGTCTACTAGAGGAGAAAAAACACTCAATCAAGATATATGAAGAAATCAAAATATTCTAGGACAAAATCATACTATATACCAGCCCAGCCCCATGGAGGACCCTAGAAGGAAAACGTCAACACAAGGAAGGCACCTGCACCAAAGAAAGGAGAAGATATTAAGCATTTGACAACCACACCAAAAGGAGAGAACCACAAGCACAGAAAGCCATCCATAAAAACAAACATATCAGGAACCAACAGTCATCTCTCTTTAATATGTCTGAATATTAATGGACTCAACTAACCTATAAAGAAACATAAGCTAAAAGATTGGATATGAAAACAAGAGCCAGTATTTTGTTGTATAGAAGAAACACATCTCAATAACAATGACAGGCACTATCTCAGAGTAAAAGGATGAAAAAAGCTTTCCCAAGAAATGGTCTCAGGAAACAAGCAGGAGTTGCCATCCTATTATCCAATAAAATAGAATTTCAACCAAAATATATCAAGTGTGAAGATGGACACTTCAAATTCATCAAGTGGAAAATCCACTTCTAGTGAACTGGTATTCACTGCTTCTAGTGAACTGGTAATCACTGGAAAATTTTGCCTCTAGGTATGGTTAATAGAGCTTTACATTATGTAAGAAAAATTTTTATTGTCTCTGCTTTAATACAAGAAGCTAGGAGTTTGAACCTTTCACTGAATATTGTTTCCTAAGTGCAAAGCTTTTCATTAGCTAATGCCTCTCAGGGGAAGTTTACTTCAAATATTTGCTCTCACACAATGAGCTTTACAGTTCTGGGGAGAAGCTGTTGCTCCAGAAATGATTCAGAGGCAATATCTTTTTAATATTTAGTGTTTTAGTTATACTATAAAATTGTGGTACAGAAAATCTAGAACAAAAATTTGATTTGCTTCAAAATTTTATTTTCAAAAGCTTCCAGAAGATGGTAATTGGCTAAGGCCTCAACTTAAGTTCTTAAAGTGCCTTAAACTTTTGTCGGATGTTATCTTGAGAGACACAAATTAACTGGTAAAGAACAAAAGGCTTTGCAGAAGATAAAGGAAGCTTTTATAATTATCAATTATAGTCAATGGTAATTAAATATTAGCTGCTTATTTTAGTTATGGTTATTAAATGTGCCCACAGCAATTCTTTGGCAAGAGAAAACATTAATGTAAAATCATCTTTCTTTGCCTCAAAGTAAAGTTTTAACATCCGATTAAGGCTGCTGTGGTCCTAATAAAGAATTGTAAGATAAATTCATATATTAAAAAAAACTAAAACAAAAAATTGTGTCTTAAAAAAGTGACAAAGTATCTGTTCCTTGTTCCAAACAGCAATTAATTTGGTTATTGCAGAATATTGATATTTGGCCTATTACATACCATCATTTTAAATAAAATTGATAATCATCATCCTAAAGATAAGTTAAAGATTGTTTTTATGCATGCTTATTTACCGTCTATAAATTCTTACATGCATCCCAATTACTGTGTTTAAAAATAGCCCTTCTATGGGAGAAAAGTATATGTGAATTGGATCACATGCTTATTCTTTTGAGTTTCCTCCTGCTTCAGCACAGATAATTAAATGTGTGCTGTAGATGGTGTTTTAAAATGTTGAATAACCAAGCTTTAATTTGTATAATAATAGTCAACATTATATTTCAGAGCTACAATTGCTTAAAATTGTTCATCCCTCAGATACTATAAATTCTAAAATTTGCAATGGTTTGTGCATATATAACTCATAAGAAAAAAATGCTGCTCTTTTAAGAAGACTGTTTTTTGGACATTGAAGAATTTGTCCTGGATTGCCTGGACATGACCCCTTAAGGCAATGCCATGCTGGATTTATATCTCAGGCAGATTACAGGCCTTACATAAGAATAATCTTGTTCTTTACATAATCAAAACAGTATTGGCTGAAGATAATATTTATGTGGCTTTAGAGAATGTGCATATAAAATTGTAAAGAAAAGAATTTGTTCTTGAAGTCCTCAGATTCTACCTGTTTCCACATAATGGTATTAATTCTCAAGGACTAATACTTAATCAATTGCTGCAAATGAATGTTCTTATTTCTATTTAATAAATAACTAAATTATGCAATTTGACTATTAATAACTTTTCATGCTTTTTAGTTACAACCTCTCTTCAAGGGAAACAACTGAAAGTGACATCACTGCCCATGTTATATTAAAACTAACTATAACTGTCAAGTATTTGAGATGTTTTGTCAACAATTTAATAATTCTCAAAAACAAGGTATTAAAACTATAGCTTCTTAAAAAACAAAGAAGGGGAGGAATTATATCCATTTGCACATTATTTAAATCATATTTTTATTTAAGAATTTTGAAATTTGGATGTCAAGGAACTTAATAAATGCCTTATAGTATCTTAAAACTAGACATAATCATTTCTAGGTGAGATGAAAATGATCTACTTATTGGCATATGGATTGATCCTGAACAGCTACCCTACTGAGGAAAGGGGGAAGCTTAGATTTTCTCCACAGAATGCTGAAGAAGCATGACAACTGTCAGAATGATTTGTGTGACAAACTGACCTGTAAGTTCGCTTAGTGCCCTGACTGTGGTGACAAGAAAGCTGAATTGGGTATATGTTTTTGACCCACCTTTGTTTGCTTTTGTCCCAGATTGGACAGGCTAAGATGCCTTGCCTCAAGCTTTTTAACCTTATGGAACATAGAACGTTAGAGACCATGGAATCTGACTTAGAAAGATTAGTCATAAGAAAGAGTTATAATGATTCTTCTCTTTCCTTCAATGTGACAGGTTATTGTAACTCAATCTTAGACTGGTCTAGTAATATTTCCAATATAACAGATTCCTATTTAAGACAGCTAAAAATCTTAAATAACTAGCAAAGTTAATTTGGAGCATAGCCTCCATTTTCAGAGAATCTCTGGCATTTCTGCTACTTCTCAAAGCCAACTCCCCCACACCAGAAGGTCAGAGTCTGAGCTTGGTCATTGCTAATTTGCAACTGAATAAAGTACCTAGGCTTCCACAAAGAAAGTTTTATCCTGTTGCTTTCCAACTATCTAAACTTTATTTTTCAAGCAGGTCTGTCTCTCCTTATAGCCTGATTTCAGTAAGTGTGCAGCCTTGCCTACAGCAAGCACAGGTGGCAGAAAATAATCAATATGAAAAAGCATATTTAGTATATATTTGTGGCTTTGGTCTAATTTGAGAATATTGTGCTATGAGGCCTGGACAGTCAGTGACAGGCAACCAGTTTTTGGTGCCAGATCAATCTAAGACAGAGGTATATGGCGAGAGGCTGTGGTTTGTTAATAATATACCACAGAGCCATGTTTGTGTAAAATAAACAAAAAAAAGGCTGCATATATTCTTCTTGATGGATAAGAATGGCTTGGAAAATCTTAGATCCTAAAACGGACACAACCACCAGCCACCAAAACTCCCAGGCAGGACTAGGGAGCATAAATAAATTTTATGTCTCGGTCCAGCTTTGTTCATTATACATTTAGGGAAGAATTGTAGCCTCCCCCAGCCTGAAGTGGGCTGGCACAACTGTTGTTGCCACTGACGTGGTGCCACCTGCGGTACAGCTTTCCGACTTGGCTGGCTCCTTTTTGAAGTGACAACTGCCCTGAGATTCTGCTACCTGCCGAGAGGCTGAACCTGTCTTCCTGAGACATTCGTGAAGAAGCAACCAACCTGGTGACCAAGTGCTGACAAAATGGCTCCAGGCACCAAGAGTGGAATTGGGGGGAATGGGCCTTCCCCTTTATAAGCACAGTCTCTTAGTATATTTGCAGGCCTTGAATAGACACGTGTCATGGTCTCCATTAATTTCTCTCTCAGTCTAAGTCTCTTCAGCTCCAGCCTGAGTCCCAGGTATATGTAGTTCATGTAGGCCATGGGCTGGCATAAAAAACAAATTGATAAAAATCAGAGATGACTGTTACATCCAACTCGACCAGCAAGAAAAACGCAACCACAGGTTCTTCTTAAAACAGTTTCCTCAGGCAGCTTCTCTCTTCAAATTCCCTGTGGTTCAGGGTACAAGTGCTTGAATCCACTCAAGCCACAACCATGCCTCACAAAATCACCACAGGTCATATCACCTCACCAGGCAGGCTTGCTCAGCCAATCAGGGATTAAGGGTGAGCCATCCACCAAATATGGGCTTGTTTACTTCCTGGCATAGATTTCCGTCTGGCTGGCCAGGGAGTCCAGAATGGCTTCCCGCAATTCCCCCTATTATATTCTTTTGAAGCAAGCTCCGTGTGTGAAGATAGAGGTCTAATCCTCAATGTGCAGAAATAGAGGCCATGTACAGGATTGACTCTTAGGCTCACAGGTTTTTACTCAGAGCAACCCTGACCTGCTCCCGTGCTGTTTTTCCTGGGGGAAGGACACTAGGACACTCAACCCTCATGCAATCAGACATACCACCCAGAGATTGTCAAACAGCTTCCAGACTAACCTCTGTGAAGTGCTTAGCCTTACAACCCTGTGGGGCGATGGCTTCATTGTTCATTCTTCCTGGCAGCAAGCCAATCTGAGGTGACTGCCCTGCTTCCACTGTGGCAAAAGCTTGCACCACCATGGCGGCAGTGTGGACCTGGGCATTCTGCAACTGACACATACACCATACACACAATATGCATGCCAAAACAAGGGCCACAGTGAGGGCACTTATCCCAGCCCATTCTTTCTCGATGCCAAGCCAGAATCCACTCAGGTAGAATTCACAGTGACAATCGCTGAGCGAAGCTCATTCATCTTGCCATCAAAATTTGCAATCCAATTTAAACATTGACAGAATCCCCCATCTGGGTTCCACACCCATCAGGGGCAAACACATGCTCATCACCAGCAAGATCAGCTTCTTCATTTTGATAGTGTCACACTAGCCGCTCCGGAACCCACACTGGCTCTGCACGATTCTGTGGAAACACGCAAACAGACCCTCTCGCCCAGGCCAACATGGGAACCGGACCATTCCATGATCCTGTAAGCACATCCTTCCATTTAGCATACCCTAGTTTACTGGGGCTTGTATTATCCAATTGCAAAAAAATTTAAGGTAAAAAGAGTTAAGGAGAGTCTTATCTTTGGGGTATGGTGATAGCCTATTCCCCCTTTTTGTTTTATTAATAATTCTTGTAAGGTTCTATGTGCTCTTTCAATGATTTCTTGACCTTGAGGAATTTATGGCAGGCCGTGTTTAACTTGTAATGGTTGGCGTCTTTCCCACAGCAACTTCTGTAATTGTGAGACCAAGGCTTGGATGGTACTATGAGCTTTTATTTGGCCAGCCACTTCTAGGGATAAAACTAAATTAACTACATATTGTGAATCTGAAATTTGATTAAAAGGAAAATCACAATCCTTAATGGCCTCAATAACTATTTGTAATTCCGCCATCTGTGGAGTGCAGGGATAATACTGCCTGACCACAGGATCTTTCCCCTCTACATACGGTTTTTGATCCATCAGTAAACATGTTAACTACATCCTTAATGGGTGTTTTCCTTACCACTTGAGGAAAAACATGACTGGATGTTCCTTTAAAAAGGTCATTAAAGAAGGTTTGGGATAATGATTATCAAATGGGCCCTCATTAACATAGGCTAAAATAGCCCACTCATCAATATTTGCTGTTAGGACCTTTTGCTGATACCCATCATAAGGGATTTCAATAGAGCTGGGTTTTATACCAAAAAATTGTAAACAATACTGAATTCCCAACAAGGCTAAAGAAGCCACTGTTGTAGGGTAATGATCTAATTTCCTCTCAGCGCATATTTTGAATGGATCCATAACAATGAGCCTTCTTGCCACAATAATCCTGTGGGTTGTATCTCAGTAGGCAATATTATCAAAATGATGGGTAACACTTCTCTACAATGCTGAAGCTGGGCTTTAATCAATTCTTCTTCCACTAGGGTAAGGGCCTTACTAGCCTCAGGTGTTTATTCCCTTTTGGAACTTAACTCTGAGTCTCCGTCTAAAATTTGAAACAGAGGTTTTAATTTAACATTTGGGATCTTCAAATAGGGCGGAATCCAATTGATATCGCCTAACAATTTCTGAAAATCATTTAAAGTATGCAAGGAATCAACCCTCAACTGTATCTTTTGAGGCCAAATGGCCGTAGGGGCGATCTTTGCTCTTAAACAGGACACTATTTTTAACAAATCCCTACCCCATAAGGTAATGGACAGCTCAAGCACATATGGTTGAAACATTCCATCATGCCCTTCCTTATCTTTCCAACGGGGCATCCTGGCTCTTAAGTCTGGGCTCTTTGCATAGCCCAGGCCTGGTAATATTTGTTCTGACTCCTGAATCGGCCATCCTTTTGGACAGTACTTAAACCAAAAGGCAGTAAGAGAAATTACCCAAATGGCTAGAAAAAGAAAGTAATCCATACACTGTCCCCATTACCCTCTTACTTTCACGACCCTCTTACTTTCACCTTCTTGTCTCCAGAGCGAGCCGGAGAGCCCTATTGTCTCTTACCCAGAGCCTTATTGTCTTTTTACCGAGAGTCTAATTGTCTCTTTACTGAGAGCATTATTGTTTCTTACTGAGAGCCTTACTGTCTCTTTACCAAGAGCCTAATCTCAATCCTGGGATGGTGAGTTACTTATTGTACTCATCCTGTTGACAGAACCTGACTGCAGAAAGTTCTGAACCTCTTCGGTGGGGGAGTCGGTTCCCTGGTTTTGGCACCATTTGTTGCATCCCACTCGACCAGCAAGGAAAACGCAACCACAGGTTCTTCTTAAAGCAGTTTGCTCAGGCAGCTTCTCTCTTCAAATCCCCCTTGCATTGGGGTACAAGGGTTTTTATCCACTCAAGCCACAACCATGCCTCAATCAATCACCACAGGTCAAATCACTTCACCAGTCAGGCTTGCTCAGCCAATCAGGGATTAAGGGTGAGCCATCCACCAAATATGGGCTTGTTTACTGCCTGGCATAGATTTCCATCTGGCTGGCCAGGGAGTCCGGAATGGCTTCCCACAGATGACCAAGGAAGAACCCCTAAAGACCTTGGCTACAGACAAGAAGAAAGAGACAAAGAAAGGATAAAAAGATAGGTGATGTATATATCTCTGTACACGAAGATAGCTCGAGAACAAGCTGACATTTAAATGTCTATATGTAGCCAATAACACCTATTGGGTATAAAATTCCCATGACTTGTTGTTACATACAATCCTTTAAAATGGCATGAATAGAAATTTATATTTTAGCCGGGCGTTGGTGGCACATGCCTTTAATCCTAGCACTCGGGAGGGAGAGGCAGGTGGATTTCTGAGTTCGAGGCCAGCCTGGTCTACAGAGTGAGTTCCACGACAGCCAGGGCTACACAGAGAAACCCTGTCTCAAAAAAAAAACAAAAAAAAAAAAGAAATTTATATATTTTTTGGTTATATGATCAAAGTAACCACTAAAGAAAAACAATTGTCTTTCTTTATTGATCTTCATTAATTAATTTTTGCACCTTATACCTTTCATATGAAGGTCTTTACAGAGCTATGTGTAGGTTGTAAGGTTTATACATTGCAGAATGAAAGAGGAGGAAGACAGGCTGACAACATTATGGGACCTTCCATTCCATCTCCTTGATTGATTTTATCTCAACTACATTGAAGCTGTTTCCTCTAAAGACTTGCTTCCAGGACTTTTGCAGAACACCTAGCTTGTCCATCTAGCCATTCAGAATGTTATAATCAGGATGTCAGCTAAGCTGTGAACTTGCTCAACACATAGAGACTGGGAGGCAAATGATGCCAATTAGCCCTCCTTTGACAAAACTAATTTTCCTATTTTCTTTTGGGTCCACATAAGGGAATTCTTTTCCCTAATTCAGCTAAAACCTAGCAAAAGAATTTTGTTGTTCCAGAAACTTAGTTTATACTATTTTATGAATTATAGATATATTTCCATTTTAAGGGAAAATTCACAAATGTGGCTTGGGACTGAGAGGAAATTGAAGAGAATAGAAAAAGGGATTTTAATCTTTCCTTTCTTCTAGTCTATCCTTCCTTCTTAGGTAAAGGAAGGGGAAATGGGAGTGGAAAAGAAGAGATATAGTAATATATGAATTAGAGGAATAGAAAAATAGGTATAGGTTATCAATTTTACTCTTAAACAAAACATTGTATAGCCATATCTTACACTGCAGAAATCTTTATGATTAGTGCAAATTATTTATAACTCTACATTGGTACAGAATTTAAAGATCATGTAGACCTGTACCCCATTTTTAATTGGGGTTATTTGATTTTCTGGAGTCCAGTTTCTTGAGTTCTTTGCATATATTGGATATTAGTCCCCTATCACATTTTGGATTGGTAAAAATCCTTTCCAAACCTGTTAGTGGACTTTTTGTCTTATTGATTGTGTCTTTTACCTTTGCAATTTTATTAATTGTCATTTGTTGATTCTTGATCTTACAGGACAAGCCATTGGTGTTCTGGTTAGAAATTTTTCACCTGTGCCCATATCTTTGAGGCTTTCCATCACTTTCTCCTCTATAAGTTTTAGTGTCTGTTGTTTTATGTGTAGTTTCTGTAAGCTTGTACAACCAGTCTGGCAGTTCCTCAGAAAAGTGAACATAGTACCACTGGAAGATCCAGCAATACCTCTCCTGGGCATATATCCAGAAGATGTTCCAACTGGTAAAAATAACACAAGCTCCACTATGTTCACAGTAGCCTTATTTACGATAGAAAGAAGCTGGAAAGAACCTCAAAAGAGGAATGGATTCAGAAATTGTGGTACATTTCCACAATAGAATACTACTCAGCAATTAAAAAATATGAATTCATGAAATTCTTAGGCAAATGGATGTATCTGGAAGATATCATCCAGAGTTAGGTAATCCAATCACAAAAGAACTTACATGATATGCACTCACTGATAAGTGGATATTAGCCCAGAAACTTAGAATACCCAAGATAAAACTTGAAAAACACATGAAAATTAAGAAGATGGAAGACCAAAGTGTGGATAATTGTCTCTTCTTGCAATGGGGAGAAATACCCATGGAAGGAGTTACAGAGACAAAATTTGGAGCTGAGATGGAAGGAAGGACTATGCAGAGACTGTCCCATCCAGGAATCCATCCCTTAATTAACCACCAAATGAAGACACGATTACAGATGCCAGCAAGATTTTGCTGATGTGACCCTGATATAGCTGTCATTTTTTGGCTATACCAGTGCATGGCAAATACAGAAGTGGATGCTCAGAGACATCTATTGAATGGAACACAGGGTTCCCAATGGGGGAGCTAGAGAAAGTACCCAAGGAGCTGAAGGGGTCTATAACCCTATAGGAGAAATAGCAATATGAACTAACCATTACCCCCTGAGCTCGTGTCTCTAGCTGCATATGTAGAAGATGATGGTCTAATCGGACATCATTAGGAGGAGAGGCCTTTGGTCTTACATAGGTTATATGCACCAATACAGGGGAATTCCAAGGCCAGGAAGTGGGAGTGGGTGGGTTGGGGAGCAGGGCACAGGGGTAGGGGATATAAGGGACTTTCAGGATAGCATTTGAATTATAAAGAAAGAAAATATCTAATAAAACTATTGTTTGATTGATATAAAATTTGAAATTAATATTGTTACCCTTTGATAGGCAATGAGCCTATGCAACATATCTGAGAACACAAGACTTAGACCAAATTCTTCTAATAACCTCCATTACAAACTTTTTAGCATAATTAAGTAACACAAGTTAAAGACCAGATAGATAGTAAACTCACGACTACATTATATTCTGATTTAATTATTATAAAGTGTTTTCAATTTACTCAAATAGACATGACTAAGAATAGTTAGGTTTCACAGTTCAGATATATTTTACATAATCTTCAAAAGTGTCAGAAACCCACAGGATATGACATTTAAGGCCATTTCCTTATTAAAGATCATTTGACTAGTACCATCTGTGCTCCTGGCAACACTCCCTTTTTGGTTCAAAGAAAAAACTGAGCAACAATGGAGTTTCTCCAGTTGTGGCAAGATACCTACTGGGCAAGAATTGCCCTAATTCATCTATTGACAAAAATATTGTGTGGGAAAGTAACACACTATGTGAAATAGTCAACTGATAGCTCTGACAAGAGAGGGAAACAAGTCCTTCATAATTCTGCTTTACATAGGTCTGTCAGATGATCCTGGGTCAACACAACAATGACTGATATTCCAACATTTTGAGGAATGAAGGTAGTCAACTGTCCCTACACTTTAGTAATTGCAGGTAATGTTTAAGTTGTTCTCATATTCTGACAAGGTTGTAGACTAGTTATTGTGCCATACTCAACTCAAGTTGTTTAACATCGAGAGAGAAGATATAGATTTGAGAGGAAAGTTTTCACATGGTAATCCAAGCTAAATCCACGACATAATTCAGGTATAATATTGTAAGCACTTTAAGTTTACATAGATGTTTCATCTAAATTCACAAATATGATGGTCTGAGTGTATCTCATACTTTATAATTCACATAATTGTAATGGTTGTGGTCAATTTATATCTTAGAGAAAAGAGGCTATTTTTGGACAAAATCGGGGAAATATTGTGGATGGCTGTTGGGCTGTGGGTGTGTTTGAGAGAGTATTAGGAGAGTTCCTGAGTCCCACCAGAGATCTGGTGGTCTGGGTGTGTGAACACGGGAGGACTGCTGGATGCTTTTCACGTGGACCTGGATGGGTATCTGGCTGTGTTAAGTCACTGATCTACATTGCGGATGGTGGACAAGAGGCAGCCTCAGATACCAGGTTCTCAGCCTTCAGCATTGCATGTGGATATGGCAGAGGAGCTGAGAACAGAATAGCGGCCCCAGGGTGGCACTTGGCCCCAGAGATAAGGGAAGAGGGGAGAGGGAGAGGCAGGTGCTGGATGATTGCCACACAGGCGAGAGTCCTTAGTCCAGTCCTTGGCTGCTCTATATGAAGGTCTTCTGTCAGGTGTTTAGACATGGCTTGTTAGGAGAAAGCCTATCCCATTGTTCAAGCATGCTGGGCCTTGATAGTCAGAGACAGTCTATGATTTTAGAGCTTTATTGGAGAAATGCAGGGGGAAAGAGAAATGGTAGAAAGAGAGAGAGACTGGTCATTGCTATAGGCAAGAAGGGGTCAAGCAGCCTGTCTTATGGTAGGCTAGCTATCTTGCTGTTGCTAGATTAGTTTGAGGAGGAGTCTAGCCAGCATGCCAAAAGCTTGGGACATTGTCTACCTGACTGCTAGCCACACGCTTGTGAAGGCTGTGGGTTTTGAAACGTTGTCAGGAGCCAGGGCTCCAGGAGACATGATCGAACTCCTTCTGACCCATGTAGGTGAAAATTACCACCCATTGGGTCACCCTGGGGTTCAAGCCCCCAGCTTTACTGGAGATCAGGCTGTCTGTGCATAGCTCATTGCCTTACAGGTGGCCCTGGTGCTGTTTGTAGTCTGATGTTAATTCTGCATTCCCAAGAGGGGTTACCTCAATTAATAGTAGATCACATGTGAACCTTCTCCCCATTCTAACTGGTCAAATAAATGGTGGAGCCTGTGATTGGGCAGTAGAAGGGATAGTTGGGGAAAGGAAGTTTTAGAGAGTGGAAGAAGTTTAGGGCATGATAGAGAAGAAGGACAGAGAAAGAAGAGGTAGAAGGAACATGGAAAAGAACCACATGGCTTGGAGAAGCTGCAAGTAGCAAGGGATCTATCTCATACCTAGGGAATAGATTGGTATAGTGGTAGATCTCCCCAATCTAAGCATACAGAATATAAACATAACAACTGACTTGTGTGTTATCTACATGGGCTTATTGGGGTTGAAAATTTACTGCAATATGAATTGACTCTCATTGGTAATTAATATCTCTCAACATCAATGTACTCAACTCCCCAATACAAAGTCACAGGCTAACAGAATGTGTGTGAAAATAGGATCCATCTTTCTGCTACACACAAGAAATACACTTCAGTAACAAAGATAGACATTACATCAGAGTAAATGGCTGGGACAAGTTTTTTCAAGCAAATGTACCCAAGAACCAAGCTGGAGCAGCCATCCTAATATCTAATAAAACAGACTTCCAACAAAAATGAATCCATAGATTGGGAAGGACTTTTCATACTCATCCAAGAATAAAATACTTCAAGATGATATCTCAATACTGAAATCCATTCCCTAAATGCAAGCGACCCACATTTATAAAACAATCATTACTAGCATTTAAATCACACATTAAACTCCACATATTAATAGTGCAAGACTATCACCCCACTCCTCTTACTGGGTATGCTATCTAGACAGAAACTCAACAGAGAAATAATGAAACAAACAGATGTTAGAATGACCTGTCCAGCAGGTCCAGTTATTCGAGGGTCTCGAGGAGACCTTCTCCTAAGAATCAAATGGGGGGAGAGAGAGTCAAGAACCTTGTGCAATGAACGACACACAGAAGCAGTCTGAGTAGCATCATGGTCTCACTGTATTTAGCTAGGCTTAAGGCTTAAATGCACAAGCAAAAGGGGAAGTACTTCTCAGCAGGAGGAATGAGGCAGCAGAAATGCGCAAGCATAGGAGTAAGTACTTCTCAGCAGGAGGGATGGGGTAGTGGAATTTTTTCTTTTGGCAACTACACAGGGAAGCAGGAACTTGGTGGTATCAGGGTACATCTTGTGGTCAGGACATCCAGTGCTGACTTAGGGTTGGAAAAATCTGTGGTTGTTCTCAGAGCGGTGCATCGGAGGCCCTCTTTTAACGCACTTCTCTTCTTAGGGGGAGAGGCCCAATTCAGAGATCAGGACAATAGTGTTGTCTAAATAGCTCCCAACATTAGAACTCAAAATAACCTAACAGATATGTACAGAATATTATACACAAACATGAAAGAATATATTGTCTTCTCATCTTATAACAGAACTTTCTTAAAAGTTGACCATGTAATCAGTTCCAAAGCAAATTTCAACAGATACAAAAAATCGAAATAACCTCCTATATCTTATCAGATCCCCATGGATTAACTCTGGGCTTCAACAAGAACAAGAGAAATAGCAGAAAGCCTACAAACTGAAGGAGACTGACAACTCTACTGAATGACTACTGGGACATGGATGAAATAAAGAAGAAATAAAAGACCTTATAGAATTCAATGACAGTGAAAACATAACATAACAAACTTATGATACACATAGAAAGCAGTGCTAGGAGGAAAATTCATGGTACTAAATGCTTTCATAAAGAAGTTGATGAGTTATCATGCTAGCTACTTAATAATACACCTGAAAGCTCTAGAACATAAAGAAGACAACATTACAAGAGGAGTATATTAGAGGAAATGATCAACCTCAAGTCTGAGATCAATAAATTACAAGAAAAGAGTACAATACAAACATACAATGAAGCAAATTATGGGCTTTTTGTTTGTTTGTTTGTTTTTGAGAAAATCAGTAAAATAGACAAGACTTCAGCTAAATTAAATAAAGACAGAAGAGAATTTTCAAATTTTCAAAATCAGAAATGAAAGGGGGACATAACAGACAAATAGGAAATACAAAGAATCATTATGTATTACTTCAAAAGCCTGTACTTCATAAAGTGGAATATAAAAGTAAAATCAATGATTTTCATGATAGATTTCACTTAACAAACTTAAGTCAAGATCAGGTAAACAATTCAAATTGAATTATAACCGCCAAAGAACAAAAGTAGTCATAAAGATCTTTCATTCCAAGGAAAACAAAGAAAGAAAGAAAAAGACAGACAAACAAGCCTTGGGAGAGATTTTAGCACAGAATTCTACTAGACTTTCAAAGAAGTGTTAATACTTTTTCAAATTATTCTACAAAATATAAACAGAAGGAACATTGCCAAATTCATTTTATGAGTTAACTGTCACCCTGATTTCTAAACAACGAAAAGACAAAACCAAGAATGAGAAATACAGATAAATTTTCGTTATAAACATTGATGCAAAAGTACTCAACAAAATACTTGCAAACCCAATCCAAGACCACATCAAAATCATAATCCACGATGATCAAATAGGGTTCATCCCAGGAATGCAGGGATGTTCAACATACAAAAATCTACCAATATTCTCTACCATATAAACAAACAAACAGAATGTGAAAAATAACATGTGATCACCTTGTCAGATTATGAAAAAAAAAAAACTTTGAGAAAATCCATCATTCCTACTTTATTTTAAATGTCTTGGAGTTATCAGGGATATATATTGTACATACTTAAACATAATGAAGGTAATATACATCAGGCTAATAGCCAAAATCAAATTAAATGGAGAGAAACCTAATACAATTCCACTAAAATCAGATACAAGATAAGGCTATCCTCTCTCACCATATCTATTAAATGTAGTACTTGAAGTTCTAGATATTTCAATAATACAACAAAAGAAGATCAAGGAGATACAAATTGGAAAGGAAGAAGTCAAAATATCACTATGTGCAGATAATGTGATAGTATACATAAGTGACCACTAAAATTCTATCAAAGAACACTTACAGCTGATAAACATCTTCAGCCAAGTAGCTGTATACAAAAATTAACTAAAAAATTATTAACCTTCCTTTACACAAAAGATGAATGGGCTAAAGGGAGGGCATGGTGGCACACAACTAAATCCTAACAATTGGGAGACAGAGGCAGGCAGATTTCTGAGTTCCAGGCCAGCCTGATCTACAAAGTGAGTTCCAGGACAGCCAGACCTATACAGAGAAAACCCTGTCACAAAAAACCAAAAAGCAAAAAAAAAAAAAAAAAAAAAAAAAAAACAGACAAAGAAAGAAAGAAAGAAAAATTAGGAAACAAACCCTTCAGAATACCCACATATAATATAAAATACATTGGTGTGACTCTAAACAAGCAAGTGAAAGATTTGTATAATAAGAATTTCAAGTGTCTGAAAAGAAATTGAAGAAGAAATCAGAAGATGGCATCATCTTCCATGCTCATGTACAAGTAGGATTAACATAGTAAAAATGGCCATTTTACCAAAAGCAATCATTAGATTCAGTGAGACTTCTATAAAAATTCCTACAGACTTCTTTATCCACCTTAGAAGAATAACTCTTCATTTTATGTGGTTAAAAACAAAACAAAACAAAACAAAACAAAACAAAACAAAACAAAACAAAACAAAACAAAACAAAACAAGAAAGCTAAAAACTCCTGTCCAAGAACTTCTGGCATGTATGACCATCTGTGTTCTCAACTTCTACTACAGAGCTCAGGGAGTCTTATGAAAGAATTGTGGGTAAGATTGAAGGAGCTGGAAGGGTCAAGATCATCAGAAGAAAACCTGCAGAGCCAATTCACCTGGGTCTATGGGGGTTCCCAGAGACTGAACCACCAACAAAAGAGTATGCACTGGTTGGATCTAGGCTGCCTGTACATATGTAACAAGTATACATCTTAGTCTTCATGTTTGTCTCATGAAGACTAATTGAACCAGGGGGGGGGGGCTGTCTCTGACTATGACTCTGTTGCCTCCTTTTGTATCCCTTTCCCAAGTTGGGCTGCCCTGTCTGGCCTCAGTGGGAGGGGATGTACTTAGTTCTATGCGATTTGATGCACCAGGGTGGGTTTGTCCCTGAGTGGGTGAATGCAAGGGAAACCCCTTCCTTGAGGAGAGGTGACAGAATGAGGAAGTTGTAAGTGTGCAGCTGGGAGGAGAGTAGTGAGGTGGTTGCAAGAAGGATGTAAATAGAATAAATAAACAAATGAAAACGTTAAGAATATATATATTTCCTTGCAAATAATGAAGCTGGTATTCATGCAAAGTATGATAAATGCACAAATACTGAGTAATTCTTGTGCAATTTCCATAGTGTCACACTTAGAAAATTTTTCATGTCCAATCTCATTCAATAAAACTACAAATAAATGACCTATTTAAATGAAAATAAAATGTTTTAAAGCTGGAATTCTATAAAGTGAATTGGAATTTGCTGATAATACACAACATGACAATAATAATAGTAGCAAATATATGATGACTCAAGATTCCATGGTTCTAGGCTGAAGAGATGACTCTCAAAGATGGAGAGATATTAGTAGTACTGTATGGCTTAGGCAGAGGACCTGAGATGAGTTCCTAGGACCCAAAGAAGGAAGTTTACAGCTACATTCAACTGCAGGTCCCTCGGAACCAAGGCACTCTTCTGGCCTCTGTAGGTACTACAAACAGAAAGGTATACACACCAGCACTACCACCACTACTGTTGCTACTACTAGTATTAGTAACACAAGGTTTTAAAAATTCACTCTCACAATTCCACAACAGGATTTATTCTATGACCACATCCAGGCATTCAAGATATAGAACAACCGGAACATAAACATCAGTGTTCATATATTATTTAAAAGTTTTGAAAACTTATTCCCATGGGAACATCCCTGGTGGGAATCCAGTCATTTTCTCCTGGAAAACTTTATCAAAGGCTTCAGCTTGGGCTACTATGAAGTGATTCTTCCAGTCCCCAGTTGTGCCTGTAAAATGTGAAGAAGATATATAGGTGGATTAATAATTGTTGTAACACTGCACTAGCTCTTCCCATCATATGCTTTTACCTTCTGTTTGATAATGATTACACAGTTAATATGCTACAACCACTCCAGTAGTGACTCATATTACAGGTTTAGAAATCTGGAAGCAGACTTGAGGCACAGTATCAAGGAAAGAGCCTCCTGGAACCTTGGCATTCCCATAGCTAGAATGCCCCAGATTTCTCTCTGCAATATTGTGGAGGGTCTTGCATGTTTTCTTGTGGTGTTTTACCGGATAAGATTTAGAAGTCTCAGGGTAAGCTTAGCAAAGTATATTTAGAATCTTCATTACAGCCAGGTGTAGCAGACTACATTGCATATTAGAAGCAAGTTGGTGAATTCTTCTGAGAAATGGAGATTCCCTACAGATACTTAACAGCCAAGTTACACTCATATGCAAGAATTTACCAAGGCCTAGGAAATAGGAGGGTTGTGGTATTGCATTATTCATGAGAAGGTCTGCTAGAGCAGAAAGCCCTGGTGCTAGCTTTCACAAGGCTCAAAGGAGAAGGACAAATTGTAACTATGTTGTGAAATCCTTACCTATCATTAGCTGACTCTAGACAGGGCTGTTCTATCTTTATTCTAAATATTACCTGGTTCCTGTAAGTCTTTTGAAGTCATTTCTCTGTTTTGTGCCATGTACTTCAACGTATTTTGCCTGCTGTGACACCCTACTCCTTTCTTTTCTGTATTATATAAGAGTGGTGTTCGATTTGTGACAATACATTCAGATTCAGCACACTCTCTCCTCTCTGTGTCTGTCAGTGAATTCTCCCAGACTCCATGCTCACCTGTTGGAACCTTGATTCCCATGAATTGAGGGGGGCCGACTGAGCCCTGTCCTTGGCATTAATAAATCAAACTATCATTTCCTGTAGTAAATCTCTCTCTCTCTCTCTCTCTCTCTCTCTCTCTCTCTCTCTCTCTCTCTCTCTCTCTCTCTCTCTCTCTCTCCCTGAAACAGGGTTTCTCTGGCTGTCCTGTAACTCACTTTGTAGACCAGGCTGGCCTGGAGCTCAGAAATCTGCCTGCCTCTGCCTTCCCAGTGCTGGCTGGGAGTAAAGGCATGTGCCACCATGCCCTACCGAAAATTTCTTAAGTCCTGAAATCATATATGCAAACTTCACCCTCTGTCTAAATTATGTCCTACCTTTTCCTCTCTCACCAATATGCTAGACAATCTAACAGCAGCAACAATGGCTTGATCTTTTTATATATATACAGATTATTCCTGCTTCCCATCAAACCTGTTCATATCATGCTATCCTACTCAGCAGGTTTTATCATGTCAATGATCCAAACAGACTTCAAGTGTTCTGTCTACTTCTTAGTATTTACTTATAGAAGTAAATAATTTTAAAACAAGTTTTAACTAATATCTTAAAGTAGTTTCTACTTATGTGTGTGTGTGGTCACATGAGTGCTGCAGATACGCATAGTTATGAGCAGCATTTCAGCTGCAGTGGACCCAGTCCCTCCCAGCTGAGGGCATTGAAGGACTCTGTTTCACTCATCCATGGTGTTTGGAGATACATGAAGATTTGTATAATTTCAGCCCCTGTCCTATGTAGCACTGTGTCTTATGAACATATATTGTTTTTCACCACTCCATTCCAGAATGTCTTTAGTTTGAAACTTAGAGATCAATCAACTGCTCAAGCTGTGTTGTATCTTCCTTCACCCTAGAGGGCTAATATTTTTCATATAATTACATCTTGGTCTTTGTCTCCTTATTAATGATACTGTAACCTTCTCTTCCCATCTTTCCTCCATTTCAATCTAGCAGGCCCCATCATTGCTTTATTTCCTAGCTGTGACACTGTTATATGTACCATGCATTTATGCTTTGAATATACACACAGAATATGCATCTAATATATTTGAAAAGAAAGTGATTCTGATATTACTAAATTGTTCACTTTACAAAGAGTGCCAAACATATAGGACATACTCAGTGTGGGATTTTCAAATAAATTCATGAATACCTGAGAAAAGTATAGTCAGTGCTCCTATTTTGCTGATGAGGAAAAATTAGTCTTTGAGATGTTATCATTATGACAGTGATGGGTGTGTATTTGAATCCAAAAAGAATGACAATAGAAGCCATTCTTTTCTTTATCACATACTTTCTTTCTGTATCATCACATAAGTTAATTTTAATTCACCAGAGGTCTATATTAAAGAAAATATAAAGAATTCATAAAAATGTAAATCCTTGATACAGCATATGGAAATAATATACTATAATTGATATGAATGTAAAATGTCATCTAATGAAATGGTACCTATTAATATCCATTGTGCTCTCAGGTTCTTTCTTTTCTTTATTAGAATACGTTTTCTTGTTTTTGACAGCATGCCTGGATCCTGATAAGCCAAACCAGATAGATACTAGACTACAAGTATCTCAACAAATTCAATATGGATTCCCAATGGAATAAGTCAGTCCATCTGAGAAACCACATCTTTGGAGGTACACACATGGAGTTGTAAGTTCACCTATGTGCAAATTCTGTGCACCTTATTTTAATTTTATTTTCTTTCCTTATTTCTAAAAATCTCCCCAATCTTTTGTGTGTTAGATGGCAGGATAACCCTAAATTGTGGTGGCTTAACTCTTATTGAAAAAGAACTTCCTTATAGTTCTGGAGGCTGCAGATCTCACATCAGAGTATTGTCCAAACCTTTGTAGGATTTTCTTTTTGGCCTGAAGATGGCAGGTTTCTTCCTCTGTCCTTGGGTCATCTTCCCTTTTTGACTCTGATTAATGTCTTCTGAAGATACCAGTGAAAATGATCAATGGCCCAACTACTGTGTCCATTAAACATATACTCTGAAGCAATGGGTACAGGGAATTTTGAGTGTTGCCAGAATATGTATCCTATACATGTCTTGATTGTGGCATTGTCTTTACAAAGTCTTGTCAACCAAACAGGGGCTAAATATCTCTCTAGTGTGCATTTCCTGCAGAGCCTAAATATTGAATTATAATGACTACAATTGCACGAGGAAAATCATTGCTTGGAGATTAAAACCAGATGCATCTCAACAACTTGAATGATTGAGTCTCTGGGATAAAGCTTACAAAGTAGCTCTGCAGAGGCAATAAAAGATAATTTCTTGTGTCTTGAGATGAGAACAATTAAAGGATATGGGAAAATAGGTCTAGTGAATTAGCATTATCTTTGATTTGCTCATAGTTTGATGATTCAAAACTGGCACCAATGTGATAGAGGAATTAAGAAGACAAATATTATCTTTATATACATTTTACTTTCAAAGTTATTTCCAGACATATCCAATTCATCATTGTCTATAATGAATTAGTGAAGCAAGTGGGTAATGTATTTGGTGTCCCCCATCAGTGACCTGGTTTCCAGAATTCCCTGGCTTAAAGGATATTGGTGTCACACTAGTATAAGAAAAAATAATCCCCCAAAATAAAAGCTGTCTTTAAATGCAAAAAAAATCATATGCTACATATAATCACTTTGATAATTAAATTTCAAAAGATTAATGAGGTCTTATCAAGTATTTTGGCCGAACTATATTATAATTAGTGTGTATGTATGTATGTATGTATGTGTTCCTGTTATCATCTGTGCTGCATGACAAATAGTATTTCTATTCAGAAGAGATTAAATCCAAGTGTGGTCTCATCCTAAAAGAATCTTCCTGGAAAAGCAGAAACAACAGTTATCTTCATGGAATTTTGTCTTAAATTCCATTCCATCTGCTGTGATTTGTCTCTGCTAAAGCTTTTGCTTGTCAGTTTCCTTATTCCTTTGCTGTTAACAGAGCTACTTCATTCCTTCAGGTATGTGATAACAGACTTTTATTTTCTTAGAATGTTTTTTTTTTAACTAAAACTTTTTTTTTTAATTTTTTTATTTATTATATGCAAGTTCACTGTAGCTGTCTTCAGACACTCCAGAAGAGGGCGCCAGATCTCTTTATGGATGGTTGTGAGCCACCATGTGGTTGCTGGGATTTGAACTCTGGACCTTTGGAAGAGCAGTCGGGTGCTCTTACCCACTGAGCCATCTCACCAGCCCTCTTAGAATGTTTTAACTCTGCCAAATTCTCATTCATTATAGGAAATCAAGAAACAGAACACTTTGCTTTGGTGAGACATTCATTTCTAGTGCAGAGAAATATGTCTCCACAGAGTCTGGAGTGCAGGAGTCTGAGGGAAGCTGGCAAGAACAGTTTATTCTTTCATATGCCTTGATCTTTAGTGTATAGATTTCCATTTTCTTTTAGTGAGTGGTGACATATCTTTATGTTTAAATCTCAGTCAAAATTTCATATTATTTGGATAGTATGAGTACTAGATTAAATACAATCTGGTAACTACTTAGACTTCCTTTTTTCTACAAAAACTCCTGATATCCCTATATTTTTAGTTTCCAAATCTCACACTCCAAAGCAGTCGATGGAAGGTAAAGTCTGAAACATTTTAAGTATGGATAAAGAAAATTAAACTGATAATTTTTACTTCATTCATTTATACCCATGTTTTTATTTAGTGTTAAATATTTAATGACTGACACCTTCTTTATTCTACTCTAAGTTCCATCTCACCTATCATTATCTAATTAGGTCTGGGTGAGGCACAAGATCTGATTCATTCTGGCAAAGTCAATCCAGAACTGTACAGCTATGAAACCACACACACAAACAATCTGTTCCCAGCATAGAAAGAGTTGGCACATAAATAAAGAGGATTGAAATTCCCTTTCCAGGAGAGATAATTCCAAAGAAGAGAGGGGTCATGAACCTATGTAATCTAAATAGGTTCGCAAATAACATCAGAATTTAACACTAGAAAAATTTTTTAGAACTATTGGACTTGGCTTCCACTGGACAGCAATCTTGACCTGGTCAACATCTTTTCCAGCTGTTAATGTAATTTTTGTTGTCTTATGGTTATCATCTTAGATATATCTTTGCTCTAATGCATTACACTTTTTTATTTTATATTTTAGAGATGAGGAATATAATACAGGGAACTTGACAAAAATGCCTCATAAAACACTGTCCTCTTTCCCATTTTTTTTCATTGAAGTTATTGGACATGACCATCTCCAATCCCAAGTTCATATCCCAGAATAAATCAGCTTTGCAGAGTATTTGAAGCCCATATCTTCTCCATAAAACCATTCCCTGTTGTGTCTGTGAGAAGCTATCGGTGATGAGCAGTGACTTTCAGTACATTACCAACTACTTAGAGCTTTATTGCCACAACAAGCCCTTCACATGTTCTGACATATTCTGAAGCTAGATGATCTCTTTACCTTTTCTCATGAGCTTCAAGCCATTAGTAATCTGATCTTCCTTAACGAGACTAAAATTGGACATGTTGTTTTCTTTCATGGCTTGGAAAGAGCTGTACTTGAGGATGAGATCGAGCTCATCTGGCCCTAATTTTTTTTCCTAGGAAGTCACAGATCTTCTTTATGGTTCCCTTTGTATCCTAAAAGAAGAACAAACTGAAATGAGGGCAATAAACAGAGAGCACTGAGAGAAAAGATTAAAAAATGGGATCTGAGGATGGGGATGATCAAAGTGTTGTGAAAGGGCATCATCAAATGAGAGAGCATGAATAGGATTTAGGCAATAAAAGAAATGGAACAAAGGGAGGAAGGACTCACACTCAACATTTATATATTGAGTGTGCTTGCAATGTGGCTCATCTATGGTGTCTAAAAGACAGAGGCTGGGGATTCTTTTTAGGGAGGAGAAAATGTAAGAGAGAGATTCTCATAGAACCAAGGTTAAATTTAAACTTGCTTTTTAGAGGATCATGACCTTGAATTTCAGACCTTCCTTGTCCATCTCCATAGTGCTAAGGTCACAGGTGTGTGCTGATGCACTCACTCATTATACTGAGATTTTTTTCTTAATACAGGGCCTCACTATGGAGTTTTTCTTGTGTGTTGGAAGTTGCTGTGGCGATTAGTATATGTCAAGCTCACACAGATCAGAAATCCATCTATCTGGCTTTTTCCTTCCAAGTTCTGGAACTGAAAGTATGTACAACCATAATTATCCTGCCCTGGGACATTTATAGAAACTTATAGAAATGCTGCTAAACAATGATCAAGCAAATGAAGACATGTGCACAAAATCCTCAGCAGATATTAATGTTAGTGCCAGATAATACTGTTTGCTTAGGCTAACTGAGAACAATCCAGATATTATGACAGTTTCATGGAAATGTTCTCAATATTTATTACTTGAGGGTACTTCTGAGACATTTTGTTTTGAGTGAGCATCTCAGGTGGTGGCTCAGGTGGTCATCACATTCCCAATTTTTCTGTCTCAGATCTCTAACCGTTGCAATGATGTCAGTGTACTACCACAATTAATTTAATCTTCTGATATAATCATTACAAGGTAAAATCTTAGAACAACAAAAATTGTGCATTCAATCCTAGCCCTCCCCCTGGGGACATGAGGTTTTATTGGTTTAAAACTTTTTTTTACATATTTATCAGAGTACTGCTTAATATTTCATACAAATGTAAACAATCATGATAATAACTGAAAAGAATGTGTTAATGGTCAGATAGAAGACTTATTGGAATGTGCAGTAGTGTGTAGCAGACAGCTGGGTAGTGATCCTTTCTTGGGAAAACTGAACTTAATGATGATTAAGTAAAAGATTCTACATATGGGAAAAAGAGTATGATGAAACTTTTTTAATTATTTAAGTTTATTTATTTTTTACACTCTATATTTTATTCCCTTATATTCTGATCCACCCTATGACTGTTCCACATTGCATACATCCTCCCCACCATGGTATCTCTATGGCGGTGTCCTCCCAAACCCAGCTGACATCGAATCTCCCTGTGTCCTTCTTTCTCCCAAGGGTTAGATGCATCATCTTTGAATGAACAGTGACCCAGAAATTCTCTATTGTATATGTGTTGATGGCCTCATATCAGCTGGTGTATGCTGTCTGGTGGTCCACTGTTTGAAAGATCTCAGGGGTCCAGATTAATCGAGACTCTTTGTCCTCCTAAAGGATCACCCTTCTCCTTTCAACGTACTCTAATTCAAAAACAAGTGTTAGCTGCTTCTGTCCATTGGGTGGGTGCAAACATTTGCCTCTGATGCTTTCATCTGCTTGCTGGGTTTTTCAGAGGGCATTCATCATAGGACCCTTTTTGTAAGCTATCCATAGACTCAGAAATAGTGTCAGACCTTGTGACCTCCCCTTGAACTGGACCCCACTTTGGGTCTTTTGCTGGACCTTCTTTTCCTCAGGTTCCTCTCCATTTCCAACCCTGTCATTCTTTCAGACAGGAAAAATTATGGGTTAAACTTATGACTGTGGGATGGGCCCACTCTCCTTCATTTGATGCCCTGTCTTCCTGCAGATGGTGGAGGTAGGGTCTATAACATCCTGCTCCCAAATGCATGGAAATTCATCTAAGTTCTCTCCCTTTGAGTCCTGAGAGTCTTTAACTTCCCAGGTCTCTGGTGCATTCTGGAGGGTCCCCCCAACCTCTTATTTTCAGAGGATGCCTGTTTCCATTCTTTCTGCTGGCCATCAGAGTTTCAGTCCTTTTCCTTCACCCAATACTAGATCAGGTTCACGTGTCCCTCCCAGTCCCCCCATACACTTTCCCTCCCAGGTTCCTCCCTTCTGCTTCCTCAGAGATAAACACTCCGAGGTCTAATTTAATTTTGAATAATTGCATCTTTCAGTTTTTGTCTGGTTGCACTTTTTCTTTTTATTAATAAATATTTTTCTCCATCCCTAGAGGGGAGCAGGTAGGTTGAGAGCAGATCTTTGGTTTCTCTCTGCCTTTCTAGATCCCATGCCTAATTTTCATCTTTTTTATTGTTGTTGTTGTTGTAATAGGTTCTTGTACTTAACTGAGTGGTAACTGTAAGGTCACCTTTTTCATGTCTTCATAGTATAGTACCAAGAAGTTGTCCCATTCTCTCATGGACAGCCAGCCACGGACATGCTCAAACCATGATCCATATATGACTGTGTGCAGGGAGAAGTGGAGTGTCAGTTACAAAGCACTAACACAGGGTATGCTTGACTTTCTTCATTTTCTGAAAGCAGCAGCAGAAAGCTTCACTAAGAAAAATCTAACTAGTCTGTATTTATAGCATTAAACATGATGTTTGAGGTTAACACAGATATAGAGAAGTGATAAAATCAAGTTCATTATCAAACTCATTACCACACAGCTTTACCATTGATGCCAAGAGGAGATATTCTACTGTCAAGGTGCAAGGACAGAGGTGTGTGCTGGGGGAAATCTATCACAACAATACAGAAATCTAGAGGTGATTTCTGTAAATTCCTGCCTCCTGGTGAGGTGTATGAAGAAAACACAACGATTTGATAACAGAGATGGGAGAACAGTATTTTATATGGTGTTGGAAAGAAAGATTTCCATCAGTAAAGCAACCTACTGGCAGAAATCTAATAGATGTATGAATCAAAGCTATATGACATCATTAATAATCATCTCAACAAAGTTAGTTAAGGGGATCATGCTCCTTTGAGTGTGTGTGTGTTTGTGTGTGTGTGTGTGTGTGTGTGTGTGTGTAAGAGATGGAGAGAGAGAGAGAGAGAGAGAGAGAGAGAGAGAGAGAGAGAGAGAGAGAGAGAGAATATGTTTGTGAGGTTTTAGAGTATATAAGAGAACTATATAAGGCACTGCCAAGTGGGGAAGACAAGAGACAGTAATTTCAACAGAATATCTCAACGCAGCATACCTATGTCTACAATTCCCTTTGGGAGTATATAGGGGTATCATTTCCATTTCTCAATTTTCAATTTTCAGTCCCTGATTTTTTACATAGTGCTCTTTTCCTGAGTTGAACTCACATGCTGCAATATAGATGTGCAAGGTCAGAGGTGTCCAGTAGTGCAATAATGACACAATTGTTATGGGGTTACTTAAATGATGTCTGATTGGATTTGAGGCTTGATCCTTGAGATGGAATTCATGCCTGGTACTATAATCCTGGTCATGAACCCATGGTTGATGATGTCATATTTCCAAACTAGGATTCCGACTGTCAATTTACTAAATGGTCATATTGTCAAACTACAGTTTAAATATTTGTATTTATACCCATAGATTTGTGCTGTTCTATATCTTTGTTAGAGATTAGTTTTGCAACTATCTCTGGCTCAGGAAATACAATGGAACAGGAAGTAGAAATTAAAAGCTAGAGAATGTGGTGGAATGCTTTGAAATTTGGAATGCTCTGTAAATATTGTCCTTTGAATATAAATTAGCTGTTATGCAAATGTGCTCATATCACCAATGGTTGCCTAAAGAAAAACTGCATAACATAAAGCTGGTTAATATTCCAGGATGCATGGGAGAGGGTTTCCTGAATCTGTACTCCTCACTGAGGATCTATTTGCAGTTAATGACTGCTAGATGAGAAAGACTTCCACACCCTTTTCATATAGGACTACTATTATGGTTCTAGTGCCCACATGGACGGCCCCACATCCATGCACATATGAACATCACAAATTAGCATTAGGGGGTTGTATTGTTTTGAAAAAAATTAAGTTCCACTATGGACATATTATGTGATGTATAATGTGTTGGAATACATACTGGCAAATCTGCCAGAATATGATATAACATATTCATTTTTTATCTTTTGAAGAATAGAAATATTATGTAAAAATCACAAAAAATTTGAAAACTAAATCAAGCACAAACAACGGACATAGGAAAATCTAATGCTTGTCTAAATAAAATTCTAAAAGCAGATAATTCAGGATGAAGAAGCCAATATATGATGCCAATTCACTTTACTTTTGAAGGACACCAGTTCCAATATCTAAGACATATTTATTCCAAGAATGAGTTTTTAAATCTTCTTCAGAAACCACCTCATGATGAATTTTCATGATAGTTTAGTTCATCTCTCATCCACTATCAGAAAAGTGTATCCATGTAGTAAACAGAGATTAAGTCACAGACCCACAGCTCCTATTGGTACAGACAATATGAGACTTTGGAGTGGTGAGCAGTAAATTTGGATTCTATATTAAACCTTTTGCTCCAATGTTTAGGTATCATATTGGATGTGGATGTGACATATTATAGAGGCAGAGGTGGTGGATGACTTGACTAAAACAGTGTTTTATGAACACTTCATGGCAGTTGGACACATTAACTCAGCAGTTGTGACAGTATGTGCAAGACCTGTGTAAGCTCAAGAGAGACTGAGTTCCTGCATGGAGCAAGAGGTTGGTCATGATGTGCCAACTATGAGGAACTACTAGTGACTGATGGCTTCCTGAAGAGAGTCAGTTTATTTCTGAGTGTTTATCCAACTACATTGAATATTCATACACCCAAAGATGTATAGTCAGAATTAATTGCAATGGATGGTTTTAAAAAGCAACAGGACTGGAGAGATGGCTCAGGATTTTAGAACACTTGCTGCTTCCACAGAAGATGTTGGTTTAGTTCCCAGTACCAACATGGTAACTCACTATCTTCTGTAACTTCAGTTCTAGAAGATAATTTATACCCCTGGCCATCGTGGGTAATGCTCTCATTATGGTTCACATACATACATGCAGATAAAAGACACCTAGACATAAAATAAAACTAAATCTTAAAAAGATAATATACAAAGTTGGATGCTTATGGGATTAGAAGCAGTATAAGGGAGGAATCAGGAAAGGGAATGAATGTGATAAAAATACAATTTATGCGATTATCAAAGAGTTAAAAGATATATTTAAAAACTTATACAAAGAGCACAGAGATACTGAGTTAACTCAAAGAACATTAGTCTTGTAGCCCTTGAGAAGGAAGATCAATGAAAAGAATACCTCATTTTACAGCTGTATACACAGAGATTCAGAGACTATAGTAAGCCCTAGAAAGTTGAAGTAAAAGAAATCATTTATACGATTTATTTTATTTTTTATTTCCATATATGCCTATGTTATGTTTGTGAGATTGCATGTATGTATGTTTTTATTTGCAAAAGAGAGAAGAGGATGTCAGTTACTCTGAATATGGAGTTATAGAAAATCATCACCTACTCAGGGTTTGAGTGTGGGGATCCAGACTCTACTCCTCTAAAAAAGCAGCAAGTGCTATAGATCACTGAGCCTTCTGTTCAGTTCCTAATGGTATCATTTTTAAAAGAAAGACATGAGCAACTTTACTGAACAAAAAAGTAGAAATTAACAAAAATTCGAAATTGTAAATGAAATGAATAGATTTTTAAAAGGGAATGAAGGAATTGTTTTATGGCTCAATGTATAAAAGTGTTTATCATATAAGCCTTATGATCACATCTCATTTTCTGTAACCTGAATAAATCAGAAGGAAACAAATGACTCCACAAAGTTGCCCACAGATCATCACTGATGTTCTGTGACATGTGTATCCACACAGACACTATGCACACATACATCCCAGATAATAATAAAGAAAATATCATTAAAGGAAAAAAGAAATAGGAAACTGGACACAATCTATAAATACCGGGAAGACAGTCCTAATTAGGAATCATGTAGATACAATTGGCATGTGTGTATGTATGTAAACATTGTCCTGATTATTAATTGAAGATATAGAAGGATAATGTATATTGTGAGCAGCATCATTCCTTACTTAGTGGGATCCTGAGAAGTATAGATGGAGGAAAAATCCAAATGAAGGCCAAAAGGCCATGACCTATATATTTATTCTCTTCTTGATCATGACTGTGTAACAAAGAAAGTACATTGAAATCACTGAGATCTGTTAAGCCATACATCTCAGAAAAAGAGAGGATAGGTGTCCGCCTGACCCGGGAGGGCTTTGCCTGAGCATCGGTGGGAGATATCTTGGCTCCGGAACTCGCTAAAAGTAGTCTGCACAGGTGAGAGTGTGGACTACAGAAGCTAACAGTTTCTAGTATAGGCAGGAGCCACAGAGCTTCTGAGGCAGCCCCCTTTTTAGGCTCCAGACATCCAGGCACCTTCCCTGCCAGAGGATAGGTGTCCGCCCTGCCAGGGAGGGCTTTGCAGGAGCACCTGGGGGAGCCATCTTGGTTCCTGGATCCCTCTGAGACTAATCTGTGCAGGTGAGAGTGTGGACTACAAAAGCTAACAGCTTCTGTGACAGGCAGAAGCAACACAGCTTCTGACACAGGTCCTGTTTTGGGCCTTCATCTTTGGCCAGGAGACAGGTCCAAACACCAGATATCTGTGCACCTTCCCTGTAAGAGAAGAGCTTGCCTGCAGACCATTGAAACTCAGACAAGAGCTAGTCTCCCAGGTCTGCTGATAGAGGCTAAAAATCATGAGGGAAATAATCTCTAACCGGAGACAACTATAACAACTAACTCCAGAGATTACCAGATGGCGAAAGGTAAACGTAAGAATCTTACTAACAGAAACCAAGATCACTCACCATCATTAGAACCCAGCACTCCCACCGTGCCCAGTCCAGAGCACCCCAACACATCTGAAAAGCTAGACCCAGATTTAAAAACAAATCTTATAAAATTTTTAAGCATTTTAAGTTTATTATAAAAAAACTTCAAACAGAGAAATGGATACAGAAAACGTGGTACATTTATAGAATGGAGTGCTATGCAGCTATTAAAGCAATGAGTTTATGAAGTTCTTAGATAAATGGATTGATCTGGAGGTTGTCATACCAAGTGAGGTAACCCAATCACAAAGGAACACACATGATATGCACTCACTGATAAGTGGATAATACCCATAAGTTTAGAATCCTTCTTAGAAGGGGAACAACATAACCATGGAAAGAGTTGTAGAGGCAAAGTTCAGAGCAGAGCCTGAAGGAATGACAATCTAGAGACTGCCTCACTTGCAGATCCATCCCATGAACAACCATCAAACCCAGACACTGTGGTAGATGCCAACAAGAGTTTGCTGTCACGAGCCTGATATAGCTGTCTCCTGAGGGACTTTTCTAGTTCCTGGCAAATACAGAAGTGGATGCTCACAATCATCCATTGGATGGAGCCAAATGTCCCTAATGAAGGAACTAGAGAAAGTACCCAGGGAGTTTAAGGGGTTTGAAGCCCCATAAGAGGATCATCAATATGAACTAACTAGTACCACAAGAACTCCTTGGAACTAAACCCCCTATCAAAGAAAACACATGGTAGAACTTGAGGCTCTAGATATATATGTAACAGAGATAGCCTAATTAGTCATCAATGGGAGGAGAGGCAGGCCCTTGTTCCTGTGAAGGGTCTATGCCTCAGTATAGGGGAATGCCAAGACCTGGAATAGGAGTGAGTTGGTTGGGGAGTAGTGGAGGTTGAAGGGGATAGGGGAGCTACAGAGGGGAAACTATGAAAGGGAATAACATTTTGAAATGTAAATAAAGAAAATATCTAATAAAAAAAGAATTGACATACAAGAATAATTGAACCTTCACATGAAATATTACAATTTCAACATCACCTCAATTCACAATCCACCACCAAAACCAAAACTGTATTAGTAGACTTAGAACGAAAACAATAATTAGCTATGCATTCTCTTTCAACACTTTTGCAAATTACCTGCAACAAATTCTTTCTCATCACTTTATATTTATGCTTTCTTTTATTTTCCCAAGGCTTGATAAATATTCTTTCTTTTGAAAATATCATTCTGACTGGAGTAAGATAAGCTCACAAAGTAGTTTTTATTTGCATTTCCAGGATGGCTAATAATGTTGAATAGTTTAAAAATTGGAGATGAGGAATTTGTTTTTCTTGTTTTGGTTGCACTATTAGGTTCCATGATACAGATTTTGCTCCAGTTTTTTTTTCTTGATTTTGAATTTTTAAAAATCTTTTAGACTCTAGACAACCACAGACCGTGAACATGTAGATTGGAAAGGTTTTCATCCATTCTGTAGCCTGCATCTTCACATGAAAAATGAGTTACATTGGTTTATAGAAGCCTTTTCTTTGAGCAAGGTCCTACTTGTCCATTATTTGCCTTGTTGTCTGAGTGGGATGAATCCTATTTAGCAAGTCCTTACCTGAACCGATATACGACTTTTTCCTTTAGCAGTTTCATAGATTTGAGTCTTCTGTTGAGGTTCTTGATCCACTTGATATTGGTGTGTGTCTGTCAGGCTGTGTCTATCCTTCTGTGTCTGTCGGTCTGTCTATGTGTGTCACTGTTTATATGTTTGAGGGATGAGGGATTATATGCCCCAGTACAGGGGAATGCCAGGGCCAGGAAGCAGGAGTGGGTGGGTTGGGGAGCAGGGAGGGGGGAGGGTATAAGGGACTTTTAGAGTAAAGTAGGAAAGGGGATAGCATTTGAAATGTAAATGAAGAAAATATCTAATAAAAATAAAAATAAAAAAGAAGATATAGACTCACTCTTCTACATACAGCAATCTAGTTACCAATTTACTGAAGAAATTGTCTTTCTTAAATGTATATTTTTTTAATTTTGCCAAACAAAAAGAACCATCAGTTGTGTTAATATTTTGTCTTGTTTTTCTACTCCATTAATCTCTATGTCTGTTTT
Organism: Mus caroli; assembly: GCF_978045245.1. Taxonomy (NCBI): domain Eukaryota; kingdom Metazoa; phylum Chordata; class Mammalia; order Rodentia; family Muridae; genus Mus; species Mus caroli. The sequence continues at coordinate 130,322,564 of NW_028227263.1, read as the reverse complement.
TGTAACAGTCGAATGCTCTCTTTAATATCTCTGTAGTATAACTGGAAATAAGGTACTGTTTTTTCAAGATCAATTTGATTAACAGAATGATTTTTTTATTTGCTTTCATATGAACTTATTACTGATTTTGTTTTTTATTTGGACATTTCATACATGTATAAATTACATTCTAATATTCATAGCATTCACCTTCTCTAATCTCCCTCTGCCTTTATTAACCTCTATTCCCTATAGTTCTCTTTTAAAACACTCATATCTCTTTATTCATGACTCATTAGTATAACCATGTATAGGATTTTCTGTGAAACTGTAGAGTTGAACTACCCATTGAAACCTATTAAGGATCTCAATTGGTATAAAACTGAAGACAGTGGCTTCCTATGACCCAGAATCCTTCAGTATCTGGCACTTCAGCAGGGATTAGTGATGTTCCATGAGTCTCCTCCCCAACCTATGACTAATTATTGATGAATGCCAGTCTTGTACAGACCCATTGCAAGCAGCTTCAAATGATTTTACTTGCTGCATTTAGTCTGCCATGTTCACAAGCCAGTATTTTATAGCACTTCTCTCTTTATCTTCATCTCCTACATTCATTCCACCATCTCTTCTGCAATAATATCTAAGCATGAGAAGTGGATGTGCAATATACCATGTAAGAATGAACATCTTACCATTCTGCACAAATTCATTTTTTTTTTAATTCTGTGGATAATGACATTGAAATTTTGATTGGGATTGTGTTGGATCAGTACATTGTTTTGGAGGGATGGCAATTTTTTGTAACATTAACTCTCCTAGTTTTAGAGCAGGAGATTTTCTATTTTCTACCTCTTAGTGTCTGCTTCACCCTGTTGAAAATTTCACTGTAGAGGATATATCACCTCTTTCTTGTATTAATTTCTTTTCTACTGCTGTGATAAAACACAATGAACAGGGCACGTTATAGAAGGAATGTTTTGTTTGGGGTTTATGGATCTAGAGAGACAAGGGTGTATCATCATTACTATGGCTGGAAGTATGACACCATCCAAGTAGACAGAGTATTCAAGGAGCAATTTAGATCTCACAAGTGAATCCATAAGCAGGAGGGAGAGAGATCACTAAAAAAGGTGCCAGTTTTGAAACTTTAAATCTCACTCCAGTGACATATTTCCTCAAGCAAGTTCACAGTTCATACTACTCACAAAATATTCACCACTTCGGGATCACATATTCAAATGCCTGAAATTTATAGGGGGCATCTCTTTCAAGCAAGCAAACAGTGATATATTTATTCTGGGATATTTTCTTTTGTCTTCCTTTTTATTAGATATTTTCTTTACTTACATTTCAAAAGTCATCCCCTTTCCTGGTATCATCCCCCTCCTCAGAAATCCCCTTATACCATCCCCTCTCACCCTGCTTCTATAAAGGTGTTCTCCCACACACCGACCGCTGCCACCCCACAGTGACTTTGAACACTGGGACATTGAGTCTTCACAGAGCAAAGGGTTTCTCCTCCCATTAATGCCCAACAAGGACATCCTCTACTACATATGTGGCTGGAGCTATGAGTCCCTCCATGTGTACACTTTGGTTGATGGTTTAGGCCCTGGGAACTCTGGGGTCTGGTTGGTAGATATTGATGTTCTTCCTGTGGAATTTTAAATCCCTTTAGCTACTTCAGTCTTTGATCTAATTCCTCCATTGGGAACCCAGTGTTCTATCCAAGCATCTGCCTCTGTATTTGTCAGGCATTGGCAGAGCCTCTCAGGAAACAGATATATCAGGCTCAAGTCTAAGTGGATCAAAAAACTCCACATAAAACCAGAGACACTGAAATTTATAGAGGAAGTGGTGAAGAGCCTCGAAGATATGGGCACAGGGAAAAGATTTCTGAACAGAACACCAATGGTTTGTCAAGAATAGAGAAATAGGACCTCATAAAATGCACAGGACACTGTAAATAAGACAAAAAGCAACCAACAGAGCAGGAAAAGATCTTTACCAATCATAAAGCTGAAAGGGGGGATAATATCCAATAAATATAAAGAATACAAGAAGTTGAACACCAGAAAACTAAGCAACCCTATTAAAAGATGGGAGCTAAATCAGTTTGGCAGTTCCTCAGGAAATTCGACTTAGCAATACCTGAAGATCCTGCAATACCTCTCCTGAGCATATATCAAGAAGATGCTCCAACATGTAGTAAGGACACAGGCTCCACTATGTTCATAGCAGCATTATTTATAATAGCCAGAAGCTGAAGAGACCCTTGATGTCCCTCAACAGAGGAATGGATACAGAAAATGTGGTACAGTCACAGAATGGAGTACTATGAAGCTATTAAAAACAATTGACTTCATGAAATTCCTAGACAAATGGATAGATCTGTACGATATCATCTTGAGGTAACCCAATCACAAAAGAACACACATGATATGCACTCACTGAGAAGAGAATATTAGCTCAGAATTTCATAATCCTTTTCTGAAGGGGATCCAAATACCCATGGAAGGAGTTACAGAGACAAAGTTCAGAGTAGAGCCTGAAGGAAAGACCATCCAAAGACTGTTCAACTCGGGGATCCATCACATTAACAACCACCAAACCCAGACACGAGGCAGATACCAACAAGAGCTGGCTGACAGGAGCCTGATATAGCTGTCTCCTGTGAGGCTCTGCTAGAGTCTGGCAAATACAGAAGTGGATGCTCACAGCCATCCATTGGATGGAGCACAAAGTCTGCAATGAAAGAGCTGGAGAATGTATCCAAGGAGCTGAAGGGGCCTGTAGCCTCATAGAAGCAACATCAATATGAACTAACCAGTACCCCCCAGAGCTCCTTGGAACGAAACCCCCAGTCAACGAAACCCCCAGTCAACGAAAACACATGGTGGAACTTGTGGCACAGGATGGCCTATTCAGTCATCAATGGGAGGAGAGGACCTTGGTCATGTGGAGGCTCTATGCCCCAGCATAGGGGAATTCCAGGACTAGGAATGAGAGTTGGTAGGATAGTGTGCAGGCAGGGTGAGGGGATAGGGGATTTTCAGTGGGGAAACTAGGAAAGGGGATAACATTGGAAATTTAAATAAAGAAAACTTATCATAAAAAATTTAAAAAATAATACATCACTACTAGGTTTTCTTAATGAACATAAATAGAAAAAGTCTTTTTGTTTGTTTTGTTTTTAGTAGAGTTTACAATCTTTGCTCTTACTGAGGTGCAAACCCACAATAAGAAAAAATTTTGGACATTGGAGGTCTTTGTAATAAGGCTGTACTTCAATATTCCTCACATAACCAAAGGTTATACCTCCATATTAGCCAAGCTAAGAGTTGAAAATTCAGTTGTGCCAAGGAACGAATTGTAGGCATGATTTTTCGATACAGATTTTCTGCTATGGTCAAAGTTATTTGACTTGACTGATTGTCTTCATTCTCAGCCCACAAGGATCAGGTTACACTCATTTAAGAAATGGTGTGATATTAAGATGGTTTATCGATGAAATCAAACATGAACAGTTTCAATGTAGAATGGTTCTGCTTGGAGGGTGGCACAGATATTAGGTGTGGTTATGATTCTGTTTCCTTTGCTTTGATGATTTTAAAAAGCATACATCTCAGATTAAGAATAACTTATACAGTTCTTTTCTTAAAAATGGATACAATAAATATATGTATCCAAGCAAAGCATTTAGTCTCAATCTTTGCTGTTCTCTTATAAGCCATCTTTCAAATTAGTTGTCTATATTTCTTTTGGCCACATAAATAATTTTGAAATATGTAACCTGTTCTGAAAATCATAGTATAGAAAAAACCAACAAATAAACAACCCTAGTAAGAGAGAGGTTGAGGTAGGAGAAGCCCAGGGAAAGATACGGTTGTGTACAAACACGAATAAAGTTTATATGGATTGCATAATTTTGGACCTATTTTTCCAAATACCAAACTAGAGAGATTACTGGATTGCATCTTACTAATTCCTAATTTTTTTATATTTTTGAATTTCAATAGATTAGGATATGTTAGTAATACTAATTTTCAAATTAAAAGATACCAGGGAAAAGTGATTGTTACTTCGTGTTGTTTTTGTTGTTAGAGGTGGAATTATGTTTGTGTAGGTTTGTTAAAAGATTACTTTCTTGCTTTTTTTAGGGTGTAGTTTCACTCCTTGTACTGGTGTTTTCTGTTATTATTTGTAGGGCTTGATTTGTGGAAAGATACTGTATAATTTTGATTTTGTCATGGAATATCTTGTTTTCTCTGTCTATGGCATTTGTGTTTTCTTATGGTCTGTATGACATCTGTCCAGGATTTTCTAGCTTTCATAGTCTATGGTGAGAAGTGTGGTGTAATTCTGATAGGCCTGCTTTATATGTTTCTTGACCTTTTTTCATTAACGCTTTTAAAATTCCTTGTTTAGTACATTTGCTGTTTTGATTATTATGTGATGTAAGGGAGATATTTCTTTTCTGGTCCAGTCTATTTCGAGTTCTGTAGGTTTTTTGTATGTTCTTGTGCATCTCTTCCTTTACTTTAGGGAAGTATATATATGCTGTATGTTATTATAAAAAATAGATGAGAGCTAATAATGAAATGATTAACCAAAGTGTTTCAGGCCAATGGAACTAGAAAAAGCAAATATTGCTGATGTAATCTTACAAAATCATAGTTGACTTGAATCAATTCTGGTGAGAAATGATAAACATCATTTTGTATTGATTAAAGGAATAATGCATGGAAAGGACAGGGCAGTTGTAATCACAGGTACACCTAGTTCTACACAGAACATACTACTAGATATACAGTAACAAACAGTAGTCTTACTCTGAATGGTTAACACATCATCTTATTAAAAAATAAACAATATTAAATGATGTCCCGGATAAAGCAGGCTTAACAAACATCTATAGATCACTAAATCTAAACAGTGTAGAATACACATTGTTCTCAGAAGCCTATGGAGCTATAACTCAAATATATATATAAAGAAATTATTGACCAATATAAATTAAAATAATTTCTTATATTCTACTTAGCAACAATAAAATGGTTACAAATAAATAAAAAGAGAATCTCCAGAATGCAAACTAATTCACGGAGATTTAACAACTCACAAGTGAATGATGAAGAAGTCAAGAACAAAAGGACTCATATAATCAAATGAAGATGGAAACAAAACAGCATTTAACCTATGGAATAAAATGAAAACAGCCCTAACAGGAACATTTAAAGCTCAAAGTTCCTTCATTAAGAAATCAAGGTGATTTCTAATACAATAGTTAATGTTCAACATGGAAATTTAGAAAAAGAACAAAGCAAACAGCGAACTTAGTAGCTGGAAAGATATCAGTGACCTCAGTGTAGAAATTAAAGAAGGGAACAGCAGGAACAAGAAACACAATATAGGGAGTTGATGAAACAGTTATATTCTTCAAAATATAACGAATATTGATCAAATCTTATCTAAACTCACCAAAAGAATAGCAAACCAAAATGCCAAAAGCAATACAGTAAAACACAAAAGAGGAGTCATTATCACAGCACAAATGAAATTAAGAAAAATTTTAGAGTTTACCTTAAAAATCATATACCACTAAGCTTGAAAACATAAAATATATGGATGAATATATGTATATATATGTATATATATGTATATATATATATATATATATATATATATATATATGTGTGTGTGTGTGTGTGTGTGTGTGTGTGTGTATGATAAATGTTACATTTGAAACAATTAATGAGGTACATATGTGAGGAGGCTCAGCAGTTCAAAGCATCCCCTGTTTTCTATAAGACAAGGATTCAGTTTCTAGTACACCTGGAAGTTCACAATGCCCTATTAAAATATAGACACTAGTTTTCCTCATAAGACTGCTTTCATTGTGTCCCATAAGGTTAGGTATGTTGTAGCTTCATTTTATTAATCTCTAAAAGGCCTTTAATTTCATTCTTTATTTCTTTCTTAACCATGTTATCATTGAATACAGTGTTGTTCAGCTTCAACGTTTATGTGGGTTTTCTATTATTTATGTTGTTATTGAAGTTCAAACTTAGTCTATGGTGATAGGATGTATGGGATTACTTCAATTGGGAACCAAGTGTTGAAATTTGGGGGCCTATGTGGGCCACTTCTTAATCAAATGATGACCGATGTCAATATCATTGAATACAGTGTTGTTCAGCTTCAACGTTTATGTGGGTTTTCTATTATTTATGTTGTTATTGAAGTTCAGCCTTAGTCTATGGTGATAGGATGTATGGGATTACTTCAATTTTTTTTTATCTGCTGATCAGCCATCTTTATAATAGCCAGAAGCTGGAAAGAACCCAGATATCCCTCAGCAGAAGAATAGATACAGAAAATGTGGTAAATTTACAGAATGGAGTACTATGCAGCTATTAAAGACAATGAAGTTGATCTTGCATCCCAGGTCCCTCAGAGACCAGTCTGCATAGGAGAGCCTGCAGACTGCAAAAGCAACATAGCTTCTGGGACAGGCCCCTTTTCGGGCCTTCATATTCAGCCAGGAAGCAGATCTGAGCTCCAGACATCAGTACTCCTTCCATGTCAGAGGAGAGTACTCTGACCACTGAGACTCAGGAGAGAGTTGGCCTCCCGGGAGTGCTAACAGAAGCAAACAGAATCGCAGGAGGAACAAGCTACAGTCAAAAACAGCTATAACAACTAACACCAGAAATTACCAGACGGCTAAAGGCAAACATAAGAATCTTACTAATAGACGGCAAGACTGCTCACCATCCTCAGAACCTAGCATCCACACCTCCGCAAGTCCTGGATACCACAAAACATCTGAAAAGCAAGATTCAGGTTTAAAATCGTATCTCATGATGCTGGTAGATGATTTTAAGAAGGAAATTAATATCTCACTTAAAGAAATATAGGAGAACATGGCTAAAGAGGCAGAATGCCTTGAAGAGGAAACACAAAAATCCCTTAAGAATTACAGGAAAACACTGCTAAATGAGTAGAAGCCTTTAAAGAAGAAGCACAAAAATCCCTTCCAGAATTTCAGGAAAACACAACCAAACAGGTGATGGAACTAAACAAACCCATCAAAGATCAAAAGAAGGGAAGTAGAAACAATAAAGAAAACCCAAAGGGAGACAACTCTGGAGATAGAAACCCTAGGAAAGAGACCGGGAGTCATAGATGTGAGCATCAGCAACAGAATACAAGAGATGGAAGAGAGAATCTCAGATGCAGAAGACTCCATAGAGAACATGGACACAACAATCAAAGAAAATGCAAAATGCAAAAAGATCCTAACCCAAAACATCCAGGAAATCCAGGACACAATGAGAAGACCAAACCTATGGATAATAGAAGTAGATGACAATGAAGATTTTCAACTTAAAGGGCCAGCAAATATCTTCAACAAAATTATAGAAGAAAATGTCCTTAACCTAAAGAAAGAGATGACCATTAATACACTAGAAACCTACAGAACACTGAATAGACTAGACAATAAAAGGAACTCTTCCCAACACATAATAATCAGAACATCAAATGCACTAACAAAGATAGAATATTAAAAGCAGTAAGGGGAAAAGGTCAAGTAACATATAAAGGCAGACCTATTAGAATCACACCAGACTTCTCAGCAGAGACTAATAAAGCCAGAAGATCCTGGAAAGATATTATACAGACCGTAACAGAACACAAATGCCAGCCCAGGCTACTATACCCAACAAAACTCTCAATAACATAGATGGAGAAACCAAAGTATTCCATGAAAAAACCAAACTCACACAATATTTTTCCATGAATCCAGGCCTTCAAAGGACTCAACATTTTGCAGCTTAGAGAAAACCCACCTCAGGGAAAAAGGCAGATACTATGTCAGAGGGAGAGGCTGGGAAAATTTTTCCCAGCAAATGGTCCGAAGAAACAAGTTGGAGTAGCTATTCTAATATCGAATAAAATCGACTTCCAAACCAAAGTTATCAAAAAAGACAAGGAGGGGCACTTCATACACATCAAAGTTAAATTCTACCAAGATTAACTCTCAATCCTGAATATCTATGCTACAATTGCAAGGGCAGACATTCATTAAAGAAACTTTAGTAAAGCTCAAAGCACACATTGCATCTCACACACTAACTGTGGGAGACTTCAACACACCACTCTCATCAATGGATAGATCCTGGAAACAGAAACAAATCAGAGACACATGGAAACTAACAGAAATTCTGAAAAATATATGTATATAACATTTTATCATAAAACAAAAAGATATACCCTCTTCGCAGCACTTCATGGTACCTCCTCCAAAATTGACCATATAATCAGGGACAAAACAGGGCTCAACAGATACAAAAATATTGAAATTATCCCATGCACCCTATCACATAAAAATGGACTAAGGCTAATCTTCAAAAACAGCATAAATAATGGAAAGCCAATACTCATGTGGAAACTGAACAACACTCTACTCATTGATACCTTGGTCAAGGATGAAATAAAGAAAGAAAGACTTTTTACAGTTTAATGAAATTGAAGCCACAACTTTTCCATCCTTATGGGACACAATGAAGGCAGTCCTAAGAGGAAAATTCATAGGCCTGAGTGACTCCAAAAAGAAACTATAGAGAGCATACAGTTGCAGCATGGCAGCACACCTAGGAGCTCTAGAAGGAAAGGAAGGAAATTCACCCAAGAGGAGTAGATAGCAGGAAATAATCAAATTATGGCTGAAATCAACCAAATGGAAACAAAAGGAAGTATTCAAAGAATCAACGAAACCAGGAGCAGGTACTTTGAGAAAATCAACAAAATAGATAAACTCTTAGCCAGACTCACTAGAGGGCACAGGGACAGTATCCTGATTAACAAAATCAGAAATAAAAACGGAGACATAACAACAGAACCTGAGAAAATCTAAAACATCATCAGATCCTACTACAAAAGGCTATACTCAACAAAACTGTAAAACCTGGATGAAATGGACAATTTCCTAGATATATACCAGGTACCAAAGTTAAATCAGGTTCAGATTAATGACCTAAAAAGTCACATTTCCCCTAAAGAAATAGAAGCAGTCATCAATAGTCTCCCAACCAAAAAAAAAGCCCAGGAACAGATGGGTTTAATGCAGAGTTCTATCAGACCTTCAAAGAAGACTTAATTTCAGTGCTTCTCAAACTATTCAACAAAATAGACACAGAAGGTAGTCTATCCAATTCACTATACGAAGCAACAATTGCTCTGATACATAAACCACATAAAGACCCCAACAAAGAAAAAGAACTTCAGACCAATTTCCCTTATGAATATCAATGCAAAAATACTCAATAAAATCCTCCCAAACCTAATCCAAGAACATATCAAAATGATCATCCATCATGATCATGGAGGCTTCATCCCAGGGATACAGGGATGGTTTAATATTCAGAAATCCGTCAATGTAATCCACTATATAAACAAACTCAAAGACAAAAACCACATGATCATTTTGTTTAATGCTGAGAAAGTATTTGAAAAATCCAACACCCATTCATGATAAAAGTCATGGAAAGAACAGGAATTCAAGGCCCATAACTAAACATAATAAAAGAAATATACAGCAAAGCAGTAGCCAACATCAAACAAAATGGAAAGAAGCTGGAAGCAATCCCACTAAAATTAGGGACTAGACAAGGCTGTCCACACTATCCCTACCTGTTCAATATAGTACTTGAAGTACTAGCCAGAGCAATTTACAACAAAAGGAGATAAGGGGGATACAAATTGGAAAAGAAGTCAAAATACCATTATTTACAGATGATATGGTAGTATATATAAGTGACCCTAAAAGTTTCACCAGAGAATTCCTAAACCTGATAAACAGCTTCAGTGCAGTAGCTGTATATAAAATTAACTCTCTACACAAAGGATAAACAGGATGAGAAAGAAATTAGGGAGAAAACACCCTTCAAAATAGTAACAAATAATATAAAATATATTGGTGTGACCATAACTAAGGAATTGAAAGATCTATATGATAAGAACTTCAAGTCTCTGAAGAAATAAATTGAAGAAGATCTCAGAAGATGGAAAGATCTCCCATGCTCAGGGATTGGCAGTATTGATATAGTAAAAATGGCTATTATGCTGAAAGCAATGTACAGATTCAATGCAATCCGCATCAAAATTCCAACTCAATTCTTCACTGAGTTAGAAAGGGCAATTTGCAAATTCATCTAGAATAGGAAAAATCCTAGGATAGCAAAAACTATTCTCAACAATAAAAGAACCTCTGGTGGAATCAGCATGCCTGACTTCAAGCTGTACTACAGATCAATTGTGATAAAAAAGTACATGGTACTGGTACAGCAACAGACAGGTAGATCAATGGAATAGAATTGAAGACCCAGAAATGGACCCACACACCTATGGTCACTTGATCTCTGACAAGGGAGCTAAAACAATCCAGTGGAAAAAAGACAGCATTTTCAACAAATGGTGCTGGCACAACGGGCAGTTTTCATGTAGAAGAATTTGAACTGATACATTCTTATCTACTTGTATAAAACTCCAGTCTAAGCGGATCAAAGAACTCCACATAAAACCAGAGACACTGAAATTTATAGAGGAGAAAGTGGGGAAAGCCTTGAAGATATGGGCACAAGTGAAAAATTCCTGAACAGAACAGCAATGGCCTGTGCATTAAGTTCAAAAATTAACTAATGGGACCTCATAAAATTGCAAAGCTTCTGTAAGGCAAAAGACATTGTCAATAAGACAAAAAAGCCACCAACAGATTGGGAAAGTTTTTTTTTTTTTTACCAATCCTAAATCTGATAGAGGACTAATATCCAATTTGTACAAAGAGATTGAAAAGCTGGACTCCAAAAAATCAAACAACCCCATTAAAAATGGGGTACAGAGCTAAAATTAAGAATTCTCAACTGAGAAATACCAAAAGGTTGAGAAATAATTGAAAAAATGTTCAACATTCTTAATCCTAAGTCAAATGCAAATTAAAACAACCCTGAGATTACACCTTACACCAGTCAGAATGGCTAAGATCAAAAATCCATGTGGCAGTAGATGCTTTCCAGGAAGTGGAGAAAGAGGATTACTCCTCCATCACTTGGTGGGATTGCAAGCTTATACACCATTCTGGATATCAGTCTGATGATGCCTATGAAAATTGGACATAATATTTCCAGAAGATCCAGCAATACCTCTCCTAGGCATATACCAAGATGTTCCAACTGGTAATAAGGACACATGCTCTACTATGTTCATTGCAGCCTTACTTATATTAGCCAGAAGCTGGAAAGAACCCATTTGTCCCTCAACAGAGGAATGGATACAGAAAATGTGGTACATTTACACATGGAGTACACTTCAGCAATTAAAAACAATGAATTTATGAAATACTTAGGCAAATGGATGTAAATGGACAATATCATCCTTAGTGAGGTAACCCAATCAAAAAAGAACTCACTTGATTTGCACTCACTGATCAGTGGATTTTAGCCCAGAATCTCAGAATACTGAAGATACAATTTTCAAAACACAAGAAAACCAAGAAGAAGGAAGACCAAAGCGTGGATACTTCATTCATCCTTAGAATAGGGAACAAAACACCCATGGAAGGAGTTACAGAGACAAAGTTTGGAGGTGAGACCAAAGGATGGACTGTACAGAGACTGCCCCATGCAGGGATCCATTCCATAATCAACCACCAAACATAGACACTTTTGCATATCCCAGCAAGATTTTGCTGAAAGGACCCTGATCTAGCTGTCTCTTGTGATGTCAGTGCCTGGCAAATACAGAAGTGGATGCTCACATTCATATATTGGATGGAACACAGGGCTCCCAATGGAGGAGACAGAGAAAGTACCCAAGTAGCTGAAGGAGTCTGCAACCCTATAGGTGGAACAACAATATGAACTAACCAGTACCCACAGAGCTCAAGTCTCTAGGTGCATATGTAGCAGAAGATTGTCTAGTTAGCCATCATTGGGAAGGGAGGCCCCTTGGTCTTATAAAGTTTATATATCCCAGTACAGGGGAACGTCAGGGCCAAGAAGTGGGAGTGACTGGGTAGGTGAGCAGTGCAGGGGGGAGGGTATAGGGGACTTTCAGGATAGTATTTGGAATGTAATTGAAGAAAATATATAATAAATATTGAAAAAATACAATACATTTATGAAATTCCTAGACAAATGGATGGATCTGGAGGATATCATCTTGAGTGAGTTAACCCAATCACAAAAGAACACACATGATATGAACTCACTGATAAGTGGACATTAGCCCAGAGTCTCATAATTCTTTTTAGAATGAGGAACAAAATACCCATATAAGGAGTTACATAGACAAATTTCGGAGTGGAGGCTGAAGGAATGACCATCCAGAGACTGCCCCACTTGGGGATCCATTCCATAAACCACCACCAAAACCAGACACTAAGGCAGATGCCAACAACAGACACTATGGCAGATGCCAACAAGAGCTTGCGGAGAGGAGCCTGATATAGCTGTCTCCTGAGGGGTCTTCCAGTTCCTGGCAAAATCAGAAGTGGATGCTCACAGTCATCCATTCATTGGACTGAGCACAAGTTCCACAATGAAGGAGATAGAGAAAGTCCTCAGGGGGCTGTAAGGGTCTGAAGCCCCATAGGAGGAACATTAATATGCACTAACCAATACCCCCAGCATTCCTTCAAACTATACCAACAATCAAAGAAAACAGATGGTGGAATTTGTGGCTTTACCTGTATATGTAGCAGAGGATGGCCTAGTTGATCATCAATGGGAGGAGAGGCCCTTGGTCCTGTGAAGGCTCTATGCCCCAGTATAGAGAAATGCCAGGACCTGGAATGGGATTCTGTGGGTTGGGGTACAGGGAGATCATGGTGGGTATATGTGATTTTCAAGGGGAAATTAGGAAAGGGGATGACATTTGAAATGTACATAAAGAAAATATATCATAAGAGATGTAAAAAATAAGAAAGGGGTAGTTGGAAAAAGAATGAAAATCAGCTAGAATGGAGAAAAGGCAAGAATGGTAAGTGGGCTGTCACTGAGATCAAAATCCCTGTATACATGTATGGAAACATCAAAAATAAAACACTTTATTATATGTGATTAATATATTTCAATAAGAATATAAATCAAAACAGTGTATCAAGAATCCACCACCCCACCTCTGAAAATATTTTAGAGACAAATAGGAGATTAGGATTTACAATATATAGAAAGATGTCTTTTAAGAAAATGCTGGATGATCACGCTAATTTATAAGATGTATAAGAAGCCATTACAAAAAGACTAAGAAAATAGACAAATGAGAAGCATGGTAGGAAATAAGCAGCATTTGTTATTTTTCTGTTCTGTGATAAACCACCATGATAAAAGGCAATTTAAGGAAAAGAGAGCTTGTTTGTGTCAGGTAGAACGATAGGAAGTGCAATCTGGGATTTCATTTTCTCAACTGCATGCAGGAATCAAATGGAGTGTACTGGAATTGGTTTGAGTGTTTATTGTCTCAAAGCCGCCTTGAATGGAATACTTTCTCCAACCAGGCTGTGCCTCATAAACATCCTGAAAAGGTGCCACCAATTGGGAACCAAGTGTTGAAATTTGGGGGCCTATGTGGGCCACTTCTTAATCAAATGTTGACCGATGTCAATATCAAGATTAGGTCTGTAAAGACTAGATACTCCAAATGATGCTTAAATATTATGACATGGGGCAATCTGTGACTGTATCCTGCACTGTAGTGGCATGTGAGAACAGAAAGACTTCACAATCAGTGTTCAAATGATGATGACTCCTGGGCCCATAGACTTGTTGAATGTATAGAGATAAAATGGAATCTACAGAATATTAAAGGTCTAGAGATGCAGGCAAGTTAGGTATCATACATGAAATTGTGGGTTTGAGCCCCAGCACCAATTAAATAGAATATACAGTAGGTGTTTTAAGTCTTAGATCTTGAGAGGTAGCAGAAGAAGGAACCACACTTCAAGGTCATCCCAAGCAATATAGAGAATTCAAGGCCAACCTAAGCTTTCTCTCACTTTGTCTTAAAAAACAAAAATTCTCTGAGCCCTGGAACTGGGGAGATTCCAGAGTCTCTATGGTGGTGACTCTATCTGAAACTCTTAACAGTAAGTGACATGGAGCCTGAAATGCCACCTCCTGTAGGCAGGTAGGTTTCCCAGTGGAGGGATAAGAATAGCAACACATTCAGAAAACCTTTGACCCCAAATGTGTTCTAAACAGAAGATGTCCAGAAACAAAGATGGAGCAGAGATGGAAAAAATGGGCAATTATTGACTAGCCAAAATTTAGACACACACCATGGGCAAGAAACAATCCATGACACTATTACTCTGAGATGCATGCCTACAAGAGCCCAGAATAAGTGAGGTTCCACCCAGAAGCTGAGTAAAAGAGATTGTATACATCCACAGCCAAACATTAGTTAGAGCTGTGGAAGTCTTTTGGAAAAGTTGGGGAAAGGATTGAGGGACCCAAAGGTGTTAAGAACCCCAGATTAAGACCTGAAGAGTCAACCAACCTGGACATTTTAACACTCTCAGAAACCGAACCACCAAACAAAAAGCGATCAAGAGCTAGACCTTGGGGCCCTGCACATATGTAGCAGATTTGCAACTTGGTCTTCGAGCAGGTCTCCCAACAACTGGAGCTGGGGCTCTCCATGAACATGTTTCCTGTCTGTGGATCCTATTCCTCTATCTGGGCTGCCTTGTCTTGTCTCAGTGGGAGAAGACACACTAAGTCCTGGGGAGAATTGATGTGTCATGGTAGGGAGGTACCCTAGGGACACCTATCCCTTCTCAGAAGACAAGAGGATGGGGATAGGAGCTGCAAGTAGGGATCATTAAGAGGAGAGGAGTGCTGAATATTGTGATATTAATTAATTAATTAATAGTGTATGTAATATGAATAAATAAATCATTAATTAATAAGTTAATTAATGAAATAAATGTCTCTGAGTTTCTCCCACCTCCTATATTTTACAGATTACTCACCATTTCCTTTGAGGAACCATTCAAAATAAGTTCCGAGTGACCCTGGATTCTTCACAAGGTTTGTGTTACCATAGAAAAAGTAACCAGACACAAGAATATCTCTGGGATTTATGATGAGATAGATTGCCTTGAATGGATAAAGATGTAAATGAAGGTCAATAGTTATTCCTCACATTTTAACTCTCTTAAGTTCCATGAAATTTTCTAATATCTAATGGTTTTTAAAAACATTTGTTATTTTCATGTGGGCAAAACATATACACAAGTGAAAAAATCTATAGTCATAATTCCCCTTTTCTAATTTTATATGATTTGTAAAAATGGAACAACAAAATGACTAGTTCATTAACAGTGTAAAAAAAACCGGGCTGATTAGACAGTTCTAGATTACAATAACAATTGGTTATCTAATACCAAATGGCAAGCCTGTAAAATATACATACAAGTAATACTGTAGTGATTGAGAAAGATGTACTGAAGGATTTAGGGATATACAGATTCATTTAGGAATATATTGATTATTTATTTAAATATGAATATATACTGTATCCTTTGAAACATGTAAATATATGTCTATATAGGAATACATAAACATAGAAATATATTTAGGAATATATATGTATATGTATATGTATATGTATATGTATATGTATATGTATATGTATATGTATATGTATATGTATATGTATATGTATATGTATATGTATATGTATATGTATATGTATATGTATATGTATATGTATATGTATATGTATATGTATATGTATATGTATATGTATATGTATATGTATATGTATATGTATGGTTATGTGTATGTGTATGTGTATGTGTATGTGTATGTGTATGTGTATGTGTATGTGTATGTGTATGTGTATGTGTATGTGTATGTGTATGTGTATGTGTATGTGTATGTGTATGTGTATGTGTATGTGTATGTGTATGTGTATGTGTATGTGTATATGTATGTAACAGGAATTAATGAAAAAATAAACCATAAATTTGAAAGAGAGAAAAAAGTGATATATTAATGTTTTTGGAGGGAGAAAATGGTAGGGGAAAATGATGTATATAATTCTAATTTATTATAAAAATTTCAAAACATAAACGAAAAGAAAAAAATTAAAAGAAATCATTATTTTTTAAAAAAGATTTATATTATATATAGGAGTACACTGTCGCTGTATTCAAACATACCAAAAGGCATTGGATCCCATTACATATGGTCATGAGTCACCATGTTGTTGCTGAGAATTGATGTCAGTACCTCTGGAAAAGCAGTTACTGCTCTTAATTCTGGAGCCACAACTCCAGCCACCAAAGTAATCATTTTTAATAAAAGGCACTTCATATTTTGTACCAATACTTCTAGATCTCATCTTTTTAACTTCAAAAATATTGATTTATTCATGTCTGAGTGCACACATTCATTTTTGTATATTATTTGTGGACAGAAATCCAAAACCACCTGAAAAGGTGGTTGGATGCCCTGTGACTAGAGTTGCAGACAGTTGTGAGACACCATGTGTGTGTTGGGAACTGAACCGAGGTCCTTTGCAAGAGAAGCCAGAACTCTTAACAGCTGAGCCATCTCTCTAAGTCCTCTTAGAAATTTTAAATATTTTATTGGATATTTTTATATACATTTCAAATCTTATCACTTTTTTCAGCTTCCCACCTCTTCCCTGGAAACCCCCAATCCAATCTCCTTCCCCCTGCTTCAATGAAAGTGTTTTCTGACCAAACCATTCACTCCTACTTCCCAAGGATATCAAAAATTATTCTCAACAATAAAAGAACTACTGAGTGAATCACCATACCCGATCTCTTGCTGTATTATAGAGCAATACTGATAAAAAAAATTGTATGCTATTGGTACAATGAAATGCAGGTAGATTAATGAAATAGAGTTGAGAATCCAAAATTGAACCCACACTCCTATGTTCAGTTGATATTTTGCATTTTCAACAAATGATGCCTGTTTAATTGGCTGTCCACATGTAGAACACTGGAAATCAATCCATTCTTATCTCCTTTTACACAGCTCAACTCCAAGTGTATCAAGAACTTCCACATAAAATCAGACACACTGAAACTTTTAGAAGATAAAGAGAGGAAGAACCTTAAATATATGGACACAAAAGAAAAATTCCTGAACAGAACAGAAATGGTTTATGCTCTAAGATCAAGAATTGACAAATGTGACCTAATAAAATTGCAAAGTTTCTGTAAGTCAATGAACCCTGTCATTAGGACAAATGGAAAAGAGAAACACTCCTCCATTGCAGGTGGGATTGCAAGCTGGTATAACCACTCTGAAAATCAGTCTGGTAGTTTCTAAGGAAATTGTACAAAGTATTATCTGAGGACCCTCTCCCAAGCTTATACCCAAAAGATGCTACAACATATAACAAGGACATGTGCTCCTCTATGTTCATAGCAGCCATATTTATAAGAGACAGAAATTGGAAATAAATCAGATGTCCTTCAACAGAGGAAAGGATACAGAAAATGTGGTACATTTACAAGATAGCATACTACTCATCAACAAAAACCTTTGAAATGCAATGACCTTTGAAATTCATAGGAAAATTAATAGAAATAGAAAATATCATCTTGAGTGATGTAACCCAATCACAAAAGTATCTAAATAATATGCATTACCTGATAAGTGGATATTAGCCTAGTAGCTCAGAATAACCAAAATATAATTCACAGACCACATGAAGCTCTAGAAGAAGGACGACCAAAGTGTTGATACTTCCATGCTTCTTAGAAGGGGGGACAAAAAACTCATGGGAGGAAACATGGAGACAAAGTGTGGAGCAGAGACTGAAGGAAAGACAATACAGATACTGCTCCATCTGAGAATCCATCCCATATTCAATAAACAAACCAAGACATTATTGTCAATGCCAAGAAGTGCATGCTGTCAGGAGCTGTCTTCTGAGAGGCTCTGCCAGAAATATAGAATTTATCTCTTTAAGCTTCAGTTTCCCCTGTCAAAATTTTCCAAATCCAGATAAGACACACACATATATAAGAGTCGCCACAAATTCATTGTGCAGTTTTAATGAGAGATTATTCTAAGTTTGTCTTTGTAGTTGCAGCATAAACTATTTATAGCTTTAATGGATGGAGGGATTTACAGAAAACTTTCTTACTAACTAGTACCTGTGATAGGTCAGTATGTGGATATCTCTGATTCCTTCTACTGATCCTCTTTCCATTTCATGGGAGATTCCTGTGGCTACTGATATTAATAGACAGCTAGACACATGATGACACTTTATATATAACTGATCTTTGAACATTGATACCTGGTCATTTTGTTTCCCCTATGAGCAATTGTGTCTTAGGTGTTTCACCCACAGGGCTTAGAGTATATGTTATAAGTAAGATTGGCTCTTTGATGACAATGATATAGTAATTATATCTGTACATTAGAGTTTGAACTCTGTTTGGCCTATATATAGTTCATGAATATTTCAGTGTGATATTTCACTTTATTTCTTAAAGCTGCCCAGGATCACTGTGTGCTGGTCCACATCCTTGTACTCTATCTAATATAGTCTGAGGTGGGGAAACATCAGCATCACCTAGTGCATGGGAATCCCATCTTCACATTTCAGCAAGACCTCCAGGACTTGTCAGGTAAAATAAGTTCAGAGTGTTTAGTCAAAGAAAATTTCAACCACTGGACACTGGCCTTGGCCTTGGAACTGAAGAAAAACTTGGGGAAGAGATGGATGGGAAGATGGGAGGATATGAGTCGTGGTCCTTCCTTATTGATTAATGCAAGATATCCTGTATCAGTCTCTAGCCAGGGTGAGTGGTCCCAAATGGGCACAGTTTGGATCCTCTTTGGATCTCCCTTGGTCTGAATCAAGCAGACAATCTCAATCAGCCAGTTTGTTCCTGAATGAAAAGGAAAAGTGACTGTCACTCATGTCAACCTTACATGTGAAAAAGCTTCAAGTAGAATATATGTTCATACAATTTACAGTGCTGCCCAATTTCAAGCACACAGACTTGTGTTCACAATGTCCATGTGACATAGGTGCAAAGTATATTCACTCATCATATTCTAGACTTAATTTTGCAAAACAGAGTCCCTATACTCAATAAACAGCAACCTGGCAATGGAATATCTCCTCCAGCTCTGGGCCAACATCATTCTACATTCTGGTGGTATGAATTTGTATCTCAAATATTTCAAAATGTTTTAATCATAGCACATGCCCGCTGAGACTACCTCCTTTAATTTAATTCACTGTCATTTAGATGCTCCCAGGCTGCAATATATGACTGAGTACTTCTTCTTTTTAAAGTGAATCAATTCCCTTGTGCATATTTATCACACACCCTTGATTTGTGTTTATGTGCTCATTTGTCAGTGGATGTTACTCTAGCTTCCTTCTCTGAGATATTGTCTGGTACTTTTTTCCTGTATTCCCACTGCCTTTGGAATTTCTGTGTCATTTTTCTTTCAATGTCAGAAACCTAATACTTACTCTATGTTCAGTGCTTCTTCCAAACAGCAATCATCCATACCCCTGAACTACCATGATGTTGCTTTATGCTTTCTTGAGTTTTCAGATTCTTTCTACGTCCTGCACAAGGTCCATAGTAAATTTACTTAAAACTGTCCTCTTCTCCAAATATCCTCACATACATGCCTTTATCTCTTAATGTTATTTCTTGTATTAAATCTCACCGCTCTCACTCTTATATCTATACCCCAGAGAATGGGACCAATGGCATATTCTGCCTCAGGGAGCACGCACTATCATTGTTCTGGTGCCATAGCTGATCTCCTCTGCCCACATAGGTCAGACAGAGTAGAACACACACAAATCTCCATGCCCACAAGTCATTTTACACATTAATATATAGAACACTCTACTCATCATACAAAATGAATTAGGATCAAAGTACTAACCTCCCTTATACATTTCAGAATTAGTCTTACTGATGATCCTTACCTGACTTGGGGTAAGTCACTATCAACAAGTCTTCTTCTTTCACCACAAACTTATTACGGATATCTTCCAAAATTTCTCTTTGATATGCTAGGGCAGGAAAAGGTATCCCTTCAAACCAATTATAGTCTGACATCATGAATAGCTCCTTGTAGGTGCTGTTAGGATTACAGCCCAGCACACCTATTCAGCTTATAGCAAATACTGAGAGGTAAGATTTATAGTGCAGGTAAAAAATCATTAACATTCTCTTGTTTGCTGTGAAATATTTACTTATAGGAAGAAATAAATATTGTAACCTACAGTCAAAGGTTACTATATTGAGCAATTTTAAAGTTGTACAAATAACATTCTGCAATTTGTGAGACCAAGTTCATGACCTCAAATCAGAGACTCAGTAAGATGCAATAGGACATAGAAATGCAAGTTAATTTAAAATGCCTAGTAATACAATTTAGCTTTCAGAATGATTTTGAATGTACAGAAAAATGACAAGAGATCATACAAAACCTTTCTATGGAATTTCTTTTTTTTTTTAAATAGTGGTTGCTTTTGAGAAACTCATAGTACATTAACTGCCCTTCTTCTTCCCCTCAAAGCCTTCCCTCCTTTTCCCATAATTTTGATCCCTTATTTAACATTTGCTGCTATTTATATAAACACACATGTATAGTCAACCTACTCAGTCCATGCATTTGAGCTTGTATGTGATGCATCTTGAGGTGTGCAGTTAAGATTAGAAAAATCAATGTGAGATTTCATCTTCAGACACAGCCTATTCTCCATATCTTAGCAACAACTGATATGAGGTATTTCTTATATAGTAAAATCATATAGAATTTCCCCTGGCCTCTTTAGTATACCTACTAATGCCATTATGCTGGTTTGTTTGGGTAACTATACTGTTGAAAGTTCATGTGTCTATTTTCCTGTTGTGTCTAAGAGAGACATATTGTATCAACAGGAACCTTGGCCTTTGGGGGAACTCTGTATCCTCTTCTGTGACCTTTTCTGTGAGCCTCTCAGGTTGTAGGGATTTATTTCAGATATATCAGTTGGGGTTGTGTACCTTTATGTTATTATCTACATTTTGGTCCATTATGGATCCTTGCCAGAGTCACCACATGTTGCAAAAAGAAGTATCTTTGACAATGGGTGAGAACTGCATTAACCTGTGGGTATAAGGTCAAGTACTTAGAAAACAGCTGGAAATTACACTGGTTTAGGGAACTGTTGGTAATGAGACTCATGGGGTTTTGCTTTTTCCATTCCCACCTGGTTTTATGTTTGTAATACCAGACATGGCTCCCCTCTATTTGAGTAGGCTTAAGGTCTAATTATATAGCCTTTGATCAGCCCAAAATAAAAGTGCCACTTTTTGGCTTCTTTGGATGCCTTGCCAGTCAAGTCATTCTTCTGGCTCACAGGCTTCATGCCTGCATAGTTTGAGTGATTTTTCCTCTCCCTGGCATAGTGAGCAAGGTCTTACTTTATGAAACCACTTTATTGGCAAGAGATTTCCGGACTATTTTAGATCAGTTCCTCCAAATTGTGTGTCTGAAGTGCATCTCCAAGATCTGGGAGGCAACCAAGGGCATCAAGAACTTATGTTTTTTGGGGAGGAATTCTCAGATTCTACTAACTACTTTAGAGAATATTTCTCATGCATGATATTGGGGTTTTGATATATAGTCCATAGTTCTTGTGGAGAACATTGTCATTCCAAATGGCAAAATATCTTTAAACTACATATTAATGTTTCACATATATATTTATCATATGTGATTTTAGATAAATACTGGATAATATGATTTTCTATGTTTTTTTAAACATCCATGGAATTATTTAGCCTTTTATCACTTCAATTACTGTGCATTAGACCTGTGTCCAGTTTCCAAAATACACTCCATCCTATTTTCCCCATTTTTCCCTTTGTAACACCTGTGTGCTATTCCAGTGTCTAGAATTTTTCTCTCAAATGATCCCTTTTAACTTTCCTGGTTACTGTGGTTACTCCAAGTTAAAAGCACACAGTTACAGATTCAAAGGCAGAACACACAAATCTCTTATAGATCCACCTGTTTGCCTAAAAATTTCATGATGTCATTTATCTCCACATCTAAGTAGATTTTCTTTGTACATATGAACCACACTTTCATTAGTCATTTATTAGTTGAAGGATATTTAAGTTGTTTTTGTTTTCTAGTTATTATGACTAGAAAAGTAATAAACATGGCTGAGAAACAATTTGTGGAGTAATATATCAAGTCCTTTCACATATGTCAAGGAATATTGTATCTGTGCCATATGATACACTTTTCACACTGATTTTCACAGTGACTTCATCATATTGAAATGCAGTTAAGTTCGTGAGGGTCGCCATTTCCCAAATTATTACAATCATTTATCTCACCTGCTTTTTTTGTAAGTTTTTTGTTTGGTCATATTATTTCTGACTAGAGTAGATTAAATCTCAAAATAGTTTAATTTTTATTACCTTGCTTGCTAAAGTTTCTGACCAATTAAGAAGGTATATTTTAGTTCTTATATATATATATATTTATTTCTTCTCTTGTGAAAAAATAAAACTGGCCAGAGGTAAAGGTCAGTATTTTTCATAATTTTTATTAGATATTTTCTTCATTTATATTTCAAATGCTATCCCTAAAGTCCCCTATACAATCCCCCCGCCCTGCTTCTCTACCCACTCACTCCCACTTCTTAGCCCTGATATTATCCTGTACTAGGGCATATAAAGTTTGCTAGATCAATGGCTGTCTCTTCCCAATGATGCCCGACTAGGCCATCTTCTGCTATATTTGCAACAAAAGACATGAGCTCTGGGGATACTGGTTAGTTCATATTGTTGTTCCAACTATAGGGTTTCAGAACCCCTCAGCTCCTTGGGAACTTCCTCTAGCTCCTCCATTGGGGGCCCTGTGTTCAATCCAATAGATGACTGTGAGCATCCACTGCTGTATTTGTCAGGCACTGGCATAGCCTCAAAAGAGACACCTATATTAGGGTCCATTCAGCAAAATCTTGCTGGCATATGTAATAGTGTCTGTGGTTGGTGTCCCATTATAGGATGGATCCCTGCATGAGGGGAAGTCTCAGGATGGTCCATCCTTTGGTCTCAGCTACAATCTTTGTCTCTGTAACTCCTTCCATGGGTATTTTGTTCCCTATTTTAAAGAGGAATGGCATGACTACACGTCGGACTTCCTTCTTCTATATTTTCTTGTGTTTTGCAAAATGTATCTTGGGTATTCTAAGTTTCTGGGCTAATATCCACGTATCAGTGCATCCATATCATGTTAGTTCTTTTGTGATTTGGTTACCACACTAAGATGATATCCTCCATATCCATCCATTTGCCTACAAGTTTCATAAATTTATTGTTTTTAATATCTGAGTAGTACTCCATTGTGTAAATGTACCACATTTTCTGTATCCATTCCTCTGTTGAGGGACAAATGGGTTCTTTCCAGCTTCTGGCTAATATAAGTAAGACTGCTATGAACATAGTGGAGCATGTGTCCTTATTACCAGTTGGAACATCTGGATATATGTCCAAGAGAGTTATTGCTGGATCCTCCATTAGTACTATGTCCAATTTTCTGAGGAACTGCCAGACTAATTTCCAGAGTGTTTGTACATGCTTACAATCCCACCAAAAATAGAGGAGTGTTTCTCTTTCTCCACATTCTGGCCAGCATCTACTGTCACCTGAATTTTTGATCTTAGCTATTCTGACTGGTGTGAGGTGGAATCTCAGGGTTGTTTTGATTTGCATTTCCTTGATGATTAAGGATGTTGAACATTTTTTTCAAGTGCTTCTCAGCCATTCGATATTCCTCACTTGAGAATTTTTTCTTCATCACTGTGTCCCATTTTTTAATGGGGTTATATGATTTTTCTGGAGTCCATCTTCTTGAGTTCTTTATATACATTGAATATTAGTACCCTATCTCATTTATGATTGGTAAAGATATTTTCCCAATCTCTTGGTTGCCTTTTTGTCTTATTGACAGTGTCTTTTGTCTTACAGAATCTTTACAATTATATTTGTCAATTCTTGATCTTACAGCACATGTCTTTGCTGTTCTATTCAGGAATATTTCCCCTGTGCCGGTAACTTTTAGGCTTTTCCTTACTTTCCCCTCTATAAGTTTCAGTGTCTCTCATTTTGTATGAGAGTTCCTTGATCCCCTTAATTTTTTGCTATCCAAAGTTTTTTGTGATTGTAGATGAATTTAATAAAAGCCCTTTCTAATTCTGTGAATAATTGAGTTGGAATTTTGACAGAGATTAAATTGAATCTGTAGATTGTTTTTGGCAAGATAGCCATTTTGACAATATTAATCCTGCCAATCCATGAGCATGAAAGATCTTTCCATCTTCTGAGATCTTCAATATCTTTGTTCAGAGACTTGAAGTTCTTATCATACCAATCTTTCACTTTCTTACTTGGAGTCATACCAAGGTATTTTATATTATTTATGACTATTCCGAAGGGGATTGTCTCCCTAATTTCATTCTCACCTTGTTTATCTT
The DNA here is from genome assembly GCF_978045245.1 of Mus caroli. NCBI lineage: Eukaryota > Metazoa > Chordata > Mammalia > Rodentia > Muridae > Mus > Mus caroli. The sequence goes on along the minus strand of NW_028227263.1, from coordinate 130,298,012 downwards.
TTGTCTAGGGAAAGGCCACTGATTTGTTTGAGTTAATTTTTTTTTTTATCCAGCTAATGCACTGAAGTTGTTTATCAGATATAGGAACTCTCTGGTGGAATTTTAAGGGTCATTTATATATACTATAATATCAACTGCAAATAGTGATATTATGACTTCCTCCTTTCCAATTTGAATCCCCTTGATCTCCTTTTGTTGTTGAATTTTTCTGGCTAGGACTTCAAGTACTATGTTGAATAGGTAGGGAGAGAGTGGGCAGCCTTGTCTAGTCCCTACTTTTAGTGGGATTGCTTCCAGCTTCTCTGCATTATTTTGATCTTGGCTACTGGTTTACTGTATATTGCTTTTATTATGTTTAGTTATGGGCCTTGAATTACTGATGATTTCCTGATTTCCATGAATGTGTGCTGGATTTTGTCAAATACTTTCTCAGCATCTAAAGAGATGATCGTGTGATTTTTGTCTTTGAGTTTGTTTATATAGTGAATATATATATGTTGATGGGTTTTCATATATTAAGCAATCCCTTCATTCCTGGGATGATGCTTGCTTGATCATGAAGGATGATCGTTTTTATGTGTTCTTGGATTTGGTTTGTGCAAATTTTATTGAGTATTTTTGCATCAATATTACTAAGGGAAATTGGTCTGAAGTTCTCTTTCTTTGTTGGGTCTTCTTGTGGTTTAGGTATCAGAGTAATTGTGGCTTCATATAATAAATTGGGTAGAGTATCTTCTGTTTCTATTTTGTGGAATAGTTTGAGGAGTAATGGAATTAAGTCTCCTTTGAAGGTGTTATACAACAGTGAACTTAACCCATCTGTTCCTGGCCTTTTTTGGTTGGGAGATTATTAATGACTGCTTATATTTCTTTAGGGAATATGGGACTTGTATAAATTGTTTAATCTGATCGTGATTTCACTTTGGTACCTGGTATCTGTCTAGGAAATTGTCTATTCCATCCAGGTTTTCCAGTTTTGTTTAGTATAGATTTTTGTAGTAGGGTCTGATGATGCTTTGCATTTCCTCAGGTTGTGCTGTTATATCATCTCCTCTTTCATTTCTGAATTTGTTAATTAGGCTACTGCCCCTGTGCTCTCTAATTAGTCTGGCTAAGGGTTTATCTATTTTGTTGATTTTCTTAAAGAACCAACTCCTAGTTTGGTTTATTTTTTTGTATAGTTCTTTTTGTTTCCACTTCGTTGATTTCGATGATGAGTTTGGTTACTTCCTGCAGTCTATTCTCCTTTTGTGAATTTGCTTCCTTTTGTTCTAAAGCTTTTAGGTGTGCTGTCAAGGTGTTAGTGTATGCTCTCTCTAGTTTATTTTTGTTGGCACTCAGAGCTATGATTTTCCTCTTAGGACGTCTTAAATTATGTCCTGTAAGTTTGGGTATGTTCTGGCTTCATTTTCATTAAACTCTAATGATCAAAATCTCAGGAGACAGCAGATTCTGATGAGGATGTGGAGAAAGAGGAACACTTCTCCATTTTTGGTGGGATTGCAAGCTGGTACAACCACTCTTGAAATCAGTCTGGCGGTTCCTCAGAAATTTGGACATAGTACAAACAGAAAATACATCAATACCTCTTCTGGGTATATACCCAGTAATGTTCCAATTTATAATAAGGAAACATGTTCCACTATGTTAATAGCAGCTTTATTTATAATAGCCAAAAGCTGGAAAGAACCCAGATGTCCTTCAACAGGAGAATAGATACAGAAAATGTGGTACATTTACACAATGGAGTAATACTCGGCTATTGAGAACATTGAATTTATGAAATTCTTAGGCAAATGGATGTGTCTGGAGGATATCAACCTGAGTGAAGTAACCCAATCACAAAAGAAAACACATGATATGCACTCACTGATAAGCGAATATTACCCCAGAAACTTAGAATACTCAAGATATAATTCGCAAAACAGATGAAACTCTAGAAGAAGGAAGACCAAAGTGTAGATACTTCCTTCCTTCTTAGATTGGGCAACAAAATACTCAGGGAAGGAGTTACACAGACAAAGTTCAGAGCTGAGACAGAAGTAAGGACCATCCAGAGACTGTCTCACAAGGGGACCCATCCCATAAACAACCATCAAACTCAGATGCTATTGAGTATGTCAGAAAGATTTTGCTGACAGGACCCTGATATATGTGTCTCTGGTGAAGCTATGCCAGTCCCTGGCAAATACAGCAGTGGATGCTCACAGTCATCTATTGGATGGAACACATGGCCCCTAATGAAGGAGCTAGAAAAAGTACCCAAGGAGCTAAAGGGGTATTCTACCCTACAGGAGGAAAAACAATGTGAACTAACAAGTACCCCCTTGAGCTGGGTCTCTAGTTGCTTATGTAGCAAAGAATGGCCTAATATGCCATCAGTGGGAGGAGAGGTCCTTGGTCTTGCGAAGATCATATGCCCCAGTACATGGGAATGCCAGGGCCAGGAAGTTGGATTGGGTGGGTTGAGGATCACATCAGGGGGACTATATAGTAGACTTTCAGGATACCAATTGGAATGTAAATGAAGAAAATATCTAAATAAATAACTTCCTAAAAGACTAATTTCTTTCTTTATTTCTTCGTTGACCAAGTTATCCTTGAGTAGAGTGTTGTTCTGCTTCTATGTGAATATTGTCTTTCTATTATTATGTTTTTATTGAAGGTCAGCCTTAGTCCATAGTGGTTTGATAGAATGCATGGGATAATTTCAATATTTTGTATCTTTTGAGGCCTGTTTTGTGACCAATTATATGGTCAGTTTTTGGAGAATGTACCATGAGATGCTGAGAAGAAGGTATATTCTTTTGTTTTAGGATAAAATGTTCTGTAGATATCTGTTAAACCCATCTGTTTCATAACTTCTGTTAGTTTCAATGTGTTTCTGATTAGTTTCTCTTTCCATGTTCTGTCCATTAATGAGAGTCAGGTGTTGATGTCTCCCACAATTATTCTGTGAGGTGCAATATGTGCTTTGATCTTTATTATAGTTTCCTTAATGAATGTGTCTGCACTTGCATTTGGCGCATAGATATTCAGAATTGAGGGTTCATCTTGGAAGATTTTACCTTTGATGAGTATTAAGTGCCCTCCTTATCTTTTTTAATAACTTTGAGTTGGAAGTCAATTTTATTCGATATTAGAGTGGGTACTCCAGCTTGTTTCTTCAGACCATTTGCTTGGAAATTGTATTCAATCCTTTCACTCTGAGGTAATGTCTGCCTTTATGCCTGAGGTGGGGCTCCTCTATGCAACAAAAAGTTGGGTCTTGTTTACATGACCAGTCTTTTAGTCGATGTCTTTTATCGGGGGAATTGAGTCCATTGATATTGAGATATTAAGGAAAAGTCTTTATTGCTTCCTGTTATGTTTGTTGTTAGATTTGGAATTCTGTTCTTGAAGCTATCGTCTTTTAGGTTTGTTGAAGAATTACTTTCTTGCTTTTTCTAAGGCATAATATCCCTCCTTGTGTTAGCGTTATTGCTTTATTATCCTTTGAAGGGCTGGATTCGTGGAAAGATATTGTGTGAATTTGGTTTTCTCATGGAATACTTTGGTTTCTCCATCCTTGGTAACTGAGAGTTTTTTGGGGTATAGTAGCCAGGGCTGGCATTTGTGTTCTCTTAGGGTCTATATAACCTCTGTCCAGGATCTTCTGGCTTTCATAGTTTCTGGCTAGAAGTCTGGTCTAATTCTAATAGGTCTGCCTTTATATGTTACTTGACCTTTTCCCCTTACTGCATTTAATATTCTATCTTTGTTTAGTGCATTTAATGTTCTGATTATTATGTGTTGGAAGGAATTTCTTTTATGGTCTAGTCTATTTGGAGTTCTGTAGAATTCTTTTATGTTCATGGGCTTCTCTTTCTTTAGGTTAAGGAAGTTTTCTTTTATAATTTTGTTGAAGATAATTCCCAGCCCTTTAAGTTGAAAATCTTTATTCTTATTATACCTATTATCTGTAGGTTTGGTCTTCTCACTGTGTCCTGGATTTCCTGGATGTTTTGAGTTAGGATATTTATGCATTTTGTATTTTCTTTGTTTGTTGTGTCTATATTTTCAGTGGAATCTTCTGCAACTGACATTCTCTCTTCGATCTCTTTCATTCTGTTGCTGATGCTTGCATCTATGGTTCCTGACTTCTTTACTAGGATTTCTATTTCAGAGTTTTCTCCCTTTGAGTCAGTTTATTGCTATGTTGATTTAGTAGAATCTATTTACCATAAGGGTCTTGGCTTCATTACCATTGTCTGGTGTGGGTTCCATCTCAGGACATTGTATTTAAATTCAATCAAATAGTTGTTGGTCATTCCCATAACACTTATGCCATTATTGCACCAATATATCTTGAAGATAAGTCACTGTTGCAGGTCACAGGGTTCATCATTATTTAATATTGATGATCTCTTTCCTTCTCCTATAGTGTGTACAGTACCTTCTAGCACTATTAATGAGAACCAATAAAGATGAAGCATCTGGGCATTCTCTTTTGCCCTGGCCAGAATGATGATCTGGCTGAACCAGCAACGACCTCGCTATGCCTGCCATATTCAATTTTCAGAGTCTATTGACTGTAATCTTGTTGCTTATATTTATGGGTGCTTATATTCAATCTCTGGCACACAGCATCCTGGACAGAAGTAAAACTGGACTATTGGTAATACTTTGGAAGTGTGCCCGAATTGGTGAATGCAAGAGTCCTTATGTGGCCATATGGTTCATAGTGATCGCCTTCGGCATCCTCTTCATATAGTATCTTTGGAAACTATCACAGTGTGAATGCCATCAGATTGTAAACAAGGAATTGCCTCCAGAAAATAATGACAAAAATGGTTAAGCCTTGGAACTGAACTTGGAATGAGGTAAATTTTGAGACTTGTCTCTGAACTTGAAATGAGATAAATTTTGAGATGCTGTTCTCTATTTTTGTGCTATTGAACCAATGAGCTGTATGAATAATTAAGATGTAACAGTTTAATACACAGGAATGTGATTTTAGCCATCAACCTCAGGTCTCTCACTCCAGTATTCTACGCTACAAATGTCATTCTGTTGTGTTAGTACTGCTTTTCCCAAAGTTCTCCAGGCATGAAGCAGAAGCCCAGCAGCAAATTCCACAGGCACCTGTGACTAAGCCTTCAAAATACTATCTTCACATAATGATAACTTGTAGCAATTGGTCTATTTTTCTTGAAAGAAAATTGTTCTATTTTTGTTGTTATTGTTCTTATGGATTGCATTCATATTTAAAACCTTCTGATTGTTATCCAGAGTACCTCTATTCTTGGCAAATTCGGTAGTTTATTGCAGGTGTTTAAAGTATTTTAAACAAAATTCTGATATACTTTAATTAGCACAAGAGTTGGGCTTCTAGTCACAAAGATACAACAGCCACCCTATGATAAAAAACACCTTATAATGAAAAACAGCAAGTAGAGTTGTGAGTGAGCAAGCATTGTGCATTCTTTTTGCTCTATATTGTTGTCTTCCAAATAGAACATTCATTGTAGGTACCCAAATGTGGTATTTGTGGTGTTTTTAATGCAGCATTTTAAATCTAGTTTGTATTCTGTCAAAAAAAAAAAAAAAAAGCTGAAGCATCTGGTTGGACACCAGCTTAATTTCTACATGTACAATGAGAGAAATTACCTCATGTCATCAGTAATAGGACCTTACCATCATGTTATGGATGTAAGCAATAAATAGCATTGACAGTAGCCTGAAATGTTTAGGGGGTCATATTAGACATATTTATTCAACAACTCACAAGATGTTACCAATTCTTGCTACTGGAGATTTTACTTGGTAGTGTATAATTTCCACTTGGGGCATTGTCTGCCCCATATATCATAACATTACTTAAGTAATTTTTATTTACTTTAAGGAAGCTTCTAATGTATAAAGTTTCCATATACCTTTTCAAAATGTCTTCAGTACTAATTTTAGGAAACAACAGTCCTCAATATCTAAGGTATTATTTTTTGTGTGGATAAAAATTAGACTAGGCCCATTATTTTCATATTCCACCAGATATCATTTTGGAGAAAATAATGGGCATTAACACTACAGAATAAATCAGATGAAAATATAGCATCATTTTGAGTTCCTTTCTAACAATTTTGTCTCTTCTGAAGTACCAGGTCTGATTATGATAGGAGAAAAAAAAGAGATTAGACTATTGGAAACCTGTATGTCATAGAATTCAAGGCATAAGCATATCTTGCTGGACAAGATTTTTCATTTTACAAACAGACCCTGAAAGAAGAGAGGAATGATATGGCTCAGTGGTTAAAAGCAATTGTTCTTCTAGAGGCTCCAGGTTCCATTCTTTTCTCCCATATGCCACTTACAACAATTTGTAACTATAGTTCTAGGGAATTCTATGATCTATTCTGGCTTCTTTAGGTACCAAGTATGTATGACGTACACAATCATTTATGCAAACACTCACACACATGAATGTAAAGTAAATTTAAAGTGCATTATTTCTTTTAAGGAATGCAATTTAAAAATTGTGTCTGTAGATTTCCTTTGCTAATTTTATCATTTTCATAATATTGATTCTGCCAATCTGTGAGTGGTATGTGCAGGTGCCTTCCCATCTTTAATTTTTTATTACATATTTTCTTTATTTAAATTTCAAGTGTTTTCCCTTTCCTGATTTTCCCTTCAGAATCCCCCATCCCATTCCTCCTCCCCTTGACTCTATGAGTGTGTTCCCCCACCCAAATACTCACGACTTCCTACCCTGGCATTCACATACACTGGGGCATCAAACACCCTCAGGTCCAAGGGCATTTCCTCCCACTGATGACAACGAGACCATGATCTACCACATATGTAGGAAGAGCCATGCATGTGTACACTTTGGTTTGTAGTCCAGTCACTTGGAGCTCCAGAGTCTGGCCAATTGACCCTGTTGTTCCCTCTATGAGTCTGCAAACCCGATCAGCTCCTTCAGTCCCTTCTCCATCTCCACCATTGTGGACCCAATGCTCAGTCCAGTGGTTGACTGCAAGCATTTGCCTCTGTATTTACCAGGCTCTGGCAGAACCTCTCAGGAGACAACCATATCAGGCTTCTGTCAGCAAGCACTTCACAGCATCCACAATAGTGTAGTGTATGGTGAATGTATATGGGATAGTTAATATCCACTTACCAGTAAGTATATATGGTGTATGTTCTTTTGAGACTCAATTACCTCACTCAGGATGGTATTTTCAAGTTCCATCCATTTGCCTGTGAATTTCATGAAGTCACTGTTTTTAATGGCTGGTTAGTATTCCATTGTGTAAATGTTCCTCATTTTCTGTATCCATTTTTCTGTTGAGGGGCATCTGGTTGTTTCCAGCTTCTGACTATTATAAATATGGCTGCTATGAACATAGTGGAGCATGTGTCCTTATTACATGTTGAAGCATCTTCTGGGTATACATGCAGAAGTGGTATAGCTAGGTTCTCAAGGAGTACTATGCCTAATTTTCTGAGGAGAACCACCAGACTGATTTTCAGAGTGGTTGTACCAGCTGGCAATTCCTGCAGCAGATCTACATGTTTTCCTCTTAGCACTGTTTTCATTTTTTCCCAAAACTTTGGGTATGCTGTATCTTTATTTTCATAAAATTCAGAAAAGTATTTCATTTCTTTCTTTCTTTTTCCTTGAACAATTATCAATGAGCAGGGTATTGTTCAGCTTCCACATGTATGTGGGTTTTCTGTTGTTTTAGTTGGTATTGAAGACTGGCCTTAGTCCACGGTGATCTATTAGAATAACTAGGATTGTTTTAATCTTCTTGTATCTGATGAGGCCTGTTTTGTGACCAATTCTATGGTTAATTTTGTAGAAGGTACCATGGGGTGCTAAGAAGAAGGTACATTAAATCGTTTTAGAATGATCTGTTCTATAGATTTGGATATGTCAAATCCATTTTGTCCATAAATTCTGTTAGTTTCAATGTGTCTTTTTTTAGTTTATGTTTCCATGATCTGTCCATTGATGATGATGGTTCAGTATTGAAGTCTCTACTATTGTTTTGTGAGGTCCAATATGTGCTTTGAGCTTTAATATATATATATATATATATATATATATATATATATATATATATATATATATATATATATATTTTTTTTTTAATATTCTTGGTACCCTTGTATTTGGAGCATAGATTTTTCAGAATTGAGAGTTGAGCTTGGTAGATTTTTCCTTTAACCAGTATGAAGTGTCCTTCCTTATCCTTTTTGGTAAATTTGGTTGAAATTTGATTTTCTTCAATATTAGAATAGAATAGAATATTAGAATGGCCACTTCAATTTGTTTCTTAAGACCATTTGCTTGGAAACTGGTTTTCCAGCCTTTTCTCCGATGTAGTGAAGGTCTTTGTCACTAAGGTGCATTTTCTGTATGCAGCAAAGGGCTGGGTCTTATCTTTTGTAGGGCTGGATTTGTGGAAAGATGCTGCGGACCCTCAGGGTCCCTTTGTCTGCGTGGAACGGGTCTCTGGGGCAGGTGGACAGGGCGTCAGTAGGTGACAGACAGAACAACATGCAAGATTGTAGAGAATCTGATTGTATTGTGTCAGGTCAAGCATCAAACTTTTTATACCAAAGAAATAACAAGAAAACAGGCAAAATAAAATCCACAAAGTTACAATGACGCAATACAAAAGGAATATATGCATCAAAAGAAGGTGGGGACCAGGCTGCTGCTGCAAAAGAAGGGAACTAGGTGTAAACTAGTCTATTGTTAAACCCACCACCTGGAGTTCTGCACTAGTAGACCTTTTCATGAATACTGCAATACCCCAACACCCCATTTCCTGTGTCTACAGAAGGATTTACCAAATTGCTTCTAATGTGAAGCTTGCAATACCTAGCTGTAGAGAAGATCTCTGTCTCAGTGGGATTCCCTAGCTCTAATATGGCATTCCCTTGTTTGGGTGAGATTTGCTACTGTCCTTGGTAGACCAGCTCTGAGCTACTGGCTCCATCTTTTGTAATGCTTAATTAGTTACTGAATAGGTAAACTTCCTTACTGCATTCCTATGAGATTTCAAGCTTGGATTTCAAGCTTGCAGGCTTCTGGGACCTTGAAACAATGGGGAGACTTAACTATAACAGAATTTAATCTTAAAAGGCATTTATAATAAAATATTAAAAGAGAGCTCATAGATCCATACACCAGACTAACTCGGGAATAGAGATGAGTATATGGGTAAACGAGAACGCCAAAACTCCAGGAGGTGAGCTTCCTTGAAACTCTTTTCCTCACTGAGTGCTTACAGATGTTTTTCAGCCTGTCAAAGTGACACGACCAGAGGGCATGGCAGAAAGATATTGTGTAAATTTGGATTTGCCATGGGATATCTTAGTTTCTCCATTTATGGTAATTGCGAATTTTGCTGGGTATAGTAGTTATGCTGGTATTTGTGTATTCTTAGGGTCTGTATGACATCTGCCCAGGATCTTCTAGCTTTTATAGTCTCTGGTGAGATGTCTGGTTTAATTCTGATAAGTCTGCCTTTATATATTACTTACTTTTTTCTCTTATTGCATTTAATATTCTTTGTTTTTTTTTCTGCATTTGGTGTTTTGACTGTTATATGACAAGAGAAATTTACTTTCTGTTCCAATCTATTTGGAGTTCGGTAGGTTTCATATATTTTCTTGGACATCTATTTCTTTAGGTTAGGGAAGTTTTCTTCTATAATTTTGTTGAAGATATTTGCTGGTCCTTTAAGTTGGGAATCTTTGCTCTCTTCTATACCTATTACCTTTAGGTTTCTTCTTCTCAATGTGTCGTGGATTTCCTGAAAGTTTGGGTTTAGGAGCTTTTGGCATTCTGTATTTTCTTTGACTGTTGGGTCAATGTTTTCTATGTCATCTTCTGCACCTGGGATTCTCTCTTTTATCTACATTCTGTTGGTGATGCTTACATCTATGACTCCTGATCTCTTTCCTAGGTTTTCTTTCTCCAGAGATGTCTCCCTTTGTGATTCCTTTATTGTTTCTCTTTCCATTTTTAGATCACGGATGGTTTTTGTAAGTTACTTCACCTGTTTGATTGTGTTTCCCTATAATTCTTTAAGGGGTTTTTGTGTTTCCTGTTTAAGTGCTTCTACCTGTTTACCTGTGTTCTCCTGTAATTTCTTTAAGGGAGTTATTTAAGTCTTTCTTAAAGTCCTCTAAAAATCATCATGAGATGTGATTTTTATCAATCAGGATCTTGGTTTTCCAGTATGTTGGGATATCCAGGGCTTGCCATGGTGGGAGAACTGAATTCTGGTGATGCCAAATAGCCCTGTTTTCTGTTGCTTATGTACTTTCCTTTGCTTCTCACCATCTGGTTATCTCTGGTGCCAGCTGGTCTTACTATCTCTGACTGTGGCTTTTCCCTCCTTCAAGCCTGTGTGTCAGTATTCCTGGAAGACCAGTTCTCTCTGGGAAGACTTTGTATATGGAGTGCTGTGGTACAGGCTCAGCTCTGGGCTCAGACAGAAAATGGATGGATCCTGTCCCTTGCTGTTACTTGGTTTCTGTGTCCTGATGGATAATGGTGGGTCCCTCTTGGACCAGTAATTTGAGCAGAAATGGTGGTCTTACCAATGTTCAAAGGTATTTTGGCATTCCTGGGAGTTCAGCTCTCTTCCAGCCACTTTTGGGTATGGAGTCCTTTTGCACAGGATCAACTCCAGGGGCTATCTTACACAAGGAGCTTCTGGCACAGATGTAATCAACAAGGAACCAGTCCATGTTTTCCCATTTTTTAGGTTATTTAAAAAAAAATGGTGTCTTCTAAAGTAGAGAAACAAGGAGGGAAGCCAACTGGGGATATTTGAATCTCACTTAGAAGGGGGAACAAAATAGTCATGGAGGCAGATGGAGTGAAGGAACTTTGTAACTTTGTAAAGAGAGGGTTGGCGGGGGGGGGGATGTGGGTTTCAGGATTAGGTGTGAGGAGGGACAGGAGAGATGTCCAGATGGCTATGAGAATGAATGGAAAACAGCAACTGACAGGGGAGGTTGGAGGATCTGGAAGACATGCTAGAAATCTGGGGTGGGGGAGACATTCAAACTGTGACTCACAGCATTGGAGATATGCAATATGAAGTTGATCACCAGTAGAGGGTAGGTACAGTAATCCACTTACAATACTTTTGACCTAAAATTTATACTGTCTAGAAGAACTATAGTCAGGGAGGTTGGAGGAGATTCTGAGGAAATAGCCAACCAATAACCAGCCCAACTAAAGACCCATCCTATGGTTAAGGAACAATCCCTTATGCTATTAATGATATTCTGTTATGCTTGCAGACAGGAGTCTAGCATGACTGTCCCTTGAGAGGCACTATCCAGCAGCTAATTTAGATAGATGCAGAGACCCACATCCCAACAGAGGATGGAGATTGGGACCTATTCTATAAGTATTTAGGGAAGGATTGAGGGGCCCAAAAGGGGACAGGAACAATGCAGGAAGACCAACAGAGTCAACTAACCTGAACCCTTGGGGCTCTCAAAGCTGAAACACCAACTAAGAACACAAGCTGGACCTAGCCCCTACCCCACTCCACCATATTTATGTAGCAGTTGGACAAATTGTTCTTCATATGGGTACCAAGCAACTGGAGCCAGGGCTATCCTGAAAGTTGTTTCCATTCTCTAGGATATGTTATTTTAGCTGGGCTGTGTTGTCTGGTCTCAGTAAGAGAGAAAGTGCCTATCTCTGCAGAAATTTGTTTTGCCAGTGTTGGGGGTATATCAGTGGGGGTCTACATATCTTAGAAGAGAATGGGAGGTAGTAGAGATAAGGGTTGTAGGAGAGTATGATTGGAATGAGGACAGGAATCAGGATATAAAATGAATAAATAAAACTTTATTTTTATCATAAATTTTTATTGTAAAATTCTTTCACTCCATTTTTCAGAATTATTTCCAATATATTCTAAACTATTATAAATTATATTTTTTCTAAACATGTCCATTGTTGACATTTAGGAATACTACTAATTTTTGCATAGTAATTTTGTTTAATCCAACAACGCAGATAGGCAAGCAGATTACAACATTTTGCTGTCTACAAGGAACACACCTCCAGGATAAAGACAGACAATACCTCAGAGTAAAAGGATGGATAAATTCTGCCAAGCAAATAGTCCCCCAAAAAAGATGGAGTTGCCATTGTCATATCCAATAAAATAACCTTTCAACCAAAATTTATCAAGTGAGATAGGGAAGGAACCTTCATATATATTAAAAGAAAAATCCACTAAGGTACAGTCTCAATTCTGAACACCTATGCCCAAATACAAGGGCAACCTCATTAATAAAAGAAACTTACTAAAGCTCTGAACACACATTGAATCCCATACAATAATATTGGGAGATTTTGCCGCCCCACTCTCACTAATGTATAGGTCATTGACACAGAAACTAAACAGAGACACAGTGAAACTAAGATAGGTTATGAAACAAATGGATTGAATAGATATATACAGAATATTTCACCCTAAATCAAAAGAATATACCTTCTTCTCAGGACCTCACTGTGCCTTCTCCAAAATGAACATATAATCTGTAACAGAACAAACCTCAAATAGTACAAGACGATTGAAATGATCCCATGTACTTTATCAGATCACCTTGGACTGAGGCTAGACTTCCATAACAACCAAAAAACAGAAAACTTATATACCAATGGAAACTTAACAACTCTCTTCCTAGTGAGAAATTGGTCATGGAAGAACTAAAGAAAGTAATTAGATGCCCAGTCCTTTTTGCTGGGGCAGATTCTCTGCTGGTCTGCTTCAGTGAATACACCATATTCTGATCTATTCTATAAAACTTGATGCACTCTGAGCAGTTGAGGATTACTGCACTCAGAGTAATTGAGGATCAGCTGTACTCAGAGAAGTTGTACAACAGATTGAATGTTTCACTGAAGACACAAGAGTTTGAAGGGCTCCCAGGAGTTCTCTACCCCTGTGAAGAGCTCCTAAGTTGGAGGCACACACAAGGTAGTCTGCTTCAACCAAGGATGCAGGAGACCTGAAGTAATCCATGGACAAAACAGGCAGACTCCAGACAGTAACCCAGAGCAACAAACACCAGGGATAAGCAGATGGCAAAAGGCAAGTGCAAGACAATCAACAACAGAAGCCAATATCCAAGGACATCATCAGAACACAGTTCCCTCACAACAGCAAGCCCTGAATACAACAGACCTGAAAAATCAGAAAGATGACACAAAATCATATCTCATGAAGATAATAGAGTTTTTAAGAAGGATACAATAACTCACTGAAATAAACACAAGAAAACACAGATAAACAGGCATAGGAATTGAATAAAGTCATCCAGAACCTAAAAGTGGAAGTAGAAATAATAAAGAAAATACAAATGGAGGCAAACCTGGGAATGGGAAACCTAGGAAAGATGTCAGGAATTACAGATGTAAGTATCAACAACAGAATCCAAGAGATAGAAGAAAAAATAGCTGACAGGACCCTGCTATAGCTATCTCTTGAGAGGCTATGCCAGTTCCTGGCAAATACAGAAGTGGATGCTCACAGTCATCTATTTTATGGAACACAGGGCCCCCAATGAAGGAGCTAGCGAAAGTAACCAAGGAGCTATAGGGGTCTGCAAACCTATAGGAGGATCAACAATATGAACTAACCATTACCCCTCAGAACTGTGTTTCTAGTTGCATATATAGCAGAGGATGGCCTAGTCATCCATCAATAGGAGGAGAGGCCCCAGGTCTTATGAAGATCATATGCCCTAGTATAGGGGAATTCCAGGGCAAGGAAGCAGATTGGGTGTGTTTGGGAGCAAGGCATGGGGAGGTTATAGGGGACTTTTGGGATAGTATTTGAAATGTAAATGAAGAAAATATCTAATAAAAATAAATTAAAATTAAAAAGAAAAAGAAGAGAAAATCTCAGGTGTAGAAGATAAAATAGAAGAGATTGATACAACAGTCAAAGAAAATTTAAAACATTAAAAAACTCCTACCCCAAACCATCCAAGAAATTCAAGACACGTTGACAAAAACAAACAAACAAACAAACGTAGGAATAATCAGAATAGAAGACAATCAAAGGTTCCCAGCTCGTTGGACCTGAAAAAGTTTTCAACAAAATTATAGAAGAAAACTTCCCCAACCTAAAGAAAAAGTTGGCCATAAAGGTACAGGACCCCCATAGAACATCAAATAAATGGGACCAGAAAAGAAAATCCTCATGTCACATAATAATCAAAACACTAAAAGCACAGAACAAAGAAACAATATTAGAAGATTTAAGGTGAAAGGGCCAAATAACATTCAAAGTTATCAGAATTAAGCAAGACTTCTGAATAGAGACTTTGAAAGCCAGAAGAACCTGGTCAGAGGTCATGCAGAATCTAAGGCAACACAAATGTAAGGCCAGTCTACTAGACCCAGAAAAACACTGAATCAACACATATGAAGAAACCAAAATATTCAGGGCAAAACCATACTATATACCAGGCCAGTCCCTATTACAGAAGTTATAGAAAGCTCACATACGTATAGAAACTGAACAACTGTACTCAATGATAACTTGGTTAGGGAAGAATAAAGAAAGAAATTAAAGACTTTCTGGAATTTCATGAAAATGTTGATACATCATACCCAAACTTATGGGACACAATGGAAGCAGTGATAAGAGGAAAGTTCATTGTATTTGCCCTGCTAAAGAAATTGGAGAGATCTTAAGCTAACAATTTAACTGATCACCTGTGAGCTCTAGAATAAAAAGAAGCGTACTCACTTGAGTCAAATAGAAGGCAGAAAACAGTCAAAATCAGAGACAAAATCAACCAAACACAAACAAAGAAAACAATACGAAGAATCAACAAAACCAGAAGAAAAAACAAACGAACAAACAAACATCATATCCTACTCTAAAAGCCTATTCTCAACAAAACCGAAAAATCTAAAAGAAATGGAAGTTTTTATGGACAGATACCACATACCAAAGTTTAATTAACATAGGTAAACTATTTAAATAGGTCCATATCACACATCGATATAAAAGAAGTAATTAAAAATCTCCCAACCAAAAGAACTACAGGGCCTGATGGATTTAGTACGGAATTCTAGCAGACCTTCAAAGAAGTCTTGATACCAATTTTCCTCAAACTATTCCATATAATAAAAAGAGAACGAACACTACCTAATTTCTTCTATGAAGCCATAATTATTCTGATACCTAAACCACACAAGGACCCAACCAAAAAATAAAAACTCAGACCAATCTTTCTTATGAATATCTATGCAAAAATACTTAGTAAAATTCTTGCAAACTAATTGCAAGAACACATCAAAACCACCATTCACCATGAGTGAATTCATCACAACCATCAAGACAAATTCATCCTAGTGATGCAAGGTTAGTTTAATATATGAAAATCCATTAATGTAATCCACTATATAAACAAACTCAAATTAGAAAATCACATGGTCATCTCCTTAGAAGCTGAAAAAGCATTTGACAGATTACAACATCACTTCTTTGCCACACCCACTCCAGTAAAAACTGAGTTGCAGGCCCAAAAGTTTGGATAAAATCCTGAGGCAAAAAGTTTTAGGGAAACATAGTCTTCTGAAGCCTTGGCATCCCATAGCATGAATGCTCCAAACTTGTCCTTGCATTAGACAATGAATCAATCTGTGTTTTGTATTATTGTTTTATTAGAGGTACCTCCAAACAATGACTTGTCAAATACCTAAGCAAAATTCACCTTTGCTTCCTGGCCTTCACCAATGTCCTAGGCAGTCCCTGAACTGACCCTGGTCTTAGAATTCTGTAAGAATGTTACCTATTCAGTAACATTCAGAATTACCACTAGTATTATAAGAGAGATAATGAAAGAAATCAAACATTACTATCTACTACATAGAATTAGAAATTTCTGGGCAACCTTAGCAAAGTGAGTTTAGAATTATATCATAATTATGTATGGCACATTACATTGCTTAATAGAAGAAAGTCCCCAACAATGTCACTTACAATAGCAGCCACATCAATTCCATTTACAGGAATTTACAATGGTTTAGGAAGAAGATCTGGCTGTGGTTTAAGGAGGTATTGCATTATTCATGAGAAGGTTAGCTAGAGTGGAACTCCCTGAACTTGGGCATGAAAGCCCTTAGTCCAGAGTGTAAAGATCTCATACCTGTCTTCTAAAAATGTAGTTGACCTTAGATAGAACAGACTTTGTCTCAGTTGTTTTATTGCCTAGTTCCTATCAGTCTTTATGTATGTAGTCCTCTGTTTTGGATAAGAGTCATTAATCATCAGAAAACCTCAATGTACCTTGACTGATGTGTCACCTAAATTCCTTATTTTCTTCTGTAGTAAAAATGTAATGCTCGCTTTGAGAAATTATATTCAGATACAGCACTCTCTGTGTCTGTCTGTCATCCTCTCCAACTCCTTGCTTGCCTGATTACCGAAATCCTGGTTTCTCGTGGATTGAGGGACTGACTGAGTCCAGTCAATGGCAGCTGGCACCTTGAACAGGGACTTTGGACATGTAAGACTCTCTCTCTCTCTCTCTCTCTCTCTCTCTCTCTCTCTCTCTCTCTCTCTCTCTCTCTCTCTCTCTGTCCGTCTTCCTATTTTCTACCTTCTCTCTTTCCCCTGCATTTCTATAATGAATCTCTTAAACCATAGAAAGTCTCTGCTCCATCAAGATTCCACTGCACACTCTGTTCAGTGTTGGGAACCTCTTCCCCTATTCCTTCTCTCCTGCAACCCTGGTGTGTTAGCAAGGTTGCTCCAATGAGGTCCCTGGTCCGGGGCTGTCCCTTTTCCAAACCCACTGGGTGGGTCAGGCATGCTCACACAGGGACCTGTGGAAAAGTGTCCAGCAGCTCTGCCTGCATCTGCCTGCCCTGTACACAGGAGCACCTTCCCTTCCCCTGGGCCCCCACAGGGCCCCCCTTTATTTTGTTCCATAGGGCTTACAATGGCTTAAAATCGTTCCTTTTTTTCATATACTGCTAATTCTCAAATTTGCAATTGATGTGCTTATATAACTCAAGTTAAGAAAAAACATACTATTCCTTTAAAGGATTGTCTTTGGACAATTAAGAACTCATCCTAATTTGCCTGGTCAAGACCTCAACTCCCTTCCAAATAGCCACAAATAATATAAAATATCTTGGGGTAACTCTCACCAAACAAGTGAAAGTCTTATAAAACAATAACTTCAAGTCTCTCAAGAAAGAAATTAAAGAAGATCTCAGAAATGGAGAGATCTCCCATGCTCTCAGATTGGTAGAGTTCACATCATAAAAATGGCCACCCTATCAAAGGCAATCTATAGATTCAATGCAATTACCATCAGAATCCCAATACAATTCTTCAAAGTCATGGAAAGCACAATTCTCATATTCGTTTGGTGAGGCAAAAAACCCAAAATAGTGAAAACAATTTTTAACAATAAAAGAACAGCTGGGGAAATGAACATCCCTGACCTCATGCTTTACTATAGAGCTATAGTGATAAAAAGTGTCTGGATGAGGAGGAGTTATGGGATGTGGAGCAGTCCAAGTGCCGGCCTGGCAGGTGCTGATAAAATATGGAGTGTGAAAACATTAATATTTAATTAAAAGAAAAAAGAAATAAATTGAAGCCTTATAAATATAAGACCGAATCTCAATATAATTTTGGTTTGTATTTCCCCTCCAGGGCCAATCCCAGTGGGATTCTTCTTTCTTGTCTGTTCTTCTTGATGTAGAGATGAGGGAAGTGCATCAGCAGAGAGTAAGACTTGGTTTCATGAGATACAGGCATAAGACTTTGTCTTACTAGATATTTAGGGTTGTTGTATAATAATAAACAGTTTACTTATTGTACTGGCTATTTTTATGTGTCAACTTCACACAGGCTGGGGTTATCACAGAGAAAGGAGCTTTAGTTGGGGAAGTGCCTCCATGAGATCCAGCTGTGAGATATTTTCTCAATTATTGATCAAGGGGGAAAGGCCCCTTGTGGGACCATCTCTGGGCTGGCAGTCTTGGGTTCTATAAAAGAGCAGGCTGGGCAAAGCCACAAAAGAGCATCCCTCCATGGCCTCTGCATCAGCTCCTGCTTCCTGAACTGCTTGAGTTCCAGTCCTGACTTGCTTGGTGATGAATAGCAGTATGGAAATGTAA
The DNA here is from genome assembly GCF_978045245.1 of Mus caroli. Classification (NCBI taxonomy): domain Eukaryota; kingdom Metazoa; phylum Chordata; class Mammalia; order Rodentia; family Muridae; genus Mus; species Mus caroli. Next base: position 130,279,825 of record NW_028227263.1, on the reverse strand, counting down.
GCGGAATAAACCTTTTCCTCCCCAACTTGCTTCTTGGTCATGATGTTTGTGCAGGAATAGAAAACCTCACTATGACACTTAGATCTAAGTCTATGTTACCTTGCTACTGTAGTTGACCTGCCTCCTGAGATCATCTGAGATCAGAAACTAATTTCTTCCTAAAACTGTCAAAGGATTAAGTGAATAGCCTTTGTACTATCTCAGCAGGAACTCTACTGCTCTATCAGCCACCTATTTGTAAATAGCAGGAAGAGAAAGGGACACTTAGAAAAGTGATTATAGTATTTATTACTATGTTGTAAAAACATTCCTATGAAAGCAAACTTAGGAGAAAAGCAGAAAGATCCAAAGTGGGGTAGGGCTAGGGGAAGGGGCAAAAATCCTAGTAAGGGAAAAAATGTTCTAAGGGAAAAATTCTTCTGTATTTGCCTCTCATTATTTGTCCTCAGTACTTATACATCTTTCAGAATACATGGTCACATGTTACAAGGTTCTTCACAAGTTCACACAAATAAATCATAGCATAAATTGAAATAGTTTTCAACAGAGAATATTTACATGCAAATCCAATAGGCGTAATTATCTGGCTAAACATCCTTCACCAGTCACAAATTCACAGGTTTACAGAAGGTTTAAAACCATAACTAAGTTATTAGTGAAGTTTTGTATAGAAAAACCAGTCAATATTTTATCTTCTATCCTCTAACCTGTAAAAAGTCATTAGATCTCTTTTATGACCTTTGATTAATTGTTTTACAACCTCTTGGAATATGCTCTGAGTAGGAGAGAGTCTGGTTACTACTAAGAGAGGTTAAAGTGTGACACATGGGAGACTGGCAGAGTTCTCATTGCAGTTTTTACTATCAGAAAAGGACCTAATAGCAGTCCCACTACAAAAAAGCATATTAATCACAAATATAATTTAGGAATTCTTTTAGGATAATCATTAAGACATAAGAAGTCATCTATTTGTCTATATAGCATCATTTCAAGAAAATGCATCTTTGTGTATCTGCAGTGACCTGCTCCAAAGGCTTGTGCTGTTACTTAATGATTGTTATATAGGTTTAATAACAACAGGAAAAGTATATTAATAGTAGGAAACTTTCCTAAAATGTATTTCCTTAAAGCATTTCCCAATAAGGGCAACCCTGTCACAGATTATATTATAATCAGAAGCAGGCCATCTCAGAAAGATCACGTGCTAGATATTACCTTGTCACATTATGGCTCCTGACAACTGAGAATTGATAAACGGGACCTCATGAAACTGAAAAGCTTCTCCAAGGCAAAGGACATAGCCAATAGGACAAATAGGCAAATTACAGACTAGGAAAAAACCTCAATAACCCCACATCCAATGGAGGGGTAATAATCAAAATATATTAAGAAGTCAAGGAGCTAACCTCCCAGAAATCAACCCACCAATAAGAAAATGGAGAATAGAGCTAAACAGAGAATTTATGACAGAGGAATTTCAAATGACCAAGAAGCAGTTAAAGAAATATTCAAAGTCCTTAGCGATCAGGGAAATGCAAATCAAAATGACATTGAGACCCTTAGACCAAACCTCACACAAGTCAGAATGGCTAAGATAAAAAAAAAAAAAATCAGGTGTTAGCACCTCCATTGCTAGTGCGATATCAAGGTGATAAGAACACTTTGGAAATCAGTCTGGTGGTGCCTCAGAAAATAGGATATAGTACTGCCTGAGGACCCAGCTATACCACTCCTGCACATATACCCAAAAGACACTCCAACATGTAATAAGGACATATACACAAGCTCCACTATGTTCGTAGCAGCCATATTAATGATAGCTCAAACCTGTAAACAACCCAGATGTCCCTCAACAGAGGAATGGATATGGAAAATATGGTACATTTACACACGAAATACTACTCAGCTCTTAAAAACAATGACTTCAAGAAATTCACAGGCAAATGATGGAACTTGAAAATAATATCCTGAGTGAGGTAACTCAGTCACAAAATAGCACATACAGTATATACTCACTGATAACTGAATATTAGCACAAAAGTTCGGAACATACAAGGTTAAATTTACAGACCATATGTAGCCTAGGTGAAGGAAGTCCAATATGTGGATTCTTCAGTGCTTCTTAGAACTAATAAGAAAATACTCACAGTTGGAACTATGGAGACAAAGTGTGGAGCAGAGACTGAAGGAAAAGTCATCTAAAGACTGATTCATCCGGGGATCCATACCATATATAGTGACCAAATATGGATTCTGGGAAGGGCTTGGTAATGGAAGACTAATATGGCTATCTTCTGAGAGGCTCTGCCAGTGTCTTTCAAATACAGAGGAGGATACTCACAGCCAACCATTTGACTGAGCATGGGGGTCTCTGATAAAGGAATTGGAAAAGAGCCTGAGGAGCTGAGAGGAGTTGGTTTGCAGCCCCATGGAGGGAGCAACAGTGTCATCAGGCCAGAAACCCTGGAGCTCCTGGGGACTGAACCACCAACCAAAGAATACACATGGAGGGACCCATGGTGTTGATATCATATGTAGCAGAGGATGGCTTTGTTGGACATCAGTGGGAGGAGAGGCCCTTGGGCCTGAGGGTTTTCAATGACCCTAAGTAGGGGAATGCCAAGGAGGGAAGTTGGGAGAGGGTGCATGGATGGGAGAGCATCCCAATAGATTCAGTGGGAGGAGGGAGGAGGTAGGGATTTTCCAAAGGGAAGACCTGGAAGGGGAAAACATTTGAAATAAGAACAAAAACAAAAACGAAAACAAAAATTACCCTGAGATTCTTCCTCATACCAATCAGAATGACTATGATCAAAAACCCAGGTGACAGCAACTGTTGGGGAGAATGTGGAGAAAGAGCAATATTCCTCCATTGGTACTGGGATTGCAAACTGGTACAATCAATATGGAAATCAATCTGGAGGTTCCTTAGAAAATTGGAAATATATCTCCCTGAAGCCACAGCTGTACACTTGAGCATATACCCAAAAGATATATGTGTCTACCATGCCACAGGGACATTTGATCTACTATGTTCACAGCAGCTTTTCACAATGGAATACTATTCAGGTATTAAGAATGACGACAATATGAGTTTGCAAGCAAGTGGATGGAACTAGAAAATATCATCCTGAGTAAAGTAAGTCAGACCCAAAAGGACCCACATAATATGTACTCACTAATATGTGGCTTTAGTCAAAAAACACAGGATATTCAGGATATGATCCACAGAAGTCAAGAGGTTACCGAGCTAAATGGCCTAAGTAAGGGTGGTTCAATCATACTAGGGAGGTAGCAAAAAAAAAAAAAAATCATGGGGGCAGAAGGAGGGAGAGGAAGGGAGAGGTGGAGAAAAGGGGAGCATGATCAGGTATTGGGGGTGACATAGGAAAAAGCCCTTAGGACCAGTAGAAGGAATGGAAATATGCAATCTTGGGGATATGATGTGTGAGGACCCTCTAGAATGTACCTACAACCTTGGAGGTGAGAGTTTCTCAGTACTCAAAGGGAGGGACCTTAGATGAAATGGACAACACTGGGGAGAGGGAGCTTGTACAGTCCACCTCCAGATGAAAGACAGGACATCTATTTGAGAGATGGGCTTGCCATTCCACAGTCAATAACTCTGATCCAGAATTGTTCCTTTCTAAAAGAACTTCAGGGGAAAATATGGAAAAAAAAAAAAACTGAAAGAAGTGACTGGCCAAATTTGGAATCCATCTCAAGGGGAGGCTCCACGGCCTGTTACTATTATTGTTGCTATGGTGTCCTTACAGACAGGAGCATGGCTGCCCTCTGTGTGGCCCAACAAGCAGCTGACTGAGATAGATGTAGATACTTACACTCAATCAATGGACTGAGTTTGGAGACTCCTGTTTCCCTAGAATTAGGCAAACACTGGAAGAAGATGAGAAGGAAGGCAAACCCACAGTAAGACCAGTAGTCTCAGCTATCCCAGACACCTGAGATGTCTCAGATACTGAGCCATCAATCCAGGCAGCATATACTAGCTTGTATGAGCACCCCAAAACATACATATACAACAAAGGACTACCTGGTCTGGTTTCTTGAGAGAAGATGAATGTAACTCTCTAGAAACTTGAGGCCACAGGTATTATGGATGTCAGAGGGCTGGTGCAGTTGTGGGTTGGAAGTTGAGGGATTTAAAAAAAGGGGAGGAAGAATGGTATGAGGAATTGTGGGAGGTAGGACTGGGAGGTGGATAATGACTGGACTGTAAAAAAAAATAAAGTTAATAATAAAAGAAAAATGCCCTGCAACCAGATCTTATGGAGGCATTTTCTGAATTGAGGTTCCCTCCTTTAAGAAAAGTTGTGTCAAGTTGATATGAAACTGTTATGATATATAATATTATATAGTATAATTACATTATGGATATGGGTCACCACTTGTGTGTGGAGGACAAAAAGAACTCTGTGGGGAGTTATTACTTATTTCTGCTTTATGGATGATATGCAAGGAACTCATTACATTCAGCTTGCAAAGCAGGTGCCGGTATCTGCTGTGCCAGCTATTGATTTTAACATTTTTTTTCCAACTTGAAGAAGGGCACTTTACAAAGTCATGTTAGGAGGCTACTCTGGTGGTCTCTACACTGTACTGGCTAACCAATGGTAATAATAAATGACCCTCTGCTGTTACACAATTATAGCTGAGGAGAAATAAAAGTATTTTTCTCAGTGTGAGGGTTTGGGCAATGTATTTATGTGTCATTGCCAGGGAAGAACACATAGACAATAAAAGGATAGCAAATCTTATTCCTCCCTGGCATAATTAATAAGTTTGGCTTAGGCTAGGATTATCAATAAGAGGGCTGATTCCATCCACACTCTGAGAGGGTGTCAGAGGTTTTGAATTTTCTAAATCCCACTGGTTTATGGTCTGAATTCCTTCATTGGATTAATGTTAGAAGAGGAATACATAATCAGAGATGGTATTGGCACCTCCAGAAAGTTTCATTTCTTTCCCTCATAATTTATTTTTTTATTCACATTACATCCCAATCGCACATCCTCCCTTCTCTCCTCCTATCATAGTCTTCTGAAAATGTGGACCTTACAGCTACTATCCATTTGTTGTGGATTGCCCTGTTGCTGTTTGTATTTTGATGCTAATTCTGCTTACCCAAGAGGAGGCTGCCTGGAACAAGGAGTGAAATACTCAGGTGACTTCAGGTGGAATTTCCTCTAATGAATAAAGATTTCAAGGAATCAATCATTGGGTTAATAGGCAGAACTTCCTGGTTGGAGAAAGGAAGAGGAGAAGCAGGAGAGAGATCTTTTGAATGGGAGAGTGGATGGAGGACATATGTAGGTACCAAAGGCCCCAGGTTCAGTTGGTAGATCCACTGGAATTCATTACCAGAGGATATGTAACTCAGAAGAGCTTACAAATTAGAACACTACCTGCTGCACTTAGCGATTGTGTTACCTGTTGATTTTAAACTAAGTTGTGTGGTGTTTGTCTTCATGTGGCAAGTGAGTTCTAGAGAGAATGGTACTGCAGCAAAGCATGGGAATGTGAGAAGTGCCATGTGAACTTAGTGAGCCAGGTGGAGAGATTTCAGAACTCTGGGTCAAAGAGTCTGCTGGGCTGAGAAGAGTCTAGCCTATCCACTGGTGCCTAGTTGGTGGTAGTGTGGGATTCTTATTTCATAATTACAGCTACAGGTGTTATTCCAAACTGTGAGGCAAAAATCTACTATGAATTTAAAATTATTAGCCTATGAGTTAAAAATTTGGAGGTTTGGAGAGCTGAGCAGAGTCTAGTGATGTGATGACTCAAGCATGGAAACCTTGAAAGAAAGAAAGAGGGCTCTGAGAAGGAGTGTGAAGAGTCAAGATGGCTGCTCTGAGTCAGCAAACTGGAGAATGCAAGCTGCCTACTTCTTGTGTCAGATATTGATTGAACTGTGAATTTATAAAATTGGGACTATTTGCTTTTAGGATAGATTTATATACACACTAATAAATCAAGAAAGACAAGATACAGACCAGAAGATGTAGGTAAGGTAGCTGAGAGTTCATATAAGTTGGTCCAAAAATCTGAATTATATATAATACTCATGGTGTTGTCAGATTTTCAAGGGTCTCTTACTACATTAACTGCCTCTCAATATGCAGAAAGCACTGTTTTACACATAGAGACTACTAAACTTATTCAGGATGATTTTGAATTGACTTCACTATATATTCAGCTACAAGAAATGATTAGAAATAGGAGTAATCCACTATATATAATCTCATACAGGTCTGCAAGGCCGTCTGTTACAAGGTAATAATGAAATTGACCAGCTATTGATAGGAAGTATATGAGAGGACTCAGAATTCCATTAAAAATAACAAAACATGTTAACAGCAAAGAATTAAAGAATTCTCTATCACTTGGCATCAAGCCAAGAAAATTGTGAGGCACTTTCCTACTTGTTTACTATATAACCATACTCCATTACCTCCTGGAAGTAACCTTAATGGTAGGCAAAGAAATGAAATTTGGCAGAGATATGTTCCTTTTTACAGAGTTTGATAAACTGATATGTGCATCATACTATAGAAACATTCAGGATTTCAATGGACAATAACCAAAGGCTGATTCTGGTATTACACATTTGTTAGAAGTTATGGCCATTATGGGAATACCCACATAAACTAAAATGGACAACAGTCTGACATATGTCTTTAATAAGATGAAACAATTTTTAATACATTATATGATAAAACATGTTATAGTCATATAACATAATCAATATAGGACAAGCAATTGTGGAACGATCCAATTGAATTCTAAAAGAGATGCTTAACAGGCAATGGCGGGCAACAAAAGCACCCAGAGATAGATTACATAGTGCTTTATTAACCTTAATTTTTAAAATGCTAATCAAAAGAAAACTAACACTGCTAAAAGATATTGAATTTTTGAAAAAAAAAAAAAACTGCTAAACTAAACCAGCCTGTTTTACTTTAAGGATGTTCAGACATCAGAATGGAAGATGAGAAATGTGTTAGGCAGAAGGGTTATGCCTATATTTCTATAAGGAGAGAAAAGCTATGGGTTCTTTCCAAATTTGTAGCTTTCCCCAGCCTGAAGTGGGCTGGTACAAACCTTGTTGCCACTGAGGTGGTGCCACCTGCTGTACAGCTTTCAGACTTGGTTTGCTCCTTTTTGAAGTGACAACTGCTCTGAGATTCTATTGTCTGCAGAGAGGCTGAACCTCTCTTCCTGAGACATTACTGAATAAGCAACCAGTCTGGTGACCAAGAGCTGACAGAATGGCTCCAGGCACCAAGAATGGATTGGCGGAGGTGGTAGGGGGTGGGAGGGTGGCTTCCCCCTTATAAACACCATCTCTTAGTACACTCACAGGCCTTGAACAGAAATGTGTCATGGTCTCCATTAATTTCTCTCGTAGTCTAAGTCTCTTTCAGCTCCAGCCTGCCTCCCAGGTGTACCTGGTTCATGTAGGCGGTGGGCAGGCATACAACAGATTGGCGCCTGAACAGCTACCAGCTGGAAACATGGAAATGGCAGGGAAACACTGAGGGAATTGTTGTCTTGTGTGGAGCTCCATGAGAAGGAAGAATCAGAGGATCATATCTGGCACAGTGAAAAACAGGTATTTATGCTAGCGCTGGCTTTAAACATCATTTTTTAAAAGTGTTTCTGGAGGTGCGATAGGAATAGGGCTAAGTTTGAAATAGTGCTGACCTGGCACTAGGTCCACTTAGGTTTGACAGCAAAATATATGTGGGACTAGAAACTTTGAATCAGGGTGTTGTCCGCAGCTTTCAAAGCTGCTTCAGGCAAGAGGGATAGGGTTTAAAATAATAAAACATGTGGTTGTCCGCAGTCGAGAACTGCATCAGGCTAGAGGAATAGTGCTTAAAATAATAAAATAAAATAAAATAATATAATATAAAATAAAATAAGATAATAAAATTAAATAAAATAGAGGAAAATGGATTTTGAAACTCTCCCGGAGACAGAGAGAAAATCGGGGGATGTCCTGCTTTATTCTCTCTGGCCCCTACAGGAGACACTCTTAGATTTGGTTACATCAAGTTCTCTACATTCTCTGTGTTGTTTGTGTTTGGTGCACCAATATTTGTCCACTTGTCAATTCATGTCTGTCTTTATTTCCTTGTATGTATGCCTGTTGTTTTGTGTTTTATGTTGGAAAATAAAAATGGCTAAGACTATCTGCTGTTTCAGCAGAGCCTGAGAGTAGCCAAGAATCAAACACAGCAGGGGAGCCACTGCTGGAAAAAACTGCTTTTAAAGAAAAGGAGTCTGCAGCTTCTTAGTTTTAAGGCAAAAAAAGCTGATAGTTGTTTTTTCCTAAAAAATTCTCTGCAATCATTATTGTGTTTAGCAAATGACAAAGTGCTTTTTTATCTTATAATTATAGCTATAAACAGTAAAATTCTTTGATTGGTTTAAATTTATAAGACTCATGTACCCGCTGCATTTTTTTTTTTTTTTTTTTTTTTTTTTTACTGGTCTTAAAGGTGTAACACTGGTAGCAAGACAGCTTTAAATTGGTAACTCAGGGGTTTGGAGTCTTTCAAACTTGTGGCATAAAGCAGGCCAAAAAGTAGGCCTCTAAAGACACTTCTAGTTGAGATAATATTTAATGTGATTCTTATCCTAAAAGGTAGACTTAAAGATAAGATTTAAAACAATGTCTCTTTAATGAAGCATTAAAATTTGCACTGTCATGCACTCATAGGTATAAAATGGCAGCCAAAATTTCATAACATGATAATAATGCTTCTAATATTGATTTTAAAGATGATAAATTGTTTTAAAATTGGGTTTTGCTTTCCCAAGGTTGTAGATATTATCCTAACGTTGCAAAAGAAACTTAAAAATTATGGTTAAAACTGCCAGTGTTCCATTGACTGCCACTTGCAGTTTGATCACAAATTTAAGATTTTCTACTCACCCATATAGTGTTAATTAAGATTATTACGAGAGTAATCATCTTATGAGAGTACCAATACAGCTCTCTGTGGCCATAAAGCCATACAAAGCTCAGAGCAGCCTCAGAGAGGATTGTGTGACTTTCTTTAGTTTTGCAAATGGTGTGCCTAAGTTAGTTCTTGAAACTTGCCTCTCCCTGCCCCAGGGTAATTTCTCTTTAGCTAAAAGAACACAGTTGCAGATATATCCAGATGTTGTTCTAATGAAGTTCAAATTCAAAGTTTATAAAAGTTCAACCAGACTGTAGAACTTATAAAGGTATTGCAATCTGGCTTGCCTACTTCATGTAAAGTTGTTATAGGTTTAAAGGTTTGCTTTTTCCTTTGCATCTGGATAACTGTAAAAGGTTTGCTTCTAGTGAACTGGTAATCACTGGAAAATTTTGTCTCTGTGTATGGCTAATATAGCTTTACATTATGTTAGAAAAGTTTTTATTGTCTCTGCTTCAATACAAGAAGCTAAGAGTTCGAATCTTTCACTGTACATTGTTTCCTAAGTGGAAAGTATTTTACTAGCTAATGCCTCTCAGGGGAAATTTACTTCAAATGTTTGCTCTCACACAATGAGCTCTAAATTTCTTGGGAGTAGCTGTTGCTCCAGAAAAGATTCAGAGGCAATATCTTTTTAATATTTAGGGTTTTAGTTATACTATAAAAATGTGGTACAGAAATTCTAGAATGAAAAATTGATTTGCTTCAAAATTTTATTTTCAAAAGCTTCCAGAAGATGTTAATTGGCTAAGGTCTCACCTTAAGGTCTTAAAGTGACTTATACCTTTGGTGGATGTTATCTTGCCTGGACAAGACCCCTTAGGCAATGCCATGCTGGATTTATATCTCAGGCAGATTACAGGCCTAACATAAGAATACTCTCGTTCTTTATATAATCAAAAGAGTATTGGCTTAAGATAATAATATTTTGGTAGTTTTAGAGAATGTGCATATCAAATTGTAAAGAAAAGAATTTGTTCTTGATGTCTTCAGATTCTACCTGTTTCCACATAATTGTATTACTTATTGAGGACCTATACTTAATCAATTGCTGCAAATGAATGCTCTTATTTCTGATAAATAAATAAATAAATTATGCACATGTGACTATTAATAACTTTTCATGCTTTCTAGTAACAACCACTGTTCAAGAGAAACAACTGAAAGTGTAATTAGTCACTGGCCATGTTATATTGAAACTGACTATAACAGTCAAGTATTTGAGATGTTTCGTCAACAATTTAATAATTCTCAAAGACAAGGTATTAAACTATAGCTTCTTAAAACACAAAAGGGGGAGGAATTATATCCCTATGCACATTATTTAAATCATATACTTTTTAAGAATTTTGAAATTTGGATATCAAAGAACTTAATAAATGCCTTATAGTACCTTAAAACTAGACCTAATCATGTCTAGGTGAGATGAAAAGGATCTACTTATTGGCATATGGCATGATCCGGAACAGCTACCCTATTGGGGAAAGGGAAAAAGATTAGGGTCTCTCCACAGAATGCTCAGAAGCATGACAATTGTCACAATGATTCATGTGACAACCTGACCTGTGAGTTTGCTGAGTGCCCTGACTATGGTGAAAAAATGCTGAATTGGGTATATGTTTTTGAACCACCTATTCTTGCCTTTGTCTTCGATTGTCCCACCATAGATCCAGTGGTCTGGGTGGGTGGACACGGTAGGATTGCCGGAAGCTTTTCATGCGGCCCTGGATGGGCACCTGGCTGTGTTAAGTCACTGACCCCACATGGCAGATGTTGGACAAGGGGCAGCTCCAGGTACCAGGTTCTCAGCCTCCAGTATTACATGCTCAATATGGCAGAGGAGCTGAGAACAGAATAGGGGCCCAGGGGTGGCAGTTGGCCCCAGAGATAAGGGAAGAAGGGAGGGAGAGAGGCAGGTGCTGTGTGGTTCCCACACAGGCGGGTGTCCTTATTCCGGTTCTTGGCTGCAGTATAGAAGGCCTTATGTCAGGAGTTTAGACCTGGATTGTTACAAGAAAGCCTATCCCATTGTTCAAGCATGGTAGGTCTTGATAGTCAGAGACATTCTATAATTTTAGAGCTTTATTGGACAAAGGCAGGGGGAAAGAGAGAAGGGAGAGAGAGAGAAAGAGAGAGAGAGAGAGAGAGAGAGAGAGAGAGAGAGAGAGAGAGAGAGAGAGAGAGAGAAGGTAAGAGAGGGTAAGAGAGATAAGTTTCCAGAGTAAGAAAAGTGAAAGCTTAAGAGAGCAAAGAGTGGCCAAGCAGCCTCTCTTTAGTGGGCTAGCTATCATGCTGTTAATACATTAATTGGGGGAGGAGTCTAGCAAGAATGCCAAAAGCTTGGGACATTTTCTACATGACTGCTAACAACATGCTTCTGTTGTGGAGGATGTGGTGTTTGTAACTTTAACAGGAGCCGGGGTCCAGGAGACATGATCAAATGCCTTCTATCCCATGTAGTTGTAAATTACCACCCTACGGGTCCCACTGGAGTTCAAGCCCTCAGCTCGACCGGAGACCAGGCTGTCTGTGCATAGCCCATTGCCCCACAGGTGGCCCTGGTGCTGTTTGTAGTCTGATGTTAATTCTGCATCCCCAAGAGGGGCTACCTCAATTAATAATAGATCACATACTCAGGTGATTTTATGTGAACTTTCTCCCATTCTAACTAGTCAAATAAATGATGGGGCCCGTGATTGGACAGTAGAAGGGAAAAGGTGGGGCTGGAAGTTTTAGAAAGTGGAAGAAGGTTAGGCATGATAGAGAAGAAGGTCAGAGAAAGAAGAGGTAGAAGGAAGTTGGAAAAGAATCACATGGCTTGGAGAAGCTGCAAGTAGCAAGGGATCTATGTCATACTTGGGGAATAGATTGGTATAGTGGTAGTACTGCCCAATCTAAGCATACAGTATATAAACATAAGAATTGAGTTGTATGTTATCTTCATGGGCTTATTGAGGTTGAAAATTTACTGCGATATGAATTAACAACCATTGGTAATTAATATCTCTCAACATCAATGTACTCAACTCCTCAATACAAAGTCACAGGCTAACAGAATATATGTGAAAACAGGATCCATCATTCTGCTACACACAAGAAATACACTTCAGCCACAAAGATAGACATTATCTCAGAGTAAATGGCTGGGACAAGATTTTTTAAGCAAATGTACCCAAGAACCAAGCTGGAGCAACCATTCTAATATCTAATAAAACAGACTTCCAACAAAAATGAATCAAGAGATTGGGAAGTACTTTTCATACTCATCCAAGAAAAAAATCCTTCACAATGATATCTCAATACTGAACATCCATTCCCCAAATGCAAGGGCACCACATTTATAAAAGCATCATTACTAACACTTAAATCACACATCAAACTTCACATATTGGTAGTGCAAAACTATCATCTCACTCCTACCAATGGATATGTTATCTAGACAGAAACTAAACAGAGAAATAATGAAACAAACAGATGTTAGAACTCAAATGGACCTAACAGATACCTATGGAATATTTTGCCCAAACATGAAAGCATATATTGTCTTCTCATCCTGTCACAGAACTTTCTTAAAAATTTACCATGTACTCAGTTCCAAAGCAAATTTCAACAGATACAAAAAATGGAAATAACCTCCTGTATCTTATCAGATCCCCACAGATTAAGGTTGGGCTTCAACAAGAACAACAGAAAGAGCAGAAAGCCTACAAACTGAAGGAGACTGAACAACTCTCTACTGAATGACTACTGGGTCAGGATGAAATACAGAAGAAATTAAAGACTTTCTAGAATTCAATGAAAATGAAAACACAACATACCAAAATTATGATACACAATGAAAGCAGTGCTAGGAGGAAAATTCATAGTACTAAATGCCTTATAAAGAAATTGATGAGTTCTCATGCTAGCTATTTAATAATATACCTGAAAGCTCTGGAACATAAAGAAGCAAACATACACAAGAGGAGTAGATCAGAGGAAATAATCAACCTCAAGTCTGAGATCAATAAATTAGAAGCAAAGAGTACAATACAAACGTACAATGCAGCAAATAACTCTTTGTTTGTTTGTTTTTGAGAAAATAAATAAAATAGACAAGATTTCAGTTAACTAAAGACAGAAAGAACTTCCAAATTAACAAAATCATAATGAAAATGGGGACATAACAATAGACACCAGGGAAATACAAAGAATCATTATGTATTACTTTAAAAGCCTGTACTTTTTAAAATTGGAATATAGAAGTGAAATCAATGATTTTCCTGATAGATTTCACTTAACAAACTTAAGTCAAGATCAGGTAAACAATTTAAATAAAATTATAACCCGCAAAGAAACAGAAGCAGACATAAAGCTCTTTCATGCCAAGGTAAACAAACAAACAAACAAACAAACAAGCCTCGGGAGAGATGGTTTTAGCACAGAATTCTACTAGACTTTCAAAGAAGAGCTAATGCTGATATCTTTTCAAATTATTCTACAAAATAGAAACAGAAGGAACATTGCCAAATTCATTTTATGAGACAACAGCCACCCTGATTTCTAAACAACACAAAGACTCAACCAAAAATTAGAAATACAGATAAATTTGCCTTGTAAACATTGATGCAAAAATACTCAACAAAATACTTGCAAAACCAATCAAAGACCACATTAAAGCCATAATCCATGATGAACAAATAGGCTTCATCCCAGGACTGCAGAGATGTTCACATACAAAAATCTACCAATATTCTCGATCATATAAACAAACAGTATGGAAAAAAAAAACATGTGATTACCTCATCAGATTATGAGAAAAGCCTTTGACAAAATCTAACATTCTTTCTTTATTTTAAAAGTCTTGGAGTTATCAGGGATGCATGGTACATACTTAAACATAATGAAAGTAATATACATCAGGCTAATAGCAAATATCAAATTAAATGGAGAGAAATCCAATGTAATTTCACTAAAATTAGATACAAGATAAGGCTGTCCACTCTCACCATAGCTTTGAAATGTAGTACTTGAAGTTCTAGATAGAACAATAAGACAACAAAAGAAGATCAAGGAGATACAAATTACAAAGGAGGAAGTCAAAATATCACTATGTGCAGATAATGTGGTAGTATACATAAGTGAGCACTAAAATTCTATCAAAGAACTCTTACAGGTGATAAACTTCTTCAGCCAAATTATTAACCTTCACTTACACAAAAGATGAAAGGGCTAAAGGCCGGGCATGGTGGTGCACACCTTTAATCCCAGGACTCCAGAGGCAGAAGGAGGTGGATTTCTGAGTTCCAGGCCAGCCTGGTCTACAAAGTAAGTTCCAGGACAGCCAGACCTATACAGAGAAACCCTGTATCAAAAAACCAAACAAACAAAAGAAAAAAGAAAGAAAAGAAAAGAAGAGAGAAAGAAAAAGAAAAAGAAAAAAGGAAAATAAGGAAACAAACCCTTCAGAATAGCCATAAATAATATGGCTACATTTGGGTGACTCTAACCAAGCATGTAAAAGAATTGTATGACAAGAATTTCAGGTGTCTGTAAAGAAATTGAAGCCGAAATAGAAGATGGCATCATATTCTATGCTCATGTACAAGTAGGATTAACATAGTTAAAAGAGCCATTCTACCAAAAAACAATCTATAGATTCAGTGTGACTTCTATAAAAATTCCTAAAGAATTCTTTACCCACCTTGAAAGAATAATTTTTCATTTTATGTGGTTAAAAACAAAACAAAACAAAAAACAATGAGAAAGCTAAAAACTCCTGTACAAGAAAAGAACTTCTGGGATGTGTCACCATCTGTGTTCTCAACCTCTACTACAGAGCTCAGGGAGTCTTATGAAAGAATTGTGGGTAAGATTGAAGGAGCTGGAAGGGTCAAGATCATCAGAAGAAAACCTGCAGAGCCAATTAACCTGGGTCTTAGGGGGCTCCCAGAGACTGAACCACCAACAAAAGAGTATGCACTGATTAGACCTAGGCTGCCTGTACATATGTAACAAATATGAATCTTAATCTTCATGTGTGTCTCATGAAGACTAATTGAAGCAGGGGCTGTCTCTGGCTATGACTCTGTTGCCTCCTTTTGTATCCCTTTCCCACAGTTGGACTGCCCTGTCTGGCCTCAGTGGGAGAGGATGTACTTAGTTCTATGAGATTTGATGCACCAGGGTGGGTTTTTCCCTGAGTGGGTGAATGCAAGGGAACCCCCTTTCTTGAGGAGAAGAGGAGAGGGGATGGAGGGAGGAAGTTGTAAATGTGCGGCTTAGAGGAGAGTAGGGAGTTGGTTGCAAGCAGGATGTAAAGAGAATAAATAAACAAATGAAAACATTAAGAATATATATATATATGTTTATATATATGCACACATATATATAAACACACACATATATACACATGTATATATGTATATATATACATGTGTATATATATACATACATATATATATATATACATGTGTATATATATATATGTTTCTTTGCAAACAATGGAGCTGATATTCATGAAAAGTTTGATTAATACACAAATACTGAGTAATACTTGTATAATTTTCATAGCGTCACACTTATAAACTTTTCATGTCCAATCTCAGTCAATAAAACTAGAAATAAATGACTTATTTAAATGAAAATAAAATGTTTTAAAGTTGGAATTCTATAAAGTGCATTGGAATTTGCTGATAATACACAACAAAACAATAATAAAAGTAGCAAATATATGATGACTCAAGATTCCATGATTCTTGGCTTAAGAGATGACTCTCAAAGATGGACAGATTTTAGAAGTATTGTATTGCTTAGGTAGAGTACCTAAGATCAGTTCCTACAACTCAAAGCAGGAAGTTTACAGCTACATTCAACTGCAGGTCCCTTGGAACCAATGTATTCTTCTGGCCACTGAAGGCACTACAAACATAAAGGTATACACACCACCAGCAGCACCAGTGTTGCTACTACTAGTATCAGTAACACAAGTTTTTAAAAATTCACTCTCACAATTCCACAACAGGATTTATTCTATGACTACATCCAGGTATTCAGGATACAGAACAACAGGAACATAAACATCAGTGTTCATATATTATTTAAAAGTTTTGAAAACTTATTCCCATGGAAACATCCCTGGGGGGAATCCAGCCATTTTCTCCTGGAACACTTTATCGAAGGCTTCAGCTTGGGCTACTGTGAAGTGATTCTTCCAGTCCCCAGTTGTGCCTGTAAAATGTGAAGAAGATACATAGGTGGATTTATAATGGTCATAATACTAAACTAGTTCTTCCCATCATATGCTTTTACCTTCCGTTTGATAAAGATCACACAGTTAATATCCTACATCCACTCCAGTAGTGACTCACATTACAGGTTTAGAAATCTGGAAGCAGTCCTGAGGCACAGTTTCAAGGAAAGAGCCTCCTGGAACCTTGGCATTCCCATAGCTAGAATGCCCCAGATTTCTCTCTGCAATATTGTGGAGGGTCTTGCATGCTTTCTTAAGTTATTTACTGGATAAGAGTTAGAAATCTCAGGGCAAGCTTAGCAAAGTATACTTAGACTCTTCATTACAACCAGGTATAGCAGTCTACATTGCATATTAGAAGCAAGTTGGTGAATTCTTCTGACAAATGGAGATTCCCTACAGACACTTTAAAGAACAGCCAAGTTACACTCATATGCAAGAATTTATCAAGGCCTAGGATATAGAAGGGTTGTGGTATTATATTACTCATGAGAAGGTCTGCTTGAGCAGAACCCCCTGGTGCTAGCTTTCTAAAGGCTCAAAGGAGTAGAAGAAATTGTGACTAGGTTGTGAAGTCCTTACCTGACATTAGCTGACTCTAGGCAGGGCTGTTTTATCTTTACTGTAAATATTACCTAGTTCCTGTAAGTCTTTTGAAGTCATTTCTCTGTTTTGTGTCAGATACTTCAATGTACTTTGCCTGCTGTGACACACTACTCCTTTCTTTTCTGTATTATATAAGACTAGTGTTTGATTTGTGACAATACATTCAGATTCAGCACACTCTCTCCTCTCTGTGTCTGTCTATGCTCACCTGTTGGAACCTTGATTCCCACAGGTTGAAAGGGGCTGAATGAACCTGGTCTGTGGCATTAATAAATCAAACTACCATTTTCTGTAGAAAATTAACTCCTTTCTTTCTTTCTTTCTTTCTTTCTTTCTTTCTTTCTTTCTTTCTTTCTTTCTTTCTTTCTTTCTTTCCTTCCTTCCTTCCTTCCTTCTCTCCCTCTTCTCTCCTTTCTCTCTCTCTCTCTCTCTCTCTCTCTCTCTCTCTCTCCTCTCTCTCTCTCTCTCTCTCTCTCTCTCTCTCTCTCTCTCTCTCTCTCTCTCTCTCTCTCTCTCTTCTCTGAAACAGGGTTTCTCTGTATAGCTCTGGCTGTCCTGGAACTCACTTTGTAGACCAGGCTGCCTCCCAATGAAGGGATTAAAGGCATGTGCCACCATGCCTTGCCAAAAATTTCTTAAGTCCTGAAATCATATATACAAACTTCTCCCTCTGTCTAAATTACGTCCTACCTTTTCCTCTCCCAACCTATATGCTAGACAATCTAATATCGGCAACAATGGCTTGATCTTTTTATATATACACAGATTATTCCTGCTTCCCATCAAACCTGTTCCTATCATGCTATCCAACTCAGAAGTGTTTATCATCTCAATGATCCAAATAAACTTAAACTGTTCTGTCTACATCTTAGTATTTACTTATAGAAGTAAATAATTTTAAAGCAACTTTTAACTAATATCTTAAAATAGTTTCTACTTATGTGTGTGTGTGTGTGTGGTCACATGAGTGCTGCAGATACACACAGTTATGAGCAGCATTTCAGCTGTCTTGATTTTCTCACTAGATACAGTGAACCCAGCCCCTCACAGCTGAGGGCATTGAAGGACTCTGTTTCACTCATCCATGGTGTTTTGTGATGCATGGAGATCTGCATAATTTCTGCATATGTCCAATGTAGCACTGTGTCTTCTGACCATATATTGTTTTTCACCACTCCATTCCAGAATGTTTTTAGTTATAACCTTAGAGGTTAATCAATTGTACATTCTGTGTTGTGTCTTCTGTCATCCTAGAGGACTAATAATTTTCATATAATTACATCTTGCTCTTTGTCTTTTTATTAATGACACTGTAACCTTCTCTTCCCATCTTTCCTCCATTTATAACCCAGCAGGTCCCATCCTTGCTTTGTTTCCTAGCTGTGACACTGTTATTTACACCATGTATTTATGCTTTGAATATACACACAGAATATGCATCAAATATATTTGGAAAGAAAGTGTTTCTGAAATTACTAAATGGTTCATTGTACAGAGTGACTGACATGTAGGATATACTCAGTGTGGGATTGTTAAATGAATTCGTGCATACCTGAGAAAGGTATAGGCAGTGCTCCTATTTTGCTGATGACGAAAAATTAGTCTTTGAGATGTTGCCAGTATGACAGTGATGGATGTGTATTTGAATCCAAAAAGAATGACAATAGAAGCCATTCTTTTCTTTATCACATTACTTTCTTTCTATATCATCACATAAGTTAATTTTAATTCCCCAGAGGGCTATATTAAAGAAAATATAAAGAATTCATAAAAATGTAAATCCTTGATACAGCATATTAAAATAATATACTATAATTGATATGAATATAAAAGTGTCATCTAATGAGATGGGTACCTATTAATATTCATTGTGCTCTCAGGTTCTTTCTTTTCTTTATTAGAACATGATATCTTATGGTTTTTGACAGCATGCCTGGATCCTGATAGGCCAAACCAGATAGATGTTAGACTCAAGCATCTCAAACAAATTCAATATGGATTCCCAATGGAATAAATCAGTCCATCTGAGAAACCACATCTTTGGAGGTACACACATGGAGTTGTAAGTTCACCTATTTGCAAATTCTGTGCACCTTATTGATGCACTTTTATTTTCTTTCCTTGTTTCTAAAAATCTCTACAAACTTTTGTGTGCCAGATGTCAGGATAACCCTAACATGTGGTGGCTTAACTCTTGTTGAAAAAGAACTTCCTCATAGTTCTGGAGTCTGCAGATCTCACATCAGAGTACTGTCCAAACCTTTGTAGGATTTTCTTTATGGCCTGAAGATGGGAGGCTTCTTCTTCTGTCCTTGGGTCATCTTCCCCTTTTGACTCTGATTCAGGTCTTCTGAAGATACCAGTGAAAATGATCGATGGCCCAACTACTGTGTCCATTAAATTATACACTGTGAAGTAATGAGTGCTGGGAATTTTGAGGTTTGCCAGAATATATTTCCTATACATATCTAGATTGTGGCATTGTCTTTATAAAGTCTTGTCACCCAAAGAGTAGCTAAATATCTCTCTAGTATGCATTTCCTGCAGAGCCTAAATATTGAATTACATTGACTACAATTGTACATGGAAAATCATTGCTTGGAGATTAAAAGCAGATGCATCTCAACAACTTGAATGATTGAGTCTCTGGGATAAAGCTTACAAAGCAGCTCTGCAGAGGCAATAAAAGGTAATTTCTTGTGTCTTAAGATAAGAACAATTAAAGGATTTTGGAAAATAGGTCTAGTGAATTCCTCATTGCCCAAGCAAGTCTAACACTTACTACAGCTTTTTAATGCTTTATGATATAGGGAATTAGGTTGCCTAATGGTAAATAATGGAGTGTGTTTTAGCATTATCTTAGATTTGCACATATTTTGATGATTCAAAACTGGCACCAATCTGATAGAGAAATTGAGAAGACAAATATTATCTTTACATACATTTTTCTTTCAAAGTTATTTCCAGACATATCCATTTCATCATTCTCTATAATGAATTAGTGAAGCAAGTGGGCAATGTATTTTGTGTCCCTCATCAGTGACCTGGTTTCCAGAATTACCTGGCTTAAAGGATATTGGTGTCACACTAGTATAAGAAAAATAATACCCCCAAATAAAAGCTGTCTTCAAATGCAAAACAAACAAACAAACAAACAAACAAAACAACAACAACAAACATATGCTACATATAATCACTAGGATAATTAAATTTCTAAAGACTAATGAAGTCTTATCAAGAATTTTGGCCGAACTATATTATAATTACTGTATGTATGTATATATGTATGTATTTCTGCTATCATCTGTGCTGCATGGCAAATAGTATTTGTATTTGGAAGAGAATAAAACCAAGTATGGTCTCATCCTAAAAGAATCTTCCTGGCAAAGCAGAAACAACAGTTGTCTTCATGGAATTTTGTCTTAAATTCTATTCCATCTGCTCTGATTTGTCTCTGCTAATGCTTTTGCTTGTCAGTTTCCTTATCCCTTTGCTATTAACAGAGCTACTTCATTCTTTTAGGTATGTAATAACAGACTTATTTTCTTACAATGTTTTAACACTGCCAAGTTCTCATTCATTATAGAAAATCCAGAAACAGACCACTTTGCTTAGGTGAGACCATTTTTCTAGTGCAGTATGTCTCCACAGAGTCAGGAGTACAGTAGTGTGATGGCAGCTGGAAAGAAAAGTTTATTTTTCCACATGCCTTGAACTTTAGTGTATAGATTTCCATTATCTTTTAGTTAGTGGTGACATATCTT
Source organism: Mus caroli (assembly GCF_978045245.1). NCBI lineage: Eukaryota > Metazoa > Chordata > Mammalia > Rodentia > Muridae > Mus > Mus caroli. The sequence goes on along the minus strand of NW_028227263.1, from coordinate 130,259,234 downwards.
TATGTTTACATCTCAGTCAAAATTTCCCATTATTTGGATAGTACTAGTCCTGGACTAAATACAATCTGGTATCTACTTTGACTTCATGTTTTCTTTGAAAATTCCTTATATCCTTATATTGTTCATTTCCAAATTTCACACTCCAAAGCTGTCAATGGAAGGCAAATGCTGAAATATTTCAATTATGTATAAAGGAAAGATACTAACATATATTGTTAGTATCCAAATTTCAGACTCCAAAACTGTCGATTGAAGTTAAAGGCTGAAACATTTAAATTATGGATAAAGAAAATTAAACTCATAATTTATACTTCATTCATTTATACCTATATTTTTATTCAGTGTTAAATATCTGATGACTGACACCTTCTTTCTTCTACTCTAAGTTCCATCTCACCTATCATTATCTAATTAGGTCTGGGTGAGGTTCAAGGTCTGATTCATTCTGGCAAAGTCACTCCAGAACTGTACAGCTATGACACCACACACACAAACAATCTGCTCCCATCATAGAGAGGAGTTGGCAAATAAATAGAGAGCATTGAAATTCCCTGTTCAGGAAAGATAATTCCAAAGAAGAGAGGGGTCATGACCCTAAAGCAATCTAAACATAGGTTGGCAAATAACATCAGATTTTAACATTAGAGATTTTTTTTTACTCCTATAGGAGTATCATCTTGGCTTACAGTCGGCAGCAATCTTGACCTGTTCAAAATCTTTTCCAGCAGTTAATGTAATTTTTGCAGTTCTATGCTTATCATCTTAGATATATCTTTGGTCTACTGCATTACACTTTTTATATTTTAAAAATGAGGAATGTGATACAGGAAACTTTACAATGCCTCATAGAATACTGACTACTTTCCCATTTTCTTCATTGAAGTTATTAGACATGACCATCTCCAATCCCAAGTTCATCTACCAGAATAAATAAACTTTGCAGAGTGTCTTAAACCCACATCTTCTCCACAAAAACCTTCCCTGTAATGTCTGTGAGAAGCTATCAGTGATGAGCAGTGACTTTCAGTACATTCCCAACAACTACTTAGAGTTTCATTGGCACAAGCCCTTCACTTATTCTGACATATTCTGAAGCTAGATGATCTCTTTACCTTTTCTCATGAGCTTCAAGCCATTGGGAACCCATTCTTCCTTAATGAGACTAAAATTGGACATGTTGTTTTCTTTCATGGCTTGGAAGGAGCTGTATTTGAGGACGAGATCCAGCTCATCTGGCCCTAAATTTTTCCCTAGGAAGTCACAGATCTTCTTTATGGTTTCCTTTGTATCCTAAAAGAAGAAAGTGAAATGAGGGCAATCAACAGAGAGCACTGAGAGAAAAGATTCAAACATGTGATCTGTGGATGGAGATGATCAAAGTGTTGTGAAAAGGTCATCATCAAATGAGAGAGCATGAATAGGAATTAGGCAATAAAGGAAATGGAACAAAGGGAGGAAGGACTCAGACTCAACATTTATATATTGAGTGGGCTCTCAATGTGGCTCATCTCTGCTCTCTAAAAGACAGAGACTGGGTATTCTTTTTAGGGAAGAGGAAATGTAAGAGAGAGGCTCTCATAGAACCAAGGTTAAATTTAAACTTGCTTTTTAGAGGATCATGACCTTGAATTTCAGACCTTCCTGGGTCAATCTCCATAGTACTAAGGTCACAGGTGTGTGCTGACACAGTCTCTCAGTATACTGAGTTTTTTTTCTTAAGACAGGGCCTCACTATGGAATTTTTTCTTGTGTGTTGGAAGTTGCTGTGGAGATTAGTATATGTCATGCTCACAGAGATCAGAAATCCATCTATCTGGCTTTTTCCTTCCAAGTGCTGGCACTGAAAGTATGTACAAGCATACCTATCCTGCCCTGGCAGGTTTAAAGAAACTTATAGAAATGCTGCTAGACAATGATCAAGGCAAATGAAGATATGTGCACAAAATCATCAGCAGAGATTACTGTTAGTTCCAGATAATAGTGTTTGCTTAGGTATCTGAAAACAATACAGATTTTAGGACAGTTTCATAGAAATGTTCTCAATATTTGTTTTTTGAGGGTACTTCCAAGAGATTTTGTTTTGAGAAAGTATCTCAGGTTGCAGCTTATATGGGCATCACATTCCCAAATTTTCTGTCTCAGATCTCTAACTGTTGTAATGATATCTGTGTACTACCACAATTAGTTTAATCTTCTGATATAGTCATTACAAGGTAAAATCTTAGAATGTCAAAAATTGTGCTTTTAATCCTAGCCTTCCCCATGGGGACAGGAGGTTTTCTTGGTTTAAAACATTTTTTGCATATTTATTAGAATTCTGCTTAATATTTCATATGTATGTAAACAATCATAACAATAACTAAAAAGAATGTGTTAATGGTCAGATAGAAGACTTATTAGAATGTGTAGTAGTGTGTAGCAGACAGATGGGTAGTGATCCTTTCTTGGGAAAAGTGAACTTAATGATGATTAAGTAAAAGAATCTACATATGGAAAAAGGAGTGTGATGAAACTTTTTTAATTGTAAAATTAATTTATTTTGTACACTCTATATGTTATTTCCCCAAAGCCGACCCTATGACTGTTCCATACCACATATCTCCTCCCCACCATCCTGTCTCTATGGGGATGTCCTCCCCAAACCAGCTGACTTCTAATCTCCCTGTGTCCTCCAGTCTCCCAAGGGTTAGGTGCATCATCTCTGAATGAACACTGACCAAAAGTTCTCTACTGTATATGTGTTGGAGGCCTCATATTAGCTGGTGTATGCTGTCTGTTTGGTGTTCCACCTTTTGAAAGATCTCAGGGGTCCAGATTAATTGAGACTCTTGGTCATCTAAAAGGATCACCCTTCTCCTCAGCTACCTTCAGCCTACTCTAATTCAAAAACAAGGATCAGCTGCTTTTGTCCATTGGCAGGGTACAAACATCTGCCTCTGATTCTTTCAGCTGCTTGCTGGTGTTTTCAGAGGCCATTTATGATAGGTCCCTTTTTGCAAACTATCCAGAGCCTCAGGAATAGTGTCAGGCCTTGTGACCTCCCCTTGAGCTGGACACCACTTTGGGTCTTTTGCTGGACCTTCTTTTCCTCAGGTTCCTCTCCATTTCCAACCCTGTCATTCTTTCAGACAGGAACAATTATGGGTCAGAGTTATGACTGTGGGATGGGCCCACTCTCCCTCATTTGATGCCCTGTCTTCCTGATGGAAGTGCAGGTAGGGTCTATAACATCATTCTCCCTAATGCATGGAAATTCATCTAAGGTGTCTCTCTTTGAGTCCTGAGAGTCTTTAACTTACCAGGTCTCTGGTAAATTCTGGAGGGTCCCCTAAACATCCTAATTTTAGAGGATGCTTTTATCCATTCTTACTGCTGGCCATCAGAGTTTCAGTCCTTTTCCTTCACACTATACTAGATCAGGTTCACCTCTCCCTCCCAGTTCCCCCATATACTTTCCCTCCCAGGTTCCTCCCTCCTATTTCCTGAGAGAAAACTCTATGAGGTCAAATTTGTTTTTGAATAATTTCATCTTTCAGTTTTTGTCTGGTTGCATTTTTACTTTTTATTAATAATTATTTTTCTCCATTCCTTCAGGGAAGCAGGTAGGCTGAGAGCAGATTTTTGGCTTTCTCTCTGCTTTTCTAGATCCTATGACCAATATTCATCTTTTGTTGTTGTTGTTATTATTGTTGTAATGGATTCTCGTTCTTAACTGAGTGATAACTGTAAGCTCACCTTTTTCAAGTCTTCATAGTATAGTACCAAGAAGTTGTCCCATTCTCTCATGGATAACCAGTCACGGACATGCTCAAACCATGATCCAAATATGACTGTGTGCAGGGAGAAGTGGAGTGTCAGTTACAAAGCACTAACAAAGGGTCTGCTTGACTTTCTTCATTTTCTGAAAGCAGCAGCAGAAAGCTTCACTAAGAAAAATCTAACTAGTCTGTATTTATAGCATTAAACATGATGTTTGAGGTTGATACACAAATAGAGAACTGATAAAATCAAGTTCATTATCAAACTCATTACCACTAAGATTTACCATTGATGCCATGAGGAGATATTCTACTGCCAAGGTGCAAGGTCAGAGGTGTGTGCTGGGGGAAACCTATCACACCAATACAGAAATCCAGAGGTGATTTCTGTAAGTACCTGCCTCCTAGTGAGGTATATGAAGACAACAGAAAGATTTGATAATGGAGATGGGAGAACAGTATTTTATATGGTGTTGGAAAGAAACATTCCAATTTATACAGCAACCTACTGGCAGAAATCTAATAGATGTATAAAACAAAGCTATATGACATCATTAATAATCACATCAACAAAGTTAGTTAAGGGGATAAGGCACCTTTATGGTGTGTGTGTGTGTGTGTGTGTGTGTGTCTGTGTGTGTGTGTGTAAGGGGTAGGGAGAGAGAGAGAGAGAGAGAGAGAGAGAGAGAGAGAGAGAGAGAGAGAGAGAGAGAGAGAGAGAGAATGTGAGGTTTTAGAATTATCTTAGCATATGTTTGGATGCAGATCTGTTGATTATGAAAACTATATAAGGCACTGCCAAGTGGGGAAGACAAGAGACAGAGGAATTTTAACAGATTCCCTCAACTCAGCATACCTATGTCTACAATTCCCTTTGGGAGTATATAGGGGTATCATTTCCATTTCTCAGTGTTCAATTTTCAGCCCCTGATTTTCCACATAATGCTCTTATCCTGAGCTGAATTCACATGCTACAATATAGATGTACCAGGCCAAAAGTGTCTTGTAGTGCAATAATGACACAATTGTTATGGGGTTACATAAATGATGGCTGATTGGATTTGAGCCTTGATCCTTGAGATGGAATTCATGCCTGGTACTATAATCCTGGTCATGAACCCATGATTGATGATGTCATAGTTCCAAACTAGGGTTCCTACTGTCATTTAACTAAACGGTCATATTGTCAAACTACCGTCTAAATATTTGTATTTATACCTGTGGAATTGTGCTGTTCTATATCTTTGTTAGAGATTAATTTTGCAACTGGCTCTGGATAATGTAGACTCAGAAGTGATCAAATTGTGCAGCCTAATTGTGAGTGCTCAGTCATTGATGTACCGAAGACTCAGGAAATACCATGGGACAGGAAGTAGAAAGTAAAAGCTAGAGAATGTGGTGGAGTGATTTGAAATATTCCTCTGTAAATATTGTCCTTTGAACATGAATTAGCTGTTATTATGCAAATGTGTTCATATCACCAATGGTTGCCTATAGCAAAACTGCATAACATAAAGCCGATCAATATTCCAGGATGCATGGGAGAGGGTGTCCTGAATCCTCACTCCTCACTGAAGATCCATTTGCAGTTGATGACTGCTAGATGAGAAAGACTTCCACACCCTTTTCATATAGGGCCACTTTTATGTTTCTAGTGCACACATGGATGGCCCTACATCCATGCACATATGAGCACCACAAATTATCATTAGTGGGTTGTACTGTTTTGAAAAAATTAAGTTCTGCTATGGACATATTATGCAATGTATAGTGTGTTGGAATGCATACTGGTAAATCTGGTAGAATGTGATATAACATATTCATTTTTAATTTTTTAAAGAATAGAAATATTATGTATAAAAACACAAAAATTTTGAAAAATAAATCAAGTAAAAACATAGGACATATGCAGCTGGAAACACGAATTTCTGGGGTACTGGTTAGTTCCTATTGTTGTTCCACCTATAGGATTGCAGACCCCTTCAGCACTTTGTGGACTTTTTCTAGCTCCTCCATTTGGGGCCCTGTGTTCAATCCAATAGATGACTCTGAGCATCCACTTCTGTGTTTGCCAGGCACTGGCATAGCCTCACAAGAGACAGCTATATCAAGGTCTTTTCAGCAAAATCTTGCTAGCCTATGCTATAGTGTCTGCGTTTGGTGGCTTATTATGGGATGGATGCATGGTGCAGTCTCTGGATGTTCCATCCTTTCCTCTCAGCTCCAAACTTTGTCTCTATAAGTCCTTCGATGGGTGTTTTGTTCCCAATTCTGAAGGGGCAAAGTGTTCACACTTTGGTCTTAGTTCTTCTTGAGTTTCATGTGTTTTGCAAATTATATCTTGGGTATTCTACATTTCTGGTCTAATATCCACTTATCAGTGTGTGCATATCATGTGAGTTCTTTTGTGATTGGGTTACCTCACTCAGGATAATACCCTCCAGATCCATCCATTTGCCTAGGAATTTCATAAGTTTATTGTTTTAATAGCTGAGTAGTTTTCCATTTTGTAAATATACCACAATTTCTATATCCATTCCTCTGTTGAGGGACATATGGATTCTTTCCATTTTCTGGCTATTATAAATAAGGCTGCTATGAACATAGTGGAGCTTGTATTCTTATTACCAGTTGGAACATCTTCTAGATATATGCCCAAAAGTGGCATTGCTGGTTCCTCCAGTAGTACTATGTCCAATTTTCTGAGGAACAGCCAGACTGATTTCCAGAGTGGTTGTACAAGTTTGCAATCCCACCAACAATGGAGGAGTGTTCCTCTTTCTCCACATCCTCGCCAGCATCTGCTTTCACATGAATTTTTGATCTTAGCCATTCTGTCTGGTGTGAGGTGGAATCAGGGTTGTCTTGCTTTGTATTTCCCTGATGATTAAGGATGTTCAACATTTTTTCAGGTTGAAAAGCATATGAAATGAATTAATGGCCACCAAGCCTGTTCTACTTGAGAAAAACGATTTTATCTTAAAACCCCATCCACATGAGTTAGTTTCAGCAGTCAACCATATACATCCCTGTGTCACCTTAGACTCTCAGTTTAGAAATTTTCCCCATGAAATTTGCCTATGAATGTGTATTTGAGTGATTGTCTTTATTGACCAATGACGTGGTAGCGCAAAGAGCATAAACCTGTCGACCTGGTCTGAATGAAAAAACTGAGAGTGAGACATTGAGAAAATTAGTAAGCTGATTTGTAAACTGTTTTCACTTCAGCTCTTTCTTAAGATCCTCCCTTGATTTCTCCTGTTGATAGATTTTTCACCTGAAAGTGTAAGTCAGATAAACTCTTTCTGCTCTTAAGTTGCTTCTGGAAAGACTATTTTATCAGAAAAAACATAAACCAAACTAGACCAATCATTAAACAGGAAATAGGAGAACACCTTGTGTACCTTAGCAAAATCATCAAAATGACAGGCATTGATAGTCAACTTACAATTATAACAACTTATTAATGTGACTTTTTATTTATTAATTTAAGTTTTATTGCATTATGATGAGAAAAGATAATTTCAATTTATCAGAAATTAACATTTAACATTTAAAACATATTTTAACATTTAAAAACATATTTTGAGTACATACAATTATATCACATTCTTCTTCTCCTTTGGTTCCCCAATTCCTCCCAGAGAACCTCCTTCAATACCTGCCATATCTTTCAGGATTTTTATCATATTTTGTAAAATTTATAAAATAATATAACAATAAAAATGAGTACTCTAAAAGTTACTTGATATAAAACCACAATCAACTGAAAAATCTTATATTGATGCTTGTCTACAGCAATACTGAAAATACATACCTTATTCTCAATATAAATTTCAAATAATTCCAAATATATGAGTATATCACATTTTAAAATAATATATCACCTCTTCAGGTCAGTGCCTGCTCTAGGCCACCATGTGTGCGAACTCAGCAGACAGTCCACTGTCCCCAGAGGATTCTACACTCTCTTGGTGCCCTTGCATGCCCAGGATCTTAGGATCCCTGGTGAGTAGAGTGTAACATCTGTTCTAAAACAATCATGATGGGCCTGTGCCAGCAAAAGAAGGACACAGGAGTCCTGCCTGACCAGCAGCTCGGGTTCCTTCAGATCAGTGCTGGTCTACCTTGGGTTCGAACACAATGTCCCATGGTCCCCAGAGGAGATTCCGATTCCAGATTCTCTAACACACCGGCAATCTTAGGATTTGAGGATCCCAGTACCCAGGAGCGTGGTCACAACAGGATTTTAGGGTTTCAGAGGAAGCTTGACTGCCAAGAACTCTGACACACCCAGAAAATCAGGTTCATAGGATCCTGGAATCATAGGATCATAGAGAAAGCTGGACTCTGAGGAGTTCTGAATCAACTGGGATTACAGGAAGGACAGGCTCCAATCAGACATATTGAGGGCAGCAAGCACTTGAGATAATCAGGTAACAGGAGACAAGTGTAAGAATAGAAGCAACAGAAACCAAGGCTACTTGGCATCATCAGAACCAAACTGTCCCACCATAGCAAGTCCTGGATACAGCATCACACAAGATATGGATCTAATGTCACTTCTTTTGATAATGATGGAGGACTATAATAAGGAAATAAATAACTCTTTTAAAGAAACACAGAAGAGCACATCCAATCAGGTGAAAGAATTGAACAAAACCATCCAGGATCTACAAATGGAAGTAGAAACAATAAAGAATTCACAAGGGAGACCACTCTGAAAAAAGAAAACCTAGAAAAGAAGTCAGGAGCCATTGATGCAAGCATAATCTACAGAATACAAGAGATAGAAGAGAGACTCTCAGGTGCAAAGATACCTTAGAAAACATTGACACAATAATCAAATAAAATGGAAAATGCAAAAAGATCCTAACCCAAAGCATTCAGGAAATCCAGGACACAGTGAGAAGACCAAATCTAATGGTAATAGGTATAGACAAGAAGAAAGATTTTCAACCTAAAAGGCCAGTAAATACCCTCAACAAATTTATAGAAGAAAACTTCCCCAACCTAAAGAAAGAGATCCCCATGAATATACAAGAAGTCTACAGATCTCCAAATAGTTTGGACCAGAAAAGGAATTTCTCCCATCCTATAATAATCAAACCACCAAATAAAATCAGTAAAGGGAAAAAGTCAAGAACATATGAAGGCAGACCTATCAGAATTTCACCTGACTTCTCCCCACAGATTACAGAAGCCAGAAGATCCAGGGAAAATGTCATACAGACCCACAGTGATCACAAATGCCAGCTCAGGCTACTATATCCAAGAAAAGTCTCAATTACTATAGATGGAGAAACTAAGGTATCCCATGGCAAAACCAAATTCACACAATATCTTTCCACAAACCCAGCCCTTCAAAGGATAATAAAGGGAAAGCTTCAACACAATGAGGGAAACTACGCTCGAGAAAAAGCAAGAAAGTAATCTTTCAACAAACCTGAAAACATAGCCACATGAACAGAATTCCAAATCTAAGAATAAACATAACAGGAAGAAATAACAACTTTTCCTTAATATTTCTTAATATCAATAGACTGAATTCCCCAATAAAAAGACATACAATAACAGACTGGTTAAGTAAACAGGACCCCACTTTTTGCTGCATACAGAAAATCCACCTAAGGCATAAAGGAAGACACTAACTACCTCAGAGTAAAAGGCTGGAAAAAAATTTTCCAAGCAAATGGTCCCAAGAACCAAGTTGGAGTAGCCACTCTAATATCAAATAAAATGGACTTTCTCTCTTTTTTAAAAATGGCTCATCATAATTTATTTTATATTAAAATGTACAGCTTTTTGGGGGGGAGGGTGTTTACCTTCTTTTTTTTTTGAAGTAACTGAATAAAAAGAAAACAGGTAAATACAAGAGTTCTTCTGGCTCCTACTTTATAAAAGGTCGTGCACACCTGTTATGCTTAGCCCTTACTGCCATCTGTCCAGGTGCAAAGGCTACAAAAGGAAGCAATAGAAACAGACACAAATAAGTTTTCTGCTTTTTTACTTGAGATTTGTAAGCTTACTTTGTGCTATTCACAAGCTACTTTTCTATTTTTCTTTAAAAAATAATTTCAATATTTTTTAAAGATAGAAAAATCTACAGATGAAATGAAAATGTAGAGGCATTTCCATAAAATAGCAACTTTACACCAAATTCATGATTAAAAAAAAAATCTTGCCAAGTATTTGGACATATATGAAATGCTTCAAAACCTGACAGATAAACACTGAGACATGCTTCATTTAATAAATAGAAGTGTGCATTTATAAAACAGAAAGCTGCCTCTCCCCAAAGGAGCCTGCCACCAAAATGGAAAATGGTCTTCTCAACTTTACACCAAACATTTAGCAATAAACCCCCTTCACTAACCAGAAGGGAATAGCTGTGATTGCTCTTTACAGTTTTATAATTAACAAAAATAGATACTTTTTTAAAACCTCAAATTAGGGTACCCTAATCAAGGCAAAAAAAAAAAAAGCAAAAACCTTAAGAAGTGGCTTACCGTTAGCACAACACTTGTACAGTACTACAAAATGCACTGTCACCATCAAAGAAATTAGTGGCATACTGAAGGGTCACCTTAAACAAAATATACAGTAATTGAAATGCTAAAGGCATTTCCATGGAGTAGACAAGGAAGAAGAAAAGCTGGAGGTTCAGTATTAAAACAGGTGATTTGGGAAGGGGCTTGTATGCACACTGTTAAATGGAAACAGGCAAGATGTGTGGCTACTGCCAACTAGAGTCCTAAGAGAGGCCTTCCTTTGCAAAGAATTTTATATAAAAGTAACAGAAATAAAGGTATCAAAAAAGAAAAAAAAAGGAAAGAAGAAAAACGACTTGTATAAGGCATTCTGCTGCATACAGCTTTTTTTTTTTTTTTTTTTTTTTTTTTTGAATAAATGGTGCCAACAAATGTTTTTGTACTCACACCAATGCTGGTTTTGAAATCGTACTCTTCAAAGGTATTTGCGCAGATCAATCCAATAGTGGGGCCCAGTGGGCTGGGTGGGCTGCCAGGCTGTCTACCTTCTCATGTAGGATCCATTGGGAGACTGTTTGGACATGCCCATGTTCATGTAGCCATGGGGTCCCAGGGCCGTGTACATCATGTTAGTGTGGGGTGGGGTCTGCATCGGCTGCTGGGCATATGGCTGGCTTCCCATCATATGCCCAGCAGATGGGCACATATGCAACTGCATCGGGTACTGGGGGGGTTGATTCATGGAGCCATGGTAGCTGTGGTAACCACTCTTCATCATCCTGTTCATCATCGGCTGGGACATGCTATACCCATTCATGGCATTCAGAGTGTTCATGTTCATATTTACGGAGATGACATTGTAGGCTGGTGCTGGCATCAAGTTCACACTCATGTTCATGCCTCTTTGCATTGTTAAAGTCCATGCAGGACCCTGCATGGCTACAGTTTGGGAACGCCCATCGATTTGTGACTGATGGGTGGCAGCATCTGGTGGCAGAGATTCGGACTTAGTTCTTATGGAGACGTGGTCCTTGCTGGCTATCTGAGTTTGCAGTATTTGGCTGTGGGAGATGCCAATATTCGATGCTGACTTGTTCTGCTGCAGGAGAGATGGTGGCAGATTCATGGGAGGAGGAGTCAGGTTAGGGGTTGGGGTCATGGTAGCTTGTGCTTGAGGTCCTTCAGGGACAGAGTGTAGAGACTGTGAAAGCTGAACAAGCCCTGTGTTGCTTAATGGTGTGGACAAAGAGACACTGTTTGCATAGGAGGTCACAGCAGTGGAATGATTAATAAGTGTATTAGTTAACTGCTGCAGTTTGTCAGGGTTGAAGGTGGCAGATGGCTGTGGGTAGTGCCCATCCCCAAAATCACTTTGACCCATTCACTCATATAAGCCAATGTTGGTATTGCTGGTCTCGGGGATGTCAGCCAGCTTCATGGGTGGGGTGAAATTGGTGACCATGCTGCACTGAGCTAGCTGCTGACTGCTACTGGGAGGCCTCTCCACCACACAGCCTTGGGGAAACTTGACGCTGCAGGTTGGAGGGGAGCTGATGCTGGTCTGCTGCATCATGCTGCAGTTACCGCTGATGTTGGACATCTGCTGGGTGACAGCACAGCTGTTCTGTGTCAGATTGCTAGAGGTGAGACTGCTATAGGAGCAACTATTCTGGGAAGAGCTATTTCCACAGATGCTGCCTCCCATGGTTGAGTCATAGCTGCTTGGGTTCTCGTTGTTCTCTCTTGTGCTCTCAATACTGCCCAGGTCACTGAACCTGCTGTCAATGACCTGCTGTGAGTGATCTGACACTGACAGGATGTCCATCATTGGACTGGTCTCCATGTTCTGCAGAGGTGGCACTGTGATGGCAGTCTGATCAGGGCTAATTTGGATAAAGCTATTCTCTAGCAGGGACACTGGGGCTATTGACAGAATGAACTGACTTGCCTGGAAAGGAATGGACAGATTAAAGTGGGCTACCTTGGACTGTTGGCACTCGTCCAGTATGGTGGGAATTTGAGGACTTTGGTCTGTGTGCATTTAGTTTTGCAGGCTTCTACAGGCCTCTTGAGTCTCAGCACAATCTGGAAAGGTGTCATCTTTTTCCCTGTTTTCTTGGGTCAAAGACTGAATAGCCTGGGCAGTCTTGGAGTCAATTTCCACAGCTGCTGGGCCTCCCTCTTTGAGATCAGCATCCATACCATCACTGTTCTTTTGGTCCTGCTTCTGTGTCTTTTCTTCCTGGTGCTCCCTGTCAGACTCAGGTGCAATTCCAGTGTCCCCGGCAAGCTCCTTTGGCTCACTGTTACATGACACTGTGAGATCAACACTGCAGTTTATCAAGACCCCAGAGTTCAAGTGGCTCAACTGAATGTTCAGGTCTAAATAAGTCTCCTGGCCCTTTAGTGCATCTTTGAAGGTTTCTCTTGGGAGGTCTCCTCTCTCCATGTTGGCAGCCTCCATGTGGCCATATTCTTCATCATCTGCATCATGGTCCTCATTGTGAGATGGCTCTTCTTCCTCATCCTCATCCTCTTCATGGTCATCCAAATGCACAGGGTCTTCCTTTTCCTAGGAGATTTCCTCTTCTGTGTTTTGTTTACTTTCAGCACCACCTTGGTCTTTTTCTCCTCTTCCTCCTCTTCCTCCTCTCCCTCCTCCTCCTCCTTCCTCATCCTGTTCTTCCCATACAGATTCAGCTTGAACTCATCTATCCTCTCTTTGCTTTGCTTCCTCTTGGAGAGCCCTTGCTTCACTCCTTTTGGCCACACTTGTCTGCACTTTAGAGGCTCAGGATTGTCTTTACTGCCTACTTTCAAGTGTTATGCATCATTGCCTACATCTTTTCTACAAAGGGCAGCATTCTTGAAGAAATGATTGTCGATTCCTTCCTCTTCCTCTGTCTGCCTTTTCTTCCCTGCGTGATGTTGGAATGCTTTTCTAAGAACTGACTTTCTGTCCCTCTCTCACTGGGACCTCACAGGTAGGCTCCAGCTGCAGCATTGTTCTCTCCTCATCTGAGTTGTCAAAGGGCTCATTCAGCACTTCTGTCCTCTTGGAAATGGTCTCAATGGTTACGCTGCTGTTGATCCTCCTGCGTTTATGACCTTTTTTCTTCTTTACTACAAAAGTCCTCTTTCTTTTAATGGAATCTGACTGTGGCTTAGTCAACTGTGGGGGAGATGTGTGAATGCTCTCCTCCTCTTCCCCATCATCTTCCTCTTCCTCATCATCGTCCTCCTCCTTTTCCTCTTCCTCTTCTTCACTGCTCTCTTTTGACAGTTTTAACTACTGTCCTCTCTCCCCGGCCACTGGCTGCCTATCTGGACAATGCAAGTATTTATTTATTTTTATTGTACTTTTGCAGATGATTGCCCACTGGTAACTCTAGACTACAGGATCTCTTGATCCTCCTTCTCCCAGCAGCTGGCTTGTTCCACTAGTCATTCAGGCTCTTTCTCAGCTTCTCACTCTTCCTCAGAAAACACAGCAATAGAAATTAAAATTGGAGTCCATCTTAGAACGTCTGGATCAATTTTGTTGGTTTGGGAACAGTTCTTCAGCTTTTCCATGTGGCTCAATATCAACTTTTCCCTTCTTATGATGACAAACCTGCCATCTCTCCATCAATCATGTGGAGGTGCTGCAGAGTGGTGGCAATGACATGTGGGCACATACCTGTGGCTCTCCTAATGACCTTGATGCTGATGTGCCTCTTGTGGTGGTTGTAGAGGTATTCTAAGATGACACTTTTCCAGTAGGTCAGATAGGAGAGCTGGCCCAGGTCAGAGAGTGGCTTTCGTGAGACCCTGCTTGGCCTTCTCCTTGAGAAAGCAAATAGATGAATTCAATGAGAAAGCATCCAAATCCTTCCCTTTGGTGCTGGGGCATGATCATTATGCTGGCCAAATTATACATCTGCTGGCAGAGCTTTTCCTTGGAGAATTATCCAACCACATGACAGCCTTTTTCATAATTTTTTGTAAGGACATTAAAAAGGAATGGCTCAAAATCATAATACAAGGTTTTGTGGTCTAGTAAGAGCTTGGCGAAGTAAATGTTTTGGCAGTACATATTACATATATTTCCACTAACTTCAAATACCGAAAGGTCTTTCCTTCAGGAAAATTTATTTGCTGTAGGACGAAACCATCCACACTTCTTTGAGTGTCATAGCAAAATATTTTTACTCTTCATATATTTAAGAAAGAATTCACACAGGTAAAACTTTGATAATCTTGCATATTTCTGTGGGTAAGGCAAGGAGTACCAGGTTTGGATATCATATTTTCTGAACTCTATTACTGAGGGGTAGTGACCACAGTCTTCCAATCCACTTTCAAATTCGATTTTCTCCCAAGACAGTCCTGGGCCTGATTAAAATTGTCCAGATACTCTTCAGTCACGATATCTGTGTTTCCCATCAGACTTACATCTGCACTTTCTTTTTTGATGCTTATTTTAATTTCAGTATCAGGTGACCCCTTCCTGTGAATGCACTTATGGATCCTTTATCACTGGTTACAATTCTTTTGTCAGTCTGGAAAGTGGTGGGTCACAGCACGCCATATGGAATCTTTTATCACAGGAATAAAAAAAAAAGTATATTATCTGCATATTTTCCCTGGACTTGACATGTTCTGCAGGTCTTGTACTTGATGCACTGCCACTTCAAGGCCTTCACATTTGTGGTTAATTCAGGAAAAAATTCAGACAGGATGGATATCCACTACTGACACAATCTGCACAAGATACAAGTTCTTCTGGTTTCTTTTCACAATTTGACTCTTTAGTCCTCAAACAGAAGCTACATATTGGAATGGGATCAGCAGGGTTTTTTTTAGTTAGGATTTTACTGCTGTGAACAGACACCATGACTAAGGCAACTCCTATAAGAACAGCATTTAATTGGGGCAGGCTCACAGGTTCAGAGTTTGAATCCATTATCATCAAGGCAGGAACATGGAAGCATCTACACGAGCCTAGTGGAGGAGGAGGTGAGAATTCTACACCTTCAACTCAAAATGGACTTTCAAACTAAAGTTCTCCAAAAATATAAGGAGGGACACTTCTTACTCATCAAAGGTAAAGTTTACAATAATGAACTCTAAATTATAAACATCTATGCTCCAAATGCAAGTGCATCCACATTCATTAAAGAAAATTTGATAAAAATCAAAGCACACATTATAACTCTAACAATAATACTGGGATATTTCAACACCCCACTCTCATCAATGGACAGATCCTGGAAACAGAAAATAAATGGACACACAGTGAAAATAATAGAAGTTATGAAACAAATGGATTTAAATGCTATCTTTACACATTTCATCCAAAAATAAAATGATATATCCTCTTTTCAACATGTCAGATTACCTTCTCCAAAATTGACCATATAATAAGTCACAAAACAGGCCTAGGCAATACAAAAATATAGAATGAATACCATGTGCTCTATTAGATTTCCACGGACTAAGGCTGATCTTCAATAACAACATAGATAATAGAAATCCCACATACATGTGGAAGCTGAACAACACTATACTCGATGATAACTTGGTCAAGGAAGAAAGAAAGAAAGAAATTAAAAACTCTAGAGTTTAATGAAAATGAACCCACAACATACCCAAATGTATAGGTCACAATGAAAGCGGTCCTACAAGGAAAAGTCATAGATCTGAGCGTCTCCAAAAAGAAGCTGAAGTGAGCACACACTAGCAGCTCGACTGCATACCCAAAATCTCTAGACCAAAGGGAAGTAAAAACACCCAATATGAATCGGTGGAAGGAAATAAACTCAAGGTAGAAATCAACCAAGTGGAAACAATAAGAACTATTCAAAGAATTATCCAAACCAAGAGCTGGTTTTTAAGAAAATCAACAGGATAAATAAACCCTTAGCTAGACTAACTAGAGGGCAGAGGGACAGTATCCTAATTAACAAAATCAGAAATGAAAAGATAGATATAACAACAGAATCTGAGGAAATCTAAAAATTCATCAGATCCTACAACAAAAGTCTATACTCTACAAAACGGTAAAACCTAAATTAAATGGACAATTTCCTAGACAGATACCAGGTACCAAAGTTAAATCAGGTTCAGATTAATGACCTAAACAGTTCCATTTCCCCTAAAGAAATAGAAGCAGTCATCAATAGTCTCCCAAACAGAAAAAGCCCAGGACCAGATGGGTTTAGTGCAGAGTTCTATCAGACCTTCAAAGAAGACCTAATTCCAAATCTCCTAAACTATTCCAAAAAATCAAAACAGAAAGTACTCTACCCAATTCATTCTTTGAAGCCACAATTACTTTGATACCTAAATCATATAGAGACCCAACAAAGAAAGAGTACTTCAGATCAATTTCCCTTATGAATATCGACTCAAAAATAATTAATAAAATTTTAACAAACCGAATCTAAGAAAACATCCAACCATCATCCTTCATGTTCAAGAAACTTCATCCTAGGGATGCAAGGATGGTTCAATATATGGAAATCTGTCAACATAATCTGCTATATAAACAAACTCAATGGCAAAAAACAAATGATCATCTCTTTGGATGATGAGAAAACATTAGAAAAAGTCCAACACCCCTTAATGATAAAAGTCTTGGAAAGATCAGGAATTCAAGGCCCATACCTTGACATAATAAAAGCAATATACAGCAAACCAGTAGCTAACATCAAAGTAAATGGTGAGAAACTGGAAGCAATCCCACTAAAAGCAGGGACTGGATAAGGCTGCCCACTCTTTCCCTAACTGTTCAATATAGGACTTGAAGTCTAGCTAGCTCCGGGGTACTGGTTAGTTCATAATGTTGTTCTACCTATAGGGTTGCAGATCCCTTTAGTTCCTTGGGTAGTTTCTCTAGCTCCGGAGCTCTTGACTCTAGCTGCATATGTATCAAAAGATGACCTAGTCGGCCATCACTGGAAAGAGAGGCCCATTGGACTTGCCAACTTTATATGCCCCAGTACAGGGGAATGCCAGGGCCAAAAAGTGGGAATAGGTGGGTAGGGGAGTGGGTGGGAGGATATAGGAGACTTTTGGGATAGCATTGGAAATGTAAATGAGGAAAATACCTAATAAAAAGTATTAAAAAAATAAAAAGTTTAATTTCAGTATCCAAGTTCGTCATTTATAAACACACGAAAGCATAGTCCAGGCAAATTAAATACAGAGCCTACATACACTATTTCAACAAAACATTTTTTTTTCTAAAATATCAGAGGCAAATGAGTGATTTGTTTCACCCATAATATTTAACTGATTTGCAATGAGAAAATGAAAAACTTTTTTTTTTTTAAGACATAAGCAAAAACTTTGGAGTCAGGTAAAGTGTCTGATAGCTGATACTTCATTTTGATATCCTTGGCACTCTATAATGTACCAATGATGGTTTAGGCTTCCCTATCATAGGAAAAAAATCTAAATATCTAAGATTTTTCTCATGACTGCAATATACAAGCGCTTTCCTTGTCAACAAGCTACCTCCTCAAAGAAGAATCTGAGCTGTATCTGGTCAAGCTCTGAGGGGTCAGCACATACTTCTTACTAGATAGCTTTATTGTATAGAGATGCAAAAAGTAAACCAGAGGCAAGGATATTTGATCAACAGGCCCTATCTCTTTTATACATGTCATATCATGCACTGGTGAAGTCCTAAGCATGACTTTAAAAATTGGATTAAATTTCAAGGGACTCATAATAAGCAGGATATCTCTGAGTTAACTGACCCTGTAAAACCTGATTGCAACACCTGACATTGGAACGTGCTCATGACCAATTCGCCATGTGATTGACACTCCATGATATGCCCAAGTTGAGTTTTGTTTTCAAATTCCTGGTTCTGTAATGTAAACAGCTTCCAGAATATTCCCTCTAGGACATACTTTTGGAGCCTGTGGTTAAGAACTGTTCAGTCAGGATGGCTTAACCTCCACCTCCTATTTACAGGTTTCATTTAACAGCCACAAAAGCTGTTTTGTTGCAAATAAAATATTTAATTAAAATACAGCACCTAATTTATGGTTTTTACACAACTGAATAAAAACCCTACATAATAAAATTGTTTACATCTTCCTTTCATTCTAGTAAAACAGATTATTATCCTCTCAAAACAAAACAAAAAACCTTTATAGTTTTAAGCCTGATCATCCTAATTCATAATTGCCAAGACTTTGTTTCTAGTGGGCTTCTGAAAATGCACCTTGACACCTGGCCTGAAGGAGGAGTAAGGCACATGTGGGTATTATGGTGAGAACTGGCAGGTAGCCCCAGATGCCTGGTCTGGGGTCCTAAATGGCCCATCCAGGCAAGTCAGCCCTGGTACAATAGCTAGCACTCTGAAGGACGTTTACAGTCTGGTGGCTCCATCAATGAGTTCAATACTGAAAGCATATCAAAGGAAGATTCACTTTTTAAAAGACTAGCTTTTCAAAATGCTCCATCATGAGACTGGGCTGGCCAAAGCTGCCAGCATCTTTGGATATGCTGAACAACTTTTCTGAGGGGACTGTACTTGGGGGACAGCCCAGAAATCAGACTGCTAAGTTAGACTGCCCAGGCCACAATGACTGCTTTAGGTTCCAGTAGGTAAGTGGGTCACAGCTGTGTTCCAGCACCTCTTCCTCCAAATACGCAAGCACCATGTCTTCAGATAGTTTCTCTCTCTGATCTCTCTCTATCGGTGCGAGTGACCACAGGCTCTCCTCTGTGCCAGTGTCTTTAAGTGGGGTCCCTGAGTCACAGCCATTGGAGGTGGCAGTGTCCTCTGAGGTAGAATTCAGTATTTCTAGCTCCCTGATTAAGTCTTGCCTGTACTGCCCTGCCTCCTCTTCTGTGAACAGGGAAGCTTTGTAGCGAGGGTCCAACAGTGTGGCAATGATGTATCTGTGGTCATGAAGGGTGGCAGACAGGCAGCTCGCCATGGCTTCCCTCAGGGACTTAAGCATGGTGTCAATGCCCATGGTCTCCCCAAACAGCATCTCCACTTTTCTGCTGAGGCTGTGGATCATGGGGATTACCTGGCTCAGCGTAGATATGTGGGCACTCATCTCTCGGATTGCAGCATCAAATGATCTCAGCACATGGCACACAGACCTCATGACCTTCCACTGGTCACAGTTGATCAATTCTCTGAAGTTACATTCAATGGATACCTGGTTAACTGCCCTCTTCTGCTCAATCAGATGTTCAAGCATGTGGAACAATGTGCTTCACCTAGACGGTACATCCTGGATCACCTGGTGCTGTGGCAGCTCGTAGTCTTTCTGCAGTTCTGCTAACTTCTCTCTTACTCTGGGTGACTGATGGACCCGCTCACACAGCTTCCGGGCAATACTCAGTAAGTTCTTGAGCATCCTCTGGCTCTTGATAGCCTCACTCACAATCAGATTCACTGTGTGACTGAAACACTGCACACTTGAGTGTTCACCCTCACTCAGCATCTTCCCTATGCTTGGATTGTCAGTGACAGTGATGCCAATCTGAAGGCCAATGGAAGTCACCTAGGCTTCCCACCAACACTCCAATTGCTTCTGAATGCTATTTCCACTATTGTCACAGTCAATATGTGACACATCTAAAAGTGCTGAGCAATGGTGGTCCTCACAATGTGGTTGGACAGTGGGTGTGAAGGTGACCCAGTGAGCTATAATGGTCAGATATTCACGAGTCTGGCTACTCATCCATATTCAAGAGGTGAAGTGAACCACACCACTCTCAGCTTCCTTCAGATGTGACATAATTATCTGTTTCATATTGTCATACATATCTGGGATAGCTGTTCTAGAGAAGTAGGAAGGGGAGAGTAAAGAGTACAAGGTTTCAAGTATTCGAGCAGCCTGTTAAAGCCAACATTGTCTACAAGGGAATGTGGGTGAAGGTCAAGTGCAATCATTTCAGCTATGAGACTTGTGATTTTTTTGGCAACTTGATGAGAGTCATAGAACTTCTCTGTGGAGTCACAGAAAGGGAAAGGCCCTAAGAGCTCTATGCCCAGAGGCCTCCAGATGCCTGGAGAATGGGACAGAGTGGTCTCTGAGATGCCATTCTTGAGTACATGGCCATGGAACTGCTGCAGATGGTTCAGAAGACAGCTGATGCCCAGGTTTGTGGGCTTCTTGCCCCTGCTGATGGTCCGGTCACAATGCAGGCACACCACCTTTGTTGAGTCTGCTGAACAAATAGAAAAGTGATTCCATAGCTTGGTGGTCTTCTTGCTATTAGTAGGAAACACACCTTGAGGGTTTTTTTTTCTGACCACTGCTGGCAAGTCAGTTAATTTGGAGGATATTTCTGCAGAGGCCAAAGTGGCATATGGAGAGATTGCCAAACTTGCACCCAGAAAGTCCTTGGGTTCCCAACCACCTCAGGGTGGCGTCTGTACAGGTGTTGCATCAAACAACTGGTGCCAATATCTCCCTTCTTCCCCCGACTAATAATGCAGCTACAGTACTGGCACACTGCTTTGAGACTGACCATTAGGGACAGGGAAAAGTGATGCCAGACTTCTGACTATAGTTTTCTCATCACCTTAATTTTGCTGGAAGACAGTGCCTGATTCCAACCTTGGATTTACTGTGTCTGGTGGCTGCTTCTCTGGAGAAAACACTACAGAGGCCTCCCTCAAGTCATCAGAGGATGACAACATGGTCACATCTTCTGGGGACACATCCCCAGGATTTATGTGTGATGACAGGACCTCAGGAAGTCTGTCAGGGGATGAGGAGGCAGAAGGGGACTCTTTGACTCATTTGCCTGGAGATAACGATGCAGAGTTGAGATCCCCTTCTTGGGGCAGCAGGGCAGGCATCAGGGTTCAGGGCACAGGGTACAATGGTGGGATGCCTGTGTTGCTCCCGTTCTCCTGCAGTACAATGGAGCAATATGCTCTCCACATGTGCCTGATGAGGCAGCTTGTGACCAGGTCCTTCCTGTTCTTCCCTCTACTGAACTCATTCATACAGTGGACACACACAGCCTTTGAGCAACTAAGGGGTGACAAGTAGAAGTGCTTCCAGATGGCTGATCTCTGCCTGGACCCAAATGTGCTTTGGGGAAAGGAAAGGTTTCTGTCTGCCATGGTTTCTGAAGTGTTATCATAATGGAGCATGGAGAGGTTGAGAGAGGAGCCTGCCAAGGCCTCCTCTCTGCTGTACTTTTCAGTGACAGACACATCAGACACCTCTTCAGAAGAAACTACAGTTACAAACTCTTTCATTATTTGGTGAGGAGATGGGATCTTGGGAGCCATTTTCTGGAGAATTCTGACAGGTGATAGCACAGTGCTAAGGTCTCCCATATCTGAAATGCCACCTCCTGTAGGCGGATAGGATTCACAGTGGAGGGATAAGAATAGCAACCCATTCAGAAAAACCTTTGGCCCCAAATGTGTCCTAACCAGAAGATGTCCAGAAATAAAGATGGAGCAGAGATGGGCAATCAATTACTGGCCAAAATTGAGACACACACCATGGACAAGAAACAATCCATGATACTATTGCTGATACTCTTAGATGCTTACCTACAATAGCCCAGAATAACTGTACTCTGAGAGGCTCCACGTAGCAGCTGAATTACAGAGATATATAAGTCCACAGCCAAACATTAGTTAGAGCTGTGGAAGTCTTTTGGAAAAGTTGGGGAAAGGATTGTTGTACCCAATGGGGTTAAGAACTCCAGATGAAGACCAGAAGAGTCAACTAACCTGGACCTTTTAGCACTCTCAGATACTGAACCACCAAACAAAAAGTTATCCAGAGCTAGACCTAGGGGCCCTGCACATATGTAGCAGATTTGTAGCTTGGTCTTTGAGCAGATCTCCCAACAATTGGAGCTGGGGCTCTCCATGGACATGTTTCCTCTCTGTGGATCCTATTCCTTTATCTGGGCTGCCTTGTCTTGTCTCTGTGGGAGAAGACACACCACGTCCTGGGGAGAATTGTTGTGTCATGGTAGGGAGGTACCCTAGGGCAACTATCCCTTCACCGAAGAGAAGAGGATGGGGATAGGAGCTGTGAGTAGGGGTCATTAAGAGGAGAGTGGTGCTGTATATTGTGACATAAACAAACAAACAAACGAATAAATTTATAATATATATATAATATGAATAAATAAATTTATTAATTTATAAATTAATTAATGAAATTAATTTCTCTGAGTTTCTCCCCCTCCTATATTTAACAGATTACTCACCATTTCCTTTGAGAAACCATTCAAAATATGTTCCAAAAGACCCTGGATTCTTCACAAGGTTTGTGTTTCCCCAGAAAAAGTAACCAGACACAAGAATATCTCTGGGATTTCTGATGAGATAGATCGCCTTGAATGGATGAAAATGTAAATGAAGGTCAACAGTTATTCCTCACATTTTAACTGTCATAATTTACATGATATATTCTAATATCTAATTATTTCTAATTACATTTGCTATTTCTATGTGGGAAAACATATACACAAGTGAAAAATCTATAGTCATAATTCCCCTTTTCTAATTTTATATGATTTGTAAAAAATGAACAACAAAATGACTAGTTCATTAATAATGAAAAAAAGAAACAGACTGATTCGACAGTTCTAAAGATTATAATAACAATTGGTTATCCAACACCAAATGCCATGCCTGTAAAATAAACATACAATTAATACTGTAGTGACTGAGAAAGGTGCACTGAAGTAATTTGGGATATACAGATTCATTTACGAATACATTGATTATTTATTTATTTAGGAATATATACTGTATACATTAGAAGCATGTAAATATATATCTCTATAGGAATACATAAACATAGGAATATATTTAGAAATATATATGTATATTCATATGTATATATATGCAACATAATTAATGAAAAAGGAAAAAATAAATTTGAAAGAGAGAAAAAATTATATATTAATTTTGCAGGGGAAATATGGTAGGGGAAAATGATTATATATATAATTATATTTTATTATAAAATGTCAAAACATAAAAGAAATAATTTAAAAGAAATCATTATTTTTTAAAAATATATTTATTTTATACATAGGAATACACTGTTGCTGTATTCAGACATACCAAAAGGCACTGGATCTCATTACATATCGTCATGAACCACCATGTTGTTTCTGGGAATTGATGTCAGTACCTCTGGAAAAGCAATTACTGCTCTTTACCTTGGAGCCAACACACCAGCACCCAAAGTAATCATTTTTAATAAAATGAACTTCATATTTTGTACCAATTATTCTATATCTCATCTTTTTATCTTCAAATGTATTGATTTATGCATGTCTGAGTGCACACATTCATTTTTGCACACCATATGTGGACAGAAACCCACAGACATTAAGTAAAAGGGAGTTGGATGCCCTGGCACTAGAGTTGCAGAGAGTTGTGAGACACCATGTGGGTGTTGGGAACTGAACCTAGGTCCTTTACAAGAGCAGCCAGTACTCTTAACAGCTGAGCCATCTCGCTAAGTCGTCTTAGAAATTTTAAATATTTTTATTGGATGTTTTTGTATACATTTCAAATGTTATCACCTTTTTCAGCTTCCTACCTCCTCCCTGTAAACCCCCAATCCAATCCCCTTCCCCCTGCTTCAATGAAAGTGTTTTCTGACAACCATCCACTCCTACTTCCCAAGGATAGCTAAAGTTATTCTCAACAATAAACGAAATACTGGGTGAATCACCATCCCTGATCTCAAGCTGTGTTATAAACAATAATGATAAAACATTTATGCTATTGGTACAATGAAATGCAGGTGGATTAATGGAATAGAATTGAAAACCCAAAATTGAACCCACACACCTATGTTCAGTTGATCTTTTGCAAAGCTTCTAAAACCATCCACTGGGAAAAAGAGAGCATTTTCAACAAATGATGCCTGTTTAATTGGCTATCAGCTTGTAGAACAGTGGGAATTGATTCATTCTTGTCTCCTTTTACACAGCTCAACTCCATGTGTATCGAGAACTTCCACATATAACCAGATACACTGAAACTTATAGAAGATAAAGTAGGGAAGAACCTAAAATACATGGGCACAAGAGAAAAGTTCCTGAACAGAACAGAAATGGTTTATGCTCAAAGGTCAAGAATTAACAAATGGGACCTAATAAAATTGCAGAGTTTCTGTAAGGCAAAGAACACTGTCATTAGGACAAATGGAGAGAGGAACACTCCTCTATTGCAGGTGGGATTGCAAGCTGGTACAACAACTCTGGAAATCACTCTGGTGGTTTCTAGGGAAATTGGACATAGTATTACCTGAGGACCCACTCCCGAGCATATATCCAAAAGATGCTACAACATATAACAAGGATATGTTCATAGCAGCTGTAATGATAAGAGACAGATTATGGAAATATATCAGATGTCCTTCAACAGAGGAAATGATACAGAAAGGGTGATACATTTACACGATGGCATACTACTCATCAATAAAAAGCAATGACTTTTGAAATTCATAGGAAAATTAATAAAAATAGAAAATATCATCTTGAGTGAGGTAACCCAATCAGAAAAGCATACAAATGGTATGCATTAACTGATAATTTATTACTAGCCCAGTATGTCAGAATAACCAAAATATATTTCACACACCACATGAAGCTCTAGAAGGACGACCAGAGCGTTGATACTTCCATGATTCTTAGAAGGGGGACAAAAACTTATGGGAGGAAACATGAAGACAAAGTGTTGAGCAGAGACTGAAGGAAAGACAATACAGATACTGCTCCATCTGGGGATCCATCCCATATTCAGTAACCAAACCAAGACACTATTTTCGATGCAAAGAAGTGCATGCTGTCAGAAACTGTCTTCTGAGAGGCTCTGCCAGAAATATAGAATTCATCTCTTTAAGCTTCAGTTTCCCTGGTCAAAATTTTCCAAATCCAGATAAGACACACACATATATATGAATGGCCACAAACATTGTGCCATTTTAGTGAGAGATTATTCTAAGTTTGTCTTTGTAGTTGCAGCATAAACTATAGCTTTTATGGATGGAGGAATTTACACAAAAATTTCTTACTAACTAGGACCTTTCATAGGTCAGTATGTGGATATCTCTGATTACTTCTACTGTTCCTCTTTCCATTTCATGGGAGACTTCTGTGGCTACTGATCTCAATAAACAGCTACACACGTGATGACACTGTATATATAACTGTCTTTGAAAATTGATGGCTGGTCAATTTTCTTCCCCTATGAGCAATTGTGTCTTTGGTGTTTCACCCACAGGGCTTAGTTATACATTATATAAGAAAGATTAGCTTTTTGATGACAATGATATAGTAATATCCATTGTACATTAGAGATTGAACTCTATTTGGCCTTTATATGTAGTTCATGAATGTTTCAGTGTGATATTTCACTTTATTTCTTAAAGCTGCCCAGGATCACTGTGTGCTGGTCCACATCCTTGTACTCTATCTAATATAGTCTGAGGTGGGGAAACATCAGCATCACCTACTGCATGAGAATCCCATCTTCACATTTCAGCAAGACCTCCAGGATTTGTCAGGTAAAATAAGTTCAGAGTGTTTAGTCAAAGAATATTTCAACCACTGGACACTGACCTTGGCCTTGGAACTGAAGAAAGACTTGGGGAAGAGATGGATGGGAAGATGGGAGGTTATGAGTCGTGGTCCTTCTTTATTGATTAATGCAGGATATCCTGTCTCAGTCTCTAGCCAGGGTGAGCGGTCCCAAATGGGCACAGTTTGGATCCATTTCGGATCTCCCTTGGTCTGAATCAAGCAGACAATCTCAATCAGCCAGTTTGTTCCTGAAGGAAAAGGAAAAGTGACTGTCACTCATTTCAACATTACTTGTGAAAAAGCCTCAAGTAGAATATATGCCCATAAAATTTACAGTGCTGCCCAATTTCAAGCACACAGAATTGTATTCACAATGGCTGTGTGACATAAGTGCAAAGTATATTCACTCATCATATTCTAGACTTCATTTGCAAAACCTTATACTCAGTAAACAGCAACCTGGCAATGGAATATCTCCTCCAGGCCTGGGCCAACATCATTCTATATTCTGGTGGAATGAATTTGTATCTCATATATTTCAGAATGTTATAATCATATCACATGCCCTTTGAGACTACCTCATTTAATTTAATTCACTGTCATTGAGATGCCCCCATGCTGAAATATATGACTGAGTACTTCTCCTTTTTAAGGTGAATCAATTCCCTTGTGCATTTTTATCACACACACTTGATTTCCGATTATGTGCTCATTTATCACTGGATGTTTCTCTAGCTTCCTTCTCTAAGATAGTGTCTTGTACTTTTTTCCTATATTCCCACTGCCTATGGAATTTCTGTGTCATTTTTCTTTATATGTCAACAACCTAATACTTGCTCAATGTTCAGTGCTCCTTCCACACAGCAATCATCCATATCACAAAACTACCATGATGTTGCTTTTTGCTTTCTTGAGTGTTCTGATTCTTTCTACATCCTGGACAAGGTCCATAGCAATTTTACCTGAAACTGTCCTCTCTTCCACATATCCTCACATACATGCCTCTATCTCTTATTTCTTGCATTTATTCTCATCACTCTCTCTCTTCTATCTCTTCCCCAGAGAGAGGGACCAATGACATATTCTGCCTCAGGGAGCACTGTCATTGTTTTGGAGCCATAGCTGATCTCCTCTGCCCACATAGGTCAGTCTGAGTGGAACACACACAAATCTCCATGCCCACAAGTCATTTTACACATTAATATATAGAACACTCTACTCATCACCCGAAATGAATTAGGATCAAAGTACTAATCTCCCTTATACATTTCTGAATTAGTTTTACTGATGATCCTTACCTGACTTGGGGTAAGTCAATATCAATAAGTCTTCTTCTTTCACCACAAACTTATTACGAATATCTTCCAAAATTTCTCTTTGATGTAATATGGCAGGAAAAGGTATGCCTTCAAACCAATAATATTCTGACATCATGAATAGCTCCTTGTAGGTGCTGTTAGGATTCCAGCCAAGGACACTTATTCAACTTATAACAAATGCTGAGAGGTAAGATTTATAGTGCAGGTAAAAAATTATTAACATTTTTTATGTGTTTTGAAATATTTACTGATGGCGAGAAATAAATATTATCACATACAGTCAAAGGTTACTATTGAGCAATTTTAAA
Organism: Mus caroli; assembly: GCF_978045245.1. NCBI lineage: Eukaryota > Metazoa > Chordata > Mammalia > Rodentia > Muridae > Mus > Mus caroli. The sequence continues at coordinate 130,231,812 of NW_028227263.1, read as the reverse complement.
GTTGTACAAAGAGACAGCTTCTGGGACAGGCGGGAGCCACAGAGCCACTGAGGCAGCACCCTTTTGGGGCCGCAGACATCCTGCACCCTCCCAGCCGGAGGACAGTGATGTGCTCTGCAGGGAGCGCCATCTTGGCTCCGGGACTCCGCCAAACTTAGTCTGTACAGGTCAGAGTGAGGACCACAGAGGCAGACAGCTTCTGGGACAGGCGGGAGCCACAGAGCCACTGAGGCAGCACCCTTTTGGGGCTGCAGACATCCGGCACCCTCCCAGCCAGAGGACAGTGACCTGCCCTGCAGGGAGCACCATCTTGGCTCCGGGACTCCGCCGAACTTAGTCTGCACAGGTCAGAGTGAGGACCACAGAGGCAGACAGCTTCTGGGACAGGTGGGAGCCACAGAGCTGCTGAGGCAGCACCCTTTTGGGGCCGCAGACATCCGGCATCCTCCTAACTGGAAGACAGTGGTCTGCCCTGCACAGGAGCCCTCTGCCTCAGGAGCAGGGAGCACACCTTGGATCCAGGACTCCACTGAACTTAGGAACTTAGTCTGCACAGCTGAGAGTGTGCACCACAAAAGCCTACAGCTTCTGTGACCTGCCAAAGCAACACAGCATCTGGGAAAGGTCCTGTTTTCCGCCTTCTTCTTCGGCCAGGAGGAGGTCCAAACGCCAGATATCTGTACACCTTCCCTTTAAGAGGAAAGCTTGTCAGCAGGGAGTGCCCTAACCACTGAAACTCAGAGGAGAGAGCCTGTCTCCCAGCTCTGCTGACAGACGATACTCAGAATCACCAGAAGAACAACCTCTGAACAGAGACAACGATAACAACTCCAGAGATTACCAGATGGCGAGAGGTAAACGTAAGAATCTTACTAACAGAAACCAAGACCACTCACCATCATCAGGACCCAGCACTCCCACTTCGCCCAGTCCAGGGCACCACAACACACCTGAAAAGCTAGACCTGGATTTAAAAGCATATCTCATGATGATGGTAGAGGACATCAAGAAGGACTTTAAAGAACTACAGGAGAACATGGCTAAAGAGTTACAAGTCCTTAAAGAAAAACAGAAAAACACAACCAAACTGGTAGAAGTCCTTAAAGAGAAACAAGAAAACACATCCAATCAGATGATGGAAATGAACAAAACCATACTAGACCTAAAAAGGGAAGTAGACACAATAAAGAAAACCCAAAATGAGGCAACACTGGAGAAAGAAACCCTAGGAAAGAAATCTGGAACCATAGATGCAAGCATCAGCCACAGAATACAAGAGATGGAAGAGAGAATCTCAGGTGCAGAAGATTCCATAGAGAACATCGGCACAACAATCAAGGAAAATGGAAAATGCAAAAAGATCCTAACTCAAAACATCCAGGAAATACAGGACACAATGAGAAGACCAAACCTACTGATAATAGGAGTGGATGAGAATGAAGATTTTCAACTCAAAGGACCAGCAAACATCTTCAACAAAATTATAGAAGAAAACTTCCCAAATCTAAAGAAAGAGATGCCCATGAACATACAAGAAGCCTACAGAACTCCAAATAGGCTGGACCAGAAAAGAAATACCTCCCGACACTTAATAATCAGAACAACAAATGCACTAAATAAAGATAGAATACTAAAAGCAGTAAGAGAAAAAGGCCAAGTAACATATAAAGGCAAGCCTATCAGAATTACACCAGATTTTTCACCAGAGACTATGAAAGCCAGAAGATCCTGGACAGATGTTATACAGGCACTAAAAGAACACAAATTCCAGCCCAGGCTACTATACCCAGCCAAACTCTCAATTAACATAGATGGAGAAACCAAAGTATTCCACGACAAAACCAAATTCACACATTATCTCTCCAGGAATCCAGCCCTTCAAAGGATAATAACAGAAAAAAACCAATACAAGGACGGGAACCACGCCCTAGAAACAACAAGAAGGTAATCCCTCAACAAACCTAAAAGAAGACAGCCACAAGAACAGAATGCCAACTTTAACAACAAAAATAACAGGAAACAACAATTACTTTTCCTTAATATCTCTTAATATCAATGGACTCAACTCCCCAATAAAAAGACATAGACTAACAAACTGGCTACACAAACAAGACCCAACATTTTGCTGCTTACAGGAAACTCATCTCAGAGAAAAAGATAGACACTACCTAAGAATGAAAGGCTGAAAAACAATTTTCCAAGCAAATGGTATGAAGAAACAAGCTGGAGTAGCCATTCTAATTTCTGATAAGATTGACTTCCAGGCCAAGGTCATCAAAAAAGACAGGGAGGGGCACTTCATACTCATCAAAGGTAAAATCCTCCAAGAGGAACTATCAATCCTGAATATCTATGCTCCAAATACAAAGGCAGCCTCATTCATTAAAGAAACTTTAGTAAATCTCAAAGCACACATTGCACCTCATACAATAATAGTGGGAGACTTCAACACACCACTTTCACCAATGGACAGATCATGGAAACAGAAACTAAACAGGGACACAGTGAAACTAACAGAAGTTATGGATCAAATGGATCTGGCAGATATCTACAGAACATTTTACCCTAAAACAAAAGGATACACCTTCTTCTCAGCACCTCATGGTACCTTCTCCAAAATTGACCACGTAATTGGGCACAAAACAGGACTCAACAGATACAAAAATATTGAAATTGTCCCATGCATCCTATCAGATCACCATGGACTAAGACTGATCTTCAATAACAAAATAAATAATAGAAAGCCAACATTCACGTGGAAACTGAACAACACTCTTCTCAATGATACCTTGGTCAAGGAAGGAATAAAGAAAGAAATCAAGGACTTTTTAGAGTTCAATGAAAATGAAGCCACAACATACCCAAACTTATGGGACGCAATGAAAGCATTTCTAAGAGGAAAACTCATAGCTCTGAGTGCCTCCAAAAAGAAACTAGAAAGAGCACACATTAGCAGCTTGACAACACACCTAAAAGCACTAGAACTAAAGGAAGCAAACTCACCCAAGCGGAGTAGACGGCAGGAAATAATCAAACTCAGAGGCGAAATCAATCGAGTGGAAACAAGAAGAACTATTCAAAGAATCAACCAATCAAGGAGCTGGTTCTTTGAGAAAATCAACAAGATAGATAAACCCTTAGCCAGACTAACTAGAGGGCACAGGGAAAGTATTCTAAATAACAAAATCAGAAATGAAAAAGGAGACATAACAACAGATCCTGAAGACATCCAAAACACCATCAGATCCTTCTACCAAAGGCTATACTCAACAAAACTGGAGAACCTGGATGAAATGGAGAAGTTCCTAGTCAGATACCAGGTACCAAATTTGAACCAAGATCAGGTTAATGATCTAAACAGCCCTATATCCCCCAAAGAAATAGAAGCAGTCATTAATAGTCTCCCAACCAAAAAAAGCCCAGGACCAGATGGGTTTAGTGCAGAGTTCTATCAGACCTTCAAAGAAGATCTAATCCCAGCTCTTCACAAACTATTCCACAAAATAGAAACAGAAGGTACTCTACCCAACTCATTCTATGAAGCCACAATTACTCTGATACCTAAACCACAAAAAGACCCAACAAAGATAGAAAACTTCAGACCAATATCCCTTATGAATATTGATGCAAAAATCCTCAATAAAGTTCTTGCTAACCGAATCCAAGAACACATCAAAACAATCATCCATCCTGACCAAGTAGGTTTCATCCCAGGGATGCAGGGATGGTTCAATATACGGAAATCCATCAACATAATCCAGTATATAAACAAACTCAAAGACAAAAACCACATGGTCATCTCGTTAGATGCAGAAAAAGCATTTGACAAGATCCAACACCCATTCATGATAAAAGTCTTGGAAAGATCAGGAATTCAAGGCCCATACCTAAACATGATAAAAGCAATATACAGCAAACCAGTAGCCAACATCAAAGTAAATGGTGAGAAGCTTGAAGCAATCCCTCTAAAATCAGGGACTAGACAAGGCTGTCCACTTTCTCCATACCTATTCAACATAGTACTTGAAGTCCTAGCCAGAGCAATTTGACAACAAAAGGAGATCAAAGGGATACAAATTGGAAAAGATGAAGTCAAAATATCACTTTTTGCAGATGATATGATAGTATATATAAGTGACCCTAAAAATTCCACCAGAGAACTCCTAAGCCTGATAAACAGCTTCGGTGAAGTTGCTGGATATAAAATTAACTCAAACAAATCAATGGCCTTTCTATACACAAAGAATAAACAGGCTGAGAAGGAAATTAGGGAAACAACACCCTTCTCAATAGTCACAAATAATATAAAATATCTTGGCGTGACTCTAACTAAGGAAGTGAAAGATCTGTATAATAAGAACTTCAAGTCTCTGAAGAAAGAAATTCTAGAAGATCTCAGAAGATGGAAAGATCTCCCATGCTCATGAATTGGCAGGATCAACAGTGTAAAAATGGCTATCTTGCCAAAAGCAATCTACAGATTCAATGCAATCCCCATCAAAATTCCAAATCAATTCTTCAACGAATTAGAAAGTGCAATCTGCAAATTCATCTGGAATAACAAAAAACCTAGGATAGCAAAAACTCTTCTCAAGGATAAAAGAACCTCTGGTGGAATCACCATGCCAGACCTAAAGCTTTACTACAGAGCAATTGTGATAAAAACTGCGTGGTACTTGTATAGTGACAGACAAATAGACCAATGGAATAGAATTGAAGACCCAGAAATGAACCCACACACCTACGGTCACTTGATCTTCGACAAGGGAGCTAAAAACATCCAGTGGAAGAAAGACAGCATTTTCAACAAATGGTGCTGGCACAACTGGTTGTTATCATGTAGAAGAATGCGAATCGATCCATTCCTATCTCCTTGTACTAAGGTCAAGTCTAAGTGGATCAAGGAACTTCACATAAAACCAGAGATACTGAAACTTATAGAGGAGAAAGTGGGGAAAAGCCTTGAAGATATGGGCACAGGGGAAAAATTCTTGAATAGAAAAGCAATGGCTTGTGATGTAAGATCGAGAATTGACAAGTGGGACCTCATGAAACTGCAAAGCTTCTGCAAGGCAAAAGACACCATCAATAAGACAAAAAAACCACCAACAGATTGGGAAAGGATCTTTACCTATCCTAAATCAGATAAGGGTCTAATATCCAATATATATAAGGAACTCAAGAAGGTGGACTCCAGAAAGTCAAATATCCCCATTAAAAAATGGGGCTCAAAATTGAACAAAGAATTCTCACCTGAAGAATACCAAATGGCAGAGAAGCACCTGAAAAAATGTTCAACATCCTTAATCATCAGGGAAATGCAAATCAAAACAACCCTGAGATTCCACCTCACACCAGTCAGAATGGCTAAGGTCAAAAATTCAGGTGACAGCAGATGCTGGCCAGGATGTGGAGAAAGAGGAACACTCCTCCATTGTTGGTGGGATTGCAAGCTTGTACAACCACTCTGGAAATCAGTCTGGCGGTTCCTCAGAAAATTGGACATAGTACTACCTGAGGATCCAGCAATACCTCTTCTGGGCATATATCCAGAAGATGTCCCAACCGGTAAGAAGGACACATGCTCCACTATGTTCATAGCAGCCCTATTTATAATAGCCAGAAGCTGGAAAGAACCCAGATGTCCCTCAACAGAGGAATGGATACAGAAATTATGGTACATTTACACAATGGAGTACTACTCAGCTTTTAAAAAGAATGAAATTATGAAATTCCTAGCCAAATGGATGGACCTGGAGGGCATCATCTTGAGTGAGGTAACACAATCACAAAGGAACTCACACAATATATATTCACTGATAAGTGGATATTAGCTCAAAACTTAGGATACCCAAGATATAAGATACAATTTGCTAAACGCATGAAACTCAAGAAGAATGAAGACCAAAATGTGAACACTGTGCCCCTTCTTAGAATTGGGAACAAAACACCCAGGGAAGGAGTTACAGAGACAAAGTTCGGAGCTGTGATGAAAGGATGGACCATCTAGAGACTGCCGTATCCAGGGATCCATCCCATAATCAGCCTCTAAATGCTGACACCATTGCATACACTAGCAAGATTTTGCTGAAAGGACCCAAAGATAGCTGTCTCTTGTGAGACTATGCAGGGGCCTAGCAAACACAGGAGTGGATGCTCACAGTCAGCTATTGGATGTAGCACAGGGCTCCCAATGGAGAAGCTAGAGAAAGTACCCAAGGAGCTAAAGGGATCTGCAACCCTATAGTTGGAACAACATGATGAACTAACCAGTACCCCGGAGCTTTTGTCTCTAGCTGCATATGTATCGAAAGATGGCCTAGTCGGCCATCACTGGAAAGAGAGGCACATTGGACTTGCAAACAATATATGCCCCAATATAGGGGAATGCCAGGGCCAAAAGAATGGGAATGGGAGGGTAGGGAAGTGGGGGGCGGTATGGGGGACTTTTGGGATAGCATTGGAAATGTAATTGAGGAAAATATGTAATAAAAAAAAAGGAAAAAAAAAGTTTTACAAATAACATTCTGCAGAATTTGTGAGACCAAGTTCATGACCCCGAATCAGAGACTCAGGAAGACGGAATAGGACATAGAAATGCAAGTTAATTTAAAATGTCTAGTAATATAATCTAGCTTTCAGAATGATTTTGAATGTGCAGAAAAATTACAGATATCATACAGAACCTTTGCATGGAATTTCTTTCTTTCTTGCTTGCTTGCTTGCTTGCTTGCTTGCTTGCTTGTTTCTTGCTTTCTTCTTGCTTCTTTCTTGCTTTCTTGCTTTCTTTTTCTTTTTTTTTTAATAGTGGTTGCTTTTGAGAAACTCATAGTACATTAAGTTCCCTTTTTCTTCCCCTCAAAGCCTTCCCTCCTTTTCCCATATTTTTGATCTCTTCTTTAATATCTGTTGCTATTTATATATGCACACATGTATATAGTCAAGCTACTGAGTGCATGCACTTGAGGTTGTACACGATGTATCCTGAGGTGTTCAGTTGAGATTAGAAAAATCAATGTGAGATTTCATCTTCAGACACAGCCTATTCTCCATATTTTAGCAACAATTGATATGAAGTATTTCTTCTTTTTTATATTATTTTTTTAATTTTTAATATTTTTTATTACATATTTCCTCAATTACATTTCCAGTGCTATCCCAAAAGTCCCCCATAGCGCCCCCCACTTTCCTACCCACCCATTCCCATTCTTTTGGCCCTGGCATTCCCCTATATTGGGGCATATAAAGTTTGCAAGTCCAATGGGCCTCTCTTTCCAGTGATGGCCGACTAGGCCATCTTTCGATACATATGCAGCTAGAGACAAGAGCTCCGGGGTACTGGTTAGTTCATCATGTTGTTCCAACTATAGGGTTGCAGATCCCTTTAGCTCCTTGGGTACTTTCTCTAGTTTCTCCATTGGGAGCCCTGTGATACATCCAATAGCTAACTGTGAGCATCCACTCCTGTGTTTGCTAGGCCCCTGCATAGTCTCACAAGAGACAGATATCTTTGGGTCCTTTCAGCAAAATCTTGCTAGTGTATGCAATGGTGTCCCCGTTTAGAAGCTGATTATGGGATGGATCCTTGGATACGGCAGTCTCTAGATGGTCCATCCTTTCATCACAGCTCCGAACTTTGTCTCTGTAACTCCTTCCATGGGTGTTTTGTTCCCAATTCTAAGAAGGGGCACAGTGTCCGCATTTTGGTCTTTATTCTTCTTGAGTTTCATGCGTTTAACAAATTGTATCTTATATCTTGTGTATCCTAAGTTTTGAGCTAATATCCACTTATCAGTGAATACATATTGTGTGAGTTCCTTTGTGATTGTGTTACCTCACTCAAGATGATGCCCTCCAGGTCCATCCATTTGGCTAGGAATTTCATAATTTCATTCTTTTTAAAAGCTGAGTAGTACTCCATTGTGTAAATGTACCATAATTTCTGTATCCATTCCTCTGTTGAGGGACATCTGGGTTCTTTCCAGTTTCTGGCTATTATAAATAGGGCTGCTATGAACATAGTGGAGCATGTGTCCTTCTTACCGGTTGGGACATCTTCTGGATATATGCCCAGGAGAGGTATTGCTGGATCCTCAGGTAGTACTATGTCCAATTTTCTGAGGAACCGCCAGACTGATTTCCAGAGTGGTTGTACAAGCTTGCAATCCCACCAACAATGGAGGAGTGTTCCTCTTTCTCCACATCCTCGCCAGCATCTGCTGTCACCTGAATTTTTGATCTTAGCCATTCTGACTGGTGTGAGGTGGAATCTCAGGTTTGTTTTCATTTGCATTTCCCTGATGATTAAGGATGTTGAACATTTTTTCAGGTGCTTCTCTGCCATTTGGTATTGTTCAGGTGAGAACTCTTTGTTCAGTTCTGAGCCCCATTTTTTAATGGGGTTATTTGATTTTCTGGAGTCCACCTTCTTGAGTTCCTTATATATATTGGATATTAGACCCTTATCTGATTTAGGATAGGTAAAGATCCTTTCCCAATCTGTTGGTGGTTTTTTTGTCTTATTGATGGTGTCTTTTGCCTTGAAGAAGCTTTGCAGTTTCATGAGGTCCCACTTGTCAATTTTCGATCTTACGGCGCTAGCCATTGCTGTTCTATTCAAGAATTTTTCCCCTGTGCCCATATCTTCAAGGCTTTTCCCCACTTTCTCCTCTATAAGTTTCAGTGTCTCTGGTTTTATGTGAAGTTCCTTGATCCATTTAGATTTGACCTTAGTACAAGGAGATAGGAATGGATCGATTTGCATTCTTCTACATGATAACAACCAGTTCTGCCAGCACCATTTGTTGAAAATGCTGTCTTTCTTCCACTGGATGTTTTTAGCTCCCTTGTCGAAGATCAAGTGACCTTAGGTGTGTGGGTTCATTTCTGGGTCTTCAATTCTATTCCATTGGTCTATTTGTCTGTCACTATACCAGTACCACGCAGTTTTTATCACAATTGTTCTGTAGTAAAGCTTTAGGTCTGGCATGGTGATTCCACCAGAGGTTCTTTTATCCTTGAGAAGAGTTTTTGCTATCCTAGGTTTTTTGTTATTCCAGATGAATTTGCAGATTGCACTTTCTAATTCGTTGAAGAATTGAGTTGGAATTTTGATGGGGACTGCATTGAATCTGTAGATTGCTTTTGGCAAGATAGCCATTTTTACAATGTTGATCCTGCCAATCCATGAGCATGGGAGATCTTTCCATCTTCTGAGATCTTCTAGAATTTCTTTCTTCAGAGACTTGAAGTTTTTATTATACAGATCTTTCACTTCCTTAGTTAGAGTCACGCCAAGATATATTATATTATTTGTGACTATTGAGAAGGGTGTTGTTTCCCTAATTTCTTTCTCAGCCTGTTTATTCTTTATGTAGAAAAAGGCCATTGATTTGTTTGAGTTAATTTTATATCCAGCTACTTCACCGAAGCTGTTTACTAGGTTTAGGTGTTCTCTGGTGGAATTTTTAGGGTCACTTATATATACTATCATATCATCTGCAAAAAGTGATATTTTGACTTCATCTTTTCCAATTTGTATCCCTTTGATCTCCTTTTGTTTTCGAATTGCTCTGGCTAGGACTTCAAGTACTATGTTGAATAGGTATGGAGAAAGTGGACAGCCTTCTCTAGTCCCTGATATTAGAGGGATTGCTTCAAGATTCTCACCATTTACTTTGATGTTGGCTACTGGTTTGCTGTAGATTGCTTTTATCATGTTTAGGTATGGGCCTTGAATTCCTGATCTTTCCAAGACTTTTATCATGAATGGGTGTTGGATCTTGTCAAATGCTTTTTCCGCATCTAACGAGATGACCATGTGGTTTTTGTCTTTGAGTTTGTTTATATACTGGATTACGTTGATGGATTTCCATATATTGAACCATCATTGCATCCCTGAGATGAAACCTATTTGGTCAGGATGGATGATTGTTTTGATGTGTTCTTGGATTCGGTTAGCAAGAACTTTATTGAGTATTTTTGCATCAATATTCATAAGGGATATTGGTCTGAAATTTTCTATCTTTGTTCGGTCTTTTTGTGGTTTAGGTATCAGAGTAATTGTGGCTTCATAGAATGAGTTGGGTAGAGTACCTTCTGTTTCTATTTTGTGGAATAGTTTGTGAAGAACTGGGATTAGATCTTCTTTGAAGGTCTGATAGAATTCTGCACTAAACCCATCTGGTCCTGGGCTTTTTTTTGGTTGGGAGACTATTAATGACTGCTTCTATTTCTTTGGGGGATATAGGGCTATTTAGATCTTTAACCTGATCTTGGTTCAACTTTGGTACCTGGTATCTGTCTAGGAACCATCCAGGTTCTCCAGTTTTGTTGAGTATAGCCTTTGGTAGAAGGATCTGATGGTGTTTTGAATGTCTTCAGGATCTGTTTTTATGTCTCCTTTTTCATTTCTGATTTTGTTAATTAGAATGCTTTCCCTGTGCCCTCTAGTGAGTCTGGCTAAGGGTTTATCTATCTTGTTGATTTTCTCAAAGAACCAGCTCCTTGATTGGTTGTTTCTTTGAATAGTTCTTCTTGTTTCCACTTGATTGATTTCGCCTCTGAGTTTGATTATCTCCTGCCGTCTACTCCTCTTGGGTGAATTTGCTTCTTTTTGTTCTAGTGCTTTTAGGTGTGTTGTCAAGCTGCTAATGTGTGCTCTTTCTAGTTTCTTTTTGGAGGCACTCAGAGCTATGAGTTTTCCTCTTAGAAATGCTTTCATTGCGTCCCATAAGTTTGGGTATGTTGTGGCTTCATTTTCATTGAACTCTAAAAAGTCCTTGATTTCTTTCTTTATTCCTTCCTTGACCAAGGTATCATTGAGAAGAGTGTTGTTCAGTTTCCACGTGAATGTTGGCTTTCTATTATTTATTTTGTTATTGAAGATCAGCCTTAGTCCATGGTGATCTGATAGGATGCATGGGACAAGTTCAATATTTTTGTATCTGTTGAGGCCTGTTTTGTGACCAATTATGTGGTCAGTTTTGGAGAAGGTACCATGAGGTGCTGAGAAGAAGATATATCCTTTTCTTTTAGGGTAAAATGTTCTGTAGATATCTGCCAGATCCATTTGATCCATAACTTCTGTTAGTTTCACTGTGTCCCTGTTTAGTTTCTGTTTCCATGATCTGTCCATTGGTGAAAGTGGTGTGTTGAAGTCTCCCACTATTATTGTATGAGGTGCAATGTGTGCTTTGAGATTTACTAAAGTTTCTTTAATGAATGAGGCTGCCTTTGTATTTGGAGCATAGATATTCAGAATTGATAGTTCCTCTTGGAGGATTTTACCTTTGATGAGTATGAAGTGTCCTTCCCTGTCTTTTTTGATGACTTTGGGTTGGAAGTCGATCTTATCAGATATTAGAATGGCTACTCCAGCTTGTTTCTTCATACCATTTGCTTGGAAAATTGTTTTCCAGCCTTTCATTCTGAGGTAGTGTCTATCTTTTTCTCTGAGATGAGTTTCCTGTAAACAGAAAAATGTTGGATCTTGTTTGTGTAGCCAGTTTGTTAGTCTATGTCTTTATATCGGGGAGTTGAGTCCATTGATATTAAGAGATATTAAGGAAAAGTAATTGTTGTTTCCTGTTATTTTTGTTGTTAAAGTTGGCATTCTGTTCTTGTGGCTGTCTTCTTTTAGGTTTGTTGAGGGATTACCTTCTTGTTGTTTCTAGGGCGTGGTTCCCGTCCTTGTATTGGTTTTTTTCTGTTATTATCCTTTGAAGGGCTGGATTCGTGGAGAGATAATGTGTGAATTTGGTTTTGTCGTGGAATTCTTTGGTTTCTCCATCTATGTAAATTGAGAGTTTGGCTGGGTATATTAGCCTGGGCTGGAATTTGTGTTCTTTTAGTGTCTGTATAACATCTGTCCAGGATCTTCTGGCTTTCATAGTCTCTGGTGAAAAATCTGGTGTAATTCTGATAGGCTTGCCTTTATATGTTACTTGACCTTTTTCTCTTACTGCTTTTAGTATTCTATCTTTATTTAGTGCATTTGTTGTTCTGATTATTATGTGTCGAGAGGTGTTTCTTTTCTGGTCCAGCATATTTGGAGTTCTGTAGGCTTCTTGTATGTTCATGGGCATCTCTTTCTTTAGATTTGGGAAGTTTTCTTCTATAATTTTGTTGAAGATATTTGCTGGTCCTTTGAGTTGAAAATCTTCATTCTCATCCACTCCTATTATCAGTAGGTTTGGTCTTCTCATTGTGTCCTGTATTTCCTGGATGTTTTGAGTTAGGATCTTTTTGCATTTTCCATTTTCCTTGATTGTTGTGCCGATGTTCTCTATGGTATCTTCTGCACCTGAGATTCTCTCTTCCATCTCTTGTATTCTGTTGCTGATGCTCGCATCTATGGTTCCAGATTTCTTTCCTAGGGTTTCTATCTCCAGTGTTGCCTCATTTTGGGTTTTTTTTATTGTGTCTACTTCCCTTTTTAAGTCTAGTATGGTTTTGTTCATTTCCATCATCTGATTTACTGTTTTCCTGTTTCTCTTTAAGGACTTCTACCAGTTTGGTTGTGTTTTCCTGTTTTTCTTTAAGAACTTGTAACTCTTTAGCCATGTTCTCCTGTAGTTCTTTAAAGTCCTTCTTGATGTCCTCTACCATCATCATGAGATATGCTTTTAAATCCAGGTCTAGCTTTTCAGGTGTGTTGTGGTGCCCTGGACTGGGCGAAGTGGGAGTGCTGGGTCCTGATGATGGTGAGTGGTCTTGGTTTCTTTTAGTAAGATTCTTACGTTTACCTCACGCCATCTGGTAATCTTTGGAGTTGTTATAGTTGTCTCTGTTCAGAGGTTGTTCTTCTGGTGATTCTGAGTATCGTCTGTCAGCAGACCTGGGAGGCAGGCTCTCTCCTCTGAGTTTCAGTGGTTAGAGCACTCCCTGCTGACAACCTTTCCTCTTAAAGGGAAGGTGTACAGATATCTGGCGTTTGGACCTCCTCCTGGCCGAAGAAGAAGGCGGAAAACAGGACCTTTCCCAGATGCTGTGTTGCTTTGGCAGGTCACAGAAGATGTAGGCTTCTGTGGTGCACACTCTCAGCTGTGCAGACTAATTTCCTAAGTTCGGTGGAGTCCTGGATCCAAGATGTGCTCCCTGCTCCTGAGGCAGAGGGCTCCTGTGCAGGGCAGACCACTGTCTTCCAGCTGGGTGGGTGCCGGATGTCTGCGGCCCCAAAAGGGTGCTGCCTCAGCAGCTCTGTGGCTCCCGCCTGTCCCAGAAGCTGTCTGCCTCTGTGGTCCTCACTCTCACCTGTGCAGACTAAGTTTGGTGGATTCCCGAGCCAAGATGGCGCTCCCTGTGGGGCGGACCTCTGTTCTCAGGCTGGGAGGGTGCCGGATGTCTGTGGCCCCAAAAGGGTGCTTCCTCAGAGGCCCTGTGGCTCCCGCCTGTGTCAGAAGCTGTCTGCCTCTGTGGTCCTCACTCTCACCTGTGCAGAGTAAGTTCGGTGGAGTCCTGGAGCCAAGATGGCGCTCCCTGCAGGGCGGACCTCTGTCCTCTGGCTGGGAGGGTGCTGTATGACTGCGGCCCCAAAAGGGTGCTGCCTCAGTGGCTCTGTGGCTCCCGCCTGTCCCAGAAGCTGTCTGCCTCTGTGGTCCTCACTCTCACCTGTGCAGGCCCGAAGTATTTCTTCTTATAGGGTAAAAATATATAGAATTTCCCCTGGCCTCTTTAGTATACCTACTAGTACCATTATGCTGGTTTGTTTGGGTAACTATACTGTTAAAAGTTCATGTGTCTATTTTCCTGTTGTGTCTAAGATAGACATATTGTATCAACAGGAACCTTGACATTTGGGGCAACTCTGTACCCTCTTCTGTGATCTTTTCTGTGAGCCTCTCAGGTTGTAGGGATTTATTTCAGATATATCAGTTTGGGTTGTGTACCTTTCTGTTATTATCTAAATTTTGGTCCATTGTGGATCCTTTCCAGAGTCACCACATGTTGCAAAAAGAAAGTTCTTTTTTGGGCTGGTGAGATGGCTCAGTGGGTAAGAGCACCCAACTGCTCTTCCGAAGGTCAGGAGTTCAAATCCCAGCAACCACATGGTGGCTCACAACCATCCATAACAAGATCTGACTCCCTCTTCTGGAGTGTCTGATGACAGCTACAGTGTACTTACATATAATAAATAAATAAATCTTAAAAAAAAAAAAAGAAAGTTCTTTTTCAATGGGTTAACTGCATTAACCTGTGGGTATAAGGTCAAGTACTTAGAAAACAGCTGGAAATTACACTGGTTTAGGGAACTGTTGGTAATGAGACTCTAGGGTTTTGCTTTTTCCATTTCCATCTGGATTTATGTCTATAATACCAGACATGGCTCTCATATATTTGAGTAGGCTTAAGGTCTAATTGTATAGCCTTTGATGACCCTAAGATAAAAGTGCCACCATTTTTGCTCTTTGGATGTCTTGCAGTCAAGTCATTCTTCTGGCTCACAGGCTTCATACCTGCATAGATTGAGTGATTGTTCCTCTCCCTGGCATAGTGAGCAAGTTCTTACTTTATAAAAACCACTTCATTGGCAAGAGATTTCCAGGCTATTTTAGATCAGTTCCTCCAAACTGTGTGTCTGAATTGCATCTTCAAGTTCTGGGAGGCAACCAAGGGCATCAAGAGCTGATTTTTTGGGGGGAATTCTCAGATTCTACAAACTACTTTAGAGAATATTTCTCATGTATGATATTGGGCTTTTAATATATAGTCCATAGTTATTGTGGAGAACATTATCATTCCAAATGGCAAAATATCTTTAAAATACATATTAATATTTCAAACATATATGCATATTAATGTGATTTTAGATAAATAGTGGATAATATGATTTTCTACATTTTAAAATATTTATTACATCTTTTCCTCAATTACATTTCCAATGCTATCTCAAAAGTCTCCCATACCCCCCCCCCACTGCCCTACCCACCCATTCCCATTTTTTTAGCCCTGTCATTCCCCTGTACTGTGGCATATAAAATTTGCATGTCCAATGGGCCTCTCTTTCCAGTGATGGCCAACTAGGTGAAAAGTCTGGTGTAATTCTGATAGGCCTGCCTTTATATGTTACTTGACCTTTCTCCCTTACTGCTTTTAATATTCTATCTTTATTTAGTGCATTTGCTGTTTTGATTATTATGTGTCGGGAGGAATTTCTTTTCTGGTCCAGTCTATTTGGAATTCTGTAGGCTTTTTGTATGATCTTGGGCATCTCTTTCTTTAGGATTGGGAAGTTTTCTTCTATAATTTTGTTGAAGATATTTGCTGGCCCTTTAAGTTGAAAATCTTCATTCTCATCCACTCCTATTATCCATAGGTTTGGTCTTCTCATTGTGTCCTGTATTTCCTGGATGTTTTGAGTTAGGATCCTTTTACATTTTGTATTTTCTTTGATTGTTGTGCTGATGTTCTCTATGCAATCTTCTGCACCTGAGATTCTCTCTTGCATCTCTTGTATTCTGTTGCTGATTCTCGCATATATGATTCCAGATTTCTTTCCTAGGGTTTGTATCTCCAGCGTTGCCTCACTTTGGGTTTTCTTTATTGTGTCTACTTCCCTTTTTAGGTCTAGTATGGTTTTGTTCATTTCCATCACCTGTTTTGATGTGTTTTCCTGTTTTTCTTTAAGGACTTCTACCTGTTTGGTTGTGTTTTCCTCTTTTTCTTTAAGGACCTGTAAATCTTTAGCAGTGTTCTCCTCCATTTTTTTAAGTGAGTTATGAAAGTCCTTCTTGATGTCCTCTACCGTCATCATGAGATATGCTTTTAAATCTGGGTCTAGCTTTTCGGTTGTCTTGGGGTGCCCAGGACTAGGTGGGCTGGGAGTGCTGCATTCTGATGATGGTGTGTGGTCTTGATTTCTGTTAGTAGGATTCTTAAGTATACCCTTCGCCATCTGGTAATCTCTGAAGCTAGCTGTTATTGTTGTCTCTGGTTAGAGCTTGTTCCTCAGGTGACTCTGTTAGCCTCTATCAGCAGACCTGGGAGGCTGGCTCTCTCCTTAGTTTCAGTGGTCAGAGTATTCTCTGTAGGCAAGCTCTATTCTTGCAGGGAAGGTGCCCAGATATCTGGTGTTCGAACCTGTCTCCTGGCAGAAGTTGGGTTCCACTCACCAGAAGTCTTAGGATCCCGTGGGGAATTCCTGTGTGGGTCCTTGCGGGTTTCAGAGACTCCACTGGCAAGGCACCCTGGTGCTCGAGTGGACCGGAAGGGACTTGTGCCCCACCTCAGGCTGGGTTGCCTGCTTCCATAGTTAATGCAGTCACAGGTCTCGCACAATTGGATTGGAGCAGACTCTGTGTTCCACTCACCAGAGGTCTTAGGATCCTGTGGGGAATCCTGTGTGGGTCCTTGTGGGTGTCCCGAGACTCCACTGGCAAGGCACCCCGGTGCTTGAGTGGACCGGAAGTGGATTTTCTACATTTTTAAAACATCCTTGGTATTATTTATCCTTTTGTCTTTTCTATTACTGTGTAATAGACCTGTGTATTTTTTCCAAAATACACTCCATACTATTTCCCCCATTTCTCCCTTTGTAACACCTGTGTGCTAATCCAGTGTCTAGAATTTCTCTCCCAAACGATTCCTATTAATTTTCCTGGTTACTGTGGTTACTCCAAGTTATATGCACACAGTTACATATTCAAAGCCAGAATGCACAAATCATTTCTAGATCCACCTTTTTCTCTAAGAGTTTCATGATTTCATTTATTTTCACAGCTAAGTAGATTTTCGTTGTACATATGAACCACAGTTTCATTAGTCATTTATTAGTTGAAGGACATTTAAGTTGTTTTTGTTTTCAAGTTATTATGATTAGAACAGTAATAAACATGGCTGAGAACCTATTTGTGGAGTAATATATGAAGTCCTTTCACAATTTTCAAGGAATATTTTATCCGTTCCTTATGATATATTTTTCACACTGATTTTCAGGGAGACTTCATCAGATTGAAATGCATTTAAGTTCATGAGGGTCGCCATTTCCCAAATTATTACAATCATTTATCTCACCTGTATTCGTTGTAAGTTTTTGGTTTGGTCATATTATTTCTGACTAGAGTAGATTAAATCTCAAACTAGTTTAATTTTTATTTCCTTAATTGCTAAAGATTTTGACCAATTAAGAAGGTATATCTTAGTTTTTATTTTTATTTTTAATTCTTCTCTTGTTAAGAAATAAATCTGGTCAGAGGTAAAGGCCAGTATTTTTCATAAGATATTTTCTCCATTTACATTTGAAATGCTATCCCAAAAGTCCCCTATACCCTCTCCTCATCCTGCTCCCCTACCCATCCACTCCCAATTCTTGGCCCTTGTATCCCCCTCTACTAGGGCATATAAAGTTTGGCAGACCAAGGGGTATCTCTTCCCAATGATGCCCGACTAAGCCATCTTCTGCTACATATTGAGCTAGAGACATGAGCTCTGGGGGTACTGGTTAGTTCATATTGTTGTTCCAACTATAGTTTTGCGGACCCCTTCAGCTCCTTGGGTACTTTCTCTAGCTCCTCCATTGGAGGCCCTGTGTTCCATCCAATAAATGACTGTGAGGATCCATTTCTGTATGTGCCAGTAATTGGCTGAGCCTCACAAGAGACACCTATATCAGGGCTTTTTCAGCAAAATCTTGCTGGCATATGCAATAGTGTGTGTGTTTGGTGGCTGATTATGGGATGGATCCCTGGTTGGGGAAGTCTCTAGATGGTTATTCCTTTGGTCTCAGTCTGAAACTTTGTCTCTGTAACTCCTTCCATAGGTATTTTGTTCCCTAAGGAGGAATGATGTATCCACACGTTGGTCTTCCTTTTTGTACTCGCTGGTTCTGAGTGTCTACTTGACACAGGCTGGAGTTATCACAGAGAAAGGAGCTTCAGTTGCAGAGATGCCTGCAGGAGATCGAGCTGTAAGGCATTTTTTTAAGTAGTGATCAAGAGGAAAAGGCTCCTTGTGGGTGAAACCATCTCTTGACTGGTCATCTTGGGTTCTATAAGACAGCAGGCTGAGCAAGCCAGGAGAAGCAAGCAAGTAAAGAACATTCCTCCATGGCTTCTGCATCAACTCCTGCTTTCTGACCTGCTTGAGTTCCAGTCCTGGCTTTCTTTGGTGATGAACAGCAGTATGGAAGTGTAAGCTGAATAAACCCTTTCCTCTCCAACTTGCTTCTTGGTCATGATGTTTGTGCAGGAATAGAAACGCTGACTAAGACAAATTGGTACCAGTAGAGTGGGGTATTCCTGTGACAACCTGGCCTGGGGAGAACTGTGGAAGGACTTTGGAACTTTGGGTTAGAAGATTTGGTGTTAAGAGCACTGTCAGATGTTGTCTAGAAGCTTGGAAGATAATTTTGAAAACAGTGCAGAAGATGGAGGCCTGGCTTGTGAAATTTAAGAGGGAAAATTAAAGACTATGTGCAGGGCCATTACTATTTTGGATTGTGAAGTTTCAGTGGTTCTGGTTAATTGGGCCTGAAGGATCAGCTGTGATTAACAAGATACCAGAACTATTAAAGCAAAACCTTGGCATTACTGGGACTATTGATGCTGGTTAGCTGGTGATTAAGAAGAGACCAGCATCATTGAGGTGACATCTTCTGAGAAATGTTTTCTGAAAGCACAGAGACTGTGTTTCAGAGATAGCCAAAGTTGTACCTTGTGATGTGGCTGGACTTGGTAATGTGTAAGAGTCACCCAGGTGGTACTGGTTTTGAAGGCATGAAGGGATCACACAGAGCAGCTGAGTCTCAGCACTGTGAGAGGCATGGAAGGCCATTGGTGAAGGTGTAGCCTCAGTTTCAATTGATGGCTCAGGACTGAACGGACCATGCAGTGTTTTGGAGATGCCAGTACCATGAGATGACCACCAAGAGCAGCAGCAGTGGAGTACAGGCATCTGTTGCCTAGAGGACAACACGTGTGCTACAAAGGGCATGGCTGGAGAAGTGACCCAAGCCCTTAGAGGAGTCCAGAAGATCGTTAGTTGGATCCCAGATATTAGATGGTTGGAGATTGTTGTTTTTGATTGTGACTGTGCCCTGATATTTTTCCATCTTGAAGGAAGATTTTTAGTGAAGCCCAAAGTTAGGAGACTTTGAATTTTAAAAGATACTGGATATTTTAAAGAGATTGAACCTTTAATATGTAAATATTCTGGGATCTTAAAGTTATTATGATCTTGGGGATGAATAATAACTAAGGTTTGAGGCTTACTAGTGATGTGTTTGTATGTCAAGTTGACAAGGGGTCAATTGTACTGGCTGGATCTGGGTGTCAACTTGACACAGGCTGTAATTATCACAGAGAAAGGAACTTCAGTTGGGGAGATGCCTCCAGGAGATCCAGCTGTAAGGCATTTTCTCAATTAGCGATCAAGGGGCAAAGGCTCCTTGTGGGTGAAACCATCTCTGGATGGTCATCTTGGGTTCTATAAAAGAGCAGGCTGAGCAAGCCAGGAGAAGCAAGCTAGTAAAGAACATCCCTCCATGGCTTCTGCATCAGCTCCTGCTTTCTGACCTGCTTGAGTTCCAGTCCTGGCTTCCTTTGGTGATGAACAGCAGTATGGAAGTGTAAGCTGAATAAAACCTTTCCTCTCCAACTTGCTTCTTGGTCATGATGTTTGTGCAGGAATAGAAAACCTGACTAAGACACTTCTTTATTTTCTTGTTTTGCAAAATGTATCTTGGGTATTGTATGGTATTGCAAGCTGGTAAAACCACTCTGGAAATCAGTCTGGCGGTTCTTCAGAAATTTAACCTAGTACAAGCAGAAAAATCCATCAATACTTCTTCTGGGCATATACCCAGAAGATGTTCCAACTTGTAATGAGGAAACATGTTCCACTATGTTCATAGCAGCCTTATTTATAATAGCCAGATGCTGGAAAGAACCCAGATGTCCCTAAACAGGTGAATAGATACAAAAATATGGTACATTTACACATTGGAGTACTACTCAGCTATTGAGAACAATGAATTTATGAAATTCTTAGGCAAATGGACATGTCTGGAGAGTATCATCTTGAGTGAAGTAACCCAGTCACAAAAGAACACACATAATATGCTTTCACTGATAAGTGGATATTAGCCCAGAAACTTAGAATAGCCAAGATATAATTCACAAAACAGATGAAACTCTAGAAGATGGAAGACCGGATTGTGGATACTTCCTTCCTTCTTGTATTGGGCAACAAATTATTCATGGAAGGAGTTACACAAGTAAGGACCATCCAGAGACTGTCTCACAAAGGGATTTAATCCAATAAGCCACCACCAAACCCAGACAGTATTGGATAGGTCAGAAAGATTTTGCTGACAGGACCCTGATATAGGTGTCTCTTGTGAGGCTATGCCAATGCCTGGCAAATACAGAAGTGGATGCTCACCTTCATCTATTGGATGGAACACAGGGCCCCTAATGAAGGAGCTAGAGAAAGTAGCCAAGGAGCTAAAGGGGTATGCTACCCTATAGGAGGAATAACAATGTGAACTAACCAGTACCCCCTAGAGCTGTGTCTCTATTTCCACATATAGGAGAGGATGACCTAATCAGTGGGAGGAGAAGCCCTTGGTCTTGTGAAGATCATATGTCCAGGTACATGGGAATGCCAGGGCCAGGAAGTTGGATTGGGTGGCTTGAGAATCACATCAGGGGGACTGTATAGTGGACTTTCAAGATACCAATTGAAATGTAAAAGAAGAAAATTTCTATTTAAAAAAAAGATTTATTTATTTATTATATGTAAGTACACTGTAGCTGTCTTCAGATACACCAGAAGAGGGCATCAGATCTCATTACGGATGGTTGTGAGCCACCATGTGGTTGCTGGGATTTGAATTCTGGACCTTCGGAAGAGCAGTCGGGTGCTCTTACCCACTGAGCCATCTCACCAGCCTCAGAAAATTTCTAATTAACAAAATTTCTAATTAAGAAACCTCCAAGAAGTTTTTTTTTATTTCTTCCTTGACCAAGTTATCCTTGAGTAGAGCATTGTTCTGCTTCTATGTGAATATTGGCTTGAATTGAATGTTATTAGTGAAGGTCATCCTTAGTCTGTAGTGGTTTGATAGGATGCATGGGATAATTTCAATATTTTTGTATCTTTTGAGGCCTGTTTTGTGACCAATTAAATCGTCAATTTTGGAGAAGGTACCATGAGCTGCTGAGAAGGAGTTATATTCTTTGCTTTACGATCAAATCTTCTTTAGATACCTGTTAAATCCATTTGTTTCATAACTTCTGTTAGTTTCCATGTGTTTCTGTTTAGATTCTCTTTCCATGATCTGTTGGGTCCTGAAGTCTCCCACTATTATTGTGTGAGTTGCAATATGTGCTTTGCTCTTTATTATAGCTTCCTTAATGAATGTGGCTGTCCTTGCATTTGCAGCATAGATATTCAGAAGTGAGAGTTCATCTTGGAAGATTTTACCTTTGATGAGTATGAAGTGCCCTCCTTGTCTTTTATGATAACTTTGGGTTGGAAGTCAATTTTATTCAATATTATAATGGCTACTCCAGCTTGTTTCTTCGGACCATTTGCTTGGAAATTGTATTCTAGCCTTTTACTCTGAGGCAGTGTCTGCCTTTATGCCTGAGTTGGGTCTCTGTGTGTAGCAAAAGGTTGGGTCTTGTTTACATGGCAAGTCTTTTAGTCTATGTCTTTTTATTGGGGAATTGAGTCCATTGATTTTAAGAGATATTAAGGAAAAGTCTTTATTGCTTCCTGTTATGTTTGTTGTTAATTTGGAATTCTGTTCTTGCAGCTATCATCTTTTAGGTTTGTTGAAGAATTACTTTCTTGCTTTTTCTAGGGCTTAATATCCCTCCTATACTGGCACGTTTTTCCTTTGTTATCCTTTGAAGGGCCTGATTCTTGGAAAGATATTGTGTGAATTTGTTTTTTTTCATGGAATACTTTGGTATCTCCTTCCATGGTAACTGAGAATTTTTCTGGGTATAGTAGCCTGGGCTGGAATTTGTGTTCTCTTAGGGTCTGTATAACATCTGTCCAGGATCTTCTGGCTTTCATAGTTTCTGGTTAGAAGTCTGGTGTAATTCTAATAGGTCTGCCTTTATAAGTTACTTGACCTTTTTCCCTTACTGCTTTTAATATTCGATCTTTGTTTAGTGCATTTGATGTTCTGATTATTATGTGTTGGAAGGAATCTCTTTTTTTTTTTCTTTTTTTTTTCTTTTGATATAAACACAAGAGGTAGTTTAATGATAGAGTTCCAGGCTGACATGTGTCTCATGCAAGAGACAGAGGAATTGACCCTGAGGCTCAAAAGTTAGGGGTTTATATAGAAAAAAAAGTCAGGGGATAGGAGAAATTGGCGCAGTTACACACAATTGAACAGTTTAAACATCAGCAAGCAGTATGTGCGGGTCGGGACAACAACAACTCTAAAGGGAGGGTGGTTGGGGTCGTGATCTGTGTCACTGTCCACTTCCTAGCTTCTGTGAGCCATTGTTGCCCATTCTTCAGGGCATACCCCAGGTAGGTCACCTCAGTCCAGCATAACTGTGCCTTCTTAACCAAAGCCCGGTACCCCAACTCACCTAACTTGGCCAGGATTTTCTGAGGCCCCAGTTCACACTCTTTATGTGTGTCTGCGGCCACCAAAAGGTCATCTACATATTGTAAGAGAGTCACCTGGGGATTGTTGGCCCAAAAGGAGGCAAGATCTCGATGTAGAGCTTCATCAAACAAGGTGGGTTAATTCTTAATTCCCTGAGGCAGTCTCATCCATTTGAGCTGTCCAGTTCTTCTGTTCTCTGCATCTCGCCATTCAAAGGCAAACAAGAGCTTGCTGTTAGGGTGTAGTCTCAGGCAAAAGAAAGTGTCTTTAAGATCTAAGATCATATACCAGGTTCGTTCAGGTGGCAGCATGCTGAGTAGGTTGTAAGGATTGGGCACTGTGGGGTGGATATCTTGAACTTTTTTATTGACCTCTCTAAGGTCCTGTACAGGGTGATAGTCATTCGTCCCCAGTTTCTTTACCGGGAGTAGAGGCTATTCCAAGGAGACTTACATGGGACTAGGATCCCCTGTTGGAGCAGTCTGGTGATATGGGGGCGTATGCCCTCCTGCACTTCTCTGCCCATGGGGTACTGTCAGATCCCAATGAGAGTGGTCCCAGACTGAAGTTCAGTCACTACTGGAAGAATTAGTCTGGCCATTCCCATTCCCTCTGTTTCGGCCCATGTCTGAGGATATCGAGTAAGCCAGTCAGTCCTGTAGTCCCTCAGGGGGTTTCATTTCATTTTGATAAATTTGATACTCTTCTCCTAATTGTAAAGACAACACTAAGGTCTGAGGTGTCTCAATCCCCCAGGACAATTCTGGTTCAGAGGGGGCAAATGTTATTTGTGCCTTTAATTTGATCAATAAGTCTCTTCCCAGTAAGGGCATAGGGCACTCCGGAATGACCAAAAATGAGTGAATTACTTATATCTTTCCTAGGTCTACCATCCGGGAAGTGGTCCATGGGTATGGTTTCTGCCCTGTGGCCCCAATCACTAGCGTCTTTTTGTTTTTTGTTTAATTAACCAAAGGTGTTTTGAGCACTGAATATTCTGCACCAGTATCAACCAAGAAACTTATAGGGGTCCCCTCCACTTTTAATGTTACCCTAGGCTCAGGGAGGGGGGCCGATCCCCATCTCCTCTAGTCTTCATCATCTTCAAGGGACAGTACTTTTGCTCCCTGTGTCTTCTTAGAGCACTCACGAGCCCAGTGACCTTTGTCTTTGCAGTGTGCACATTGATCTTTTTCCAGGGGCAGTCTATCTCTTCTGGGTCTCTTTGGACCCTGCCATTTCTCGTCTCCCAGATTCCCTGACTGCCAAGTCCTGTCTCTTTTATCTGTATCTACTACTGCGGCCAGTAATTTGAGTCAGAGTCTTTTCCTGTTTCCTGTCTCTCCTGTCTTCATCTCTCCTCTCTCTCTTTTCTCTTTCTTGTTTCTCATCCTCCGTCTCTCTCTTATGATACACTTTCTCAGCCACTTTAACCACATCCCTTACAGTATAATCTTGTAATCTCAATCCTTTGCAATTTCCTTATGAAGTCGGGGGCTGACTGTCTGATAAAAGCCATAATCACAGAGGCTTGCTGCCCTTCAGACATAGGGTCAAACGGGGTGTACCTTCTGTAAGCCTCCATGAGTCACTCCAGAAAAATTGAGGGGGGCTCAGTCATCCTCTGAATAACCACCTTATCTTAGCCAAATTTGTGGGACTTTGTATGGCACCTCTGAGACCCGCCTTTAGAGCCCGCTGGTAATTATACAGCTGTTCCCTACCTTGTGCCATGTTATAATCCCATTGAAGGCGGGTCAAGGGGAATCCTTCATCTATCTGGGCCAGGGTCTGGACAGGGTGTCCAGCATCATTCCGGACATTCTTCTGAGCATCGAGGAGAATTCTCTCTCTCTCCTCAGTGATGAACAAGGTCTGTAAAAGCTGTTGACAGTCATCCCAAGTAGGCTGATGGGAGAACATCAAGGACTCTATCAAGCCTGTAAGCCCTGCAGGGTTTTCTGAAAAGGGAGTGTGATTAATCTTCCAGTTATAAAGATCAGAGGAAGAAAAGGGCCAATACTGTAAAAGTTGTAAGTCATTCTGATCGCCTGGGGGTGGCCTAACAGCCCTAAGGGGAAGCGCTACAGTGGAGTCAGCCAGTCCTTCAGGGACCAGTCAGCTCCTCATCCCTGTTGAGAGACCTTTTCTTCCTCTGGTCCCAGGGACCAGGACCAGAAGAGGGGCAGGAGAAGCAGAGGGTTGGGGTACAGGTTGGGGAGCTCGAGGATAAGGTGGGGGCAGGGGAAAAGACCACTCAGGGGGTTCTTCTATTTCAGGGTAGATCTTAGACGTGGGTGCTGGTGGAGTACTGTGCTCGCCATCTTCTTTAGGCTGCAGCTTCGGATTCTTGTTTGCAGCACTTTCTTGGACAGCCAGGATCCTGGAGCCGGGCCTAAGGGGTGGGAGGAATGGTCGGACCCACTGGGGTGGGGATCATGTCAAATCCATTCACACTGTGATGTAAGGCTGTTGGTCTGGGTGTGATCCCGGCCCTTCCTCATCCAGCACCAATGAGGCACCTTCCTTTGCGCTGCTACCCGGGTTGCACGCTCCTTCATGTTTACATTCTGTCATCGCTCCAAGTTGTGCTCAGAAGGAATTTGTTTTATGGTCTAGTCTATTTGGAGTTCTGTAGACTTCTTTTATGTTTATGGGCATCTCTTTCTTTAGGTTACGTAAATTTTGTTCTATAATTTTCTTAAAGATAACTACCAGCCCTGTACATTGAAAACCTTTATTCTCAACTATACCTATTATCCGTAGGTTTGGTCTTCTCATTGTGTCCTGGATTTCCTGGATGTTTTGAGTTAAGATCTTTTTGCATTTTGCATTTTCTTTGGTTGTTGTGTCTATATTTTCTGTGGAATCTTCTGCACCTGACATTCTCTCTTCGATCTCATTCTGTTGCAGATGCTTCCTTCTATGGTTCCTGATTTCTTTCCCAGGATTTCTATTACAGAGTTGTCTCCCTTTGGGTTTTCTTTATTGTATATAGTTCCACTTTTAGATCATGGATGGTTTTGTTCAATTACATCACCTGTTTGGTTGTGTTTTCCTTTAATTCTTTAGGGGATCTTTGTGCTTCCTCTTTAAGGACTTCTACCTGTATAGCAATGTTTTTTTCTGTAATTCTTTAAGGGATTTTTGTGCTTCCTCTTTGAGGACTTCCACCTGTTTAGCAGTATTCTTCTGTATTTCTTTAAGTGAGTTATTAATGCCTTTCTTAAAATCTTCTACCAGCATTATGAGATAAATTTTTAAAACTGAATCTTGCTTTTTGGATGTGTTGGTGTATCCAGGACTGGCAGTGTTGGGACTACTGGGTTCTGATGATGGTGAGTGGTCTTGTTTTCTGTTAGTAAGATTCTTACCTTTGCTTTTCTCCATCTGGTAGTCTCTGTTGTTAGATGTTCTAGCTGTCTCTGGTTGGAGCTTATTCCTCCTGTAGTTCTGTTAGCCTCTGTCAGCATTCCTGGGAGTCCAACTCTCTCCTAAATCCCAGTGGTCAGAGCACTCTCTTCAGACAAGCTGTCCTCTTGCAGGGAATGCACACAGAGGTCTGGAGCTCAGCTATACTTCCTGGATGAAGATGAAGGCCCAAAGGGACCCCGTTGCTTCTGTGGCCTACAGGCTCTCCTGCAGGTGCTGATCTGTGAAAGACCTGGGATACAAGATGTCGCTCTCACTTGTGTCCCTGGGTCAGAGCTCTCCCTGGAGGCTGACTCTCATCTGGCAGGGAAGATGCACCACACTTCTGCCTTTTAAAATTCTTTCTATATCCTTCATAGATGCTTGAACTTCAGGATAGGTTTGATGGAGATATCCTCTTTAGGACTTGGATGCTTCAATTTTTAAGTGTATGGGTATTTCCAGTTGTGAATCTGTGTTTTAATTACCATCTACTAAAAAAAAAATAAAAACCTATGTGATGAGGTTTTAGCAATGCACTGATCTATGGGTTTAGAGATATCTCATTAGGAGTCATTTTATTGCTATGTTGATTTAGTGGAATCTATTTAGGATAAGGGTCTTGGCTTCATTACCAGTGTCAGGTGTGGGTTCCATCTCATGACATTGGATTTAAATTCAATCAAACAGTTGTTGGTCATTCCCATAACAGTTATGGTTAATGCAGCAATATTTCTTGAAGATAAGTCACTGTTGCAGGTCACAGGGTTCATTGTTATGTGAGATTCTCCTATAGTGTGTACAGTACCTTCTAGAACTATTAATGACAAGCAGTATAGATGAAGCATCTGGGCATTCTCTTTTGCCCTTGTCAAGAATGATGATCTGACTTGACCAGCACCCACCTCACTATGCCTGCCATTTTCAATTTTCAGAGTCTATTGACTGTAATTTTGATGCTTATATGTATGTGTGCTTATATCTGATCTCTGGCACACAGAATCCTGGACAGAAATAAAACTGGACTATTGGTAATACTTTGGAAGTGTGCCTGAATTGGAAAATGCAAGAGTCCTTATGTGGCCATATGGTTCATAGTGATGGCCTTCAGCAACCTCTTCATCCAGTATCTTTGGAAACTATTACAGTGTGAATGCCATCAGATTGTAAACAAGGACTTGCCTCCCGAAAATAATGGCAAAAAATGGTTAAGCCTTAGAACTGTACTGGGAATGAGATAAATTTTGAGATGCTGTTCTCTATTTTTTTTTTTTTTTTTACTATTGGACCAATGAGGTGTATGAATAATTATAATGTAACCGTTTAATACACAGGAATGTGATTGTAGCCATCAACCTCAGGTCTCTTACTCCAATATTCCACTCTGCAAATGTCATTCTGTTGTGTCAGGTTCTCCAGGCATGAAGTAGAAAACCAGTGGCAAATTCCACAGGCACCTGTGCCTAGGCCTTCAAAATAGTATCTTCACATAATGACACCTTGTAGCAATTGGTCTATTTTTCTTGAAAAAAATTGTTTTATTTTTGTTGTTATTGCTCTTAAGGATTCCGTTCATATTAAAATCCTTTTGATTGCTATCCAGAGTACCTGTATTCTAGGCAAATTATGTAGTTTAATGCAGGTATTTAAAGCATTTTAAACAAAACTCTGATTTTCTTTAATTAGCACAAGATTTGGGCTTCTATTCACAAAGGTACAACTGACACTCTATGATGAAGAATACTTTATAATGAAAACCAGCAAGTAGAGCGGTGAGTGAACAAGCATTGTGCATTGTTTGTTCTCTGTAGTGCTGTCTTCCAAATAGAACAGTCATTGTAGGTACCCAAGTGTGGTATTTGTGTTGATTTTAATGCAGCATTTTAAATCTAGTTTATATTCTGCCCAAAAAAGCTGAAGCATCTGGTTGAACACCAGCTCAATTTCTCCATGTTCAATGAGAGAAATTATGTCATGTCATCAGAAATAGGACCTTACCATCATGTTATTGATGTAAACAAAAAATATCATTGACAATAGCCTGTAATGTTTAAGGGGTCACATTAGACCTATTTATCCAACAACTCACAAGATGTTATCAATTCTTGGTAATGGAGATTTTACTTGGTAGTGTATGATTTCTAGTTGGGGCCTTGTGTGCCCCATATATTATAACAGCTTTTAAGTAATTTTTATTCATTTTTAGGAAGCTTCCAATGTATAAAATTTCCATCTACCTTTTCAAAATGTCTTCAGTACTAATTTTAGGAAACAACAGTCCTCAATATGTAATTGCTTTTTTTATGGATAAATACTAGTCCAGACCCATTATTTTGATATTCCACCAGATATCATTTTGGAGAATGGACATTAACACTACAGAATAAATTAGATGAAAATAGAGCATTATTTTGAGTTCCTTTCTAACAAATTGGTCTCCTTTGAAGTACCAGGTCTGATTATGATAGGAGAAAAAACCAAGAGATTAGACCATTGGAAATCTGTATTTCATAGAATTCAAGGCATAAGCATATCTTGTTGGACAAGATTTTTCATTTTACAAACAGACCCTGAAATAAGGGAGGCACGATATGGCTCAGTGGTTCAAAGCAATTGTTCTTCTAGAGGATCCAGGTTCCATTCTATTCTCCCATTTGTCACTTACAACAATCTGTAACTATAGTTCCATGGAATTCTATGATCTATTCTGGCTTCTATAGGCACCAAGTATGTATGAGGTACACAATCATTTATGCAAACAATCACACACATGAAAGTAAAGTAAATTTAAAGTGCATTATTTCTTTTAAGGAATGCAATTTAAAAATTGCATCTGTAGATTTCCTAGGCTAATTTACTCATTTTCATAATATTGACTCAGCCAATCTGTGAGTGGTATGTGCATGTGCCTTCCCATTTTTAATTGTTTTTTTATATATTTTCTTTTTTTTTTTTTCATTACAAGTGTTTTCCCTTTCCAGATTTCCCCTTTGGAACCCCCTATCCAATTTCTCCTCCCCTTGCCTCCTTGAGGGTGTTCCCTCACCCACATACTCACGACTTCCATCCCTGGCATTCACCTACACTGGGGCATCAAACAGCCTCAGGTCCAAGGGCATTTCCTCCCACTGATGACAACAAGACCTTCATTTATCACATATGTGGGAAGAGCCATGCATGTGTACACTTTGGTTTGTAGTCCACTCACTGGGAGCGCCAGGGTCTGGCCAGTTGCAGTTCTCTCTATGAGTCTGCAAACCCAATCAGATCCTTCAGTCCCTTCTCCAGCTCCACCATTGTGGACCCAATGCTCAGTCCAGTGGTTGGCTGCAAGCATTTGCCTCTGTATTTACCAGTCTCTGGCAGAACCTCTCAGGAGACAACCTTATCAAGCTTCTGTCAGTAAGCACTTCACAGCATTCCCAGTATTGTAGTGTATGGTGAATGTATATGGGATTGTTAATATCCACTTATCAGTAAGTATATATGGTGTGTGTTTTTTGAGACTCAGTTACCTCACTCAGGATGGTATTTTCAAGTTCCATCTATTTGCCTGTGAATTTCATGAAGTCACTGTTTTTAATGGCTGGTTAGGATTCCATTATGTAAATGTTCCCCATTTTCTGTATCCATTCTTCTGTTGAGAGACATCTGGTTGTTTCCAGGTTCTGACTATTATATATATGGCTGCTATGAACATAGTGGAGCATGTGTCCTTATTACATGTTGGAGCATCTTCTGGGCATACATTCAGGAGTGGTATAGTTGGGTTCTCAAGGAATAGTATGCCTAATTTTCTGAGTAAAACCACCAGACTGATTTCCAGAGTGGTTTTACCTGCTGGCAATTCCTCTAGCAATGGAGGAATGTTCCACTTTCTCCACATCCTAGCCAACATCTGCTACCTCCAGAGTTTTTGACCATAGGCATTTTGATGTGTGGTAGAATCTCAGGGTTGTTTTGAATTGCATTTCCCTGATGACTATGGATTTTGAACATTTCTTTAGGAGCTTCTCAGCCATTTCTGTTTCCTCAGGGGAGAATTCTCTTTAGCTCAGTTCCCCCTTTTAAAATAGGGTTATTTGGTTCACTGGAGTCTAACTTTTTGAGTTCTTTTTATATATATATTAGTCCTCTATTGGATGTAGGGTTGGTAAAGATCTTTCAACAATCTGTTGGTTGGGGTTTTGTCCTATGGACAGAGGCCTTTACTTACTGAATCTTTGCAATTTTATGATGTCCCCTTTGACTATTATTGATCTTAGAGCACTAGGCATTGGCGTCATGCTCAGGAAATTTTCTCCTATACCCAGATATTTGATATTTTCACCCAGTTTCTTTTTTATCCGATTCAGTGTATCTGGTTTTATATGGAGGTCCTTGATCCACTTGGAATTGAGCTTTGTACATGGAGATAAAAATGAATAAATTTTCATTCTTCTACTTGTTGATTGCTAGTTGAACTAGCAGCATTTGTTGAAAAAGCTTTTTCCCACCACTAGTATGTTTTAGTTTCTTTGTCAAAGATCAAGTGACCACAAGTGAGTGGGTTCATTTCTGGGTCTTCTATTCTAGTCCATTGATCTAAGTGCCTGTCAGCAATGGTGCCAAAACCATTCAGTTTTTTATCACTATTGCTTTGCAGTACAGCTTAAGGTCAGGGATGGTGATTCCCCTGAAGTCCTTTTATTGTTGAGAATAGTTTTAAGTATTCTGCATTTTTGTTATTCCAAATCATTTTGAGAATTGGTCTTTCTAACTCTGTGAAGAATTGAGTTGGAATTTTGATGTGGATTGCATTGATTGTGCATATTGCTTTCAGAAAGATGGCCATTTTTCTATATTAATACTGACAATACACTAGCATGGGAGATCCTTCAATTTTCTGAGGTCTTCTTCAGTTTTTTTCTTCAGAGACTTGAAATACTTGTCCTACAGATCTTTCACTTGTTTGGTTAGACTCATACTAAGATATTTTATATTGTTTCTAAAGAGAGTAATTTCCTTAATTTCTTTCTCAGCCCTTATCCTTTGAGTATCGGAAGGCTACTAATTTGCTTGAGTTAAATTTATATATGGCCACTTTGCTGAAGTTGTTTATAAGCTGTAGTATTTCTCTGGTCGAATTTTTGTGGTCACTTAAATATATTATCATCTGCAAATAGTGACTTCTTCCTTTCCAATTTCATATCCTATTGACCCCCATTTGTTATCTAATACTCTTGATAGAAGTTCAAATACTATATTTAATAGATATTGAGACTGTGGACAGCCTTGACTAATCCCTCAGTTTAGTTGGATTGCTTCCAGTTGCTCTCCATATAGTTTGGTGTTCGCTACTGGTTTACAGTATATTCCCTTTATTACATTTAGATATGGGCCTTGAACTCCTCATTTTTCCAAGTTTTTAACATGTTAGGATGCTGAATATTTTCAAATGTCTTACAGTACCTAACGAAATTATCATGTGGATTTTTCCTTCAGTTTGTTTATGTAGTGTTTTATATTGGTCGATTTCTGTATGATGAATCATCCCTCAATTCTTGAGATGAAGCCTACTTGATCATGGTGAATTATCATGATCATTTTGATGTATTCTTGGATTCAGTTTTCGACAAATTTGTTGAGTATTTTTGCATCGATATTCATAAAAGAAATTGGTATAAAGTTCTCTTTCTTTGTTGGTGTTTGTGTGATTTTGGTATCAGTGTAACTCTGCTTTCAAAGAGCAAATTGGGTAGTTTTCCTTCTTTTTCTATTTTGTGGAATAGTTTGAAGAGTAATGGTATTAGCTCTTCTTTGAAGGCGTGATTAATTTTTGCATTATTCCCAACTGCTCCTGGGGTTTCTTTGGTTGGGAGACTTTTAATGACAGCTTCTTTTACTTTAGGGGTTATGGAACTGTTTAGATGGTTTATCTGATCCTGATTTAACTTTGGCATTTGGTATCTATCAGAAACTTGTCCTTTTCATCCAGATTTTCCAGTTATTTGGAATATAGGCCTTTGTAGTAGAATCTGATAATTTTTTGAAATTCCTCAGTTTCTGTTTGTACTGGCTAGTTTTGTGTCAACTTGACAGAGCTGGATTTATCACAGAGAAAGGAGCTTCAGTTGAGGACATGCCTCCATGAGATCCAACTGTAAGGCATTTTCTTAATTAGTGATCAAGGGGGAAAGGCCCTTTGTGTGTGGTGCCATCTCTGGGCTGATAGTCTTGGGTTCTATAAGAGAGCAGGCTGAGCAAGCCAGAGGAGGCAAGCCAGTAAAGAATAACCCTCCGTGGCTTCTGCATCAGCTCCTGCTTTCTGACCTGTTTGAGTTCCAGTCCTGACTTCCTTTGGTGATGAACAGCAGCATGGAAGTGTAAGCCGAGTAAACCCTTTGCTCCCCAACTTGCTTCTTGGTCATGATGTTTGTGCAGGAATAGAAACCCTGACTAAGACACTGTTGTCCTACCTCCTTTTTCATTTCTGATTTTGTTCATTTGGATTGTATTTCTGTGTTTTCTGGTGAGTCTGGCCAATGGATTATCTATCTTACTGACATTCTCAAAAAAACAGATCTTGGTGTTGTTGATTCTTCATATTTTCTTTTGTTTCTATTTCGTTGATTTCAACCCAGAGGATAATTATTTCCTGTTATCTACTCCTCTTGGGTGTATTTGTTTCTTTTTGTTCTAGAGGTTTCAGGTATGCTGTTAGGCTCCTAGGATAATCTCTCTAAAGTGACATTTGGAGTCACTCAGAGTTATGTGTTTTCCTCTTAGCACTGTTTTCATTTTTTCCCAAAAGTTTGGGTAAGTTTTTTCTATATTTTCATAAAATTTTAAAAAATATTTAATTTCTTTCTTTATTTTTCCTTGTCCAATTATCGATGAGCAGGGTATTGTTCAGCTTCCATGTGTAGGTGGGCTTTCTGTTGTCTTTGCTTGTATTGAAGACCAGCCTTAGTCCATGGTGATTTATTAGGGTACATAGGATTGTTTTAATCTTCTTGTATCTGATGAGGCTTGTTTTGTGACCAATTCTATGGCTAATTTTGTAGAAGTTACTATAGGGTGCCGAGAAGAAGGTACATCAATTTGTTTTAGAATGAAATATTCTATAGATTTGGAAATGTCAAATACATTTTGTCCATTACTTTTGTTAGTTTCAATGTGTCTCTGTTTAGTATCCATTTCCATGGTCTGTCAATTGATGATGGTTCGGGATTGAAGTCTCTGACTATTGTTTTGTGATGTGCAATATGTGCTTTGAGCTTTAATATATTTTTAAAAATTAATGTGGATACCCTTGTTTTTGGAGCATAGATTTTCAGAATTGAGAGTTCATCTTGGTAGATTTTTCCCTTAACCAGTATGAAGTGTCCTTTCTTATCGTTTTTGGTAACTTTTGGTTGAAATTAGATTTTCTTCAATATTAGAATAGAATAGAATATTAGAGTGGCTGCTTCAATTTGTTTCTTTGGACAATTTGCTTCGAAATTGATTTTCCAGCCTTTTCTCTGAGGTAGTGTCTGTCTTTGATACTAAGGTACATTTCTTGTATGCAGTAAAGTGCTGGGTTTTATCTTTTGTAGGCCTGTTTTGTGGAAAGATATTGTGTAAATTTGGATTCATCATGGGATATCTTAGTTTCTCCATTTATTGTAATTGGGAATTTTACTGGGCATAGAAGCTGTGCTGGCATTTGTGTCCTCTTAGGGTCACTATGACATGTGCCCTGGATATTCTAGCTTTTATAGTCTCTGTTGAGATGTCTGTTTCAATTCTGATAGGTCTGCCTTTATATGTTACTTTACCTTTTCCTCTTATGACATTTAATATTGTTTGTTTGCTTTCTGCATGTGTTGTTTTGACTGTCATATGTCAGGAGAAATTTATTTTCTGGTCCAATCTCTTTGGGGTTTTGTAGGTCTCCTGTATGTTCTTGGGCATCTATTTCTTTAGGTTAGGGAAGTTTTCTTCTATAATCTTGTTGAAGATTTTTACTGGCCCTTTAATTTGGGAATCGTTGCTCACTTCTATACCTATTACCCTTAGGTTTGTTCTTTTCAATGTGTTCTGGATTTCCTGAATGTTTGGGTTTAGAAGCTTTTTGCATTCTGTATTTTCATTGACTGTTGAGTCAATGTTTTCTATGACATTTTCTGCCCTTGGGATTCTCTCTTTTATCTATATTCTATTGGTGATGCTTGTAGCTATCACTCCTGATCTCTTGCCAAGTTTTTCTTTCTCCAGAGATGTCTCCCTTTGTGATTTCTGTATTGTTTCTCTTTCCTTTTTTAGATAATGGATGGTTTTTGCAAGTTACTTCACCTGTTTGATTGTGTTTTCCTATGATTCTTTAAGGAGTTTTTGTGTTTCTTATTTAAGTGCTTCTACCTATTTACCTGTGCCCTCCTATATTTCTTTAGGGGAGTTATTTATGTCCTTCTTAAAGTCCTCTATCATCATCATGAGATGTGATTTTTCAATCAGGGTCTTGCATTTCCAGTAGGTTGGGATACCCAGGCTTGCCGTGGTGGGAGTACTGGGTTCTGATGATGCCAAATAGACTTGTTTTCTGTTGCTTATGTTCTTTCTTTTGCTCTCACTATCTGGTTATCTCTGTTGCAGGCTGGTATTACTGTCTCTGACTGTGGCTTTTCCCTTCTGCATGCCTGTGTGTAAGTATTCCTGGAAGACCAGTTTTCTCTGGGAAGAATTTGTTTTTGGAGTATTGTGGTACAGGGTGAGCTCTGGGTGCAGACAGAACCTGGATGGATACTGTACCTGGCTGTTACTTGCTTTCTGTGACCTGATGACTTTGGGTGGGTCCCTCTTGGGCCAGGAGTTTGAGCAGAAATGGTGATCTTACGAATGTTCACAGGTATTTTGGCATTCCTGGGCATTCAGCTCTCTCCCAGACATATTTGGGTATTGAGTGATGTTGCATAGGATCAACTTCATGGGCTGTGACACAGGAGGAGTTTTTGGTACAGATGGAATCCAGAAGGAATCAGTCCATGTTTTCCCATTTTGTATTGTCTTTT
The DNA here is from genome assembly GCF_978045245.1 of Mus caroli. Taxonomy (NCBI): domain Eukaryota; kingdom Metazoa; phylum Chordata; class Mammalia; order Rodentia; family Muridae; genus Mus; species Mus caroli. The sequence continues at coordinate 130,196,793 of NW_028227263.1, read as the reverse complement.
AGGTTTGTTTTTTTTTTTTTTTTAAATTGTGTCTTCTAAAGTAGAGAAACAAGGAGGAAGGCCATGTGAGGATATTTGAATCTCACTTAGATGGGGGAACAAAATATTCATGGAGGCAGATGGAGTGAAGGAACTTTGTAACTTTGTAGAGAGTGGACTGGGGGGAGGTGTGGGTTTTAGGATCAGGTAAGAGAATGGACATGAGAGATGTCAAGCTACATGCAGGATAGGGTGTAGTCTCCAGAATAGCTCAGACGCCTCTCAGGAGGTAGCAGTGTCTTCAAGAAGAACAGCAGCAGTGGATGTACAATAGCGTGATATAGGGAGGAAGGCTGCACCCTAGGTAATCTCCTTAGTGGCAGCAAGGTCAGGGTCTGGATCAGCCTGCTTCAGGCTGGGGGGGGGGGTTACAATTTGCCACCTGTTATTAATATTTAAAAAAAGCTGGACTGAGGCATAAAATTTATTTCTGCTCTATAATCCTGCCTGGGAGTTATGGTGGCTGTCTGGTCCGCCTGTCTTAGGAAATCTTTGATCTTCCCGAACCATCCAAATGTCATCTTGGAGGCTAAGTGTAGTGTGCTTGTGTTTATTTCACACAAAACATGGCTAGCATGTGTAACTGTTGTTTCGGTGCCCAATACGATCCTTTTTCTTTTTCTTCCCATGGAGCTCCATACCAAGCAGTGTTCCTCCAGCGTTTTTCTGTCATTCCTCAGGTCTCTATTCGGACATCAGACTGTTGGAAGTTGACCCGCTGCTCACATGGACCTGGTTTCACCTGGTTGGCAAGCCAGGGGTGATAAGAGAGGGAAACTAGGAGGTCAAGAGAAAAATGTAGCTAAGTCAAGGTTCCTAATCAAAGCTCAAATGTTTAATAGCAAATGTTCCTATAAACGGGGGCGGGGGTGTGAGGTGGGTGGGTGGGGGACGCCCATTCCGCCAATCCATTCTTCCAGCCTGGAACCAGCTTCAGGTGAAGATGTGAAGGATAGGGTGTAGTCTCTGGAATAGCTCAGCAGCCTCTCAGCAGGTAGTAGTGTCTTGATGGAGAACAGAGTCAGTGGCTGAACAATAGAGTGATCTAGGGAAGAAGACTCCACCCTAGGTAATCTCCTTAGTGGCAGCAAGATCAAGTTCTGGTTCGGCCTGCTTCAGGCTTGGAGGGCAGGGGGGGGGGCTACACAATAATATTGGGAGATTGTGCCACCTCACTCTCACTAATGTATAGGTCATTGAAACAGAAACTAAATAGAGACACAGTGAAACTAAGAGAGGTTATGAAACAAATGGATTGAATAGATATATTCAGATTATTTCACCCTAAATCAAAAGAATATACCTTCTTCTCAGGACCTCATTGTGCCTTCTCTAAAATGACCATATAATCTGTAACAGAACAAAGCTCAAACAATACAAGATTGAAATAATGCCATGTATTTTATCAGATCAGCTTGGACTAAGGCTAGTCTTCCATAACAACCAGAAAACAGAAAACTTATATACCCATGGAAACTTAACAACACTCTACCTAGTGAGAAATTGGTTATGGAAGAAATAAAGAAAGTAATTAGGTGCCTAGTCCTTTCTGCTGGGGCAGATTCTTGGCTGGTCTACTCCAGTGAAGACACCATTTTCTGATCCATCCTAGACAACCTGATATACACAGAGCAGTTGAGGATCTACTGCACTCAGAGTAGTTGAGGATTGGCTAAACTCAGAGAAGTTGTACATCATCTTGAATGCTCCATTGAAGACCCAACAGTCCTAAGGCCTCCCAGGAGTTCTACTGAATCCAGTGCAACAGATCAGCATCTTCTCTACCCCTGTGAAGAGCTCCCAAGTTGCAGGCCAACACAAGGTGGTCTGCTATAGCCAAGAGTGCAGGAGACCTGAAGTATCCCAGGGACAAAAGAGGCAAACTCCAGACAGTCACCAGACCAACAAACACCAGGGATATCCAGATGGCAAAAGGCAAATGCAAGACAATCAACAACAGAAGCCAGTATACGTGGGCATCATCAGAACACAGTTCCCTCACAACAGCAAGCCCTGAATACAACAGACCTGAATAATCAGAAAGGTGACACAAAATCATGTCTCATGAAAATAATAGATTCCCTGCTTATTGGACCTGAAAACGTTTTCAACAAAATCATAGAAGAAAACTTCCCAAACCTAAAGAAAGAGTTGGCCATAAAGGTACAAGAACCCTATAGTACACCAAATAATGGGATCTGAAAAGAAAATCCCCCTTTAACATAATAATCACAACACAAAAAGCACAGAAAAAAAAAACAATATTAAAAGATTAAAGGGAAAAGGGCCAAGGAACATTCAAAGGTAGACCTATCAGAATTGCACAAGACTTTTCAGTACAGACTATGAAAGCCAGAGGAGCCTGGTCAGAGGTCATGCAGAATCTAAGAGAACACAAATAACAGGTCAGTCTACTAGAGGCGAAAAAACACTCAATCAAGATATATGAAGAAATCAAAATATTCTAGGACAAAATCATACTATATACCAGCCCAGCCCCACAGAGGATCCTAGAAGGAAAACATCAACACAAGGAAGGCACCTGCACCAAAGAAAGGAGAAGATATTAAGCATCTGACAACCACACCAAAAGGAGAGAACCACAAGCACAGAAAGCCATCCATAAAAACAAACATATCAGGAACCAACACTCATCTCTCTTTAATATCTCTGAATATTAATGGACTCAACTAACCTATAAAGAAACATAAACTAACAGATTGGATATGCAAACAAGAGCCAGTATTTTGTTGCATAGAAGAAACACATCTCAATAACAAAGACAGGCACTATCTCAGAGTAAAAGGATGAAAAAAGCTTTCCCAAGAAATGGTCTCAGGAAAGAAGCAGGAGTTGCCATCCTATCATCCAATAAAATAGAATTTCAACCAAAATATATCAAGTGTGACGATGGATACATCAAGTGGAAAATCCATTAAGAAAAATTGTCAATTCTGAACATGTTTGCTCCAAATGCAAGAGTACCAATATTCATAAAAGAAACTTCACTAAAGCTCAAAACCTGCATTGAACACCACAGAATAATAGTGGGAGACTTCAATACACCACTCTTGACAATCGACAGGTCATTGAAACAGAAACTAAAGAGAGACATTGTGAAACAAAGAGAGGTTATGAACCAAATGAATTGAACAGGTAGCTACAGAACATTTTACCCTAAAACAAAAGAATCAATCCATCAATCCAGACAACATACACTAACTTGCATGTGACACCAACACACACACACACACACAGACACACACACAGACACACATAGACACACACACACACACACACACACATATATACAACAAAGGACTACCTGGTCTGGCTTCATTGAGAGAAGATAAATGTAACTCTCGAGAAACTTGAGGCACCAGGGATTAGGGATATCAGAGGGCTCCTGCAGTTGGAGGTTGGAAGTTGGTGGATTTGAAGAATGGAGGAAGAATGGTATGAGGAATTGTGGGAGGGAGGACTGGGAGGAGGGTAAGGACTGGATTGTTAAAAAAGTGAAGTTAATAATTAAAAATAAAAAAGTAAAAATTTTAAAATAAAATAAAATGCCCTGCAGCCAGATCTTATGGAGGCATTTTCTGAATTGAAGTTCCCTCCTTTAAGAAAAGTTGTGTCAAGTTGATATAAAACTATTATGTTATATAATATTATATAATACAATTAAATTATGGGTATGGGTCATCACTTGTGTATGGAGGACAAAAAGAACTCTGTGGGGAGTTATTACTCCTTTCTGCTTTATGGATGATATGCAAAGAACTCATTACCTCCCACTTGCAAAGCAGGTGCCTGTATTTGCTGTGCCAGCTATTGATTTTAACATTTTTTCCAACTTGAAGAAGGGCACTTTCAAAGTCATGTTAGGAGGCTACTCTGGTGGTCTCTACACTGTACTGGCTAGCCAATGGTAATAAGAAATGACCCTCTGCTGTTACACAATTGTAGCTGAGGAGAAATAAAATTATTTTTCTCAGTGTGAGGGTTTGGGCAATGTATTTATGTGTGATTGCCAGGGAAGAACACACAGACAATAAAAGGATAGCAAATCTTATTCTTCCCTGGCATAATTAATAAGTTTAGCCTAGGGTAGGATTATCAATAAGAGGGCTGATTCCATCCACACTCGGAGAGGGTGTCAGAGGTTTTGAATTTTCTAAATTCCACTGGTTTATGGTCTGAATTCCTTCATTGGATTAATGTGAGAAGAGGAATACACCATCAGAGATGCTATTGGCACCTGCAGAAAGTTTCATTTCTTTCCCTCACAATTTATTTTTTTATTCATATTACATCCCAATTGCAGCCCCTCCCTTCTCTCCTCCTATCCTAGTCTTCCCTGAAAATGTGGACCTTACAGCTACTATCCATTTGTTGTGGATTGCCCTGTTGCTGTTTTTATTTTGATGCTAATTCTGCTTACCCAATAGGAGGCTGCCTGTAACAAGGAGTGAAATACTCAGGTGAGTTCAGGTGAAACTTCCTCTAATGAACAAAGATTTCAAGGAATCAATCACTGGGTGAATAGGCAGAACTTCCTGGTTGGAGAAAGGAAGAGGAGAAGCAGGAGAGAGGTCTTTTGAATGGGAGAGTGAATGGAGGACATATGTAGGTACCATATGTTCCATATGTTCTTCTTCCACGAGAAGTATCAGAGGATCTTATCCAGCACAGTGAGCAACAGGTATTTATGTTAACACTGGCTTCAAACTTCATTTTTTAAAGGTGTTGCTGGAGGTGCAATAGGATACAGGTTAACTGCTGCTGGGTCCACTGAGGTTTGACAGCGAAATATGTGGGGGACTAGAAACTTTGAATAAGGCAGTTGTCCACAGTTTTCAAAAGCTCCTTCAGGCAAGAGGGATAGGGTTTAAAATAATAGAACAGAAGGCTGTACACAGTCGAGTACTGCATCAGGCTAGAGGAATAGGGTTTAAAATAATAAAATAAAAATAAAAATAAAAATAAAAATAAAAATAAAAATAAAAATAAAAATAAAAATAAAATAAAATAAAATAAAAAAAAATAAAAAAAAAATAAAGGAAAATGGATTTTGAAACTCTCCCAGAGACAGAGAGAAAATCGGGGGATGCCCTGCTCTATACTATCTGGCCCCTACAGGAGACACACTTAGATTTGGTTACATCAAGTTCTCTACATTCTCTGTGTTGTTTGTGTTTGGTGCACCAATATTTGTTCATGTGTCAATTCATGTCTCTCTTTGTTTCGTTGTATGTATGACTGTTTTTTGTGTTATCTGTTGGAAAATAAAAATGGCTAAGACTTTATCTGCTGGTTCAGCAGAGCCTGAGACTGGATCACACTTTAGCCAAGAATCAAACACAGCAGGGGAGCCACTGCTGAAAAAAAAATGCTTTTAAAGAAATGGAGTCTGTAGCTTCTTAGTGTTAAGGCAAAAAAGCTGATAGTTGTTTTTTTCCTAGAAAAATCTCTGGAATCATGTTTATTTTGTTTAGCAAAAGACAAAGTGCTTTTTTGTCTTATAATTATAGCTTTAAAAACTAAAATTCTTTGAGTGGTCTAAATTTATAAGACCCTTGTGGCCTCTGCATTTGGTTTTTTACTGGTCTTTAATGTGTAACATTAGTAACAAGACAGCTTTAATTGGTAACTCAAGTTTGGAGTCTTTCAAACAGGTTGCATAAAGTAGGCAAAAATGTAGGTCTCTAAGGATACTTCTAGTTGAGATAATATTTAATGTGATTCTTACCATAAAAGGTAGACTTAAAGATAAGATTTAAAACAATGACTCTTTAATGAAGCATTAAAATTTGCACTGTCATGCATTCACAGATATAAAATGGCAGCCAAAATTTCATAACATGATAGTAATGCTTCTAATATTGATTTTAAAGATGATAAATTGTTTTAAAATTGGGTTTTGCTTTCCCAAGGTTGGAGATAACATCCTAATGTTGCAAAAGAAACTTAAAATTATGGTTAAAACTGCCAGTGTTCCATTGAATGCCGCTTGCAGTTTGATCGCAAATTTAAGATTTTCTACTCACCCATATATTGTTAATTAAGATTATTACAAGAGTAATAATCTTATGAGAGCACTAATTCAGCTCTCTGTGGCCATAAAGCCATACAAAGCTCAGAGAAGGCTCAGAGAGGCTTATTGTGACTTTCTTTTGTTTTGCAAATGGTATGCCTAAGGAAGTTCTTGAAACTTGCCTCTCCCTGCCTCCAGGGGAATTTCTCTTTAGCTAAAAGAACACTGTTGCAGATCTATCCAGATGTTGTTCTAATGAAGTTCCAATTCAATGTTTATAAAAGGTCAACCAGACAGTAGGACTTATAAAGGCAATACAATCTGGCTTGCCTACTTCATGTAAAGTTATTATAGGTTTAAAGGTTTGCTTTTTCCTTTGCATCTTGATAATTGTAAAGGGTTTGCTTCTAGTGAACTGGTAATCACTGGAAAATTTTGCCTCTAGGTATGGTTAATAGAGCTTTATATTATGTAAGAAAAATTTTTATTGTCTCTGCTTTAATACAAGAAGCTAGGAGTTTGAATCTTTCACTGTATATTGTTTCCTAAGTGGAAAGCTTTTCATTAGCTAATGCCTCTCAGGGGAAGTTTACTTCAAATATTTGCTCTCACACAATGAGCTTTACAGTTCTGGGGAGTAGCTGTTGCTCCAGAAATGATTCAGAGGCAATATCTTTTTAATATTTAGTGTTTTAGTTATACTATAAAATTGTGGTACAGAAAATCTAGAACAAAAATTTGATTTGCTTCAAAATTTTATTTTCAAAAGCTTCCAGAAGATGGTAATTGGCTAAGGCCTCACCTTAAGTTCTTAAAGTGCCTTAAACTTTTGTCGGATGTTATCTTGAGAGACACAAATTAACTGGTAAAGAACAAAAGGCTTTGCAGAAGATAAATGAAGCTTTTATAATTATCAATTATAGTCAATGGTAATTAAATATTAGCTGCTTATTTCAGTTATGGTTATTAAATGTGCCCACAGCAATTCTTTAGCAAGAGAATACATTAATGTAAAATCATCTTTCTTTGCCTCAAAGTAAAGTTTTAACATCTGATTAAGGCTGCTGGGGTGCTAATAAAGAATTGTAAGATAAATTCATATATTTAAAAAACCTAAAACAAAAAAATTGTGTTCTAAAAAAGTGACAAAGTATCTGTTCCTTGTTCCAAACAGCAATGAATTTGGTTATTGCAGAATATTGATATTTGGCCTATTACATACCATCATTTTAAATAAAATTGATAATCATCATCCTAATGATAAGTTAAAGATTGTTTTTATGCATGCTTTTTTACCGTCTATAAATTTATGCATGCATCCTAATTACTGTTTTTAAAAACAGCCCTTCTATGGGAGAAAAGTATATGTGAATTGGATCACATGCTTATTCTTTTGAGTTTCCTCCTGCTTCAGCACAGATAATTAAATGTGTGCTGTAGATGGTGTTTTAAAATGTTGAATAACCAAGCTTTAATTTGTATATTAATAGTCAACATTATATTTCAGAGCTACAATTGCTTAAAATTGTTCATCCCTCAGATATTATAAATTCTCAAATTTGCAATGGTTTGTGCATATATACCTCATAAGAAAAAAATGCAGCTCTTTTTTAAGAATACTTTTTTTGGACATTTAAGAATTTGTCCTGGATTGCCTGGACATGAACCCTTAAGTCAGTGCCATGCTGGATTTATATCTCAGGCAGATTACAGGCCTTACATAAGAATAATCTTGTTCTTTACATAATCAAAACAGTATTGGCTGAAGATAATATTTATGTAGCTTTAGGGAATGTGCATATCAAATTGTAAAGAAAAGAATTTGTTCTTGATGTCCTCAGATTCTACCTGTTTCCACATAATGGTATTAATTCTCGAGGACTTATACTTAATCAATTGCTGCAAATGAATGTTCTTATTTCTAATTAATAAAAACTAAATTATGCACATGTGACTATTAATAACTTTTCATGCTTTTTAGTTACAACTGCTCTTCAAGGGAAACAACTGAAAGTGTCGTCACTGCCCATGTTATATTAAAACTACCTATAACAGTCAAGTATTTGAGATGTTTCTTCAACAATTTAATAATTCTCAAAGACAAGGTATTAAACTATAGCTTCTTAAAAAACAAAGAAGGGGAGGAATTATATCCCTTTGCACATTATTTAAATGATATTTTCATTTAAGAATTTTGAAATTTGGATGTCAAAGAACTTAATAAATGCCTTACAGTATCTTAAAACTAGACATAATCATGTCTAGGTTCGATGAAAATGATCTACTTATTGGCATATGGATTGATCCTGAACAGCTACCCTACTGAGGAAAGGGGAAAACTTAGATTCTCTCCACAGAATGCTGAAGAAGCATGACAACTGTCAGAATATTTTGTGTGACAAAGTGACCTGTAAGTTTGCTTAGTGCCATGACTGTGGTGACAAGGAAGCTGAATTGGGTATATGTTTTTGACCCACCTTTGCTTGCTGTTGTCCCAAATTGGACAGGCTAAGATGCCTTGCTTCAAGCTTTTTAACCTTATGGAACATAGAACGTTAGAGACCATGGAATCTGACTTAGAAAGATTAGTCATAAGAAAGAGTTATAATGATTCTTCTCTTTCCTTCAATGTGACAGGTTATTGTAACTCAATCTTAGACTGGTCTAGTAATATTTCCAATATAACAGATTCCTATTGAAGACAGCTAAAAATCTTAAATAACTAGCAAAGTTAATTTGGAGCATAGCCTCCACTTTCAGAGAATCTCCAGCATTTCTGCTACTTCTTAAAGCCAGCTCCCCCACACCAGGAGGTCAGAGTCTGAGCTTGATCATTGCTAATTTGCAACTGAATAAAGTACCTAGGCTTCCACAAAGAAACTTTTTTCCTGTTGCTTTCCAACTATCTAAACTTTGTTTTTCAAGCAAGTCTGTCTCTCCTTATAGCCTGATTTCAGCAAGTGTGCAGCCTCGCCTCCAGCAAGCACAGGTGGCAGAAAATAATCAATATTAAGAAGCATATTCAGTATATATTTGTGGCGTTCGTCTGATTTGAGAATAAGGTGTGCTATGAGGCCTGGACAATCAATGACAGGCAACCAGATTTCAATGCCAGATCAATCTAAGACAGAGGTATATGGTGAGAGGCTGTGGTTTGTTAATAATATACCACAGAGCCATGTTTGTGTAAAATAAACAAAAAAGCTGCATATATTCTCCTTGATGGATAAGAATGGCTTTGAAAATCTTAGATCCTAAAACAGATGCGACCACCAGCCACCAAAACTCCCAGGCAGGACTAGGGAGCATAAATAAATCTTATGTCTCAGTCCAGCTATTTTTATTATACATTTAGGGAGGAATTGTAGCCTCCCCCAGCATGAACTGGGCTGGCACAAACCTTGTCGCAACTGAGGTGGTGCCACCTGTGGTACAGCTTTCCGACTTGGCTGGCTCCTTTTTGAAGTGACAACTGCCCTGAGATTCTGCTACCTGCCGAGAGGCTGAACCTGTCTTCCTGAGACATTCATGAGTAAGCAACCAGCCTGGTGACCAAGTGCTGACAAAATGACTCCAGGTACCAAGAGTGGAATGGGGGAAAAATATGCCTTCCCCCTTATAAGAACGGTCTCTTAGTACATTTGCAGGCCTTGAATAGACACGTGTCATGGTCTCCATTAATTTCTCTCTCAGTCTAAGTCTCTTTCAGCTCCAGCCTTACTCCCAGGTATAAGTAGTTCATGTAGGCCGTGGGCTGCCATACAAAACAAAGTGATAAAATTCAGAAATGACTGTTGGGTCCAACTCGACCAGCAAGGAAAACGCAACCACAGGTTCTTCTCAAAGCAGTTTACTCAGGCAGCTTCTCTCTTCAAATCCCCCGTGCTTCGGGGTACAAGCGTTTTTATCCACTCAAGCCACAACCATGCCTCAAACAATCACCACAGGTCACATCACTTCACCAGGCAGGCTTGCTCAGCCAATCAGGGATTAAGGGTGAGCCATCCACTTACTGCCTGGCATAGATTTCTGTCTGGCTGGCCAGGGAGTCCAGAATGGCTTCCCACAGATGAAAAAGGAAGAACCCCTAAAGATCTTGGCTATAGACAAGAAGAAAGAGACAAAATAGGATGAAAAGATAGGTGATCTATATATCTGTGTACACGAAGACAGCTCTAGAAAAAGCTGACATTTAAATGTCTATATGTAGCCAAGAACAACTATTGGGTATAAAATTCTCATGACTTGTTGTTACCTACAATCCTTTAAGATGTCATGAATAGAAATTTATATTTTTTTTTGGTTATATGATCACAGTAACCACTAAGGAAAAACAATTGTCTTTCTTTATTGATATTCATTAATTAATTTTTGCACCTTACACCTTTCATATGAAGTTCTTTACAGAGCTATGTGTAGGTTGTAAGGTTGAAACATTGCAGAATGAAAGAGGAGGAAGACAGGCCTGACAATATTATGGGACCTTCCATTACATCTCCTTGATTGATTTTATCTCAACTACATTGAAGCTGTTTCCTCTAAAGACTTGCTTCCAGGACATTTGCAGAACACCTAGCTTCTCCATCTAGCCATTCAGAATGTTATAATCAGGATGTCAGCTAAGCTATGAATTTTCTCAACACATAGAGTCTGGAACGCAAATGATGCCAATTAGCCCTCCATTGACAAAACTAATTTTCCTATTTCCTTTTTGACCTACATAAGGGAATTCTTTTCCCTAATTCAGCTAAAAGCTAGCAAAAGAATTTTGTTGTTCCAGGCACTTAATTTGGGATAGATGGTTCTTACTATTTTATAAAATATAGATATATTTCCATTTTAAGGGAAAATTCACAAACGTGGCTTGGGACTGAGAGGAAATTGAGGAGCATAGAATAACGGATTTTTACCTTTCCTTTCTTCTTCTCTATCCTTCCTTTTTAGGTAAAGGAAGGGGAAATGGGAGTGGAAAAGAAGAGATATAGTAATATATGAATTAGAGGAATAGAAAAATAGGTATAGGTTATCAATTTTAATCTTAAACAAAACATTGTATAGCCATATCTTACCCTGCAGAAATCTTTATGATTAGTCCAAATTATTTATAACTCTACATTGGTACAGAATTTAAAGATTATTTAGACCTGTGCCGCATTTTTTAAATGGGGTTATTTGATTTTCTGAAGTCCAGTTTCTTGGGTTCTTTGCATATATTGGATATTAGTCCCCTATCACATTTAGGATTCGTAAAAATCCTTTCCAAACCTGATAGTGGCCTTTTTGTCTTATTGTGTCTTTTACCTTTGCAATTTTATTAAGTCAGATTTGTTGATTCTTGATCTTACAGGACAAGCCATTGGTGTTCTGGTTAGGAATTTTTCCCCTGTGCCCATATCTTTGAGGCTTTCTATCACTTTCTCCTCTATAAGATTTAGTGTCTGTTGTTTTATGTGTAGTTTCTGTAAGCATGTAAAACCAGTCTGACAGTTCCTCAGAAAAGTGAACATAGTACCACTGGAAGATCCATCAATACCTCTCCTGGCATATATCCAGAAGATGTTCCAACTGGTAAAAATAACACAAGCTCTACTATGTTCACAGTAGCCTTATTTACGATAGCAAGAAGCTGGAAAGATCCCAGCTATCCCTCAACAGAGGAATGGATTCAGAAAGTGTGGTACATTTACACAATGGAGTACTACTCAGCAATTAAAAATATTCATGAAATTCTTAGGCAAATGGATTGATCTGGAAGATATCATCCTGAGTTAGGTAATTCAGTCACAAAAGAACTTACATGGTATGCACTCACTGATAAGTGGATATTAGCCCAGAAACTTAGAATACCCAAGATACAACGTGAAAAACACATGAAAATTAAGAAGATGGAAGACCAAAGTGTGGATAATTGTCTCTCCTTACAACGGGGAAAAATACGCATGGAAGGAGTTACAGAGACAAAATTTGGAGCTGAGATGGAAGGAAGGACTGTGCAGAGACTGTCCCATCCAGGAATCCATCCCTTAATTAACCACCAAACGAAGACACGATTACAGATGCCAGCAAGATTTTGCTGATGTGACTCTGATATAGCTGTCATTTTTTAGGCTATACCAGTGCATGGCAAATACAGAAGTGGATGCTCAGAGACATCTATTGAATGGAACACAAGGTCCTTAATGGGGGAGCTAGAGAAAATACCCAAGGAGCTGAAGGGGTCTATAATCCTATAGGAGAAATAGCAATATGAACTAACCATTACCCCTGAGCTCGTGTCTCTAGGTGCATATGTAGAACATGATGGCCTAATTGGACATCATTAGGAGGAGAGGCCTTTGGCCTTGCATAGGTTATATGCACCAATACAGGGGAATTCCAAGGCCAGGAAGTGGGAGTGGGTGGGTTGGGGAGCAGGGCACAGGGGTAGGGGATATAAGGGACTTTCAGGATTGCATTTGAATTGTAAAGAAAGAAAATATCTAATAAAACTATTGTTTGAATGAATAAAAAAGAATGTCAAGATTGATATATATTTAAGGATTTCATTGTTGTGAATTTCTTATATTGATACAAAATTTGAAATTAATATTGTTACCCTTTGATAGGCAATGAGCCTATGCAACTTATCTGAGAACACAAGGCTTAGACCAAGTTCTTCTAATAACCTCCATTACAAACTTTTTAGCATAATTAAGTAGCACAAGTTAAAGACCAGATAGTAAACTCACGACTACATTATATTCTGATTTAATTATTATAAAGAGTTTTCAATTTACTCAAATAGACATGACTAGGAATAGTTAGGTTTCACAGTTCAGATATATTTTACATAATCTTCAAAAGTGTCAGAAACACACAGAATATGACATTTAAGGCCATTTCCTTATTAAAGATCATTTGACTAGTGCCATCTGTGCTCCTGGCAACTCCCCCTTTTTGGTTCAAAGAAAAAACTGAGCAACAAAGGAGTTTCTTCAGTTGTGGCAAGATACCTACTGGGCAAGAATTGCCCTAATTCATCTATTGACAAAAATACTGTGTTGGAAAGTGACACACTATGTGAAACAATCAACTGATAGCTCTTACAAGAGAGGGAAACAAGTCCTTCATAATTCTGCTTTACATAGGTCTGTCAGATGATCCTGGGTCAGCACACCAAAGACTGATATTGCAACATTTTGAGGAATGAAGGTAGTCAACTGTCTCTACACATTAGTAATTGCAGGTAATGTTTAAGTTGTTCTCATATTCTGACAAGGTTGTAGACTAGTTCTAGTGCCATACTCAACTCAAGTTGTTTAACATCGAGAGAGATGATATAGATTTGAGGGGATAGTTTTCACATGGTAATCCAAGCTAAAACCACAACATAATTCAGGTATAATATTGTAAGTACTTTAAGTTTACATAGATGGTAGAGTGCTTCATCTAAATTCACAAATATGATCGCCTGAGTGTATCTCATACTTTATAATTCACATAATTGTAATGGTTGTGGTCAATTTATATCTTAGAGGAAAGAGGCTATTTTTGGACAAAATCGGGAAAATGTTGTGGATGGCTGTCGGGCTGTGGGTGTGTTCGAGAGAGTAGTAGGAGAGTTCCAGAGTCCCACCAGAGATCAGGTGGTCTGGGTGTGTGGACACTAGAGGACTGCCAGATGCTTTTCACGGGGACCTGGATGGGTATCTGGCTGTGTTAAGTCACTGACCCCACATTGTGGATGGTGGACAAGAGGCAGCCTCAGATACCAGGTTCTCAGCCTCCAGCATTGCATGTGGACATGGCAGAGGAACTGAGAACAGAATAGGGGCCCTGGGGTGGCACTTGGCCCCAGAAATAAGGGAAGAGGGGAGAGGGAGAGGCAGGTGCCACACAGGCGAGAGTCCTTAGTCCGGTCCTTGGCTGCTCCATAGGAAGGTCTTCTGTCAGGAGTTTAGACATGGCTTGTTAGGAGAAAGCCTATCCCATTGTTCAAGCATGCTGGGCCTTGATAGTCAGAGACAGTCTATGATTTTAGAGCTTTATTGGAGAAATGCAGGGGGAAAGAGAAAAGGTAGAAAGAGAGAGAGACTGGTCATTGCTATAGGCAAGAAGGGGTCAAGCAGCCCGTCTTATAATAGGCTAGCTATCTTGCTGTTGCTAGATTAGTTTGAGGAGGAGTCTAGCCAACATGCCAAAAGCTTGGGACATTGTCTACCTGACTGCTAGCCACACGCTTGTGAAGGCTGTGGGTTTTGAAACTTTGTCAGGAGCCAGGGCTCCAGGAGACATGATCGAACTCCTTCTGACCCATGTAGGTGGAAATTACTACCCTTCGGGTCACCCTGGGGTTCAAGCCCTCAGCTTGACTGGAGATCAGGCTGTCTGTGCATAGCTCATTGCCTTACAGGTGGCCCTGGTGCTGTTTGTAGTCTGATGTTAATTCTGCATCCCCAAGAGGGGCTACCTCAATTATTATTAGATCACATGTGAACCTTCTCCCCATACTAACTGGTCAAATAAATGGTGGAGCCTGTGATTGGCAGTAGAAGGGATAGTTGGGGATGGAAGGTTTAGAGAGTGGAAGGAGTTTAGGGCATGATAGAGAAGAAGGACAGAGAAAGAAAAGGTAGAAGGAACATGGAACAGAACCACATGGCTTGGAGAAGCTGAAAGTAGCAAGGGATCTATCTCATACCTAGGGAATAGATTGGTATAGTGGTAGATCTCCCCAATCTAAGCACACGGAATATAAACATAACAACTGAGTTGTGTGTTATCTACATGGGCTTATTGGGGTTGAAAATTTACTGCAATATGAATTGACAGTCATTGGTAATTAATATCTCTCAATATCAATGTACTCAACTCCCCAATACAAAGTCACAGGCTAACAGAATGTGTGTGAATATAGGATCCATCTTTCTGCTACACAGAAGAAATACACTTCAGCAACAAAGATAGACATTACCTCAGAGTAAATGGCTAGGACAAGAGTTTTCAAGTGAATGTACCCAAGAACCAAGCTGGAGCAGCCATTCTAATATCTAAAAAAACAGACTTCCAACAAAAATGAATCCAGAGATTGGAAACGACTTTTCATACTCATCCAAGAATAAAAAACTTCGAGATGATATCTCAATACTGAAATCCATTCCCTAAATGCAAGCGCCCCACATTTATAAAAGAATTATTACTAGCATTTAAATCACACATCAAACTCCACATATTAATAGTGCAATACTATCACCTCACTCCTACTACTGGGTATGCTATCTAGACAGAAACTCAACAGAGAAATAATGAAACAAACAGATGTTAGAATGACCTGTCCAGCAGGTCCAGTTATTCGAGGGTCTCAAGGAGACCTTCTCCTAAGAACCAAATGGGGGGAGAGAGAGTCAAGAACCTTGTGCAATGAACGACACACAGAAGCAGTCTGAGTAGCATCATGGTCTCACTGTATTTAGCAAGGCTCAAGGCTTAAATGCACAAGCAAAAGGGGAAGTACTTCTCAGCAGGAGGGATGGGGTAGTGGAAATTTTTCTTTTGGCAACTACATGGGGAAGCAGGAACTTAGTGGTATCAGGGTACATCTTGTGGTCAGGACATCCAGCGCTGACTTAGGGCTGGAAAAATCTGTGGCTGTTCTCAGAGCAGTCCGTCGGTGGCCCTCTTTTGACCCCCTTTTCTTGTTGGGGGGAGAGGCCCAATTCAGAGATCAGGACAATAGTGTTGTCTTAATAGCTCCCAACATTAGAACTCAAAAGAGAGAAAAGCACCTGGGTAGCTAGGGCGCAGGGTCGGCTGACACTCGCTAGCTACCCACAACACCCGCCACAGGATCTTAAGACTTCTGGTGAGTGGAACACAGCTTCTGCTCCAATCCAATTGCACGCGGGACCTGAGACTGCATTAGTTAGGGAAGCAGAAACCGGCCTGAGTAGGGCCACAGGCCTCATCCGGCCGGATCAGCACCAGGGGAGCTAGAGCGCAGGGTCGGCTGACACCAGCCAGCTACCCACGACCCCCACCACAGGATTTTGAGACTGCTGGTGAGTGGAACACAGCTTCTGCTCCAGTCCAATCACGCGGGACCTGAGACTGCTCTGGTTGGGGAGAGAGAAATCCGGCCTACATAGGGCCACAAGCCTCTTTCGGTCAGAAAAGCACCTAGGTAGCTAGGGCGCAGGGTCGGCTGACACTCGCCAGCTACCCACAACACCCGCCACAGGATCTTAAGACTTCTGGTGAGTGGAACACAGCTTCTGCTCCAATCCAATTGCACGCGGGACCTGAGACTGCATTAGTTAGGGAAGCAGAAACCGGCCTGAGTAGGGCCACAGGCCTCATCCGGCCGGATCAGCACCAGGGGAGCTAGAGCGCAGGGTCGGCTGACACCAGCCAGCTACCCACGACCCCCACCACAGGATTTTGAGACTGCTGGTGAGTGGAACACAGCTTCTGCTCCAGTCCAATCACGCGGGACCTGAGACTGCTCTGGTTGGGGAGAGAGAAATCCGGCCTACATAGGGCCACAAGCCTCTTTCGGTCAGAAAAGCACCTAGGTAGCTAGGGCGCAGGGTCGGCTGAAACTCGCCAGCTACCCACAACACCCGCCACAGGATCTTAAGACTTCTGGTGAGTGGAACACAGCTTCTGCTCCAATCCAATTGAGCGCGGGACCTGAGACTGCATTAGTTAGGGAAGCAGAAAACCGGCCTGAGTAGGACCACAGGCCTCTTCCGGCTGGACCAGCACCGGGGTACCGCCAGCTACCCAGGACCCCCGCCACAGGATTTTGAGACTGCTGGTGAGTGGAACACAGCTTCTGCTCCAATCTTTAAACAGTGACAACGACAACAACTAACCCCAGAGATTACCAGATGGCGAAAGGTAAACGTAAGAATCTTAATAACAGAAACCAAGACCACTCACCATCATCAGAACCCAGCACTCCCACTTCGCCCAGTCCAGGGCACCCCAACACACCGGAAAAGCTAGACACGGATCTAAAAGCATATCTCCTGATGATGGTAGAGGACTTCAAGAAGGACTTTAATAACACACTTAAAGAAATACAAAGGAACACTGGTAAACAGGTAGAAGACAGTAAAGAGGAAGCACAAAAATCCCTTAAAGAATTGCAGGAGAACACTGCTAAAGAGTTACAAATCCAGCCGGGCGTGGTGGCGCACGCCTTTAATCCCAGCATTCGGGAGGCAGAGGCAGGCGGATTTCTGAGTTCGAGGCCAGCCTGGTCTACAGAGTGAGTTCCAGGACAGCCAGGGCTATATAGAGAAACCCTGCCTCGAAAAACCAAAAAAAAAAAAAAAAAAAAAAAAAAAAACCCAAAATGAGGCAACACTGGAGATAGAAACCCTAGGAAAGAAATCTGGATCCATAGATACGAGCATCAGCAACAGAATACAAGAGATGGAAGAGAGAATCTCGGGTGCAGAAGATTCCATAGAGAACATCGGCACAACAATCAAGGAAAATGGAAAATGCAAAAAGATCCTAACTCAAAACATCCAAGAAATACAGGACACAATGAGAAGACCAAACCTATGGATAATAGGAGTGGATGAGAATGAAGATTTTCAACTCAAAGGACCAGCAAACATCTTCAACAAAATTATAGAAGAAAACTTCCCAAATCTAAAGAAAGAGATGCCCATGAACATACAAGAAGCCTACAGAACTCCAAATAGACTGGACCAGAAAAGAAATACCTCCCGACACATAATAATCAGAACAACAAATGCTCTAAATAAAGATAGAATACTAAAAGCAGTAAGAGAAAAAGGACAAGTAACATATAAAGGCAAGCCTATCAGAATTACACCAGATTTTTCACCAGAGACTATGAGAGCCAGAAGATCCTGGACGGATGTTATACAGACACTAAAAGAAAACAAATTCCAGCCCAGGCTACTATACCCAGCCAAACTCTCAATTAACATAGATGGAGAAACCAAAGTATTCCACGACAAAACCAAATTCACACATTATCTCTCCAGGAATCCAGCCCTTCAAAGGATAATAACAGAAAAAAACCAATACAAGGACAGGAACCACGCCCTAGAAACAACAAGAAGGTAATCCCTCAACAAACCTAAAAGAAGACAGCCACAAGAACAGAATGCCAACTTTAACAACAAAAATAACAGGAAACAACAATTACTTTTCCTTAATATCTCTTAATATCAATGGACTCAACTCCCCGATAAAAAGACATAGATTAACAAACTGGCTACACAAACAAGACCCAACATTTTGCTGCTTACAGGAAACTCCTCTCAGAGAAAAAGATAGACACTACCTAAGAATGAAAGGCTGGAAAACAATTTTCCAAGCAAATGGTTTGAAGAAACAAGCTGGAGTAGCCATTCTAATATCTGATATGATTGACTTCCAACCCAAAGTCATTAAAAAAGACAGGGAGGGACACTTCATACTCATCAAAGGTAAAATCCTCCAAGAGGAACTATCAATCCTGAATATCTATGCTCCAAATACAAAGGCAGCCACATTCATTAAAGAAACTTTAGTAAATCTCAAAGCACACATTGCACCTCATACAATAATAGTGGGAGACTTCAACACACCACTTTCACCAATGGACAGATCATGGAAACAGAAACTAAACAGGGACACAGAGAAACTAAGAGAAATTATGAATCAAATTGATCTGGCAGATATCTACAGAACATTCTATCCTAAAACAAAAGGATATACCTTCTTCTCAGCACCTCATGGTACCTTCTCCAAAATTGACCACATAATTGGTCACAAAACAGGCCTCAACAGATAC
Organism: Mus caroli; assembly: GCF_978045245.1. Taxonomy (NCBI): domain Eukaryota; kingdom Metazoa; phylum Chordata; class Mammalia; order Rodentia; family Muridae; genus Mus; species Mus caroli. The sequence continues at coordinate 130,177,921 of NW_028227263.1, read as the reverse complement.
AAAAATGTTGAAATTGTCCCATGCATCCTATCAGATCACCATGGACTAAGGCTGATCTTCAATAACAAAATAAATAATAGAAAGCCAACCTTCACGTGGAAACTGAACAACACTCTTCTCAATGATACCCTGGTCAAGGAAGGAATAAAGAAAGAAATTAAGGACTTTTTAGAGTTCAATGAAAATGAAGCCACAACATACCCAAACTTATGGGACACAATGAAAGCATTTCTAAGAGGAAAACTCATAGCACTGAGTGCCTCCAAAAGGAAACTAGAGAGAGCACACATTAGCAGCTTGACAATATACCTAAAAGCACTAGAACAAAAGGAAGCAAATTCACCCAAGAGGAGTAGACGGCAGGAAATAATCAAACTCAGGGGCGAAATCAACCAAGTGGAAACAAGAAAAACTATTCAAAGAATCAACCAATCAAGGAGCTGGTTCTTTGAGAAAATCAACAAGATAGATAAACCTTAGCCAGACTAACTAGAGGGCACAGGGAAAGCATCCTAATTAACAAAATCAGAAATGAAAAAGGAGACATAACAACAGATCCTGAAGACATCCAAAACACCATCAGATCCTTCTACCAAAGGCTATACTCAACAAAACTGGAGAACCTGGATGAAATGGAGAAGTTCATAGACAGATACCAGGTACCAAAGTTGAATCAAGATCAGGTTAATGATCTAAACAGCCCTATATCCCCCAAAGAAATAGAAGCAGTCATTAATAGTCTCCCAACTAAAAAAAGCCCAGGACCAGATGGGTTTAGTGCAGAGTTCTATCAGACCTTCAAAGAAGATCTAATCCCAGTTCTTCACAAACTATTCCACAAAATAGAAACAGAAGGTACTCTACCCAACTCATTCTATGAAGCCACAATTACTCTGATACATAAACCACAAAAAGACCCAACAAAGATAGAAAATTTCAGACCAATATCCCTTATGAATATTGATGCAAAAATCCTCAATAAAGTTCTTGCTAACCGAATCCAAGAACACATCAAAACAATCATCCATCCTGACCAAGTAGGTTTCATCCCAGGGATGCAGGGATGTTTCAATATACGGAAATCCATCAACGTAATCCAGTATATAAACAAACTCAAAGACAAAAACCACATGGTCATCTCGTTAGATGCGGAAAAAGCATTTGACAAGATCCAACACCCATTCATGATAAAATTCTTGGAAAGATCAGGAATTCAAGGCCCATACCTAAACATGATAAAAGCAATCCACAGCAAACCAGTAGCCAACATCAAAGTAAATGGTGAGAAGCTTGAAGCAATCCCTCTAAAATCAGGGACTAGACAAGGCTGTCCACTTTCTCCATACCTATTCAACATTGTACTTGAATTCCTAGCCAGAGCAATTCGACAACAAAAGGAGACAAAGGGATACAAATTGGAAAAGTTGAAGTCAAAATATCACTCTTTGCAGATGATATGATAGTATATATATGTGACCCTAAAAATTTCACCAGAGAACTCCTAAGCCTGATAAACAGCTTCGGTGAAGTAGCTGGATATAAAATTGACTCAAACAAATCAATGGCCTTTCTCTACACAAAGAATAAACAGGCTGAGAAAGAAATTAGGGAAACAACACCCTTTTCAATAGTCACAAAAAATATAAAATATCTTGGCGTGACTCTAACTAAGGAAGTGAAAGATCTGTATAATAAAAACTTCAAGTCTCTGAAGAAATAAATTATAGAAGATCTCAGAAGATGGAAAGATCTCCCATGCTCATGGATTGGCAGGATCAACATTGTAAAAATGGCTATCTTGCCAAAAGCAATCTACAGATTCAATGCAATCCCCATCAAAATTCCAAATCAATTCTTCAACGAATTAGAAAGTGCAATCTGCAAATTCATCTGGAATAACAAAAAACCTAGGATAGCAAAAACTCTTCTCAAGGATAAAAGAACCTCTTGTGGAATCACCATGCCGGACCTAAAGCTCTACTACAGAGCAATTGTGATAAAAACTGCATGGTACTGGTATAGTGCCAGACAAATAGACCAATGGAATAGAATTGAAGACCCAGAAATGAAACCACACACCTACGGTCACTTGATCTTCGACAAGGGAGCTAAAAACATCCAGTGGAAGAAAGACAGCATTTTCAACAAATGGTGCTGGCACAACTGGTTGTTAACATGTAGAAGAATGCGAATTGATCCATTCCTATCTCCTTGTACTAAGGTCAAGTCTAAGTGGATCAAGGAACTTCACATAAAACCAGAGACACTGAAACTTATAGAGGAGAAAGTGGGGAAAAGCCTTGAATATATGGGCACAGGGGAAAAATTCCTGAATAGAACAGTAATGGCTTGTGCTGTAAGATCGAGAATTGACAAGTGGGACCTCATGAAACTACAAAGCTTCTGCAAGGCTAAAGACACCATCAATAAGACAAAATAACCACCAACAGATTGGGAAAGGATCTTCCCCTATCCTAAATCAGATAAGGGACTAATATCCAATATATATAAAGAACTCAAGAAGGTGGACTCCAGAAACTCAAATAACCCCATTAAAAAATGGGGCTCAGAACTGAACAAAGAATTCTCACCTGAGGAATACCGAATGGCAGAGAAGCACCTGAAAAAATGTTCAACATCCTTAATCATCAGGGAAATGCAACTCAAAACAACCCTGAGATTCAACCTCACACCAGTCAGAATGGCTAAGATCAAAAATTCAGGTGACAGCAGATGCTGGCCAGGATGTGGAGAAAGAGGAACACTCCTCCATTGTTGGTGGGATTGCAAGCTTGTACAACCACTCTGGAAATCAGTATGGCGGTTCCTCAGAAATTTGGACATAGTACTACCGGAGGATCCAGCAATACCTCTCCTGGGCATATATCCAGAAGATGTCCCATCTAGTAAGAAGGACACATGCTCCACTATGTTCAAAGCAGCCCTATTTATAATAGCCAGAAGCTGGAAAGAACCCAGATGTCCCTCAACAGAGGAATGGATACAGAAATTATGGTACATTTACACAATGGAGTACTACTCAGCTATTAAAAAGAATGAATTTATGAAATTCCTAGCCAAATGGATGGACCTGGAGGGCATCATCTTGAGTGAAGTAACACAATCACAAAAGAACTCACACAATATGTATTCACTGATAAGTGGATATTAGCCCAAAACTTAGGATACCCAAGATATAAGATACAATTTGCTAAACGCATGAAACTCAAGAAGAATGAAGACCAAAGTGTGGACACTGTGCACCTTCTTAGAATTGGGAACAAAACACCCAGGGAAGGAGTTACAGAGACAAAGTTCGTAGCTGTGATGAAAGGATGGACCATTTAGAGACTGCCGTATCCAGGGATCCATCCCATAATCAGCTTCTAAACGCTGACACCATTGCATACACTAGCAAGATTTTGCTGAAAGGACCCAAATATAGCTGTCTCTTGTGAGACTATGCCGGGGCCTAGCAAACACAGGAGTGGGTGTTCACAGTCAGCTATTGGATGTATCACAGGGCTCCCAATGGAGAAGCTAGAGAAAGTACCCAAGGAGCTAAAGGGATCTGCAACCCTACTGTTGGAACAACATGATGTACTAACCAGAACCCCGGAGCTCTTATCTCTAGCTGCATATGTAACGAAAGATGGCCTAGTCGGCCATCAATGGAAAGAGAGGCCCATTGGACTTGCAAACTTTATATGCTCTAATATAGGGGAATGCCAGGCCCAAAAGAATGGGAATGTGTGGGTAGGGAAGTGGGGGGCGCTATGGGGGACTTTTGGGATAGCATTGGAAATGTAATTGAGGAAAATATGTAATAAAAATATTAAAAACTAAAAAAAAAATAAAAGAACTCAAAAGAACCTAACAGATACGTACAGAATATTTTACACAAACATGAAAGAATATATTGTCTTCTCATCTTATAACAGAACTTTCTGTTTTTTTAAATTTATTTTTTATTAGGTATTTTCAAAGAAAGAAAGAAAGAAAAATTAGGAAACAAACCCTTCAGAATAGCAACATATAATATAAAATACATTGGTGTGACTCTAAACAAGCAAGTGAAAGATTTGTATAACAAGAATTTCAAGTGTCTGAAAAGAAATTGAAGAAGAAATCAGAAGATGACATCATCTTCCATGCTCCTATACAAGTAGGATTAACATAGATAAAATGGCCATTTTACCAAAAGCAATCTATAGATTCAGTGAGACTTCTATAAAAATTCCTACAGAATTTTTTACCCACCTTGGAAGAATAACTCTTCATTTTATGTGGTTAAAAACAATACAAAACAAAACAAAACAAAACAAAACAAAACAAAACAAAACAAAACAAAACAAGAAACCTAAAAACTCCTGTACAAGAACTTCTGGAGTTCCAGGACAGCCAGAGCTATACAGAGAAACCCTGTCTCGAAAAATCAAAAAAAAAAAAAAATAATAAAATAAAATAAAATAAAAAAAGAACTTCTGGGATGTATGACCATCTGTGTTCTCAACCTCTACTACAGAGCTCAGGGAGTCTTATGAAAGAATTGTGGGTAAGATTGAAGGAGCTGGAAGAGTCAAGATCATCAGAAGAAAACCTGCAGAGCCAATTAACCTGGGTCTATGGGGGCTCCCAGAGACTGAACCACCAACAAAAGAGTATGCACTGATTGGATCTAGGCTGCCTGTACATATGTAACAAGTATGCATCTTAGTCTTCATGTGTGTCTCATGAAGACTAATTGAACCAGGGGCTTTCTCTGACTATGACACTGTTTCCTCCTTTTGTATCCCTTTCCCAAGTTGGGCTACCCTTTCTGGCCTCAGTGGGAGAGGTTGTACTTAGTTCTATGTGATTTGATGCACCAGGGTGGGTTTGTCCCTGAGTGGGTGAATGCAAGGGAACCCCCTTCCTTTGAGGAGAGGGGACAGAATGAGGAAGTTGTAAGTGTGCAGCTGGGAGGAGAGTAGCGAGGTGGCTGCAAGCAGGATGTAAATAGAATAAATAAACAAATGAAAACATTAAGAATATATATATTTCCTTGCAAATAAAGAAGCTGGTATTCATGTAAAGTATGATAAATGCACAAATACTGAGTAATTCTTGTGCAATTTCCATAGTGTCACACTTAGAAAAATTTTCATGTCCAATCTCATTCAATAAAACTACAAATAAATGACCTATTTAAATGAAAATAAAATGTTTTAAAGCTGGAATTCTATAAAGTGAATTGGAATTTACTGATAATACACAACAAGACAATAATAATAGTAACAAATATATGATGACTCAAGATTCCATGGTTCTAGGCTGAAGAGATGACTCTCAAAGATGGAGAAATATTAGTAGTACTGTATGGCTTAGGTAGAGGACCTGAGATGAGTTCCTAGGACCCAAAGAAGGAAGTTTACAGCTACATGCAACTGCAGGTCCCTCGGAACCAAGGCACTCTTCTGGCCTTTGATGGTACTACAAACAGAAAGGTATACACACCAGCACTACCACCACTACTGTTGCTACTACTAGTATTAGTAAGACAAGCTTTTAAAAAATCTCCCTCACAATTCCACAACAGGATTTATTCTATGACCATATCCAGGTAATCAAGATATAAAATAACAGGAACATAAACATCAGTGTTCATATAATATTAAAATGTTTTGAAAACTTATTCCCATGGGAACATCCCTGGGGGGAATCCGGCCATTTTCTCCTGGAAAACTGTATCGAAGGCTTCAGCTTGGGCTACTGTGAAGTGATTCTGCCAGTCCCCAGTTGTGCCTATAAAATGTGAAGGAGACACATAGGTGGAATAATAATGGTTGTAACACTGCACTAGCTCTTCCCATCATATGCTTTTACCTTCTGTTTGATAATGATCACCCAGTTACTATGCTACATTCACTCCAGTAGTGACTCACATTACAGGTTTAGAAATCTGTAAACAATCCTGAGGCACAGTTTCAATGAAAGAACCTCCTGGAACCTTGGCATTCCCATAACTAGAATGCCCCAGATTTGTTTCTGCAATATTGTGGAGGGTCTTGCAAGTTTTCTTATGGTATTTTATTGGAAAAGATTTAGAAGTCTCAGGGCTAGCTTAGCAAAGTATACTTAGAATCTTCATAACAGCCAGGTATAGCAGGTTACACTGCATATTAGAAGCAAGGTGATGAATTCCCTACAGATACTTAAAAGAACATCCAAGTTACACTCATATGCAAGCATTTACCAAGGTCTGGGAAATAGGAGGGTTGTGATATTGCATTTTTCATGAGAAGGTCTGCTAGAGCAGAACCCCCTGGTGATAGATTTCACAAGGCTCACTGGAGTAGCACAAATTGTGACTAGGGTATGAAATCCTTACCTGTCATTAGCTGACTCTAGGCAGGGCTGTTTTATCTTTACTGTAAATATTACCTGGTTCCTGTAAGTATTTTGAAGTCATTTCTCTGTTTTGTGTCAGATACTTCAATGTACTTTGCCTGCTGTGACATCCTACTCCTTTGTTTTCTGTATTATATAAGACTGGTGTTCCATTAGTGACAATACATTCAGATTCAGCACACTCTTTTCTGTCTGTGTCTGTCTGTAAATTCTCTTAGACTCCATGCCCACCTGCTGAAACCTTCATTCCCATGGATTGAGAGATGCTGACTGAGCCTGGTCCCTGGCATTAATAAATAAAACTACCATTTTCTCTAGAAAATTTCTTCAGTCCTGAAATCATATATACAAACTTCTACCTCTGTCTAAATTATGTCCTACATTTCCTCTCCCAACCTATATCCTAGACAATCTAACAGCAGCAACACTGGCTTGATCATTTTATATATACTCAGATTATTCCTGCTTCCCATCAAACTTGTTCCTATCATGCTATCCTACTCAGAAGTGTTTATCATCTCAATGATTCAAACAGAGTTCAACCGTTCTGTCTACATCTTAGTATTTACTTATAGAAGTAAATAATTTAAAAGCAACTTTTAACCAATATCTTAAAGTAGTTTCTACTTGTGTGTGTGTGGGTTCACGAATGCTGCAGATACACACAGTTATGAGCAGCCTTTCAGCTGTCTTGATTTTCTCACCAGATACAGTAGACACAGACCCTCCCAGCTGAGGGCATTGCAGGACTTTGTTTCACTCATCCATGGTGTTTGGTGATGCATGAAGATCTGTATAATTTCAGCTCCTGCTGTGTAGCACTGTGTTTTCTCACCATATAATGTTTTTCACCACTCCATTCCAGAATGTCTTTAGTTTGAGTCTTAGAGATTAATCAACCGCTCACGCTGTGTTGTATCTTCCTTCACTCTAGAAGGCTAATATATTTCTTATATTTACATCTTGCTCTTTGTCTCCTTATTAATGACACTGTAACCTTCTCTTCCCATCTTTCCTCCATTTACAACACAGCAGGCTCCATCCTTGCTCTATTTTCTAGCTGTGACACTGTAATGTGTACTATGCATTTATGCTTTTAGTATACACACAGAACATGTATCTAATATATTTGAATAGAAAATGTTTCTGAAATTACTAAATGGTTCATTTTAAAAAGAGTGCCAGACATATTGGACATACTCAGTGTGGGATTTTTAAATAAATTCGTGAATACCTGAGAATGGTATAGGCAGTGCTCCTATTTTGCTGATGAGGAAAATTTAGTCTTTGAGATATTACCAGTATGACAGTGATAGATGTGTATTTGAATCCAAAAACAATGACAATAGAAGCCATTCTCTTCTTTATCACATTACTTTCTTTCTGTATCATCACATAAGTTAATTTTAATTCCCCAGAGAGCTATATTAAAGAAAATATAAAGAATTCATAAAAATGTAAATCCCTGATACAGCATATTAAAATAACATACTATAATTTATATGAATATAAAAGTGTCATCTAATGAGATGGGTAGCTATTAATATTCATTGTGCTCTCAGGTTCTTTCTTTTCTTTATTCGAACATGTTTTCTTATGGTTGTTGACAGCATGCCTGAATCCTGATAAGCCAAACCAGATGTTGCTAGACTACAAGCATCTCAACAAATTCAATATGGATTCCCAATGGAATAAATCAGTCCATCTGAGAAACCACATCTTTGGAGGAACACACATGGAGTTGTAAGTTCACCTGTGTGCAAATTCTTTGCACCTTATTGATGCACTTTTATTTTCATTCTTGTTTCTAAAAATCTCTCCAATCTTTTGTATGTCAGATGGCAGGATAACCCTAGCATGTGGTGTCTTAACTCTTTTTTTTTTAACTTTGGAAATTTTGTATTCATCATTTTTAATTTTATTGCTTGAAAATTCCATACACGTGTATAATTGATTTAATCAAATCCACCCCCCCACTCTCTCCCCTCTAGTTACTTTTATTTTCCCCACATCACTTTCCCCTATTTCCTGTATTCTTTTAAAAGCCACCAAGGGTCTGCTTGACGCTGATAGTATGCACATAGTTCCGTTGCGTTCACTGGAGCATGAGCAACTTATTAGGGATCACATCCCTGAAGCAAACTGATGTCTGCCCCACTTCCAGGACATCAGTGTCCAATAGCTTTTCAGATAGGGGTGGGACTTCAGAAGGCCCATCCCTATCCGAGTTGGGTATTTAGTTGGCTTATTCATGTCTTGCATCTATAGTTCATGGCTACAGCACCCTTGTCGAGTCTGATAAACATCATTTTGCTGGAGTGCTCCCTGATTTCTATCTCTTATCTTCCCACTCTTGTGATGATTCTTGTTCCTTGAAGAGATTGAGAGTGACATGGATGAGCCCTGTAAGATAGAAAGCTCTTGGTATCTTTCAATATCGTAAAAGTGAATTTCAAATGCATTTGGCACGTTGGGAGGGAAATCAGTATAATAGACTATGTTGCTCATGTTATAGTTGTGGATTGTTTGATTTTCCTTTAAAAAATATTTTATGTAGCCCCATGGTGATGCAAAGTTTAACTTCAATTAAAGTGAACTATTTTTATTTTTTAATTTATTTTTAATTAGATATTTTCTTCATTTACAGTTCCAGTGCTATCCCAAAAGTCCCCCATACCCTCCCACGCCATTCCCCTACCCACCCAAATTCTTGGCCCTGGCATTTCCCTATACTGAGGCATATAAAGCTTGCAAGATAAATGGGCCTCTCTTTCCAATGATGGCTGACTAAACCATCTTCTGATACATACGCAGCTAGAGCCACGATCTCTGGGGGGTACTGATTAGTTCATATTGTTGTTCTGCCTATAGGGTTGCAGATCCTTTAAGCTCCTTGGGTAATTTCTCTAGCTCCTCCATTGGGGGACCTGTGATCCATCCAATAGCTAACTGTGAGTATCCACTTCTGTGTTTGCTAGGCCCCAGCATAATTTCACAAGAGACAGCTATATCAGGGTCCTTTCAGCAAAATCTTGCTAGGGTATGCAATGGTGTCAGCGTTTGGAGGCTGATTATGGGATGGATCCCTGGGTATGGCAGTCTCTAGATGGTCCATCCTTTTGCTTCAGCCCAAAACTTTGTCTCTGTAACTCCTTCAATGGGTGTTTTGTTCCCAATTGTAAGAAGGGGCACAGTGTCCACACTTTGGTCTTCGTTCTTCTTCAGTTTCATGAGGTTGGAAATTATATATTGTATCTTGGGTATTCTAAATTTCTGGGCTAATATCCACTTATCAGTGAGTATATATCATGTGAGTTCTTTTGTGATTGGGTTACCTCACTCAGGATGATGCCCTCCAGGTGAAAGAAGAAAAGCTGAACTCTCCATGAACTCTTCAGCTCAGGGTCCTCTTACCCCTCCCATCTGGAGATTGTTCCCGGAACACACCTGAACTTTTTACCCCAAGGTACCCCCTCCCAATTGGAAACTGCTCCGGGAACATTTTTTAGATAAGGGGTCTTCTGGAACAAACCTAGTCCTACCCCTCCTAACTGAGGACTGTTCCATGAACATTTTTGAGATAGGGGCCTCCTGGTACTACCCCAGAATGTTCCAATAGATCGAGTACATTGCCAAAATATAGGACACGACCCCTTGGTTATATAAAGCCCCTTGGCAAAGCCCCTTGGTGACGTAAAACTTGTACTTTTCCCCTGGCTATTTCCTATAAAAGCCTGTGAAAATTTGGGCTAGTCGCCGAATCTCCTCTGCACCTTGCTGGCTGCATGAGTTTCGACCCCAGATATCTGGTATGTGTGCTTTTTATGTGCTTTCTTGTCGTTGCTGTATTAAATCTTACTCTCTATACATCTTAAGTTCGGTCTCAGTGTCTTCTTGGGTGCGCGGCTGCCCCGAGGCTTGAGTGAGTGTCTCCCTTTGTGAGTCTTAGAGTCTTTCACAGGTCCATCCATTTGCCTAGGAAATTCATAAATTCATTCTTTTTAATAGCTGAGGAGTACTCCATTGTGTAAATGTACCACATTTTCTGAATCCATTCCTCTGTTGAGGGGCATCTGGGTTCTTTCCAACTTCTGGCTATTATAAATAAGGCTGCTATAAACAGTGGAGCATGTGTCCTTCTTACCGGTTAGAAAATCTTCTGGATATATGCCCAGGAGAGGTATTGCTGGATCCTCTGATGGTACTATGTCCAAATTTCTGAGGAACCACGAAACTGATTTGCAGAGTGGTTGTACAAGCTTGCAATCCCACCAACAATGGAGGAGTGTTCCTCTTTGTCCACATCCTAGCCAGCATCTGCTGTCACCTGAATTTTTAATCTTAGCCATTTTGACTGGTGTGAGGTGGAATCTCAGGGTTGTTTTGATTTGAATTTCCCTGATAATTAAGGATACTGAACATTTTTTCAGGTGCTTCTCAGCCATTCGGTATTCCCTAGGTGAGAATTCTTTTTTAGCACTGCACCCCATTTAATGGGGTTATTTGATTGTCTGGAGTCCACCTTCTTGAGTTCTTTATATATATGGGATTATATATATATATATATATATATATATATATATATATATATGTAAAAATCCTTTCCCAATCTGTTGGTAACCTTTTTGTCTTATTGAGAGTGTCTTTTGCCTTTCAGAAGCCTTGCAATTTTATGAGGTCCCATTTGTCGATTCTCAATCTTAAAGCACAAGCCATTGCTATTATATTCAGGAATTTTTCCCCTACGCCCATATCTTTGAGGCTTTTCCCCACTTCCTCCTCTATAAGTTTCAGTGTCTCTGGTTTTATGTGGAGTTCCTTGATCCACTTAGATTTGACCTTAGTACAAGAAGATAGGAATGGATCAATTCATATTCTTCTACGTGATAACCACCAGTCGTACCAGCACCATTTGTTGAAAATGCTGTCTTTTTTCCACTGGATGGTTTTAGCTCCCTTGTCAATGATCAAGTGACCATAGTAGTGTGGGTTCATATCTGGGTCTTCAATTCTGTTCCATTGGTCTACTTGTCTGTCATTATACCACTACCATGCAGTTTTTATCACAATTGCTCTGTAGTACAGCTTTAGGTCAGGCATGGTAATTCCAACAGAGGTTCTTTTATCCTTGAGAAGAGCTTTTGCTATCCTAGGTTTTTTGTTTTTCCAGATGAATTTTCACTTTGCCCTTTCTAATTCGTTGAAGAATTGACTTGGAAGTTTGATGGGGATGGTATTGGATCTGTAGATTGCTTTTGGAAAGATAGCTATTTTTACTATATTGATCCTGCCAGTTCATGAGCATGGGAGATTTTTCCATCTTCTGAGATCTTCTTTAATTTCTTTCTTCAGAGACTTGAAATTCTTATCATACAGATCTTTCACTTCCTTAGTTAGAGTCACGCAAGGTATTTTACAATATTTGTGACTATTGAGAATGGTGTTGTTTCCCTAATTAATTTCTCAGTCTTTTTATCCTTTGTGTAGAGAAAGACCATTGAATTGTTTGAGTCAATTTTATATCCAGCTACTTCCCAGAAGCTGTTTATCAGATTTAGTAGTTATCTGGTGGAATTTTTAGGGTCAGTTATATATACTATCATATCATCTGCAAAAAGTGATATTTTGACTTCTTCCTTTCCAATTTATATTCCCTTGATCTCCTTTTATTGTCAAATTGCTGTGGCAAGGACTTCAAGTACAATGCTTTTGTTGGTTGGGAGATTATAAATGACTGCTTCTATTTCATTAGGGGATATAGGACTGTTTTGACTGAACCTGATTTAACTTTGGTACCTGGTATCTGTCTAGAAATTTGTCCATCTCATCCAGGTTCTCAAGTTTTCTTGATTATAGCCTTTTGTAGAAGGATCTGATGATGTTCTGGATTTCTTCAGGATATGTTGTTTTGTCTCTCTTTTCATTTCTGATTTTATTAATGAGGATGCTGTCCCTGTGCCCTCTAGTGAGTCTGCCTAAGGGTTTATCTATCTTGTTGATTTTCTCAAAGAAATATCTCCTTGTTTGGTTGATTGTTTGAATAGTTCTTCTTGTTTCCACTTGGTTGATTTTCCCCCTGAGTTTGATTATTTCCTGCTGTCTATTCCTCTTGGGTGAATTTGCTTCCTTTTGTTCTAGAGATTTTAGGTGTGTTGTCAAGCTGCTACCGTGTGCTCTCTCTAGTTTCTTTTTGGAGGCACTCAGTGCTATGAATTTTCCTCTTAGAAATGCTTTCATTGTGTCCCATAAGTTTGGGTGTGTTGTGGCTTTATTTTCCTTAAACTCTAAAAAGTCTTTAATTTCTTTCTTTGTTCCTTCCTTGACCAAGGTATCATTGAGAAGGGTGTTGTTCAGTTTCCACGTGAATGTTGGCTTTCTATTATTTATATTGTTATTGAAGATCAGCCTTCGTCCATGGTGATCTGATAGGATGCATGGGACAATTTCAATATTTTTTTGATCTTTTGAGGCCTGTTTTGTGACCAATAATATGGTCAATTTTGGAGAAGGTACCATGAGGTGCTGAGAAGTTTTAGTTTTAGGATAAAATATTCTGTAGATTTCTGTTAGATCCATTAGTTTCATAACTTCTGTTACTTTCACTGTGTCCCTGTTTAGTTTCTCTTTCCATGATCTGTCCATTGTTGAAAGTGGTGTGTTGAAGTATCCCTCTATTATTGTTGAGGTGCAATGTGTGCTTTGAGTTTTATTAATGTTTCTTTAATGAATGTGGCTGCCTTTGCATTTGGAGTACAGATATTCAGAATTGAGAGATACTCTTGGAGGATTTTACCTTTGATGAGAATGAAGTGACCCTCCTTGTCTTTTTGGATAAATTTGGGTTGGAAGTTTGCGAGATAAGGAAGGAACTAAGACAAAAGTCTCCGTTCAAGGTTCAATTTTTACTATTTTGGCACTCAGTTATAAAGGAAGGGGGAGGGGCCCAATTTCCGCCAAATAATCTTGGGGTCTAGTAGCAGGGTGATCACGTGATGGCTTCTGAACGGCAAAGCAGCAGGTTCCAGCAGTGAGCATGGCAAAATGGTTGAGCAGGAAGCTCCATCCAGGTGTAAACAGTAGAACCATTAAGGCTGTGGGAGGGGAGGCTACAGAAGTTGATCTTATTCAATATTAGAATGGCTACTCCAGCTTCTTTCTTCAGACCATTTGCTTGCAAAATTGTTTTCCAGCCTTTCATTCTGAGGTAGTGTCTGTCTTTTTCCCTGAGATGGGTTTCCTGTAAGCAGCAAAATGTTGGGTCCTGTTTGTGTACCTAGTCTGTTAGTCTATGTCTTTTTATTGGGGAATTGAGTCCAATGCTATTAAGAGATATTAGGGAAAAGTAATTGTTGCTTCCTATAATTTTTGTTGTTAGAGATGGCATTCTGCTCTTGTAGCTGTCTTCTTTTAGGTTTGTTGAAGGATTACTTTCTTGCTTTTTCTAGGGCGTGGTTTCTGTCCTGGTATTTTTTTTTTCTGTTATTATCCTTTGAAGAGATGGATTTGTGGAAAGATAATATGTGAATTTGGTTTTGTCGTAGAATACTTTGGTTTTTTCATCTATGGTAATTGAAAGTTTGGATGGGTACAGTATCGTGGGCTGGCATTTGTGTTCTCTTAGTGTCTATATAACATCTGTCCAGGATCTTCTGGCTTTCATAGTCTCTGGTGAAAAGTCTGGTGTATTTCTGATAGGCCTGCCTTTATGTGTTACTTGACCCCTTTCCCTTAGTGCTTTTAATATTCTATATTTATTTAGTGCATTTGCTGTTCTGATTATTATGTGTCGGGAGGTATTTCTTTTCTGGTCCAGTCTATTTGGAGTTCTGTAGGCTTCTTGTATGTTCATGGGCAGGTCATTCTTTAGGTTTGGGAAGTTTTCTTCTATAATTTTGTTGAAGACATTTGCTGGCCCTTTAATTTGAAAATCTTCATTCTTATCAATTCCTATTATCTGTAGGTTTGGTCTTCTCATTTTGTCCTGGATTTCCTGGATGTTTTGAGTTAGGATTTTTTTGCATTTTGCATTTACTTTGATTGTTGTGTAGATGTTCTCTATGGATTCTTCTGCACCTGAGATTCTCTCTTCTATCTCTTCTATTCTGTTGCTGATGATTGCATCTATGGTTCCAGAGTTCTTTCCTAGGGTTTCTACTCCAGCATTGCCTCACTTTGGGTTTTCTTTATTGTGTCTACTTCCCTTTTTAGGTCTAGTATTGTTTTGTTCATTTTCATCACCTGTTTGGATGTGTTTTCCTGTTTTACTTTAAGGACTTATAACTCTTTGTAGTATTCTCGAGCATTTCTTTAAGTGAGTTATTAAAGTCCTTCTTGATGTCCTCTACCATCATCATGAGATATGCTTTTAAATCTGGGTCTAGCTTTTCGGGTGTGTTGGGCTGCCCAGGACTGGGGGAGGAGTGAGTGCTACATTCTGATGATGGTGATTGGTCTTGGTTTCTGTTAGTAAGATTCTTACATTTGCCTTTCACCATCCGACAATCTCTGGAATTAGTTGTTATAGTTGTCTCTGGTTAGAGCTTGTTCATCCCGTGATTCTGTTAGCCTCTATCAGCAGACCTGGGAGACTAGCTCTTTCCTCTGAGTTTCAGTGGTCAGAGCACTCTCTGCATGCAAGCTCTCCTCTTACAGGGAAGGTGCACAGATACCTGGTGTTTGGGACTCCCTCCTGGCAGAAGATGAAGGCCCAAAACAGGACCTGTCCCAGAAGCTGTGTTGCTTCTGCCTGTCACAGAAGCTGTTAGCTTCTGTAGTCCACACTCACCTGCACAGACTAGTCTCAGAGGGATCCAGGAACCAAGATGGATCCCCCAGGAGCTCCAGCAAAGCCCTCCCAGGCAGAGCGGACATCTCTTCTCTGGCAGTGGAGGTTCCCAGATGTCTGGAGCCTGAAATGGGGTCTGTCTCAGAAGCTGTACTCTAGGGACCTTGGGGGTGTCCGCTGACTCTGAGCCCTGGTGACCAAGTGCTAGAGCTGACTGGAAGGGACTTGTGACCCTGGTCAGGCCAGCTTTCCTACTTCCCTAATGCTGTCTCAGGTTCTGAGCAATTGCATAGGAGTAGAAGTTGTGTTCCACTCATTGGTGGTCTTAAGATCGGGTGGAGAGTCCTGTAGGGGACCTTGGGGGTGTCCGCGGAATCCGCGCCAAAGGTGACCTGGTGCTGGCTCCTACTGGAAGGGACTTGTCCTGGCTTAACTCTTGTTGAAAAAGAACTTCCTCATAATTCTAAAGGCTGCAGATTTCACATCAGAGTATTGTATAAATCTTTGTATGATTTTCTTTTTGGCCTGAAGATGACCGGTTTCTTCCGTTGTCTTTGGGTCATTTTCCCTTTTTGACTCTGAATAATGCCTTCTGAAGGTCCATTAAACATGTACTGTGAAGTAATCAGGGCTGGGAATTTTGAGGTTTGCCAGAATATATTTCCTATACATGTCTTTATTGTGGCATTGCCTTTACAAAGTCTTGTCAACCAAACAGTGGCTGAATATCTCTCTAGTGTGCATTTCCTACAGAGTCTAAATATTGAACTACAATGACTACAAATGCACGTGGAAAATCATCACTTGGAGTTTAAAACCAGATACATCTCAATAACTTGAATGATTGAGTCTCTGGGATAAATCTTACAAAGTAGCTCTACAGAGGCAATAAAAGATAATTTCTTGTGTCTTGAGATAAGAACAATTAAAGGATATGGGAAAATACATCTAGTGAATTCCTCCTGGCTCAGGCAAGTCTAACACTTAATACAGCTGTTTAATGCTTTATGATTTAGGGAATTAGGTTATCTAATGGTAAATAATGAACTTTGTATATCATTTTCTTTTATTTGCTCATATTTTGATGATTCAAAAATGGCACCAATCTGATAGAGGAATTTAGAAGATAAATATTATCTTTATATACATTTTCCTTTCAATGTTATTTCCAGACATATCCATTTCATCATTCTCTATAATGAATTAGTGAAGCAAGTGGGTAATGTATTTTGTGTTCCACATCAGTGACCTGGTTTCCAGAATTAGGTGGCTTACTGGCTATTGGTGTCACACTAGTATAAGAAAAATAATCCCCCAAAAAAAGCTGTCTTCAAATGAAAAAAAAACGCTACATAAAATCACTAGGATAATTAAATTTCAAAAGACTAATGAAGTCTTATCAAGTATTTTGGTAGAACTATATTATAACTAGTGTATGTATTTATATAAGTATTCCTGCTATCATCTGTGCTGCATGACAAATAGTATTTGTATTTGGAAGAGATTAAATCCAAGTGTGGTCTCATCCTAAAAGAATCTTCCTGGAAAAGCTGAAACAACAGTTGTCTTCATGGAATTTTGTCTTAAATTCTATTCCATCTGCTCTGATTTGTCTATGCTAATGATTTTGCTTGCCAGGTTCCTTATTCTTTTGCTAATAACAGAGCTAATTCATTCTTTTAGGTATGTAATAACAGACTTTTATTTTCTTACACTGTGTTAACTCTGCTAAATTCTCATTCATTATAGGAAATCTAGGAACAGACCACTTTGCTTAGGTGAGACTTTCATTTCTAGTGCAGAGAAATATGTCTCCACAGAATCTGGAGTGCACGAGTCTGAGGGCAGCTGGCAAGAACAGTTTATTCTTCTACATGCCTTGATCTTTAGTGTATAGATTTCCATTTTCTTTTAGCTAGTGTTGACATATCTTTATGTTTACATCTCAGTCACAATTTCCTATTATTTGGATAATAAGACTACTGGATTAAATACAATCTGGTAACTACTTTGATTTCCTTTTTTCTACCAAAACTTCTGATATCCTTATATTGTTAGTTTCCAAATCTCACACTCCAAATCAGTCAATTGAAGGTAAAGACTGAAACATTTTAATTATGGATAATGAAAATTAAACTCATAGCTTTTTACTTCATTAATTTATACCCATGTTTTATTCATTGCTAAATATCTGATGACTGACACCTTCTTTCTTCTACTCTTCACCTATCATTATCTAATTAGGTCTGGGTGAGCCTCAAGGTCTGATTCATTTTGGCAAAGTCACTCTAGAACTGTACACAAATGAAACCACACACACAAAATCTGCTCACAGAATAGAGAGCAGTTGGCACATAATAGCGAAGATACAAATTCCCCTCCCAGGACAGTAAATTCCAAAGAAGAGAAGGTTCATGAACATAAAGTAATCTAAACATAGGATGGCAAATAACATCAAATTTTAACACTAGAGACTTTTTAAAATTCTATTGGAGTATAATCTTGCCTTACATTGGGCAGCAATCTTGACCTGTTCAAAATCTTTTCCAGCTGTTAATGTGATTTTTTGTGGTTCTATGGTTATCATATTAGATATATCTTGGTCTCCTGCATTACACTTTTTATATTATATTTTAGAGATGAGGAATAGGATACAGGGAACTTTACAATGCCTCATAGAACACTGACTACTTTCCCATTTTTTTTTCATTGAAGTTATTGGACATGACCATTTGCAATCTCAAGTTTATTTCCCAGAATAAATCAACTTTGCAGAATGTCTTAAACCCACATCTTCTCCATAAAAACCTTCCCTGTCATGTCTGTGCGAAGCTATCAGTGATAAGCAG
Source organism: Mus caroli (assembly GCF_978045245.1). NCBI lineage: Eukaryota > Metazoa > Chordata > Mammalia > Rodentia > Muridae > Mus > Mus caroli. The sequence goes on along the minus strand of NW_028227263.1, from coordinate 130,159,897 downwards.
TGACTTTCAGTACATTCTCAACAACTACTTAGAGCTTCATTGGCACAACAAGCCCTTCACATGTTCTGACATATTCTGAAGGTAGACAATCTCTTTACCTTTTCTCATGAGTTTCAAGCCAATAGTAACCAGATCTTCCTTAATGAGATGTAAACAAGACATCCTGTTTTCTTTCATGGCTTGGAAAGAGCTGTACTTGAGGACGAGATCCAGCTTATCTGGCCCTAATTTTTTCCCTAGGAAGTCACAGATCTTCTTTATGGTTCCCTTTGTATCCTAAAAGAGGAAGAAACTGAAATGAGGGCAATAAACAGAGAACACTGAGAGAAAGGATTCAAAAATAGGATCTATGGATGGGGATGATAAAAGCGTTGTGAAAAGGGCATCATTAAATGAGAGAGCATGAAAGGAATTAGGCAATAAAAGAAATGGAACAAAAGGAGGAAGGACTCACACTTAACATTTATATATTGAGTGAGCTTGCAATGTGGCTCATCTATGGTCTCTGAAAGACAAAGGCTGGGGATTCTTTTTAGGGAGGAGAGGTTCTCATAAAACCAAGGTTAAATTTAAACTGCTTTTTGGAACATCATGACCTTGAACTTCAGACCCTCCTGTTTCTATCTCCATAGTGCTGAGATCAAGGTATGTGCTTACACAGTCACTCAGTATATTGAGGTTTTTTTATGTTTTTTCTTAAGAAAGGGCCTCACATCTCTCAATTCTAAATATCTAGCTCCAAATTCAAGGGCAGCCATATTACTTAAAGAGACTTTAGTAAAACTCAAACCATACATTGGACCTCGCACAATAATACTGGGATACTTCAACACACGACTGTCATCAATGGACAGATCATGGAAAGAGAAACTAAACAGGGACACAGTGAAACTAACAGAAATTATGAAACAAAAGGATTTATCAGATATCTACAGAACATTTTATTCTAAAACAAAAGGATATACCTTCTTCTCAGCACCTCATGATACCTTCTCCAAAAACCATATAATTGGTAACAAAACAGGCCTCAACAGATACAAAAATATTGAAATTGTCCCATGCATCTTATCAGATCACCATTGACTAAGGATGGTCTTCAATAACAACAAAAATTTTAGAAAGGCAATATTCACGTGGAAACTTATTAACATTCTTCTCAATGATACATTGGTAAAGGAAGGAATAAAGAAAGAAATTAAAGACTTTTTAGAGTTTAATGAAAATAAACCCACAACATAACCAAACTTATGGGACACAATGAAAGCATTTCTAAGAGGAAAATTCATAGCACTGAGTGCCTCCAAAAAGAAACTAGAGAGAGCAAACACTAGCAGCTTGACAACACACCTAAAAGCTCTAGAACAAAAGGAAGCAAATTTACCCAAGAGGAGTAGACAGCAGGAAATAATCAAACTCAGGGGGGAAATCAACCAAGTGGAAACAAAACCAACTATTCAAAGAATCAACCAAACATGGAGCTGATTTTTTTGAGAAAATCAACAAGATAGATAATCCCTTAGCCACACTCACTAGAGGGCACAGGGACAGATTCCTAATTAACAAAATCAGGAATGAAAAGGGAGACAAAACAACAGATCCTGAAGAAATCCAGAACACCATCAGATCCTTCTATAAAAGGCTATAATCAACAAAACTGGAGAACCTGGATGAAATGGACAAATTTCTAGACAGATACCAGGTACCAAAGTTAAATCAGGATCAAGTTAATGATATAAACGCTCCTATATCCCCTAAAGAAATAGAAGCTGTCATTTATAATCTCCCAACCAACAAAAGCCCAGGACCAGATGGGTTTATTGCAGAGTTCTATCAGACCTTCAAAGAAGATCTAATTCCAGTTCTTCACAAAATATTCCACAAAATAGAAGCAGAAGGTACTCTACCCAATTCATTCTATGAAGCCACAATTACTATGATACCTAAACCACAGAGAGACCCAACAAAAATAGAGAAGTTCAGATCAATTTCCCTTATGAATATCGATGCCAAAATACTCAATAAAGTTCTCAATAACTGAAGCCAAGAACACATCAAAACAATCATCCATCCTGACCAAGTAGATTTCATTCCAGGGATGCAGGGATGGTTTAATATACGGAAACCCATCAATGTAATCCAGTATATAAACAAACTCAAAAGACAAAAACCACATGATCATCTCCTTAGATTCAGGTAAATCATTTGACAAAATCCAACACCCATTCATGATAAAAGTCTTGGAAAGTTCAGGAATTCAAGGCCCATACCTACACATGATAAAAGCAATCTACAGCAAACCAGTAGCCAACATCAAAGTAAATGGTGAGAAACTGGAAGCAATCCCAGGAAAATCAGGGACTAGAAAAGGATGCCCACTCTCTCCCTACCTATTCAACATAGTACTTGAAGTCCTAGCCATAGCAATTCGAGAACCAAAGGATATCAAGGGGATACAAATTGGAAAGGAAGAAGTCCAAATATCACTTTTTGCAGATGATATGATAATATATATAAGTGACCCTAAAAATTCCACCAGATAAATCCTAAACCTGATAAACAGCTTCAGTAAAGTCGTTGGATATAAAATTAACTCAAACAAGTCAATGGTCTTTCTGTACACCAAGGATAAAAAGGCTGAGAAAGAAATTAGGGAAACAACACCATTCTCAATAGTCACAAATATTATAAAATACCTTGGTGTGACTCTAACAAAGGAAGTGAAAGATCTGTATGATTAAAAACTACAAGTCTTTTTGAAAGAAATTAAAGATCTCTGAAGATGGAAAGATCTCCCATGCTCATGGATTGGCAGGATCAATATAGTAAAAATGGCTATCTTGCCAAAAGCAATCTACAGATCCAATGCCATCCCCATCAAAATTTCAACTCAGTTCTTCAACGAATTTGAAAGGGAAATGTGCAAATTCATCCGGAATAACAAAAATCCTAGGTTAGCAAAAACTCTTCTGAAGGATAAAAGAACCTCTGTTGGAATCACCATGCCTGACCTAAAGCTGTACTACAGAGCAATTGTGATAAAAACTGCATGGTACTGGTATAGCTAGAGACAAGTAGACCAATGGAATATAATTGAAGACCCAGATATGAACCCACACTCCTATGGTCACTTGAACTTTGACAAGGGAGCTAAAACCATCCAGTGGAAAAAAGACAGCATTTTCAACAAATGGTGCTAGTACTACTGGTTGTTATCATGTAGAAGAATGCGAATTGATCCATTCCTATCTTCTTGTACTAAGGTCAAATCTAAGTGGATCAAGGAACTCCACATAAAACCAGAGACAGTGAAACCTATAGAGGAGAAAGTGGGTAAAAGCCTTGAAGACATGGTCACAGGGGAAAAATTCCTGAATAGAACAGCAATGGCTTGTGCTGTAAGATGGCGTATCAACAAATGGGACCTTATAAAATTGCAAAGATTCTGTAAGGCAAAAGACACTGTCAATAAGACAAAAAGGCCACCAAGAGATTGGGAAAGGATCTTTACCTATACTAATTCAGATAGGGGACTAATATCCAACATATATAAAAAGAACTCAAAAAGGGGGACTCAAAAAAATCAAATAACCCCATTAAAAATGAGGTGCAGTGCTTAACAAAGAATTCTCACCTGAGGAATACCAAGTGGCTCAGAAGCACCTCAAAAAATATTCAGCATCGTTAATCATCAGAGAAATGCAAATCAAAACAACCCTGAGATTCCACCTCACACCAGTCAGAATGGCTAAGATTAAAAATTCAGGTGACAGCAGATGCTGGCGAGGATGTGGAGAAAGAGGAACACTCCTCCATTATTGGTGGGATTGCAAGCTTGTACACCACTCTGGAAATCAGTCTAGTGGTACCTCAGAAAATTGGACATAGTACTACTGGAGAATTCCTCAATACCACTCCTGGGCATATATCCAGAAGATGTTCCAACCAGTAATTTGGACACATGCTCCACTATGTTCATAGCAGCCTTATTTATAATGGTCAGAAGCTAGAAAGAACCCAGATGTCCCTCAACAGAGGAATGGATACAGAAAATGTGGTACATTTACACAATGGAGTACTACTCAGCGATTAAAAAGAATGAATTTATGAAATTCCTAGGCAAATGGATGGACCTGGAGGGCATCATCCTGAGTGAGGTAACCCAACCACAAAAGAAGTCAAATGATACAGTGGTCCGCCCTGCATGGAGTGCCATCTTGGCTCCGGGACTCAGCGGAACTTAGGAACTTAGTCTGCACAGGTGAGAGTGAGCATCACAGAGGCAGACAGCTTCTGGGGCAGGCAGGAGCCACAGAGCCGCTGAGGCAGCACCCTTTTGGGGCCGCAGACATCCAGCACCCTCCCAGCCAGAGGACAGTGGTCCGCCCTGCACGGGAGCGCCATCTTGGCTCCGGGACTCTGCTGAACTTAGGAACTTAGTCTGCACAGGTGAGAGTGAGCACCACAGATGCAGACATCTTCTGGGACAGGCGGGAGCCACAGAGCCGCTGAGGCAGCACCCTTTTGGGGCCGCAGACACCCGGCACCCTCCCAGCTGGAAGACAGTGGTCTGCCCTGCATGGGGAGCCCACTGCCTCAGGAGCAGGGAGCGCAATCTTGGATCTGGGACTCCGCCGAAATTAGGAACTTAGTCTGCACAGGTGAGAGTGTGCACCACAGAAGTTGACAGCTTCTGTGACATGCCAAAGCAACACAGCATCTGGGAAAGGTCCTGTTTTGGGCCTTCTTCTTCGGCCAGGAGGAGGTCCAAACGCCAGATATCTGTACACCTTCCCTTTAAGAGGAGAGGTTGTCAGCAGAGAGTGCTCTAACCACTGAAACTCAGAGGAGAGAGCCTGTCTTCCAGGTCTCCTGCTAGACGGTAATCAGAATCACCAGAAGAACAATCTCTAAACAGGGACAACTATAACAACTCCAGAGATTACCAGATGGCGAGAGGTAAACATAAGAATCTTACTAACAGAAACCAAGACCACTCACCATCATCAGAACCCAGCACTTCCACTTCGCCCAGTCCAGGGCACCCCAACACACCTGAAAAGCTAGACCTGGATTTAAAAGCATATCTCATGATGCTAGTAGAGGACATCAAGAAGGACTTTAATAACTCACTTAAAGAATTACAGGAGAACATTGCTAAAGAGTTACAAGTCCTTAAAGAAAAGCAGGATAACACAATCAAATAGGTAGAAGTCCTTAAAGAAAAACAGAAAAACACATCCAAAGAGATGATGGAAATGAACAAAACCATACTAGACCTAAAAAGGTAAAAAGACACAATAAAGAAAACCCAAAATGAGGCAACACTGGAGATAGAAACCCTAGGAAAGAAATCTGGAACCATAGATGCGAGCATCAGCAACAGAATACAAGAGATGGAAGAGAGAATCTCGGGTGCAGAAGATTCCATAGAGAACATCGGCACAACAATCAAGGAAAATGGAAAATGCAAAAAGATCCTAACTCAAAACATCCAGGAAATACAGGACACAATGAAAAGACCAAACCTACGGATAATAGGAGTGGATTAGAATGAAGATTTTCAACTGAAAGGACCAGCAAATATCTTCAACAAAATTATAGAAGAAAACTTCCCAAATCTAAAGAAAGAGATGCCCATGAACATACAAGAAGCCTACAGAACTCCAAATATGCTGGACCAGAAAAGAAATACCTCTCGACACATAATAATAGGAACAACAAACGCACTAAATAAAGATAGAATACTAAAAGCAGTAAGAGAAAAAGGCCAAGTAACATATAAAGGCAAGCCTATCAGAATTACACCAGATTTTTCACCAGAGACTATGAAAGCCAGATGATCCTGGACAGATGTTATACAGACACTAAAAGAATTCAAATTCCAGCCCAGGCTACTATAACCAGCCAAACTCTCAATTAACATAGATGGAGAAACCAAAGTATTCTACGACAAAACCAAATTCACACATTATCTCTCCAGGAATCCAGACCTTCAAAGGATAATAACAGAAAAAAACCAATACAAGGACAGGAACCACGCCCTAGAAACAACAAGAAGGTAATCCCTCAACAAACCAAAAAGAAGACAGCCACAAGAACAGAATGCCAACTTTAACAACAAAAATAACAGGAAACAACAATTACTTTTCCTTAATATCTCTTAATATCAAAGGACTCAACTCCCCGATAAAAAGACATAGACTAACAAACTGGCTACACAAACAAGACCCAACATTTTGCTGCTTACAGGAAAATCATGTCAGAGAAAAAGATAGAAACTACCTCAGAATGAAAGGCTGGAAAACAATTTTCCAAGCAAATGGTATGAAGAAGCAAGCTGGAGTTGCCATTCTAATATCTGATAAGATTGACTTCCAACCCAAAGTCATCAAAAAAGACAGGGAGGGACACTTCATACTCATCAAAGGTAAAATCCTCCAAGAGGAACTATCAATCCTGAATATCTATGCTCCAAATACAAAGGCAGCCACATTCATTAAAGAAACTTTAGTAAATCTAAAAGCACACATTGCACCTCATACAATAATAGTGGGAGACTTCAACACACCACTTTCACCAATGGACAGATCATGGAAACAGAAACTAAACAGGGACACAGTGAAACTAACAGAAGTTATGAATCAACTGGATCTGGCAGATATCTACAGAACATTCTATCCTAAAACAAAAGGATATACCTTCTTCTCAGCACCTCATGGTACCTTCTGCAAAATTGACCACATAATTGGTCACAAAACAGGCCTCAACAGATACAAAAATATTGAAATTGTCCCATGCATCCTATCCGATCACCATGGACGAAGGCTGATCTTCAATAACAAAATACATAATAGAAAGCCAACAGTCACGTGGAAACTGAACAACACTCTTCTCAATGATACCTTGGTCAAGGAAGGAATAAAGAAAGAAATTAAGGACTTTTTAGAGTTCAATGAAAATGAAGCCACAACATACCCAAACTTATGGGACACAATGAAAGCATTTCTAAGAGGAAAACTCATAGCTCTGAGTGCCACCAAAAATAAACTAGAGAGAGCACACATTAGCAGCTTGACAACACACCTAAAAGCACTAGAACAAAGGAAGCAAATTCACCCAAGAGGAGTAGACGGCAGGAAATAATCAAACTCAGGGGCGAAATAAACCAAGTGGAAACAAGAACTATCCAAAGAATCAACCAATCAAGGAGCTGGTTCTTTGAGAAAATCAACAAGATAGATAAACCCTTAGCCAGACTCACTAGAGGGCACAGTGAAAGCATTCTAATTAACAAAATCAGAAATGAAAAAGGAGACATAACAACAGATCCTGAAGACATCCAAAACACCATCAGATCCTTCTACCAAAGGCTATACTCACAAAACTGGAGAACCTGGATGAAATGGAGAAGTTCCTAGACAGATACCAGGTACCAAAGTTGAATCAAGATCAGGTTAATGATCTAAACAGCCCTATATCTCCCAAAGAAATAGAAGCAGTCATTAATAGTCTCCCAACCAAAAAAAGCCCAGGACCAGATGGGTTTAGTGCAGAGTTCTATCAGACCTTCAAAGAAGATCTAATCCCAGTTCTTCACAAACTATTCCACAAAATAGAAACAGAAGGTACTCTACCCAACTCATTCTATGAAGCCACAATTACTCTGATAACTAAACCACAAAAAGACCCAACAAAGATAGAAAACTTCAGACCAATATCCCCTATGAATATTGATGCAAAAATCCTCAATAAATTTCTTGCTAACCGAATCCAAGAACATATCAAAACAATTGTCCATCCTGACCAAGTAGGTTTCATCCCAGGGATGCAGGGATGGTTCAATATACGGAAAACCATCAATGTAATCCAGTATATAAACAAACTCAAAGACAAAAACCACATGGTCATCTCCTTAGATGCGGAAAAAGCATTTGACAAGATCCAACACCCATTCATGATAAAAGTCTTGGAAAGATCTGGAATTCAAGGCCCATACCTAAACATGATAAAAGCAATCTACAGCAAACCAGTAGCCAACATCAAAGTAAATGGTGAGAAGCTTGAAGCAATCCCTCTAAAATCAGGGACTAGACAAGTCTGTCCACTTTCTCCATACCTATTCAACATTGTACTTGAAGTCCTAGCCAGAGCAATTCGACAACAAAAGGAGATCAAAGGGATACAAATTGGAAAAGATGAAGTCAAAATATCACTTTTTGCAGATGATATGATAGTATATATAAGTGACCCTAAAAATTCCACCAGAGAACACCTAAACCTGATAAACAGCTTCGATGAAGTAGCTGGATATAAAATTAACTCAAACAAATCAATGGCCTTTCTCTACACAAAGAATAAACAGGCTGAGAAAGAAATTAGGGAAACAACACCCTTCTCAATAGTCACAAATTATATAAAATATCTTGGCGTGACTCAAACTAAGGAAGTGAAAGATCTGTATAATAAAAACTTCAAGTCTCTGAAGAAAGAAATTATAGAAGATCTCAGAAGATGGAAAGATCTCTCATGCTCATGGATTGGCAGGATCAACATTGTAAAAATGGCTATCTTGCCAAAAGCAATCTACAGATTCAATGCAATCCCCATCAAAATTCCAAATCAATTCTTCAACGAATTAGAAAGTGCAATCTGCAAATTCATCTGGAATAACAACAAACCTAGGATCGCAAAAACTCTTCTCAAGGATAAAAGAACCTCTGGTGGAATCACCATGCCGGACCTATAGCTTTACTACAGAGCAATTGTGATAAAAACTGTGTGGTACTGGTATAGTGACAGACAAATGGACTAATGGAATAGAATTGAAGACCCAGAAATGAACCCACACACCTACGGTCATTTGATCTTTGACAAGGGAGCTAAAACCATCCAGTGGAAGAAAGACAGCATTTTCAACAAATGGTGCTGGCACACCTGGTTGTTAACAGGTAGAAGAATGCGAATCGATCCATTTCTATCTCCTTGTACTAAGGTTAAGTCTAAGTGGATCAAGGAACTTCACATAAAACCAGAGACACTGAAACTTATAGAGGAGAAAGTGGGGGAAAGCCTTGAAGATATGGGCACAGGGGAAAAATTCTTGATTAGAACAGCAATGGCTTGTGCTGTAAGATCGAGAATTGACAAGTGGGACCTCATGAAACTGCAAAGGTTCTGCAAGGTAAAAGACACCATCAATAAGACAAAAAAACCACCAACAGATTAGGAAAGGATCTTTACCTATCCTAAATCAGATAAGGGACTAATATTCAATATATATAAAGAACTCAAGATGGTGGACTCCAGAAAGGCAAATAACCCCATTAAAAAATGAGGCTCAGAACTGAACAAAGAATTCTCACCTGAGGAATACCGAATAGCAGAGAAGCACCTGAAAAAAATGTTCAACATCCTTAATCATCAGGGAAATGCAAATCAAAACAACCCTGAGATTCCACCTCACACCAGTCAGAATGGCTAAGATCAAAAATTCAGGTGACAGCAGATGCTGGCTAGGATGTGGACAAAGAGGAACACTCCTCCATTGTTGGTGGGATTGCAAGCTTGTACAACCATTCTGGAAATCAGTCTGGCGGTTCCTCAGAAAATTGGACATAGTACTACAGGAGGATCCAGCAATACCTTTCCGGGGCATATATCCAGAAGATGTCCCAACCAGTAAGAAGGACACATGCTCCACTATGTTCATAGCAGCCCTATTTATAATAGCCAGAAGCTGGAAAGAACCCAGATGCCCCTCAACATAGGAATGGATACAGAAATCATGGTACATTTACACAATGGAGTACTACTCAGCTATTAAAAAGAATGAATTTATGAAATTCCTAGCCAAATGGATGGACCTGGAGGGCATCATCTTGAGTGAGGTAACACAATCACAAAGGAACTCATACAATATGTATTCACTGATAAGTGGATATTAGCCCAAAACTTAGGATACCAAAGATATAAGATACAATTTGCTAAACGCATGAATCTCAAGAAGAATGAAGACCAAAGTGTGGACAATATGCCCCGTCTTAGAATTGGGAACAAAACACCCATGGAAGGAGTTTCAGAGACAAAGTTTCAAGCTGTGATGAAAGAATGGACCATCTAGAGACTGCCATATCCAGGGATCCATCCCACAATCAGCTTCCAAACGCTGACACCGTTTCATACACTAGCAAGATTTTGCTGAAAGGACCCAAATATAGCTGTCTCTTGTGAGACTATGCCGGGGCCTAGCAAACACAGGAGTGGATGCTCACAGTCAGCTATTGGATGTATCACAGGGCTCCCAATGGAGAAGCTAGAGAAAGTACCCAAGGAGTTAAAGGGATCTGCAACCTTATATTTGGAACACCATGATGAACTAACCAGTACCCCGGAGCTCTTGTCTCTAGCTGCATATGTATCGAAAGATGGCCTAGTCGGCCATCACTGGAAAGAGAGGCCCATTGGACTTGCAAACTTTATATGCCCCAATATAGGGGAATGCTAAAAGAATGGGAATGGGTGGGTAGGGAAGTGGGGGGCGGTATGGGGGACTTTTGGTATAGCATTGGAAATGTAATTGAGGAAAATATGTAATAAAAAATATTAAAAATTAAAAAAAAGAAGTCGCATGATATGTAATCACTGATAAGGGGATATTAGCCCAGAAACTTAGGATACCCAAGATACAAGATATAATTTGCAAAACATATTAAACTCAAGAAGAATGAAGATGAAAGTGTAGACACTTTGCTCCTTCTTAGAATTGGGAACAAAACACCCATGAAAGGAGTTACAGAGACAAAGATTGGAGCTAAGATGAAAGGATGGACCATCTAGAGACTGCCAGACCCAGGGATCCATACTATTATCAACCCCAAACACTGACACCATTACACACACTAGCAAGATTTTGCTGAAAGGACCCTGATATAGATATCTCTTGTGAGAATATACCGTGGCCTAGCAAACACAGAAGTGGATGCTCACAGTCAGTTCTTTGATGGATCACAGGGCCCCCAGTGGAGGAGCTAGAGAAATTACCCAAGGAGCTAAAAGGATCTGCAACCCTCTATGTGGAACAACAGTATGAACTAACCATTCTGCATTCTGGAGCGTCGCCCCCAACCTCCTATTTTCAGAGGATGCCTGTTTCCATTCATTCTGCTGGGCATCAGAGTTTCAGTCCTTTTCCTTCACCCAATACTGTATCAGGTTCACCTCTCCGTCCCAGTCCCCCCATACACTTTCCCTCCCAGGTTCCTCCCTCCTGCTTCCTGAGAGATAACACTATGAGGTCAAATTTATTTTTGAATAGTTTCAACTTTCAATTTTTGTCTGGTTGCACTTTTACTTTTTTAAATATATATTTTTCTCCATCTCTTGAGGGAAGTAGGTTGGCTGACAACAGATCTTCGGCTTTCTCCCTGTTTTTCTAGATCCCATGCCCAATTTGCATCTTTTTTTTGTTGTTGTTCATGTTTTGTTTTGTTTTTTTTTCTCTCAAGACAGGGTTAATCTGTGTAGCCCTGGCTGCCTTTGAACTCACTCTGTAGACCAGGCTGGCCTCAAATTCAGGAATTTGCCTGCCCCTGCCTCCGAAGTGCTGACATTAAAGGTATGCTCCACCATGCCTGGCCTCCAATTCTCATCCTTAGCTATGCAGCAGAAAGTTTTTGGCATCATTTCCCTTTTCTAGTGGATCCAAAGGTCTCTCCCTTCTTAAATTGCTCCCTCAAATCATTCGGGAACTCACAAACTACTCTGGCCAGGGAAAGAGGTAGGCTTTTAGCAGATAGATTTTTAGTTTCCCCTACTTGTCTCATAGTCCAACCACCCAGACTCATACTTCTCTGCAGCAGAACACCAAACTTTGGGGGGTGAATTGCTATGCCCCAACTCCAGAGTGCACACCAAGGAAGCCACAGAACATTACGACAAAGGAAGCAATTAGGTTACACCTTCAGATCTTCATCTCTCCCTCCATTCTTCAAATTCAATCCCTAAGTCTCATCCCCTCCTGTTTACCAATCCTGTTTACCAAACTTCCTGCTGTGGTCTCTTCTCAACATATGGCTCTCTTCCCTGGAGATTGTCTAAGCAGATTTTAGTGGAACACCCTGCTTTCCTCCCTCTTTAGAAGTCCCTCTGCCATGGCCAACCCATCCCATTCCTAACTCTCAGATCTCCCAACCCATAAACTCATCTTACCTGGTAGCCCAATGTAGTTCCTGTAGGGTATGTAGGGCCACCTCAAACTCATAATAACCAAAGTTAAACAGAAGCCAGATAACAAAACTCCCATACAATAATGACAAGACCAGATATCAGCCCCTAGAATTATTATCTTCCTAATCTAGTATGCCTAAATGCCAGTATAAAAATACAATCAATAACAACCAGGGCAATATATCTTCACTAGGCTCCAGCAATCATAACACAGCAGGTCCTGAATATTTTACCATAGCTGATGCACAAGAAAAAAATCCTTTAAACAACTTGTATGAATATGATAGTGGTCTTTTAAAAGGAAATGAATATATCTTTTAAAGAATTCTATGGAACCACAAAGAAATCGTGGAAAGTATTGTATTAAACTGATTTACACCAGAGTAGAAATAGAATCAATTCAAAAAATCCAAATTGAAGGAAGTCTCAAAATGAAAATTTTAGGAACTCAAACAGGTATCTTAGTGGCAATTTTCACTAACAAGTACAATATACTGAGACCTTCAGTTATTGAAGATATGATAGAAGAAATAAATATATTAAAGAACTTATTAAATATAAAATACTACTGGCACATAATATCCAGAAAATCTAGGTCACTACTATGAAAAGACCAGATCTATGAACAATAGGAATACAAGAAGAAAAGGAAACCCATGTTAAAGAAACAGAAAATATTTTTAAGAAAATCATAGAAAAAAATACTGTGAAGAAAGTAGATCATACCAGGTAAGAAAGTCTGCTGAGCACATAATAATCAAACCATTAAGTGTACAGAACAAATTATAAAAGGATGTGCAAGGGCTAGGAGGGGGATAATCAAGTAGGAAAGGGCAAAGGAAAGGGGGTTGTGGAAGGGAGTACAGGGAGAGACAGGTAAAATTAAGAGTTGTTTGAGAAAGGTATTGAAACCCAGTACAGTGGAAACTTCCTAAAATCTATGCACATGTGAAGGTAAATCAAAGGGAAATCCCCAAATAATGCCCATGTCATGTCAGGAAGGAAAAAGAATGAAAAATTCCATTACTAGAATTGGGTCACAATTAATTGAGTTGTTGGTCAAATGGACCCCATGGGACTTCCTCTCAAAAAACAAAAACAAAAACAAAAACAAAACCACCACACTTTTACTAGGAGTATAAATTGCCCTCTATAGATTGACAGCAAGCCCCATATTGCTATAGACTACACCAATACAAAATACTGAATGTGAAAATGTCAAGATTGTCCCTACAGAGAACCTTCACTCTCACATCCTAGTGTCTTAATATAGAAAGGCACTGTGCATGCTCCACAAGGAGAAATATATACACAATACTAGACACAAATGTTTCTATCTATAGTGGGTACTTACTACTTTTGAGACAAGTTAGATAACTAGTGGCTCAAAACTTATAGGAATAAGGAAAAAAGAACTGATTTGACTTAGGTCCTATTGCATGAGATGGAGCTCATATGCTAAACTGTTTGGTGACCAAGGACCTGAGACCAAATAATGTTCTTAAAATGGAAAAAGAAAAAAATACTCTCAAAATGAGTCCTAATGATATTCTGATATATGTATATAACAGTGCCTTCTTTACACATTATTAGTGAAACTTCCTCTTGTAGTAGATGGAGACAAATATAGGATCTTACAGCCATACATTATAGAGAGTGATACATCATAAATGGATATCTCCATCAAATCCCTCTTTCCAGATCTTAGAGAACCCAGAATAAGTATAAGAATGAAAGGGGAGGGGAGGGGGAGAGGGAGAGGGGGAGGAAGAAGAAGAAGAAGAAGAAGAAGAAGAAGAAGAAGAAGAAGAAGAAGAAGAAGAAGAAGAAGAAGAAGAAGAAGAAGCAACAGTCGCAGCAGCAGAAGAAGAAGAAGAAGCTGTAAGACTGTAAAAGAAAGAGAAAATTGAGTGCACCAAGAGATATGAACTCTTGGAGACTGAAGCAGCATGGACAGACCTTGGATGGTTCTTTCCCACATACACCACGTCTATAACATTGCCAAAAATTAAGTGTTTTCATGAGAATCCTGAGGGAGTAAAGGAGTGTGTTTCTGATCCTCATGCTTTCAATAAGATTCTTTTACTTTTTTTGGTTTGACTTGTCTCACTTCAATGTTATAATTTACACTTTATCACACATCATTTGGCTTACACTTACACAGCATTTTTCACCATTGGAGGAATTCAGTCACTGGATGGGACAGTCACTGGATTCTGCTCCAAACTTTGTCTATGTATCACTTCCCATGAGTGTTTTGATCCCCCTTCTAGGAAGGACTGAAGCATCCATACTTTGGTCTTTCTTCTTCTTGTGCTTCATATTGTCTGTGATTTGTGTCTTGGGTATTCAGTACTTCAGGGCTAATATGCAGGTATCAGTGAGGACATGCCGTGTGTGTTCTTTTGTGAGTGGGTTACCTTACTCAGGCAACCAGTTTTCTAAAAGAACTAAAAGAGGGCAACTCTCACAAGAGGCTGGGCTCTCCATCTTCAATCAATGACTAAGAAAGTGCCTTGCAGATTTGCCTACAGCCTGATATTATGGAAGCATTTTCATAATTAAAGTTCTGTCCTCTGAATAGATGCCCATGAACATACAGGAAGCCTACAGAAATCCAAATAGACTGGACCAGAAATGAAATTTTTCCAGTCCCATAATAATCAAAACACCAAATGAACTAAACAATGAAAGAATATTAAAAGCATTAAGGAAAAAGTCAAGTAACTTATAACGGGATGCCTATCAGAATTGCACAAGATTTCTCACCAGAAAATATGAAAGCTAGAAGATCCTGCAGAGATCTCCTACAGACCCTAAGAAAACACAAATCCCAGCACTGGCTACTATACTCAGCAAAATTCTCAATTACTATATATGGATAAAACAAGATATTCTATGACAAGGCCAAATTTACACAAATCTTTCCACAAATCCAGCTATACAAGGAATCATAGATGGAAAACACACACAGAAGGAGGGAAACTTCACCCTAGAAAAAGCCAGAAAGTAATCGTTCAACACTTATCCTTAATATCTTTTAACATCAATGGACTTAATTCCCAATAAATGATATAGACTAATAGACTAAATATGCAAACAGGACCCAGCACTTTGTTGCATACAGAAAACACACCTCAGCGACACAGATAGACACTACCTCAGAATAAAATGTTGGAAACAAATTTCCAAGCAGATTATCCTAAGAAACAAGCTAGAGTAGCCATTCTAATATTGGATAAAACCAAATATCAACCAAAAGTTATCAAAAAAATAAGGAAGGAAACTTCATAATGGTCAAAGGAAAAAAGTCTATCAAGATGAACTCTCAATTCTGAACATCTATGCTCCAAATGGAAGGGCAGCCACATTCATAAAAGAAACTTTGCAAAGCCCAAAACATATATTGCATCCCACACAATGATAGTGGGAGACTTCAACACCCCACTCTCAGCAATGGACAGATCAGAAAAACAAGAACTAAACAGAGACACAGTGAAACTAATAGAAGTTATGAACTAAATGGATCTAACAGGTATTTACAGAACATTTCTTCCTAAAGCAAAATAATATGCCTTCATCTCAGGATCTCATGATATCTTCTCTAAAACTGACCATATATAATTGGTCACAAAACAGGACTCAACAGATACAAGATAGAAAAAATTCCCATGTATCCTATCAGATCACCATGGATTAAGGCTGGAATTCAATACCAAGAAAAAAAAAAAAAAAAAAAAAAAAAAGAAAGGAAAGCACACATACACATGAAAGTTGAACAACACTCTACTCAATGATAACTTGGTCAAGGAAGAAATAAAGAAAGAAATGAAAGAAATTTTAGAATTTAATAAAAATGAAATCACATCATACCTAAATTTATAAGACTCAATGAAAGCAGTCCTAAGAGGAAAACTCCTAGCTCTGAGTGCCTCCAAAAAGAAACTGGAGAAAGTTTACTCTAGATGCTTGACAGCATATCTAAAATCTCTAGAACAAAAAGGAACAAATAAACACAAGAGGAGTAGACAACAGGAAATAATCAAACTCAGGGCTGAAATCAACCAAGTGGAAACAAAAAGAACTATATAAAGAATCAACAAAACCAGGAGCTGATTCTTTGAGAAAATTAACAAGATTAAGATAGGCCTCTAGCCAGACTAATCAGAGGGCAAAGAGACATTATCCAAATTAAGAAGATCAGAAATGAAAAGGGAGATATAACAGAAATTGAGGAAATTTAAAAAAACAAAAAACATCAGATCTTACTAAAAAAAGCTTATATGCAACAAAACTGGAAAATCTAGATGAAATGGACAATTTTCTAGACAGATACCAGATCCCAAAGTTATAACAGGATCAGTTAAACCATGTAAACAGTCCCATAACCCCTAAAGAATTAGAAGCAGTCAATAAAATTCTGCCAGCCAAAAAAAGCCCAGGACCAGAAGGGTTTAGTGGAGAATTCTATCAGACTTTCAAGGAAGACCTAATGCAAGTACTCTTCAAATTATTCCACAACATAGAAAGAGAAGGAACACTAATTCATTCTATGAAGCCACAGGTACACTGTGTATTTTCTCTTGGCGATGGATCTGTTTCTGTCTAATCAGGAACTTGTCACAATTTCCTTTCATAGAGGATTTCATTACAGATTTTTTTCTACTTCTATCATGTTTAAAGTTCCAAATATATTTCAATAAGTGACTGAGTGTATATTACTCTTAACTTCCAAAGATATCATACAAATTCAAGAGGCATTTAACTACAATAAATTACTGTAAATTTTTTGATTCGTTCAAAAATGTTAATGTTCACTAATAAGTGGATGATAACCAAAAAAATAAAAAATAAATAAACCATACAGGTACCAAAGATACAGTTCACAGAACTCAAAGAGGCCAACAAATTGAAGTGCCCAAGTGAGGATGCCTCAGTCCCACTTGGGAGGGGGAAGAAAGCATTCACAACTGGGAAGGGAGGAGAAATCTCAGAGGGAAATGGAATGGGGGAGTGAGGTGGAACAGGGTTTCTGATCTGGTATTGGGTAAAGAGAAAGGACTGAAACTCTGATGGCCAGCAGAAAGAATGGAAACAGGCATCCGCTGAAACTAGGAGATTGGGGGGACCCTGCAGAATACACTGGAGACTTGGGAGTTGAGAGCCTCTTAGGACTCAAAGGGAAGGAACTTAGATGATAATGCCAGTCATTAGTGAGAGGGAACTCATAGAGCCTACCTCCATCAGTAAGACAGAGCATCAAATGAGGGAGAGTGGGCCCATCCCACAGTCATAACTATAACCCATAATTGCTCCCTTATGACAGAATTACCGATGGAAATGGAGAGGAACCTGAGGAAAAGAAGGTCCAGCAACAGACCCAAAGTGGGCTCCAACTCAAGTGGAGTTCCCAAGGCCTGACACTATTATTGAGGCTATTGAGTGCTCACAAAAAGGGGCTTAGCATGACCTCACTCCAGAAGAACCAACAAGCAACTGAAAGAGTAAGATGAAGATATTTGCACCCACCAATGGACAGAAGCAGCTGTCCCCTGTTGTTGAATTAGGGACAGCTGAAAGAAGCTGAGGAGTAGGGCTACCCTTAGGAGGACCAGCAGTCTCAATTAATCTGGGCCCCTGAGATATCTCAAACACTGGACCACAAAGAAAGAAGCATAAACCAGCTGATATAAGGCCCCCAACACTCATACAGTAGAGGACTTCCAGGCTTGTGTTCATTCAGAGATGATGCACTTAACTCTCAAGAGACTGGAGGCCCTAGGGTATTTTCCGGTCAGGTTGCGTGGGCGTGGAGAAACATGCAGTGGATAGGAGGTATGGGATGTTGGAAGTGTAGGATGATGGATGGGAAGGCGGAATAAAATATGGAGTGTAAAAAATAAATTAATTATTTAATTATAAAAAATTAGGAAAATAAAGTAAAAAATGCTAATACTGAGTTGCATATTTTAAAATATATTTTTATTAGCTTAATAAAAATATACAATTCCAAAATTTCAACTGTGACATTTAAAAGAAAATAAAACAGGAGCAAAAATACATAATAAATAAATAAATAAATAAATAAATAAATAAATAAAATAAAGTTCACTTCTTTCAGGTGATAATTTTTATAAAAGTCAAAACAAACAAACCAATCACAGTTCTCAGTAATGTTCCTCAATAATAGGTTCTTGTTCGTAACTGAGTGATAACTGTAAGCTCACCTTTTTCATGTCTTCATAGTATAGTACCAAGAAGTTGTCCCATTCTCTCATGGACAGCCAGCCACAGATATGCTCAAACCATGATCCATATCTGACTGTGTGCAGGGAGAAGTAGAGTTTCAATTACAAAGCACTAACACAGGGTCTGCTTGACTGTCTTCATTTTCTGAAAGCAGCAGCAGAAAGCTTCACTAAGAAAAATCTAAGTAGTCTGTATTTATAGCATTAAACATGATGTTTGAGGTTAATACACAAATAGAGAACTGATGAAATCAAGTTCATTATCAAACTCATTACCACACAAATTTACCATTGATGCCATGAGATATTCTACTGCCAAGGTGCAAGGACAGAGGTGTGTGCTGGGGGAAATCTATCACACCAATACAGCAATCCAGAGGTGATTTCTGTAAGTACCAGCCTCCTGCTGAGGTGTATGAAGTCAACAGAAATATTTGATAACAGAGATGGGAGAACAGTATTTTATATGGTGTTGGAAAGAAAGATTTCCATCAATACAGCAACCTACTGGCAGAAATCTAATAGATGTATGAATCAAAGCTATATGACATCATTAATAATCACATCAACAAAATTAGTAAAGGGGATAAGGCACCATTGTGTGTGTGTGTGTTTTTGTTTGTGTGTGTGTGTCTCTCTCTCTGTGTGTGTGTTTGTGTGTGTGTGTTTGTAAGGGAGAGACCTTGTGTGTGTTTGTAAGGAAGTAGTAAGCACTAAAATTGGCTTCTATATTAAACCTTTTGCTCCAATGTTCAGGGATCCTTTTGGATGTGGATGTGCAATATTATAGAGGCAGAGGTGGTGGATGACTTCACTAAAACAGTGTTTTCTGAGCACTTCACTGCAGTTGGACACATGAACCCAGCAGTTGTGACAGTATGTGCAAGACCTGTGTAAGCTTAAGCCAGACAGAGTCCCTGCATGGAGCAAGAGGTTGGTCATGATGTGCCAAGTATGAGGAACTACTAGTGATTGATAACTTCCTGAAGAAAGTCAGTTTATTTATGAGTGTTTATTCAACTACAGTGAATATTCATACACCCAAAAATGTATAGGCAGAATTAATTGGAATGGATGGTTTTAAAAAGCAATAGGACTGGAGAGATGGCGCAGGATTTTGGAACACTTGCTGCTCCCACAGAAGATGTTGGTTCAGTTCCCAGTACCAACATGGTAACTCACTATCTTCTGTAACTTCAGTTCTAGAAGACAATTTATACTCCTGGCCACTATGAGAAATGCTCTCATTTTGATTTACATACACACATGCAGATAAAAGGCACCTAGACATAAAAAACCTAAATCTTAAAATGATAATATACAAAGTTGGGTGCTTATGGAATTAGAGCAGTATACAGGAGGAATCAGGAAAGGGAATGAAAGTGATAAAAACACAATGTATGGAGTTATCAAACAGTTAAAAGATATATTTAAAGACATTTTATACAATGATCACAGATAAACTGAGTTTACTCAAAGAACATTAATTTTGTAGCCTGTTGGAAGATCAATGAAAAGAATACCTCAATTTAGAACTGTATACATGGGGATTCAGAGAGAATAGTAAGCCCTAGAAAGTTGAAGTTAATGAAGTCATTAATAAAGATTTATTTTATTTTTTAGTTTTGTATATGCCTATGTGATGTTTGTGAGATTGCATGTCTGTGTGGTTATATTTGCAAAGGAGAGAGGAGGATGTCAGTTACTCTGAATCTGGAGTTATAGAAAATCATGACCTACACAGGGGTGTGAGTGTGGGGAACCAGACTCTACTCCTCTAAAAATGCAGCCAGTACTATAGGTCACTGAGCCTTCTCTCCAGCTCTTAATGGTATCACTTTTAAAAGAAAGATATGAGCAACTTTATTGAACAAGTAAAAGTAGAAATTAACACAAATTCAAAATTTTGAATGAAATGAATAGATTTACAAAGGGGAATGAAGGGATTGTTTTATAGCTCAAGGTATAAAAGTGTCTATCATATAAGCCTTATGAGGAGATCTCATTTTCTGTAACCTGAATAAATAGAAGGAAATAATTGACTTCACAAAGTTGCCCTCAAGTCATCACTGATGTTCTGTGACATGTGTGTATCCACACAGACACTATGCACACATACAACCCAGATAATAATAAAGAAAATATCATTAAAGGAAAAAAGAAATAGGAAACTGGATTCAATCTATAAATACCCCAGAAGACAGACTTAATGAGAAATAATGTAGATACCATTGGCATGTGTGTATGCATTTAAACTTTGTCCTAATTGTTAATTGATGATATAGAAGGATAATGTATATTGTGGGCAGCACCATTCCTTACTTAGTGGGTTCATGAGAAGTATAAATGGAGGAAAAATCTAAATGAAGTCCAAAAAGCCATGGCCTATACATTTACTCTCTTCTTGTTCATGACTGTGTAAACAAAGAAAGTAAATAAAAATCAGTGAGAGATCTGCTAAGCCAAATATAAAGGAAGGCATCTCAGAAAAAGAGACTCATTAACAATTCTAAAGGGAAGGAAGTCTGGAAATCAGTATTTCAAGTTCTAAAGAGTTAACCATTTACATGTCAGAGTAGTATATCTAGCATTGCTACTTATCATAACTGATGGAGAAATTAAAAAAGTATTTTTTCCAATTTCCTCCTCCTCCTATTCTGCTCATACAGATTCAGCTTGAACCCCATCTTCCTCTACTTGCTTTTCTTCCACTTGGAGAGCCCTTGCTTCTCTCCTTTTGGCCACACTTGTCTGCACTTTAGAGGCTCAGGATTGTCTTTGCTGCCTTCTTTCAAGTGTTCTGCATCATTATCTACATCTTTTCTACAAAGCTCAGTGTTTTTGAAGAAATGATTGTCTTTTCCTTCGTCTTCCTCTGTCTGTCTTTTCTTCCCTGGCTGATGTTGGAATGCTTTCCTCAGAACTGGCTTCCTGTCCCCCTCCTCCACTGGGATCCCACAGGTAGGGTCCAGCTGCAGCATTTGTCTCTCCTCATCTGAGTTGTCAAAGGGCTCATTTAGCACTTCTGTCCTCTTGGAAATGGTCTCAGTGGTTACACTGCTGTTGATCCTCCTGCATTTATGACCTCTTTTCTTCTTTACTACAAAAGACCTCTTTCTTTTAATGGAAACTAACTATGGCTTAGTCAACCGTGCAGGAGCTGTCTGAATGCTCTCCTCCTCTTACTCATCTTCTTCCTCTTCCTTGTCATCTTCTATCTCCTCTTCCTCTTCCTCACTGCTCTCTTTGGACAGCTCTAACAACTGTCCTCTCTCCCCGGCCACTGGTCGCCTCTCTGGAGAATGCAGGTATTTACTCTTTTTATTGTACTTTTGCAGATGATTGCCTACTGGTATCTCTAGACAACAGGATCTGTTTCTCTTCTTCTCCCAGAAGCTGGCTTATCCATTAGTCGTTCAGTCTCCTCTTCCACAGAAACCACAGCATTAGAAATTAAAATTGGACTCCATCTTAGATTCTCTGGATCAAGTACATTTGGTCGGGAACAGTTCTTCAGCTTTTCCATGTGGCTCAATATCAACTTTTCCCTTCTAATGATGACAAACCTGCCATCTGTCCATCAATCATATGGAGGTGCTGCATAGTGGTGGCAATGACATGTGGGCACATACCTGTGGCTCTGCTAATGACCTTGATGCTGATGTGCGTCTCGTGGTGGTGGTAGAGGTATTCCAAGATGACACTTTTCTAGTAGGCCAGGTAGGAGAGCCAGCCCAGGTCAGAGAGTGGCTTTTCGGGAGACCCTGCTTGGCCTTCTCTTCAAGAAAGCAAATAGCTGAAATCAACGAGAAAGCGTCTAAATCCTTGCCTTTGGTGCTGGGGCATGATTATTATGCAGGCCACATTATACTTCTGTTGGCAGAGATTTTCCTTGGAGAAGTATCCAACCACATGACAGCCTTTTTCATCATTTTTTGTAAGGACATTAAAAAGGAATGGCTCAACAACATAATACAATGTGGTCCAGGAATTGCTTGGCTAACAGGCAAAGGTTTGGGCAATACATATTACTCATATTCCCATCAACCTCAAATACTGAATGGTCTTTCGTTCAGTAAATCTCATTTGCTGGAGAACAAAACCATCCACACTTCTTTGAGTGTCGTAGCAAAATATTTTCACTCTTCATATATTTAAGACAGAATTTACACAGGTAAAACTTTGGTAATCTTGCATATTCCAGTGGGTAAGGCAAGGAGTACAAGGTTTGGGTTTCATATTTTCTGAACTCTATTACTGAGGGGTAGTGACCACAGTCTTCCACTCCACTTTCACACTCTATTTTCCCCCAAGACAGTCCTGGGCCTGCTTAAAAATTTCCAGATCCTCTTCAGTCGGGATATCCTTGTTTCCCATCAGACTTACATCTGTACTTTCTTTTTTGATGCTTATTTTAATTTCAGTATCAGGTGACCCCATTCCTGTGAATGCACTCATGGATACTTCATCACTGGTTACAGACCTTTTGTCATTCTGGAAAGTGGTGGGTCACAACACTCCATATGGTATCCTCTATCACGGGAATAACAAAAAGAGCATATTATCTGCATTTGTGCCCTGGACTTGACATGTGCTGCATGTCCCGCACTCAATGCACTGCCACCTCAAGGCCTTCACATTTGTGGTTAATTCAGGACAAAACTTCAGACAGGATGGGTATCCACTGTTGCCACAATCAGCACAAGAAACAAGTTCTTCTGGTTTCTTTTCACAATTTGACTCTTTAGTCCTCAAACAGAAGCAACATATTGGAATGGGATCAGCACAGGGTTTCTTAGTTAGGATTTTACTGCTGTGAACAGAAACCATGACTAAGGCAACTCCTATAAGAAGAGCAGTTAATTGGGGCTGTATCACAGGTTCAGAGGTTCAGTCCATTATCATCAAGGCAGGAATATGGAAGTATTTATGTAAGCATGGTGCAGGAAGAAGTGAGAATTCCTCACCTTCAACTCAAAATGGACTTTCAAACTAAAGTTCTCAAAAGAGATAAGGAGGGACACTTCTTATTCATCAAACGTAAAATTTACAAGATGAACTCTAAATTATAAACATCTATGTTCCAAATGTAAGGGCATCCACATTCATTAAAGAAACTTCGCTAAAACTCAAAGCACACATTATACCTTTCACAATAATAGTGGGACACTTCAACACCCCACTCTCATCAAAGGACAGTTCCTGAAAACAGAAACTAAACATATACACAGTGAAATTAACATAAGTTATGAAACAAATGGATTTAACTGCTATCTATACACACTTCATCCAAAAATAAAAGGATATACCTTCTTTTCAACATGTCATGCTACCTTCTCCAAAATTGACCATATAATCAGTCACAAAACAGGCCTAAGCAGATACAAAAAATATAGAATGAATTCCACACACTCTATCAGATCTCCATGGACTAAGGCTGATCTTCAATATCAACATAAATAATAGAAAATCCACATACACATGGAAGCTGAAGAACACTCTATGGGATGATAACTTGGTCAAGGGAGAAATAACGGAAGAAATTAAAGACTATTTAGATTTTAATGAAAATGAAGCCACAACATACCCAAACTTATAGGACACATTGAAAGCAGTCCTACAAGGAAAAGTCATAGCTCTGAGTTTCTCCAAAAAGAAGCTGAAATGAGCATACACTAGCAGCTCAACTGCATACCTAAAAGCTATAGAAATAAAGGAAGCAAAATCACCCAAGAGGAGTGAGTGGAAGGAAATAATCAAACTTGTGGCTGAAATCAACCAAGTGGAAACAAAAAGAACTATACAAAGAATTATCCAAATCAAGAGCTGGTTCTTTGAGAAAATCAACAGGATACATAAACCATTAGCTAGACTAATTAATTGGCACAGGGAAAGTATCCTAATTAACAAAATCAGAAATGAAAAGGGAGATATAACAACAGAATCTGAGGCAATCCAAAAAATCCTCAGATCCTACAACAAAAGTCTATACTCAACAAAACTGGAAAACCTGGATGAAATGGACAATTTCCTAGACAGATGCCAGGTACCAAAGTTAAATCAGGTTCAGATTAATGACCTAAACAATCCCATTTCTCCTAAAGAAGTAGAAGCAGTCATTAATAGTCTCCCAAACAAAAACAAAAGCCCAGGACCAGATGGGTTTAGTGCAGAGTTCTATCAGAACTTTAAAGAAGACCTAATTCCAACTCTCCTCAAATTATGCCACAAAATAGAAACAGAAGGTACTCTACCCAGTAAATTCTATAAAGCCAGAATTACTTTGATACCCAAACCAAATAAAGTCCCAACAAAGAAAGAGAACTTTAGACCAATTTCCCTTATGAATATCCATGCAAAATTAATAAAATTCTAGCAAACCGAATCCAAGAAAACATCATAACCATCATCCTTCATGATCAAGTAGGCTTCATCCCAGGGATGCAAGGATGGTTCAATATACAGAAATCTGTCAACATAATCCCCTATATAAAAAAATTAAAAAAAATATGATCATCTAATTGAATGCTCAGAAAACATTTGACAAAGTCTAAAACCCCTTAATGATAAGTCTTGGAAAGATCAGGAATTCAAGGCCCATACCTTAACATACTAAAAGCAATATACAGCAAACCAGTAGCCACAATCAAACTAAATGTTGAGAAACTGTAAGCAATCCCACTAAAATCAGGTATTAAGCAATGCTGCCCACTCTTTCCCTACCTGTTCAATATAGTACTTGAAGTCTATCTAGAGCAATTAGACAACAAATGGAGATCAAAGGAATATAAATGGAAAAGAAGGTGTCAAAATATCACTATTTGTAGATGATATGATAGTATATATAAATGACCCTAAAAATTCCACCAGAGAACTCTTAAACCTGATAAACAACTTCAGTGCAGTAACTGGACATGAAATTAACTCAAACAAATCAGTGGTCTCTCTCTAGACAAAGGATAAACAGGCTGAGAAAAAAATTAGGGAAATAACACCCTTCAAAATAGTCAGAAATAGTATAAAATACCTTGGTGTGATTTTATCTAAAGAAGTGAAAGATCTGTAGGATAAGAACTTCAAGTCTCTGAAGAAAGAAATCAATGAAAATCACAGAAGATGGAATCATTTCCCATGCTCATGGATTGGCACGCTTAATATAGTGAAAATGGCTATCTTGCCAAAAGCAATCTACAGGTTAAATGCAATCCCCATCAAAATTCCAACTCAATTCTTCACCCAGTTAGAAAGGGCAATTTTCAAATTCATCTGGAATAACAAAAATTCTAGGTTAGCTAATACTATTCTCAATAATAAAAAAAACCTCTTGTGGAATCACAATCCCTGACTTCATCTTTACTACAAAGCAACTGTGATTAAAAACTGCATGGTACTGGTACAGTGATAGAGAGGTAGATCAATGGAACAGAATTGAAGTCTCAGAGATGAACCCACACAACTATGGTCACTTGATCTTTGACAAGAGAGCAAAAACATCAAGTGGAAAGGAAACAGCATCTACAAAAAATGGTGTTGGCTCAACTGGTGGTTAGCATGTAGAATAATGCTAATTGACCCATTCTTGTCTCATTGTACAAAGCTTAAGTTTAAGTGGATCAATGAGCTCCACATAAAACCAGAGACACTGAAATTTATAGAGGAGAAATTGGGGATGAGCCTTCAAGATATGGGCACAGGGAAAAGATTCTTGAACAGAACACCAATGGATTGTGCTGTATTATCAAGAATTAACATATTTGGCCTCATAAAATTGCAAAGCTTCTGTAAGGCAGAGGACACTCTCAATAAAGCCAAAAGGCAACCAATAAATTGGGAAAAGATCTGCACCAATCCTAAAGTAGATAGGGGGCTAATATCCAATATATATAAGGAACTCAAGAAGTTTTACTACCTCTCTTTCTACTTTCATATTCCTTTTCTTAGTGTGTGTGTGTGTGTGTGTCTGTGTGTGTCTGTGTGTGTCTGTGTGTGCATGTGTGTGTGTGTGTTTGTTACTGGAATAAAGGAAAGGAGTCATTTTTATTAACATGGGTACCTTATCAATAGCTAATCTACTTAAAAAATAACCTCCCTCCATCAGAAGCCACTAACATGATATAGAGGCTGGAAAGAGGACAATCTCATGAGCCCTGCCCCTATCTACTAATAATTGCCTATAAATCCTCAAGAAATGGGTAAGGGGTTTGTGAGCACCTCCTCTCTCCTTGATAGGATATTGAAGGGATCACCTTTTGGAAGTTTTGAGCAGTAATCACAGATAATATGAGTCCAAGAGTGCTGTGGCCAAATCATATCTACAAATCAATGTTCCACATCATTCTATCCCATCTTTAGGTTCTTATATCATACCTTCTTCCGTGATGTTTCCTAAATTTATACTATGGGCTATAGATGTCTCATTTATGGTGAGCACTAAAAGGGTACTTATTCTCAGCACTTTGGCTAGTTTTGAGTTTTGGCTAGTCTGAAATTACCATTGCCTATTACAAGAAGCATTTTTACATCAAGATGATGGTAGAGATATGTTAGCAGAAAATCATGGTTATTTAGAAGACAAGTTGATGTTCACATCATATATATTTACCAGAATAACAATGGCAGCTTCAACACTATGATCTATTCCCTCCAAAATGTGGATATTTAACCATGTTGAATAAACATGATGTGAAATCTTCTCAATGAAAATAAAAAAAAAAAATGACTGTTTAACCCCAGAACACAATAGCTATTATTAAGCATATGTTGTGAAGATGGTTGAAGTATAGATGACAGTGTCCACAGCTGAGTAAGTGTTAATGACAATCTCCTAATAACATCCTGACTGACACTGTGAGGGCTATTCAGCAGGAAGGCACAGTGCAGCTGACTCCCAGCATTCTTCCTTCATGTCCCATGACAAGCACATAAGGATGTCTGTAGCAATAGTGTCTTACCAACTACTTTTTGATGGGCAGCTGACAACAGTGACAATTGCTCATATTATTTGAATCCTCGGGCATTTTCCAGGCAAAAACTCCTAGGGAGGGATGTCTTCCAACACCAGCAATGGAGCTTTCATTTAACAAGCTATGACTTCTACAGGCAGTTTTTTCTACCTGTATAAGGTATCTTGACTAGTATATTAATGAGCTTCCAAACATGTGAGTTTCCATAAGGCATTTTCATATATTCTTGTTTTGATTAATTATATCCTTCATCTTACCACCCTATCTTTGCATATACCACCCCACTCTTATATTCATTCCTTCACTCTCATATTAAAGTATTTGGGAATGTCTCTTTCTTGTTCTTCTAATGTCTCCTTGCTGATTTCTGTCCTTTATATGCACTTTGATTTAAACACAATAAGAAGTTATGTAGGATACTCTTATGACTAACAACAAATACTATTTGTCTATCTGTGCCTAGGTTACCTCATTAAGTATATTTTCCAATTGCATCTACTTTCCAAAGAAACTCAAATGTTATTTTTATACCTGAATGAAATTTCATTCTGTAGTGTACACACATCACAATTTCATTATCTGTTTTTCAGTTGATGGGCACATAGGCTGAACCTGGCTATTTTGGGTAGAGTTGAAATGAGCACAGATGTTCAACTACCTATTAGTAGTATATATCTACGTATGTAGGAATATATACCTAACTACACAATAGCATATACCTAAGGATGTAGTATTATATATCTAAGTATATAGTAGTGTGCACTTAGGTGTGCTTCTAAGTCTGCAGTATTATATACCTAATTGCATGGCAATATATACCTAGATATATAGTAGTATACATCTAAGTAGTATGGGTATGTACTTAATATTGGACAGATGGGTTACATGAAAATATGTTTTTAGCTTTCAGAGTGAACTCCATAGTGATTTCAATAGTGATGGTACAAGTGTGAACTACCACCAGTGTTTCTCTTTCCCCACATTTTCTATTTACTTTTAAAAATAAGTTCTTATAAAATTTTTAAGCATTTTAAGGTTATTATACAGAAACTTCAAACAGAGGAATGGGTACAGAAAATGTGGTACATTTACAGAATGGAGTACTATGCAGTATTAAAGAAATGAATTTATAAAATTCTTAGATAAATGGATGGATCCAGAGGATGTCATCCTAAGTGAGGTATCCCAATCACAAAGGAACACACATGATATGCACTCACTGATAAGTGGATATTACCCATAAGTTTAGAATCCTTCTTAGAAGGTGAACAATATACCCATGGAAGAAGTTACAGAGGCAAAGTTCAGAACAGAGCCTGAAGGAACAACAATCTAGAGACTGCCCCACTTGGGGTTCCATCCCATAAACAACCACCAAACCCAGACACTGTGTTAGATGCCAACAAGAGCTTGCTGTCAGAAGCATGATGTAGTTGTCTCCTGAGGGGTTTTTCCAGTTCCTGGAAAATACAGAATTGGATGCTCACAATCAGCCATTGGATGGAGCACAAGATCCCTAATGAAGGAACTAGAGAAAGTATCCAAGAATCTTAAGGGGTTTGAAGCCCCATAAGAGGAACATCAATATGAACTAACCAGTACCCCCAGAGCTCCTTGGAACTAAACCCCCAATCAAAGAAAACAAATGGTAGAACTTGTGGCTCTAGATGTTTATTTAGCAGAGGATAGCCTAGTCAATCATCAATGGGAGGAGAAGCAGGCCCATGGTCATGTGAAGGTTCTATGCCCCGGTATAGGGGAATGCCAGGAACTGGAATAGGAGTGGGTGGGTTGGGGAGTAGGGGAGGTTCAAGGGGATAGGGGAGTTTTAGAGGGGAAACTATGAAAGAGATAACATTTTGAAATGTAAATATAGATAATATCCAATAAAAAGAATTGGCATAAAAGAATATTTGAACCTTCACATTAAATATTACAATTTCAACATCACCTCAATTTACTGCCCCTACCAAAAGCAAAACTGTGTTAACAGACTTAGAACTAAAACAATAATTAGCCATGCATTCTCTTTCAACACTTTTTCAAATTACCTGCAACAAATCCTTTCTCATCCCTTTATATTTATGCTTTCTTTTATTTTCCCAAGGCTTCATAAATATTTTGTCTTTTAACAATGTCCATTCTGACTGGAGTAAAATGAGCTCACAAAGCAGATTTTATTTGCATTTCCATGATGGCTAATAATGCTGAATGGTTAAAAAATTGGAGATGAGGAATTTGTTTTTCTTGTTTTGGTAGCACTATTAGGTTCCATGATACAGGTTTTGCTCAGTTTTTTTTTCCTGGATTTTGAATTTTTAAAAATCTTTTAGACTCTAGACAACCACAGACCATGAACATGTAGATTGCACAGGTTTTCATCCATTCTGTAGCCTGCATCTTCACATGACAAATGAGTTATACTGGTTAATGGAATTCTTTTCTTTGAGTAAGGTCCTACTTGTCCATTATTTGCCCTGTTGTCTGAGTGGGATGAGTCCTATTTAGCTAGTACTTACCTGTACCTTTTCCTTTAGCAGTTTCATAGATTTGAGTCTTCTGTTGAGGTTCTTGATCCACTTGATATTGGTGTGTGTCTGTCAGGCTGTGTCTGTTGGTCTGACTATGTGTGTCACTGTTTATATGTTTGAGGGATGAGGGATTATATGCCCCAGTACAGGGGAATGCCAGGGCCAGGAAAGCAGGAGTGGGTGGGTTGGGGAGCAGGAAGGGGTAGGGTATAAGGGACTTTCAGAGAAATGTAGGAAATGGGATAGCATTTGAAATGTAAATGAAGAAAATATCTAATAAAAAATAAAATGAAAAGGAAGAAATAAACTCACTCTTCTACATAGAGCAATCCAGTTACCAAAGCACCATTTACTTGAGAACTTGTCTTTCTTAAATGTATTTTTTTTATTTTGCCAAACATAAAGAGCCATCAGTTGTATTAACATATTGTCTTCTTTTTCTACTCCATTAATCTCTATGCCTGTTTTTGTAACAGTCCAATGCTGTCTTTAATTAATATCTCTGTAGTATAACTTGAAATAAGGTACTGTTTTTTCCAAAATCAGTTTGATTATGTGAGTGATTGTTTTTATTTGCTTTCATATGAATATATTACTGAATTTGTTTTTTGGAAATTTCATACATGTATAAATTACATTCTAATTATTGATAGCATTCACGCTCTCCAATCTCACTCTCTCTTTATTAACCTCCATTCCCTATAGTTCTTTTTTAAAACACTCATATCTCTTTATTCATGACCCATTAGTATGACCATGAATAGGATTTTCTGTGAAACTGTGGAGTTGAACTACCCATTGAAACCTAGTAGGAACCTCAGTTGGTATACAACTGAAGACAGTGGCTTCCTATGACCCAGAATCCCTCAGTATCTGGCACTTCAGCAGGGATTAGTGATGTTCCATGAGTCTCCTCCCCAACCTATGACTAATTATTGATGAATGCCAGTCTTGTGCAGACCCATTGCAAGCAGCTTCAGATGATATTACTTGCTGCATTTACTCTGACATGCTCACAAGCCAGCATTTTATAACACTTCTCTCTTTACCTTCAGCTCCTACATTAATTCCAACATCTCCTCTGCAATAATCTCTGAGCATGAGAGGTGGTTGTATAATGTACCATGTAGGAATGAACATCTTACCATTCTGTATGAATTCAAGTTTTTTTTTTTTTATTCTGTGGATAATGACATTGAAATTTTGACTGGGATTGTGTTGGATCTGTACATTGTTTTTGGAGGAATGACAATTTTTTGTAACACTAAGTCTCCTAGCCTTAGAGAAGGAGACTACTTTCCACTGCCTAGTGTCTGCCTCACCATGTTAAAACTTATGTCACCTCTTTCTTGTATTAATTTGTTTTCTACTGCTGTGACAAAACACAATGAACAGGGCAACCTATAGAAGGAATACCTGTTTGGGGCTTATGGATCTAGAGAGACAAGGGTATATCATCATTACTATGGTTAGAAGTATGACACCATCCAAGTAGACAGAGTATTGGAGCAGCAATTTACATCTCACATGTGAATCCATAAGCCGGAGGGAGAGAGATCACTCAAAACGGTGCCAGTTTTGAAACTTTAAATCTCACCTCCAGTGACATATTTCCTCAAGCAAGTTCACAGCTCATAATCCTCACAAAATATTCACCACTTTGGCATTACATATTCAAATGCCTGAAATATAGAGGGGACATCTCTTTCAAGCAAGCAAACTGTGATATATTTATTCTGGAATATTTCCTTTTGTCTTTCTTTTTATTAGATATTTTCTTTACTTACCTTTCAAAAGTCATCACCTTTCCTGGTAACCTCCCCCTCCCCGGAAATCCCCTTATACCATCCCCTCTCACACTGGTTTATAAAGTTGTTCTCCCACACACCCACCCCTACCTCCCCACAGTGCCATTGAACACTAGGGCATTGAGCCTTCACTGGACAAAGGGCCTCTCCTCCCACTAATGCCCAACAAGGGCATCCTCTGCTGCATATGTGGCTGGAGCTATGAGTCCCTCCATGTGTACACTTTGGTTGATGGTTTAGGCCCTGGGAGCTCTGGGGATCTGGTTGGTAGATATTGTTGTTCTTCCTGTGGAATATTAAACCCCTTTAGCTACTTCATTCTTTGATCTAACTACTCCATTGGGAACCCAGTGTTCCTTCCAATGGTTGGCTGCAAGCATCTGCCTCTGTATTTGTCAGGCATGGCAGAGCCTCTCAGGAGATAGATATAGCAGGCTGAAGTCTAAGTGGATCAAAGAACTCCACATAAAACCAGAGACACTGAAACTTACAGAGGAGGAAGTGGTGGAGAGCCTCGAAGATATGGGCACAGGGGAAAGATTCCTGAACAGAACACCAATCGCTTGTCAAGAATAGAGAATTGGGACCTCATAAAATGCAAAGGACACTGAAAATAAGACCAAAACAACCAAGAGAGAGGAAAAGATCTTTATCAATCCTAAAGGGGAAACGGGACTAATATCCAATAAATATAAAGAATACAAGAAGTTGGACTCCAGAAAACTATGCAACCTCATTTAAAAATGGTGTACAAAGCTAAACAAAGAATTCTCAACTGAGGAGTACTAAATGGCTGAGAAACAACTGAAAAATGTTCAATGTCTTTAATAATCAGGGAAATATATACGAGTCAAAACAACCCCATGATTCCACCTCACACCAGTCAGAATAGCTATGATCAAAAACTCAGGTGGTGGCAGATGCTGGAGATGATGTGGAGAAAGAGGAACACTCCTCCATTGCTGGTGGGATTACAAGCTGGTATAACCACTTTGGAAATCAGTTTGGCAGTTCCTCAGAAAATTGGACTTAGTACTACCCGAAGATCCTGCAATACCACTCCTGAGCATATATCCAGAAGATGCTCCAACATGTAGTAAGGACACATGCTCCACTATGTTCATAGCAGCCTTGTTTATAATAGCCAGAAGCTGAAAAGACCCTAGATGGCCTTCAACAGAGGAATGGATACAGAAAATATGGCACAGTCACAGAATGGAGTGCTATGCAGCTATTAAAAACAACGACTTCATGAAATTTCTAGACAAATGGATCGATCAGGAGGATATCATGTAACCCAATCACAAAAGAACACACATGATATGCACTCACTGGTAAGTGGATATTAGCCCAGAATCTCAGAATCCTTTTTTGAAAGTGGAACCAATTACCCATTAAAGGAGTTACAGAAACAAAGTTCATAGTATAGCCTGAAGAAATGACCATCCAGAGACTCTCCAACACGGGGATCCATCCCATAAACAACCACCAAACCCAGACATGAGGCAGATACAAACAAGAGCTGGCTGACAGGAGCCTGATATAGCTGTCTCTTGTGAGGCTCTGTTACAGCCTGGCAAATACTGAAGTGGATGCTCATAATCATCCATTCGATGGAGCACAAAGTCCACAATACAGGAGCTAGAGAAAGTACCCAAGGAGCTGAAGGGGTGAAGCCCCATCGAAGCAACATCAATATTAACTAACCAGTACCCCCAGAGCTCCTTGGAACTAAACCCCCAATCAAAGAAAACACATTATGGAACTTGTGTCTCTAGATGTATGTGTAGCACAGGATAGCCTAGTCAGTCATCAATGGGAGGAGAGACCCTTGGTCCTGTGAAGACTCTATGCCCCAGTATAGGGGAATTTCAGCACCAGGAATGAGAGTTTGTGGGATATCTTGTAGGCAGGGTGAAGGGATAGGGGATTTTCAGAGGGGAAACTAGGAAACATTGGAAATTTAAATAAAGAACACATATCATAAAAAAATAAAAAATAACATCACTGCTAGTCTTTTTTTAAATGAACAAGATATTGTTCATACTGTGGTGCAAACCCACAATAAGAACAATTTTTGGACATTGGAGGTCTTTGTAATAAGGCTGTACTTCAATGTTCCTCACATAACAAAAGGTTATACCTCCATATTAGCTAAGCTAAGAGTTGAAAATTCAGTTGTGCTAAGGAATGAATTGTAGGCATGATTTTTCGATACAGATTTCCTGCTATGGTCAAAGCTATTTGACTTGAGTGATTGTCTTCATTCTTAGCCCACAAGGAGCAGGTTACACTCATTTAAGTAATGGTGTGTGTATTAAGATGGTCTATCGATGAAGTCATTCATGAACGGTTTCAATGTAGAATGGTTCTGCTTGGAGGGTGGCACAGATATACTGTGAGGTTATGATACTGGTTCCTTTGCTGTGATGATTTTGAAAAGCATACATCTCAGAATAAGAACTTATACGACCCTTTTCTTAAAAATGGATACAATAATTATAAGTATTCAAGCAAAGCATTTCGTCTCAATCTTTGCTGTTCTCCTATAAGCCATCTTTCAAATTAGTTGTCTATTTCTTTTGGCTGCATAAATAATTTTGAAATATGTAACCTGTTCTGAAAATCATAGTGTAGTAAAAAAAAAAAAAAAAACACAAACAACCGTGCTAATAGAGAGATTCAGATAGGAGAAGCACATGGAAAGATACAGTCATGTACAAACAAGCAGAAAGTTTATATGGATTGTATAATTTTGGACCTATTTCTCCAATTACCAAACTAGAGAGGCCACTGGATTTAAGCTTACAAATTTCTTATTTATATTTTTTAATTTCAATCAATTAGGATATGTTGGTAATATTAATTTTCAAATTAAGAGATATTAATGAAAAGTGATTGTTACTTCCTGTTATTTTTGTTGTTAGAGGTGGAATTATGTTTGTGTGTGTTTGTTGAAACATTGCTTTCTTGCTTCTTTGAGGGTGTAGTTTCACTCCTTGTATTGGTGTTTTCTGTTATCATTTGTAGGGCTTGATTTATGGAAAGATATTGTATAAATTTGATTTTGTCATGGAATATCTTGTTTTCTCTGTCTATGGCATTTGTGTTTTCTTATGGTCTGTATGACATCTGCCTAGGATTTTCTAGCTTTCATAGTCTTTGGTGAGAAGTGTGGTGTAATTCTGATAGGCCTGCTTGATATGTTTCTTGACCTTTGTTCATTAATGCTTTTAAAATTTTTTGTTTAGTGCATTTGCTGTTTTGATTATTATGTGATGGGAGGGAGATATTTCTTTTCTAGTCCAGTCTATTTTGAATTCTGTAGGTTTCTTGTATGTTCATGGGCATCTCTTACTTTAGGTTAGGGAAGTTTTCTTATATAATTTTGTTTAAGATATTAACTGGACCTTTAATTTGTGAATCTTCACTCTCTTCTATACATATATTCCTTAGGCTTGGTCTTCTCATTGTGTCCTGTATTTCCTGGATGTTTTGGATTAGGAGCTTTTTTGCATTTTGTATTTTCTTTCACTGTCATGTCAATGTTTTCTATAGTATCTGCTGCACCTGAGATTCTCTCTTCTATCTCTTGTATTCTGTTGGTGATGACTCTTGATTTTTTTCCCTAGGTTTTTGAACTTCAGGGTTGTCTCCCTTTCTGATTTCTTTATTGTTTCTTGTTCCATTTTTAGATTCTGGATGGTTTTGTTACTTTCATTTGGCTGTATCATTGTGTTTTCCTGATAATTCTTTAAGGGATTTTTGTGTTTCCTCATTAACGGCTTCAAGGTGCTTACATGTGTTCTACTGTATTTCTTGTAAGGGAGTTATTTACATCCTTTATTAAATAATCATCATGAGAAATGATTTTGGATCTGAATCTTGCCTTTCTAGTGTGTTGGGGGTATTGAGGACTTGCTATGGTGGGAGAATTGGGTTCTGATGATGCCATGTAACCTTATTTTCTGTTGATTGTGTTCTTAAGCTTGCTTCCAGTCATATGTTTATCTCTAGTGCTACCTGCTCTGAATATGCCTGACTGGATCCCATCCTTCCTGTGATCCTCGTTGTGTCAGAACTTCTCAAAGTCTAGCTGTATCAGTGACCCTGTTTTTATGGAATCCTGTAATCCTGAGGTCCTGGGTGTATCTGAGTTTCTGAGAGTGAAGCTCCCTCTGGGAACCTGAGATACTGGTGTGACCAAGCTCCTGTGATCCTGTGATCCTGTGATCCTGTGATCCTGTGATCCTGTGATCCTGTGATCCTGTGATCCTGTGATCCTGTGATCCTGTGATCCTGTGATCCTGTGATCCTGTGATCCTGTGATCCTGTGATCCTGGGTGTGTTACACTGCCTGGGAGTAGAGATCCCTCTGGGTGTTGTGGGGTTGGCTGCATAGTTTATGCCCAAGATCTGTTAGGTCACTGGCCCAGA
The DNA here is from genome assembly GCF_978045245.1 of Mus caroli. NCBI lineage: Eukaryota > Metazoa > Chordata > Mammalia > Rodentia > Muridae > Mus > Mus caroli. The sequence continues at coordinate 130,123,685 of NW_028227263.1, read as the reverse complement.
CAGACTGGAAAGAGGCCAAGCCACTGATCTGGAAGACTTCCTGCCTGCCTAGTTCCTGCTGGTCCCAGATACTCCCGGTGTTGTGACATATGTTGTGTCCTTCTCACTTCTGATTCTATGATCCTGGATGTGTTAGAACATTTGGGAGCAGAGATGCCTCTGGGCATTGTGGGGCTGGCTTCAGAGTTTTCACCCAAAGTCTTCTCAGGGCACCATCCCAGAAAGTTAATGTCAATTCTTTAAACAAATGACATAGGCTATGAGATTGCTTCAAAAATTGAGAAGAATATATTTGCTGTATGTTATCATAATAGATAGATGGGAACTAATAATGAAATGATTAAACAAAGTGTTTCAGGCCAATGTAACTACTAAAAGCAAATATTGCTGATGTAATGTACAAAATCATAGTTGACTTGAATCAATTCTGGTGAGAAATGATAAACATCACTTTATATTAATTAAAGGAATAATACATGGAGAGGACAGTACAGTTGTAATTACAGGTCCAACTAGTTCCACACGGAATATACTACTAGATATACAGTAACAAACAGTAGTCTCAATCTGAATGGTTAACACATCATCTTATTAAAAAATAAACAATATTAAATGATGTCCCAGATAAAGCAGGCTTAACCAACATCTATAGAACACTAAATCAAAACAGTGCAGAATACACAATGTTCTCAGCAGCCTATGGAGCTATCACTCAAATATATATATGAAGAAATTATTATCCAATATAAATTAAAATAATTTCTTATATTCTACTTAGCAACAATAAAATGGTTACAAGTAAATGAAAAGAGAATCTCCCGAATGCAAACTAACTCATGGAGATTTAACAACTCACAAGTGAATGTTAAAGAAGTTGAGAAAAAAAGGAACCATATAATCAAATGAAGGTGAAAACATAACAGCATTTAACATGTGGAATAAAATGAAAGCAGCACTAAGAGGGATATTTAAAGTTCAAATTTCCTCCATTAACCAATCAAGATGATTTCTAATACAGTAGTTAATGTTCACCATGGGAATTTGGAAAAAGAACAAAGCAAACACCAAACTTAGTAGCTGGAAAGATATCAGGGACCTCAGTGTAGAAATTAAAGAAGGAAAGAGCAGCAACAAGGAAAACAATGTAGAGAGTTGATGAAGCAGTTTTTTCCTTCAAAATATAACGAGTATTGATCAAATCTTATCTAAGCTCACCAAAAGAAATAGCAAATGCCAAAATTAATAGAGTAAAACACAAAAGGGAAGTCATTATCACAGCACAAATGAAATTAAGAAAATTTTTAGAGTTTACCTTAAAAATCATATATTACTATACTTGAAAACATAAAAGATATGGATGAATTCATATATATATATATATGTATATATATATGAAAATGAGATAAATATTCCATTTAAAACAACTAATAAGGTACATATGGAGAGAAGGCTCAGCAGTTCAAAGCGTTCCCTGTTCTTCTATAGGACAAGTATTCCGTTTCCAGTACACCTGGAAGTTCACAATGCCCTATTAAAACATAGACACCAGTTTTCCACGTAAGACTGCTTTCATTGTGTCCCATAAGTTTGGGTATGTTGTAGCTTCCTTTTCATTAATCTCTAAAAAGCATTTAATTTCTTTCTTTGTTTCTTCCTTCATCAAGTTATCATTGAGTAGAGTGTTGTTCAGCTTCAACGTTTATGTGGGTTTTCATTTATTATTGTTGTTATTGTTATTGTTGCCTTAGTCTCTGGTGATCTGATAGGATGTATGGGATTACTTCAGTATTTTTTTATCTGCTAATCAGCCTTATTTATAATAGCCAGAAACTAGAAAGAACCCAGATATCCCTCAACAGAAGACTGGATACAGAAAATGTGGTACATTTACAGAATGGAGTACTATGCAGCTATTAAAGACAAAGAATTTGATTTTGTATCCCAGGTCCCTCAGAGACCAGTCTGTGCAGGAGATCCTGCAAACTGCAGAAGCAACATAGCTTCTGGGACAGGCCCCCTTCGGGCCTTCATCTGTAGCCAGGAAGCAGTTCTGAGCTCCAGATATCAGTGCTCCTTCCATATCAGAGGAAAGGTGCCTTGAAGAGAGTACTCTGACCACTTAGACTCAGGAAAGAGTTGGCCTTCCAGGAGTGCTAACAGAGGCAAATAGAATCACAGGAGGAACAAGCTACAGCCAGAGACAGAGATTACCTGATGGAAAAATGCAAACATAAGAATCTTACTAATAGGAACCGAGACGGCTCACCATTCTCAGAACCCAGCACACCCACCTCAGCGAGTCCTGGATACCCCCAAAACACCCAAAAAGCAAGATTCGTGTTTAGAATAGTATCTCATGATGCTGGTAGAGGATTTTAAGAAGGAAATTAATAACTCACTTAAAGAAATGCAGGAGAATGTGGCTAAAGAGGTAGAAGGCCTTGAAGAGGAAACACAAAAATCCCTTAAAGAATTACAGGAAAACACTCCTAAATGAGTAGAAGTCTTTAAAGAAGAAACACAAAAATCCCTTCCAGAATTACAGGAACACAACCAAAAAGGTGATGGAATTAAACAAAACCATCCAAGATCAAAAGAAGGGAAGTAGAAACAATAAAGAAAACCCAAAGGCAGACAACTCTGGAGATAGAAACCCTAGGAAATAAATCAGGAATCATAGATGATTCATCAGCAACAGAATACAAGAGATGGAAAAGAGAATCTCAGATGCAGAAGACTCCATAGAGAACATGGACAAAACAATCAAAGGAAATGGAAAATGCAGAAAGATCCTAACCCAAAACATTCAGGAAATCTAGGACACAATGAGAAGACCAAACCTATGGATAATAGAAGTAGATGAGAATGAAGATTTTCAACTTAAAGGGCCAGCAAATATCTTCAACAAAATTATAGAAGAAAACTACCTTAACCTAAAGAAAGAAATGCCCTGAACACACAAGATGCTTACAGAACACCAAATAGACTAGACAATAAAAGGAATTCTTCCCAACACATAATAATCAGAACATCAAATGCACTAAAAAATATAGAATATTAAAAGCAGTAATTGGAAAAGGTCAAGTAACATATAAAGGTAGACCTATTAGAATTTTACCAGACTTCTCATCAGAGACTAATAAAGCCAGAAGATCCTGAACAGATATTATACAGACCCTAAGAGAACACAAATACCAGCTCAGGCTACTATACCCAACAAAACTCTCAATAACATAGATGGAGAAATCAAAGTATTCCATGAGAAAAACAAATTCACGCAATATCTTTCCATGAATCCAGCCCTTCAAAGGACTGAATATTTTGCAGCTTACAGAATACCCACCTCAGGGAAAAAGGCAGATACTACATCATAGTGAAAGGCTGTAAAAAATTTTCCAAGCAAATGGCCTGAAGAAACAAGCTGGAGTAGCTATTCTAATATCGAATAAAATTTACTTCCAACCCAAAGTTATCAAAAAAGACAAGGAGGGGCACTTCATGCTCATCAAAGTTAAAATCTACCAAGATGAACTCTCACTCCTGAATATCTATGCTCCAAATGCAAGGGCAGACACATTCATTAAAGAAACTTGAGCCGGGTATGGTGGCGCACACCTTTAATACCAGCACTTGGGAGGCAGAGGCAGGTGGATTTCTGAGTTCGAGGCCAGCCTGGTCTACCAAGTGAGTTCCAGGACAGCCAGGGCTACATAGATAAACCCTGTCTCAAAAAACCCCCCCCAAAAATAAAATAAATAAATAAAAAAATAAAAAATAAATAAAAAAAATAAAAGAAACTTTAGTAAAGCTCAAAGAATACATTACACCTCACACAATAATTCTGGGAGACTGCAAGACACCACTCTCATCAATGGACAGATCCCTGGAAACAGAAACTAAATAGAGACATATGGAAACTAACAGAAGTTCTGAAAAAATGCATTTAATAGATATATACAGAACATTTTATCATAAAACAAAAAGATATACCTTCTTCTCAGTACCTCATGGTACCTCCTCCAAAATTGACCATATAATCAGGTACAAAACAGGCCTCAACAGATACAAAAATATTGAAATTATCCCATGCATCCTATCACATTAAAATGGACTAAGGCTGATCTTCAAAAACAGCATGAATAATTGAAAGCCTATATTCATGTGGAAACTGAACAACACTCTCCTCAATGATACTTTGGTTAAGGATGAAATAAAGAAAGAAATTAAAGACTTTTTAGAGTTTAATGAAATTGAAGCCACAACTTGCCCAAACTTTTGGGACACAATGAAGGCAGTTCTAAGAGGAAAACTCATAGGCCTGAGTGCCTCCATAAAGAAACTAAAGAAAGCATTCAATAGCAGCCTGACAGCACACTTAGGAGCTCTAGACCGAAAGGAAGGAAATTCACCCAAGAGGAGTAGAAGACAGGAAATAATGAAATTATGGCTGCAATCAACCTAGTGGAAACAAAAAGAACTATTCAAAGAATCAACCAAACCAGAAGCAGGTTCTTTGATAAAATCAACAAGATAGATAAACCCTTAGCCAGAATACCTTGAGGGCACAGGGACAGTATCCTAAGTAACAAAATCAGAAATAAAAAAGAAGACATAACAACAGAACCTGAGGAAATCTAAAACATTATCAGATCCCAGTACAAAAGGCTATGCTCAACAAATCTGGAAAACCTGGATGAAATGGACAATTTCCTAGACAGATACCAGGTACACCTAATTCCAACTCTCCTCCAACTATTCCATAAAATAGAAACAGAAGGTACTCTACACAATTCTAAGAATCTGCAATTACTTTGATACCTAGACCACATAAAGATCCAACAAAGAAATAGAACTTCAAAAACAAATTCCCTTATGAATATCGATGCAAAATACTCAATACTATTCTTATAAACAGAATCCAAGAACACATCAAAACGATCATCCATCATGATCACATAGGCTTCATCCCAGGGATGCAGGGATGGTTCAATATTTGGAAATCCATCAATGTAATCCTCTATATAAACAAACTCAAAGACAAAAACCACATGATAATTTTGTTTGATGCTGAGAAAGTATTTGACAAAATCCAACACCCATTCATGATAAAAGTCATGGAAAGATCAGGAATTCAAGGCCCATAAGTAAACATAATAAAAGAAATATACAGCAAACCATTAGCCAACAACAAACTAAATGGAGAGAAGCTAGAAGCAATCTCACTAAATCAGGGACTAGACAAGGCTGTGTCCGTACCAGTTCAATATAGTACTTGAAGTCCTAGCCAGAGAAATTTACAACAAAAGGAGATCAAGGGGAAACAAATTGGAAAGGAAGAAGTCAAAATATCACTATTGCAGATGATATGATAGTATATATAAGTGACCCTAAAAATTCCACCAGAGAACTCCTAAACCTGATAAACAGTTTCAGTGCAGTAGCTGGATATAAAATTAACTCAAACAAATCAGTGGCCTTTCTCTACACAAAGGATAAACAGGATGAGAAAGAAATTAGGGAAACAACACGCTTCAAAATAGTAAAAAATAATATAAAATATATTGGTGTGACCCTAACTAAGGAGGTGAAAGACCTATATGATAAGAACTTCAAGTCTCTCAAGAAAGAAATTGAAGAAGATCTCATAAGATGAAAATATCTCCCATGCTCATGGATTGGCAGGATTCATCTAGTAAAAATGGCTATCCTGCTGAAAGCAGTCTACAGATTCAATGCAATCTGCATCAAAATTCCAACTCACATCTTCACTGAGTTAGAAAGTACAATTTGCAAATTCATCTGGAATAGTAAAAAACCTAGATAGCAAAAACTATTCTCAACAATAAAAGAACCTCTGGTGGAATCAGCATGCCTGCTTTCAAGCTGTACTACAGAGCAATTGTGATGAAAAGTGCATGGTACTGGTACAACTACAGACAGGTAGATCAATGGAAAAGAATTGAAGACCCAGAAATGAACCCATACACGTATGGTCACTTGATCTCTGACAAGGGAGCTAAAACCCTCCAGTTGAAAAAAAGACAGCATTTTTAACAAATGGTGCTGGCACAACTGGCAGTTATCATGTAGAAGAATGCGAATTGATTTAAATTCTTATCTCCTTGCACAAAACTCCAGTCTAAGTGGATCAAAGAACTCCACATAAAACCAGAGACACTAAAATTTATAGAGGAGAAAATGGGAAAAGCCTTAAATATATGGGCACAGGGGAAAACTTCCTGACCAGAACAGCAATGGCTTGTGCTGTAAGTTCGAAAATTGACAAATGGGACCTCATAAAATTGCAAAGCTTCTGTAAGGCAAAAGACAGTGTCAATAAGACAAATAGACCACCAACAGATTGGGAAAGGATTTTTCCAATCCTAAATCTGATAGGGGACTAATATCCAATTTATTCAAAGAGCTCATAAAGCTGGACTCCAAAAAATCAAATAACCCCATTAAAAAATGGGATACAGAGCTTAAAAATGAAATTTTCAACTGAGTAATACCAAATAGTTGAGAAACATTTGAAAAAATGTTTAACATTCTTAATCATAAGGCAAATGCAAATTAAAACAACCCTGAGATTACACCTTGCACCAGTCAGAATGGCTAAGATCAAAAATTCATTTGACAGCAGATGATGGTGAGGAAGTGGAGATAGAGGATTACACCTCCATCACTGGTGAGATTGCAAGCTTTTACAACCACTCTGGAATTCAGTCTGTTGGTGCCTAAGAAATTTGGAAATAATACTTCCAGAAGATCCAGCAATATCTCTCCTAGGCATATACCCAGAATATATTCCAACTGATAATAAGGACACATGCTCCACCATGTTCATAGCAGTCTTACTTATATTAGCCAAGAAGCTCGAAAGAACCAATATGTTCCTCAACAGAGGAATGGATACAGAATATGTGGTACATTTACACAATGGAGTACTCTTCAGCAATTAAAAACAATGAATTTAAGAAATACTTAGGCAAATGGACGTATCTGGAGGATATCATCCTGAGTGAAGTAACCCAATCAAAAAAAAAAAAAACCCAAACCAAACCAAGCCAAAAAAACTCACTTGATTTGCACTTACTGATAAGTGGATTTTAGCTCAGAAAGGTAGAATACCCAAGATATAATTTGCAAAACACAAGAAAATCAAGAAAAAGAAGACCAAAGCATGAATACTTCATTCCTCCTTAGAATAGGGAACAAAACACCTATGGAAGGAATTAAAAGTTTGGAGCTGAGACCAAAGGATTGACCATTCAGAGACTGCCCCATGCAGGGAACCATCACATAGTCAGCCACCCAACACAGACACTTTTGCATATGTCAGTAAGATTTTGCAGAAAAGACCCTGATCTACCTTTCTCTTGTGTTGCTATGTCAGTGCCTGGCAAATACAGAAGTGGATGCTCACAGTCATTTATTGGATGGAACACAGGGCTCCCAATGGAGGAGCTAGAGAAAGTACCCATAGAGCTGAAGGGGTCTACAACCCTATAGGTGGAACAACAATATGAAGTAACCAGTACCCCCAGAGCTCATGTCTCTAGCTGCATATGTAGCAGAAGATGGCCTAGTTGGCCATCATTGGGAAGGGAGGCCCCTTCTTCGTGTAAAGTTTATATGTTCTAGTACAGGGGAACACCAGGGCCAAGAAGTGGGAGTGGGTGGGTAGGTGAGCAGGGTTGGGGGAGGGTATAGGGGAGTTTCGGGATAGCATTTGAAATAAAATTGAAGAAAATATATGATAAAAATTAAAAAATACAATGGATTTATGAAATTTCTAGACAAATGAATGGATCTGGAGGATATCATCTTAGTGAGGTAACCCAATCGCAAAAGAACACACATGATATGAATTCACTGATAAGTGGATATTAGCCCTGAGTCTCAGAATCCTTTTTAGAATGAGGAACAAAATACTCATAGAAGGAGTTAGACAAATTTCGGAGCAGAGGCTGAAGGAACGACCATCCAGAGACTGCCCCAATTGGGGATTCATTCCACAAACCATCACCAAACCCACACACTATGACAGATGCCAATAAGAGCTTTGTGAGAGGAGCCTGATATAGTTTTCTCCTGAGGGATCTTCCAGTTCTAGGCAAATACATAAGTGGATGCTCACAGTCATCCATTGGATGGAGCAAAAGGTCCACAGTGAAGGAGATAATGAAAGTACCCAGGGAGCTGAAAGGGTCTGAAGCCCCATAGGATGAACATTAATATGCACTAAACAATACCCCCAGAATTACTTGGAACTATACCACCAATCAAAGAAAACAGATAGTGGAGATTGTTACTTTAGCTGTATATGTAGCAGAGGATGGCCTAGTTGGTCATCAATGGGAGGAGAGACCCTTGGGCCTGTGAAGGCTCTATGCCCCAGTATAGAGAAATACCAGGACTTGGAATGGGATTCTGTGGGTTGGGGTACAGGGTGAGCAGGGTGGGTCTATGTGATTTTCAGAGGGGAAACTAGGAAAGGAGATGACATTTGAAATATACATAAAGAAAATATATCATAAAGGATTAAAAAAAATAAAGAGGTAGTTGGAAAAAGGAATAAAATCAGCTAGAATGGAAAAAAAGCAAGAATGGTAAGTGGGCTATTATTGAGATCAAAATCCCTGTATACATGTATGGAAATATCAATAATAAAACACTTATTATACGTGATTAATATATTTTAATAAATATATAAATCAAAACAGTGTATCAAGAATCCCCTACCTCACCTCTGAAAATATTTTAGAGGCAAATAGGAGATTGGTACTTATAATATTTAGAAAAATGCCATTTAAGAAAATGCTGGATGATCAGGCTAATATATAAGATGCATAAGAAGCAATTACAAAAAGACTAAGAAAATTGACAAATGAAAAGCATGGTAGGAAGTAAGCAACATTTGTTATTTTTCTGTTCTGTGATAAAACACCATGATCAAAGGCAACTTAAGGAAGAGAGAGCTTGTTTGTGTCAGGCAGAACGATAGGAAGGGAAACCTGGGATTTCATTTCCTCAACTACATTCAGGAGACAAATGGAGTGTACTGAAATTGGTTTGAGTGTTTGTTCTCTCAAAGCCCACCTTGAATGGAATACTTTTTCCAACCAGTCAGTGCCTCATAAACATTCTGAAAAAGTGCCACCAATTGGAAACCAAGTGTTGAAATATGGGGGCCTATGTGGGCCATTTCATACTCAAATGAGGACCGATGTCAATATCAAGATTAGGTCTGTAAAGACTAGATACTCCAAATGGTGCTTAAATATTATGACACGGGGCAGTGTGTGACTGTGTCCTGTAATGTGGTGGTGTGTGAGAACAGAAAGACTTCACAATCAGTGTTGAAATGATTATGAGTCCTGGGCCCATAGACTTGTTGAATGTAGAGAGATAAAATGGAGCCTACAGAATATTAAAAGTCTAGAGATGAAGACAAGTTAAGTATCATACATAAAATTGTGGGTTTGAGCTCCAGCATCAAATAAGTAGAGTATAGAGTAGGTGCTTTTAGACTTAGAACTTAAGAGGTATCAGAAGAAGGAACCACACTTCAAGGTCACCCCAAGCTATATAGAGAATTCAAGGCCAACCTAAGTCATCTCTCACTTTGTCTTTTTAAAAAAATTACTCTGAGACCTAGAACTGGGGAGACTCCAGAGTCTCTATGGTGGTGACTCTATCTGAAACTCTTAACAGTAAGTGACATGAAGCCTGAAATGCCACCTCCTGTAGGCAGATAGAATTCCCAGTGGAGGGATAAGAATAGCAACACATTCAGAAAACCTTTGACCCCAAATGTGTTCTAAACAGAAGATGTCCAGAAACAAAGATGGAGCAGAGATGGAAAAAATGGGCAATTATTCACTAGCCAAAATTTAGACACACACCATGGGCAAGAAACAATCCATGACACTATTACTCTGATATGCATGCCTACAGGAGCCCAGAATAAGTGAGGTTCCACCCAGCAGCTGAGTAAAAGAGATTGTATACATCCACAGCCAAACATTAGTTAGAGCTGTGGAAGTCTTTTGGAAAAGTTTGAGAAAGATTTGAGGGACCCAATGGGGTTAAGAACTCCAGATGAAGACCAGAAGAGTCAACTAACCTGAACCTTTTATCACTCTTAGAAACTGAACCACCAACCAAAAAGCTACCATGAGCTAGATCTAGGGGTCCTGCACATATGTAGCAGATGTATAGCTTGGTCTTTGAGCAGATCTCCCAAAAACTGGAGCTGGGTCTCTCCATGAACATGTTTCCTCTCTGTGGATCCTATTCCTTTATCTGGGTTGCCCTGTCTTGTCTCAGTGGGAGAAGACACACCAAGTCCTGGGGAGAATTGTTGTGTCATGGTAGGGAGGTACCCTAGGGGCAACTATCCCTTCTCAGAAGAGAAGACGATGGGGATAGGAGCTGTGAGTAGGGGTCATTAAGAGGAGATGTGTTCTGAATATTGTGATATAATATAAATAAATAAATTTATAGTATATAATATGTATTAATAAACAAATTAATTAATGAAATAAATGTCTCCTAATTTCCCCCACCTCCTATATTTCATAGATTACTCACCATTTCCTTTGAGGAACCATTCAAATAAGTTCCAAAAGACCCTGGATTCTTCACAAGGTTTGTGTTACTCCAGAAAAAGTAACCAGACACAAGAATATCTCTGGGATTTCTGATGAGATAGATCGCCTAGAATGGACAAAAATGTAAATGAATGTCAAAAGTTATTCTCACCTTTTGACTGTCATAATTTACATGCAATATTCTAATATCTAAGGGTTTCTAAAAACATTTGTTATTTTTTTGTGGGCAAAACATATACACAAGTGAAAAATCTATAATCATAATTCCCCCTTTCTAATTTTATTTGATTTGTAAAAATGGAACAACAAAATGACTAGTTCATTAGTAGTGTAAAATATCACTGACTGATTCGACAGTTCTAAAGATTCCAATAACAATTGGTTATCCAACAACAAATGCCAAGCCTGTAAAATACACATACAGGTAATACTCTAGTGACTGAGAAAGGTGTACTGAAGTAATTTGGGATATACAGATTCATTTAGGAATATATTGATTATTTATTTATTTATTTAGGAATATATACTGTATACATTAAAAACATGTAAATATATATCTATATAGGAATACATAAACATAGGAATATATTTAGGAATATATATGTATGTTCATATGTATATATATGCAACATGAATCAATGAAAAAATTAAATATGAAAGAGAGGAATTAAAATTATATCTGAAAGGTGGGATTGCAAGCTGGTACAACCACTCTGGAAATCAGTCTGGTGGTTTCTAAGGAAATTGGACATACTATTACCTGAGGACCCACTCCTGAGTTTATACTCAAAAGATGCTCCAACATATAACAAGGACACATGCTCAACTACGTTCATAGCAGCCGTATTTATAAGAGACAGAATTTAGAAATAAATCAGATGTCCTTCAGCAGAGGAAAGGATACAGAAAATGTGGTACATTTACATGATGACATACTACTCATCAATAAAAAAACAATGACTTCTTGAAATTCATAAGAAAATGAATAGAAATAGAAAATATCATCTTGAGTGAGGTAAACAAATCTCAAAAGTATTCAAACTGTATGCATTCACTGAAAAGTGGACATTATCCCAGTAGGTCAGAATAACCAAAATATAATTCACAGACCACATGAAGTTCTAGGATGACCAGTGTTGATACTTCCATCCTTCTTAGAGGGGTGGGGGACAAAAAACTCATGGGAGGAAAAATGGAGACAAACTGTGGAACAGAGACTGAAGGAAAGACAATACTGATACTGCTCCATCTGGCGATGGATCCCGTATTCAGTAACCAAACCAAGACACTATTGTCGATGCCAAGAAGTACATGCTGTAAGGAGCTGTCTCTGAGATGGGGAAACATCAGCATCACCTAGTGCATGAGAACCCATCTTCACATTTCAGCAAGACCTCCAGGACTTGTCAGGTAAAATAAGTTGAAAGAGTGTTTAGTCAAAGAAAATCTCAATCACTGGACACTGACCTTGGCCTTGGAACTGAAGAAAGACTTGGCGAAGAGATGGATGGGAAGATGGAAGGATATGAGTCGTGGTCCTTCCTTATTGATTATTGTAGGATATCCTAAATCAATCTCTATCCAGGGTGAGCGTTCCCAAATGGGCACAGTTTGGATCCACTTCGGATCTCCCTTGGTCTGAATCAAGCAGACAATCTCAATCAGCCAGTTCGTTCCTGAATGAAAAGGAAAAGTGACTGTTACTCATTTCAACATTACTTGTGAAAAAGCCTCAAGTAGAATATATGCCCATACAATTTACAGTGCTGCCCAATTTCAAGCACACAGACTTGTGTACACAATGTCCATGTGACATAAGTGAAAAGTATATTCACTCATCACATTCTAGACTTCATTTTGCAAAACAGAGACCCTATACACAGTAAACAGAAACCTAGCAATGGAATTTCTCCTCCAACCCTGGGCCAACATCATTCTACATTCTGGTGGAATGAATTTGACTATCTCAGATATTTCAGAATGTTGTAATCATAGCACATGCCCTCTGAGATTACCTTCTTTAATTTAATTCATTGTCACTGAGACTCACCCATGCCCCAGTGTATGACTGAGTACTTCTACTTTTTAAGGTGAATCAATTCCCTCGTGCATATTTATCACACACAGTTGATTTGTGTTTATGTGCTCATTTGTCAGTGGATGTTTCTCTAGCTTCCTTCTCAGAGTTATTGTCTGGTACTTTTTTCCTGTATTCCAACTGCCTATGGAAATTCTGTGTCATTTTCCTTTCAATGTCAGCAACCTAATACTTACTCAAAGTTCAGTGCTTCTTCCACACAGATATCATCCATACCCCAAACTACCATGATGTTGCTTTTTGCTTTCTTGACTTTTCAGACTATTTCTATGTCCTGGACAAAGTCCATAGTAATTTTACCTGAATCTGTCCTCTCCTCCCCATATCCTCACTTACATGTCTTTATCTCTTAATGTTATTTCTTGTATTTATTCTCACCACTCTCACTCTTCTATCTCTTCCACAGAGAGAGGGACCAATGGCATATTCTGCTTTAGGGAACACTATCATTGTTCTGGTGCCATAGCTGATCTACTCTGCCCACATAGGTCAGTCTGAGTGGAACACACACAAATCTCCATGCTTACAATTCATTTTACACATAAATATATAGAACACTCTACTCGTCATCCAAAATGAATTAGGATCAAAATACTAATCTCCCTTATACATTTCAGAATTAGTCTTACTGATGATCCTTACCTGACTTGGGGTAAGTCAATATCAACAAGTCTTCTTCTTTCACCACAAACTTATTACGAATATCTTCCAAAATACTTTTTGATATGTATTGGCAGGAAGAGGTATCACTTTAAACCAATTATAGTCTGACATCATGAATAGCTCCTTCTAGGTGATGTTAGGATTCCAGCCCAGGACACCTATTCAACTTATAACAAATTCTGAGAGGTAAGATTTATAGTGCAAGTAAAAAATCATTAACATTCTTTTATGTGTTTTGAAATATTTACTGATGGGGAGAAATAAAAATTGTCACCTACAGCCAAAGGTTACTATATTGAGCAATTTTAAAGTTGTATAAATAACATTCTGCAGAATTTGTGAGACCAATTTCATGACCCCAAATCGGTGACTCATGAAGACATAATAGGACATAGAAATGCAAGTTAATTTAAAATGTCTAGTAATATAATTTAGCTTTCAGAATGATTTTGAATATGCAGAAAAATTACAGAGATCATACAGAACCTTTCCATGGAATTTCTTTTTTTTTTTTTAATAGTGGTTGCTTTTGAGAAACTCATAGTTCATTAACTGCCCATCTTCTTCCCCTCAAAGCCTTCCCTCCTTTTCCCATATTTTTGATCTCTTTAATATTTGTTGCTATTTATATATGCACACATATATAGTCAACCTACTGAGTTCATGCACTTAAGGTTTACAAGATGTATCCTGAGGTGTGCAGTTGAGATTAGAAAAATCAATGGGAGATTTCATCTTCAGACACAGCCTATTCTCCATATTTTAGCAAAAATTGATATGAAGTATTTCTTCTTATAAGGTAAAAATATATAGAATTTCTCCTGGCCTCTTTAGTATACCTACTAGTACCATTATGCTGGTTTGTTTGGGTAACTACACTGTTAAAATTTCATGTGTCTATTTTCCTGTTGTGTCATGGAGAGACATATTGTATCAACAGGAACCTTGGTATTTGGGGGAACTCTGTACCCTCTTCTGTGACATTTTCTGTGAGCCTCTTAGGTTGTAGGGATTTATTTCAGATATATCAGTTGGGGTTGTGTACCTTTCTGTTATTATCTACATTTTTGTCCATTGTGGATCCTTGCCAGAGAGACTACATGAGTGAAGTAACCCAATCACAAAAGAACACACATAATATGCATTCACTGATAAGTGGATATTAGCCCAGAAACTTAGAATAGCCAAGATATAATTCACAAAACAGATGAAACTCTAGAAGAAGAAGACCGAAGTTTGTATGCTTCCTTCCTTCTTAGGTTGGCCAACAAAATATTCATGTAAGGAGTTACTCAAACAAAGTTCAGAGCTGAGACAGAAGTAAGGACCATCCAGAGACTGTCTCACAAGGGGATTCAATCCAATAAACAACCACCAAACCCAGACACTATTGGATAGGTCAGAAAGATTTTGCTGACTGGACCCTGATATAGGTGTCTCTTGTGAGGCTATGCCAATGCCTGGCAAATACAGAAGTGGATGCTCACCTTCATCTATTGGATGGAACACAGGGCCCCTAATGAAGGAGCTAGAGAAAGTAGCCAAGGAGCTAAAGGGGTATGCTACCCTATAGGAGGAACAACAATGTGAACTAACCAGTACCTCCTAGAGCTGTGTCTCTAGTTGCACATATAGTAGAGGATGGCCTAATCTGCCATTAGTGGTAGGAGAAGCCCTTGGTCTTGCGAAGATCATATGTCCAGGTACATGGGAATGCCAGGGCAAGGAATTTGGATTAGGTGTATTGAGGATCACATCAGGGGGACTGTATAGTTGACTTTCATGATACTAATTGAAATGTAAATGAAGAAAATATCTAAGAAACCTCCAAGAAGTCTTTTATTTCTTTCTCTATTTCTTCCTTGACCAAGTTATCCTTGAGTAGAGTTGTTCTGCTTCTATGTGAATATTGGCTTGAATTGAATGTTGTTATTGAAGGTCATCCTTAGTCTGTAGTGGTTTGATAGGATGCAAGGGATAATTTCAATATTTTTGACCAGCTATATGGTCAGTTTTGGAGAATTTACCATGAGATGCTGTAAAGGAGGTATATTCTTTTGTTTTATGATCAAATTTTCTGTAGATATCTGTTAAACCCATTTGTTTCATAACTTCTCTTAGTTTCCATGTGTTTCTGTTTAGTTTCTCTTTCCATGATCTCTTGGGTGTTGAACTCTCCCACTATTATTGTGTGTGTTGCAATATGTGCTTTGATCTTTATTATAGTTTCCTTAATGATTGTGGCTGCCCTTGCATTTGGAGCATAGATATTCAGAAGTGAGAGTTCATCTTGGAAGATTTTACCTTTGATGAGTATGAAGTGCCCTCCTTGTCGTTTATGATAACTTTGGGTTGGAAGTCAATTTTATTCGATATTATAATGGCTACTCCAGCTTGTTTCTTCGGACCATTTGCTTGGAAATTGTATTCTAGCCTTTTACTCTGAGGCAGTGTCTGCCTTTATGCCTGAGTTGGGTCTCCTTTATGTAGCAAAAAGTTGGGTCTTGTTTACATGGCAAGTCTTTTAGTCTATGTCTTTTTATTGGGGAATTGAGTCCATTGATATTAAGAGATATTAAGGAAAAGTCTTTATTGCTTCCTGTTATGTTTGTTGTTAATTTGGAATTCTGTTCTTGCAGCTATCATATTTTAGGTTTGTTGAAGAATTACTTTTTTGCTTTTTCTAGGGCTTAATATCCCTCCTATATTGGCGTGTTTTTTCTTTGTTATCCTTTTAAGGGCCGGATTCATGAAAAGATATTGTGTGAATTTGTTTTGGTTTTTTTTTTCATGGAATACTTTGGTATCTCCTTCCATGGTAACTGAGAGTTTTTCTGGGTATAGTAGCCTGGGCTGGAATTTGTGTTCTCTTAGGGTCTGTATAACATCTGTCCAGGATCTTCTGGCTTTCATTGTTTCTGGTTAGAAGTCTGGTGTAATTCTAATAGGTCTGCCTTTATAAGTCACTTGACCTTTTTCCCTTACTGCTTTTAATATTCGATCTTTGTTTAGTGCATTTGATGTTCTGATTATTATGTGTTGGAAGGAATTTCTTTTTTTTTCTTTTTTTTTTTCTTTTGATATAAACACAAGAGGTAGTTTAATGATGGAGCTCCAGGCTGACATGTGTCTCACGCAAGAGACAGAGGAATCGACCCTGAGGCTCAAAAGTTAGGGGTTTATATAGAAAAAAAGTCAGGGGATAGGAGAAATTGGTGCGGTTACACACAATTGAACAGTTTAAGCATCAGCAAGCAGTACGTGCGGGTCGGGACAACAGCAACTCTAAAGGGAGGGTGCTTATCATTATGGGCAGAGCATCTGGTTAAATTTCAAACCATATCAGGAGACCAGGCTAGGTGGCCCATTACTCAACTGTGCTTGTCCAGAGATGGTCCTTGCATGCCTCTCTTATCTTTATAGCCAGTCAGTTCCTGGAATGACTTAACAGCCTTTGTGCCAGCCTGTCTGGTCATGACTGGGCCTGTTCTGCTATGCTCTCTGCCTTAGGTCTGTAAACCTTCTGACTAGTCATCATGAAACGTATGAATCATGGGCCGTGAATTTAATTTTCTTTCTTTCATTCCCTTCTTCTTTTACTAAATAATTCTAATCTTAGAATTTTAAAGGTCTGTATCCTCATGTGGGAGGTAAAATCATATTCTTCTACTATCTCTACTATATGTTGGTATTGGTGTTGGAGCACAATAAGCTGCACTGCATTCACTCTACTCTTAACAAAAGCAATTCCCTTATTTATTAAGCAGGGGCCAAAGATCAAAACCAAACATATAGTAAGAATTGGTCTAGATAAAGCGGAAAGTAAAGTGGTCATCTGTGGAGATTTAAGAGTACCACAACTTGAACCATCTCTGTTGAGCTTCTTGACCTTGCTTTCTCCTTTCTAGTCTTTCCCTCAGTTTCTACATAGAATATCTGACTATTCCCATGTTGTCTGCATAGAAGCAGCATTCTTCTTTTAAGGCTGCACATAGTCCACCTTCTTTTAAAAACAATAAATCTAAACCTCTTCTGTTTTGTAATACTACTTCCGACAGGGAGGTCAAGGATTTTTCTAATGCGTCAATAGATTTTTCTAGCATGCTTAAATCTTCATTTATAGCTTCTCTTAAGGATTGGATTACTTGCCTACCCTCAATCAAGGCTGTTACGCCCATTCCTACTCCTACCATAAGACCCACCCCCATCAACATAGCTAGGGTAAGGGAGACTGGTTCTCTTTTCAATCTCTTAGTGGTATACTCATCTTCTAGGTGGGAAGCAGGATAATAATACACGCGAGGTAGGAGTTGAACCATAACACAGAAATCACGAGAGGGGTCAAAAACACTAGTTGATACACATGGGGTGAGCCCTGTGTTACAGGACCACCAACTGACTGGATATGGCACAAGGTCATAGTTGGTATTTGCCTTGGACACAGGATGAGTCTGGCCACATAAAGTGTTGGTGGGAAGGGGGAGGTATCCCTATGCAGAGACCAGGGCTCCTTCCTGACACTTCAGTCAGGGTTAATTTCTTTCCTGTTCCCTATGAGCAGGAAGCATGACTACTGGTTTTTATTAAAATCTCCATTAAAGGCAATCCCTTCATAGTAGGAAGAGCCTGAGGATAGGCATAGCCAGCAGTCAGTAGTACCATCCAGATCCGAGTGTTAAGGGCATAAAAGGCTCCGCTAATCAGATTGAACAGTCTCTGTCCAATCCAGAGATCTGAGGGGATTGTGGACAGGGGATCTTAGGGGGTGACGACCTTGAGGGGTTTCTCAAATATCAGAGCTGGGGGTTTGGGTTTGGCAGGGAGGCCCTGTTCCGGAAGGACCTTGTTAGGTCATATGGGCACTGGGGATGGACACTCCACAGTTAATTTGATTTTGAAAACTAATCCAGAGTCTTTCCCTACTGCGTCCAATCGCAAACCCCAATTATTTCCCTCAAGCCAGCTCTGTCGTTCTCATTTCCCCTGGTCAGTAAACTTTATACATATGGGGTTGCAATAGTTATCTTTACAAGGTCCATTAGGGCTGTTGAACCAGGCACACCCACTCTCAAGGTATTTAGAATTATCTCTCTCACCTTGGTTTGGCCGGTCATAGCTACTGCCCCTTTTTACTTTGATCAGGTCCCAGGTAGAGGTAGGATTCCAATATGCTTCACCTGTGGTCTCAGGACCCCATGCAGCACAGTAAAAGTCCAGTGCCCCTCTACACTGAGGCCGAAGCTTTCGTGGTTGGCCTTGACCAGGGCAAATATAAAATTCTGCAGACCAAAGATTGGCTCCGTAGAACTGTCCTGAGCATCCAAACATGCTCCCTATCCTGCTCGGGAAACACTGTTTATCAGGTGGTGGTTTATGAAGGTTGGTATGGTCAGGGAGGTCCCAGGTAAGTGACCCTGATACTAACTTACAGATATCAGGTGTGAGGTCAGGCCACCAGGTCCATGGGGGTTGTACAGAGGTGGTCGACCATAAAATGTCCACCTCCTCATTAAGCACTTCCCAAGTTTGTTGAATTGGAGTATGAGGGTTGAAGTCTCGGTTCCAAGTCTCTCTTGCTACACAAGTGCAACTTAAGAGGATTTATAGTCTTTTTCAGAGTCCAGTCAGTCATCACGATTAGCCTCAGGGGGAGCCCTCTTGACTTGTGAGGCATGAAACCAAGATGAGACTCCTACTTTAAGTGCAGTGGTGTAGTCAATAGTACCAGGTTGGGTCCTTTCCACTGAGGTTCGAGGTTCCCCACTCAGTGCCTCCTCACCAGGATTGAGTCTCCCACTTCAAACTGATGTGGAACCTGTAAGTCAATGGCATAGGTTTCTATCAACTGCTCCCAGATTTCTTTCCTCACGATTTCAAGAAACTTCAGCCGGGCCTCTACCACGAAAGAAACTGCTTCCATTGGTGAACCAGGCTACTGTTCCAGGCCAAGGTCGATTGGCTAGGTTTGGCTGAGTCCCAGTTTTCTCTGTCAGTATCTCCTCACACTAATGTACGGGGGTCTCGTCAGCTTCAGGCAGTAGGGTGGCAGGATTAAGAGTGGCAGGAGGAGCGAAAGTCACTCGATGGTCAGTCAATAACAAGCTCTGGTAGTGGGTCATCTCAACATTAGTCATTCATTGGTCTGGTGGCTGCCGAATCATGCTCTCAAGGGAGTGCTGGGACACCACAGTCACATTCTGGCCCATAGTTAGTTTATCAGCATCTTTCACCAGTACAGCCATAGTTGCTATTGCCCAGAGGCAGGAGGGCCATCCGCTGGCCACAGGGTCCAGCTTCTTTGACAGATAGGCTACTGGGTGCTTCCAGGGTCCTAGGGTTTGAGTGAGGACCTCTCTGGCTATTCCATTTCTATCATCGATGTATAGGTTGAAAGGCTTGTTTAAATCAGGCAGTGCTAGGGCAGAGGCCTGTAGCAGTGCCTTTTTGTGAGTTTCAAAAGCCAATTGATGTTCCTTAGCCCAAATGAACTTTCCTTTTTCTTTTGTTAAGGGGTATAATGGGGCTGCTAAAGTAGCGAACCCTGGGATCTAGAGTCTACAGAATCCCGCAGTTCCCAGGAATTCTCTTACCTGGCAAGGGGTGGTTGGGGTCGGGATCTGTGTCACTGTCTACTTCCTAGCTTCTGTCAGCCATCGTTGCCCATTCTTCAGGGCATACCCCAGGTAGGTCACCTCAGTCCAGCATAACTGTGCCTTCTTAGCCAAAGCCCGGTACCCCAACTCACCTAACTTGGCCAAGATTTTCTGAGGCCCATATTCACACTCCTCATGTGTTTCTGTGGCCACCAAAAGGTCATCTACATATTGTAAGAGAGTGACCTGGGGATTGTTGGCCCGAAAGGAGGCAAGATCTTGATGTAGAGCTTCATCAAACAAGGTGGGTGAATTGTTAAATCACTGAGGTAGTCTCATCCATTTGAGCTGGGTAGATCTTAGAGGTGGGTACTGGTGGAGTGCTGTGCTCACCATCTTCTATATGCTGCAGCTTCGGATGCTTCTTTGCAGCACTCTCTTGGACAGCCAGGATACGGGAGCTGGGCCTAATGGGTGGGAGGAATGGTCGGACCCACTGGGGTGGGGATCATGTCAAATCTTTTCACACTGTGATGTAAGGCTGTTGGTCTGGGTGTGATCCCGGCCCTTCCTCATCCAGCCCCGCTGAGGCACCTTCCTGTGCGCTGGTACCTGGGTGACATGCTCCTGCATGTTTACATTCTGTGGTTGTTCCACGTTGTGCTCAGAAGGAATTTGTTTTATGGTCTAGTCTATTTGGAGTTCTGTAGACATCTTTTATGTTCATGGGCATCTCCTTCTTTAGGTTAAGTAAATTTTCTTCTATAATTTGGTTGAAGATAACTACCAGCCCTGTACATTGAAAACCTTTATTCTCATCTATACCTATTACCCATAGCTTTGGTCTTCTCATTGTGTCCTGGATTTCCTGGATGTTTTGAGTTAAGATCTTTTTGCATTTTGCATTTTCTTTGGTTGTTGTGTCTATATTTTCTGTGGAATCTTCTGCACCTGACATTCTCTCTTTGTTCTCATTCTGTTGCAGATGCTTCTTTCCATTGTTTCTGATTTCTTTCCCAGGATTTCTATTACAGAGTTGTCTCCCTTTGGGTTTTCTTTATTGTATATACTTCCATTTTAGATCATGGATGGTTTTGTTCAATTACATCACCTGTTTGGTTGTGTTTTCCTTTAATTCTTTAAGGGATCTTTGTGCTTTCTCTTTAAGGACTTCTACTGGTATAGCAATGTTTTTTTCTGTAATTCTTTAAGGGATTTTTGTGCTTCCTCTTTGAGGACTTCCACCTGTTTAGCAGTATTCTCCTGTATTTCTTTAAGTGAGTTATTAATGCCTGTTTTAAAATCTTCTACCAGCATCATGAGATAAATTTTTAAAACTGAATCTTGCTTTTTGGATGTGTTGGTGTATCCAGGACTCACAGTGTTGGGACTACTGGGTTCTGATGATGGTGAGTGGTCTTGTTTTCTGTTAGTAAGATTCCTACCTTTGCTTTTCTCCATCTGGTAGTCTCTGTTGTTAGATGTTCTAGCTGTCTCTGGTTGGAGCTTATTCCTCCTGTGGTTCTGTTAGCCTCTGTCAGCATTCCTGGGAGTCCAACTCTCTCCCAAATCCCAGTGGTCAGAGCACTCTCTTCAGACAAGCTGTCCTCTTGCAGGGAATGCACACAGAGGTCTGGAGCTCAGCTACACTTCCTGGATGAAGATGAAGGCCAAAAGGGACCCCATTGCTTCTGTGGACTGCAGGCTCTCCTGCAGGTGCTGATCTGTGAGAGACCTGTGATACAAGATGTCGCTCTCAATTGTGTCCCTAGGTCAGAGCTCTCCCTGGAGGCTGACTCTCATCTGGCGGGGAAGATGCACCACACTTCTGCCTTTTAAAATTCTTTCTATATCCTTCATAGATGCTTGAACCTCAGGATAGGTTTGATGGAGATATCCTCTTTAGGACTTGGATGCTTCAATTTTTCACTGTATGGGTATTTTCAGTTGTGAATCTGTGTTTTAGTTACCATCTACTAAAAAAAATAAAAGCCTGTGTGATTAGGTTTTAGCAATGCACTGATCTATGGGTTTAGAGATATCTCATTAGGAGTCATTTTATTGCTATGTTGATTTAGTGGAAACTATTTAGGATAAGGGTCTTGGCTTCATTACCAGTGTCAGGTGTGGGTTCCATCTCATGACATTGGATTTAAATTCAATCAAACAGTTGTTGGTCATTCCCATAACACTTATGGTTAATGCACCAATATTTCTTGAAGATAAGTCACTGTTGCAGGTCACAGGGTTCATTGTTATGTGAGATTCTCCTATAGTGTGTACAGTACCTTCTAGAACTATTAATGACAAGCAGTATAGATGAAGCATCTGGGCATTCTCTTTTGCCCTGGTCCAGAATGATGATCTGACTTGACCAGCACCCACCTCACAATGCCTGCCATTTTCAATTTTCAGAGTCTATTGACTGTAATTTTGATGCTTATATGTATGTGTGCTTATATCTGATCTCTGGCACACAGAATCCTGGACAGAAATAAAACTGGACTATTGGTAATACTTTGGAAGTGTGCCTGAATTGGAAAATGCAAGAGTCCTTATGTGGCCATATGGTTCATAGTGATGGCCTTCAGCATCCTCTTCATACAGTATCTTTGGAAACTATTACACTGTGAATGCCATCAGATTGTAAACAAGGACTTGCCTCCCGAAAATAATGGCAAAAAAATGGTTAAGCCTTGGAATTGAACTGGGAATGAGATAAATTTTGAGATGCTGTTCTCTGTTTTTTTTTTTTTTTTTTTTTTTTTTTTTTTTACTATTGGACCAAGGAGGTGTATGAATAATTATAATGTAACCGTTTAATACACAGGAAAGTGATTGAAGCCATCAACCTCAGGTCTCTTACTCCAATATTCCACACTGCAAATGTCATTCTGTTGTGTCAGGTTCTCCAGGCATGAAGTAGAATCCCAGTGGCAAATTCCACAGGCACCTGTGACTAGGCCTTCAAAAAAGTATCTTCACATAATGACACCTTGTAGCAATTGGTAAATTGGTCTATTTTTTCTTGAAAAAAAATTGTTCTATTTTTGTTGTTATTGCTCTTAAGGTTTCCGTTCATACTTAAATCCTTTTGATTGCTATCCAGAGTACCTCTATTCTAGGCAAATTATGTAGTTTAATGCAGGTATTTACATATTTTAAACAAAACTCTGATTTTCTTTAATTAGCACAAGATTTGGGCTTCTATTCACAAGGATAAAACTAATACTCTATGATGAAGAATACTTTATAATGAATACCAGCAAGTAGAGCGGTGAGTGAGCAAGCATTGTGCATTCTTTTTGCTCTATATTGTTGTCTTCCAAATAGAACATTCATTGCAGGTATCCAAGTGTGGTATTTGTGTTGTTTTTAATGCAGCATTTTAAATCTAGTTTATATTCTGCCCAAAAAAGCTGAAGCATCTGGTTGAACACCAGCTCAATTTCTCCATGTTTAATGAGAGAAATTACCTCATGTCATCAGAAATAGGACCTTACCATCATGTTATTGATGTAAACAATAAATAGCATTGACAATAGCCTGTAATGTTTAAGGGGTCATATTAGACCTATTTATCCAACAACTCACAAGATGTTATCAGTTCTTGGTAATGGAGATTTTTCTTGGTAGTGTATGATTTCTAGTTGGAGCATTGTGTGCCCCATATATCATAACAGAATTTAAGTAATTTTTATTTATTTTTAGGAAGCTTCTAATGTATAAAATTTCCATCTACCTTTTCAAAATGTCTTCAGTACTAATTTTAGGAAACAACAGTCCTCAATACCTAAGTGCTTTTTTTATGGATAAATATTAGACCAGACCCATTATTTTGATATTCCACCAGATATCATTTTGGAGAAAATTATGGACATTAACACTACAGAATAAATTAGATGAAAATAGAGCATTATTTTGAGTTTCTTTCTAACAAATTGGTCTCCTTTGAAGTACCAGGTCTGATTATGATAGGAGAAAAAATCAAGAGATTAGACCATTGGGAATCTGTATTTCATAGAATTCAACGCATAAGCATATCTTGTTGGACAAGATTTTTCATTTTACAAAGAGACCCTGAAATAAGGGAGGCACAATATGGCTCAGTGGTTAAAAGCAATTGTTCTTCTAGAGGATCCAGGTACCATTCTTTTCTCCCATGTGTCACTTACAGCAATCTGTAACTATAGTTCCATGGAATTCTATGATCTATTCTGGCTTCTATAGGCACCAAGTATGTATGAGGTACACAATCATTTATGCCAACACTCACACACATGAAAGTAAAGTAAATTTAAAGTGCATTATTTCTTTTAAGGAATGAAATTTAAAAATTGCATCTGTAGATTTCCTTTGATAATTTACTCATTTTCATAATATTGACTCAGCCAATCTGTGAGTGGTATGTGCATGTGCCTTCCCATCTTTAATTTTTTATTAAATATTTTCTTTTTTTTCATTACAAGTGTTTTTCCTTCCAGATTTCCCCTTTGGAACCCCCTATCCAATTCCTCCTCCCCTTGCGTCCTTGAGGGTGTTCCCTCACCCACATACTCACGACTTCCAGCCCTGGCATTCACCTACACTGGGGCACCAAACAGCCTCAGGTCCAAGGGCATTTCCTCCCACTGATGACAACAAGATCTTCATTTATCACATATGTGGGAAGAGCCATTCATGTGTACACTTTGGTTTGTAGTCCAGTTACTGGGAGCGCCAGGGTCTGGCCAGTTGCAGTTCTCTCTATGAGTCTGCAAACCCAATCAGATACTTCAGTCCTTTCTCTAGCTCCACCATTGCGGACCCAATGCTCAGTCCAGTGGTTGGCTGCAAGAATTTGCCTCTGTATTTACCAGTCTCTGGCAGAACCTCTCAGGAGACAACCATATCAAGCTTCTGTCAGCAAACACTTCACAGCATTCACAATTGTGTAGTGTATGGTGAATGTATATGGGATGTTTAATATCCACTAACCAGTAAGTATATATGGTGTGTGTTCTTTTGAGACTCAGTTACCTCATTCAGGATGGTATTTTCATGTTCCATCTATTTTACTGTGAATTTCATGAAGTCACTGTTGTTAATGGCTGGTTAGTATTCCATTATGTAAATGTTCCCCATTTTCTTTATCTATTCCTCTGTTGAGGGACATCTGGTTGTTTCCAGGTTCTGACTATTATATATACATATATATATATATATATATATATATATATATATATATATATATATATATATACATATGGCTGCTATGAACATAGTGAAGCATGTGTCCTTATTACATGTTGGAGCATCTTCTGGGCATACATGCAGGAGTGGTATAGTTGGGTTTTCAAGGAGTAGTATGCCTAATTTTCTGAGTAAAACCACCAGACTGATTTCCAGAGTGGTTGTACCAGCTGGCAATTCCTCTAGCAATGGAGGAATGTTCCACTTTCTCCACATCCTAGCCAGCATCTGCTACCTCCAGAGTTTTTGATCTTAGGCATTTTGATGTGCGGTAGAATCTCAGGGTTGTTTTGAATTGCATTTCCCTGATGACTATGGATGTTGAACATTTCTTTAGGAGCTTCTCAGCCATTTGTGTTTCCACAGGGGAGAATTCTCTGTTTAGCTCAGTTCCCCCTTTTAAAATAGGGTTATTTGGTTCACTGGAGTCTAACTTTTTGAGTTCTTTATATATATATATTAGTCCTCTATTGGATGTAGGGTTGGTAAAGATCTTTCAACAATCTGTTGGTTGGGGTTTTGTCCTATTGACAGTGTCCTTTACTTACTGAATCTTTGCAATTGTATGAGGTCCCCTTTGTCTATTATTGATCTTAGAGCACTAGGCATTTGCGTCATGCTCAGGAAATTTTCTCCTGTACCCAGATATTTGATATTTTCACTCAGTTTCTTTTTTATCCGATTCAGTGTCTCTGGTTTTATATGGAGGTCCTTGATCCACTTGGAATTGTGCTTTATACATGGGGATAAAAATGAA
Source organism: Mus caroli (assembly GCF_978045245.1). NCBI lineage: Eukaryota > Metazoa > Chordata > Mammalia > Rodentia > Muridae > Mus > Mus caroli. The sequence continues at coordinate 130,097,726 of NW_028227263.1, read as the reverse complement.
TAAATTTTCATTCTTCTACTTGTTGATTGCTAGTTGAACTAGCATCATTCGTTGAAAAAGCTTTTTACCCCCACTAGTATGTTTTAGTTCCTTTGTCAAAGATCAAGTGTCCACAAGTGAGTGGGTTCATTTCTGGGTCTTCTATTCTAGTCCATTGATCTAAGTGCCTGTCAGCAATGGTGCAAAAACCATTCAGTTTTTTTTTTATCACTATTGCTTTGTAGTACAGCTTAAGGTCAGGGATGGTGATTCCCCAGAAGTCCTTTTATTGTTGAGAATAGTTTTAAGTATTCTGCATTTTTGTTATTCCAAATCAATTTGAGAATTGGTCTTTCTAACTCTGTGAAGAATTGAGTTGGAATTTTGATGTGGATTCCTTGATTGTGCATATTGCTTTTAAGAAAGATGGCCATTTTTCTATATTAATACTGACAATACACTATCATGGGAGATCCTTCAATTTTCTGAGGTCTTCTTCAGTTTCTTTCTTCAGAGACTTGAAATACTTGTCCTATAGATCTTTCACTTGTTTGGTTAGACTCATACTAAGATATTTTATATTGTTTCTAAAGAGAGTAATTTTCTTAATTTCTTTCTCAGCCCTTTATCCTTTGAGTATCAGAAGGCTACTAATTTGCTTGAGTTAAATTTATATATGGCCACTTTGCGGAAGATGTTTATAAGCTAAAGGATTTCTCTGGTCGAATTTTTGTGGTCACTTAAATATATTATCATCTGCAAATAGTGACTTCTTCATTTCCAATTTCATATCCCATTGAATCCCATTTGTTATCTAATACTCTTGATAGAAGTTCAAATACTATATTTAATAGATATTGAGAGTGTGGACAGCCTTGACTAATCCCTCATTTTAGTTGGACAGCTTCCAGTTGCTCTCCATATAGTTTGGTGTTTGCTACTGGTTTACAGTATATTCCCTTTATTACATTTAGATATGGGCCTTGAACTCCTCATTTTTCCAAGTCTTTTAACATGTTGGGGTGCTGAATATTTTCAAATGTCTTACAGTACCTAACGAAATTATCATGTGGATTTTTCCTTCAGTTTGTTTATGTCGTGTTTTATATTGGTGGATTTCTGTATGATGAACCATCCCTCAATTCTTGAGATGAAGCCTACTTGATCATGGTGAATTATCATGATCGTTTTGATGTGTTCTTGGATTCAGTGTTCGACAAATTTGTTGAGTATTTTTGCATCGATATTCATAAGGGAAATTGGTATAAAGTTCTCTTTCTTTGTTGGTGTTTGTGTTATTTTTGTATCAGTGTAACTCTGCCTTCAAAGAGCAAATTGGGTAGTTTTCCTTCTTTTTCTATTTTGTGGAATAGTTTGAAGAGTAATGGTATTAGGTCTTCTTTGAAGGCATCATTGATTTTTGCATTATTCCCATCTGTTCCTGGGCTTTCTTTGGTTGGGAGACTTTTAATGACAGCTTCATTTACTTTGGGGGTTATGGGACTGTTTAGATGGCTTATCTGATCCTGATTTAACTTTGGCATTTGGTATCTATCAGAAACTTGTCCTTTTCATCCAGATTTTCCAGTTATTTGGAATATAGGCCTTTGTAGTAGAATCTGATAATTTTTTGAATTTCCTCAGTTTCTGTTTGTACTGGCTAGATTTGTGTCAACTTGACACAGCTGGAGTTATCACAGCTTGCTTCTTGGTCATGAGGTTTTTGCAGGAATAGAAACCCTGACTAAGACAAATTGGTACCAGCAGAGTGGGGTATTCCTGTGACAATCTGACCATGTTTTGGGGAGGACTGTGGAACGACTTTGGAACTTTGGACTTGAAGATCCATTCGTTGTTAAGAGCTCTGTCAGATGTTGTGTAGGAGCTTGGAAGTTAATGTTGAGAACAGTGCAGAAGATGGAGGTCTGTTTTGTGAAATTTCAGAGGGAAAATTAAAGACTCTTTTCAGGGCCATTGCTGTTTTGATTGTGAAGATTTTGTAGTTCTGGTTAGCTGGGGCTGAAGAATCAGCTGTGATTAACAAGATACTAGAACTACTAAAGCAAAAACTTTGCATTACTGGGACTATTGATGCTGGTTAGCTGGAGCTAAGAAATTAGTGGTGATTAAGAAGAGACCAGCATCATTGAGGTGACATCATCTGGAAAGCGTTTTCTGAAAGCACAAAGAGGCTGTGTTCCAGAGATAGCCAAGGTTGTACTCCTGCTGCAGCAGGACTTGATAATATGTAAGGGTCACCCAGGTGGTACTGGATTTGAAGGCATGAAGTGGTCACACAGAGCAGCTGAGGTTCAGCACTGGGAGAGGCCATGGAAGGCCATTGGTGAAGGTGCAGCCTCAGTTGCAATTGAAGGCCCAGGACTGAAGGGGTCATGCAGTGTTTTGGAGATGTAAGTACCATGAGATGACCACCAAGAGCAGCAGCAGCAGTGGAGTACAGGCATCTGGAGCCCAGAGGACAATGCATGTGCTACAAAGGGCATGGCTGGAGAAGTGACCCAAGCCCTTGGAGGAGCCCAGAAGATCGTGAGTTGGGTCCCAGACATTGGACGGTTGGAGATTGATTTTTGCTTTGACTGTGACTGTGCCCTGATATTTTCCCTATTGAAGGAAGAAACTGTTTTAGTGGAGCCCACAGTTAAGAGACTTTTAATTGTGAAACGACTTTGGATTTTAAAAGAGATGGATATTTTAAAGAGTTTGAAATTTTAGGAATATGTAAAGACTGTGGGACTTTTAAAGTTATATAGATCTTGGGATGAATAAGAATGTAAGGGTTGAGGCTTACTAGTGATGTGTTTGTGTGTCAAGTTGACAAGGGGTCAATTGTACTGGCTAGTTTTGTGTCAGCTTGACACAGCTAGAGTTATCACAGAGAAAGGAGCTTCAGTTGAGGAAATGCCTCCATGAGATCCAACTGTAAGGCATTTTCTGAATTAGTGATCAAGGGGGAAATGTCCCTTGTGGGTGGTGCCATCTCTGGGCTGATAGTCTTGGGTTCTATAAGAGAGCAGGCTGAGCAAGCCAGAGGAGGCAAGCCAGTAAAGAATATCCCTCCATGGCTTCTGCATCAGCTCCTGCTTTCTGACCTGTTTGAGTTCCAGTCCTGACTTCCTTTGGTGATGAACAGCAGCATGGAAGTGTAAGCCAAATAAACCCTTTCCTCCCCAACTTGCTTCTTGGTCATGATGTTTTTGCAGGAATAGAAACCCTGACTAAGACACTGTTGTCATATCTCCTTTTTCATTTCTGATTTTGTTCATTTGGATTGTATTTCTGTGTTCTCTGGTGAGTCTGGCCAATGGATTATCTATCTTGCTGACATCCTCAAAAAACCAGATCTTGGTGTTGTTGATTCTTCATATTTTCTTTTGTTTCTATTTCGTTGATTTCAACCCTGAGGATAATTATTTCCTGTTTTCTACTCCTCTTGGGTGTATTTGTTTCTTTTTGTTCTAGAGGTTTCAGGTGTGCTGTTAAGCTCCTAGTATAATCTCTCTGAAGTGACATTTGGAGTCACTCAGAGTTATGTCTTTTCCTCTTAGCACTGTTTTCTTTTTTTCCAAAAGTTTGGGTATGCTGTGTCTTTATTTTCATAAAATTCTAAAAAATATTTAATTTCTTTCTTTATTTTTCCTTGTCCAATTATCGATGAGCAGGGTATTGTTCAGCGTCCATGTGTATGTGGGCTTTCTGTTGTCTTTGTTTGTATTGAAGACCAGCCTTAGTTCATGGTGATTTATTAGGGTACATAGGATTGTTTTATTCTTCTTATATCTTATGAGGCCTGTTTTGTACTAGTTCTATGGTTAATTTTGTAGAAGGTACCATAGGGTGCCAAGAAGAAGGTACATCAATTTGTTTTAGAATGAAATGTTCTATAGATTTGGATATGTCAAATCCATTTTGTCCATTACTTCTGTTAGTTTCAATGTGTCTCTGTTTAGTATCCATTTCCATGATCTGTCCATTGATGATGGTTCGGGATTGAAGTCTCTGACTATTGTTTTGTGATGTGCAATATGTGCTTTGAGCTTTAATATATTTTTAAAAATTAATGTGGATACCCTAGTATTTGGAGCATAGATTTTCAGAATTGAGAGTTCATCTTGGTAGATTTTTCCTTTAACCATTATGAAGTGTCCTTTCTTACCGTTTTTGGTAACTTTTGGTTGAAATTTGATTTTCTTCAATATTAGAATAGAATAGAATATTAGAGTGGCTGCTTCAATTTGTTCCTTTGGACAATTTGCTTCGAAATTGATTTTCCAGCCTTTTCTCTGAGGTAGTGTCTGTCTTTGATACTAAGGTACATTTCTTGTATGCAGTAAAGTGCTGGGTCTTATCTTTTGCAGGCCTGTTTTGTGGAAAGATATTGTGTAAATTTGGATTCATCATGGGATATCTTAGTTTCTCCATTTATTGTAATTGGGAATTTTACTGGGTATAGTAGCTGTGCTGTCATTTGTGTTCTCTTAGGGTCACTATAACATGTGCCCTGGATATTCTAGCTTTTATAGTCTCTGTTGAGATGTCTGTTTCAATTCTGATAGGTCTGCCTTTATATGTTACTTTACCTTTTCCTCATATGACATTTAATATTGTTTGTTTGCTTTCTGCATTTGGTGTTTTGACTGTCATATGTCAGGAGAAATTTATTTTCTGGTCTAATCTCTTTGGGGTTTTGTAGGTCTCCTATATGTTCTTGGGCATCTATTTCTTTAGGTTAGGGAAGTTTTCTTCTATAATCTTGTTGAAGATATTTACTGGCCCTTTAAGTTGGGAATCATTGCTCACTTCTATACCTATTACCCTTAGGTTTGTTCTTTCAATGTGTTCTGGATTTCCTGAATGTTTGGGTTTAGGAGGTTTTTTGCATTCTGTATTTTCTTTGACTGTTGAGTCAATGTTTTCTATCACATTTTCTGCACTTGGGATTCTCTCTTTTATCTATATTCTATTGGTGATGCTTGCATCTTTCACTCCTGATCTCTTGCCAAGTTTTTCTTTCTCCAGAGATGTCTCCCTTTATGATTTCTGTATTGTTTCTCTTTCCTATTTTTAGATAATGGATGGTTTTTGCAAGTTACTTCACCTGTTTGATTGTTTTTTCCTATGATTCTTTAAGGAGTTTTTGTGTTTCCTATTTAAGTGCTTCTACCTATTTACCTGTACCCTCCTGTATTTCTTTAGTGGAGTTATTTATGTCCTTCTTAAAGTCCTCTATCATCATCATGAGATGTGATTTTTCAATCAGGGTCTTGCTTTTCCAGTATGTTGGAATACCTTGGGCTTGCTGTGGTGGGAGTACTGGGTTCTGATGATGCCAAATAGCCTTATTTTCTGTTGCATATGTTCTTTCTTTTGCTCTCACTATATGGTTATCTCTGTTGCCAGCTGGTATTACTGTCTCTGACTGTGGCTTTTCCCTTCTGCATGCCTGTGTGTCAGTATTCCTGGAAGACCAGTTTTCTCTGGGAAGAATTTGTTTTTGAAGTGCTGTGGTACAGGGTCAGCTCTGGGTGCAGACAGAACCTGGATGGATACTGTACCTGGCTGTTACTTGGTTTCTGTGACCTGATGATTCTGGGTGGGTCCCTCTTGGGCCAGGAATTTAAGCAGAATTGGGTGATCTTATGAATGTTCACAGGTATTTTGGCACTCCTGGGCATTCAGCCCTCTCCCAGACATATTTGGGTATGGAGTGATGTTGCATAGGATCAACTTCATGGGCTGTGACACAGGAGGCGTTTTTGGCACGGATGGAATCCAGAAGGAATCAGTCCATGTATTCCCATTTTGTATTTTCTTCTAGGTTATTTTTTTTTTTAAATTGTGTCTTCTAAAGTAGAAAAACAAGAAGGAAGGCCACGTGAGGATATTTGAATCTCACTTAGATGGGGGAACAAAATATTCATGGAGGCAGATGGAGTGAAGGAACTTTGTAACTTTGTATAGAGTGGATTGGGGGGGGGGTTTCAGGATCAGGTGTGAGAAGGGACATGAGAGATCCAGCTACATGCTTGATAGGGTGTAGTCTCCAGAATAGCTCAGAGGCCTCTCAGGAGGTAGCAGTGTCTTGAAGAACAGCAGCAGTGGTTGAACAATAGCGTGATGTAGGGAGGAAGGCTGCACCCTAGGTAATCTCCTTAGTGGCAGCAAGGTCAAGGTCTGGATCAGCCTGCTTCAGGCTGGGGTAGGGGTTTACAATTTGCCACCTGTTATTAATATTAAAAAAAAAGCTTGACTGAGGCATAAAATTTATTTATGCTCTATAGTCCTGCCTGGGAGTTATGGTGGCTGTCCAGCGCTCCTGTGTTAGGAATTCTTTAATCTTCCCGAACCATCCAAATTTCGTCTTGGAGGCTAAGTGCAGTGTGCTTGTGTTTATTTCACACAAAACATGGCTAGCATGTGTACCTGTTGTTTCGGTGCCCAATACGATCCTTTTCTTTTTCTTCCCGTGGAGCTCCATACCAAGCAGCGTTCCTCCAGCGTTTTTCTGTCATTCCTCAGGTCCCTGTTCGGACATCAGACTGTTGGAAGTTGACCCGCCGCTCACATGGACCTGGTTTCACCTGGTTGGCAAGCCAGGGCTGAAAAGAGAGGGGAACTAGGAGGTCAAGAAAAAAAGGTAGCTAAGTCAAGGTTACTAATCAAAGCTCAAATGTTTAATAGCAAATGTGCCTATAAACAGGGGCAGGGCGGGGTGAGGTGGGTGGGTGGGTGATGCCCATTCCGCCAATCCATTCTTCCAGCCTGGAACCAGCTTCAGGTGAAATGTGGAGGACAGGGTGTAGTCTCTGGAATAGCTCAGCAGCCTCTCACCAGGTAGTAGTGTCTTGATGGAGAACAGAGGCAGTGGCTGAACAATAGAGTGATCTAGGGAAGAAGGCTCCACCCTAGGTAATCTCCTTAGGTGCAGTAAGATTAAGGTCTGGTTCGGCATGCTTCAGGCTTGGAGGGCAGAGGGGGAGGGCTACACAATAATATTGGTAGATTGTGCCATCCCACTCTAACTAATGTATAGGTCATTGAAACAGAAACTAAATAGAGACACAGTGAAACTAAGAGAGGTTATGAAACAAATGGATTGAATAGATATATTCAGATTATTTCTCAGGACCTCATTGTGCCTTCTCCAAAATGACCATATAATCTGTAACAGAACAAACCTCAAACAATACAAGATTGAAAGAATCCCATATATTTTATCAGATCACCTTGGACTGAGGCTAGACTTCCATAACAACCAAGAAACAGAAAACTTATATGCCCATGGAAACTTAACAACTCTCTACCTAGTGAGAAATTGGTCATAGAAGAAATAAAGAAATTAATTAGGTGCCTAGTCCTTTTTGCTGGGGCAGATTCTTGGCTGGTCTACTCCAGTGAAGACACCATTTTCTGATCCATCCTAGACAACCTGATGCACACAGACCAGTTGAGGATCTACTGCACTCAGAGTAGTTGAGGATTGGCTACACTCAGAAAAGTTGTACAACATCTTGAATGCTCCATTGAAGACCCAATAGTCTTAAGGCCTCCCAGGAGTTCTACTGAATCCAGTGCAAGAGATCAGCAGCTTCTCTACCCCTGTGAAGAGCTCCCAAGTTGGAGGCCAACACAAGGTGGTCTGCTATAGCCAAGAGTGCAGGAGACCTGAAGTATCCCAGGGACAAAAGAGGCACACTCCAGACAGTCACCAGACCAACAAACACCAGGGATATCCAGATGGCAAAAGGCAAATGCAAGACAATCACCAACAGAAGCCAGTATACGTAGGCATCATCAGAACACAGTTCCCTCACAACAGCAAGCCCTGAACACAACAGACCTGAAAAATCAGAAAGGTGACACAAAATCATGTCTCGTGAAAATAATAGAGTCTTTAAGAAGGATACAATAACTCACTGAAAGAAACGTACACACAGAAAAACTCACAGATAAACAGGAGTAGGAATTGAATAAAGTCATCCAGGACCTAAAAGTGGAATTAGAAATAATAAAGAAAACACAAATGGAGGCAAACCTGGTAATGGAAAACCTAAGAAAGAGTTCAGGAGTTACAGATGTAAGTATCATCAAAAAGGATACAAGAGATAGATGAGAGAATCTCTAGCTGACAGGACCCTAATATAGCTATCTCTTAAGAGGCTATGCCAGTGCCTGGCAAATACAGAAATGGATGCTCACATTCATCTATTGTATGGACTCAGGGCCCCCAAGAAGGAGCTAGAGAAAGTAACCAAGTAACTAAAGGGTTCTGAAACCATATAGGAGGATCTTCAATTTAAACTAACCAATGCCCCTCAGAACTGTGTTTCTAGTTGCATAAGTATCAGAGGAAGGCCTAGTCAGCCATCAATAGGAGGAGAGGCACTTGGTCTTATGAAGATCATATACCCCAGTACAGGGGAATGACAGGGCCAGGAAGCAGTAGTGTGTGTGTTGGGGAGCAGGATGGGGGGAGGTTGAAGGGGACTTTTGTGATAGCATTTGAAATGTAAATGAAGAAAATATCTAATAAAAATGAATTAAAAAATAAAAAAGAAGAAGAGAGAATCTCAGGTGTAGAAGATACCATAGAAGAGATTGACAGCACAGTCAAAGAAAATTCAAAACATAAAAAACTCCTAACCCAAAGCATCCAAGAAATTCAGGACACAATGAAAAACAAACAAACAAACGGAGGAATAATCAGAATAGAAGAGAATCAAAGATTCCCAGCTTATTGGACCTGAAAAAGTTTTCAACAAAATCATAGAAGAAAACTTCCCAAACCTAAAGAAAGAGTTGGCCATAAAGTTACAGGAACCCTATAGGACACCAAATAATGGGACCGGAAAAGAAAATCCTCCTTTAATATAATAATCACAACACAAAAAGCACAGAAAAAAAACCAATATTAAAAGATTCAAGGGAAAAGGGCCAAGGAACATTGAAAGGTAGACCTATCAGAATTACACAAGACTTCTCAGTAGAGACTATGAAAGCCAGAAGAGCCTGGTCAGAGGTCATGCAAAATCTAAGAGAACACAAATGCCAGTTCAGTCTACTAGAGGAGAAAAAACACTCAATCAAGATATATGAAGAAATCAAAATATTCTAGGACAAAATCATACTATATACCAGCCCAGCCCCATGGAGGATCCTAGAAGGAAAACGTCAACACAAGGAAGGCACCTGCACCAAAGAAAGGAGAAGATATTAAGCATTTGACAACCACACCAAAAGGAGAGAACCACAAGCACAGAAAGCCATCCATAAAAACAAACATATCAGGAACCAACAGTCATCTCTCTTTAATATGTCTGAATATTAATGGACTCAACTAACCTATAAAGAAACATAAGCTAAAAGAATGGATATGAAAACAAGAGCCAGTATTTTGTTGTATAGAAGAAACACGTCTCAATAACAATGACAGGCACTATCTCAGAGTAAAAGGATGAAAAAAGCTTTCCCAAGAAATGGTCTCAGGAAACAAGCAGGAGTTGCCATCCTATTATCCAATAAAATAGAATTTCAACCAAAATATATCAAGTGTGAAGATGGACACTTCAAATTCATCAAGTGGAAAATCCACTTCTAGTGAACTGGTAATCACTGCTTCTAGTGAACTGGTAATCACTGGAAAATTTTGCCTCTAGGTATGGTTAATAGAACTTTACATTATGTAAGAAAAATTTTTATTGTCTCTGCTTTAATACAAGAAGCTAGGAGTTTGAAACTTTCACTGAATATTGTTTCCTAAGTGGAAAGCTTTTCATTAGCTAATGCCTCTCAGGGGAAGTTTACTTCAAATATTTGCTCTCACACAATGAGCTTTACAGTTCTGGGGAGAAGCTGTTGCTCCAGAAATGATTCAGAGGCAATATCTTTTTAATATTTAGTGTTTTAGTTATACTATAAAATTGTGGTACAGAAAATCTAGAACAAAAATTTGATTTGCTTCAAAATTTTATTTTCAAAAGCTTCCAGAAGATGGTAATTGGCTAAGGCCTCAACTTAAGTTCTTAAAGTGCCTTAAACTTTTGTCGGATGTTATCTTGAGAGACACAAATTAACTGGTAAAGAACAAAAGGCTTTGCAGAAGATAAAGGAAGCTTTTATAATTATCAATTATAGTCAATGGTAATTAAATATTAGCTGCTTATTTTAGTTATGGTTATTAAATGTGCCCACAGCAATTTTTTGGCAAGAGAAAACATTAATGTAAAATCATCTTTCTTTGCCTCAAAGTAAAGTTTTAACATCCGATTAAGGCTGCTGTGGTCCTAATAAAGAATTGTAAGATAAATTCATATATTAAAAAAAACTAAAACAAAAAATTGTGTCTTAAAAAAGTGACAAAGTATCTGTTCCTTGTTCCAAACAGCAATTAATTTGGTTATTGCAGAATATTGATATTTGGCCTATTACATACCATCATTTTAAATAAAATTGATAATCATCATCCTAAAGATAAGTTAAAGATTGTTTTTATGCATGCTTATTTACCGTCTATAAATTCTTACATGCATCCCAATTACTGTGTTTAAAAACAACCCTTCTATGGGAGAAAAGTATATGTGAATTGGATCACATGCTTATTCTTTTGAGTTTCCTCCTGCTTTAGCACAGATAATTAAATGTGTGCTGTAGATGGTGTTTTAAAATGTTGAATAACCAAGCTTTAATTTGTATAATAATAGTCAACATTATATTTCAGAGCTACAATTGCTTAAAATTGTTCATCCCTCAGATACTATAAATTCTAAAATTTGCAATGGTTTGTGCATATATAACTCATAAGAAAAAAATGCTGCTCTTTTAAGAAGACTTTTTTTTGGACATTGAAGAATTTGTCCTGGATTGCCTGGACATGACGCCTTAAGGCAATGCCATGCTGGATTTATATCTCAGGCAGATTACAGGCCTTACATAAGAATAATCTTGTTCTTTACATAATCAAAACAGTATTGGCTGAAGATAATATTTATGTGGCTTTAGAGAATGTGCATATAAAATTGTAAAGAAAAGAATTTGTTCTTGAAGTCCTCAGATTCTACCTGTTTCCACATAATGGTATTAATTCTCAAGGACTAATACTTAATCAATTGCTGCAAATGAATGTTCTTATTTCTAATTAATAAATAACTAAATTATGCAATGTGACTATTAATAACTTTTCATGCTTTTTAGTTACAACCTCTCTTCAAGGGAAACAACTGAAAGTGACATCACTGCCCATGTTATATTAAAACTAACTATAACTGTCAAGTATTTGAGATGTTTTGTCAACAATTTAATAATTCTCAAAAACAAGGTATTAAACTATAGCTTCTTAAAAAACAAAGAAGGGGAGGAATTATATCCATTTGCACATTATTTAAATCATATTTTTATTTAAGAATTTTGAAATTTGGATGTCAAGGAACTTAATAAATGCCTTATAGTATCTTAAAACTAGACATAATCATTTCTAGGTGAGATGAAAATGATCTACTTATTGGCATATGGATTGATCCTGAACAGCTACCCTACTGAGGAAAGGGGGAAGCTTAGATTTTCTCCACAGAATGCTGAAGAAGCATGACAACTGTCAGAATGATTTGTGTGACAAACTGACCTGTAAGTTCGCTTAGTGCCCTGACTGTGGTGACAAGAAAGCTGAATTGGGTATATGTTTTTGACCCACCTTTGTTTGCTTTTGTCCCAGATTGGACAGGCTAAGATGCCTTGCTTCAAGCTTTTTAACCTTATGGAACATAGAACGTTAGAGACCATGGAATCTGACTTAGAAAGATTAGTCATAAGAAAGAGTTATAATGATTCTTCTCTTTCCTTCAATGTGACAGGTTATTGTAACTCAATCTTAGACTGGTCTAGTAATATTTCCAATATAACAGATTCCTATTTAAGACAGCTAAAAATCTTAAATAACTAGCAAAGTTAATTTGGAGCATAGCCTCCATTTTCAGAGAATCTCTGGCATTTCTGCTACTTCTCAAAGCCAACTCCCCCACACCAGAAGGTCAGAGTCTGAGCTTGATCATTGCTAATTTGCAACTGAATAAAGTACCTAGGCTTCCACAAAGAAAGTTTTATCCTGTTGCTTTCCAACTATCTAAACTTTATTTTTCAAGCAGGTCTCTCTCTCCTTATAGCCTGATTTCAGTAAGTGTGCAGCCTCGCCTACAGCAAGCACAGGTGGCAGAAAATAATCAATATGAAAAAGCATATTTAGTATATATTTGTGGCTTTGGTCTGATTTGAGAATATTGTGCTATGAGGCCTGGACAGTCAGTGACAGGCAACCAGTTTTTGGTGCCAGATCAATCTAAGACAGAGGTATATGGCGAGAGGCTGTGGTTTGTTAATAATATACCACAGAGCCATGTTTGTGTAAAATAAACAAAAAAAAAGCTGCATATATTCTTCTTGATGGATAAGAATGGCTTGGAAAATCTTAGATCCTAAAACGGACACAACCACCAGCCACCAAAACTCCCAGGCAGGACTAGGGAGCATAAATAAATTTTATGTCTCGGTCCAGCTTTGTTCATTATACATTTAGGGAGGAATTGTAGCCTCCCCCAGCCTGAAGTGGGCTGGCACAACTCTTGTTGCCACTGAGGTGGTGCCACCTGCGGTACAGCTTTCCGACTTGGCTGGCTCCTTTTTGAAGTGACAACTGCCCTGAGATTCTGCTACCTGCCGAGAGGCTGAACCTGTCTTCCTGAGACATTCGTGAAGAAGCAACCAACCTGGTGACCAAGTGCTGACAAAATGGCTCCAGGCACCAAGAGTGGAATTGGGGGGAATGGGCCTTCCCCTTTATAAGCACAGTCTCTTAGTATATTTGCAGGCCTTGAATAGACACGTGTCATGGTCTCCATTAATTTCTCTCTCAGTCTAAGTCTCTTCAGCTCCAGCCTGAGTCCCAGGTATATGTAGTTCATGTAGGCCATGGGCTGGCATAAAAAACAAATTGATAAAAATCAGAGATGACTGTTACATCCAACTCGACCAGCAAGAAAAACGCAACCACAGATTCTTCTTAAAACAGTTTCCTCAGGCAGCTTCTCTCTTCAAATTCCCTGTGGTTCAGGGTACAAGCGCTTTAATCCACTCAAGCCACAACCATGCCTCACAAAATCACCACAGGTCATATCACCTCACCAGGCAGGCTTGCTCAGCCAATCAGGGATTAAGGGTGAGCCATCCACCAAATATGGGCTTGTTTACTTCCTGGCATAGATTTCCGTCTGGCTGGCCAGGGAGTCCAGAATGGCTTCCCGCAATTCCCCCTATTATATTCTTTTGAAGCAAGCTCCGTGTGTGAAGATAGAGGTCTAATCCTCAATGTGCAGAAATAGAGGCCATGTACAGGATTGACTCTTAGGCTCACAGGTTTTTACTCAGAGCAACCCTGACCTGCTCCCGTGCTGTTTTTCCTGGGGGAAGGACACTAGGACACTCAACCCTCATGCAATCAGACATACCACCCAGAGATTGTCAAACAGCTTCCAGACTAACCTCTGTGCAGTGCTTAGCCTTACAACCCTGTGGGGCGATGGCTTCATTGTTCATTCTTCCTGGCAGCAAGCCAATCTGAGGTGACTGCCCTGCTTCCACTGTGGCAAAAGCTTGCACCACCATGGCGGCAGTGTGGACCTGGGCATTCTGCAACTGACACATACACCATACACACAATATGCATGCCAAAACAAGGGCCACAGTGAGGGCACCTATCCCAGCCCATTCTTTCTCAATGCCAAGTCAGAATCCACTCAGGTAGAATTCACAGTGACAATCACTGAGCGAAGCTCATTCATCTTGCCATCAAAATTTGCAATCCAATTTAAACATTGACAGAATCCCCCATCTGGGTTCCACACCCATCAGGGGCAAACACATGATCATCACCAGCAAGATCAGCTTCTTCATTTTGATAGCGTCACACTAGCCGCTCCGGAACCCACACTGGCTCTGCACGATTCTGTGGAAACACGCAAACAGACCCTCTCGCCCAGGCCAACATGGGAACCGGACCATTCCATGATCCTGTAAGCACATCCTTCCATTTAGCATACCCTAGTTTACTGGGGCTTGTATTATCCAATTGCAAAAAAATTTAAGGTAAAAAGAGTTAAGGAGAGTCTTATTTTTGGGGTATGGTGATAGCCTATTCCCCCTTTTTGTTTTATTAATAATTCTTGTAAGGTTCTATGTGCTCTTTCAATGATTTCTTGACCTTGAGGAATTTATGGCAGGCCGTGTTTAACTTGTAATGGTTGGCGTCTTTCCCACAGCAACTTCTGTAATTGTGAGACCAAGGCTTGGATGGTACTATGAGCTTTTATTTGGCCAGCCACTTCTAGGGATAAAACTAAATTAACTACATATTGTGAATCTGAAATTTGATTAAAAGGAAAATCACAATCCTTAATGGCCTCAATAACTATTTGTAATTCCGCCATCTGTGGAGTGCAGGGATAATACTGCCTGACCACAGGATCTTTCCCCTCTACATACGGTTTTTGATCCATCAGTAAACATGTTAACTACATCCTTAATGGGTGTTTTCCTTACCACTTGAGGAAAAACATGACTCGATGTTCCTTTAAAAAGGTCATTAAAGAAGGTTTGGGATAATGATTATCAAATGGGCCCTCATTAACACAGGCTAAAATAGCCCACTCATCAATATTTGCTGTTAGGACCTTTTGCTGATACCCATCATAAGGGATTACAATAGAGCTGGGTTTTATACCAAAAAATTGTAAACAATACTGAATTCCCAACAAGGCTAAAGAAGCCACTGTTGTAGGGTAATGATCTAATTTCCTCTCAGCGCATATTTTGAATGGATCCATAACAATGAGCCTTCTTTCCACAATAATCCTGTGGGTTGTATCTCAGTAGGCAATATTATCAAAATGATGGGTAACACTTCTCTACAATGCTGAAGCTGGGCTTTAATCAATTCTTCTTCCACTAGGGTAAGGGCCTTACTAGCCTCAGGTGTTTATTCCCTTTTGGAACTTAACTCTGAGTCTCCGTCTAAAATTTGAAACAGAGGTTTTAATTTAACATTTGGGATCTTCAAATAGGGCGGAATCCAATTGATATCGCCTAACAATTTCTGAAAATCATTTAAAGTATGCAAGGAATCAACCCTCAACTGTATCTTTTGAGGCCAAATGGCCGTAGGGGCGATCTTTGCTCTTAAACAGGACACTAATTTTAACAAATCCCTACCCCATAAGGTAATGGACAGCTCAAGCACATATGGTTGAAACATTCCATCATGCCCTTCCTTATCTTTCCAACGGGGCATCCTGGCTCTTAAGTCTGGGCTCTTTGCATAGCCCAGGCCTGGTAATATTTGTTCTGACTCCTGAATCGGCCATCCTTTTGGACAGTACTTAAACCAAAAGGCAGTAAGAGAAATTACCCAAATGGCTAGAAAAAGAAAGTAATCCATACACTGTCCCCATTACCCTCTTACTTTCACGACCCTCTTACTTTCACCTTCTTGTCTCCGGAGCGAGCCGGAGAGCCCTATTGTCTCTTACCCAGAGCCTTATTGTTTTTTTACCGAGAGTCTAATTGTCTCTTTACTGAGAGCATTATTGTTTCTTACTGAGAGCCTTACTGTCTCTTTACCAAGAGCCTAATCTCAATCCTGGGATGGTGAGTTACTTATTGTACTCATCCTGTTGACAGAACCTGACTGCAGAAAGTTCTGAACCTCTTCGGTGGGGGAGTCGGTTCCCTGGTTTTGGCACCATTTGTTGCATCCCACTTGACCAGCAAGGAAAACGCAACCACAGGTTCTTCTTAAAGCAGTTTGCTCAGGCAGCTTCTCTCTTCAAATCCCCCTTGCATTGGGGTACAAGGGTTTTTATCCACTCAAGCCACAACCATGCCTCAATCAATCACCACAGGTCACATCACTTCACCAGTCAGGCTTGCTCAGCCAATCAGGGATTAAGGGTGAGCCATCCACCAAATATGGGCTTGTTTACTTCCTGGCATAGATTTCCATCTGGCTGGCCAGGGAGTCCGGAATGGCTTCCCACAGATGACCAAGGAAGAACCCCTAAAGACCTTGGCTACAGACATGAAGAAAGAGACAAAGAAAGGATAAAAAGATAGGTGATGTATATATCTCTGTACACGAAGATAGCTCGAGAACAAGCTGACATTTAAATGTCTATATGTAGCCAATAACACCTATTGGGTATAAAATTCCCATGACTTGTTGTTACATACAATCCTTTAAAATGGCATGAATAGAAATTTATATTTTAGCCGGGCGTTGGTGGCACATGCCTTTAATCCTAGCACTCCGGAGGGAGAGGCAGGTGGATTTCTGAGTTCGAGGCCAGCCTGGTCTACAGAGTGAGTTCCAGGACAGCCAGGGCTACACAGAGAAACCCTGTCTCAAAAAAAAACAAACAAACAAAAAAGAAATTTATATATTTTTTGGTTATATGATCAAAGTAACCACTAAAGAAAAACAATTGTCTTTCTTTATTGATCTTCATTAATTAATTTTTGCACCTTATACCTTTCATATGAAGGTCTTTACAGAGCTATGTGTAGGTTGTAAGGTTTATACATTGCAGAATGAAAGAGGAGGAAGACAGGCCTGACAACATTATGGGACCTTCCATTCCATCTCCTTGATTGATTTTATCTCAACTACATTGAAGCTGTTTCCTCTAAAGACTTGCTTCCAGGACTTTTGCAGAACACCTAGCTTGTCCATCTAGCCATTCAGAATGTTATAATCAGGATGTCAGCTAAGCTGTGAACTTGCTCAACACATAGAGACTGGGAGGCAAATGATGCCAATTAGCCCTCCTTTGACAAAACTAATTTTCCTATTTTCTTTTGGGTCCACATAAGGGAATTCTTTTCCCTAATTCAGCTAAAACCTAGCAAAAGAATTTTGTTGTTCCAGAAACTTAGTTTATACTATTTTATGAATTATAGATATATTTCCATTTTAAGGGAAAATTCACAAATGTGGCTTGGGACTGAGAGGAAATTGAAGAGAATAGAAAAAGGGATTTTAATCTTTCCTTTCTTCTAGTCTATCCTTCCTTCTTAGGTAAAGGAAGGGGAAATGGGAGTGGAAAAGAAGAGATATAGTAATATATGAATTAGAGGAATAGAAAAATAGGTATAGGTTATCAATTTTACTATTAAACAAAACATTGTATAGCCATATCTTACACTGCAGAAATCTTTATGATTAGTGCAAATTATTTATAACTCTACATTGGTACAGAATTTAAAGATCATGTAGACCCGTACCCCATTTTTAATTGGGGTTATTTGATTTTCTGGAGTCCAGTTTCTTGAGTTCTTTGCATATATTGGATATTAGTCCCCTATCACATTTAGGATTGGTAAAAATCCTTTCCAAACCTGTTAGTGGACTTTTTGTCTTATTGATTGTGTCTTTTACCTTTGCAATTTTATTAATTGTCATTTGTCGATTCTTGATCTTACAGGACAAGCCATTGGTGTTCTGGTTAGAAATTTTTCACCTGTGCCCATATCTTTGAGGCTTTCCATCACTTTCTCCTCTATAAGTTTTAGTGTCTGTTGTTTTATGTGTAGTTTCTGTAAGCTTGTACAACCAGTCTGGCAGTTCCTCAGAAAAGTGAACATAGTACCACTGGAAGATCCAGCAATACCTCTCCTGGGCATATATCCAGAAGATGTTCCAACTGGTAAAAATAACACAAGCTCCACTATGTTCACAGTAGCCTTATTTACGATAGAAAGAAGCTGGAAAGAACCTCAAAAGAGGAATGGATTCAGAAATTGTGGTACATTTCCACAATGGAATACTACTCAGCAATTAAAAAATATGAATTCATGAAATTCTTAGGCAAATGGATGTATCTGGAAGATATCATCCAGAGTTAGGTAATCCAATCACAAAAGAACTTACATGATATGCACTCACTGATAAGTGGATATTAGCCCAGAAACTTAGAATACCCAAGATAAAACTTGAAAAACACATGAAAATTAAGAAGATGGAAGACCAAAGTGTGGATAATTGTCTCTTCTTGCAATGGGGAGAAATACCCATGGAAGGAGTTACAGAGACAAAATTTGGAGCTGAGATGGAAGGAAGGACTATGCAGAGACTGTCCCATCCAGGAATCCATCCCTTAATTAATCACCAAATGAAGACACGATTACAGATGCCAGCAAGATTTTGCTGATGTGACTCTGATATAGCTGTCATTTTTTGGCTATACCAGTGCATGGCAAATACAGAAGTGGATGCTCAGAGACATCTTTTGAATGGAACACAGGGTTCCCAATGGGGGAGCTAGAGAAAGTACCCAAGGAGCTGAAGGGGTCTATAACCCTATAGGAGAAATAGCAATATGAACTAACCATTACCCCCTGAGCTCGTGTCTCTAGCTGCATATGTAGAAGATGATGGTCTAATCGGACATCATTAGGAGGAGAGGCCTTTGGTCTTACATAGGTTATATGCACCAATACAGGGGAATTCCAAGGCCAGGAAGTGGGAGTGGGTGGGTTGGGGAGCAGGGCACAGGGGTAGGGGATATAAGGGACTTTCAGGATAGCATTTGAATTATAAAGAAAGAAAATATCTAATAAAACTATTGTTTGATTGATATAAAATTTGAAATTAATATTGTTACCCTTTGATAGGCAATGAGCCTATGCAACATATCTGAGAACACAAGACTTAGACCAAATTCTTCTAATAACCTCCATTACAAACTTTTTAGCATAATTAAGTAACACAAGTTAAAGACCAGATAGATAGTAAACTCACGACTACATTATATTCTGATTTAATTATTATAAAGTGTTTTCAATTTACTCAAATAGACATGACTAAGAATAGTTAGGTTTCACAGTTCAGATATATTTTACATAATCTTCAAAAGTGTCAGAAACCCACAGGATATGACATTTAAGGCCATTTCCTTATTAAAGATCATTTGACTAGTACCATCTGTGCTCCTGGCAACACTCCCTTTTTGGTTCAAAGAAAAAACTGAGCAACAATGGAGTTTCTCCAGTTGTGGCAAGATACCTACTGGGCAAGAATTGCCCTAATTCATCTATTGACAAAAATATTGTGTGGGAAAGTAACACACTATGTGAAATAGTCAACTGATAGCTCTGACAAGAGAGGGAAACAAGTCCTTCATAATTCTGCTTTACATAGGTCTGTCAGATGATCCTGGGTCAACACAACAATGACTGATATTCCAACATTTTGAGGAATGAAGGTAGTCAACTGTCCCTACACTTTAGTAATTGCAGGTAATGTTTAAGTTGTTCTCATATTCTGACAAGGTTGTAGACTAGTTCTAGTGCCATACTCAACTCAAGTTGTTTAACATCGAGAGAGAAGATATAGATTTGAGAGGAAAGTTTTCACATGGTAATCCAAGCTAAATCCACGACATAATTCAGGTATAATATTGTAAGCACTTTAAGTTTACATAGATGTTTCATCTAAATTCACAAATATGATGGTCTGAGTGTATCTCATACTTTATAATACACATAATTGTAATGGTTGTGGTCAATTTATATCTTAGAGAAAAGAGGCTATTTTTGGACAAAATCGGGGAAATATTGTGGATGGCTGTTGGGCTGTGGGTGTGTTTGAGAGAGTATTAGGAGAGTTCCTGAGTCCCACCAGAGATCTGGTGGTCTGGGTGTGTGAACACGGGAGGATTGCCGGATGCTTTTCACGTGGACCTGGATGGGTATCTGGCTGTGTTAAGTCACTGATCTACATTGCAGATGGTGGACAAAGGCAGCCTCAGATACCAGGTTCTCAGCCTTCAGCATTGCATGTGGATATGGCAGAGGAGCTGAGAACAGAATAGCGGCCCCAGGGTGGCACTTGGCCCCAGAGATAAGAGAAGAGGGGAGAGGGAGAGGCAAGTGCTGGATGATTGCCACACAGGCGAGAGTCCTTTGTCCAGTCCTTGGCTGCTCTATAGGAAGGTCTTCTGTCAGGTGTTTAGACATGGCTTGTTAGGAGAAAGCCTATCCCATTGTTCAAGCATGCTGGGCCTTGATAGTCAGAGACAGTCTATGATTTTAGAGCTTTATTGGAGAAATGCAGGGGGAAAGAGAAATGGTAGAAAGAGAGAGAGACTGGTCATTGCTATAGGCAAGAAGGGGTCAAGCAGCCTGTCTTATGGTAGGCTAGCTATCTTGCTGTTGCTAGATTAGTTTGAGGAGGAGTCTAGCCAGCCTGCCAAAAGCTTGGGACATTGTCTACATGACTGCTAGCCACACGCTTGTGAAGGCTGTGGGTTTTGAAACGTTGTCAGGAGCCAGGGCTCCAGGAGACATAATCGAACTCCTTCTGACCCATGTAGGTGAAAATTACCACCCATTGGGTCACCCTGGGGTTCAAGCCCTCAGCTTGACTGGAGATCAGGCTGTCTGTGCATAGCTCATTGCCTTACAGGTGGCCCTGGTGCTGTTTGTAGTCTGATGTTAATTCTGCATTCCCAAGAGGGGCTACCTCAATTAATAGTAGATCACATGTGAACCTTCTCCCCATTCTAACTGGTCAAATAAATGGTGGAGCCTGTGATTGGGCAGTAGAAGGGATAGTTGGGGAAAGGAAGTTTTAGAGAGTGGAAGAAGTTTAGGGCATGATAGAGAAGAAGGACAGAGAAAGAAGAGGTAGAAGGAACATGGAAAAGAACCACATGGCTTGGAGAAGCTGCAAGTAGCAAGGGATCTATCTCATACCTAGGGAATAGATTGGTATAGTGGTAGATCTCCCCAATCTAAGCATACAGAATATAAACATAACAACTGACTTGTGTGTTATCTACATGGGCTTATTGGGGTTGAAAATTTACTGCAATATGAATTGACAGTCATTGGTAATTAATATCTCTCAACATCAATGTACTCAACTCCCCAATACAAAGTCACAGGCTAACAGAATGTGTGTGAAAATAGGATCCATCTTTCTGCTACACACAAGAAATACACTTCAGTAACAAAGATAGACATTACATCAGAGTAAATGGCTGGGACAAGTTTTTTCAAGCAAATGTACCCAAGAACCAAGCTGGAGCAGCCATCCTAATATCTAATAAAACAGACTTCCAACAAAAATGAATCCATAGATTGGGAAGGACTTTTCATACTCATCCAAGAATAAAATACTTCAAGATGATATCTCAATACTGAAATCCATTCCCTAAATGCAAGCGACCCACATTTATAAAACAATCATTACTAGCATTTAAATCACACATTAAACTCCACATATTAATAGTGCAAGACTATCACCCCACTCCTCTTACTGGGTATGCTATCTAGACAGAAACTCAACAGAGAAATAATGAAACAAACAGATGTTAGAATGACCTGTCCAGCAGGTCCAGTTATTCGAGGGTCTCGAGGAGACCTTCTCCTAAGAATCAAATGGGGGGAGAGAGAGTCAAGAACCTTGTGCAATGAACGACACACAGAAGCAGTCTGAGTAGCATCACGGTCTCACTGTATTTAGCTAGGCTTAAGGCTTAAATGCACAAGCAAAAGGGGAAGTACTTCTCAGCAGGAGGAATGAGGCAGCAGAAATGCGCAAGCATAGGAGTAAGTACTTCTCAGCAGGAGGGATGGGGTAGTGGAATTTTTTCTTTTGGCAACTACACAGGGAAGCAGGAACTTGGTGGTATCAGGGTACATCTTGTGGTCAGGACATCCAGTGCTGACTTAGGGTTGGAAAAATCTGTGGTTGTTCTCAGAGCAGTGCATCGGAGGCCCTCTTTTAACCCACTTCTCTTCTTAGGGGGAGAGGCCCAATTCAGAGATCAGGACAATAGTGTTGTCTAAATAGCTCCCAACATTAGAACTCAAAAGAACCTAACAGATATGTACAGAATATTATACGCAAACATGAAAGAATATATTGTCTTCTCATCTTATAACAGAACTTTCTTAAAAGTTGACCATGTAATCAGTTCCAAAGCAAATTTCAACAGATACAAAAAATCGAAATAACCTCCTATATCTTATCAGATCCCCATGGATTAAGTCTGGGCTTCAACAAGAACAAGAGAAATAGCAGAAAGCCTACAAACTGAAGGAGACTGACAACTCTACTGAATGACTACTGGGACATGGATGAAATAAAGAAGAAATAAAAGACCTTATAGAATTCAATGACAGTGAAAACATAACATAACAAACTTATGATACACATAGAAAGCAGTGCTAGGAGGAAAATTCATGGTACTAAATGCTTTCATAAAGAAGTTGATGAGTTATCATGCTAGCTACTTAATAATACACCTGAAAGCTCTAGAACATAAAGAAGACAACATTACAAGAGGAGTATATTAGAGGAAATGATCAACCTCAAGTCTGAGATCAATAAATTACAAGAAAAGAGAACAATACAAACATACAATGAAGCAAATTATGGGCTTTTTGTTTGTTTGTTTGTTTTTGAGAAAATCAGTAAAATAGACAAGACTTCAGCTAAATTAAATAAAGACAGAAGAGAATTTTCAAATTTTCAAAATCAGAAATGAAAGGGGGACATAACAGACAAATAGGAAATACAAAGAATCATTATGTATTACTTCAAAAGCCTGTACTTCATAAAGTGGAATATAAAAGTAAAATCAATGATTTTCATGATAGATTTCACTTAACAAACTTAAGTCAAGATCAGGTAAACAATTCAAATTGAATTATAACCGCCAAAGAACAAAAGTAGTCATAAAGATCTTTCATTCCAAGGAAAACAAAGAAAGAAAGAAAAAGACAGACAAACAAGCCTTGGGAGAGATTTTAGCACAGAATTCTACTAGACTTTCAAAGAAGTGTTAATACTTTTTCAAATTATTCTACAAAATATAAACAGAAGGAACATTGCCAAATTCATTTTATGAGTTAACTGTCACCCTGATTTCTAAACAACGAAAAGACAAAACCAAGAATGAGAAATACAGATAAATTTTCGTTATAAACATTGATGCAAAAGTACTCAACAAAATACTTGCAAACCCAATCCAAGACCACATCAAAATCATAATCCACAATGATCAAATAGGGTTCATCCCAGGAATGCAGGGATGTTCAACATACAAAAATCTACCAATATTCTCTACCATATAAACAAACAAACAGAATGTGAAAAATAACATGTGATCACCTCGTCAGATTATGAAAAAAAAACTTTGAGAAAATCCAACATTCCTCCTTTATTTTAAATGTCTTGGAGTTATCAGGGATATATATTGTACATACTTAAACATAATGAAGGTAATATACATCAGGCTAATAGCCAAAATCAAATTAAATGGAGAGAAACCTAATACAATTCCACTAAAATCAGATACAAGATAAGGCTATCCTCTCTCACCATATCTATTAAATGTAGTACTTGAAGTTCTAGATATTTCAATAATACAACAAAAGAAGATCAAGGAGATACAAATTGGAAAGGAAGAAGTCAAAATATCACTATGTGCAGATAATGTGATAGTATACATAAGTGACCACTAAAATTCTATCAAAGAACACTTACAGCTGATAAACATCTTCAGCCAAGTAGCTGTATACAAAAATTAACTAAAAAATTATTAACCTTCCTTTACACAAAAGATGAATGGGCTAAAGGGAGGGCATGGTGGCACACAACTAAATCCTAACAATTGGGAGACAGAGGCAGGCAGATTTCTGAGTTCCAGGCCAGCCTGATCTACAAAGTGAGTTCCAGGACAGCCAGACCTATACAGAGAAAACCCTGTCACAAAAAACCAAAAAGCCAAAAAAAACAAAACAAACAAACAAAAAAAAAACAAAAAAAAAACCAGACAAAGAAAGAAAGAAAGAAAAATTAGGAAACAAACCCTTCAGAATACCCACATATAATATAAAATACATTGGTGTGACTCTAAACAAGCAAGTGAAAGATTTGTATAATAAGAATTTCAAGTGTCTGAAAAGAAATTGAAGAAGAAATCAGAAGATGGCATCATCTTCCATGCTCATGTACAAGTAGGATTAACATAGTAAAAATGGCCATTTTACCAAAAGCAATCATTAGATTCAGTGAGACTTCTATAAAAATTCCTACAGACTTCTTTATCCACCTTAGAAAAATAACTCTTCATTTTATGTGGTTAAAAACAAAACAAAACAAAACAAAACAAAACAAAACAAAACAAGAAAGCTAAAAACTCCTGTCCAAGAACTTCGGGCATGTATGACCATCTGTGTTCTCAACTTCTACTACAGAGCTCAGGGAGTCTTATGAAAGAATTGTGGGTAAGATTGAAGGAGCTGGAAGGGTCAAGATCATCAGAAGAAAACCTGCAGAGCCAATTCACCTGGGTCTATGGGGGTTCCCAGAGACTGAACCACCAACAAAAGAGTATGCACTGGTTGGATCTAGGCTGCCTGTACATATGTAACAAGTATACATCTTAGTCTTCATGTTTGTCTCATGAAGACTAATTGAACCAGGGGGGGGGCTGTCTCTGACTATGACTCTGTTGCCTCCTTTTGTATCCCTTTCCCAAGTTGGGCTGCCCTGTCTGGCCTCAATGGGAGGGGATGTACTTAGTTCTATGTGATTTGATGCACCAGGGTGGGTTTGTCCCTGACTGGGTGAATGCAAGGGAAACCCCTTCCTTGAGGAGAGGTGACAGAATGAGGAAGTTGTAAGTGTGCAGCTGGGAGGAGAGTAGTGAGGTGGTTGCAAGAAGGATGTAAATAGAATAAATAAACAAATGAAAACGTTAAGAATATATATATTTCCTTGCAAATAATGAAGCTGGTATTCATGCAAAGTATGATAAATGCACAAATACTGAGTAATTCTTGTGCAATTTCCATAGTGTCACACTTAGAAAATTTTTCATGTCCAATCTCATTCAATAAAACTACAAATAAATGACCTATTTAAATGAAAATAAAATGTTTTAAAGCTGGAATTCTATAAAGTGAATTGGAATTTGCTGATAATACACAACAAGACAATAATAATAGTAGCAAATATATGATGACTCAAGATTCCATGGTTCTAGGCTGAAGAGATGACTCTCAAAGATGGAGAGATATTAGTAGTACTGTATGGCTTAGGCAGAGGACCTGAGATGAGTTCCTAGGACCCAAAGAAGGAAGTTTACAGCTACATTCAACTGCAGGTCCCTCGGAACCAAGGCACTCTTCTGGCCTCTGTAGGTACTACAAACAGAAAGGTATACACACCAGCACTACCACCACTACTGTTGCTACTACTAGTATTAGTAACACAAGGTTTTAAAAATTCACTCTCACAATTCCACAACAGGATTTATTCTATGACCACATCCAGGCATTCAAGATATAGAACAACGGGAACATAAACATCAGTGTTCATATATTATTTAAAAGTTTTGAAAACTTATTCCCATGGGAACATCCCTGGTGGGAATCCAGTCATTTTCTCCTGGAAAACTTTATCAAAGGCTTCAGCTTGGGCTACTATGAAGTGATTCTTCCAGTCCCCAGTTGTGCCTGTAAAATGTGAATAAGATATATAGGTGGATTAATAATTGTTGTAACACTGCACTAGCTCTTCCCATCATATGCTTTTACCTTCTGTTTGACAATGATTACACAGTTAATATGCTACAACCACTCCAGTAGTGACTCATATTACAGGTTTAGAAATCTGGAAGCAGACTTGAGGCACAGTATCAAGGAAAGAGCCTCCTGGAACCTTGGCATTCCCATAGCTAGAATGCCCCAGATTTCTCTCTGCAATATTGTGAAGGGTCTTGCATGTTTTCTTGTGGTGTTTTACCGGATAAGATTTAGAAGTCTCAGGGTAAGCTTAGCAAAGTATATTTAGAATCTTCATTACAGCCAGGTGTAGCAGACTACATTGCATATTAGAAGCAAGTTGGTGAATTCTTCTGAGAAATGGAGATTCCCTACAGATACTTAACAGCCAAGTTACACTCATATGCAAGAATTTACCAAGGCCTAGGAAATAGGAGGGTTGTGGTATTGCATTATTCATGAGAAGGTCTGCTAGAGCAGAAAGCCCTGGTGCTAGCTTTCACAAGGCTCAAAGGAGAAGGACAAATTGTAACTATGTTGTGAAATCCTTACCTATCATTAGCTGACTCTAGACAGGGCTGTTCTATCTTTATTCTAAATATTACCTGGTTCCTGTAAGTCTTTTGAAGTCATTTCTCTGTTTTGTGCCATGTACTTCAACGTATTTTGCCTGCTGTGACACCCTACTCCTTTCTTTTCTGTATTATATAAGAGTGGTGTTCGATTTGTGACAATACATTCAGATTCAGCACACTTTCTCCTCTCTGTGTCTGTCAGTGAATTCTCCCAGACTCCATGCTCACCTGTTGGAACCTTGATTCCCATGAATTGAGGGGGGCCGACTGAACCCTGTCCTTGGCATTAATAAATCAAACTATCATTTCCTGTAGTAAATCTCTCTCTCTCTCTCTCTCTCTCTCTCTCTCTCTCTCTCTCTCTCTCTCTCTCTCTCTCTCTCTCTCTCTCTCTCTCTCTCTCCCTGAAACAGAGTTTCTCTGGCTGTCCTGTAACTCACTTTGTAGACCAGGCTGGCCTGGAGCTCAGAAATCTGCCTGCCTCTGCCTTCCCAGTGCTGGCTGGGAGTAAAGGCATGTGCCACCATGCCCTACCGAAAATTTCTTAAGTCCTGAAATCATATATGCAAACTTCACCCTCTGTCTAAATTATGTCCTACCTTTTCCTCTCTCACCAATATGCTAGACAATCTAACAGCAGCAACAATGGCTTGATCTTTTTATATATATACAGATTATTCCTGCTTCCCATCAAACCTGTTCCTATCATGCTATCCTACTCAGCAGGTTTTATCATGTCAATGATCCAAACAGACTTCAAGTGTTCTGTCTACTTCTTAGTATTTACTTATAGAAGTAAATAATTTTAAAACAAGTTTTAACTAATATCTTAAAGTAGTTTCTACTTATGTGTGTGTGTGGTCACATGAGTGCTGCAGATACGCATAGTTATGAGCAGCATTTCAGCTGCAGTGGACCCAGTCCCTCCCAGCTGAGGGCATTGAAGGACTCTGTTTCACTCATCCATGGTGTTTGGTGATACATGAAGATCTGTATAATTTCAGCCCCTGTCCTATGTAGCACTGTGTCTTATGAACATATATTGTTTTTCACCACTCCATTCCAGAATGTCTTTAGTTTGAAACTTAGAGATCAATCAACTGCTCAAGCTGTGTTGTATCTTCCTTCACCCTAGAGGGCTAATATTTTTCATATAATTACATCTTGGTCTTTGTCTCCTTATTAATGATACTGTAACCTTCTCTTCCCATCTTTCCTCCATTTCAATCTAGCAGGCCCCATCATTGCTTTATTTCCTAGCTGTGACACTGTTATATGTACCATGCATTTATGCTTTGAATATACACACAGAATATGCATCTAATATATTTGAAAAGAAAGTGATTCTGATATTACTAAATTGTTCATTTTACAAAGAGTGCCAAACATATAGGACATACTCAGTGTGGGATTTTCAAATAAATTCATGAATACCTGAGAAAAGTATAGTCAGTGCTCCTATTTTGCTGATGAGGAAAAATTAGTCTTTGAGATGTTATCATTATGACAGTGATGGGTGTGTATTTGAATCCAAAAAGAATGACAATAGAAGCCATTCTTTTCTTTATCACATACTTTCTTTCTGTATCATCACATAAGTTAATTTTAATTCACCAGAGGTCTATATTAAAGAAAATATAAAGAATTCATAAAAATGTAAATCCTTGATACAGCATATTAAAATAATATACTATAATTGATATGAATGTAAAATGTCATCTAATGAGATGGTACCTATTAATATCCATTGTGCTCTCAGGTTCTTTCTTTTCTTTATTAGAATACGTTTTCTTGTTTTTGACAGCATGCCTGGATCCTGATAAGCCAAACCAGATAGATACTAGACTACAAGTATCTCAACAAATTCAATATGGATTCCCAATGGAATAAATCAGTCCATCTGAGAAACCACATCTTTGGAGGTACACACATGGAGTTGTAAGTTCACCTATGTGCAAATTCTGTGCACCTTATTTTAATTTTATTTTCTTTCCTTATTTCTAAAAATCTCCCCAATCTTTTGTGTGTTAGATGGCAGGATAACCCTAACATGTGGTGGCTTAACTCTTATTGAAAAAGAACTTCCTTATAGTTCTGGAGGCTGCAGATCTCACATCAGAGTATTGTCCAAACCTTTGTAGGATTTTCTTTTTGGCCTGAAGATGGCAGGTTTCTTCCTCTGTCCTTGGGTCATCTTCCCTTTTTGACTCTGATTAATGTCTTCTGAAGATACCAGTGAAAATGATCAATGGCCCAACTACTGTGTCCATTAAACATATACTCTGAAGCAATGGGTACAGGGAATTTTGAGTGTTGCCAGAATATGTATCCTATACATTTCTTGATTGTGGCATTGTCTTTACAAAGTCTTGTCAACCAAACAGGGGCTAAATATCTCTCTAGTGTGCATTTCCTGCAGAGCCTAAATATTGAATTATAATGACTACAATTGCAGGAGGAAAATCATTGCTTGGAGATTAAAACCAGATGCATCTCAACAACTTGAATGATTGAGTCTCTGGGATAAAGCTTACAAAGTAGCTCTGCAGAGGCAATAAAAGATAATTTCTTGTGTCTTGAGATGAGAACAATTAAAGGATATGGGAAAATAGGTCTAGTGAATTAGCATTATCTTTGATTTGCTCATAGTTTGATGATTCAAAACTGGCACCAATGTGATAGAGGAATTGAGAAGACAAATATTATCTTTATATACATTTTACTTTCAAAGTTATTTCCAGACATATCCAATTCATCATTGTCTATAATGAATTAGTGAAGCAAGTGGGTAATGTATTTGGTGTCCCCCATCAGTGACCTGGTTTCCAGAATTCCCTGGCTTAAAGGATATTGGTGTCACACTAGTATAAGAAAAAATAATCCCCCAAAATAAAAGCTGTCTTTAAATGCAAAAAAATCATATGCTACATATAATCACTTTGATAATTAAATTTCAAAAGATTAATGAGGTCTTATCAAGTATTTTGGCCGAACTATATTATAATTAGTGTGTATGTATGTATGTATGTATGTATGTATGTATGTATGTATGTG
Source organism: Mus caroli (assembly GCF_978045245.1). Lineage (NCBI taxonomy): Eukaryota > Metazoa > Chordata > Mammalia > Rodentia > Muridae > Mus > Mus caroli. The sequence goes on along the minus strand of NW_028227263.1, from coordinate 130,068,486 downwards.
TTCCTGTTATCATCTGTGCTGCATGACAAATAGTATTTCTATTCAGAAGAGATTAAATCCAAGTGTGGTCTCATCCTAAAAGAATCTTCCTGGAAAAGCAGAAACAACAGTTATCTTCATGGAATTTTGTCTTAAATTCCATTCCATCTGCTGTGATTTGTCTCTGCTAAAGCTTTTGCTTGTCAGTTTCCTTATTCCTTTGCTGTTAACAGAGCTACTTCATTCCTTCAGGTATGTGATAACAGACTTTTATTTTCTTAGAATGTTTTTTTTTTAACTAAAACTTTTTTTTTTAATTTTTTTATTTATTATATGCAAGTTCACTGTAGCTGTCTTCAGACACTCCAGAAGAGGGCGCCAGATCTCTTTACGGATGGTTGTGAGCCACCATGTGGTTGCTGGGATTTGAACTCTGGACCTTTGGAAGAGCAGTCGGGTGCTCTTACCCACTGAGCCATCTCACCAGCCCTCTTACAATGTTTTAACTCTGCCAAATTCTCATTCATTATAGGAAATCAAGAAACAGAACACATTGCTTAGGTGAGACATTCATTTCTAGTACAGAGAAATATGTCTCCACAGAGTCTGGAGTGCAGGAGTCTGAGGGAAGCTGGCAAGAACACTTTATTCTTTCATATGCCTTGATCTTTAGTGTATAGATTTCCATGTTCTTTTAGTGAGTGGTGACATATCTTTATGTTTAAATCTCAGTCAAAATTTCATATTATTTGGATAGTATGAGTACTAGATTAAATACAATCTGGTAACTACTTAGACTTCCTTTTTTCTACAAAAACTCCTGATATCCCTATATTTTTAGTTTCCAAATCTCACACTCCAAAGCAGTCGATGGAAGGTAAAGTCTGAAACATTTTAAGTATGGATAAAGAAAATTAAACTGATAATTTTTACTTCATTCATTTATACCCATGTTTTTATTTAGTGTTAAATATTTAATGACTGACACCTTCTTTCTTCTACTCTAAGTTCCATCTCACCTATCATTATCTAATTAGGTCTGGGTGAGGCACAAGATCTGATTCATTCTGGCAAAGTCAATCCAGAACTGTACAGCTATGAAACCACACACACAAACAATCTGTTCCCAGCATAGAAAGAGTTGGCACATAAATAAAGAGGATTGAAATTCCCTTTCCAGGAGAGATAATTCCAAAGAAGAGAGGGGTCATGAACCTATGTAATCTAAATAGGTTCGCAAATAACATCAGAATTTAACACTAGAAAATTTTTTTAGAACTATTGGACTTGGCTTCCACTGGACAGCAATCTTGACCTGGTCAACATCTTTTCCAGCTGTTAATGTAATTTTTGTTGTCTTATGGTTATCATCTTAGATATATCTTTGCTCTAATGCATTACACTTTTTTATTTTATATTTTAGAGATGAGGAATATAATACAGGGAACTTGACAAAATGCCTCATAAAACACTGTCCTCTTTCCCATTTTTTTTCATTGAAGTTATTGGACATGACCATCTCCAATCCCAAGTTCATATCCCAGAATAAATCAGCTTTGCAGAGTATTTGAAGCCCATATCTTCTCCATAAAACCATTCCCTGTTGTGTCTGTGAGAAGCTATCGGTGATGAGCAGTGACTTTCAGTACATTACCAACTACTTAGAGCTTTATTGCCACAACAAGCCCTTCACATGTTCTGACATATTCTGAAGCTAGATGATCTCTTTACCTTTTCTCATGAGCTTCAAGCCATTAGTAATCTGATCTTCCTTAACGAGACTAAAATTGGACATGTTGTTTTCTTTCATGGCTTGGAAAGAGCTGTACTTGAGGACGAGATCCAGCTCATCTGGCCCTAATTTTTTTCCTAGGAAGTCACAGATCTTCTTTATAGTTCCCTTTGTATCCTAAAAGAAGAACAAACTGAAATGAGGGCAATAAACAGAGAGCACTGAGAGAAAAGATTAAAAAATGGGATCTGAGGATGGGGATGATCAAAGTGTTGTGAAAGGGCATCATCAAATGAGAGAGCATGAATAGGATTTAGGCAATAAAAGAAATGGAACAAAGGGAGGAAGGACTCACACTCAACATTTATATATTGAGTGTGCTTGCAATGTGGCTCATCTATGGTGTCTAAAAGACAGAGGCTGGGGATTCTTTTTAGGGAGGAGAAAATGTAAGAGAGAGATTCTCATAGAACCAAGGTTAAATTTAAACTTGCTTTTTAGAGGATCATGACCTTGAATTTGAGACCTTCCTTGTCCATCTCCATAGTGCTAAGGTCACAGGTGTGTGCTGATGCACTCACTCATTATACTGAGATTTTTTTCTTAATACAGGGCCTCACTATGGAGTTTTTCTTGTGTGTTGGAAGTTGCTGTGGCGATTAGTATATGTCAAGCTCACACAGATCAGAAATCCATCTATCTGGCTTTTTCCTTCCAAGTTCTGGAACTGAAAGTATGTACAACCATAACTATCCTGCCCTGGGACATTTATAGAAACTTATAGAAATGCTGCTAAACAATGATCAAGGCAAATGAAGACATGTGCACAAAATCCTCAGCAGATATTAATGTTAGTGCCAGATAATACTGTTTGCTTAGGCTAACTGAGAACAATCCAGATATTATGACAGTTTCATGGAATGTTCTCAATATTTATTACTTGAGAATACTTCTGAGACATTTTGTTTTGAGTAAGCATCTCAGGTGGTGGCTCAGGTGGTCATCACATTCCCAATTTTTCTGTCTCAGATCTCTAACCGTTGCAATGATGTCAGTGTACTACCACAATTAATTTAATCTTCTGATATAATCATTACAAGGTAAAATCTTAGAACAACAAAAATTGTGCTTTCAATCCTAGCCCTCCCCCTGGGGACATGAGGTTTTATTGGTTTAAAACTTTTTTTTTACATATTTATCAGAGTACTGCTTAATATTTCATACAAATGTAAACAATCATGATAATAACTGAAAAGAATGTGTTAATGGTCAGATAGAAGACTTATTGGAATGTGCAGTAGTGTGTAGCAGACAGCTGGGTAGTGATCCTTTCTTGGGAAAACTGAACTTAATGATGATTAAGTAAAAGATTCTACATATGGGAAAAAGAGTATGATGAAACTTTTTTAATTATTTAAGTTTATTTATTTTTTACACTCTATATTTTATTCCCTTATATTCTGATCCACCCTATGACTGTTCCACATTGCATACATCCTCCCCACCATGGTATCTCTATGGCGGTGTCCTCCCAAACCCAGCTGACGTCGAATCTCCATGTGTCCTTCTTTCTCCCAAGGGTTAGATGCATCATCTTTGAATGAACAGTGACCCAGAAATTCTCTATTGTATATGTGTTGATGGCCTCATATCAGCTGGTGTATGCTGTCTGGTGGTCCACTGTTTGAAAGATCTCAGGGGTCCAGATTAATCGAGACTCTTTGTCCTCCTAAAGGATCACCCTTCTCCTTTCAACGTACTCTAATTCAAAAACAAGTGTTAGCTGCTTCTGTCCATTGGGTGGGTGCAAACATTTGCCTCTGATGCTTTCATCTGCTTGCTGGGTTTTTCAGAGGGCATTCATCATAGGACCCTTTTTGTAAGCTATCCATAAACTCAGAAATAGTGTCAGACCTTGTGACCTCCCCTTGAACTGGACCCCACTTTGGGTCTTTTGCTGGACCTTCTTTTCCTCAGGTTCCTCTCCATTTCCAACCCTGTCATTCTTTCAGACAGGAAAAATTATGGGTTAAACTTATGACTGTGGGATGGGCCCACTCTCCTTCATTTGATGCCCTGTCTTCCTGCAGATGGTGGAGGTAGGGTCTATAACATCCTGCTCCCAAATGCATGGAAATTCATCTAAGTTCTCTCCCTTTGAGTCCTGAGAGTCTTTAACTTCCCAGGTCTCTGGTGCATTCTGGAGGGTCCCCCCAACCTCTTATTTTCAGAGGATGCCTGTTTCCATTCTTTCTGCTGGCCATCAGAGTTTCAGTCCTTTTCCTTCACCCAATACTAGATCAGGTTCACGTGTCCCTCCCAGTCCCCCCATACACTTTCCCTCCCAGGTTCCTCCCTTCTGCTTCCTCAGAGATAAACACTCCGAGGTCTAATTTAATTTTGAATAATTGCATCTTTCAGTTTTTGTCTGGTTGCACTTTTTCTTTTTATTAATAAATATTTTTCTCCATCCCTAGAGGGGAGCAGGTAGGTTGAGAGCAGATCTTTGGTTTCTCTCTGCCTTTCTAGATCCCATGCCTAATTTTCATCTTTTTTATTGTTGTTGTTGTTGTAATAGGTTCTTGTATTTAACTGAGTGGTAACTGTAACGTCACCTTTTTCATGTCTTCATAGTATAGTACCAAGAAGTTGTCCCATTCTCTCATGGACAGCCAGCCACGGACATGCTCAAACCATGATCCATATATAACTGTGTGCAGGGAGAAGTGGAGTGTCAGTTACAAAGCACTAACACAGGGTATGCTTGACTTTCTTCATTTTCTGAAAGCAGCAGCAGAAAGCTTCACTAAGAAAAATCTAACTAGTCTGTATTTATAGCATTAAACATGATGTTTGAGGTTAACACAGATATAGAGAACTGATAAAATCAAGTTCATTATCAAACTCATTACCACACAGCTTTACCATTGATGCCAAGAGGAGATATTCTACTGTCAAGGTGCAAGGACAGAGGTGTGTGCTGGGGGAAATCTATCACAACAATACAGAAATCTAGAGGTGATTTCTGTAAATTCCTGCCTCCTGGTGAGGTGTATGAAGAAAACACAACGATTTGATAACAGAGATGGGAGAACAGTATTTTATATGGTGTTGGAAAGAAAGATTTCCATCAGTAAAGCAACCTACTGGCAGAAATCTAATAGATGTATGAATCAAAGCTATATGACATCATTAATAATCATCTCAACAAAGTTAGTTAAGGGGATCAGGCTCCTTTGAGTGTGTGTGTGTGTGTGTGTGTGTGTGTGTGTGTGTGTGTAAGAGATGGAGAGAGAGAGAGAGAGAGAGAGAGAGAGAGAGAGAGAGAGAGAGAGAGAATATGTTTGTGAGGTTTTAGAGTATATAAGAGAACTATATAAGGCACTGCCAAGTGGGGAAGACAAGAGACAGTAATTTCAAGAGAATATCTCAACGCAGCATACCTATGTCTACAATTCCCTTTGGGAGTATATAGGGGTATCATTTCCATTTCTCAATTTTCAATTTTCAGTCCCTGATTTTTTACATAGTGCTCTTTTCCTGAGTTGAACTCACATGCTGCAATATAGATGTGCAAGGTCAGAGGTGTCCAGTAGTGCAATAATGACACAATTGTTATGGGGTTACTTAAATGATGTCTGATTGGATTTGAGGCTTGATCCTTGAGATGGAATTCATGCCTGGTACTATAATCCTGGTCATGAACCCATGGTTGATGATGTCATATTTCCAAACTAGGATTCCGACTGTCAATTTACTAAATGGTCATATTGTCAAACTACAGTTTAAATATTTGTATTTATACCCATAGATTTGTGCTGTTCTATATCTTTGTTAGAGATTAGTTTTGCAACTATCTCTGGCTCAGGAAATACCATGGAACAGGAAGTAGAAATTAAAAGCTAGAGAATGTGGTGGAATGCTTTGAAATTTGGAATGCTCTGTAAATATTGTCCTTTGAATATAAATTAGCTGTTATGCAAATGTGCTCATATCACCAATGGTTGCCTAAAGAAAAACTGCATAACATAAAGCTGGTTAATATTCCAGGATGCATGGGAGAGGGTTTCCTGAATCTGTACTCCTCACTGAGGATCTATTTGCAGTTAATGACTGCTAGATGAGAAAGACTTCCACACCCTTTTCATATAGGACTACTATTATGGTTCTAGTGCCCACATGGACGGCCCCACATCCATGCACATATGAACATCACAAATTAGCATTAGGGGGTTGTATTGTTTTGAAAAAAATTAAGTTCCACTATGGACATATTATGTGATGTATAATGTGTTGGAATACATACTGGCAAATCTGGCAGAATATGATATAACATATTCATTTTTTATCTTTTGAAGAATAGAAATATTATGTAAAAATCACAAAAAATTTGAAAACTAAATCAAGCACAAACAACGGACATAGGAAAATCTAATGCTTGTCTAAATAAAATTCTAAAAGCAGATAATTCAGGATGAAGAAGCCAATATATGATGCCAATTCACTTTACTTTTGAAGGACACCAGTTCCAATATCTAAGACATATTTATTCCAAGAATGAGTTTTTAAATCTTCTTCAGAAACCACCTCATGATGAATTTTCATGATAGTTTAGTTCATCTCTCATCCACTATCAGAAAAGTGTATCCATGTAGTAAACAGAGATTAAGTCACAGACCCACAGCTCCTATTGGTACAGACAATATGAGACTTTGGAGTGGTGAGCAGTAAAATTGGCTTCTATATTAAACCTTTTGCTCCAATGTTTAGGTATCATATTGGATGTGGATGTGACATATTATAGAGGCAGAGGTGGTGGATGACTTGAATAAACAGTGTTTTATGGACACATCATGGCTGTTGGACACATTAACTCAGCAGTTGTGACAGTATGTGCAAGACCTGTGTAAGCTCAAGAGAGACTGAGTTCCTGCATGGAGCAAGAGGTTGGTCATGATGTGCCAACTATGAGGAACTACTAGTGACTGATGGCTTCCTGAAGAGAGTCAGTTTATTTCTGAGTGTTTATCCAACTACATTGAATATTCATACACCCAAAGATGTATAGTCAGAATTAATTGCAATGGATGGTTTTAAAAAGCAACAGGACTGGAGAGATGGCTCAGGATTTTAGAACACTTGCTGCTCCCACAGAAGATGTTGGTTTAGTTCCCAGTACCAACATGGTAACTCACTATCTTCTGTAACTTCAGTTCTAGAAGATAATTTATACCCCTGGCCATCGTGGGTAATGCTCTCATTATGGTTCACATACATACATGCAGATAAAAGACACCTAGACATAAAATAAAACTAAATCTTAAAAAGATAATATACAAAGTTGGATGCTTATGGGATTAGAAGCAGTATAAGGGAGGAATCAGGAAAGGGAATGAATGTGATAAAAATACAATTTATGCGATTATCAAAGAGTTAAAAGATATATTTAAAAACTTTTATACAAAGAGCACAGAGATACTGAGTTAACTCAAAGAACATTAGTCTTGTAGCCCTTGAGAAGGAAGATCAATGAAAAGAATACCTCATTTTACAGCTGTATACACAGAGATTCAGAGAATATAGTAAGCCCTAGAAAGTTGAAGTAAAAGAAATAATTTATACGATTTATTTTATTTTTTATTTCCATATATGCCTATGTTATGTTTGTGAGATTGCATGTATGTATGTTTTTATTTGCAAAAGAGAGAAGAGGATGTCAGTTACTCTGAATATGGAGTTATAGAAAATCATCACCTACTCAGGGTTTGAGTGTGGGGATCCAGACTCTACTCCTCTAAAAAAGCAGCAAGTGCTATAGATCACTGAGCCTTCTGTTCAGTTCCTAATGGTATCATTTTTAAAAGAAAGACATGAGCAACTTTACTGAACAAAAAAGTAGAAATTAGCAAAAATTCGAAATTGTAAATGAAATGAATAGATTTTTAAAAGGGAATGAAGGAATTGTTTTATGGCTCAATGTATAAAAGTGTTTATCATATAAGCCTTATGATCACATCTCATTTTCTGTAACCTGAATAAATCAGAAGGAAACAAATGACTCCACAAAGTTGCCCACAGATCATCACTGATGTTCCGTGACATGTGTATCCACACAGACACTATGCACACATACATCCCAGATAATAATAAAGAAAATATCATTAAAGGAAAAAAGAAATAGGAAACTGGACACAATCTATAAATACCGGGAAGACAGTCCTAATTAGGAATCATGTAGATACAATTGGCATGTGTGTATGTATGTAAACATTGTCCTGATTATTAATTGAAGATATAGAAGGATAATGTATATTGTGAGCAGCATCATTCCTTACTTAGTGGGATCCTGAGAAGTATAGATGGAGGAAAAATCCAAATGAAGGCCAAAAGGCCATGACCTATATATTTATTCTCTTCTTGATCATGACTGTGTAACAAAGAAAGTACATTGAAATCACTGAGATCTGTTAAGCCATACATCTCAGAAAAAGAGAGGATAGGTGTCCGCCTGACCCGGGAGGGCTTTGCCTGAGCATCGGTGGGAGATATCTTGGCTCCGGAACTCGCTAAAAGTAGTCTGCACAGGTGAGAGTGTGGACTACAGAAGCTAACAGTTTCTAGTATAGGCAGGAGCCACAGAGCTTCTGAGGCAGCCCCCTTTTTAGGCTCCAGACATCCAGGCACCTTCCCTGCCAGAGGATAGGTGTCCGCCCTGCCAGGGAGGGCTTTGCAGGAGCACCTGGGGGAGCCATCTTGGTTCCTGGATCCCTCTGAGACTAATCTGTGCAGGTGAGAGTGTGGACTACAGAAGCTAACAGCTTCTGTGACAGGCTGAAGCAACACAGCTTCTGACACAGGTCCTGTTTTGGGCCTTCATCTTTGGCCAGGAGGGAGGTCCAAACACCAGATATCTGTGCACCTTCCCTGTAAGAGGAGAGCTTGCCTGCAGACCATTGAAACTCAGACAAGAGCTAGTCTCCCAGTTCTGCTGATAGAGGCTAAAAATCATGAGGGAAATAATCTCTAACCGGAGACAACTATAACAACTAACTCCAGAGATTACCAGATGGCGAAAGGTAAACGTAAGGATCTTACTAACAGAAACCAAGATCACTCACCATCATTAGAACCCAGCACTCCCACCGTGCCCAGTCCAGAGCACCCCAACACATCTGAAAAGCTAGAACCAGATTTAAAAACAAATCTTATAAAATTTTTAAGCATTTTAAGTTTATTATAAAAAAACTTCAAACAGAGAAATGGATACAGAAAACGTGGTACATTTATAGAATGGAGTGCTATGCAGCTATTAAAGCAATGAGTTTATGAAGTTCTTAGATAAATGGATTGATCTGGAGGTTGTCATACCAAGTGAGGTAACCCAATCACAAAGGAACACACATGATATGCACTCACTGATAAGTGGATAATACCCATAAGTTTAGAATCCTTCTTAGAAGGGGAACAACATAACCATGGAAAGAGTTGTAGAGGCAAAGTTCAGAGCAGAGCCTGAAGGAACAACAATCTAGAGACTGCCTCACTTGCAGATCCATCCCATGAACAACCATCAAACCCAGACACTGTGGTAGATGCCAACAAGAGTTTGCTGTCAGGAGCCTGATATAGCTGTCTCCTGAGGGACTTTTCTAGTTCCTGGCAAATACAGAAGTGGATGCTCACAATCATCCATTGGATGGAGCCAAATGTCCCTAATGAAGGAACTAGAGAAAGTACCCAGGGAGTTTAAGGGGTTTGAAGCCCCATAAGAGGATCATCAATATGAACTAACCAGTACCCCAAAAACTCCTTGGAACTAAACCCCCTATCAAAGAAAACACATGGTAGAACTTGAGGCTCTAGATATATATGTAACAGAGGATAGCCTAATTAGTCATCAATGGGAGGAGAGGCAGGCCCTTGTTCCTGTGAAGGGTCTATGCCCCAGTATAGGGGAATGCCAAGACCTGGAATAGGAGTGAGTTGGTTGGGGAGTAGTGGAGGTTGAAGGGGATAGGGGAGCTACAGAGGGGAAACTATGAAAGGGAATAACATTTTGAAATGTAAATAAAGAAAATATCTAATAAAAAAAAAGAATTGACATACAAGAATAATTGAACCTTCACATGAAATATTACAATTTCAACATCACCTCAATTCACTATCCACCACCAAAACCAAAACTGTATTAGTAGACTTAGAACGAAAACAATAATTAGCTATGCATTCTCTTTCAACACTTTTGCAAATTACCTGCAACAAATTCTTTCTCATCACTTTATATTTATGCTTTCTTTTATTTTCCCAAGGCTTCATAAATATTCTTTCTTTTGAAAATATCATTCTGACTGGAGTAAGATAAGCTCACAAAGTAGTTTTTATTTGCATTTCCAGGATGGCTAATAATGTTGAATGGTTTAAAAATTGGAGATGAGGAATTTGTTTTTCTTGTTTTGGTTGCACTATTAGGTTCCATGATACAGATTTTGCTCCAGTTTTTTTTTCTTGATTTTGAATTTTTAAAAATCTTTTAGACTCTAGACAACCACAGACCGTGAACATGTAGATTGGAAAGGTTTTCATCCATTCTGTAGCCTGCATGTTCACATGAAAAATGAGTTACATTGGTTTATAGAAGCCTTTTCTTTGAGCAAGGTCCTACTTGTCCATTATTTGCCTTGTTGTCTGAGTGGGATGAATCCTATTTAGCAAGTCCTTACCTGAACCAATATACGACTTTTTCCTTTAGCAGTTTCATAGATTTGAGTCTTCTGTTGAGGTTCTTGATCCACTTGATATTGGTGTGTGTCTGTCAGGCTGTGTCTATCCTTCTGTGTCTGTCGGTCTGTCTATGTGTGTCACTGTTTATATGTTTGAGGGATGAGGGATTATATGCCCCAGTACAGGGGAATGCCAAGGCCAGGAAGCAGGAGTGGGTGGGTTGGGGAGCAGGGAGGGGGGAGGGTATAAGGGACTTTCAGAGTAAAGTAGAAAAGGGGATAGCATTTGAAATGTAAATGAAGAAAATATCTAATAAAAATAAAAATAAAAAAGAAGATATAGACTCACTCTTCTACATACAGCAATCTAGTTACCAATTTACTGAAGAAATTGTCTTTCTTAAATGTATATTTTTTTAATTTTGCCAAACAAAAAGAACCATCAGTTGTGTTAACATATTGTCTTGTTTTTCTACTCCATTAATCTCTATGTCTGTTTTTGTAACAGTCGAATGCTCTCTTTAATATCTCTGTAGTATAACTGGAAATAAGGTACTGTTTTTTCAAGATCAATTTGATTAACAGAATGATTTTTTTATTTGCTTTCATATGAACTTATTACTGATTTTGTTTTTTATTTGGACATTTCATACATGTATAAATTACATTCTAATATTCATAGCATTCACCTTCTCTAATCTCCCTCTGCCTTTATTAACCTCTATTCCCTATATTCTCTTTTAAAACACTCATATCTCTTTATTCATGACTCATTAGTATAACCATGTATAGGATTTTCTGTGAAACTGTAGAGTTGAACTACCCATTGAAACCTATTAAGGATCTCAATTGGTATAAAACTGAAGACAGTGGCTTCCTATGACCCAGAATCCTTCAGTATCTGGCACTTCAGCAGGGATTAGTGATGTTCCATGAGTCTCCTCCCCAACCTATGACTAATTATTGATGAATGCCAGTCTTGTACAGACCCATTGCAAGCAGCTTCAAATGATTTTACTTGCTGCATTTAGTCTGCCATGTTCACAAGCCAGTATTTTATAGCACTTCTCTCTTTATCTTCAGCTCCTACATTCATTCCACCATCTCTTCTGCAATAATATCTAAGCATGAGAAGTGGATGTGCAATATACCATGTAAGAATGAACATCCTACCATTCTGAACAAATTCAATTTTTTTTTAATTCTGTGGATAATGACATTGAAATTTTGATTGGGATTGTGTTGGATCAGTACATTGTTTTGGAGGGATGGCAATTTTTTGTAACATTAACTCTCCTAGTTTTAGAGCAGGAGATTTTCTATTTTCTACCTCTTAGTGTCTGCTTCACCCTGTTGAAAATTTCACTGTAGAGGATATATCACCTCTTTCTTGTATTAATTTCTTTTCTACTGCTGTGATAAAACACAATGAACAGGGCACGTTATAGAAGGAATGTTTTGTTTGGGGTTTATGGATCTAGAGAGACAAGGGTGTATCATCATTACTATGGCTGGAAGTATGACACCATCCAAGTAGACAGAGTATTCAAGCAGCAATTTAGATCTCACAAGTGAATCCATAAGCAGGAGGGAGAGAGATCACTCAAAAACGTGCCAGTTATGAAACTTTAAATCTCACTCCAGTGACATATTTCCTCAAGCAAGTTCACAGTTCATAATACTCACAAAATATTCACCACTTCGGGATCACATATTCAAATGCCTGAAATTTATAGGGGACATCTCTTTCAAGCAAGCAAACGGTGATATATTTATTCTGGGATATTTTCTTTTGTCTTCCTTTTTATTAGATATTTTCTTTACTTACATTTCAAAAGTCATCCCCTTTCCTGGTATCATCCCCCTCCCCAGAAATCCCCTTATACCATCCCCTCTCACCCTGCTTCTATAAAGGTGTTCTCCCACACACCAACCGCTGCCACCCCACAGTGACTTTGAACACTGGGGCATTGAGTCTTCACAGAACAAAGGGTTTCTCCTCCCATTAATGCCCAACAAGGACATCCTCTACTACATATGTGGCTGGAGCTATGAGTCCCTCCATGTGTACACTTTGGTTGATGGTTTAGGCCCTGGGAACTCTGGGGTCTGGTTGGTAGATATTGATGTTCTTCCTGTGGAATTTTAAATCCCTTTAGCTACTTCAGTCTTTGATCTAATTCCTCCATTGGGAACCCAGTGTTCTATCCAAGCATCTGCCTCTGTATTTGTCAGGCATTGGCAGAGCCTCTCAGGAAACAGATATATCAGGCTCAAGTCTAAGTGGATCAAAAAACTCCACATAAAACCAGAGACACTGAAATTTATAGAGGAAGTGGTGAAGAGCCTCGAAGATATGGGCACAGGGAAAAGATTTCTGAACAGAACACCAATGGTTTGTCAAGAATAGAGAAATAGGACCTCATAAAATGCACAGGACACTGTAAATAAGACAAAAAGCAACCAACAGAACAGGAAAAGATCTTTACCAATCCTAAAGCTGAAAGGGGGGATAATATCCAATAAATATAAAGAATACAAGAAGTTGAACACCAGAAAACTAAGCAACCCTATTAAAAGATGGGAGCTAAATCAGTTTGGCAGTTCCTCAGGAAATTCGACTTAGCAATACCTGAAGATCCTGCAATACCTCTCCTGAGCATATATCAAGAAGATGCTCCAACATGTAGTAAGGACACAGGCTCCACTATGTTCATAGCAGCATTATTTATAATAGCCAGAAACTGAAGAGACCCTTGATGTCCCTCAACAGAGGAATGGATACAGAAAATGTGGTACAGTCACAGAATGGAGTACTATGAAGCTATTAAAAACAATTGACTTCATGAAATTCCTAGACAAATGGATAGATCTGTACGATATCATCTTGAGGTAACCCAATCACAAAAGAACACACATGATATGCACTCACTGAGAAGAGAATATTAGCTCAGAATTTCATAATCCTTTTTTGAAGGGGATCCAAATACCCATGGAAGGAGTTACAGAGACAAAGTTCATAGTAGAGCCTGAAGGAAAGACCATCCAGAGACTGTTCAACTCGGGGATCCATCACATTAACAACCACCAAACCCAGACACGAGGCAGATACCAACAAGAGCTGGCTGACAGGAGCCTGATATAGCTGTCTCCTGTGAAGCTCTGCTAGAGTCTGGCAAATACAGAAGTGGATGCTCACAGCCATCCATTGGATGGAGCACAAAGTCTGCAATGAAAGAGCTGGAGAATGTATCCAAGGAGCTGAAGGGGCCTGTAGCCTCATAGAAGCAACATCAATATGAACTAACCAGTACCCCCCAGAGCTCCTTGGAACGAAACCCCCAGTCAACGAAACCCCCAGTCAACGAAAACACATGGTGGAACTTGTGGCACAGGATGGCCTATTCAGTCATCAATGGGAGGAGAGGACCTTGGTCATGTGGAGGCTCTATGCCCCAGCATAGGGGAATTCCAGGACTAGGAATGAGAGTTGGTAGGATAGTGTGCAGGCAGGGTGAGGGGATAGGGGATTTTCAGTGGGGAAACTAGGAAAGGGGATAACATTGGAAATTTAAATAAAGAAAACTTATCATAAAAAATTTAAAAAATAATACATCACTACTAGGTTTTCTTAATGAACATAAATAGAAAAAGTCTTTTTGTTTGTTTTGTTTTTAGTAGAGTTTACAATCTTTGCTCTTACTGAGGTGCAAACCCACAATAAGAAAAATTTTTGGACATTGGAGGTCTTTGTAATAAGGCCCTACTTCAATATTCCTCACATAACCAAAGGTTATACCTCCATATTAGCCAAGCTAAGAGTTGAAAAATCAGTTGTGCCAAGGAACGAATTGTAGGCATGATTTTTCGATACAGATTTCCTGCTATGGTCAAAGTTATTTGACGTGAGTGATTGTCTTCATTCTCAGCCCAAAAGGATCAGGTTACACTCATTTAAGAAATGGTGTGATATTAAGATGGTTTATCGATGAAATCATTCATGAACAGTTTCAATGTAGAATGGTTCTGCTTGGAGGGTGGCACAGATATTAGGTGTGGTTATGATTCTGTTTCCTTTGCTTTGATGATTTTAAAAAGCATACATCTCAGATTAAGAATAACTTATACAATTCTTTTCTTAAAAATGGATACAATAAATATATGTATCCAAGCAAAGCGTTTAGTCTCAATCTTTGCTGTTCTATTATAAGCCATCTTTCAAATTAGTTGTCTATATTTCTTTTGGCCACATAAATAATTTTGAAATATGTAACCTGTTCTGAAAATCATAGTATAGATAAAACCAACAAATAAACAACCCTAGTAAGAGAGAGGTTGAGGTAGGAGAAGCTCAGGGAAAGATAGGGTTGTGTACAAACACGAAGAAAGTTTATATGGATTGCATAATTTTGGACCTATTTTTCCAAATACCAAACTAGAGAGACTACTGGATTGCATCTTACTAATTCCTAATTTTTTTATATTTTTGAATTTCAATAGATTAGGATATGTTAGTAATACTAATTTTCAAATTAAAAGATATCAGGGAAAAGTGATTGTTACTTCGTGGTATTTTTGTTGTTAGAGGTGGAATTATGTTTGTGTAGGTTTGTTAAAAGATTACTTTCTTGCTTCTTTTAGGGTGTAGTTTCACCCCTTGTGCTGGTGTTTTCTGTTATTATTTGTAGGGCTTGATTTGTGGAAAGATACTGTATAATTTTGATTTTGTCATGGAATATCTTGTTTTCTCTGTCTAGGGCATTTGTGTTTTCTTATGGTCTGTATGACATCTGTCCAGGATTTTCTAGCTTTCATAGTCTTTGGTGAGAAGTGTGGTGTAATTCTGATAGGTCTGCTTTATATGTTTCTTGACCTTATTTCATTAACGCTTTTAAAATTCTTTGTTTAGTACATTTGCTGTTTTGATTACTATGTGATGTAAGGGAGATATTTCTTTTCTGGTCCAGTCTATTTTGAGTTCTATATGTTTTTTGCATTTTCTTGTGCATCTCTTCCTTTACTTTAGGGAAGTATATATTTGCTGTATGTTATCATAAAAAAATAGATGAGAGCTAATAATGAAATGATTAAACAAAGTGTTTCAGGCCAATGGAACTAGAAAAAGCAAATATTGCTGATGTAATCTTACAAAATCATAGTTGACTTGAATCAATTCTGGTGAGAAATGATAAACATCATTTTGTATTGATTAAAGGAATAATGCATGGAAAGGACAGGGCAGTTGTAATTACAGGTCCACCTAGTTCTACACAGAACATACTACTAGATATACAGTAACAAACAGTAGTCTTACTCTGAATGGTTAACACATCATCTTATTAAAAAATAAACAATATTAAATGATGTCCCGGATAAAGCAGGCTTAACAAACATCTATAGAACACTAAATCTAAACAGTGTAGAATACACATTGTTCTCAGAAGCCTATGGAGCTATTACTCAAATATATATATTTATTTATTCTTTATATATATATATATATATATATATATATATATATATATATATATATATATATAAAGAAATTATTGACCAATATAAATTAAAATAATTTCTTATATTCTACTTAGCAATAATAAAATGGTTACAAATAAATAAAAAGAGAATCTCCAGAATGCAAACTAACTCACGGAGATTTAACAACTCACAAGTGAATGATGAAGAAGTCAAGAATAAAAGGACTCATATAATCAAATGAAGATGGAAATAAAACAGCATTTAACCTATGGAATAAAATGAAAACAGCCCTAACAGGGACATTTAAAGCTCAAAGTTCCTCCATTAAGAAATCAAGGTGATTTCTAATACAGTAGTTAATGTTCAACATGGAAATTTGGAAAAAGAACAAAGCAAACAGCGAACTTAGTAGCTGGAAAGATATCAGTGACCTCAGTGTAGAAATTAAAGAAGGGAACAGCAGGAACAAGAAACACAATATAGGGAGTTGATGAAACAGTTATATTCTTCAAAATATAACGAATATTGATCAAATCTTATCTAAACTCACCAAAAGAATAACAAATGCCAAAAGCAATACAGTAAAACACAAAAGAGGAGTCATTATCACAGCACAAATGAAATTAAGAAAAATTTTAGAGTTTACCTTAAAAATCATATACCACTATGCTTGAAAACATAAAAGATATGGATGAATATATGTATATATACATATATATATATACATATATATATATATGTGTGTGTGTGTGTATATGATAAATATTACATTTGAAACAATTAATGAGGTACATATGTGAGGAGGCTCAGCAGTTCAAAGCATCCCCTGTTTTCTATAAGACAAGGATTCAGTTTCTAGTACACCTGGAAGTTTACAATGCCCTATTAAAATATAGACACTAGTTTTCCTCATAAGACTGCTTTCATTGTGTCCCATAAGGTTAGGTATGTTGTAGCTTCATTTCATTAATCTCTAAAAGGCCTTTAATTTCATTCTTTATTTCTTCCTTAACCAAGTTATCATTGAATACAGTGTTGTTCAGCTTCAACGTTTATGTGGGTTTTCTATTATTTATGTTGTTATTGAAGGTCAGCCTTAGTCAATGGTGATAGGATGTATGGGATTACTTCAATTTTTTTTTTATCTGCTGATCAGCCATCTTTATAATAGCCAGAAGCTGTAAAGAACCCAGATATCCCTCAGCAGAAGAATAAATACAGAAAATGTGGTAAATTTACAGAATGGAGTACTATGCAGCTATTAAAGACAATGAAGTTGATCTTGTATCCCAGGTCCCTCAGAGACCAGTCTGCATAGGAGAGCCTGCAGACTGCAAAAGCAACATAGCTTCTGGGACAGGCCCCTTTTCGGGCCTTCATATTCAGCCAGGAAGCAGATCTGAGATCCAGACATCAGTGCTCCTTCCATGTCAGAGGAGAGTACTCTGACCACTGAGACTCAGGAGAGAGTGGGCCTCCCAGGAGTGCTAACAGAAGCAAACAGAATCACAGGAGGAACAAGATACAGTCAAAAACAGCTATAACAACTAACACCAGAGATTACCAGACGGCTAAAGGCAAACATAAGAATCTTACTAATAGACGGCAAGACTGCTCACCATCCTCAGAACCTAGCACCCACAACTCCGCAAGTCCCGGGTACCACAAAACATCCGAAAAGCAAGATTCAGGTTTAAAATCATATCTCATGATGCTGGTAGATGATTTTAAGAAGAAAATTAATATCTCACTTAAAAAAATATAGGAGAACATGGCTAAAGAGGCAGAATGCCTTGAAGAGGAAACACAAAAATCCCTTAAGAATTACAGGAAAACACTGCTAAATGAGTAGAAGCCTTTAAAGAAGAAACACAAAAATCCCTTCCAGAATTTCAGGAAAACACAACCAAACAGGTGATGGAACTAAACAAACCCATCAAAGATCAAAAGAAGGGAAGTAGAAACAATAAAGAAAACCCAAAGGGAGACAACTCTTGAGATAGAAACCCTAGGAAAGAAACCAGGAGTCATAGATGTGAGCATCAGCAACAGAATACAAGAGATAGAAGAGGGAATCTCAGATGCAGAAGACTCCATAGAGAACATGGACACAACAATCAAAGAAAATGCAAAATGCAAAAAGATCCTAACCCAAAACATCCAGGAAATCCAGGACACAATGAGAAGACCAAACCTATGGATAATAGAAGTAGATGAGAATGAAGATTTTCAACTTAAAGGGCCAGCAAATGTCTTCAACAATATTATAGAAGAAAACGTCCTTAACCTAAAGAAAGAGATGACCATTAACACACTAGAAACCTACAGAACACTGAATAGACTAGACAATAAAAGGAATTCTTTCCAACACATAATAATCAGAACATCAAATGCACTAACAAAGATAGAATATTAAAAGCAGTAAGGGGAAAAGGTCAAGTAACATATAAAGGCAGACCTATTAGAATCACACCAGACTTCTCAGCAGAGACTAATAAATCCAGAAGATCCTGGAAAGATATTATACAGACCGTAACAGAACACAAATGCCAGCCCAGGCTACTATACCCAACAAAACTCTCAATAACATAGATGGAGAAACCAAATTATTCCATGAAAAAACCAAACTCACACAATATTTTTCAATGAATCCAGGCCTTTAAAGGACCCAACATTTTGCAGCTTAGAGAAAACCCACCTCAGGGAAAAAGGCAGATACTATGTCAGAGGAAGAGGCTGGGAAAATTTTTCCCAGCAAATGGTCCGAAGAAACAATTTGGAGTAGCTATTCTAATATCGAATAAAATCGACTTCCAAACCAAAGTTATCAAAAAAGACGAGGGGCACTTCATACACATCAAAGTTAAATTCTACCAAGATTAACTCTCAATCCTGAATACCTATGCTACAAATGCAAGGGCAGACATTCATTAAAGAAACTTTAGTAAAGCTCAAAGCACACATTTCACCTCACACACTAACTGTGGGAGACTTCAACACACCACTCTCATCAATGGATAGATCCTGGAAACAGAAACAAATCAGAGACACATGGAAACTAACAGAAATTCTGAAAAAAAAATATATATATAACATTTTATCATAAAACAAAAAGATATACCCTCTTCTCAGCACCTCATGGTACCTCCTCCAAAATTGACCATATAATCAGGGACAAAACAGGCCTCAACAGATACAAAAATATTGAAATTATC
This sequence comes from Mus caroli, assembly GCF_978045245.1. Taxonomy (NCBI): domain Eukaryota; kingdom Metazoa; phylum Chordata; class Mammalia; order Rodentia; family Muridae; genus Mus; species Mus caroli. Next base: position 130,049,362 of record NW_028227263.1, on the reverse strand, counting down.
CCATGCACCCTATCACATAAAAATGGACTAAGGCTAATCTTCAAAAACAGCATAAATAATGGAAAGCCAATACTCATGTGGAAACTGAACAACACTCTACTCATTGATACCTTGGTCAAGGATGAAATAAAGAAAGAAAGACTTTTTAGAGTTTAATGAAATTGAAGCCACAACTTTTCCATCCTTATGGGACACAATGAAGGCAGTCCTAAGAGGAAAATTCATAGGCCTGAGTGACTCCAAAAAGAAACTATAGAGAGCATACAGTTGCAGCATGACAGCACACCTAGGAGCTCTAGAAGGAAAGGAAGGAAATTCACCCAAGAGGAGTAGATAGCAGGAAATAATCAAATTATGGCTGAAATCAACCAAGTGGAAACAAAAGGAAGTATTCAAAGAATCAACGAAACCAGGAGCAGGTACTTTGAGAAAATCAACAAAATAGATAAACTCTTACCCAGACTCACTAGAGGGCACAGGGACAGTATCCTGATTAACAAAATCAGAAATAAATACGGAGACATAACAACAGAACATGAGAAAATCTAAAACATCATCAGATCCTACTACAAAAGGCTATACTCAACAAAACTGTAAAACCTGGATGAAATGGACAATTTCCTAGATATATACCAGGTACCAAAGTTAAATCAGGTTCAGATTAATGACCTAAAAAGTCACATTTCCCCTAAAGTAATAGAAGCAGTCATCAATAGTCTCCCAACCAAAAAAAGCCCAGGAACAGATGGGTTTAATGCAGAGTTCTATCAGACTTTCAAAGAAGACTTAATTTCAGTGCTTCTCAAACTATTCAACAAAATAGACACAGAAGGTAGTCTATCCAATTCACTATACGAAGCCACAATTGCTCTGATACCTAAACCACATAAAGACCCAACAAAGAAAAAGGACTTCAGACCAATTTCCCTTATGAATATCAATGCAAAAATACTCAATAAAATCCTCCCAAACAGAATCCAAGAACATATCAAAACGATCATCCATCATGATCATGGAGGCTTCATCCCAGGGATACAGGGATGGTTCAATATTCAGAAATCCGTCAATGTAATCCACTATATAAACAAACTCAAAGACAAAAACCACATGATCATTTTGTTTAATGCTGAGAAAGTATTTGAAAAATCCAACACCCATTCATGATAAAAGTCATGGAAAGATCAGGAATTCAAGGCCCATAACTAGACATAATAAAAGAAATATATAGCAAAGCAATAGCCAACATCAAACAAAATGGAAAGAAGCTGGAAGCAATCCCACTAAAATTAGGGACTAGACAAGGCTGTCCACTCTATCCCTACCTATTCAATATAGTACTTGAAGTACTAGCCAGAGCAATTTACAACAAAAGGAGATAAGGGGGATACAAATTGGAGAAGAAGAAGTCAAAATACCATTATTTACAGATGATATGGTAGTATATATAAGTGACCCTAAAAGTTTCACCAGAGAATTCCTAAAGCTGATAAACAGCTTCAGTGCAGTAGCTGTATATAAAATTAACTCTCTACACAAAGGATAAACAGGATGAGAAAGAAATTAGGGAGAAAACACCCTTCAAAATAGTAACAAATAATATAAAATATATTGGTGTGACCCTAACTAAGGAAGTGAAAGATCTATATGATAAGAACTTCAAGTCTCTGAAGAAATAAATTGAAGAAGATCTCAGAAGATGGAAAGATCTCCCATGCTCATGGATTGGCAGTATTGATATAGTAAAAATGGCTATTATGCTGAAAGCAATCTACAGATTCAATGCAATCCGCATCAAAATTCCAACTCAATTCTTCACTGAGTTAGAAAGGGCAATTTGCAAATTCATCTAGAATAGTAAAAAACCTAGGATAGCAAAAACTATTCTCAACAATAAAAGAACCTCTGGTGGAATCAGCATGCCTGACTTCAAGCTGTACTACAGATCAATTGTGATAAAAAAGTACATGGTACTGGTACAGCAACAGAAAGGTAGATCAATGGAATAGAATTGAAGACCCAGAAATGAACCCACACACCTATGGTCACTTGATCTCTGACAAGGGAGCTAAAACCATCCAGTGGAAAAAAGACAGCATTTTCAACAAATGGTGCTGGCACAACGGGCAGTTATCATGTAGAAGAATGCGAACTGATACATTCTTATCTACTTGTATAAAACTCCAGTCTAAGCGGATCAAAGAACTCCACATAAAACCAGAGACACTGAAATTTATAGAGGAGAAAGTGGGGAAAGCCTTGAAGATATGGGCACAAGTGAAAAATTTCTGAACAGAATAGCAATGGCCTGTGCATTAAGTTCAAAAATTAACTAATGGGACCTCATAAAATTGCAAAGCTTCTGTAAGGCAAAAGACATTGTCAATAAGACAAAAAAGCCACCAACAGATTGGGAAAGGTTTTTTTTGTTTTTTTTTTTTCTTTTTTAACCAATCCTAAATCTGATAGAGGACTAATATCCAATTTATACAAAGAGATTGAAAAGCTGGACTCCAAAAAAATCAAACAACCCCATTAAAAATGGGGTACAGAGCTAAAATTAAGAATTCTCAACGGAGTAATACCAAAAGGTTGAGAAATAATTGAAAAAAAATGTTCAACATTCTTAATCCTAAGTCAAATGCAAATTAAAACAACCCTGAGATTACACCTTACACCAGTCAGAATGGCTAAGATCAAAAATCCATGTGGCAGTAGATGCTTTCGAGGATGTGGAGAAAGAGAATTACTCCTCCATTACTTGGTGGGATTGCAAGTTTTTACACCATTCTGGAAATCAGTCTGATGATGCCTATGAAAATTGGACATAATATTTCCAGAAGATCCAGCAATACCTCTCCTAGGCATATACCAAAATGTTCCAACTGGTAATAAGGACACATGCTCTACTATGTTCATCGCAGCCTTACTTATATTAGCCAGAAGCTGGAAAGAACCCATTTGTCCCTCAACAGAGGAATGGATACAGAAAATGTGGTCATTTACACAATGGAGTACACTTCAGCAATTAAAAACAATGAATTTATGAAATACTTAGGCAAATGGATGTAAATGGACAATATCATCCTTAGTGAGGTAACCCAATCAAAAAAGAACTCACTTGATTTGCACTCACTGATCAATGGATTTTAGCCCAGAATCTCAGAATACTGAAGATACAATTTTCAAAACACAAGAAAACCAAGAAGAAGGAAGACCAAAGCGTGGATACTTCATTCATCCTTAGAATAGGGAACAAAACACCCATGGAAGGAGTTACAGAGACAAAGTTTGGAGGTGAGACCAAAGGATGGACTGTACAGAGACTGCCCCATGCAGGGATCCATTCCATAATCAACCACCAAACATAAACACTTTTGCATATCCCAGCAAGATTTTGCTGAAAGGACCCTGATCTAGCTGTCTCTTGTGATGTCAGTGCCTGGCAAATACAGAAGTGGATGCTCACATTCATATATTGGATGGAACACAGGACTCCCAATGGAGGAGACAGAGAAAGTACCCAAGTAGCTGAAGGAGTCTGCAACCCTATAGGTGGAACAACAATATGAACTAACCAGTACCCACAGAGCTCAAGTCTCTAGGTGCATATGTAGCAGAAGATTGTCTAGTTAGCCATCATTGGGAAGGGAGGCCCCTTGGTCTTATAAAGTTTATATGTCCCAGTACAGGGGAACGTCAGGGCCAAGAAGTGGGAGTGACTTTGTAGGTGAGCAGTGCAGGGGGGAGGGTATAGGGGACTTTCAGGATAGTATTTGGAATGTAATTGAAGAAAATATATAATAAATATTGAAAAAATACAATACATTTATAAAATTCCTATACAAATGGATGGATCTGGAGGATATCATCTTGAGTGAGTTAACCCAATCACAAAGAACACACATGATATGAACTCACTGGTAAGTGGACATTAGCTCAGAGTCTCATAATTCTTTTTAGAATGAGTAACAAAATACCCATATAAGGAGTTACATAGACAAATTTCGGAGTGGAGGCTGAAGGAATGACCATGCAGAGACTGCCCCACTTGGGGATCCATTCCATAAACCACCACCAAAACCAGACACTACTTCAGATGCCAACAAGAGCTTGCGGAGAGGAGCCTGATATAGCTGTCTCCTGAGGGGTCTTCCAGTTCCTGGCAAAATCAGAAGTGGATGCTCACAGTCATCCATCCATTGGACTGAGCACAAGTTCCACAATGAAGGAGATAGAGAAAGTCCTCAGGGGGCTGTAAGGGTCTGAAGCCCCATAGGAGGAACATTAATATGCACTAACCAATACCCCCAGCATTCCTTCAAACTATACCAACAATCAAAGAAAACAGATAGTGGAATTTGTGGCTTTACCTGTATATGTAGCAGAGAATGGCCTAGTTGATCATCAATGGGAGGAGAGGCCCTTGGTCCTGTGAAGGCTCTATGCCCCAATATAGAGAAATGCCAGGACCTGGAATGGGATTCTGTGGGTTGGGGTGCAGGGAGATCATGGTGGGTATATGTGATTTTCAGAGGGGAAATTAGGAAAGAGGATGACATTTGAAATGTACATAAAGAAAATATATCATAAGAGATGTAAAAAATAAGAAAGGGGTAGTTGGAAAAAGAATTAAAATCAGCTAGAATGGAGAAAAGGCAAGAATGGTAAGTGGGCTGTCACTGAGATCAAAATCCCTGTATACATGTATGGAAACACAAAAATAAAACACTTTATTATATGTGATTAATATATTTCAATAAGAATATAAATCAAAACAGTGTATCAAGAATCCACCACCCCACCTCTGAAAATATTTTAGAGACAAATAGGAGATTAGGTTTTACAATATATAGAAAGATGTCTTTTAAAAAAATGCTGGATGATCATGCTAATTTATAAGATGTATAAGAAGCCATTACAAAAAGACTAAGAAAATAGACAAATGAGAAGCATGGTAGGAAGTAAGCAGCATTTGTTATTTTTCTGTTCTGTGATAAACCACCATGATAAAAGGCAATTTAAGGAAGAGAGAGCTTGTTTGTGTCAGGTAGAACGATAGGAAGTGAAATCTGGGATTTCATTTTCTCAACTGCATGCAGGAATCAAATGGAGTGTACTGGAATTGGTTTGTTTATTATCTAAAAGCCCTCCTTGAATGGAATACTTTCGCCAACCAGGCTGTGCCTCATAAACATACTGAAAAAGTGCCACCAATTGGGAACCAAGTGTTGAAATTTGGGGGCCTATGTGGGCCACTTCTTAATAAAATGATGACCAATGTCAATATCAAGATTAGGTCTGTAAAGACTAGATACTCCAAATGATGCTTAAATATTATGACATGGGGCAATCTGTGACTGTATCCTGCACTGTAGTGGCATGTGAGAACAGAAATACTTCACAATCAGTGTTCAAATGATGATGACTCCTGGGCCCATAGACTTGTTGAATGTATAGAGATAAAATGGAACCTACAGAATATTAAAGGTCTAGAGATGCAGGCAAGTTAGGTATCATACATGAAATTGTGGGTTTGAGCCCCAGCACCAATTAAATAGAATATACAGTAGGTGTTTTTAGTCTTAGATCTTGAGAGGTAGCAGAAGAAGGAACCACACTTCAAGGTCATCCCAAGCAATATAGAGAATTCAAGGCCAACCTAAGCTATCTCTCACTTTGTCTTTAAAAAAAAACCTCTGAGCCCTGGAACTGGGGAGATTCCAAAGTCTCTATGGTGGTGACTCTATCTGAAACTCTTAACAGTAAGTGACATGGAGCCTGAAATGCCACCTCCTGTAGGCAGGTAGGATTCCCAGTGGAGGGATAAGAATAGCAACCCATTCAGAAAACCTTTGGGCCCAAATGTGTCCTAACTACAAGATGTCCAGAAAGAAAGATGGAGCAGAGATGGAAAGAATGGGAAATCAATGACTGGCCAAAATTGAGACACACACCATGGGCAATAAACAATCCATGACATTATTACTGATACTCTGATATGCATGCCTACAAGAGCCCAGAATAACTGTACTCTGAGAGGCTCCACCCAGCAGCTGAGTAAAAGAGATTGTATATGTCCACACCCAAACATTAGTTAGAGCTGTGGAAGTCTTTTGGAAAAGTTGGGGAAAGGATTGAGGGACCCAAAGGTGTTAAGAACCCCAGATCAAGACCTGAAGAGTCAACCAACCTGGACATTTTAACACTCTCAGAAACCGAACCACCAAACAAAAAGCGATCAAGAGCTAGACCTTGGGGCCCTGCACATATGTAGCAGATTTGCAACTTAGTCTTTGAGCAGGTCTCTCAACAACTGGAGCTGGGGCTCTCCATGAACATGTTTCCTGTCTGTGGATCCTATTCCTCTATCTGGGCTGCCTTGTCTTGTCTCAGTGGGAGAAGACACACTAAGTCCTGGGGAGAATTGATGTGTCATGGTAAGGAGGTACCCTAGGGACACCTATCCCTTCTCAGAAGAAAAGAGGATGGGGATAGGAGCTGCAAGTAGGGATCATTAAGAGGAGAGGGGTCCTGAATATTGTGATATTAATTAATTAATTAATTAATAGTATATGTAATATGAATAAATAAATCATTAATTAATAAGTTAATTAATGAAATAAATGTCTCTGAGTTTCTCCCACCTCCTATATTTTACAGATTACTCACCATTTCCTTTGAGGAACCATTCAAAATAAGTTCTGAGTGACCCTGGATTCTTCACAAGGTTTGTGTTACCATAGAAAAAGTAACCAGACACAAGAATATCTCTGGGATTTCTGATGAGATAGATTGCCTTGAATGGATAAAGATGTAAATGAAGGTCAATAGTTATTCCTCACATTTTAACTCTCTTAAGTTCCATGAAATTTTCTAATATCTAATGGTTTTTAAAAACATTTGTTATTTTCATGTGGGCAAAACATATACACAAGTGAAAAAATCTATAGTCATAATTCCCCTTTTCTAATTTTATATGATTTGTAAAAATGGAACAACAAAATGACTAGTTCATTAACAGTGTAAAAAAACCGGGCTGATTAGACAGTTCTAGATTACAATAACAATTGGTTATCTAATACCAAATGGCAAGCCTGTAAAATATACATACAAGTAATGCTGTAGTGATTGAGAAAGATGTACTGAAGGATTTAGGGATATACAGATTCATTTAGGAATATATTGATTATTTATTTAAATATGAATATATACTGTATACTTTAGAAACATGTAAATATATGTCTATATAGGAATACATAAACATAGAAATATATTTAGGAATATATATGTATATGTATATGTATATGATTTTGTATAGGTATAGGTATAGGTATAGGTATAGGTATAGGTATAGGTATAGGTATAGGTATAGGTATAGGTATAGGTATAGGTATAGGTATAGGTATATGTATATGTATATGTATATGTATATGTATATGTATGGTTATGTGTATGTGTATGTGTATATGTATATTTATGTAACACGAATTAATGAAAAAATAAACCATAAATTTGAAAGAGAGAAAAAAGTGATATATTAATGTTTTTGGAGGGAGAAAATGGTAGGGGAAAATGATGTATATAATTCTAATTTATTATAAAAATTTCAAAACATAAACGAAAAGAAAAAAAATTAAAAGAAATCATTACTTTTTAAAAAAGATTTATATTATATATAGGAGTACACTGTCGCTGTATTCAAACATACCAAAAGGCATTGGATCCCATTACATATGGTCATGAGTCACCATGTTGTTGCTGAGAATTGATGTCAGTACCTCTGGAAAAGCAGTTACTGCTCTTAATCCTGGAGCCACAACTCCAGCCCCCAAAGTAATCATTTTTAATAAAAGGCACTTCATATTTTGTACCAATACTTCTAGATCTCATCTTTTTAACTTAAAAAATATTGATTTATTCATGTCTGAGTGCACACATTCATTTTTGTACATTATTTGTGGACAGAAATCCAAAACCACCTGAAAAGGTGGTTGGATGCCCTGTGACTAGAGTTGCAGACAGTTGTGAGACACCATGTGTGTGTTGGGAATTGAACCGAGGTCCTTTGCAAGAGAAGCCAGAACTCTTAACAGCTGAGCCATCTCTCTAAGTCTTTTTAGAAATTTTAAATATTTTATTGGATATTTTTATATACATTTCAAATGTTATCACTTTTTTCAGCTTCCCACCTCTTCCCTGGAAGCCCCCAATCCAATCTCCTTCCCCCTGCTTCAATGAAAGTGTTTTCTGACCAAACCATCCACTCCTACTTCCCAAGGATAGCAAACATTATTCTCAACAATAAAAGAACTACTGAGTGAATCACAATACCTGATCTCTTGCTGTATTATAGAGCAATACTGATTTAAAAAATTGTATGCTATTGGTACAATGAAATGCAGGTAGATTAATGAAATAGAGTTGAGAATCCAAAATTGAACCCACACTCCTATGTTCAGTTGATATTTTGCATTTTCAACAAATGATGCCTGTTTAATTGGCTGTCCACATGTAGAACACTGGAAATCAACCCATTCTTATCTCCTTTTACACAGCTCAACTCCAAGTGTATCAAGAACTTCCACATAAAATCAGACACACTGAAACTTTTAGAAGATAAATAGAGGAAGAACCTTAAATATATGGACACAAAAGAAAAATTCCTGAACAGAACAGAAATGGTTTATGCTCTAAGATCAAGAATTGACAAATGTGACCTAATAAAATTGCAAAGTTTCTGTAAGTCAATGAACACTGTCATTAGGACAAATGGAAAAGAGGAACACTCCTCCATTGCAGGTGGGATTGCAAGCTGGTATAACCACTCTGAAAATCAGTCTGGTAGTTTCTAAGGAAATTGTACAAAGTATTATCTGAGGACCCTCTCCCAAGCTTATACCCAAAAGATGCTACAACATATAACAAGGACATGTGCTCCTCTATGTTCATAGCAGCCATATTTATAAGAGACAGAAATTGGAAATGAATCAGATGTCCTTCAACAGAGGAAAGGATACAGAAAATGTGGTACATTTACAAGATAGCATACTACTCATCAACAAAAACCTTTGAAATGCAATGACCTTTGAAATTCATAGGAAAATTAATAGAAATAGAAAATATCATCTTGAGTGATGTAACCCAATCACAAAAGTATCTAAATAATATGCATTACCTGATAAGTGGATATTAGCCTAGTAGCTCAGAATAACCAAAATATAATTCACAGACCACATGAAGCTCTAGAAGAAGGACGACCAAAGTGTTGATACTTCCATGCTTCTTAGAAGGGTGGACAAAAAACTCATGGGAGGAAACATGGAGACAAAGTGTGGAGCAGAGACTGAAGGAAAGACAATACAGATACTGCTCCATCTGAGGATCCATCCCATATTCAGTAAACAAACCAAGACATTATTGTCAATGCCAAGAAGTGCATGCTGTCAGGAGCTGTCTTCTGAGAGGCTCTGCCAGAAATATAGAATTTATCTCTTTAAGCTTCAGTTTCCCCTGTCAAAATTTTCCAAATCCAGATAAGACACACACATATATAAGAGTCGCCACAAATTCATTGTGCAATTTTAATGAGAGATTATTCTAAGTTTGTCTTTGTAGTTGCAGCATAAACTATTTATAGCTTTAATGGATGGAGGGATTTACAGAAAACTTTCTTACTAACTAGTACCTGTGATAGGTCAGTATGTGGATATCTCTGATTCCTTCTACTGATCCTCTTTCCATTTCATGGGAGATTCCTGTGGCTACTGATATTAATAGACAGCTAGACACATGATGACACTTTATATATAACTGATCTTTGAACATTGATACCTGGTCATTTTGTTTCCCCTATGAGCAATTGTGTCTTAGGTGTTTCACCCACAGGGCTTAGAGTATATGTTATAAGTAAGATTGGCTCTTTGATGACAATGATATAGTAATTATATCTGTACATTAGAATTTGAACTCTGTTTGGCCTGTATATAGTTCATGAATATTTCAGTGTGATATTTCACTTTATTTCTTAAAGCTGCCCAGGATCACTGTGTGCTGGTCCACATCCTTGTACTCTATCTAATATAGTCTGAGTTGGGGAAACATCAGCATCACCTAGTGCATGAGAATCCCATCTTCACATTTCAGAAAGATCTTCAGGACTTGTCAGGTAAAATAAGTTCAGAGTGTTTAGTCAAAGAAAATTTCAACCACTGGACACTGACCTTGGCCTTGGAACTGAAGAAAGACTTGGGGAAGAGATGGATGGGAAGATGGGAGGATATGAGTCATGGTCCTTCCTTATTGACTAATGCAGGATATCCTGTATCAGTCTCTAGCCAGGGTGAGCAGTCCCAAATGGGCACAGTTTGGATCCACTTTGGATCTCCCTTGGTCTGAATCAAGCAGACAATCTCAATCAGCCAGTTTGTTCCTGAATGAAAAGGAAAAGTGACTGTCACTCATGTCAACATTACTTGTGAAAAAGCTTCAAGTAGAATATATGCCCATACAATTTACAGTGCTGCCCAATTTCAAGCACACAGACTTGTGTTCACAATGTCCATGTGACATAGGTGCAAAGTATATTCACTCATCATATTCTAGACTTAATTTTGCAAAACAGAGTCCCTATACTCAATAAACAGCAACCTGGCAATGGAATATCTCCTCCAGCTCTGGGCCAACATCATTCTACATTCTGGTGGGATGAATTTGTATCTCAAATATTTCAAAATGTTTTAATCATAGCACATGCCCTCTGAGACTACCTCCTTTAATTTAATTCACTGTTATTGAGACGCTCCCAGGCTGCAATATATGACTGAGTACTTCTTCTTTTTAAAGTGAATCAATTCCCTTGTGCATATTTATCACACACCCTTGATTTGTGTTTATGTGCTCATTTGTCAGTGGATGTTTCTCTAGCTTCCTTCTCTGAGATATTGTCTGGTACTTTTTTCCTGTATTCCTACTGCCTATGGAATTTCTGTGTCATTTTTCTTTCAAAGTCAAAAACCTAATACTTACTCAATGTTCAGTGCTTCTTCCAAACAGCAATCATCCATACCCCCGAACTACCATGATGTTGCTTTATGCTTTCTTGAGTTTTCAGATTCTTTCTACGTCCTGCACAAGGTCCATAGTAAATTTACTTAAAACTGCCCTCTTCTCCAAATATCCTCACATACATGCCTTTATCTCTTAATGTTATTTCTTGTATTTAATCTCACCGCTCTCACTCTTATATCTATACCCCAGAGAAAGGGACCAATGGCATATTCTGCCTCAGGGAGCACGCACTATCATTGTTCTGGTGCCATAGCTAATCTCCTCTGCCCACATAGGTCAGACAGAGTGGAACACACACAAATCTCCATGCCCACAAGTCATTTTACACATTAATATATAGAACACTCTACTCATCATACAAAATGAATTAGGATCAAAGTACTAACCTCCCTTATACACTTCAGAATTAGTCTTACTGATGATCCTTACCTGACTTGGGGTAAGTCAATATCAACAAGTCTTCTTCTTTCACCACAAACTTATTACGGATATCTTCCAAAACTTCTCTTTGATATGCTAGGGTAGGAAAAGGTATCCCTTCAAACCAATTATAGTCTGACATCATGAATAGCTCCTTGTAGGTGCTGTTAGGATTAAAGCCCAGCACACCTATTCAGCTTATAGCAAATGCTGAGAGGTAAGATTTATAGTGCAGGTAAAAATCATTAACATTCTCTTGTTTGCTGTGAAATATTTACTTATAGGAAGAAATAAATATTGTAACCTACAGTCAAAGGTTACTATATTGAGCAATTTTAAAGTTGTACAAATAACATTCTGCAATTTGTGAGACCAAGTTCATGACCTCAAATCAGAGACTCGGTAAGATGCAATAGGACATAGAAATGCAAGTTAATTTAAAATGTCTAGTAATATAATTTAGCTTTCAGAATGATTTTGAATGTACAGAAAAATGACAAGAGATCATACAAAACCTTTCTATGGAATTTCTTTTTTTTTTAAATAGTGATTGCTTTTGAGAAACTCATAGTACATTAACTGCCCTTCTTCCCCTCAAAGCCTTCCCTCCTTTTCCCATAATTTTGATCTCTTCTTTAATATTTGCTGCTATTTATATAAACACACATGTATAGTCAACCTACTTAGTCCATGCATTTGAGCTTGTATGTGATGCATCTTGAGGTGTGCAGTTAAGATTAGAAAAGTCAATGTGAGATTTCATCTTCAGACACAGCCTATTCTCCATATCTTAGCAACAACTGATATGAGATATTTCTTATATAGTAAAATCATATAGAATTTCCCCTGGCTTCTTTAGTATACCTACTAATGCCATTACGCTGGTTTGTTTGGGTAACTATACTGTTAAAAGTTCATGTGTCTATTTTCCTGTTGTGTCTAAGAGAGACATATTGTATCAACAGGAACCTTGGCCTTTGGGGGAACTCTGTATCCTCTTCTGTGACCTTTTCTGTGAGCCACTCAGGTTGTAGGGATTTATTTCAGATATATCAGTTGGGGTTGTGTACCTTTATGTTATTATCTACATTTTGGTCCATTGTGGATCCTTGCCAGAGTCACCACATGTTGCAAAAAGAAGTATCTTTGACAATGGGTGAGAACTGCATTAACCTGTGGGTATAAGGTCAAGTACTTAGAAAACAGCTGGAAATTACACTGGTTTAGGGAACTGTTGGTAATGCGACTCATGGGGTTTTGCTTTTTCCATTCCCACCTGGTTTTATGTTTATAATACCAGACATGGCTCGCCTCTATTTGAAAAGGCTTAAGGTCTAATTATATAGCCTTTGATCAGCCCAAGATAAAAGTGCCACTTTTTGGCTTCATTGGATGCCTTGCCAGTCAAGTCATTCTTCTGGCTCACAGGCTTCATGCCTGCATAGTTTGAGTGATTGTTCCTCTCCCTGGCATAGTGAGCAAGGTCTTACTTTATGAAACCACTTCATTGGCAAGAGATTTCCAGACTATTTTAGATCAGTTCCTCCAAATTGTGTGTCTGAAGTGCATCTCCAAGATCTGGGAGGCAACCAAGGCCATCAAGAACTTATGTTTTTTGGGGGGGAATTCTCAGATTCTACTAACTACTTTAGAGAATATTTCTCATGCATGATATTGGGGTTTTGATATATAGTCCATAGTTCTTGTGGAGAACATTGTCATTCCAAATGGCAAAATATCTTTAAACTACATATTAATGTTTCACATATATATTTATCATATGTGATTTTAGATAAATACTGAATAATATGATTTTCTATATTTTTTTAAACATCCATGGAATTATTTAGCCTTTTGTCACTTCAATTACTGTGCATTAGACCTGTGTCCTGTTTCCAAAATACACTCCATCCTATTTTCCCCATTTTTCCCTTTGTAACACCTGTGTGCTATTCCAGTGTCTAGAATTTTTCTCTCAAATGATCCCTTTTAACTTTCCTGGTTACTGTTTGTACTCCAAGTTATAAGCACACAGTTACAAATTCAAAGGCAGAACGCACAAATCTCTTATAGATCCACCTGTTTGCCTAAAAATTTCATGATGTCATTTATCTCCACATCTAAGTAGATTTTCTTTGTACATATGAACCACACTTTCATTATTCATTTATTAGTTGAAGGATATTTAAGTTGTTTTTGTTTTCTAGTTATTATGACTACAAAAGTAATAAACATGGCTGAGAAACAATTTGTGGAGTAATATATCAAGTCCTTTCACATATGTCAAGGAATATTGTATCTGTGCCATATGATACACTTTTCACACTGATTTTCACAGTGACTTCATCATATTGAAATGCAGTTAAGTTCGTGAGGGTCGCCGTTTCCCAAATTATTACAATCATTTATCTCACCTGCATTTTTTGTAAGTTTTTTTTTTTTGGTCATATTATTTCTGACTAGAGTAGATTAAATCTCAAAATAGTTTAATTTTTATTACCTTGCTTGCTAAAGTTTTTGACCAATTAAGAAGGTATATTTTAGTTCTTATATATATATTTCTTCTCTTGTGAAAAAATAAAACTGGCCAGAGGTAAAGGTCAGTATTTTTCATAATTTTTATTAGATAATTTCTTCATTTATATTTCAAATGCTATCCCTAAAGTCCCCTATACAATCCCCCGCCCTGCTTCTCTACCCACTCACTCCCACTTCTTAGCCCTGATATTATCCTGTACTAGGGCATATAAAGTTTGCAAGATCAAGGGCTCTCTCTTCCCAATGATGCCCGACTAGGCCATCTTCTGCTATATTTGCATCAAAAGACATGAGCTCTGGGGGTACTGGTTAGTTCATATTGTTGTTCCAACTATAGGGTTGCAGAACCCCTCAGCTCCTTGGGAACTTCCTCTAGCTCCTCCATTGGGGGCCCTGTGTTCAATCCAATACATGACTGTGAGCATCCACTGCTGTATTTGTCAGGCACTGGCATAGCCTCACAAGAGACACCTATATTAGGGTCCATTCAGCAAAATCATGCTGGCATATGTAATAGTGTCTGTGTTTGGTGTCCCATTATAGGATGGGTCCCTGCATGAGGGGAAGTCTCAGGATGGTCCATCCTTTGGTCTCAGCTACAATTGTTGTCTCTGTAACCCCTTCCATGGGTATTTTGTTCCCTATTTTAAAGAGGAATGGCATAACTACACGTTGGTCTTCCTTCTTCTGTATATTCTTGTGTTTTGCAAAATGTATCTTGGGTATTCTAAGTTTCTGGGCTAATATCCACATATCAGTGCATCCATATCATGTTAGTTCTTTTGTGATTTGGTTACCACACTAGGATGATATCCTCCATATTCATCCATTTGCCTACGAGTTTCATAAATTTATTGTTTTTAATATCTGAGTAGTACTCCATTGTGTAAATAAATGTACCACATTTTCTGTATCCATTCCTCTGTTGAGGGACAAATGGGTTCTTTCCAGCTTCTGGCTAATATAAGTAAGACTGCTATGAACATAGTGGAGCATGTGTCCTTATTACCAGTTGGAACATCTAGATATACGTCCAAGAGAGTTATTGCTGGATCCTCCGTTAGTACTATGTCCAATTTTCTGAGGAACTGCCAGACTAATTTCCAGAGTGGTTGTACATGCTTACAATCCCACCAAAAATAGAGGAGTGTTCCTCTTTCTCCACATTCTGGCCAGCATCTACTGTCACCTGAATTTTTGATCTTAGCTATTCTGACTGGTGTGAGGTGGAATCTCAGGGTTGTTTTGATTTGCATTTCCTTGATGATTAAGGATGTTGAACATTTTTTTCAAGTGCTTCTCAGCCATTCGATATTCCTCACTTGAGAATTTTTTCTTCATCACTGTGTCCCATTTTTTAATGGGGTTATATGATTTTTCTGGAGTCCATCTTCTTGAGTTCTTTATATACATTGAATATTAGTACCCTATCTCATTTATGATTGGTAAAGATATTTTCCCAATCTCTTGGTTGCCTTTTTGTCTTATTGACAGTGTCTTTTGTCTTACAGAATCTTTACAATTATATTTGTCAATTCTCGATCTTACAGCACATGTCTTTGCTGTTCTGTTCAGGAATATTTCCCCTGTGCCGGTAACTTTTAGGCTTTTCCTTACTTTCCCCTCTATAAGTTTCAGTGTCTCTCATTTTGTATGAGAGTTCCTTGATCCCCTTAATTTTTTGCTATCCAAAGTTTTTTGTGATTGTAGATGAATTTAATAAAAGCCCTTTCTAATTCTGTGAATAATTGAGTTGGAATTTTGACAGAGATTAAATTGAATCTGTAGATTGTTTTTGGCAAGATAGCCATTTTGACAATATTAATCCTGCCAATTTATGAGCATGAGAGATCTTTCCATCTTCTGAGATCTTCAATATCTTTGTTCAGAGACTTGAAGTTCTTATCATACCAATCTTTCACTTCCTTACTTGGAGTCATACCAAGGTATTTTATATTATTTATGACTATTCTGAAGGGGATTGTCTCCCTAATTTAATTCTCACCTTGTTTATCTTTTGTCTAGGGAAAGGCCACTGATTTGTTTGAGTTAATTTTTTTTTTTTTTTTTTTTTTTATCCAGCTAATGCACTGAAGTTGTTTATCAGATATAGGAACTCTCTGGTGGAATTTTAAGGGTCATTTATATATACTATAATATCAACTGCAAATAGTGATATTATGACTTCCTCCTTTCCAATTTGAATCCCCTTGATCTCCTTTTGTTGTTGAATTTTTCTGGCTAGGACTTCAAGTACTATGTTGAATAGGTAGGGAGAGAGTAGGCAGCCTTGTCTAGTCCCTACTTTTAGTGGGATTGCTTCCAGCTTCTCTGCATTATTTTGATCTTGGCTACTGGTTTACTGTATATTGCTTTTATTATGTTTAGTTATGGGCCTTGAATTACTGATGATTTCCTGATTTCCATGAATGTGTGCTGGATTTTGTCAAATACTTTCTCAGCATCTAAAGAGATGATCGTGTGATTTTTGTCTTTGAGTTTGTTTATATAGTGAATATATATATGTTGATGGGTTTTCATATATTAAGCAATCCCTTCATTCCTGGGATGATGCTTGCTTGATCATGAAGGATGATCGTTTTTATGTGTTCTTGGATTTGGTTTGTGCAAATTTTATTGAGTATTTTTGCATCAATATTACTAAGGGAAATTGGTCTGAAGTTCTCTTTCTTTGTTGGGTCTTCTTGTGGTTTAGGTATCAGAGTAATTGTGGCTTCATATAATAAATTGGGTAGAGTATCTTCTGTTTCTATTTTGTGGAATAGTTTGAGGAGTAATGGAATTACATCTCCTTTGAAGGTGTTATACAACAGTGAACTTAACCCATCTGTTCCTGGCCTTTTTTGGTTGGGAGATTATTAATGACTGCTTATATTTCTTTAGGGAATATGGGACTTGTATAAATTGTTTAATCTGATCGTGATTTAACTTTGGTACCTGGTATCTGTCTAGGAAATTGTCTATTCCATCCAGGTTTTCCAGTTTTGTTTAGTATAGATTTTTGTAGTAGGGTCTGATGATGCTTTGCATTTCCTCAGGTTGTGCTGTTATATCATCTCCTCTTTCATTTCTGAATTTGTTAATTAGGCTACTGCCCCTGTGCTCTCTAATTAGTCTGGCTAAGGGTTTATCTATTTTGTTGATTTTCTTAAAGAACCAACTCCTAGTTTGGTTTATTTTTTTGTATAGTTCTTTTTGTTTCCACTTCGTTGATTTCGATGATGAGTTTGGTTACTTCCTGCAGTCTATTCTCCTTTTGTGAATTTGCTTCCTTTTGTTCTAAAGCTTTTAGGTGTGCTGTCAAGGTGTTAGTGTATGCTCTCTCTAGTTTATTTTTGTTGGCACTCAGAGCTATGATTTTCCTCTTAGGACATCTTAAATTATGTCCTGTAAGTTTGGGTATGTTCTGGCTTCATTTTCATTAAACTCTAATGATCAAAATCTCAGGTGACAGCAGATTCTGATGAGGATGTGGAGAAAGAGGAACACTTCTCCATTGTTGGTGGGATTGCAAGCTGGTACAACCACTCTTGAAATCAGTCTGGCGGTTCCTCAGAAATTTGGACATAGTACAAACAGAAAATACATCAATACCTCTTCTGGGTATATACCCAGGAATGTTCCAATTTATAATAAGGAAACATGTTCCACTATGTTAATAGCAGCTTTATTTATAATAGCCAAAAGCTGGAAAGAACCCAGATGTCCTTCAACAGGAGAATAGATACAGAAAATGTGGTACATTTACACAATGGAGTAATACTCGGGTATTGAGAACATTGAATTTATGAAATTCTTAGGCAAATGGATGTGTCTGGAGGATATCAACCTGAGTGAAGTAACCCAATCACAAAAGAAAACACATGATATGCACTCACTGATAAGCGAATATTACCCCAGAAACTTAGAATACCCAAGATATAATTCGCAAAACAGATGAAACTCTAGAAGAAGGAAGACCAAAGTGTAGATACTTCCTTCCTTCTTAGATTGGGCAACAAAATACTCAGGGAAGGAGTTACACAGACAAAGTTCAGAGCTGAGACAGAAGTAAGGACCATCCAGAGACTGTCTCACAAGTGGACCCATCCCATAAACAACCATCAAACTCAGATGTTATTGAGTATGTCAGAAAGATTTTGCTGACAGGACCCTGATATATGTGTCTCTTGTGAAGCTATGCCAGTCCCTGGCAAATACAGCAGTGGATGCTCACAGTCATCTATTGGATGGAACACATGGCCCCTAATGAAGGAGCTAGAAAAAGTACCCAAGGAGCTAAAGGGGTATTCTACCCTACAGGAGGAAAAACAATGTGAACTAACAAGTACCCCCTTGAGCTGGGTCTCTAGTTGCTTATGTAGCAAAGAATGGCCTAATATGCCATCAGTGGGAGGAGAGGTCCTTGGTCTTGCGAAGATCATATGCCTCAGTACATGGGAATGCCAGGGCCAGGAAGTTGGATTGGGTGGGTTGAGGATCACATCAGGGGGACTATATAGTAGACTTTCAGGATACCAATTGGAATGTAAATGAAGAAAATATCTAAATAAATAACTTCCTAAAAGACTAATTTCTTTCTTTATTTCTTCGTTGACCAAGTTATCCTTGAGTAGAGTGTTGTTCTGCTTCTATGTGAATATTGTCTTTCTATTATTATGTTTTTATTGAAGGTCAGCCTTAGTCCATAGTGGTTTGATAGAATGCATGGGATAATTTCAATATTTTGTATCTTTTGAGGCCTGTTTTGTGACCAATTATATGGTCAGTTTTTGGAGAATGTACCATGAGATGCTGAGAAGAAGGTATATTCTTTTGTTTTAGGATAAAATGTTCTGTAGATATCTGTTAAACCCATCTGTTTCATAACTTCTGTTAGTTTCAATGTGTTTCTGATTAGTTTCTCTTTCCATGTTCTATCCATTAATGAGAGTCGGGTGTTGATGTCTCCCACAATTATTCTGTGAGGTGCAATATGTGCTTTGATCTTTATTATAGTTTCCTTAATGAATGTGTCTGCACTTGCATTTGGCGCATAGATATTCAGAATTGAGGGTTAATCTTGGAAGATTTTACCTTTGATGAGTATTAAGTGCCCTCCTTATCTTTTTTAATAACTTTGAGTTGGAAGTCAATTTTATTCGATATTAGAGTGGGTACTCCAGCTTGTTTCTTCAGACCATTTGCTTGGAAATTGTATTCAATCCTTTCACTCTGAGGTAATGTCTGCCTTTATGCCTGAGGTGGGGCTCCTCTATGCAACAAAAAGTTGGGTCTTGTTTACATGACCAGTCTTTTAGTCGATGTCTTTTATCGGGGGAATTGAGTCCATTGATATTGAGATATTAAGGAAAAGTCTTTATTGCTTCCTGTTATGTTTGTTGTTAGATTTGGAATTCTGTTCTTGAAGCTATCGTCTTTTAGGTTTGTTGAAGAATTACTTTCTTGCTTTTTCTAAGGCATAATATCCCTCCTTGTGTTAGCGTTATTGCTTTATTATCCTTTGAAGGGCTGGATTCGTGGAAAGATATTGTGTGAATTTGGTTTTCTCATGGAATACTTTGGTTTCTCCATCCTTGGTAACTGAGAGTTTTTTGGGGTATAGTAGCCAGGGCTGGCATTTGTGTTCTCTTAGGGTCTATATAACCTCTGTCCAGGATCTTCTGGCTTTCATAGTTTCTGGCTAGAAGTCTGGTCTAATTCTAATAGGTCTGCCTTTATATGTTACTTGACCTTTTCCCCTTACTGCATTTAATATTCTATCTTTGTTTAGTGCATTTAATGTTCTGATTATTATGTGTTGGAAGGAATTTCTTTTATGGTCTAGTCTATTTGGAGTTCTGTAGAATTCTTTTATGTTCATGGGCTTCTCTTTCTTTAGGTTAAGGAAGTTTTCTTTTATAATTTTGTTGAAGATAATTCCCAGCCCTTTAAGTTGAAAATCTTTATTCTTATTATACCTATTATCTGTAGGTTTGGTCTTCTCACTGTGTCCTGGATTTCCTGGATGTTTTGAGTTAGGATATTTATGCATTTTGCATTTTCTTTGTTTGTTGTGTCTATATTTTCAGTGGAATCTTCTGCAACTGACATTCTCTCTTCGATCTCTTTCATTTTGTTGCTGATGCTTGCATCTATGGTTCCTGACTTCTTTACTAGGATTTCTATTTCAGAGTTTTCTCCCTTTGAGTCAGTTTATTGCTATGTTGATTTAGTAGAATCTATTTACCATAAGGGTCTTGGCTTCATTACCATTGTCTGGTGTGGGTTCCATCTCAGGACATTGTATTTAAATTCAATCAAATAGTTGTTGGTCATTCTCATAACACTTATGCCATTATTGCACCAATATATCTTGAAGATAAGTCACTGTTGCAGGTCACAGGGTTCATCATTATTTAATATTGATGATCTCTTTCCTTCTCCTATAGTGTGTACAGTACCTTCTAGCACTATTAATGAGAACCAATAAAGATGAAGCATCTGGGCATTCTCTTTTGCCCTGGCCAGAATGATGATCTGGCTGAACCAGCAACGACCTCGCTATGCCTGCCATATTCAATTTTCAGAGTCTATTGACTGTAATCTTGTTGCTTATATTTATGGGTGCTTATATTCAATCTCTGGCACACAGCATCCTGGACAGAAGTAAAACTGGACTATTGGTAATACTTTGGAAGTGTGCCCGAATTGGTGAATGCAAGAGTCCTTATGTGGCCATATGGTTCATAGTGATCGCCTTCGGCATCCTCTTCATATAGTATCTTTGGAAACTATCACAGTGTGAATGCCATCAGATTGTAAACAAGGAATTGCCTCCAGAAAATAATGACAAAAATGGTTAAGCCTTGGAACTGAACTTGGAATGAGGTAAATTTTGAGACTTGTCTCTGAACTTGAAATGAGATAAATTTTGAGATGCTGTTCTCTATTTTTGTGCTATTGAACCAATGAGCTATATGAATAATTAAGATGTAACAGTTTAATACACAGGAATGTGATTTTAGCCATCAACCTCAGGTCTCTCACTCCAGTATTCTACGCTACAAATGTCATTCTGTTGTGTTAGTACTGCTTTTCCCAAGGTTCTCCAGGCATGAAGCAGAAGCCCAGCAGCAAATTCCACAGGCACCTGTGACTAAGCCTTCAAAATACTATCTTCGCATAATGATAACTTGTAGCAATTGGTCTATTTTTCTTGAAAGAAAATTGTTCTATTTTTGTTGTTATTGTTCTTATGGATTGCATTCATATTTAAAACCTTTTGATTGTTATCCAGAGTACCTCTATTCTTGGCAAATTCGGTAGTTTATTGCAGGTGTTTAAAGTATTTTAAACAAAATTCTGATATACTTTAATTAGCACAAGAGTTGGGCTTCTAGTCACAAAGATACAACAGCCACCCTATGATAAAAAACACCTTATAATGAAAAACAGCAAGTAGAGTGGTGAGTGAGCAAGCATTGTGCATTCTTTTTGCTCTATATTGTTGTCTTCCAAATAGAACATTCATTGTAGGTACCCAAATGTGGTATTTGTGGTGTTTTTAATGCAGCATTTTAAATCTAGTTTGTATTCTGTCAAAAAAAAAAAAAAAAAAAAAAAAAGAAAAGCTGAAGCATCTGGTTGGACACCAGCTCAATTTCTACATGTACAATGAGAGAAATTACCTCATGTCATCAGTAATAGGACCTTACCATCATGTTATGGATGTAAGCAATAAATAGCATTGACAGTAGCCTGAAATGTTTAGGGGGTCATATTAGACATATTTATTCAACAACTCACAAGATGTTACCAATTCTTGCTACTGGAGATTTTACTTGGTAGTGTATAATTTCCACTTGGGGCATTGTCTGCCCCATATATCATAACATTACTTAAGTAATTTTTATTTACTTTAAGGAAGCTTCTAATGTATAAAGTTTCCATATACCTTTTCAAAATGTCTTCAGTACTAATTTTAGGAAACAACAGTCCTCAATATCTAAGGTATTATTTTTTTGTGTGGATAAAAATTAGACTAGGCCCATTATTTTCATATTCCACCAGATATCATTTTGGAGAAAATAATGGGCATTAACACTACAGAATAAATCAGATGAAAATATAGCATCATTTTGAGTTCCTTTCTAACAATTTTGTCTCTTCTGAAGTACCCGGTCTGATTATGATAGGAGAAAAAAAAGAGATTAGACTATTGGAAACCTGTATGTCATAGAATTCAAGGCATAAGCATGTCTTGCTGGACAAGATTTTTCATTTTACAAACAGACCCTGAAAGAAGAGAGGAATGATATGGCTCAGTGGTTAAAAGCAATTGTTCTTCTAGAGGCTCCAGGTTCCATTCTTTTCTCCCATATGCCACTTACAACAATTTGTAACTATAGTTCTAGGGAATTCTATGATCTATTCTGGCTTCTATAGGTACCAAGTATGTATGACGTACACAATCATTTATGCAAACACTCACACACATGAAAGTAAAATAAATTTAAAGTGCATTATTTATTTTAAGGAATGCAATTTAAAAATTGTGTCTGTAGATTTCCTTTGCTTATTTTATCATTTTCATAATATTGATTCTGCCAATCTGTGAGTGGTATGTGCAGGTGCCTTCCCATCTTTAATTTTTTATTACATATTTTCTTTATTTAAATTTCAAGTGTTTTCCCTTTCCTGATTTTCCCTTCAGAATCCCCCATCCCATTCCTCCTCCCCTTGACTCTATGAGTGTGTTCCCCCACCCAAATACTCACGACTTCCTACCCTGGCATTCACATACACTGGGGCATCAAACACCCTCAGGTCCAAGGGCATTTCCTCCCACTGATGACAACGAGACCATGATCTACCACATATGTAGGAAGAGCCATGCATGTGTACACTTTGGTTTGTAGTCCAGTCACTTGGAGCTCCAGAGTCTGGCCAATTGACCCTGTTGTTCCCTCTATGAGTCTGCAAACCCGATCAGCTCCTTCAGTCCCTTCTCCAACTCCACCATTGTGGACCCAATGCTCAGTCCAGTGGTTGACTGCAAGCATTTGCCTCTGTATTTACCAGGCTCTGGCAGAACCTCTCAGGAGACAACCATATCAGGCTTCTGTCAGCAAGCACTTCACAGCATCCACAATAGTGTAGTGTATGGTGAATGTATATGGGATAGTTAATATCCACTTACCAGTAAGTATATATGGTGTATGTTCTTTTGAGACTCAATTACCTCACTCAGGATGGTATTTTCAAGTTCCATCCATTTGCCTGTGAATTTCATGAAGTCACTGTTTTTAATGGCTGGTTAGTATTCCATTGTGTAAATGTTCCTCATTTTCTGTATCCATTCTTCTGTTGAGGGGCATCTGGTTGTTTCCAGCTTCTGACTATTATAAATATGGCTGCTATGAACATAGTGGAGCATGTGTCCTTATTACATGTTGAAGCATCTTCTGGGTATACATGCAGAAGTGGTATAGCTATGTTCTCAAGGAGTACTATGCCTAATTTTCTGAGGAGAACCACCAGACTGATTTTCAGAGTGGTTGTACCAGCTGGCAATTCCTGCAGCAGATCTACATGTTTTCCTCTTAGCACTGTTTTCATT
Source organism: Mus caroli (assembly GCF_978045245.1). Lineage (NCBI taxonomy): Eukaryota > Metazoa > Chordata > Mammalia > Rodentia > Muridae > Mus > Mus caroli. The sequence continues at coordinate 130,025,715 of NW_028227263.1, read as the reverse complement.
TTTTCCCAAAACTTTGGGTATGCTGTATCTTTATTTTCATAAAATTCAGAAAAGTATTTCATTTCTTTCTTTCTTTTTCCTTGAACAATTATCAATGAGCAGGGTATTGTTCAGCTTCCACATGTATGTGGGTTTTCTGTTGTTTTAGTTGGTATTGAAGACTGGCCTTAGTCCACGGTGATCTATTAGAATAACTAGGATTGTTTTAATCTTCTTGTATCTGATGAGGCCTGTTTTGTGACAAATTCTATGGTTAATTTTGTAGAAGGTACCATGGGGTGCTAAGAAGAAGGTACATTAAATCGTTTTAGAATGATCTGTTCTATAGATTTTGATATGTCAAATCCATTTTGTCCATAAATTCTGTTAGTTTCAATGTGTCTTTTTTTAGTTTATGTTTCCATGATCTGTCCATTGATGATGGTTCAGTATTGAAGTCTCTACTATTGTTTTGTGAGGTCCAATATGTGCTTTGAGCTTTAATATATATATATATATATATATATATATATATATATATATATATATATATATATATTTAAATATTCTTGGTACCCTTGTATTTGGAGCATAGATTTTTCAGAATTGAGATTTGAGCTTGGTAGATTTTTCCTTTAACCAGTATGAAGTGTCCTTCCTTATCCTTTTTGGTAAATTTGGTTGAAATTTGATTTTCTTCAATATTAGAATAGAATAGAATATTAGAATGGCCACTTCAATTTGTTTCTTAAGACCATTTGCTTGGAAACTGGTTTTCCAGCCTTTTCTCTGATGTAGTGAAGGTCTTTGTCACTAAGGTGCATTTTCTGTATGCAGCAAAGGGCTGGGTCTTATCTTTTGTAGGGCTGGATTTGTGGAAAGATGCTGCGGACCCTCAGGGTCCCTTTGTCTGCGTGGAACGGGTCTCTGGGGCAGGTGGACAAGGTGTCAGGAGGTGACAGACAGAACAACATGCAAGATTGTAGAGAATCTGATTGTATTGTGTCAGGTCAAGCATCAAACTTTTTATACCAAAGAAATAACAAGAAAACAGGCAAAATAAAATCCACAAAGTTACAATGACGCAATACAAAAGGAATATATGCATCAAAAGAAGGTGGGGACCAGGCTGCTGCTGCAAAAGAAGGGAACTAGGTGTAAACTAGTCTATTGTTAAACCCACCACCTGGAGTTCTGCACTAGCAGACCTTTTCATGAATACTGCAATACCCCAACACCCCATTCCTGTGTCTACAGAAGGATTTACCAAATTGCTTCTAATGTGAAGCTTGCAATACCTAGCTGTAGAGAAGATCTCTGTCTCAGTGGGATTCCCTAGCTCTAATATGGCATTCCCTTGTTTGGGTGAGATTTGCTACTGTCCTTGGTAGACCAGCTCTGAGCTACTGGCTCCATCTTTTGTAATGCTTAATTAGTTACTGAATAGGTAAACTTCCTTACTGCATTCCTATGAGATTTCAAGCTTGGATTTCAAGCTTGCAGGCTTCTGGGACCTTGAAACAATGGGGAGACTTAACTATAACAGAATTTAATCTTAAAAGGCATTTATAATAAAATATTAAAAGAGAGCTCATAGATCCATACACCAGACTAACTCGGGAATAGAGATGAGTATATGGGTAAACAAGAACGCCAAAACTCCAGGAGGTGAGCTTCCTTGAAACTCTTTTCCTCACTGAGTGCTTACAGATGTTTTTCAGCCTGTCAAAGTGACACGACCAGAGGGCATGGCAGAAAGATATTGTGTAAATTTGGATTTGCCATGGGATATCTTAGTTTCTCCATTTATGGTAATTGCGAATTTTGCTGGGTATAGTAGTTATGCTGGCATTTGTGTATTCTTAGGGTCTGTATGACATCTGCCCAGGATCTTCTAGCTTTTATAGTCTCTGGTGAGATGTCTGGTTTAATTCTGATAAGTCTGCCTTTATATATTACCTACTTTTTTCTCTTATTGCATTTAATATTCTTTGTTTTTTTTCTGCATTTGGTGTTTTGACTGTTATATGACAAGAGAAATTTACTTTCTGGTCCAATCTATTTGGAGTTCGGTAGGTTTCATATATTTTCTTGGACATCTATTTCTTTAGGTTAGGGAAGTTTTCTTCTATAATTTTGTTGAAGATATTTGCTGGTCCTTTAAGTTGGGAATCTTTGCTCTCTTCTATACCTATTACCTTTAGGTTTCTTCTTCTCAATGTGTCGTGGATTTCCTGAAAGTTTGGGTTTAGGAGCTTTTGGCATTCTGTATTTTCTTTGACTGTTGGGTCAATGTTTTCTATGTCATCTTCTGCACCTGGGATTCTCTCTTTTATCTACATTCTGTTGGTGATGCTTACATCTATGACTCCTGATCTCTTTCCTAGGTTTTCTTTCTCCAGAGATGTCTCCCTTTGTGATTCCTTTATTGTTTCTCTTTCCATTTTTAGATCACGGATGGTTTTTGTAAGTTACTTCACCTGTTTAATTGTGTTTCCCTATAATTCTTTAAGGGGTTTTTGTGTTTCCTGTTTAAGTGCTTCTACCTGTTTACCTGTGTTCTCCTGTAATTTCTTTAAGGGAGTTATTTAAGTCTTTCTTAAAGTCCTCTAAAAATCATCATGAGATGTGATTTTTATCAATCAGGATCTTGGTTTTCCAGTATGTTGGGATATCCAGAGCTTGCCATGGTGGGAGAACTGAATTCTGGTGATGCCAAATAGCCCTGTTTTCTGTTGCTTATGTACTTTCCTTTGCTTCTCACCATCTGGTTATCTCTGGTGCCAGCTGGTCTTACTATCTCTGACTGTGGCTTTTCCCTCCTTCAAGCCTGTGTGTCAGTATTCCTGGAAGACCAGTTCTCTCTGGGAAGACTTTGTATATGGAGTGCTGTGGTACAGGCTCAGCTCTGGGCTCAGACAGAAAATGGATGGATCCTGTCCCTTGCTGTTACTTGGTTTCTGTGTCCTGATGGATCATGGTGGGTCCCTCTTGGACCAGTAATTTGAGCAGAAATGGTGGTCTTACCAATGTTCACAGGTATTTTGGCATTCCTGGGAGTTCAGCTCTCTTCCAGCCACTTTTGGGTATGGAGTCCTTTTGCACAGGATCAACTCCAGGGGCTATCTTACACAAGGAGCTTCTGGCACAGATGTAATCAACAAGGAACCAGTCTATGTTTTCCCATTTTTTAGGTTATTTAAAAAAAAAATGGTGTCTTCTAAAGTAGAGAAACAAGGAGGGAAGCCAACTGGGGATATTTGAATCTCACTTAGAAGGGGGAACAAAATAGTCATGGAGGCAGATGGAGTGAAGGAACTTTGTAACTTTGTAAAGAGAGGGTTGGGGGGGGGAGGATGTGGGTTTCAGGATTAGGTGTGAGGAGGGACAGGAGAGATGTCCAGATGGCTATGAGAATGAATGGAAAACAGCAACTGACAGGGGAGGTTGGAGGATCTGGAAGACATGCTAGAAATCTGGGGTGGGGGAGACATTCAAACTGTGACTCACAGCATTGGAGATATGCAATATGAAGTTGATCACCAGTAGAGGGTAGGTACAGTAATCCACTTACAATACTTTTGACCTAAAATTTATACTGTCTAGAAGAACTATAGTCAGGGAGGTTGGAGGAGATTCTGAGGAAATAGCCAACCAATAACCAGCCCAACTAAAGACCCATCCTATGGTTAAGGAACAATCCCTTATGCTATTAATGATATTCTGTTATGCTTGCAGACAGGAGTCTAGCATGACTGTCCCTTGAGAGGCACTATCCAGCAGCTAATTCAGATAGATGCAGAGACCCACATCCCAACAGAGGATGGAGATTGGGACCTATTCTATAAGTATTTAGGGAAGGATTGAGGGGCCCAAAAGGGGACAGGAACAATGCAGGAAGACCAACAGAGTCAACTAACCTGAACCCTTGGTGCTCTCAAAGCTGAAACACCAACTAAGAACACAAGCTGGACCTAGCCCCTACCCCACTCCCCCATATTTATGTAGCAGTTGGACAAATTGTTCTTCATATGGGTACCAAGCAACTGGAGCCAGGGCTATCCTGAAAGTTGTTTCCATTCTCTAGGATATGTTATTTTAGCTGGGCTGTGTTGTCTGGTCTCAGTAAGAGAGAAAGTGCCTATCTCTGCAGAAATTTGTTTTGCCAGTGTTGGGGGTATATCAGTGGGGGTCTACATATCTTAGAAGAGAATGGGAGGTAGTAGAGATAAGGGTTGTAGGAGAGTATGATTGGAATGAGGACAGGAATCAGGATATAAAATGAATAAATAAAACTTTATTTTTATCATAAATTTTTATTGTAAAATTCTTTCACTCCATTTTTCAGAATTATTTCCAATATATTCTAAACTATTATAATTTATATTTTTTCTAAACATGTCCATTGTTGACATTTAGGAATACTACTAATTTTTGCATAGTAATTTTGTTTAATCCAACAACGCAGATAGGCAACATTTTGCTGTCTACAAGGAACACACCTCCAAGATAAAGACAGACAATACCTCAGAGTAAAAGGATGGATAAATTCTACCAAGCAAATAGTCCCCCAAAAAAGTTGGAGTTGCCATTGTCATATCCAATAAAATAACCTTTCAACCAAAATTTATCAAGTGAGATAGGGAAGGAACCTTCATATATATTAAAAGAAAAATCCACTAAGATACAGTCTCAATTCTGAACACCTATGCCCAAATACAAGGGCAACCTCATTAATAAAAGAAACTTACTAAAGCTCTGAACACACATTGAATCCCATACAATAATATTGGGAGATTTCGCCGCCCCACCCTCACTAATGTAGAGGTCATTGACACAGAAACTAAACAGAGACACAGTGAAACTAAGAGAGGTTATGAAACAAATGGATTGAATAGATATATACAGAATATTTCACCCTAAATCAAAAGAATATACCTTCTTCTCAGGACCTCACTGTGCCTTCTCCAAAATGAACATATAATCTGTAACAGAACAAACCTCAAATAGTACAAGACGATTGAAATGATCCCATGTACTTTATCAGATCACCTTGGACTGAGGCTAGACTTCCATAACAACCAAAAAACAGAAAACTTATATACCAATGGAAACTTAACAACTCTCTTCCTAGTGAGAAATTGGTCATGGAAGAACTAAAGAAAGTAATTAGATGCCCAGTCCATTTTGCTGGGGCAGATTCTCTGCTGGTCTGCTTCAGTGAATACACCATATTCTGATCTATTCTATAAAACTTGATGCACTCTGAGCAGTTGAGGATTACTGCACTCAGAGTAATTGAGGATCAGCTGTACTCAGAGAAGTTGTACAACAGATTGAATGTTTCACTGAAGACACAAGAGTTTGAAGGGCTCCCAGGAGTTCTCTACCCCTGTGAAGAGCTCCTAAGTTGGAGGCACACACAAGGTAGTCTGCTACAACCAAGGATGCAGGAGACCTGAAGTAATCCATGGACAAAACAGGTAGACTCCAGACAGTAACCCAGAGCAACAAACACCAGGGATAAGCAGATGGCAAAAGGCAAGTGCAAGACAATCAACAACAGAAGCCAATATCCGAGGACATCATCAGAACACAGTTCCCTCACAACAGCAAGCCCTGAATACAACAGACCTGAAAAATCAGAAAGATGACACAAAATCATATCTCATGAAGATAATAGAGTCTTTAAGAAGGATACAATAACTCACTGAAATAAACACAAGAAAACACAGATAAACAGGCATAGGAATTGAATAAAGTCATCCAGAACCTAAAAGTGGAAGTAGAAATAATAAAGAAAACACAAATGGAGGCAAACCTGGGAATGGGAAACCTAGGAAAGATGTCAGGAATTACAGATGTAAGTATCAACAACAGAATCCAAGAGATAGAAGAAAGAATAGCTGACAGGACCCTGCTATAGCTATCTCTTGAGAGGCTATGCCAGTTCCTGGCAAATACAGAAGTGGATGCTCACAGTCATCTATTTTATGGAACACAGGGCCCCCAATGAAGGAGCTAGCGAAAGTAACCAAGGAGCTATAGGGGTCTGCAAACCTATAGGAGGATCAACAATATGAACTAACCATTACCCCTCAGAACTGTGTTTCTAGTTGCATATATAGCAGAGGATGGCCTAGTCATCCATCAATAGGAGGAGAGGCCCCAGGTCTTATGAAGATCATATGCCCTAGTATAGGGGAATTCCAGGGCAAGGAAGCAGATTGGGTGTGTTTGGGAGCAAGGCATGGGGAGGTTATAGGGGACTTTTGGGATAGTATTTGAAATGTAAATGAAGAAAATATCTAATAAAAATAAATTAAAAGTAAAAAGAAAAAGAAGAGAAAATCTCAGGTGTAGAAGATAAAATAGAAGAGATTGATACAACAGTCAAAGAAAATTTAAAACATTAAAAAACTCCTACCCCAAACCATCCAAGAAATTCAAGACACGTTGACAAAAACAAACAAACAAACGTAGGAATAATCAGAATAGAAGACAATCAAAGGTTCCCAGCTCGTTGGACCTGAAAAAGTTTTCAACAAAATTATAGAAGAAAACTTCCCCAACCTAAAGAAAAAGTTGGCCATAAAGGTACAGGACCCCCATAGAACATCAAATAAATGGGACCAGAAAAGAAAATCCTCATGTCACATAATAATCAAAACACTAAAAGCACAGAACAAAGAAACAATATTAGAAGATTTAAGGTGAAAGGACCAAATAACATTCAAAGTTATCAGAATTAAGCAAGACTTCTGAATAGAGACTTTGAAAGCCAGAAGAACCTGGTCAGAGGTCATGCAGAATCTAAGGCAACACAAATGTAAGGCCAGCCTACTAGACCCAGAAAAACACTGAATCAACACATATGAAGAAACCAAAATATTCAGGGCAGAACCATACTATATACCAGGCCAGTCCCTATTACAGAAATTATAGAAAGCTCACATACGTATAGAAACTGAACAACTGTACTCAATGATAACTTGGTTAGGGAAGAATAAAGAAAGAAATTAAAGACTTTCTGGAATTTCATGAAAATGTTGATACATCATACCCAAACTTATGGGACACAATGGAAGCAGTGATAAGAGGAAAGTTCATTGTATTATTTGCCCTGCTAAAGAAATTGGAGAGATCTTAAGCTAACAATTTAACTGATCACCTGTGAGCTCTAGAATAAAAAGAAGCGTACTCACTTGAGTCAAATAGAAGGCAGAAAACAGTCAAAATCAGGGACAAAATCAACCAAACACAAACAAAGAAAACAATACGAAGAATCAACAAAACCAGAAGAAAAAACAAACGAACAAACAAACATCATATACTACTCTAAAAGCCTATTCTCAACAAAACCGAAAAATCTAAAAGAAATGGAAGTTTTTATGGACAGATACCACATACCAAAGTTTAATTAACATAGGTAAACTATTTAAATAGGCCCATATCACACAACGATATAAAAGAAGTAATTAAAAATCTCCCAACCAAAAGAACTACAGGGCCTGATGGATTTAGTGCGGAATTCTACCAGACCTTCAAAGAAGTCTTGATACCAATTGTCCTCAAACTATTCCATATAATAAAAAGAGAACGAACACTACCTAATTTCTTCTATGAAGCCATAATTATTCTGATACCTAAACCACACAAGGACCCAACCAAAAAAAAAAAACTCAGACCAATCTTTCTTATGAATATCTATGCAAAAATACTTAGTAAAATTCTTGCAAACTAATTGCAAGAACACATCAAAACCACCATTCACCATGAGTGAATTCATCACAACCATCAAGACAAATTCATCCTAGTGATGCAAGGTTAGTTTAATATATGAAAATCCATTAATGTAATCCACTATATAAACAAACTCAAATTAGAAAATCACATGGTCATCTCCTTAGAAGCTGAAAAAGCATTTGACAGATTACAACATCACTTCACTGCCACACCCACTCCAGTAAAAACTGAGTTGCAGGCCCAAAAGTTTGGATAAAATCCTGAGGCAAAAAGTTTTAGGGAAACATAGTCTTCTGAAGCCTTGGCATCCCATAGCATGAATGCTCCAAACTTGTCCTTGCATTAGACAATGAATCAATCTGTGTTTTGTATTATTGTTTTATTAGAGGTACCTTCAAACAATGACTTGTCAAATACCTAAGCAAAATTCACCTTTGCTTCCTGGCCTTCACCAATGTCCTAGGCAGTCCTTGAACTGACCCTGGTCTTAGAATTCTGTAAGAATGTTACCTATTCAGTAACATTCAGAATTACCACTAGTATTATAAGAGAGATAATGAAAGAAATCAAACATTACTATCTACTACATAGAATTAGAAATTTCTGGGCAACCTTAGCAAAGTGAGTTTAGAATTATATCATAATTATGTATGGCACATTACATTGCTTAATAGAAGAAAGTCCCCAACAATGTCACTTACAATAGCAGCCACATCAATTCCATTTACAGGAATTTACAATGGTTTAGGAAGAAGATCTGGCTGTGGTTTAAGGAGGTATTGCATTATTATGAGAAGGTTAGCTAGAGTGTAACTCCCTGAACTTGGGCATGAAAGCCCTTAGTCCAGAGTGTAAAGATCTCATACCTGTCTTCTAAAAATGTAGTTGACCTTAGATAGAACAGACTTTGTCTCAGTTGTTTTATTGCCTAGTTCCTACCAGTCTTTATGTATGTAGTCCTCTGTTTTGGATAAGAGTCATTAATCATCAGAAAACCTCAATGTACCTTGAGTGATGTGTCACCTAAATTCCTTATTTTCTTCTGTAGTAAAAATGTAATGCTCGCTTTGAGAAATTATATTCAGATACAGCACTCTCTGTGTCTGTCTGTCATCCTCTCCAACTCCTTGCTTGCCTGATTACCGAAATCCTGGTTTCTCGTGGATTGAGGGACTGACTGAGTCCAGTCAATGGCAGCTGGCACCTTGAACAGGGACTTTGGACAGGTAAGACTCTCTCTCTCTCTCTCTCTCTCTCTCTCTCTCTCTCTCTTTCTCTCTCTCTCTCTCTCTCTCTCTCTCTCTCTCTGTCTGTCTTCCTATTTTCTACCTTCTCTCTTTCCCCTGCATTTCTATAATGAATCTCTTAAACCATAGACAGTCTCTGCTCCATCAAGATTCCACTGCACACTCTGTTCAGTGTTGGGAACCTCTTCCCCTATTCCTTCTCTCCTGCAACCCTGGTGTGTTAGCAAGGTTGCTCCAATGAGGTCCCTGGTCCGGGGCTGTCCCTTTTCCAAACCCACTGCGTGGGTCAGGCATGCTCACACAGGGACCTGTGGAAAAGTGTCCAGCAGCTCTGCCTGCATCTGCCTGCCCTGTGCACAGGAGCACCTTCCCTTCCCCTGGGCCCCCACAGGGCCCCCCTTTATTTTGTTCCATAGGGCTTACAATGGCTTAAAATCGTTCCTTTTTTTCATATACTGCTAATTCTCAAATTTGCAATTGATGTGCTTATATAACTCAAGTTAAGAAAAAACATACTATTCCTTTAAAGGATTGTCTTTGGACATTTAAGAACTCATCCTAATTTGCCTGGTCAAGACCTCAACTCCCTTCCAAATAGCCACAAATAATATAAAATATCTTGGGGTAACTCTCACCAAACAAGTGAAAGTCTTATAAAACAATAACTTCAAGTCTCTCAAGAAAGAAATTAAAGAAGATCTCAGAAATGGAGAGATCTCCCATGCTCTCAGATTGGTAGAGTTCACATCATAAAAATGGCCACCCTATCAAAGGCAATCTATAGATTCAATGCAATTACCATCAGAATCCCAATACAATTCTTCAAAGTCATGGAAAGCACAATTCTCATATTCGTTCGGTGAGGCAAAAAACCCAAAATAGTGAAAACAATTTTTAACAATAAAAGAACAGCTGGGGAAATGAACATCCCTGACCTCATGCTTTACTATAGAGCTATAGTGATAAAAAGTGTCTGGATGAGGAGGAGTTATGGGATGTGGAGCAGTCCAAGTGCCGGCCTGGCAGGTGCTGATAAAATATGGAGTGTGAAAACATTAATATTTAATTAAAAGAAAAAAGAAATAAATTGAAGCCTTATAAATATAAGACCGAATCTCAATATAATTTTGGTTTGTATTTCCCCTCCAGGGCCAATCCCAGTGGGATTCTTCTTTCTTGTCTGTTCTTCTTGATGTAGAGATGAGGGAAGAGCATCAGCAGAGAGTAAGACTTGGTTTCATGAGATACAGGCATAAGACTTTGTCTTACTAGATATTTAGGGTTGTTGTATAATAATAAACAGTTTACTTATTGTACTGGCTATTTTTATGTGTCAACTTCACACAGGCTGGGGTTATCACAGAGAAAGGAGCTTTAGTTGGGGAAGTGCCTCCATGAGATCCAGCTGTGAGGTATTTTCTCAATTATTGATCAAGGGGGAAAGGCCCCTTGTGGGACCATCTCTGGGCTGGCAGTCTTGGGTTCTATAAAAGAGCAGGCTGGGCAAAGCCACAAAAGAGCATCCCTCCATGGCCTCTGCATCAGCTCCTGCTTCCTGAACTGCTTGAGTTCCAGTCCTGACTTGCTTGGTGATGAATAGCAGTATGGAAATGTAAGCGGAATAAACCTTTTCCTCCCCAACTTGCTTCTTGGTCATGATGTTTGTGCAGGAATAGAAAACCTCACTATGACACTTAGATCTAAGTCTATGTTACCTTGCTACTGTAGTTGACCTGCCTCCTGAGATCATCTGAGATCAGAAACTAATTTCTTCCTAAAACTGTCAAAGGATTAAGTGAATAGCCTTTGTACTATCTCAGCAGGAACTCTACTGCTCTATCAGCCACCTATTTGTAAATAGCAGGAAGAGAAAGGGACACTTAGAAAAGTGATTATAGTATTTATTACTATGTTGTAAAAACATTCCTATGAAAGCAAACTTAGGAGAAAAGCAGAAAGATCCAAAGTGGGGTAGGGCTAGGGGAAGGGGCAAAAATCCTAGTAAGGGAAAAAATGTTCTAAGGGAAAAATTCTTCTGTATTTGCCTCTCATTATTTGTCCTCAGTACTTATACATCTTTCAGAATACATGGTCACATGTTACAAGGTTCTTCACAAGTTCACACAAATAAATCATAGCATAAATTGAAATAGTTTTCAACAGAGAATATTTACATGCAAATCCAATAGGCGTAATTATCTGGCTAAACATCCTTCACCAGTCACAAATTCACAGGTTTACAGAAGGTTTAAAACCATAACTAAGTTATTAGTGAAGTTTTGTATAGAAAAACCAGTCAATATTTTATCTTCTATCCTCTAACCTGTAAAAAGTCATTAGATCTCTTTTATGACCTTTGATTAATTGTTTTACAACCTCTTGGAATGTGCTCTGAGTAGGAGAGAGTCTGGTTACTACTAAGAGAAGTTAAAGTGTGACACATGGGAGACTGGCAGAGTTCTCATTGCAGTTTTTACTATCAGAAAAGGACCTAATAGCAGTCCCACTACAAAAAAGCATATTAATCACAAATATAATTTAGGAATTCTTTTAGGATAATCATTAAGACATAAGAAGTCATCTATTTGTCTATATAGCATCATTTCAAGAAAATGCATCTTTGTGTATCTGCAGTGACCTGCTCCAAAGGCTTGTGCTGTTACTTAATGATTGTTATATAGGTTTAATAACAACAGGAAAAGTATATTAATAGTAGGAAACTTTCCTAAAATGTATTTCCTTAAAGCATTTCTCAATAAGGGCAACCCTGTCACAGATTATATTATAATCAGAAGCAGGCCATCTCAGAAAGATCACGTGCTAGATATTACCTTGTCACATTATGGCTCCTGACAACTGAGAATTGATAAACGGGACCTCATGAAACTGAAAAGCTTCTCCAAGGCAAAGGACATAGCCAATAGGACAAATAGGCAAATTACAGACTAGGAAAAAACCTCAATAACCCCACATCCAATGGAGGGGTAATAATCAAAATATATTAAGAAGTCAAGGAGCTAACCTCCCAGAAATCAACCCACCAATAAGAAAATGGAGAATAGAGCTAAACAGAGAATTTATGACAGAGGAATTTCAAATGACCAAGAAGCAGTTAAAGAAATATTCAAAGTCCTTAGTGATCAGGGAAATGCAAATCAAAATGACATTGAGACCCTTAGACCAAACCTCACACAAGTCAGAATGGCTAAGATAAAAAAAAAAAAATCAGGTGTTAGCACCTCCATTGCTAGTGCGATTTCAAGGTGATAAGAACACTTTGGAAATCAGTCTGGTGGTGCCTCAGAAAATAGGATATAGTACTGCCTGAGGACCCAGCTATACCACTCCTGCACATATACCCAAAAGACACTCCAACATGTAATAAGGACATATACACAAGCTCCACTATGTTCATAGCAGCCATATTAATGATAGCTCAAACCTGTAAACAACCCAGATGTCCCTCAACAGAGGAATGGATATGGAAAATATGGTACATTTACACACGAAATACTACTCAGCTCTTAAAAACAATGACTTCAAGAAATTCACAGGCAAATGATGGAACTTGAAAATAATATCCTGAGTGAGGTAACTCAGTCACAAAAGAACACATACAGTATATACTCACTGATAACTGAATATTAGCACAAAAGTTCGGAACATACAAGGTTCAATTTACAGACCATATGTAGCCTAGGTGAAGGAAGTCCAATATGTGGATTCTTCAGTGCGTCTTAGAACTAATGAGAAAATACTCACAGTTGGAAATATGGAGACAAAGTGTGGAGCAGAGACTGAAGGAAAAGTCATCTAAAGACTGATTCATCCGGGGATCCATACCATATATAGTGACCAAATATGGATTCTGGGAAGGGCTTGGTAATGGAAGACTAATATGGCTATCTTCTGAGAGGCTCTGCCAGTGTCTTTCAAATACAGAGGAGGATACTCACAGCCAACCATTTGACTGAGCATGGGGATCTCTGATGAAGGAATTGGAAAAGAGCCTGAGGAGCTGAGAGGAGTTGGTTTGCAGCCCCATGGAGGGAGCAACAGTGTCATCAGGCCAGAAACCCTGGAGCTCCTGGGGACTGAACCACCAACCAAAGAATACACATGGAGGGACCCATGGTGTTGATATCATATGTAGCAGAGGATGGCTTTGTTGGACATCAGTGGGAGGAGAGGCCCTTGGGCCCGAGGGTTTTCAATGACCCTAAGTAGGGGAATGCCAAGGAGGGAAGTTGGGAGAGGGTGCATGGATGGGAGAGCATCCCAATAGATTCAGTGGGAGGAGGGAGGAGGTAGGGATTTTCCAAAGGGAAGACCTGGAAGGGGAAAACATTTGAAATAAGAACAAAAACAAAAACGAAAACAAAAATTACCCTGAGATTCTTCCTCATACCAATCAGAATGACTATGATCAAAAACCCAGGTGACAGCAACTGTTGGGGAGAATGTGGAGAAAGAGAAATATTCCTCCATTGGTACTGGGATTGCAAACTGGTACAATCAATCTGGAAATCAATCTGGAGGTTCCTTAGAAAATTGGAAATATATCTCCCTGAAGCCACAGCTGTACACTTGAGCATATACCCAAAAGATATATGTGTCCACCATGCCACAGGGACATGTGATCCACTATGTTCACAGCAGCTTTACACAATGGAATACTATTCAGGTATTAAGAATGACGACAATATGAGTTTGCAAGCAAGTGGATGGAACTAGAAAATATCATCCTGAGTAAAGTAAGTCAGACCCAAAAGGACCCACATAATATGTACTCACTAATATGTGGCTTTAGTCAAAAAACACAGGATATTCAGGATATGATCCACAGAACTCAAGAGGTTACCGAGCTAAATGGCCTAAGTAAGGGTGGTTCAATCATACTAGGGAGGTAGCAAAAAAAAAAAAAAAATCATGGGGGCAGAAGGAGGGAGAGGAAGGGAGAGGTGGAGAAAAGAAAAGGGGAGCATGATCAGGTATTGGGGGTGACATAGGAAAAAGCCCTTAGGACCAGTAGAAGGAATGGAAATATGCAATCTTGGGGATATGATGTGTGAGGACCCTCTAGAATGTACCTACAACCTTGGAGGTGAGAGTTTCTCAGTACTCAAAGGGAGGGACCTTAGATAAAATACACAACACTGGGGAGAGGGAACTTGTACAGTCCACCTCCAGATGAAAGACAGGACATCTATTTGAGAGATGGGCTTGCCATTCCACAGTCAATAACTCTGATCCAGAATTGTTCCTTTCTAAAAGAACTTCAGGGGAAAATATGGAAAAAAAAAACTGAAAGAAGTGACTGGCCAAATTTGGAATCCATCTCAAGGGGAGGCTCCACGGCCTGTTACTATTATTGTTGCTATGGTGTCCTTACAGACAGGAGCATGGCTGCCCTCTGTGTGGCCCAACAAGCAGCTGACTGAGATAGATGTAGATACTTACACTCAATCAATGGACTGAGTTTGGAGACTCCTGTTTCCCTTGAATTAGGGAAACACTGGAAGAAGATGAGAAGGAAGGCAAACCCACAGTAAGACCAGTAGTCTCAGCTATCCCAGACACCTGAGATGTCTCAGATACTGAGCCATCAATCCAGGCAGCATATACTAGCTTGTATGAGCACCCCAAAACATACATATACAACAAAGGACTACCTGGTCTGGCTTCTTGAGAGAAGATGAATGTAACTCTCTAGAAACTTGAGGCCACAGGGATTATGGATGTCAGAGGGCTGGTGCAGTTGTGGGTTGGAAGTTGAGGGATTTGAAAAAAGGGGAGGAAGAATGGTATGAGGAATTGTGGGAGGTAGGACTGGGAGGTGGATAATGACTGGACTGTAAAAAAAAATAAAGTTAATAATAAAAGAAAAATGCCCTGCAACCAGATCTTATGGAGGCATTTTCTGAATTGAGGTTCCCTCCTTTAAGAAAAGTTGTGTCAAGTTGATATGAAACTGTTATGATATATAATATTATATAGTATAATTACATTATGGATATGGGTCACCACTTGTGTGTGGAGGACAAAAAGAACTCTGTGGGGAGTTATTACTTCTTTCTGCTTTATGGATGATATGCAAGGAACTCATTACATTCAGCTTGCAAAGCAGGTGCCGGTATCTGCTGTGCCAGCTATTGATTTTAACATTTTTTTTCCAACTTGAAGAAGGGCACTTTACAAAGTCATGTTAGGAGGCAACTCTGGTGGTCTCTACACTGTACTGGCTAACCAATGGTAATAATAAATGACCCTCTGCTGTTACACAATTATAGCTGAGGAGAAATAAAAGTATTTTTCTCAGTGTGAGGGTTTGGGCAATGTATTTATGTGTCATTGCCAGGGAAGAACACATAGACAATAAAAGGATAGCAAATCTTATTCCTCCCTGGCATAATTAATAAGTTTGGCTTAGGCTAGGATTATCAATAAGAGGGCTGATTCCATCCACACTCTGAGAGGGTGTCAGAGGTTTTGAATTTTCTAAATCCCACTGGTTTATGGTCTGAATTCCTTCATTGGATTAATGTGAGAAGAGGAATACATAATCAGAGATGGTATTGGCACCTCCAGAAAGTTTCATTTCTTTCCCTCATAATTTATTTTTTTATTCACATTACATCCCAATCGCACATCCTCCCTTCTCTCCTCCTATCCTAGTCTTCTGAAAATGTGGACCTTACAGCTACTATCCATTTGTTGTGGATTGCCCTGTTGCTGTTTGTATTTTGATGCTAATTCTGCTTACCCAAGAGGAGGCTGCCTGGAACAAGGAGTGAAATACTCAGGTGACTTCAGGTGGAATTTCCTCTAATGAATAAAGATTTCAAGGAATCAATCATTGGGTTAATAGGCAGAACTTCCTGGTTGGAGAAAGGAAGAGGAGAAGCAGGAGAGAGATCTTTTGAATGGGAGAGTGGATGGAGGACATATGTAGGTACCAAAGGCCCCAGGTTCAGTTGGTAGATCCACTGGAATTCATTACCAGAGGATATGTAACTCAGAAGAGCTTACAAATTAGAACACTACCTGCTGCACTTAGCGATTGTGTTACCTGTTGATTTTAAACTAAGTTGTGTGGTGTTTGTCTTCATGTGGCAAGTGAGTTCTAGAGAGAATGGTACTGCAGCAAAGCATGGGAATGTGAGAAGTGCCATGTGAACTTAGTGAGCCAGGTGGAGAGATTTCAGAACTCTGGGTCAAAGAGTCTGCTGGGCTGAGAAGAGTCTAGCCTATCCACTGGTGCCTAGTTGGTGGTAGTGTGGGATTCTTATTTCATAATTACAGCTACAGGTGTTATTCCAAACTGTGAGGCAAAAATCTACTATGAATTTAAAATTATTAGCCTATGAGTTAAAAATTTGGAGGTTTGGAGAGCTGAGCAGAGTCTAGTGATGTGATGACTCAAGCATGGAAACCTTGAAAGAAAGAAAGAGGGCTCTGAGAAGGAGTGTGAAGAGTCAAGATGGCTGCTCTGAGTCAGCAAACTGGAGAATGCAAGCTGCCTACTTCTTGTGTCAGATATTGATTGAACTGTGAATTTATAAAATTGGGACTATTTGCTTTTAGGATAGATTTATATACACACTAATAAATCAAGAAAGACAAGATACAGACCAGAAGATGTAGGTAAGGTAGCTGAGAGTCCATATAAGTTGGTCCAAAAATCTGAATTATATATAATACTCATGGTGTTGTCAGATTTTCAAGGGTCTCTTACTACATTAACTGCCTCTCAATATGCAGAAAGCACTGTTTTACACATAGAGACTACTAAACTTATTCAGGATGATTTTGAATTGACTTCACTATATATTCAGCTACAAGAAATGATTAGAAATAGGAGTAATCCACTATATATAATCTCATACAGGTCTGCAAGGCCGTCTGTTACAAGGTAATAATGAAATTGACCAGCTATTGATAGGAAGTATATGAGAGGACTCAGAATTCCATTAAAAATAACAAAACATGTTAACAGCAAAGAATTAAAGAATTCTCTATCACTTAGCATCAAGCCAAGAAAATTGTGAGGCACTTTCCTACTTGTTTACTATATAACCATACTCCATTACCTCCTGGAAGTAACCTTAATGGTAGGCAAAGAAATGAAATTTGGCAGAGATATGTTCCTTTTTACAGAGTTTGATAAACTGATATGTGCATCATACTATAGAAACATATTCAGGATTTCAATGGACAATAACCAAAGGCTGATTCTGGTATTACACATTTGTTAGAAGTTATGGCCATTATGGGAATACCCACATAAACTAAAATGGACAACAGTCTGACATATGTCTTTAATAAGATGAAACAATTTTTAATACATTATACGATAAAACATGTTATAGTCATATAACATAATCAATATACGACAAGCAATTGTGGAACAATCCAATTGAATTCTAAAAGAGATGCTTAACAGGCAATGGCAGGCAACAAAAGCACCCAGAGATAGATTACATAGTGCTTTATTAACCTTAATTTTTAAAATGCTAATCAAAAGAAAACTAACACTGCTAAAAGATATTGAATTTTTGAAAAAAAAAAACTGCTAAACTAAACCAGCCTGTTTTACTTTAAGGATGTTCAGACATCAGAATGGAAGATGAGAAATGTGTTAGGCAGAAGGGTTATGCCTATATTTCTATAAGGAGAGAAAAGCTATGGGTTCTTTCCAAATTTGTAGCTTTCCCCAGCCTGAAGTGGGCTGGTACAAACCTTGTTGCCACTGAGGTGGTGCCACCTGCTGTACAGCTTTCAGACTTGGCTGGCTCCTTTTTGAAGTGACAACTGCTCTGAGATTCTGTTGTCTGCAGAGAGGCTGAACCTCTCTTCCTGAGACATTACTGAATAAGCAACCAGTCTGGTGACCAAGAGCTGACAGAATGGCTCCAGGCACCAAGAATGGATTGGCGGAGGTGGTAGGGGGTGGGAGGGTGGCTTCCCCCTTATAAACACCATCTCTTAGTAAACTCACAGGCCTTGAACAGAAATGTGTCATGGTCTCCATTAATTTCTCTCGTAGTCTAAGTCTCTTTCAGCTCCAGCCTGCCTCCCAGGTGTACCTGGTTCATGTAGGCCGTGGGCAGGCATACAACAGATTGGCGCCTGAACAGCTACCAGCTGGAAACATGGAAATGGCAGGGAAACACTGAGGGAATCGCTGTCTTGTGTGGAGCTCCATGAGAAGGAAGAATCAGAGGATCATATCTGGCACAGTGAAAAACAGGTATTTATGCTAGCGCTGGCTTTAAACATCATTTTTTAAAAGTGTTTCTGGAGGTGCGATAGGAATAGGGCTAAGTTTGAAATAGTGCTGACCTGGCACTAGGTCCACTTAGGTTTGACAGCAAAATATATGTCGGACTAGAAACTTTGAATCAGGGTGTTGTCCGCAGCTTTCAAAGCTGCTTCAGGCAAGAGGGATAGGGTTTAAAATAATAAAACATGTGGTTGTCCGCAGTCGAGAACTGCATCAGGCTAGAGGAATAGTGCTTAAAATAATAAAATAAAATAAAATAAAATAATATAAAATAAAATAAGATAATAAAATAAAATAAAATACAATAGAGGAAAATGGGTTTTGAAACTCTCCCGGAGACAGAGAGAAAATCGGGGGATGTCCTGCTTTATTCTCTCTGGCCCCTACAGGAGACACTCTTAGATTTGGTTACATCAAGTTCTCTACATTCTCTGTGTTGTTTGTGTTTGGTGCACCAATATTTGTCCACTTGTCAATTCATGTCTGTCTTTATTTCCTTGTATGTATGCCTGTTGTTTTGTGTTTTATGTTGGAAAATAAAAATGGCTAAGACTATCTGCTGTTTCAGCAGAGCCTGAGAGTAGCCAAGAATCAAGCACAGCAGGGGAGCCACTGCTGGAAAAAACTGCTTTTAAAGAAAAGGAGTCTGCAGCTTCTTAGTTTTAAGGCAAAAAAAGCTGATAGTTGTTTTTTCCTAAAAAATTCTCTGCAATCATTATTGTGTTTAGCAAATGACAAAGTGCTTTTTTATCTTATAATTATAGCTATAAACAGTAAAATTCTTTGATTGGTTTAAATTTATAAGACTCATGTACCCGCTGCATTTGTTTTTTTTTTTTTTTTTTTTTTTACTGGTCTTAAAGGTGTAACACTGGTAGCAAGACAGCTTTAAATTGGTAACTCAGGTTTGGAGTCTTTCAAACTTGTGGCATAAAGCAGGCCAAAAAGTAGGCCTCTAAAGACACTTCTAGTTGAGATAATATTTAATGTGATTCTTATACTAAAAGGTAGACTTAAAGATAAGATTTAAAACAATGTCTCTTTAATGAAGCATTAAAATTTGCACTGTCATGCACTCATAGGTATAAAATGGCAGCCAAAATTTCATAACATGATAATAATGCTTCTAATATTGATTTTAAAGATGATAAATTGTTTTAAAATTGGGTTTTGCTTTCCCAAGGTTGTAGATATTATCCTAACGTTGCAAAAGAAACTTAAAAATTATGGTTAAAACTGCCAGTGTTCCATTGACTGCCACTTGCAGTTTGATCACAAATTTAAGATTTTCTACTCACCCATATAGTGTTAATTAAGATTATTACGAGAGTAATCATCTTATGAGAGTACCAATACAGCTCTCTGTGGCCATAAAGCCATACAAAGCTCAGAGCAGCCTCAGAGAGGATTGTGTGACTTTCTTTTGTTTTGCAAATGGTGTGCCTAAGTTAGTTCTTGAAACTTGCCTCTCCCTGCCCCAGGGTAATTTCTCTTTAGCTAAAAGAACACAGTTGCAGATATATCCAGATGTTGTTCTAATGAAGTTCAAATTCAAAGTTTATAAAAGTTCAACCAGACTGTAGAACTTATAAAGGTATTGCAATCTGGCTTGCCTACTTCATGTAAAGTTGTTATAGGTTTAAAGGTTTGCTTTTTCCTTTGCATCTGGATAACTGTAAAATGTTTGCTTCTAGTGAACTGGTAATCACTGGAAATTTTTGTCTCTGTGTATGGCTAATATAGCTTTACATTATGTTAGAAAAGTTTTTATTGTCTCTGCTTCAATACAAGAAGCTAAGAGTTCGAATCTTTCACTGTATATTGTTTCCTAAGTGGAAAGTATTTTACTAGCTAATGCCTCTCAGGGGAAATTTACTTCAAATGTTTGCTTTCACACAATGAGCTCTAAATTTCTTGGGAGTAGCTGTTGCTCCAAAAAAATTCAGAGGCAATATCTTTTTAATATTTAGGGTTTTAGTTATACTATAAAAATGTGGTACAGAAATTCTAGAATGAAAAATTGATTTGCTTCAAAATTTTATTTTCAAAAGCTTCCAGAAGATGTTAATTGGCTAAGGTCTCACCTTAAGGTCTTAAAGTGACTTATACCTTTGGTGGATGTTATCTTGCCTGGACAAGACCCCTTTAGGCAATGCCATGCTGGATTTATATCTCAGGCAGATTACAGGCCTAACATAAGAATAATCTCGTTCTTTATATAATCAAAAGAGTATTGGCTTAAGATAATAATAGTTTGGTAGTTTTAGAGAATGTGCATATCAAATTGTAAAGAAAAGAATTTGTTCTTGATGTCTTCAGATTCTACCTGTTTCCACATAATTGTATTACTTATTGAGGACCTATACTTAATCAATTGCTGCAAATGAATGCTCTTATTTCTGATAAATAAATAAATAAATTATGCACATGTGACTATTAATAACTTTTCATGCTTTCTAGTAACAACCACTGTTCAAGAGAAACAACTGAAAGTGTAATTAGTCACTGGCCATGTTATATTAAAACTGACTATAACAGTCAAGTATTTGAGATGTTTCGTCAACAATTTAATAATTCTCAAAGACAAGGTATTAAACTATAGCTTCTTAAAACACAAAAGGGGGAGGAATTATATCCCTATGCACATTATTTAAATCATATACTTTTTAAGAATTTTGAAATTTGGATATCAAAGAACTTAATAAATGCCTTATAGTACCTTAAAACTAGACCTAATCATGTCTAGGTGAGATGAAAAGGATCTACTTATTGGCATATGGCATGATCCGGAACAGCTACCCTATTGGGGAAAGGGAAAAAGATTAGGGTCTCTCCACAGAATGCTCAGAAGCATGACAATTGTCACAATGATTCATGTGACAACCTGACCTGTGAGTTTGCTGAGTGCCCTGACTATGGTGACAAAAAAGCTGAATAGGGTATATGTTTTTGAACCACCTATTCTTGCCTTTGTCTTCGATTGTCCCACCATAGATCCAGTGGTCTGGGTGGGTGGACACGGTAGGATTGCCGGAAGCTTTTCATGCGGCCCTGGATGGGCACCTGGCTGTGTTAAGTCACTGACCCCACATGGCAGATGATGGACAAGGGGCAGCTCCAGGTACCAGGTTCTCAGCCTCCAGTATTACATGCTCAATATGGCAGAGGAGCTGAGAACAGAATAGGGGCCCAGGGGTGGCAGTTGGCCCCAGAGATAAGGGAAGAAGGGAGGGAGAGAGGCAGGTGCTGTGTGGTTCCCACACAGGCGGGTGTCCTTATTCCGGTTCTTGGCTGCAGTATAGAAGGCCTTATGTCAGGAGTTTAGACCTGGATTGTTACAAGAAAGCCTATCCCATTGTTCAAGCATGGTAGGTCTTGATAGTCAGAGACATTCTATAATTTTAGAGCTTTATTGGACAAAGGCAGGGGGAAAGAGAGAAGGGAGAGAGAGAGAAAGAGAGAGAGAGAGAGAGAGAGAGAGAGAGAGAGAGAGAGAGAAGGTAAGAGAGGGTAAGAGAGATAAGTTTCCAGAGTAAGAAAAGTGAAAGCTTAAGAGAGCAAAGAGTGGCCAAGCAGCCTCTCTTTAGTGGGCTAGCTATCATGCTGTTAATACATTAATTGGGGGAGGAGTCTAGCAAGAATGCCAAAAGCTTGGGACATTTTCTACATGACTGCTAACAACATGCTTCTGTTGTGGAGGATGTGGTGTTTGTAACTTTAACAGGAGCCGGGGTCCAGGAGACATGATCAAATGCCTTCTATCCCATGTAGTTGTAAATTACCACCCTACGGGTCCCACTGGAGTTCAAGCCCTCAGCTCGACCGGAGACCAGGCTGTCTGTGCATAGCCCATTGCCCCACAGGTGGCCCTGGTGCTGTTTGTAGTCTGATGTTAATTCTGCATCCCCAAGAGGGGCTACCTCAATTAATAATAGATCACATACTCAGGTGATTTTATGTGAACTTTCTCCCATTCTAACTAGTCAAATAAATGATGGGGCCCGTGATTGGACAGTAGAAGGGAAAAGGTGGGGCTGGAAGTTTTAGAAAGTGGAAGAAGGTTAGGCATGATAGAGAAAAAGGTCAGAGAAAGAAGAGGTAGAAGGAAGTTGGAAAAGAATCACATGGCTTGGAGAAGCTGCAAGTAGCAAGGGATCTATGTCATACTTGGGGAATAGATTGGTATAGTGGTAGTACTGCCCAATCTAAGCATACAGTATATAAACATAAGAACTGAGTTGTATGTTATCTTCATGGGCTTATTGAGGTTGAAAATTTACTGCGATATGAATTAACAACCATTGGTAATTAATATCTCTCAACATCAATGTACTCAACTCCTCAATACAAAGTCACAGGCTAACAGAATATATGTGAAAACAGGATCCATCATTCTGCTACACACAAGAAATACACTTCAGCCACAAAGATAGACATTATCTCAGAGTAAATGGCTGGGACAAGATTTTTTAAGCAAATGTACCCAAGAACCAAGCTGGAGCAACCATTCTAATATCTAATAAAACAGACTTCCAACAAAAATGAATCAAGAGATTGGGAAGTACTTTTCATACTCATCCAAGAAAAAAATCCTTCACGATGATATCTCAATACTGAACATTCATTCCCCAAATGCAAGGGCACCACATTTATAAAAGCATCATTACTAACACTTAAATCACACATCAAACTTCACATATTGGTAGTGCAAAACTATCATCTCACTCCTACCAATGGATATGTTATCTAGACAGAAACTAAACAGAGAAATAATGAAACAAACAGATGTTAGAACTCAAATGGACCTAACAGATACCTATGGAATATTTTGCCCAAACATGAAAGCATATATTGTCTTCTCATCCTGTCACAGAACTTTCTTAAAAATTTACCATGTACTCAGTTCCAAAGCAAATTTCAACAGATACAAAAAATGGAAATAACCTCCTGTATCTTATCAGATCCCCACAGATTAAGGTTGGGCTTCAACAAGAACAACAGAAAGAGCAGAAAGCCTACAAACTGAAGGAGATTGAACAACTCTCTACTGAATGACTACTGGGTCAGGATGAAATACAGAAGAAATTAAAGACTTTCTAGAATTCAATGAAAATGAAAACACAACATACCAAAATTATGATACACAATGAAAGCAGTGCTAGGAGGAAAATTCATAGTACTAAATGCCTTATAAAGAAATTGATGAGTTCTCATGCTAGCTATTTAATAATATACCTGAAAGCTCTGGAACATAAAGAAGCAAACATACACAAGAGGAGTAGATCAGAGGAAATAATCAACCTCAAGTCTGAGATCAATAAATTAGAAGCAAAGAGTACAATACAAACGTACAATGCAGCAAATAACTCTTTGTTTGTTTGTTTTTGAGAAAATAAATAAAATAGACAAGATTTCAGTTAACTAAAGACAGAAAGAACTTCCAAATTAACAAAATCATAATGAAAATGGGGACATAACAATAGACACCAGGGAAATACAAAGAATCATTATGTATTACTTTAAAAGCCTGTACTTTTTAAAATTGGAATATAGAAGTGAAATCAATGATTTTCCTGATAGATTTCACTTAACAAACTTAAGTCAAGATCAGGTAAACAATTTAAATAAAATTATAACCCGCAAAGAAACAGAAGCAGACATAAAGCTCTTTCATGCCAAGGTAAACAAACAAACAAACAAACAAGCCTCGGGAGAGATGGTTTTAGCACAGAATTCTACTAGACTTTCAAAGAAGAGCTAATGCTGATATCTTTTCAAATTATTCTACAAAATAGAAACAGAAGGAACATTGCCAAATTCATTTTATGAGACAACAGCCACCCTGATTTCTAAACAACACAAAGACTCAACCAAAAATTAGAAATACAGATAAATTTGCCTTGTAAACATTGATGCAAAAATACTCAACAAAATACTTGCAAAACCAATCAAAGACCACATTAAAGCCATAATCCATGATGAACAAATAGGCTTCATCCCAGGACTGCAGAGATGTTCACATACAAAAATCTACCAATATTCTCGATCATATAAACAAACAGTATGGAAAAAAAAAACATGTGATTACCTCATCAGATTATGAGAAAAGCCTTTGACAAAATCTAATATTCTTTCTTTATTTTAAAAGTCTTGGAGTTATCAGGGATGCATGGTACATACTTAAACATAATGAAAGTAATATACATCAGGCTAATAGCAAATATCAAATTAAATGGAGAGAAATCCAATGTAATTTCACTAAAATTAGATACAAGATAAGGCTGTCCACTCTCACCATAGCTTTGAAATGTAGTACTTGAAGTTCTAGATAGAACAATAAGACAACAAAAGAAGATCAAGGAGATACAAATTACAAAGGAGGAAGTCAAAATATCACTATGTGCAGATAATGTGGTAGTATACATAAGTGAGCACTAAAATTCTATCAAAGAACTCTTACAGGTGATAAACTTCTTCAGCCAAATTATTAACCTTCACTTACACAAAAGATGAAAGGGCTAAAGGCCGGGCATGGTGGTGCACACCTTTAATCCCAGGACTCCAGAGGCAGAAGGAGGTGGATTTCTGAGTTCCAGGCCAGCCTGGTCTACAAAGTAAGTTCCAGGACAGCCAGACCTATACAGAGAAACCCTGTATCAAAAAACCAAACAAACAAAAGAAAAAAGAAAGAAAAGAAAAGAAGAGAGAAAGAAAAAGAAAAAGAAAAAAGGAAAATAAGGAAACAAACCCTTCAGAATAGCCATAAATAATATAAAATACATTTGGGTGACTCTAACCAAGCATGTAAAAGAATTGTATGACAAGAATTTCAGGTGTCTGTAAAGAAATTGAAGCCGAAAAAGAAGATGGCATCATATTCTATGCTCATGTACAAGTAGGATTAACATAGTTAAAAGAGCCATTCTACCAAAAAACAATCTATAGATTCAGTGTGACTTCTATAAAAATTCCTAAAGAATTCTTTACCCACCTTGAAAGAATAATTTTTCATTTTATGTGGTTAAAAACAAAACAAAACAAAAAACAATGAGAAAGCTAAAAACTCCTGTACAAGAAAAGAACTTCTGGGATGTGTCACCATCTGTGTTCTCAACCTCTACTACAGAGCTCAGGGAGTCTTATGAAAGAATTGTGGGTAAGATTGAAGGAGCTGGAAGGGTCAAGATCATCAGAAGAAAACCTGCAGAGCCAATTAACCTGGGTCTTAGGGGGCTCCCAGAGACTGAACCACCAACAAAAGAGTATGCACTGATTAGACCTAGGCTGCCTGTACATATGTAACAAATATGAATCTTAATCTTCATGTGTGTCTCATGAAGACTAATTGAAGCAGGGGCTGTCTCTGGCTATGACTCTGTTGCCTCCTTTTGTATCCCTTTCCCACAGTTGGACTGCCCTGTCTGGCCTCAGTGGGAGAGGATGTACTTAGTTCTATGAGATTTGATGCACCAGGGTGGGTTTTTCCCTGAGTGGGTGAATGCAAGGGAACCCCCTTTCTTGAGGAGAAGAGGAGAGGGGATGGAGGGAGGAAGTTGTAAATGTGCGGCTCAGAGGAGAGTAGGGAGTTGGTTGCAAGCAGGATGTAAAGAGAATAAATAAACAAATGAAAACATTAAGAATATATATATATATATATGTTTATATATATGCACACATATATATAAACACACACATATATACATATGTATATATGTATATATATACATGTGTATATATATACATACATATATATATATACATGTGTATATATATATATGTTTCTTTGCAAACAATGGAGCTGATATTCATGAAAAGTTTGATTAATACACAAATACTGAGTAATACTTGTATAATTTTCATAGCGTCACACTTATAAACTTTTCATGTCCAATCTCAGTCAATAAAACTAGAAATAAATGACTTATTTAAATGAAAATAAAATGTTTTAAAGCTGGAATTCTATAAAGTGCATTGGAATTTGCTGATAATACACAACAAAACAATAATAAAAGTAGCAAATATATGATGACTCAAGATTCCATGATTCTTGGCTTAAGAGATGACTCTCAAAGATGGACAGATTTTAGAAGTATTGTATTGCTTAGGTAGAGTACCTAAGATCAGTTCCTACAACTCAAAGCAGGAAGTTTACCGCTACATTCAACTGCAGGTCCCTTGGAACCAATGTATTCTTCTGGCCACTGAAGGCACTACAAACATAAAGGTATACACACGACCAGCAGCACCACTGTTGCTACTACTAGTATCAGTAACACAAGTTTTTAAAAATTCACTCTCACAATTCCACAACAGGATTTATTCTATGACTACATCCAGGTATTCAGGATACAGAACAACAGGAACATAAACATCAGTGTTCATATATTATTTAAAAGTTTTGAAAACTTATTCCCATGGAAACATCCCTGGGGGGAATCCAGCCATTTTCTCCTGGAACACTTTATCGAAGGCTTCAGCTTGGGCTACTGTGAAGTGATTCTTCCAGTCCCCAGTTGTGCCTGTAAAATGTGAAGAAGATACATAGGTGGATTTATAATGGTCATAATACTAAACTAGTTCTTCCCATCATATGCTTTTACCTTCCGTTTGATAAAGATCACACAGTTAATATCCTACATCCACTCCAGTAGTGACTCACATTACAGGTTTAGAAATCTGGAAGCAGTCCTGAGGCACAGTTTCAAGGAAAGAGCCTCCTGGAACCTTGGCATTCCCATAGCTAGAATGCCCCAGATTTCTCTCTGCAATATTGTGGAGGGTCTTGCATGCTTTCTTAAGTTATTTACTGGATAAGAGTTAGAAATCTCAGGGCAAGCTTAGCAAAGTATACTTAGACTCTTCATTACAACCAGGTATAGCAGTCTACATTGCATATTAGAAGCAAGTTGGTGAATTCTTCTGACAAATGGAGATTCCCTACAGACACTTTAAAGAACAGCCAAGTTACACTCATATGCAAGAATTTATCAAGGCCTAGGATATAGAAGGGTTGTGGTATTATATTACTCATGAGAAGGTCTGCTTGAGCAGAACCCCCTGGTGCTAGCTTTCTAAAGGCTCAAAGGAGTAGAAGAAATTGTGACTAGGTTGTGAAGTCCTTACCTGACATTAGCTGACTCTAGGCAGGGCTGTTTTATCTTTACTGTAAATATTACCTAGTTCCTGTAAGTCTTTTGAAGTCATTTCTCTGTTTTGTGTCAGATACTTCAATGTACTTTGCCTGCTGTGACACACTACTCCTTTCTTTTCTGTATTATATAAGACTAGTGTTTGATTTGTGACAATACATTCAGATTCAGCACACTCTCTCCTCTCTGTGTCTGTCTATGCTCACCTGTTGGAACCTTGATTCCCACAGGTTGAAAGGGGCTGAATGAACCTGGTCTGTGGCATTAATAAATCAAACTACCATTTTCTGTAGAAAATTAACTCCTTTCTTTCTTTCTTTCTTTCTTTCTTTCTTTCTTTCTTTCTTTCTTTCTTTCTTTCTTTCTTTCTTTCTTTCTTTCTTTCTTTCCTTCCTTCCTTCCTTCCTTCCTTCCTTCCTTCCTTCCTTCCTTCCTTCTCTCCCTCTTCTCTCCTTTCTCTCTCTCTCTCTCCCCTCTCTCTCTCTCTCTCTCTCTCTCTCTCTCTCTCTCTCTCTCTCTCTCTCTCTCTCTCTCTCTCTTCTCTGAAACAGGGTTTCTCTGTATAGCTCTGGCTGTCCTGGAACTCACTTTGTAGACCAGGCTGCCTCCCAATGAAGGGATTAAAGGCATGTGCCACCATGCCTTGCCAAAAATTTCTTAAGTCCTGAAATCATATATACAAACTTCTCCCTCTGTCTAAATTACGTCCTACCTTTTCCTCTCCCAACCTATATGCTAGACAATCTAATATCGGCAACAATGGCTTGATCTTTTTATATATACACAGATTATTCCTGCTTCCCATCAAACCTGTTCCTATCATGCTATCCAACTCAGAAGTGTTTATCATCTCAATGATCCAAATAAACTTCAACTGTTCTGTCTACATCTTAGTATTTACTTATAGAAGTAAATAATTTTAAAGCAACTTTTAACTAATATCTTAAAATAGTTTCTACTTATGTGTGTGTGTGTGTGGTCACATGAGTGCTGCAGATACACACAGTTATGAGCAGCATTTCAGCTGTCTTGATTTTCTCACTAGATACAGTGAACCCAGCCCCTCACAGCTGAGGGCATTGAAGGACTCTGTTTCACTCATCCATGGTGTTTTGTGATGCATGGAGATCTGCATAATTTCTGCATATGTCCAATGTAGCACTGTGTCTTCTGACCATATATTGTTTTTCACCACTCCATTCCAGAATGTTTTTAGTTATAACCTTAGAGGTTAATCAATTGTACATTCTGTGTTGTGTCTTCTGTCATCCTAGAGGACTAATAATTTTCATATAATTACATCTTGCTCTTTGTCTTTTTATTAATGACACTGTAACCTTCTCTTCCCATCTTTCCTCCATTTATAACCCAGCAGGTCCCATCCTTGCTTTGTTTCCTAGCTGTGACACTGTTATTTACACCATGTATTTATGCTTTGAATATACACACAGAATATGCATCAAATATATTTGGAAAGAAAGTGTTTCTGAAATTACTAAATGGTTCATTGTACAGAGTGACTGACATGTAGGATATACTCAGTGTGGGATTGTTAAATAAATTCGTGCATACCTGAGAAAGGTATAGGCAGTGCTCCTATTTTGCTGATGACGAAAAATTAGTCTTTGAGATGTTGCCAGTATGACAGTGATGGATGTGTATTTGAATCCAAAAAGAATGACAATAGAAGCCATTCTTTTCTTTATCACATTACTTTCTTTCTATATCATCACATAAGTTAATTTTAATTCCCCAGAGGGCTATATTAAAGAAAATATAAAGAATTCATAAAAATGTAAATCCTTGATACAGCATATTAAAATAATATACTATAATTGATATGAATATAAAAGTGTCATCTAATGAGATGGGTACCTATTAATATTCATTGTGCTCTCAGGTTCTTTCTTTTCTTTATTAGAACATGATATCTTATGGTTTTTGACAGCATGCCTGGATCCTGATAGGCCAAACCAGATAGATGTTAGACTCAAGCATCTCAAACAAATTCAATATGGATTCCCAATGGAATAAATCAGTCCATCTGAGAAACCACATCTTTGGAGGTACACACATGGAGTTGTAAGTTCACCTATTTGCAAATTCTGTGCACCTTATTGATGCACTTTTATTTTCTTTCCTTGTTTCTAAAAATCTCTACAAACTTTTGTGTGCCAGATGTCAGGATAACCCTAACATGTGGTGGCTTAACTCTTGTTGAAAAAGAACTTCCTCATAGTTCTGGAGTCTGCAGATCTCACATCAGAGTACTGTCCAAACCTTTGTAGGATTTTCTTTATGGCCTGAAGATGGGAGGCTTCTTCTTCTGTCCTTGGGTCATCTTCCCCTTTTGACTCTGATTCAGGTCTTCTGAAGATACCAGTGAAAATGATCGATGGCCCAACTACTGTGTCCATTAAATTATACACTGTGAAGTAATGAGTGCTGGGAATTTTGAGGTTTGCCAGAATATATTTCCTATACATATCTAGATTGTGGCATTGTCTTTATAAAGTCTTGTCACCCAAAGAGTAGCTAAATATCTCTCTAGTATGCATTTCCTGCAGAGCCTAAATATTGAATTACATTGACTACAATTGTACATGGAAAATCATTGCTTGGAGATTAAAAGCAGATGCATCTCAACAACTTGAATGATTGAGTCTCTGGGATAAAGCTTACAAAGCAGCTCTGCAGAGGCAATAAAAGGTAATTTCTTGTGTCTTAAGATAAGAACAATTAAAGGATTTTGGAAAATAGGTCTAGTGAATTCCTCATTGCCCAAGCAAGTCTAACACTTACTACAGCTTTTTAATGCTTTATGATATAGGGAATTAGGTTGCCTAATGGTAAATAATGGAGTGTGTTTTAGCATTATCTTAGATTTGCACATATTTTGATGATTCAAAACTGGCACCAATCTGATAGAGAAATTGAGAAGACAAATATTATCTTTACATACATTTTTCTTTCAAAGTTATTTCCAGACATATCCATTTCATCATTCTCTATAATGAATTAGTGAAGCAAGTGGGCAATGTATTTTGTGTCCCTCATCAGTGACCTGGTTTCCAGAATTACCTGGCTTAAAGGATATTGGTGTCACACTAGTATAAGAAAAACAATACCCCCAAATAAAAGCTGTCTTCAAATGCAAAACAAACAAACAAACAAACAAACAAAACAACAACAACAAACATATGCTACATATAATCACTAGGATAATTAAATTTCTAAAGACTAATGAAGTCTTATCAAGAATTTTGGCCGAACTATATTATAATTACTGTATGTATGTATATATGTATGTATTTCTGCTATCATCTGTGCTGCATGGCAAATAGTATTTGTATTTGGAAGAGAATAAAACCAAGTATGGTCTCATTCTAAAAGAATCTTCCTGGCAAAGCAGAAACAACAGTTGTCTTCATGGAATTTTGTCTTAAATTCTATTCCATCTGCTCTGATTTGTCTCTGCTAATGCTTTTGCTTGTCAGTTTCCTTATCCCTTTGCTCTTAACAGAGCTACTTCATTCTTTTAGGTATGTAATAACAGACTTATTTTCTTACAATGTTTTAACACTGCCAAGTTCTCATTCATTATAGAAAATCCAGAAACAGACCACTTTGCTTAGGTGAGACCATTTTTCTAGTGCAGTATGTCTCCACAGAGTCAGGAGTACAGTAGTGTGATGGCAGCTGGAAAGAAAAGTTTATTTTTCCACATGCCTTGAACTTTAGTGTATAGATTTCCATTATCTTTTAGTTAGTGGTGACATATCTTTATGTTTACATCTCAGTCAAAATTTCCCATTATTTGGATAGTACTAGTCCTGGACTAAATACAATCTGGTATCTACTTTGACTTCATGTTTTCTTTGAAAATTCCTTATATCCTTATATTGTTCATTTCCAAATTTCACACTCCAAAGCTGTCAATGGAAGGCAAATGCTGAAATATTTCAATTATGTATAAAGGAAAGATACTAACATATATTGTTAGTATCCAAATTTCAGACTCCAAAACTGTCGATTGAAGTTAAAGGCTGAAACATTTAAATTATGGATAAAGAAAATTAAACTCATAATTTATACTTCATTCATTTATACCTATAATTTTATTCAGTGTTAAATATCTGATGACTGACACCTTCTTTCTTCTACTCTAAGTTCCATCTCACCTATCATTATCTAATTAGGTCTGGGTGAGGTTCAAGGTCTGATTCATTCTGGCAAAGTCACTCCAGAACTGTACAACTATGACACCACACACACAAACAATCTGCTCCCATCATAGAGAGGAGTTGGCAAATAAATAGAGAGCATTGAAATTCCCTGTTCAGGAAAGATAATTCCAAAGAAGAGAGGGGTCATGACCCTAAAGCAATCTAAACATAGGTTGGCAAATAACATCAGATTTTAACATTAGAGATTTTTTTTTACTCCTATAGGAGTATCATCTTGGCTTACAGTTGGCAGCAATCTTGACCTGTTCAAAATCTTTTCCAGCAGTTAATGTAATTTTTGCAGTTCTATGCTTATCATCTTAGATATATCTTTGGTCTACTGCATTACACTTTTTATATTGTAGAAATGAGGAATGTGATACAGGAAACTTTACAATGCCTCATAGAATACTGACTACTTTCCCATTTTCTTCATTGAAGTTATTAGACATGACCATCTCCAATCCCAAGTTCATCTACCAGAATAAATAAACTTTGCAGAGTGTCTTAAACCCACATCTTCTCCACAAAAACCTTCCCTGTAATGTCTGTGAGAAGCTATCAGTGATGAGCAGTGACTTTCAGTACATTCCCAACAACTACTTAGAGTTTCATTGGCACAAGCCCTTCACTTATTCTGACATATTCTGAAGCTAGATGATCTCTTTACCTTTTCTCATGAGCTTCAAGCCATTGGGAACCCATTCTTCCTTAATGAGACTAAAATTGGACATGTTGTTTTCTTTCATGGCTTGGAAGGAGCTGTATTTGAGGACGAGATCCAGCTCATCTGGCCCTAAATTTTTCCCTAGGAAGTCACAGATCTTCTTTATGGTTTCCTTTGTATCCTAAAAGAAGAAAGTGAAATGAGGGCAATCAACAGAGAGCACTGAGAGAAAAGATTCAAACATGTGATCTGTGGATGGAGATGATCAAAGTGTTGTGAAAAGGTCATCATCAAATGAGAGAGCATGAATAGGAATTAGGCAATAAAGGAAATGGAACAAAGGGAGGAAGGACTCAGACTCAACATTTATATATTGAGTGGGCTCTCAATGTGGCTCATCTCTGCTCTCTAAAAGACAGAGACTGGGTATTCTTTTTAGGGAAGAGGAAATGTAAGAGAGAGGCTCTCATAGAACCAAGGTTAAATTTAAACTTGCTTTTTAGAGGATCATGACCTTGAATTTCAGACCTTCCTGGGTCAATCTCCATAGTACTAAGGTCACAGGTGTGTGCTGACACAGTCTCTCAGTATACTGAGTTTTTTTTCTTAAGACAGGGCCTCACTATGGAATTTTTTCTTGTGTGTTGGAAGTTGCTGTGGAGATTAGTATATGTCATGCTCACAGAGATCAGAAATCCATCTATCTGGCTTTTTCCTTCCAAGTGCTGGCACTGAAAGTATGTACAAGCATACCTATCCTGCCCTGGCAGGTTTAAAGAAACTTATAGAAATGCTGCTAGACAATGATCAAGGCAAATGAAGACGTGTGCACAAAATCCTCAGCAGAGATTACTGTTAGTTCCAGATAATAGTGTTTGCTTAGGTATCTGAAAACAATACAGATTTTAGGACAGTTTCATAGAAATGTTCTCAATATTTGTTTTTTGAGGGTACTTCCAAGAGATTTTGTTTTGAGAAAGTATCTCAGGTTGCAGCTTATATGGGCATCACATTCCCAAATTTTCTGTCTCAGATCTCTAACTGTTGTAATGATATCTGTGTACTACCACAATTAATTTAATCTTCTGATATAGTCATTACAAGGTAAAATCTTAGAATGTCAAAAATTGTGCTTTTAATCCTAGCCTTCCCCATGGGGACAGGAGGTTTTCTTGGTTTAAAACATTTTTTGCATATTTATTAGAATTCTGCTTAATATTTCATATGTATGTAAACAATCATGACAATAACTAAAAAGAATGTGTTAATGGTCAGATAGAAGACTTATTAGAATGTGTAGTAGTGTGTAGCAGACAGCTGGGTAGTGATCCTTTCTTGGGAAAAGTGAACTTAATGATGATTAAGTAAAAGAATCTACATATGGAAAAAGGAGTGTGATGAAACTTTTTTAATTGTAAAATTAATTTATTTTGTACACTCTATATGTTATTTCCCCAAAGCCGACCCTATGACTGTTCCATACCACATATCTCCTCCCCACCATCCTGTCTCTATGGGGATGTCCTCCCCAAACCAGCTGACTTCTAATCTCCCTGTGTCCTCCAGTCTCCCAAGGGTTAGGTGCATCATCTCTGAATGAACACTGACCAAAAGTTCTCTACTGTATATGTGTTGGAGGCCTCATATTAGCTGGTGTATGCTGTCTGTTTGGTGGTCCACCTTTTGAAAGATCTCAGGGGTCCAGATTAATTGAGACTCTTGGTCATCTAAAAGGATCACCCTTCTCCTCAGCTACCTTCAGCCTACTCTAATTCAAAAACAAGGATCAGCTGCTTTTGTCCATTGGCAGGGTACAAACATCTGCCTCTGATTCTTTCAGCTGCTTGCTGGTGTTTTCAGAGGCCATTTATGATAGGTCCCTTTTTGCAAACTATCCAGAGCCTCAGGAATAGTGTCAGGCCTTGTGACCTCCCCTTGAGCTGGACACCACTTTGGGTCTTTTGCTGGACCTACTTTTCCTCAGGTTCCTCTCCATTTCCAACCCTGTCATTCTTACAGACAGGAACAATTATGGGTCAGAGTTATGACTGTGGGATGGGCCCACTCTCCCTCATTTGATGCCCTGTCTTCCTGATGGAAGTGCAGGTAGGGTCTATAACATCATTCTCCCTAATGCATGGAAATTCATCTAAGGTGTCTCTCTTTGAGTCCTGAGAGTCTTTAACTTACCAGGTCTCAGGTAAATTCTGGAGGGTCCCCTAAACATCCTAATTTTAGAGGATGCTTTTATCCATTCTTACTGCTGGCCATCAGAGTTTCAGTCCTTTTCCTTCACACTATACTAGATCAGGTTCACCTCTCCCTCCCAGTTCCCCCATATACTTTCCCTCCCAGGTTCCTCCCTCCTATTTCCTGAGAGAAAACTCTATGAGGTCAAATTTGTTTTTGAATAATTTCATCTTTCAGTTTTTGTCTGGTTGCATTTTTACTTTTTATTAATAATTATTTTTCTCCATTCCTTCAGGGAAGCAGGTAGGCTGAGAGCAGATTTTTGGCTTTCTCTCTGCTTTTCTAGATCCTATGACCAATATTCATCTTTTGTTGTTGTTGTTATTATTGTTGTAATGGATTCTCATTCTTAACTGAGTGATAACTGTAAGCTCACCTTTTTCAAGTCTTCATAGTATAGTACCAAGAAGTTGTCCCATTCTCTCATGGATAGCCAGTCACGGACATGCTCAAACCATGATCCAAATATGACTGTGTGCAGGGAGAAGTGGAGTGTCAGTTACAAAGCACTAACAAAGGGTCTGCTTGACTTTCTTCATTTTCTGAAAGCAGCAGCAGAAAGCTTCACTAAGAAAAATCTAACTAGTCTGTATTTATAGCATTAAACATGATGTTTGAGGTTGATACACAAATAGAGAACTGATAAAATCAAGTTCATTATCAAACTCATTACCACTAAGATTTACCATTGATGCCATGAGGAGATATTCTACTGCCAAGGTGCAAGGTCAGAGGTGTGTGCTGGGGGAAACCTATCACACCAATACAGAAATCCAGAGGTGATTTCTGTAAGTACCTGCCTCCTAGTGAGGTATATGAAGACAACAGAAAGATTTGATAATGGAGATGGGAGAACAGTATTTTATATGGTGTTGGAAAGAAACATTCCAATTTATACAGCAACCTACTGGCAGAAATCTAATAGATGTATAAAACAAAGCTATATGACATCATTAATAATCACATCAACAAAGTTAGTTAAGGGGATAAGGCACCTTTATGGTGTGTGTGTGTATGTGTGTGTGTGTGTCTGTCTGTCTGTGTGTGTGTGTGTAAGGGGTAGGGAGAGAGAGAGAGAGAGAGAGAGAGAGAGAGAGAGAGAGAGAGAGAGAGAGAGAGAGAGAGAGAATGTGAGGTTTTAGAATTATCTTAGCATATGTTTGGATGCAGATCTGTTGATTATGAAAACTATATAAGGCACTGCCAAGTGGGGAAGACAAGAGACAGAGGAATTTTAACAGATTCCCTCAACTCAGCATACCTATGTCTACAATTACCTTTGGGAGTATATAGGGGTATCATTTCCATTTCTCAGTGTTCAATTTTCAGCCCCTGATTTTCCACATAATGCTCTTATCCTGAGCTGAATTCAATGCTACAATATAGATGTACCAGGCCAAAAGTGTCTTGTAGTGCAATAATGACACAATTGTTATGGGGTTACATAAATGATGTCTGATTGGATTTGAGCCTTGATCCTTGAGATGGAATTCATGCCTGGTACTATAATCCTGGTCATGAACCCATGATTGATGATGTCATAGTTCCAAACTAGGGTTCCTACTGTCATTTAACTAAACGGTCATATTGTCAAACTACCGTCTAAATATTTGTATTTATACCTGTGGAATTGTGCTGTTCTATATCTTTGTTAGAGATTAATTTTGCAACTGGCTCTGGATAATGTAGACTCAGAAGTGATCAAATTGTGCAGCCTAATTGTGAGTGCTCAGTCATTGATGTACCGAAGACTCAGGAAATACCATGGGACAGGAAGTAGAAAGTAAAAGCTAGAGAATGTGGTGGAGTGATTTGAAATATTCCTCTGTAAATATTGTCCTTTGAACATGAATTAGCTGTTATTATGCAAATGTGTTCATATCACCAATGGTTGCCTATAGCAAAACTGCATAACATAAAGCCGATCAATATTCCAGGATGCATGGGAGAGGGTGTCCTGAATCCTCACTCCTCACTGAAGATCCATTTGCAGTTGATGACTGCTAGATGAGAAAGACTTCCACACCCTTTTCATATAGGGCCACTTTTATGTTTCTAGTGCACACATGGATGGCCCTACATCCATGCACATATGAGCACCACAAATTATCATTAGTGGGTTGTACTGTTTTGAAAAAATTAAGTTCTGCTATGGACATATTATGCAATGTATAGTGTGTTGGAATGCATACTGGTAAATCTGGTAGAATGTGATATAACATATTCATTTTTAATTTTTTAAAGAATAGAAATATTATGTATAAAAACACAAAAATTTTGAAAAATAAATCAAGTAAAAACATAGGACATATGCAGCTGGAAACACGAATTTCTGGGGTACTGGTTAGTTCCTATTGTTGTTCCACCTATAGGATTGCAGACCCCTTCAGCACTTTGTGGACTTTTTCTAGCTCCTCCATTTGGGGCCCTGTGTTCAATCCAATAGATGACTCTGAGCATCCACTTCTGTGTTTGCCAGGCACTGGCATAGCCTCACAAGAGACAGCTATATCAAGGTCTTTTCAGCAAAATCTTGCTAGCCTATGCTATAGTGTCTGCGTTTGGTGGCTTATTATGGGATGGATGCATGGTGCAGTTCCATCCTTTCCTCTCAGCTCCAAACTTTGTCTCTATAAGTCCTTCGATGGGTGTTTTGTTCCCAATTCTGAAGGGGCAAAGTGTTCACACTTTGGTCTTAGTTCTTCTTGAGTTTCATGTGTTTTGCAAATTATATCTTGGGTATTCTACATTTCTGGTCTAATATCCACTTATCAGTGTGTGCATATCATGTGAGTTCTTTTGTGATTGGGTTACCTCACTCAGGATAATACCCTCCAGATCTATCCATTTGCCTAGGAATTTCATAAGTTTATTGTTTTAATAGCTGAGTAGTTTTCCATTTTGTAAATATACCACAATTTCTATATCCATTCCTCTGTTGAGGGACATATGGATTCTTTCCATTTTCTGGCTATTATAAATAAGGCTGCTATGAACATAGTGGAGCTTGTATTCTTATTACCAGTTGGAACATCTTCTAGATATATGCCCAAAAGTGGCATTGCTGGTTCCTCCAGTAGTACTATGTCCAATTTTCTGAGGAACAGCCAGACTGATTTCCAGAGTGGTTGTACAAGTTTGCAATCCCACCAACAATGGAGGAGTGTTCCTCTTTCTCCACATCCTCGCCAGCATCTGCTGTCACATGAATTTTTGATCTTAGCCATTCTGTCTGGTGTGAGGTGGAATCAGGGTTGTCTTGCTTTGTATTTCCCTGATGATTAAGGATGTTCAACATTTTTTCAGGTTGAAAAGCATATGAAATGAATTAATGGCCACCAAGCCTGTTCTACTTGAGAAAAACGATTTTATCTTAAAACCCCATCCACATGAGTTAGTTTCAGCAGTCAACCATATACATCCCTGTGTCACCTTAGACTCTCAGTTTAGAGATTTTCCCCATGAAATTTGCCTATGAATGTGTATTTGAGTGATTGTCTTTATTGACCAATGACGTGGTAGCGCAAAGAGCATAAACCTGTCGACCTGGTCTGAATGAAAAAACTGAGAGTGAGACATTGAGAAAATTAGTAAGCTGATTTGTAAACTGTTTTCACTTCAGCTCTTTCTTAAGATCCTCCCTTGATTTCTCCTGTTGATAGATTTTTCACCTGAAAGTGTAAGTCAGATAAACTCTTTCTGCTCTTAAGTTGCTTCTGGAAAGACTATTTTATCAGAAAAAACATAAACCAAACTAGACCAATCATTAAACAGGAAATAGGAGAACACCTTGTGTACCTTAGCAAAATCATCAAAATGACAGGCATTGATAGTCAACTTACAATTATAACAACTTATTAATGTGACTTTTTATTTATTAATTTAAGTTTTATTGCATTATGATGAGAAAAGATAATTTCAATTTATCAGAAATTAACATTTAACATTTAAAACATATTTTAACATTTAAAAACATATTTTGAGTACATACAATTATATCACATTCTTCTTCTCCTTTGGTTCCCCAATTCCTCCCAGAGAACCTCCTTCAATACCTGCCATATCTTTCAGGATTTTTATCATATTTTGTAAAATTTATAAAATAATATAACAATAAAAATGAGTACTCTAAAAGTTACTTGATATAAAACCACAATCAACTGAAAAATCTTATATTGATGCTTGTCTACAGCAATACTGAAAATACATACCTTATTCTCAATATAAATTTCAAATAATTCCAAATATATGAGTATATCACATTTTAAAATAATATATCACCTCTTCAGGTCAGTGCCTGCTCTAGGCCACCATGTGTGCGAACTCAGCAGACAGTCCACTGTCCCCAGAGGATTCTACACTCTCTTGGTGCCCTTGCATGCCCAGGATCTTAGGATCCCTGGTGAGTAGAGTGTAACATCTGTTCTAAAACAATCATGATGGGCCTGTGCCAGCAAAAGAAGGACACAGGAGTCCTGCCTGACCAGCAGCTCGGGTTCCTTCAGATCAGTGCTGGTCTACCTTGGGTTCGAACACAATGTCCCATGGTCCCCAGAGGAGATTCCGATTCCAGATTCTCTAACACACCGGCAATCTTAGGATTTGAGGATCCCAGTACCCAGGAGCGTGGTCACAACAGGATTTTAGGGTTTCAGAGGAAGCTTGACTGCCAAGAACTCTGACACACCCAGAAAATCAGGTTCATAGGATCCTGGAATCATAGGATCATAGAGAAAGCTGGACTCTGAGGAGTTCTGAATCAACTGGGATTACAGGAAGGACAGGCTCCAATCAGACATATTGAGGGCAGCAAGCACTTGAGATAATCAGGTAACAGGAGACAAGTGTAAGAATAGAAGCAACAGAAACCAAGGCTACTTGGCATCATCAGAACCAAACTGTCCCACCATAGCAAGTCCTGGATACAGCATCACACAAGATATGGATCTAATGTCACTTCTTTTGATAATGATGGAGGACTATAATAAGGAAATAAATAACTCTTTTAAAGAAACACAGAAGAGCACATCCAATCAGGTGAAAGAATTGAACAAAACCATCCAGGATCTACAAATGGAAGTAGAAACAATAAAGAATTCACAAGGGAGACCACTCTGAAAAAAGAAAACCTAGAAAAGAAGTCAGGAGCCATTGATGCAAGCATAATCTACAGAATACAAGAGATAGAAGAGAGACTCTCAGGTGCAAAGATACCTTAGAAAACATTGACACAATAATCAAATAAAATGGAAAATGCAAAAAGATCCTAACCCAAAGCATTCAGGAAATCCAGGACACAGTGAGAAGACCAAATCTAATGGTAATAGGTATAGACAAGAAGAAAGATTTTCAACCTAAAAGGCCAGTAAATACCCTCAACAAATTTATAGAAGAAAACTTCCCCAACCTAAAGAAAGAGATCCCCATGAATATACAAGAA
Organism: Mus caroli; assembly: GCF_978045245.1. NCBI lineage: Eukaryota > Metazoa > Chordata > Mammalia > Rodentia > Muridae > Mus > Mus caroli. The sequence continues at coordinate 129,985,728 of NW_028227263.1, read as the reverse complement.
GTCTACAGATCTCCAAATAGTTTGGACCAGAAAAGGAATTTCTCCCATCCTATAATAATCAAACCACCAAATAAAATCAGTAAAGGGAAAAAGTCAAGAACATATGAAGGCAGACCTATCAGAATTTCACCTGACTTCTCCCCACAGATTACAGAAGCCAGAAGATCCAGGGAAAATGTCATACAGACCCACAGTGATCACAAATGCCAGCTCAGGCTACTATATCCAAGAAAAGTCTCAATTACTATAGATGGAGAAACTAAGGTATCCCATGGCAAAACCAAATTCACACAATATCTTTCCACAAACCCAGCCCTTCAAAGGATAATAAAGGGAAAGCTTCAACACAATGAGGGAAACTACGCTCGAGAAAAAGCAAGAAAGTAATCTTTCAACAAACCTGAAAACATAGCCACATGAACAGAATTCCAAATCTAAGAATAAACATAACAGGAAGAAATAACAACTTTTCCTTAATATTTCTTAATATCAATAGACTGAATTCCCCAATAAAAAGACATACAATAACAGACTGGTTAAGTAAACAGGACCCCACTTTTTGCTGCATACAGAAAATCCACCTAAGGCATAAAGGAAGACACTAACTACCTCAGAGTAAAAGGCTGGAAAAAAATTTTCCAAGCAAATGGTCCCAAGAACCAAGTTGGAGTAGCCACTCTAATATCAAATAAAATGGACTTTCTCTCTTTTTTAAAAATGGCTCATCATAATTTATTTTATATTAAAATGTACAGCTTTTTGGGGGGGAGGGTGTTTACCTTCTTTTTTTTTTTGAAGTAACTGAATAAAAAGAAAACAGGTAAATACAAGAGTTCTGCTGGCTCCTACTTTATAAAAGGTCGTGCACACCTGTTATGCTTAGCCCTTACTGCCATCTGTCCAGGTGCAAAGGCTACAAAAGGAAGCAATAGAAACAGACACAAATAAGTTTTCTGCTTTTTTACTTGAGATTTGTAAGCTTACTTTGTGCTATTCACAAGCTACTTTTCTATTTTTCTTTAAAAAATAATTTCAATATTTTTTAAAGATAGAAAAATCTACAGATGAAATGAAAATGTAAAGAGGCATTTCCATAAAATAGCAACTTTACACCAAATTCATGATTAAAAAAAAATCTTGCCAAGTATTTGGACATATATGAAATGCTTCAAAACCTGACAGATAAACACTGAGACATGCTTCATTTAATAAATAGAAGTGTGCATTTATAAAACAGAAAGCTGCCTCTCCCCAAAGGAGCCTGCCACCAAAATGGAAAATGGTCTTCTCAACTTTACACCAAACATTTAGCAATAAACCCCCTTCACTAACCAGACGGGAATAGCTGTGATTGCTCTTTACAGTTTTATAATTAACAAAAATAGATACTTTTTTAAAACCTCAAATTAGGGTATCCTAATCAAGGCAAAAAAAAAAAAAAAAGCAAAAACCTTAAGAAGTGGCTTACCGTTAGCACAACACTTGTACATTACTACAAAATGCACTGTCACCATCAAAGAAATTAGTGGCATACTGAAGGGTCACCTTAAACAAAATATACAGTAATTGAAATGCTAAAGGCATTTCCATGGAGTAGACAAGGAAGAAGAAAAGCTGGAGGTTCAGTATTAAAACAGGTGATTTGGGAAGGGGCTTGTATGCACACTGTTAAATGGAAACAGGCAAGATGTGTGGCTACTGCCAACTAGAGTCCTAAGAGAGGCCTTCCTTTGCAAAGAATTTTATATAAAAGTAACAGAAATAAAGGTATGAAAAAAGAAAAAAAAAGGAAAGAAGAAAAACGACTTGTATAAGGCATTCTGCTGCATACAGCTTTTTTTTTTTTTTTTTTTTTGAATAAATGGTGCCAACAAATGTTTTTGTACTCACACCAATGCTGGTTTTGAAATCGTACTCTTCAAAGGTATTTGCGCAGATCAATCCAATAGTGGGGCCCAGTGGGCTGGGTGGGCTGCCAGGCTGTCTACCTTCTCATGTAGGATCCATTGGGAGACTGTTTGGACATGCCCATGTTCATGTAGCCATGGGGTCCCAGGGCCGTGTACATCATGTTAGTGTGGAGTGGGGTCTGCATCAGCTGCTGGGCATATGGCTGGCTTCCCATCATATGCCCAGCAGATGGGCACATATGCAACTGCATCGGGTACTGGGGGGGTTGATTCATGGAGCCATGGTAGCTGTGGTAACCACTCTTCATCATCCTGTTCATCATCGGCTGGGACATGCTATACCCATTCATGGCATTCAGAGTGTTCATGTTCATATTTACGGAGATGACATTGTAGGCTGGTGCTGGCATCAAGTTCACACTCATGTTCATGCCTCTTTGCATTGTTAAAGTCCATGCAGGACCCTGCATGGCTACAGTTTGGGAACGCCCATCGATTTGTGACTGATGGGTGGCAGCATCTGGTGGCAGAGATTCGGACTTAGTTCTTATGGAGACGTGGTCCTTGCTGGCTATCTGAGTTTGCAGTATTTGGCTGTGGGAGATGCCAATATTCGATGCTGACTTGTTCTGCTGCAGGAGAGATGGTGGCAGATTCATGGGAGGAGGAGTCAGGTTAGGGGTTGGGGTCATGGTAGCTTGTGCTTGAGGTCCTTCAGGGACAGAGTGTAGAGACTGTGAAAGCTGAACAAGCCCTGTGTTGCTTAATGGTGTGGACAAAGAGACACTGTTTGCATAGGAGGTCACAGCAGTGGAATGATTAATAAGTGTATTAGTTAACTGCTGCAGTTTGTCAGGGTTGAAGGTGGCAGATGGCTGTGGGTAGTGCCCATCCCCAAAATCACTTTGACCCATTCACTCATATAAGCCAATGTTGGTATTGCTGGTCTCGGGGATGTCAGCCAGCTTCATGGGTGGGGTGAAATTGGTGACCATGCTGCACTGAGCTAGCTGCTGACTGCTACTGGGAGGCCTCTCCACCACACAGCCTTGGGGAAACTTGACGCTGCAGGTTGGAGGGGAGCTGATGCTGGTCTGCTGCATCATGCTGCAGTTACTGCTGATGTTGGACATCTGCTGGGTGACAGCACAGCTGTTCTGTGTCAGATTGCTAGAGGTGAGACTGCTATAGGAGCAACTATTCTGGGAAGAGCTATTTCCACAGATGCTGCCTCCCATGGTTGAGTCATAGCTGCTTGGGTTCTCGTTGTTCTCTCTTGTGCTCTCAATACTGCCCAGGTCACTGAACCTGCTGTCAATGACCTGCTGTGAGTGATCTGACACTGACAGGATGTCCATCATTGGACTGGTCTCCATGTTCTGCAGAGGTGGCACTGTGATGGCAGTCTGATCAGGGCTAATTTGGATAAAGCTATTCTCTAGCAGGGACACTGGGGCTATTGACAGAATGAACTGACTTGCCTGGAAAGGAATGGACAGATTAAAGTGGGCTACCTTGGACTGTTGGCACTCGTCCAGTATGGTGGGAATTTGAGGACTTTGGTCTGTGTGCGTTTAGTTTTGCAGGCTTCTACAGGCCTCTTGAGTCTCAGCACAATCTGGAAAGGTGTCATCTTTTTCCCTGTTTTCTTGGGTCAAAGACTGAATAGCCTGGGCAGTCTTGGAGTCAATTTCCACAGCTGCTGGGCCTCCCTCTTTGAGATCAGCATCCATACCATCACTGTTCTTTTGGTCCTGCTTCTGTGTCTTTTCTTCCTGGTGCTCCCTGTCAGACTCAGGTGCAATTCCAGTGTCCCCGGCAAGCTCCTTTGGCTCACTGTTACATGACACTGTGAGACCAACACTGCAGTTTATCAAGACCCCAGGGTTCAAGTGGCTCAACTGAATGTTCAGGTCTAAATAAGTCTCCTGGCCCTTTAGTGCATCTTTGAAGGTTTCTCTTGGGAGGTCTCCTCTCTCCATGTTGGCAGCCTCCATGTGGCCATATTCTTCATCATCTGCATCATGGTCCTCATTGTGAGATGGCTCTTCTTCCTCATCCTCATCCTCTTCATGGTCATCCAAATGCACAGGGTCTTCCTTTTCCTAGGAGATTTCCTCTTCTGTGTTTTGTTTACTTTCAGCACCACCTTGGTCTTTTTCTCCTCTTCCTCCTCTTCCTCCTCTCCCTCCTCCTCCTCCTTCCTCATCCTGTTCTTCCCATACAGATTCAGCTTGAACTCATCTATCCTCTCTTTGCTTTGCTTCCTCTTGGAGAGCCCTTGCTTCGCTCCTTTTGGCCACACTTGTCTGCACTTTAGAGGCTCAGGATTGTCTTTACTGCCTACTTTCAAGTGTTATGCATCATTGCCTACATCTTTTCTACAAAGGGCAGCATTCTTGAAGAAATGATTGTCGATTCCTTCCTCTTCCTCTGTCTGCCTTTTCTTCCCTGCGTGATGTTGGAATGCTTTTCTAAGAACTGACTTTCTGTCCCTCTCTCTGGGACCTCACAGGTAGGCTCCAGCTGCAGCATTGTTCTCTCCTCATCTGAGTTGTCAAAGGGCTCATTCAGCACTTCTGTCCTCTTGGAAATGGTCTCAATGGTTACATTGCTGTTGATCCTCCTGCGTTTATGACCTTTTTTCTTCTTTACTACAAAAGTCCTCTTTCTTTTAATGGAATCTGACTGTGGCTTAGTCAACTGTGGGGGAGATGTGTGAATGCTCTCCTCCTCTTCCCCATCATCTTCCTCTTCCTCATCATCGTACTCCTCCTTTTCCTCTTCCTCTTCTTCACTGCTCTCTTTTGACAGTTTTAACTACTGTCCTCTCTCCCCGGCCACTGGCTGCCTATCTGGACAATGCAGGTATTTATTTATTTTTATTGTACTTTTGCAGATGATTGCCCACTGGTAACTCTAGACTACAGGATCTCTTGATCCTCCTTCTCCCAGCAGCTGGCTTGTTCCACTAGTCATTCAGGCTCTTTCTCAGCTTCTCACTCTTCCTCAGAAAACACAGCAATAGAAATTAAAATTGGAGTCCATCTTAGAACGTCTGGATCAATTTTGTTGGTTTGGGAACAGTTCTTCAGCTTTTCCATGTGGCTCAATATCAACTTTTCCCTTCTTATGATGACAAACCTGCCATCTCTCCATCAATCATGTGGAGGTGCTGCAGAGTGGTGGCAATGACATGTGGGCACATACCTGTGGCTCTCCTAATGACCTTGATGCTGATGTGCCTCTTGTGGTGGTTGTAGAGGTATTCTAAGATGACACTTTTCCAGTAGGTCAGATAGGAGAGCTGGCCCAGTCAGAGAGTGGCTTTCGTGAGACCCTGCTTGGCCTTCTCCTTGAGAAAGCAAATAGATGAATTCAATGAGAAAGCATCCAAATCCTTCCCTTTGGTGCTGGGGCATGATCATTATGCTGGCCAAATTATACTTCTGCTGGCAGAGCTTTTCCTTGGAGAATTATCCAACCACATGACAGCCTTTTTCATAATTTTTTGTAAGGACATTAAAAAGGAATGGCTCAAAATCATAATACAAGGTTTTGTGGTCTAGTAAGAGCTTGGCGAAGTAAATGTTTTGGCAGTACATATTACATATATTTCCACCAACTTCAAATACCGAAAGGTCTTTCCTTCAGGAAAATTTATTTGCTGTAGGACGAAACCATCCACACTTCTTTGAGTGTCATAGCAAAATATTTTTACTCTTCATATATTTAAGAAAGAATTCACACAGGTAAAACTTTGATAATCTTGCATATTTCTGTGGGTAAGGCAAGGAGTACCAGGTTTGGATATCATATTTTCTGAACTCTATTACTGAGGGGTAGTGACCACAGTCTTCCAATCCACTTTCAAATTCGATTTTCTCCCAAGACAGTCCTGGGCCTGATTAAAATTGTCCAGATACTCTTCAGTCACGATATCTGTGTTTCCCATCAGACTTACATCTGCACTTTCTTTTTTGATGCTTATTTTAATTTCAGTATCAGGTGACCCCTTCCTGTGAATGCACTTATGGATCCTTTATCACTGGTTACAATTCTTTTGTCAGTCTGGAAAGTGGTGGGTCACCGCACGCCATATGGAATCTTTTATCACAGGAATAAAAAAAAAAAAAAGTATATTATCTGCATATTTTCCCTGGACTTGACATGTTCTGCAGGTCTTGTACTTGATGCACTGCCACTTCAAGGCCTTCACATTTGTGGTTAATTCAGGAAAAAATTCAGACAGGATGGATATCCACTACTGACACAATCTGCACAAGATACAAGTTCTTCTGGTTTCTTTTCACAATTTGACTCTTTAGTCCTCAAACAGAAGCTACATATTGGAATGGGATCAGCAGGGGTTTTTTTAGTTAGGATTTTACTGCTGTGAACAGACACCATGACTAAGGCAACTCCTATAAGAACAGCATTTAATTGGGGCAGGCTCACAGGTTCAGAGTTTGAATCCATTATCATCAAGGCAGGAACATGGAAGCATCTAGACAAGCCTAGTGGAGGAGGAGGTGAGAATTCTACACCTTCAACTCAAAATGGACTTTCAAACTAAAGTTCTCCAAAAAGATAAGGAGGGACACTTCTTACTCATCAAAGGTAAAGTTTACAATAATGAACTCTAAATTATAAACATCTATGCTCCAAATGCAAGTGCATCCACATTCATTAAAGAAAATTTGATAAAAATCAAAGCACACATTATAACTCTAACAATAATACTGGGATAATTCAACACCCCACTCTCATCAATGGACAGATCCTGGAAACAGAAAATAAATGGACACACAGTGAAAATAATAGAAGTTATGAAACAAATGGATTTAAATGCTATCTTTACACATTTCATCCAAAAATAAAACGATATATCCTCTTTTCAACATGTCAGATTACCTTCTCCAAAATTGACCATATAATAAGTCACAAAACAGGCCTAGGCAATACAAAATTATAGAATGAATACCATGTGCTCTATTAGATTTCCACGGACTAAGGCTGATCTTCAATAACAACATAGATAATAGAAATCCCACATACATGTGGAAGCTGAACAACACTATACTCGATGATAACTTGGTCAAGGAAGAAAGAAAGAAAGAAATTAAAAACTCTAGAGTTTAATGAAAATGAACCCACAACATACCCAAATGTATAGGTCACAATGAAAGCGGTCCTACAAGGAAAAGTCATAGATCTGAGCGTCTCCAAAAAGAAGCTGAAGTGAGCACACACTAGCAGCTCGACTGCATACCCAAAATCTCTAGACCAAAAGGAAGTAAAAACACCCAATATGAATCGGTGGAAGGAAATAAACTCAAGGTAGAAATCAACCAAGTGGAAACAATAAGAACTATTCAAAGAATTATCCAAACCAAGAGCTGGTTTTTAAGAAAATCAACAGGATAAATAAACCCTTAGCTAGACTAACTAGAGGGCAGAGGGACAGTATCCTAATTAACAAAATCAGAAATGAAAATATAGATATAACAACAGAATCTGAGGAAATCTAAAAATTCATCAGATCCTACAACAAAAGTCTATACTCTACAAAACGGTAAAACCTAAATTAAATGGACAATTTCCTAGACAGATACCAGGTACCAAAGTTAAATCAGGTTCAGATTAATGACCTAAACAGTTCCATTTCCCCTAAAGAAATAGAAGCAGTCATCAATAGTCTCCCAAACAGAAAAAGCCCAGGACCAGATGGGTTTAGTGCAGAGTTCAATCAAACCTTCAAAGAAGACCTAATTCCAAATCTCCTAAACTATTCCAAAAAATCAAAACAGAAAGTACTCTACCCAATTCATTCTTTGAAGCCACAATTACTTTGATACCTAAATCATATAGAGACCCAACAAAGAAAGAGTACTTCAGATCAATTTCCCTTATGAATATCGACTCAAAAATAATTAATAAAATTTTAACAAACCGAATCTAAGAAAACATCCAACCATCATCCTTCATGTTCAAGCAAACTTCATCCTAGGGATGCAAGGATGGTTCAATATATGGAAATCTGTCAACATAATCTGCTATATATACAAACTCAATGGCAAAAAACAAATGATCATCTCTTTGGATGATGAGAAAACATTAGAAAAAGTCCAACACCCCTTAATGATAAAAGTCTTGGAAAGATCAGGAATTCAAGGCCCATACCTTGACATAATAAAAGCAATATACAGCAAACCAGTAGCTAACATCAAAGTAAATGGTGAGAAACTGGAAGCAATCCCACTAAAAGCAGGGACTGGATAAGGCTGCCCACTCTTTCCCTAACTGTTCAATATAGGACTTGAAGTCTAGCTAGCTCCGGGGTACTGGTTAGTTCATAATGTTGTTCTACCTATAGGGTTGCAGATCCCTTTAGTTCCTTGGGTAGTTTCTCTAGCTCCGGAGCTCTTGACTCTAGCTGCATATGTATCAAAAGATGACCTAGTCGGCCATCACTGGAAAGAGAGGCCCATTGGACTTGCCAACTTTATATGCCCCAGTACAGGGGAATGCCAGGGCCAAAAAGTGGGAATAGGTGGGTAGGGGAGTGGGTGGGAGGATATAGGAGACTTTTGGGATAGCATTGGAAATGTAAATGAGGAAAATACCTAATAAAAAGTATTAAAAAAATAAAAAGTTTAATTTCAGTATCCAAGTTCGTCATTTATAAACACACGAAAGCATAGTCCAGGCAAATTAAATACAGAGCCTACATACACTATTTCAACAAAACATTTTTTTTTCTAAAATATCAGAGGCAAATGAGTGATTTGTTTCACCCATAATATTTAACTGATTTGCAATGAGAAAATGAAAAACTTTTTTTTTTTTAAGACATAAGCAAAAACTTTGGAGTCAGGTAAAGTGTCTGATAGCTGATACTTCATTTTGATATCCTTGGCACTCTATAATGTACCAATGATGGTTTAGGCTTCCCTATCATAGGAAAAAAATCTAAATATCTAAGATTTTTCTCATGACTGCAATATACAAGCGCTTTCCTTGTCAACAAGCTACCTCCTCAAAGAAGAATCTGAGCTATATCTGGTCAAGCTCTGAGGGGTCAGCACATACTTCTTACTAGATAGCTTTATTGTATAGAGATGCAAAAAGTAAACCAGAGGCAGGGATATTTGATCAACAGGCCCTATCTCTTTTATACATGTCATATCATGCACTGGTGAAGTCCTAAGCATGACTTTAAAAATTGGATTAAATTTCAAGGGACTCATAATAAGCAGGATATCTCTGAGTTAACTGACCCTGTAAAACCTGATTGCAACACCTGACATTGGAACGTGCTCATGACCAATTCGCCATGTGATTGACACTCCATGATATGCCCAAGATGAGTTTTGTTTTCAAATGCCTGGTTCTGTAATGTAAACAGCTTCCAGAATATTCCCTCTAGGACATACTTTTGGAGCCTGTGGTTAAGAACTGTTCAGTCAGGATGGCTTAACCTCCACCTCCTATTTACAGGTTTCATTTAACAGCCACAAAAGCTGTTTTGTTGCAAATAAAATATTTAATTAAAATACAGCACCTAATTTATGGTTTTTACACAACTGAATAAAAACCCTACATAATAAAATTGTTTACATCTTCCTTTCATTCTAGTAAAACAGATTATTGTCCTCTCAAAACAAAACAAAAAACCTTTATAGTTTTAAACCTGATCATCCTAATTCATAATTGCCAAGACTTTGTTTCTAGTGGGCTTCTGAAAATGCACCTTGACACCTGGCCTGAAGGAGGAGTAAGGCACATGTGGGTATTATGGTGAGAACTGGCAGGTAGCCCCAGATGCCTGGTCTGGGGTCCTAAATGGCCCATCCAGGCAAGTCAGCCCTGGTACAATAGCTAGCACTCTGAAGGACGTTTACAGTCTGGTGGCTCCATCAATGAGTTCAATACTGAAAGCATATCAAAGGAAGATTCACTTTTTAAAAGACTAGCTTTTCAAAATGCTCCATCATGAGACTGGGATGGCCAAAGCTGCCAGCATCTTTGGATATGCTGAACAACTTTTCTGAGGGGACTGTACTTGGGGGACAGCCCAGAAATCAGACTGCTAAGTTAGACTGCCCAGGCCACAATGACTGCTTTAGGTTCCAGTAGGTAAGTGGGTCACAGCTGTGTTCCAGCACCTCTTCCTCCAAATACGCAAGCACCATGTCTTCAGATAGTTTCTCTCTCTGATCTCTCTCTATCGGTGCGAGTGACCACAGGCTCTCCTCTGTGCCAGTGTCTTTAAGTGGGGTCCCTGAGTCACAGCCATTGGAGGTGGCAGTGTCCTCTGAGGTAGAATTCAGTATTTCTAGCTCCCTGATTAAGTCTTGCCTGTACTGCCCTGCCTCCTCTTCTGTGAACAGGGAAGCTTTGTAGCGAGGGTCCAACAGTGTGGCAATGATGTATCTGTGGTCATGAAGGGTGGCAGACAGGCAGCTCGCCATGGCTTCCCTCAGGGACTTAAGCATGGTGTCAATGCCCATGGTCTCCCCAAACAGCATCTCCACTTTTCTGCTGAGGCTGTGGATCATGGGGATTACCTGGCTCAGCGTAGATATGTGGGCACTCATCTCTTGGATTGCAGCATCAAATGATCTCAGCCCATGGCAAACAGACCTCATGACCTTCCACTGGTCACAGTTGATCAATTCTCTGAAGTTACATTCAATGGATACCTGGTTAACTGCCCTCTTCTGCTCAATCAGATGTTCAAGCATGTGGAACAATGTGCTTCACCTAGACGGTACATCCTGAATCACCTGGTGCTGTGGCAGCTCGTGGTCTTTCTGCAGTTCTGCTAACTTCTCTCTTACTCTGGGTGACTGATGGACCCGCTCACACAGCTTCCGGGCAATACTCAGTAAGTTCTTGACCATCCTCTGGCTCTTGATAGCCTCACTCACAATCAGATTCACTGTGTGACTGAAATACTGCACACTTGAGTGTTCACCCTCACTCAGCATCTTCCCTATGCTTGGATTGTCAGTGACAGTGATGCCAATCTGAAGGCCAATGGAAGTCACCTAGGCTTCCCACCAACACTCCAATTGCTTCTGAATGCTATTTCCACTATTGTCACAGTCAATCTGTGACACATCTAAAAGTGCTGAGCAATGGTGATCCTCACAATGTGGTTGGACAGTGGGTGTGAAGGTGACCCAGTGAGCTATAATGGTCAGATATTCACGAGTCTGGCTACTCATCCATATTCAAGAGGTGAAGTGAACCACACCACTCTCAGCTTCCTTCAGATGTGACATAATTATCTGTTTCATATTGTCATACATATCTGGGATAGCTGTTCTAGAGAAGTAGGAAGGGGAGAGTAAAGAGTACAAGGTTTCAAGTATTCAAGCAGCCTGTTAAAGCCAACATTGTCTACAAGGGAATGTGGGTGAAGGTCAAGTGCAATCATTTCAGCTATGAGACTTGTGATTTTTTTGGCAACTTGATGAGAGTCATAGAACTTCTCTGTGGAGTCACGGAAAGGGAAAGGCCCTAAGAGCTCTATGCCCAGAGGCCTCCAGATGCCTGGAGAATGGGACAGAGTGGTCTCTGAGATGCCATTCTTGAGTACATGGCCATGGAACTGCTGCAGATGGTTCAGAAGACAGCTGATGCCCAGGTTTGTGGGCTTCTTGCCCCTGCTGATGGTCCGGTCACAGTGCAGGCACACCACCTTTGTTGAGTCTGCTGAACAAATAGAAAAGTGATTCCATAGCTTGGTGGTCTTCTTGCTATTAGTAGGAAACACACCTTGAGGGTTTTTTTTTTCTGACCACTGCTGGCAAGTCAGTTAATTTGGAGGATATTTCTGCAGAGGCCAAAGTGGCATATGGAGAGATTGCCAAACTTGCACCCAGAAAGTCCTTGGGTTCCCAACCACCTCAGGGTGGCGTCTGTACAGGTGTTGCATCAAACAACTGGTGCCAACATCTCCCTTCTTCCCCCGACTAATAATGCAGCTACAGTACTGGCACACTGCTTTGAGACTGACCATTAGGGACAGGGAAAAGTGATGCCAGACTTCTGACTATAGTTTTCTCATCACCTTAATTTTGCTGGAAGACAGGGCCTGATTCCAACCTTGGATTTACTGTGTCTGGTGGCTGCTTCTCTGGAGAAAACACTACAGAGGCCTCCCTCAAGTCATCAGAGGATGACAACATGGACACATCTTCTGGGGACACATCCCCAGGATTTATGTGTGATGACAGGACCTCAGGAAGTCTGTCGGGGGATGAGGAGGCAGAAGGGGACTCTTTGACTCATTTGCCTGGAGATAACGATGCAGAGTTGAGATCCCCTTCTTGGGGCAGCAGGGCAGGCATCAGGGTTCAGGGCACAGGGTACAATGGTGGGATGCCTGTGTTGCTCCCGTTCTCCTGCAGTACAATGGAGCAATATGCTCTCCACATGTGCCTGATGAGGCAGCTTGTGACCAGGTCCTTCCTGTTCTTCCCTCTACTGAACTCATTCATACAGTGGACACACACAGCCTTTGAGCAACTAAGGGGTGACAAGTAGAAGTGCTTCCAGATGGCTGATCTCTGCCTGGACCCAAATGTGCTTTGGGGAAAGGAAAGGTTTCTGTCTGCCATGGTTTCTGAAGTGTTATCATAATGGAGCATGGAGAGGTTGAGAGAGGAGACTGCCAAGGCCTCCTCTCTGCTGTACTTTTCAGTGACAGACACATCAGACACCTCTTCAGAAGAAACTACAGTTACAAACTCTTTCATTATTTGGTGAGGAGATGGGATCTTGGGAGCCATTTTCTGGAGAATTCTGACAGGTGATAGCACAGTGCTAAGGTCTCCCACATCTGAAATGCCACCTACTGTAGGCGGATAGGATTCACAGTGGAGGGATAAGAATAGCAACCCATTCAGAAAAACCTTTGGCCCCAAATGTGTCCTAACCAGAAGATGTCCAGAAATAAAGATGGAGGAGAGATGGGCAATCAATTACTGGCCAAAATTGAGACACACACCATGGACAAGAAACAATCCATGATACTATTGCTGATACTCTTAGATGCTTACCTACAATAGCCCAGAATAACTGTACTCTGAGAGGCTCCACGTAGCAGCTGAATTACAGAGATATATAAGTCCACAGCCAAACATTAGTTAGAGCTGTGGAAGTCTTTTGGAAAAGTTGGGGAAAGGATTGTTGTACCCAATGGGGTTAAGAACTCCAGATGAAGACAAGAAGAGTCAACTAACCTGGACCTTTTAGCACTCTCAGATACTGAACCACCAAACAAAAAGTAATCCAGAGCTAGACCTAGGGGCCCTGCACATATGTAGCAGATTTGTAGCTTGGTCTTTGAGCAGATCTCCCAACAATTGGAGCTGGGGCTCTCCATGGACATGTTTCCTCTCTGTGGATCCTATTCCTCTATCTGGGCTGCCTTGTCTTGTCTCTGTGGGAGAAGACACACCACGTCCTGGGGAGAATTGTTGTGTCATGGTAGGGAGGTACCCTAGGGCAACTATCCCTTCACAGAAGAGAAGAGGATGGGGCTAGGAGCTGTGAGTAGGGGTCATTAAGAGGAGAGTGGTGCTGTATATTGTGACATAAACAAACAAACAAACGAATAAATTTATAATATATATATAATATGAATAAATAAATTTATTAATTTATAAATTAATTAATGAAATTAATTTCTCTGAGTTTCTCCCCCTCCTATATTTAACAGATTACTCACCATTTCCTTTGAGAAACCATTCAAAATATGTTCCAAAAGACCCTGGATTCTTCACAAGGTTTGTGTTTCCCCAGAAAAAGTAACCAGACACAAGAATATCTCTGGGATTTCTGATGAGATAGATCGCCTTGAATGGATGAAAATGTAAATGAAGGTCAACAGTTATTCCTCACATTTTAACTGTCATAATTTACATGATATATTCTAATATCTAATTATTTCTAATTACATTTGCTATTTCTATGGTGGGAAAACATATACACAAGTGAAAAATCTATAGTCATAATTCCCCTTTTCTAATTTTATATGATTTGTAAAAAATGAACAACAAAATGACTAGTTCATTAATACTGAAAAAAAGAAACAGACTGATTCGACAGTTCTAAAGATTATAATAACAATTGGTTATCCAACACCAAAGGCCATGCCTGTAAAATAAACATACAATTAATACTGTAGTGACTGAGAAAGGTGCACTGAAGTAATTTGGGATATACAGATTCATTTACGAATACATTGATTATTTATTTATTTAGGAATATATACTGTATACATTAGAAGCATGTAAATATATATCTCTATAGGAATACATAAACATAGGAATATATTTAGAAATATATATGTATATTCATATGTATATATATGCAACATAATTAATGAAAAAGGAAAAAATAAATTTGAAAGAGAGAAAAAATTATATATTAATTTTGCAGGGGAAATATGGTAGGGGAAAATGATTATATATACAATTATATTTTATTATAAAATGTCAAAACATAAAAGAAATAATTTAAAAAAAATCATTATTTTTTAAAAATATATTTATTTTATACATAGGAATACACTGTTGCTGTATTCAGACATACCAAAAGGCACTGGATCTCATTACATATCGTCATGAACCACCATGTTGTTTCTGGGAACTGATGTCAGTACCTCTGGAAAAGCAATTACTGCTCTTTACCTTGGAGCCAACACACCAGCACCCAAAGTAATCATTTTTAATAACATGAACTTCATATTTTGTACCAATTATTCTATATCTCATCTTTTTATCTTCAAATGTATTGATTTATGCATGTCTGAGTGCACACATTCATTTTTGCACACCATATGTGGACAGAAACCCACAGACATTAAGTAAAAGGGAGTTGGATGCCCTGGCACTAGAGTTGCAGAGAGTTGTGAGACACCATGTGGGTGTTGGGAACTGAACCTAGGTCCTTTACAAGAGCAGCCAGTACTCTTAACAGCTGAGCCATCTCGCTAAGTCGTCTTAGAAATTTTAAATATTTTTATTGGATGTTTTTGTATACATTTCAAATGTTATCACCTTTTTCAGCTTCCTACCTCCTCCCTGTAAACCCCCAATCCAATTCCCTTCCCCCTGCTTCAATGAAAGTGTTTTCTGACAACCATCCACTCCTACTTCCCAAGGATAGCTAAAGTTATTCTCAACAATAAACGAACTACTGGGTGAATCACCATCCCTGATCTCAAGCTGTGTTATAAGCAATAATGATAAAACATTTATGCTATTGGTACAATGAAATGCAGGTGGATTAATGGAATAGAATTGAAAACCCAAAATTGAGCCCACACACCTATGTTCAGTTGATCTTTTGCAAAGCTTCTAAAACCATCCACTGGGAAAAAGAGAGCATTTTCAACAAATGATGCCTGTTTAATTGGCTATCAGCTTGTAGAACAGTGGGAATTGATTCATTCTTGTCTCCTTTTACACAGCTCAACTCCATGTGTATCGAGAACTTCCACATATAACCAGATACACTGAAACTTATAGAAGATAAAGTAGGGAAGAACCTAAAATACATGGGCACAAGAGAAAAGTTCCTGAACAGAACAGAAATGGTTTATGCTCAAAGGTCAAGAATTAACAAATGGGACCTAATAAAATTGCAGAGTTTCTGTAAGGCAAAGAACACTGTCATTAGGACAAATGGAGAGAGGAACACTCCTCTATTGCATGTGGGATTGCAAGCTGTTACAACAACTCTGGAAATCACTCTGGTGGTTTCTAGGGAAATTGGACATAGTATTACCTGAGGACCCACTCCCGAGCATATATCCAAAAGATGCTACAACATATAACAAGGATATGTTCATAGCAGCTGTAATGATAAGAGACAGATTATGGAAATATATCAGATGTCCTTCAACAGAGGAAATGATACAGAAAGGGTGATACATTTACACGATGGCATACTACTCATCAATAAAAAGCAATGACTTTTGAAATTCATAGGAAAATTAATAAAAATAGAAAATATCATCTTGAGTGAGGTAACCCAATCAGAAAAGCATACAAATGGTATGCATTAACTGATAATTTATTATTAGCCCAGTAGGTCAGAATAACCAAAATATATTTCACACACCACATGAAGCTCTAGAAGGACGACCAGAGCATTGATACTTCCATGATTCTTAGAAGGGGGGACAAAAACTTATGGGAGGAAACATGAAGACAAAGTGTTGAGCAGAGACTGAAGGAAAGACAATACAGATACTGCTCCATCTGGGGATCCATCCCATATTCAGTAACCAAACCAAGACACTATTTTCGATGCAAAGAAGTGCATGCTGTCAGGAACTGTCTTCTGAGAGGCTCTGCCAGAAATATAGAATTCATCTCTTTAAGCTTCAGTTTCCCTGGTCAAAATTTTCCAAATCCAGATAAGACACATACATATATATGAATGGCCACAAACATTGTGCCATTTTAGTGAGAGATTATTCTAAGTTTGTCTTTGTAGTTGCAGCATAAACTATAGCTTTTATGGATGGAGGAATTTACACAAAAATTTCTTACTAACTAGGACCTTTCATAGGTCAGTATGTGGATATCTCTGATTACTTCTACTGTTCCTCTTTCCATTTCATGGGAGACTTCTGTGGCTACTGATCTCAATAAACAGCTACACACGTGATGACACTGTATATATAACTGATCTTTGAACATTGATGGCTGGTCAATTTTCTTCCCCTATGAGCAATTGTGTCTTTGGTGTTTCACCCACAGGGCTTAGTTATACATTATATAAGAAAGATTAGCTTTTTGATGACAATGATATAGTAATATCCATTGTACATTAGAGATTGAACTCTATTTGGCCTTTATATGTAGTTCATGAATGTTTCAGTGTGATATTTCACTTTATTTCTTAAAGCTGCCCAGGATCACTGTGTGCTGGTCCACATCCTTGTACTCTATCTAATATAGTCTGAGGTGGGGAAACATCAGCATCACCTACTGCATGAGAATCCCATCTTCACATTTCAGCAAGACCTCCAGGATTTGTCAGGTAAAATAAGTTCAGAGTGTTTAGTCAAAGAAAATTTCAACCACTGGACACTGACCTTGGCCTTGGAACTGAAGAAAGACTTGGGGAAGAGATGGATGGGAAGATGGGAGGTTATGAGTCGTGGTCCTTCTTTATTGATTAATGCAGGATATCCTGTCTCAGTCTCTAGCCAGGGTGAGCGGTCCCAAATGGGCACAGTTTGGATCCATTTCGGATCTCCCTTGGTCTGAATCAAGCAGACAATCTCAATCAGCCAGTTTGTTCCTGAAGGAAAAGGAAAAGTGACTGTCACTCATTTCAACATTACTTGTGAAAAAGCCTCAAGTAGAATATATGCCCATAAAATTTACAGTGCTGCCCAATTTCAAGCACACAGAATTGTATTCACAATGTCTGTGTGACATACGTGCAAAGTATATTCACTCATCATATTCTAGACTTCATTTGCAAAACCTTATACTCAGTAAACAGCAACCTGGCAATGGAATATCTCCTCCAGGCCTGGGCCAACATCATTCTATATTCTGGTGGAATGAATTTGTATCTCATATATTTCAGAATGTTATAATCATATCACATGCCCTTGGAGACTACCTCATTTAATTTAATTCACTGTCATTGAGATGCCCCCATGCTGAAATATATGACTGAGTACTTCTCCTTTTTAAGGTGAATCAATTCCCTTGTGCATTTTTATCACACACTTTATTTCTGATTGTGTTCTGATTTGTCACTGGATGTTTCTCTAGCTTCCTTCTCTGAGATAGTGTCTGGTACTTTTTTCCTATATTCCCACTGCCTATGGAATTTCTGTGTCATTTTTCTTTATATGTCAACAACCTAATACTTGCTCAATGTTCAGTGCTCCTTCCACACAGCAATCATCCATATCACAAAACTACCATGATGTTGCTTTTTGCTTTCTTGAGTGTTCTGATTCTTTCTACATCCTGGACAAGGTCCATAGTAATTTTACCTGAAACTGTCCTCTCTTCCACATATCCTCACATACATGCCTCTATCTCTTATTTCTTGCATTTATTCTCATCACTCTCTCTCTTCTATCTCTTCCCCAGAGATAGGGACCAATGACATATTCTGCCTCAGGGAGCACTGTCATTGTTTTGGAGCCATAGCTGATCTCCTCTGCCCACATAGGTCAGTCTGAGTGGAACACACACAAATCTCCATGCCCACAAGTCATTTTACACATTAATATATAGAACACTCTACTCATCACCCGAAATGAATTAGGATCAAAGTACTAATCTCCCTTATACATTTCTGAATTAGTTTTACTGATGATCCTTACCTGACTTGGGGTAAGTCAATATCAATAAGTCTTCTTCTTTCACCACAAACTTATTACGAATATCTTCCAAAATTTCTCTTTGATGTAATATGGCAGGAAAAGGTATGCCTTCAAACCAATAATATTCTGACATCATGAATAGCTCCTTGTAGGTGCTGTTAGGATTCCAGCCAAGGACACCTATTCAACTTATAACAAATGCTGAGAGGTAAGATTTATAGTGCAGGTAAAAAATTATTAACATTTTTATGTGTTTTGAAATATTTACTGATGGCGAGAAATAAATATTGTCACATACAGTCAAAGGTTACTATTGAGCAGTTTTAAAGTTGTACAAAGAGACAGCTTCTGGGACAGGCGGGAGCCACAGAGCCACTGAGGCAGCACCCTTTTGCGGCCGCAGACATCCTGCACCCTCCCAGCCGGAGGACAGTGATGTGCTCTGCAGGGAGCGCCATCTTGGCTCCGGGACTCCGCCGAACTTAGTCTGTACAGGTCAGAGTGAGGACCACAGAGGCAGACAGCTTCTGGGACAGGCGGGAGCCACAGAGCCACTGAGGCAGCACCCTTTTGGGGCTGCAGACATCCGGCACCCTCCCAGCCGGAGGACAGTGACCTGCCCTGCAGGGAGCACCATCTTGGCTCCGGAACTCCGCCGAACTTAGTCTGCACAGGTCAGAGTGAGGACCACAGAGGCAGACAGCTTCTGGGACAGGTGGGAGCCACAGAGCTGCTGAGGCAGCACCCTTTTGGGGCCGCAGACATCCGGCACCCTCCCAGCTGGAAGACAGTGGTCTGCCCTGCACAGGAGCCCTCTGCCTCAGGAGCAGGGAGCACACCTTGGATCCAGGACTCCACTGAACTTAGGAACTTAATCTGCACAGCTGAGAGTGTGCACCACAGAAGCCTACAGCTTCTGTGACCTGCCAAAGCAACACAGCATCTGGGAAAGGTCCTGTTTTCTGCCTTCTTCTTCGGCCAGGAGGAGGTCCAAACGCCAGATATCTGTACACCTTCCCTTTAAGAGGAAAGCTTGTCAGCAGGGAGTGCTCTAACCACTGAAACTCAGAGGAGAGAGCCTGTCTCCCAGGTCTGCTGACAGACGATACTCAGAATCACCAGAAGAACAACCTCTGAAGAGAGACAACTATAACAACTCCAGAGATTACCAGATGGCGAGAGGTAAACGTAAGAATCTTACTAACAGAAACCAAGACCACTCACCATCATCAGGACCCAGCACTCCCACTTCGCCCAGTCCAGGGCACCACAACACACCTGAAAAGCTAGACCTGGATTTAAAAGCATATCTCATGATGATGGTAGAGGACATCAAGAAGGACTTTAAAGAACTACAGGAGAACATGGCTAAAGAGTTACAAGTCCTTAAAGAAAAACAGAAAAACACAACCAAACTGGTAGAAGTCCTTAAAGAGAAACAAGAAAACACATCCAATCAGATGATGGAAATGAACAAAACCATACTAGACTTAAAAAGGGAAGTAGACACAATAAAGAAAACCCAAAATGAGGCAACACTGGAGATAGAAACCCTAGGAAAGAAATCTGGAACCATAGATGCAAGCATCAGCAACAGAATACAAGAGATGGAAGAGAGAATCTCAGGTGCAGAAGATTCCATAGAGAACATCGGCACAACAATCAAGGAAAATGGAAAATGCAAAAAGATCCTAACTCAAAACATCCAGGAAATACAGGACACAATGAGAAGACCAAACCTACTGATAATAGGAGTGGATGAGAATGAAGATTTTCAACTCAAAGGACCAGCAAACATCTTCAACAAAATTATAGAAGAAAACTTCCCAAATCTAAAGAAAGAGATGCCCATGAACATACAAGAAGCCTACAGAACTCCAAATATGCTGGACCAGAAAAGAAATACCTCTCGACACATAATAATCAGAACAACAAATGCACTAAATAAAGATAGAATACTAAAAGCAGTAAGAGAAAAAGGCCAAGTAACATATAAAGGCAAGCCTATCAGAATTACACCAGATTTTTCACCAGAGACTATGAAAGCCAGAAGATCCTGGACAGATGTTATACAGGCACTAAAAGAACACAAATTCCAGCCCAGGCTACTATACCCAGCCAAACTCTCAATTAACATAGATGGAGAAACCAAAGTATTCCACGACAAAACCAAATTCACACATTATCTCTCCAGGAATCCAGCCCTTCAAAGGATAATAACAGAAAAAAACCAATAAAAGGACGGGAACCACGCCCTAGAAACAACAAGAAGGTAATCCCTCAACAAACCTAAAAGAAGACAGCCACAAGAACAGAATGCCAACTTTAACAACAAAAATAACAGGAAACAACAATTACTTTTCCTTAATATCTCTTAATATCAATGGACTCAACTCCCCAATAAAAAGACATAGACTAACAAACTGGCTACACAAACAAGACCAAACATTTTGCTGCTTACAGGAAACTCATCTCAGAGAAAAAGATAGACACTACCTAAGAATGAAAGGCTGGAAAACAATTTTCCAAGCAAATGGTATGAAGAAACAAGCTGGAGTAGCCATTCTAATTTCTGATAAGATTGACTTCCAACCCAAGGTCATCAAAAAAGACAGGGAGGGGCACTTCATACTCATCAAAGGTAAAATCCTCCAAGAGGAACTATCAATCCTGAATATCTATGCTCCAAATACAAAGGCAGCCTCATTCATTAAAGAAACTTTAGTAAATCTCAAAGCACACATTGCACCTCATACAATAATAGTGGGAGACTTCAACACACCACTTTCACCAATGGACAGATCATGGAAACAGAAACTAAACAGGGACACAGTGAAACTAACAGAAGTTATGGATCAAATGGATCTGGCAGATATCTACAGAACATTTTACCCTAAAACAAAAGGATACACCTTCTTCTCAGCACCTCATGGTACCTTCTCCAAAATTGACCACGTAATTGGGCACAAAACAGGACTCAACAGATACAAAAATATTGAAATTGTCCCATGCATCCTATCAGATCACCATGGACTAAGACTGATCTTCAATAACAAAATAAATAATAGAAAGCCAACATTCACGTGGAAACTGAACAACACTCTTCTCAATGATACCTTGGTCAAGGAAGGAATAAAGAAAGAAATCAAGGACTTTTTAGAGTTCAATGAAAATGAAGCCACAACATACCCAAACTTATGGGACGCAATGAAAGCATTTCTAAGAGGAAAACTCATAGCTCTGAGTGCCTCCAAAAAGAAACTAGAAAGAGCACACATTAGCAGCTTGACAACACACCTAAAAGCACTAGAACTAAAGGAAGCAAACTCACCCAAGAGGAGTAGACGGCAGGAAATAATCAAACTCAGAGGCGAAATCAATCGAGTGGAAACAAGAAGAACTATCCAAAGAATCAACCAATCAAGGAGCTGGTTCTTTGAGAAAATCAACAAGATAGATAAACCCTTAGCCAGACTAACTAGAGGGCACAGGGAAAGTATTCTAATTAACAAAATCAGAAATGAAAAAGGAGACATAACAACAGATCCTGAAGACATCCAAAACACCATCAGATCCTTCTACCAAAGGCTATACTCAACAAAACTGGAGAACCTGGATGAAATGGAGAAGTTCCTAGTCAGATACCAGGTACCAAAGTTGAACCAAGATCAGGTTAATGATCTAAACAGCCCTATATCCCCCAAAGAAATAGAAGCAGTCATTAATAGTCTCCCAACCAAAAAAAGCCCAGGACCAGATGGGTTTAGTGCAGAGTTCTATCAGACCTTCAAAGAAGATCTAATCCCAGTTCTTCACAAACTATTCCACAAAATAGAAACAGAAGGTACTCTACCCAACTCATTCTATGAAGCCACAATCACTCTGATACCTAAACCACAAAAAGACCCAACAAAGATAGAAAACTTCAGACCAATTTCCCTTATGAATATTGATGCAAAAATCCTCAATAAAGTTCTTGCTAACCGAATCCAAGAACACATCAAAACAATCATCCATCCTGACCAAGTAGGTTTCATCCCAGGGATGCAGGGATGGTTCAATATACGGAAATCCATCAACGTAATCCAGTATATAAACAAACTCAAAGACAAAAACCACATGGTCATCTCGTTAGATGCAGAAAAAGCATTTGACAAGATCCAACACCCATTCATGATAAAAGTCTTGGAAAGATCAGGAATTCAAGGCCCATACCTAAACATGATAAAAGCAATCTACAGCAAACCAGTAGCCAACATCAAAGTAAATGGTGAGAAGCTTGAAGCAATCCCTCTAAAATCAGGGACTAGACAAGGCTGTCCACTTTCTCCATACCTACTCAACATAGCACTTGAAGTCCTAGCCAGATCAATTCGACAACAAAAGGAGATCAAAGGGATACAAATTGGAAAAGATGAAGTCAAAATATCACTTTTTGCAGATGATATGATAGTATATATAAGTGACCCTAAAAATTCCACCAGAGAACTCCTAAGCCTGATAAACAGCTTCGGTGAAGTTGCTGGATATAAAATTAACTCAAACAAATCAATGGCCTTTCTCTACACAAGAATAAACAGGCTGAGAAGGAAATTAGGGAAACAACACCCTTCTCAATAGTCACAAATAATATAAAATATCTTGGCGTGACTCTAACTAAGGAAGTGAAAGATCTGTATAATAAGAACTTCAAGTCTCTGAAGAAAGAAATTGTAGAAGATCTCAGAAGATGGAAAGATCTCCCATGCTCATGGATTGGCAGGATCAACATTTTAAAAATGGCTATCTTGCCAAAAGCAATTTACAGATTCAATGCAATCCCCATCAAAATTCCAACTCAATTCTTCAACGAATTAGAAAGTGCAATCTGCAAATTCATCTGGAATAACAAAAACCCTAGGATAGCAAAAACTCTTCTCAAGGATAAAAGAACCTCTGGTGGAATCACCATGCCAGACCTAAAGCTTTACTACAGAGCAATTGTGATAAAAACTGCGTGGTACTGGTATAGTGACAGACAAATAGACCAATGGAATAGAATTGAAGACCCAGAAATGAACCCACACACCTACGGTCACTTGATCTTCGACAAGGGAGCTAAAAACATCCAGTGGAAGAAAGACAGCATTTTCAACAAATGGTGCTGGCACAACTGGTTGTTATCGTGTAGAAGAATGCGAATCGATCCATTCCTATCTCCTTGTACTAAGGTCAAGTCTAAGTGGATCAAGGAACTTCACATAAAACCAGAGACACTGAAACTTATAGAGGAGAAAGTGGGGAAAAGCCTTGAAGATATGGGCACAGGGGAAAAATTCTTCAATAGAACAGCAATGGTTTGTGCTGTAAGATCGAGAATTGACAAGTGGGACCTCATGAAACTACAAAGCTTCTGCAAGGCAAAAGACACCATCAATAAGACAAAAAAACCACCAACAGATTGGGAAAGGATCTTTACCTACCCTAAATCAGATAAGGGTCTAATATCCAATATATATAAGGAACTCAAGAAGGTGGACTCCAGAAAGTCAAATAAACCCATTAAAAAATAGGCTCAAAATTGAACAAAGAATTCTCACCTGAAGAACACCAAATGGCAGAGAAGCACCTGAAAAAATGTTCAACATCCTTAATCATCAGGGAAATGCAAATCAAAACAACCCTGAGATTCCACCTCACACCAGTCAGAATGGCTAAGGTCAAAAATTCAGGTGACAGCAGATGCTGGCCAGGATGTGGAGAAAGAGGAACACTCCTCCATTGTTGGTGGGATTGCAAGCTTGTACAACCACTCTGGAAATCAGTCTGGCGGTTCCTCAGAAAATTGGACATAGTACTACCGGAGGATCCAGCAATACCTCTTCTGGGCATATATCCAGAAGATGTCCCAACCGGTAAGAAGGACACATGCTCCACTATGTTCATAGCAGCCCTATTTATAATAGCCAGAAGCTGGAAAGAACCCAGATGTCCCTCAACAGAGGAATGGATACAGAAATTATGGTACATTTACACAATGGAGTACTACTCAGCTTTTAAAAAGAATGAAATTATGAAATTCCTAGCCAAATGGATGGACCTGGAGGGCATCATCTTGAGTGAGGTAACACAATCACAAAGGAACTCACACAATATGTATTCACTGATAAGTGGATATTAGCTCAAAACTTAGGATACCCAAGATATAAGATACAATTTGCTAAACGCATGAAACTCAAGAAGAATGAAGACCAAAATGTGAACACTGTGCCCCTTCTTAGAATTGGGAACAAAACACCCATGGAAGGAGTTACAGAGACAAAGTTCAGAGCTGTGATGAAAGGATGGACCATCTAGAGACTGCCGTATCCAGGGATCCATCCCATAATCAGCCTCTAAATGCTGACACCATTGCATACACTAGCAAGATTTTGCTGAAAGGACCCAAAGATAGCTGTCTCTTGAGAGACTATGCAGGGGCCTAGCAAACACAGGAGTGGATGCTCACAGTCAGCTATTGGATGTAGCACAGGGCTCCCAATGGAGAAGCTAGAGAAAGTACCCAAGGAGCTAAAGGGATCTGCTACCCTATAGTTGGAACAACATGATGAACTAACCAGTACCCCGGAGCTTTTGTCTCTAGCTGCATATGTATCGAAAGATGGCCTAGTCGGCCATCACTGGAAAGAGAGGCCCATTGGACTTGCAAACAATATATGCCCCAATATAGGGGAATGCCAGGGCCAAAAGAATGGGAATGGGAGGGTAGGGAAGTGGGGGGCGGTATGGGGGACTTTTGGGATAGCATTGGAAATGTAATTGAGGAAAATATGTAATAAAAAAAAAGGAAAAAAAAAGTTGTACAAATAACATTCTGCAGAATTTGTGAGACCAAGTTCATGACCCCGAATCAGAGACTCAGGAAGACGGAATAGGACATAGAAATGCAAGTTAATTTAAAATGTCTAGTAATATAATCTAGCTTTCAGAATGATTTTGAATGTGCAGAAAAATTACAGATATCATACAGAACCTTTGCATGGAATTTCTTTCATGCTTGCTTGCTTGCTTGCTTGCTTGCTTGCTTGCTTGCTTGCTTGCTTGCTTTCTTGCTTTCTTCTTGCTTCTTTCTTGCTTTCTTGCTTTCTTTTTCTTTTTAATAGTGGTTGCTTTTGAGAAACTCATAGTACATTAAGTTCCCTTTTTCTTCCCCTCAAAGCCTTCCCTCCTTTTCCCATATTTTTGATCTCTTCTTTAATATCTGTTGCTATTTATATATGCACACATGTATATAGTCAAGCTACTGAGTGCATGCACTTGAGGTTGTACACGATGTATCCTGAGGTGTTCAGTTGAGATTAGAAAAATCAATGTGAGATTTCATCTTCAGACACAGCCTATTCTCCATATTTTAGCAACAATTGATATGAAGTATTTCTTCTTTTTTTATATTATTTTTTTAATTTTTAATATTTTTTATTACATATTTCCTCAATTACATTTCCAATGCTATCCCAAAAGTCCCCCATAGCGCCCCCCACTTTCCTACCCACCCATTCCCATTCTTTTGGCCCTGGCATTCCCCTATATTGGGGCATATAAAGTTTGCAAGTCCAATGGGCCTCTCTTTCCAGTGATGGCTGACTAGGCCATCTTTCCATACATATGAAGCTAGAGACAAGAGCTCCGGGGTACTGGTTAGTTCATCATGTTGTTCCAACTATAGGGTTGCAGATCCCTTTAGCTCCTTGGGTACTTTCTCTAGCTTCTCCATTGGGAGCCCTGTGATACATCCAATAGCTAACTGTGAGCATCCACTCCTGTGTTTGCTAGGCCCCTGCATAGTCTCACAAGAGACAGATATCTTTGGGTCCTTTCAGCAAAATCTTGCTAGTGTATGCAATGGTGTCCCCGTTTAGAAGCTGATTATGGGATGGATCCTTGGATACGGCTGTCTCTAGATGGTCCATCCTTTCATCACAGCTCCGAACTTTGTCTCTGTAACTCCTTCCATGGGTGTTTTGTTCCCAATTCTAAGAAGGGGCACAGTGTCCACATTTTGGTCTTTATTCTTCTTGAGTTTCATGCGTTTAACAAATTGTATCTTATATCTTGGGTATCCTAAGTTTTGAGCTAATATCCACTTATCAGTGAATACATATTGTGTGAGTTCCTTTGTGATTGTGTTACCTCACTCAAGATGATGCCCTCCAGGTCCATCCATTTGGCTAGGAATTTCATAATTTCATTCTTTTTAAAAGCTGAGTAGTACTCCATTGTGTAAATGTACCATAATTTCTGTATCCATTCCTCTGTTGAGGGACATCTGGGTTCTTTCCAGCTTCTGGCTATTATAAATAGGGCTGCTATGAACATAGTGGAGCATGTGTCCTTCTTACCGGTTGGGACATCTTCTGGATATATGCCCAGGAGAGGTATTGCTGGATCCTCAGGTAGTACTATGTCCAATTTTCTGAGGAACCGCCAGACTGATTTCCAGAGTGGTTGTACAAGCTTGCAATCCCACCAACAATGGAGGAGTGTTCCTCTTTCTCCACATCCTGGCCAGCATCTGCTGTCACCTGAATTTTTGATCTTAGCCATTCTGACTGGTGTGAGGTGGAATCTCAGGTTTGTTTTGAGTTGCATTTCCCTGATGATTAAGGATGTTGAACATTTTTTCAGGTGCTTCTCTGCCATTTGGTATTCTTCAGGTGAGAACTCTTTGTTCAGTTCTGAGCCCCATTTTTTAATGGGGTTATTTGATTTTCTGGAGTCCACCTTCTTGAGTTCCTTATATATATTGGATATTAGACCCTTATCTGATTTAGGATAGGTAAAGATCCTTTCCCAATCTGTTGGTGGTTTTTTTGTCTTATTGATGGTGTCTTTTGCCTTGAAGAAGCTTTGCAGTTTCATGAGGTCCCACTTGTCAATTTTCGATCTTACAGCACAAGCCATTGCTGTTCTATTCAAGAATTTTTCCCCTGTGCCCATATCTTCAAGGCTTTTCCCCACTTTCTTCTCTATAAGTTTCAGTGTCTCTGGTTTTATGTGAAGTTCCTTGATCCATTTAGATTTGACCTTAGTACAAGGAGATAGGAATGGATCGATTTGCATTTTTCTACATGATAACAACCAGTTGTGCCAGCACCATTTGTTGAAAATGCTGTCTTTCTTCCACTGGATGTTTTTAGCTCCCTTGTCGAAGATCAAGTGACCTTAGGTGTGTGGGTTCATTTCTGGGTCTTCAATTCTATTCCATTGGTCTATTTGTCTGTCACTATACCAGTACCACGCAGTTTTTATCACAATTGCTCTGTAGTAAAGCTTTAGGTCTGGCATGGTGATTCCACCAGAGGTTCTTTTATCCTTGAGAAGAGTTTTTGCTATCCTAGGTTTTTTGTTATTCCAGATGAATTTGCAGATTGCACTTTCTAATTCGTTGAAGAATTGAGTTGGAATTTTGATGGGGACTGCATTGAATCTGTAGATTGCTTTTGGCAAGATAGCCATTTTTACAATGTTGATCCTGCCAATCAATGAGCATGGGAGATCTTTCCATCTTCTGAGATCTTCTACAATTTCTTTCTTCAGAGACTTGAAGTTTTTATTATACAGATCTTTCACTTCCTTAGTTAGAGTCACGCCAAGATATTTTATATTATTTGTGACTATTGAGAAGGGTGTTGTTTCCCTAATTTCTTTCTCAGCCTGTTTATTCTTTATGTAGAGAAAGGCCATTGATTTGTTTGAGTTAATTTTATATCCAGCTACTTCACCGAAGCTGTTTATTAGGTTTAGGTGTTCTCTGGTGGAATTTTTAGGGTCACTTATATATACTATCATATCATCTGAAAAAAGTGATATTTTGACTTCATCTTTTCCAATTTGTATCCCTTTGATCTCCTTTTGTTTTCGAATTGCTCTGGCTAGGACTTCAAGTACTATGTTGAATAGGTATGGAGAAAGTGGACAGCCTTCTCTAGTCCCTGATATTAGAGGGATTGCTTCAAGATTCTCACCATTTACTTTGATGTTGGCTACTGGTTTGCTGTAGATTGCTTTTATCATGTTTAGGTATGGGCCTTGAATTCCTGATCTTTCCAAGACTTTTATCATGAATGGGTGTTGGATCTTGTCAAATGCTTTTTCCGCATCTAAGGAGATGACCATGTGGTTTTTGTCTTTGAGTTTGTTTATATACTGGATTACGTTGATGGATTTCCATATATTGAACCATCATTGCATCCCTGAGATGAAACCTATTTGGTCAGGATGGATGATTGTTTTGATGTGTTCTTGGATTCGGTTAGCAAGAACTTTATTGAGTATTTTTGCATCAATATTCATAAGGGATATTGGTCTGAAATTTTCTATCTTTGTTCGGTCTTTTTGTGGTTTAGGTATCAGAGTAATTGTGGCTTCATAGAATGAGTTGGGTAGAGTACCTTCTGTTTCTATTTTGTGGAATAGTTTGTGAAGAACTGGGATTAGATCTTCTTTGAAGGTCTGATAGAACTCTGCACTAAACCCATCTGGTCCTGGGCTTTTTTTTGGTTGGGAGACTATTAATGACTGCTTCTATTTCTTTGGGGGATATAGGGCTATTTAGATCTTTAACCTGATCTTGGTTCAACTTTGGTACCTGGTATCTGTCTAGGAACCATCCAGGTTCTCCAGTTTTGTTGAGTATAGCCTTTGGTAGAAGGATCTGATGGTGTTTTGAATGTCTTCAGGATCTGTTTATATGTCTCCTTTTTCATTTCTGATTTTGTTAATTAGAATGCTTTCCCTGTGCCCTCTAGTGAGTCTGGCTAAGGGTTTATCTATCTTGTTGATTTTCTCAAAGAACCAGCTCCTTGATTGGTTGATTCTTTGAATAGTTCTTCTTGTTTCCACTTGATTGATTTCGCCTCTGAGTTTGATTATCTCCTGCCGTCTATTCCTCTTGGGTGAATTTGCTTCTTTTTGTTCTAGTGCTTTTAGGTGTGTTGTCAATCTGCTGATCTGTGCTCTTTCTAGTTTCGTTTTGGAGGCACTCAGAGCTATGAGTTTTCCTCTTAGAAATGCTTTCATTGCGTCCCATAAGTTTGGGTATGTTGTGGCTTCATTTTCATTGAACTCTAAAAAGTCCTTGATTTCTTTCTTTATTCCTTCCTTGACCAAGGTATCATTGAGAAGAGTGTTGTTCAGTTTCCACGTGAATGTTGGCTTTCTATTATTTATTTTGTTATTGAAGATCAGCCTTAGTCCATGGTGATCTGATAGGATGCATGGGACAAGTTCAATATTTTTGTATCTGTTGAGGCCTGTTTTGTGACCAATTATGTGGTCAGTTTTGGAGAAGGTACCATGAGGTGCTGAGAAGAAGATATATCCTTTTGTTTTAGGGTAAAATGTTCTGTAGATATCTGCCAGATACATTTGATCCATAACTTCTGTTAGTTTCACTGTGTCCCTGTTTAGTTTCTGTTTCCATGATCTGTCCATTGGTGAAAGTGGTGTGTTGAAGTCTCCCACTATTATTGTATGAGGTGCAATGTGTGCTTTGAGATTTACTAAAGTTTCTTTAATGAATGAGGCTGCCTTTGTATTTGGAGCATAGATATTCAGAATTGATAGTTCCTCTTGGAGGATTTTACCTTTGATGAGTATGAAGTGTCCCTCCCTGTCTTTTTTGATGACTTTGGGTTGGAAGTCAATCTTATCAGATATTAGAATGGCTACTCCAGCTTGTTTCTTCATACCATTTGCTTGGAAAATTGTTTTCCAGCCTTTCATTCTGAGGTAGTGTCTATCTTTTTCTCTGAGATGAGTTTTCTGTAAACAGAAAAATGTTGGATCTTGTTTGTGTAGCCAGTTTGTTAGTCTATGTCTTTATATCGGGGAGTTGAGTCCATTGATATTAAGAGATATTAAGGAAAAGTAATTGTTGTTTCCTGTTATTTTTGTTGTTAAAGTTGGCATTCTGTTCTTGTGGCTGTCTTCTTTTAGGTTTGTTGAGGGATTACCTTCTTGTTGTTTCTAGGGCGTGGTTCCCGTCCTTGTATTGGTTTTTTTCTGTTATTATCCTGTGAAGGGCTGGATTCGTGGAGAGATAATGTGTGAATTTGGTTTTGTCGTGGAATTCTTTGGTTTCTCCATCTATGTAAATTGAGAGTTTGGCTGGGTATATTAGCCTGGGCTGGAATTTGTGTTCTTTTAGTGTCTGTATAACATCTGTCCAGGATCTTCTGGCTTTCATAGTCTCTGGTGAAAAATCTGGTGTAATTCTGATAGGCTTGCCTTTATATGTTACTTGGCCTTTTTCTCTTACTGCTTTTAGTATTCTATCTTTATTTAGTGCATTTGTTGTTCTGATTATTATGTGTCGAGAGGTATTTCTTTTCTGGTCCAGCATATTTGGAGTTCTGTAGGCTTCTTGTATGTTCATGGGCATCTCTTTCTTTAGATTTGGGAAGTTTTCTTCTATAATTTTGTTGAAGATATTTGCTGGTCCTTTGAGTTGAAAATCTTCATTCTCATCCACTCCTATTATCAGTAGGTTTGGTCTTCTCATTGTGTCCTGTATTTCCTGGATGTTTTGAGTTAGGATCTTTTTGCATTTTCCATTTTCCTTGATTGTTGTGCCAATGTTCTCTATGGTATCTTCTGCACCTGAGATTCTCTCTTCCATCTCTAGTATTCTGTTGCTGATGCTCGCATCTATGGTTCCAGATTTCTTTCCTAGGGTTTCTATCTCCAGTGTTGCCTCATTTTGGGTTTTCTTTATTGTGTCTACTTCCCTTTTTAAGTCTAGTATGGTTTTGTTCATTTCCATCATCTGATTGGATGTGTTTTCCTGTTTCTCTTTAAGGACTTCTACCAGTTTGGTTGTGTTTTCCTGTTTTTCTTTAAGGACTTGTAACTCTTTAGCCATGTTCTCCTGTAGTTCTTTAAAGTCCTTCTTGATGTCCTCTACCATCATCATGAGATATGCTTTTAAATCCAGGTCTAGCTTTTCAGGTGTGTTGTGGTGCCCTGGACTGGGCGAAGTGGGAGTGCTGGGTCCTGATGATGGTGAGTGGTCTTGGTTTCTGTTAGTAAGATTCTTACGTTTACCTCTCGCCATCTGGTAATCTTTGGAGTTGTTATAGTTGTCTCTCTTCAGAGGTTGTTCTTCTGGTGATTCTGAGTATCATATGTCAGCAGACCTGGGAGGCAGGCTCTCTCCTCTGAGTTTCAGTGGTTAGAGCACTCCCTGCTGACAAGCTTTCCTCTTAAAGGGAAGGTGTACAGATATCTGGCATTTGGACCTCCTCCTGGCAGAAGAAGAAGGCCGAAAACAGGACCTTTCCCAGATGCTGTGTTGCTTTGGCAGGTCACAGAAGCTGTCAGCTTCTGTGGTGCACACTCTCAGCTGTGCAGACTAATTTCCTAAGTTCGGTGGAGTCCTGGATCCAAGATGTGCTCCCTGCTCCTGAGGCAGAGGGCTCCTGTGCAGGGCAGACCACTGTCTTCCAGCTGGGAGGGTGCCGGATGTCTGCGGCCCCAAAAGGGTGCTGCTTCAGCAGCTCTGTGGCTCCCGCCTGTCCCAGAAGCTGTCTGCCTCTGTGGTCCTCACTCTCACCTGTGCAGACTAAGTTTGATGGATTCCCGAGCCAAGATGGCGCTCCCTGTGGGGCGGACCTCTGTTCTCAGGCTGGGAGGGTGCTGGATGACTGCGGCCCCAAAAGGGTGCTGCCTCAGTGGCTCTGTGGCTCCCGCCTGTGTCAGAAGCTGTCTGCCTCTGTGGTCCTCACTCTCACCTGTGCAGACTAAGTTCGGTGGAGTCCTGGAGCCAAGATGGCGCTCCCTGCAGGGCGGACCTCTGTCCTCTGGCTGGGAGGGTGCAGGATGACTGCGGCCCCAAAAGGGTGCTTCCTCAGAGGCTCTGTGGCTCCCGCCTGTGTCAGAAGCTGTCTGCCTCTGTGGTCCTCACTCTCACCTGTGCAGACTAAGTTCGGTGGAGTCCTGGAGCCAAGATGGCGCTCCCTACAGGGCGGACCTCTCTCCTCTGGCTGGGAGGGTGCTGGATGACTGCGGCCCCAAAAGGGTGCTGCCTCAGTGGCTCTGTGGCTCCCGCCTGTCCCAGAAGCTGTCTGACTCTGTGGTCCTCACTCTCACCTGTGCAGACTAAGTTCGGCGGAGCCCCGGAGCCAAGATGGTGCTCCCTGCAGGGCGGATCACTGTCCTCCGGCTGGGAGGGTGCCGGATGTCTGTGGCCCCAAAAGGGTGCTGCCTCAGAGGCTCTGTGGCTCCCGCCTGTGTCAGAAGCTGTCTGCCTCTGTGGTCCTCACTCTCACCTGTGCAGACTAAGTTCGGTGGAGTCCTGGAGCCAAGATGGCGCTCCCTACAGGGCGGACCTCTCTCCTCTGGCTGGGAGGGTGCTGGATGACTGCGGCCCCAAAAGGGTGCTGCCTCAGTGGCTCTGTGGCTCCCGCCTGTCCCAGAAGCTGTCTGCCTCTGTGGTCCTCACTCTCACCTGTGCAGACCCGAAGTATTTCTTCTTATAGGGTAAAAATATATAGAATTTCCCCTGGCCTCTTTAGTATACCTACTAGTACCATTATGCTGGTTTGTTTGGGTAACTATACTGTTAAAAGTTCATGTGTCTATTTTCCTGTTGTGTCTAAGATAGACATATTGTATCAACAGGAACCTTGACATTTGGGGCAACTCTGTACCCTCTTCTGTGATCTTTTCTGTGAGCCTCTCAGGTTGTAGGGATTTATTTCAGATATATCAGTTTGGGTTGTGTACCTTTCTGTTATTATCTACATTTTGGTCCATTGTGGATCCTTTCCAGAGTCACCACATGTTGCAAAAAGAAAGTTCTTTTTTGGGCTGGTGAGATGGCTCAGTGGGTAAGAGCACCCAACTGCTCTTCCGAAGGTCAGGAGTTCAAATCCCAGCAACCACATGGTGGCTCACAACCATCCATAACAAGATCTGACTCCCTCTTCTGGAGTGTCTGATGACAGCTACAGTGTACTTACATATAATAAATAAATAAATCTTAAAAAAAAAAAGAAAGTTCTTGTTCAATGGGTTAACTGCATTAACCTGTGGGTATAAGGTCAAGTACTTAGAAAACAGCTGGAAATTACACTGGTTTAGGGAACTGTTGGTAATGAGACTCATAGGGTTTTGCTTTTTCCATTTCCATCTGGATTTATGTCTATAATACCAGACATGGCTCTCCTATATTTGAGTAGGCTTAAGGTCTAATTGTATAGCCTTTGATGACCCTAAGATAAAAGTGCCACCATTTTTGCTCTTTGGATGTCTTGCAGTCAAGTCATTCTTCTGGCTCACAGGCTTCATACCTGCATAGATTGAGTGATTGTTCCTCTCCCTGGCATAGTGAGCAAGTTCTTACTTTATGAAAACCACTTCATTGGCAAGAGATTTCCAGGCTATTTTAGATCAGTTCCTCCAAACTGTGTGTCTGAATTGCATCTTCAAGTTCTGGGAGGCAACCAAGGGCATCAAGAGCTGATTTTTTGGGGGGAATTCTCAGATTCTACAAACTACTTTAGAGAATATTTCTCATGTATGATATTGGGCTTTTAATATATAGTCCATAGTTATTGTGGAGAACATTATCATTCCAAATGGCAAAATATCTTTAAAATACATATTAATATTTCAAACATATATGCATATTAATGTGATTTTAGATAAATACTGGATAATATGATTTTCTACATTTTAAAATATTTATTACATCTTTTCCTCAATTACATTTCCAATGCTATCTCAAAAGTCTCCCATACCCCCCCCCCACTGCCCTACCCACCCATTCCCATTTTTTTAGCCCTGTCATTCCCCTGTACTGTGGCATATAAAATTTGCATGTCCAATGGGCCTCTCTTTCCAGTGATGGCCAACTAGGTGAAAAATCTGGTGTAATTCTGATAGGCCTGCCTTTATATGTTACTTGACCTTTCTCCCTTACTGCTTTTAATATTCTATCTTTATTTAGTGCATTTGCTGTTTTGATTATTATGTGTCGGGAGGAATTTCTTTTCTGGTCCAGTCTATTTGGAATTCTGTAGGCTTTTTGTATGATCTTGGGCATCTCTTTCTTTAGGATTGGGAAGTTTTCTTCTATAATTTTGTTGAAGATATTTGCTGGCCCTTTAAGTTGAAAATCTTCATTCTCATCCACTCCTATTATCCATAGGTTTGGTCTTCTCATTGTGTCCTGTATTTCCTGGATGTTTTGAGTTAGGATCCTTTTGCATTTTGTATTTTCTTTGATTGTTGTGCTGATGTTCTCTATGCAATCTTCTGCACCTGAGATTCTCTCTTGCATCTCTTGTATTCTGTTGCTGATTCTCGCATATATGATTCCAGATTTCTTTCCTAGGGTTTGTATCTCCAGCGTTGCCTCACTTTGGGTTTTCTTTATTGTGTCTACTTCCCTTTTTAGGTCTAGTATGGTTTTGTTCATTTCCATCACCTGTTTCGATGTGTTTTCCTGTTTTTCTTTAAGGACTTCTACCTGTTTGGTTGTGTTTTCCTCTTTTTCTTTAAGGACCTGTAAATCTTTAGCAGTGTTCTCCTCCATTTTTTTAAGTGAGTTATGAAAGTCCTTCTTGATGTCCTCTACCGTCATCATGAGATATGCTTTTAAATCTGGGTCTAGCTTTTCGGTTGTCTTGGGGTGCCCAGGACTAGGTGGGCTGGGAGTGCTGCATTCTGATGATGGTGTGTGGTCTTGATTTCTGTTAGTAGGATTCTTAAGTATACCCTTCGCCATCTGGTAATCTCTGAAGCTAGCTGTTATTGTTGTCTCTGGTTAGAGCTTGTTCCTCAGGTGACTCTGTTAGCCTCTATCAGCAGACCTGGGAGGCTGGCTCTCTCCTTAGTTTCAGTGGTCAGAGTATTCTCTGTAGGCAAGCTCTATTCTTGCAGGGAAGGTGCCCAGATATCTGGTGTTCGAACCTGTCTCCTGGCAGAAGTTGGGTTCCACTCACCAGAAGTCTTAGGATCCCGTGGGGAATTCCTGTGTGGGTCCTTGCGGGTTTCAGAGACTCCACTGGCAAGGCACCCTGGTGCTCGAGTGGACCGGAAGGGACTTGTGCCCCACCTCAGGCTGGGTTGCCTGCTTCCATAGTTAATGCAGTCACAGGTCTCGCACAATTGGATTGGAGCAGACTCTGTGTTCCACTCACCAGAGGTCTTAGGATCCTGTGGGGAATCCTGTGTGGGTCCTTGTGGGTGTCCTGAGACTCCACTGGCAAGGCACCCCGGTGCTTGAGTGGACCGGAAGTGGATTTTCTACATTTTTAAAACATCCTTGGTATTATTTATCCTTTTGTCTTTTCTATTACTGTGTAATAGACCTGTGTATTTTTTCCAAAATACACTCCATACTATTTCCCCCATTTCTCCCTTTGTAACACCTGTGTGCTAATCCAGTGTCTAGAATTTCTCTCCCAAACGATTCCTATTAATTTTCCTGGTTACTGTGGTTACTCCAAGTTATATGCACACAGTTACATATTCAAAGCCAGAATGCACAAATCATTTCTAGATCCACCTTTTTCTCTAAGAGTTTCATGATTTCATTTATTTTCACAGCTAAGTAGATTTTCATTGTACATATGAACCACAGTTTCATTAGTCATTTATTAGTTGAAGGACATTTAAGTTGTTTTTGTTTTCAAGTTATTATGATTAGAACAGTAATAAACATGGCTGAGAACCTATTTGTGGAGTAATATATGAAGTCCTTTCACAATTTTCAAGGAATATTTTATCCGTTCCTTATGATATATTTTTCACACTGATTTTCAGGGAGACTTCATCAGATTGAAATGCATTTAAGTTCATGAGGGTCGCCATTTCCCAAATTATTACAATCATTTATCTCACCTGCATTCGTTGTAAGTTTTTGGTTTGGTCATATTATTTCTGACTAGAGTAGATTAAATCTCAAACTAGTTTAATTTTTATTTCCTTAATTGCTAAAGATTTTGACCAATTAAGAAGGTATATCTTAGTTTTTATTTTTATTTTTAATTCTTCTCTTGTTAAGAAATAAATCTGGTCAGAGGTAAAGGCCAGTATTTTTCATAAGATATTTTCTCCATTTACATTTGAAATGCTATCCCAAAAGTCCCCTATACCCTCTCCTCATCCTGCTCCCCTACCCATCCACTCCCAATTCTTGGCCCTTGTATCCCCCTCTACTAGGGCATATAAAGTTTGCCAGACCAAGGGGTATCTCTTCCCAATGATGCCCGACTAAGCCATCTTCTGCTACATATTGAGCTAGAGACATGAGCTCTGGGGGTACTGGTTAGTTCATATTGTTGTTCCAACTATAGTTTTGCGGACCCCTTCAGCTCCTTGGGTACTTTCTCTAGCTCCTCCATTGGAGGCCCTGTGTTCCATCCAATAAATGACTGTGAGGATCCATTTCTGTATGTGCCAGGAATTGGCTGAGCCTCACAAGAGACACCTATATCAGGGCTTTTTCAGCAAAATCTTGCTGGCATATGCAATAGTGTGTGTGTTTGGTGGCTGATTATGGGATGGATCCCTGGTTGGGGAAGTCTCTAGATGGTTACTCCTTTGGTCTCAGTCTGAAACTTTGTCTCTGTAACTCCTTCCATAGGTATTTTGTTCCCTAAGGAGGAATGATGTATCCACACGTTGGTCTTCCTTTTTGTACTCGCTGGTTCTGAGTGTCTACTTGACACAGGCTGGAGTTATCACAGAGAAAGGAGCTTCAGTTGCAGAGATGCCTGCAGGAGATCGAGCTGTAAGGCATTTTTTCAAGTAGTGATCAAGAGGAAAAGGCTCCTTGTGGGTGAAACCATCTCTTGACTGGTCATCTTGGGTTCTATAAGACAGCAGGCTGAGCAAGCCAGGAGAAGCAAGCAAGTAAAGAACATTCCTCCATGGGTTCTGCATCAACTCCTGCTTTCTGACCTGCTTGAGTTCCAGTCCTGGCTTTCTTTGGTGATGAACAGCAGTATGGAAGTGTAAGCTGAATAAACCCTTTCCTCTCCAACTTGCTTCTTGGTCATGATGTTTGTGCAGGAATAGAAACGCTGACTAAGACAAATTGGTACCAGTAGAGTGGGGTATTCCTGTGACAACCTGGCCTGGGGAGGACTGTGGAAGGACTTTGGAACTTTGGGTTAGAAGATTTGGTGTTAAGAGCACTGTCAGATGTTGTCTAGAAGCTTGGAAGATAATTTTGAAAACAGTGCAGAAGATGGAGGCCTGGCTTGTGAAATTTAAGAGGGAAAATTAAAGACTATGTGCAGGGCCATTACTATTTTGGATTGTGAAGTTTCAGTGGTTCTGGTTAATTGGGCCTGAAGGATCAGCTGTGATTAACAAGATACCAGAACTATTAAAGCAAAACCTTGGCATTACTGGGACTATTGATGCTGGTTAGCTGGTGATTAAGAAGAGACCAGCATCATTGAGGTGACATCTTCTGAGAAATGTTTTCTGAAAGCACAGAGACTGTGTTTCAGAGATAGCCAAAGTTGTACCTTGTGATGTGGCTGGACTTGGTAATGTGTAAGAGTCACCCAGGTGGTACTGGTTTTGAAGGCATGAAGGGATCACACAGAGCAGCTGAGTCTCAGCACTGTGAGAGGCATGGAAGGCCATTGGTGAAGGTGTAGCCTCAGTTGCAATTGATGGCTCAGGACTGAACGGACCATGCAGTGTTTTGGAGATGCCAGTACCATGAGATGACCACCAAGAGCAGCAGCAGTGGAGTACAGGCATCTGTTGCCTAGAGGACAACACGTGTGCTACAAAGGGCATGGCTGGAGAAGTGACCCAAGCCCTTAGAGGAGTCCAGAAGATCGTTAGTTGGATCCCAGATATTAGATGGTTGGAGATTGTTGTTTTTGATTGTGACTGTGCCCTGATATTTTTCCATCTTGAAGGAAGATTTTTAGTGAAGCCCAAAGTTAGGAGACTTTGAATTTTAAAAGATACTGGATATTTTAAAGAGATTGAACTTTTAATATGTAAATATTCTGGGATCTTAAAGTTATTATGATCTTGGGGATGAATAATAACTAAGGTTTGAGGCTTACTAGTGATGTGTTTGTATGTCAAGTTGACAAGGGGTCAATTGTACTGGCTGGATCTGGGTGTCAACTTGACACAGGCTGTAATTATCACAGAGAAAGGAACTTCAGTTGGGGAGATGCCTCCAGGAGATCCAGCTGTAAGGCATTTTCTCAATTAGCGATCAAGGGGCAAAGGCTCCTTGTGGGTGAAACCATCTCTGGCTGGTCGTCTTGGGTTCTATAAAAGAGCAGGCTGAGCAAGCCAGGAGAAGCAAGCCAGTAAAGAACATCCCTCCATGGCTTCTGCATCAGCTCCTGCTTTCTGACCTGCTTGAGTTCCAGTCCTGGCTTCCTTTGGTGATGAACAGCAGTATGGAAGTGTAAGCTGAATAAAACCTTTCCTCTCCAACTTGCTTCTTGGTCATGATGTTTGTGCAGGAATAGAAACCCTGACTAAGACACTTCTTTATTTTCTTGTTTTGCAAAATGTATCTTGGGTATTGTATGGTATTGCAAGCTGGTAAAACCACTCTGGAAATCAGTCTGGCGGTTCTTCAGAAATTTAACCTAGTACAAGCAGAAAAATCCATCAATACTTCTTCTGGGCATATACCCAGAAGATGTTCCAACTTGTAATGAGGAAACATGTTCCACTATGTTCATAGCAGCCTTATTTATAATAGCCAGATGCTGGAAAGAACCCAGATGTCCCTAAACAGGTGAATAGATACAAAAATATGGTACATTTACACATTGGAGTACTACTCAGCTATTGAGAACAATGAATTTATGAAATTCTTAGGCAAATGGACATGTCTGGAGAGTATCATCTTGAGTGAAGTAACCCAGTCACAAAAGAACACACATAATATGCTTTCACTGATAAGTGGATATTAGCCCAGAAACTTAGAATAGCCAAGATATAATTCACAAAACAGATGAAACTCTAGAAGATGGAAGACCGGATTGTGGATACTTCCTTCCTTCTTGTATTGGGCAACAAATTATTCATGGAAGGAGTTACACAAGTAGGGACCATCCAGAGACTGTCTCACAAAGGGATTTAATCCAATAAGCCACCACCAAACCCAGACAGTATTGGATAGGTCAGAAAGATTTTGCTGACAGGACCCTGATATAGGTGTCTCTTGTGAGGCTATGCCAATGCCTGGCAAATACAGAAGTGGATGCTCACCTTCATCTATTGGATGGAACACAGGGCCCCTAATGAAGGAGCTAGAGAAAGTAGCCAAGGAGCTAAAGGGGTATGCTACCCTATAGGAGGAATAACAATGTGAACTAACCAGTACCCCCTAGAGCTGTGTCTCTATTTCCACATATAGGAGAGGATGACCTAATCAGTAGGAGGAGAAGCCCTTGGTCTTGTGAAGATCATATGTCCAGGTACATGGGAATGCCAGGGCCAGGAAGTTGGATTGGGTGGCTTGAGAATCACATCAGGGGGACTGTATAGTGGACTTTCAAGATACCAATTGAAATGTAAAAGAAGAAAATTTCTTTAAAAAAAAAGATTTATTTATTTATTATATGTAAGTACACTGTAGCTGTCTTCAGATACACCAGAAGAGGGCATCAGATCTCATTACGGATGGTTGTGAGCCACCATGTGGTTGCTGGGATTTGAATTCTGGACCTTCGGAAAAGCAGTCGGGTGCTCTTACCCACTGAGCCATCTCACCAGCCTCAGAAAATTTCTAATTAACAAAATTTCTAATTAAGAAACCTCCAAGAAGTTTTTTTTTTATTTCTTCCTTGACCAAGTTATCCTTGAGTAGAGCGTTGTTCTGCTTCTATGTGAATATTGGCTTGAATTGAATGTTATTAGTGAAGGTCATCCTTAGTCTGTAGTGGTTTGATAGGATGCATGGGATAATTTCAATATTTTTGTATCTTTTGAGGCCTGTTTTGTGACCAATTAAATCGTCAATTTTGGAGAAGGTACCATGAGCTGCTGAGAAGGAGTTATATTCTTTGCTTTACGATCAAATCTTCTTTAGATACCTGTTAAATCCATTTGTTTCATAACTTCTGTTAGTTTCCATGTGTTTCTGTTTAGATTCTCTTTCCATGATCTGTCGGGTCCTGAAGTCTCCCACTATTATTGTGTGAGTTGCAATATGTGCTTTGCTCTTTATTATAGCTTCCTTAATGAATGTGGCTGTCCTTGCATTTGCAGCATAGATATTCAGAAGTGAGAGTTCATCTTGGAAGATTTTACCTTTGATGAGTATGAAGTGCCCTCCTTGTCTTTTATGATAACTTTGGGTTGGAAGTCAATTTTATTCAATATTATAATGGCTACTCCAGCTTGTTTCTTCGGACCATTTGCTTGGAAATTGTATTCTAGCCTTTTACTCTGAGGCAGTGTCTGCCTTTATGCCTGAGTTGGGTCTCTGTGTGTAGCAAAAGGTTGGGTCTTGTTTACATGGCAAGTCTTTTAGTCTATGTCTTTTTATTGGGGAATTGAGTCCATTGATTTTAAGAGATATTAAGGAAAAGTCTTTATTGCTTCCTGTTATGTTTGTTGTTAATTTGGAATTCTGTTCTTGCAGCTATCATCTTTTAGGTTTGTTGAAGAATTACTTTCTTGCTTTTTCTAGGGCTTAATATCCCTCCTATACTGGCACGTTTTTCCTTTGTTATCCTTTGAAGGGCCTGATTCTTGGAAAGATATTGTGTGAATTTGTTTTTTTTCATGGAATACTTTGGTATCTCCTTCCATGGTAACTGAGAATTTTTCTGGGTATAGTAGCCTGGGCTGTAATTTGTGTTCTCTTAGGGTCTGTATAACATCTGTCCAGGATCTTCTGGCTTTCATAGTTTCTGGTTAGAAGTCTGGTGTAATTCTAATAGGTCTGCCTTTATAAGTTACTTGACCTTTTTCCCTTACTGCTTTTAATATTCTGTCTTTGTTTAGTGCATTTAATGTTCTGATTATTATGTGTTGGAAGGAATTTCTTTTTTTTTCTTTTTTTTTTTCTTTTGATATAAACACAAGAGGTAGTTTAATGATAGAGTTCCAGGCTGACATGTGTCTCATGCAAGAGACAGAGGAATTGACCCTGAGGCTCAAAAGTTAGGGGTTTATATAGAAAAAAAAGTCAGGGGATAGGAGAAATTGGCGCAGTTACACACAATTGAACAGTTTAAACATCAGCAAGCAGTATGTGCGGGTCGGGACAACAACAACTCTAAAGGGAGGGTGGTTGGGGTCGTGATCTGTGTCACTGTCCACTTCCTAGCTTCTGTGAGCCATTGTTGCCCATTCTTCAGGGCATACCCCAGGTAGGTCACCTCAGTCCAGCATAACTGTGCCTTCTTAACCAAAGCCCGGTACCCCAACTCACCTAACTTGGCCAGGATTTTCTGAGGCCCCAGTTCACACTCTTTATGTGTGTCTGCGGCCACCAAAAGGTCATCTACATATTGTAAGAGAGTCACCTGGGGATTGTTGGCCCAAAAGGAGGCAAGATCTCGATGTAGAGCTTCATCAAACAAGGTGGGTTAATTCTTAATTCCCTGAGGCAGTCTCATCCATTTGAGCTGTCCAGTTCTTCTGTTCTCTGCGTCTCGCCATTCAAAGGCAAACAAGAGCTTGCTGTTAGGGTGTAGTCTCAGGCAAAAGAAAGTGTCTTTAAGATCTAAGATCATATACCAGGTTCGTTCAGGTGGCAGCATGCTGAGTAGGTTGTAAGGATTGGGCACTGTGGGGTGGATATCTTGAACTTTTTTATTGACCTCTCTAAGGTCCTGTACAGGGTGATAGTCATTCGTCCCCAGTTTCTTTACCGGGAGTAGAGGCTATTCCAAGGAGACTTACATGGGACTAGGATCCCCTGTTGGAGCAGTCTGGTGATATGGGGGCGTATGCCCTCCTGCACTTCTCTGCCCATGGGGTACTGTCAGATCCCAATGAGAGTGGTCCCAGACTGAAGTTCAGTCTCTACTGGGAGAATTAGTCTGGCCATTCCCATTCCCCCTGTTTCGGCCCATGTCTGAGGATATCGAGTAAGCCAGTCAGTCCTGTAGTCTCTCAGGGGGTTTCATTTCATTTTGATAAATTTGATACTCTTCTCCTAATTGTAAAGACAACACTAAGGTCTGAGGTGTCTCAATCCCCCAGGACAATTCTGGTTAAGAGGGGGCAAATGTTATTTGTGCCTTTAATTTGATCAATAAGTCTCTTCCCAGTAAGGGCATAGGGCACTCCGGAATGACCAAAAATGAGTGAATTACTTAGATCTTTCCTAGGTCTACCATCCGGGAAGTGGTCCATGGGTATGGTTTCTGACCTGTGGCCCCAATCACTAGCGTCTTTTTGTTTTTTGTTTAATTAACCAAAGGTGTTTTGAGCACTGAATATTCTGCACCAGTATCAACCAAGAAACTTATAGGGGTCCCCTCCACTTTTAATGTTACCCTAGGCTCAGGGAGGGGGGCCGATCCCCATCTCCTCTAGTCTTCATCATCTTCAAGGGACAGTACTTTTGCTCCCT
Source organism: Mus caroli (assembly GCF_978045245.1). Lineage (NCBI taxonomy): Eukaryota > Metazoa > Chordata > Mammalia > Rodentia > Muridae > Mus > Mus caroli. The sequence continues at coordinate 129,942,863 of NW_028227263.1, read as the reverse complement.
GTGTCTTCTTAGAGCACTCACGAGCCCAGTGACCTTTGTCTTTGCAGTGTGCACATTGATCTTTTTCCAGGGGCAGTCTATCTCTTCTGGGTCTCTTTGGACCCTGCCATTTCTCGTCTCCCAGATTCCCTGACTGCCAAGTCCTGTCTCTTTTATCTGTATCTACTACTGCGGCCAGTAATTTGAGTCAGAGTCTTTTCCTGTTTCCTGTCTCTCCTGTCTTCATCTCTTCTCTCTCTCTTTTCTCTTTCTTGTTTCTCATCCTCCGTCTCTCTCTTATGATACACTTTCTCAGCCACTTTAACCACATCCCTTACAGTATAATCTTGTAATCTCAATCCTTTGCAATTTCCTTATGAAGTCGGGGGCTGACTGTCTGATAAAAGCCATAATCACAGAGGCTTGCTGCCCTTCAGACATAGGGTCAAACGGGGTGTACCTTCTGTAAGCCTCCATGAGTCACTCCAGAAAAATTGAGGGGGGCTCAGTCATCCTCTGAATAACCACCTTATCTTAGCCAAATTTGTGGGACTTTGTATGGCACCTCTGAGACCCGCCTTTAGAGCCCGCTGGTAATTATACAGCTGTTCCCTACCTTGTGCCATGTTATAATCCCATTGAAGGCGGGTCAAGGGGAATCCTTCATCTATCTGGGCCAGGGTCTGGACAGGGTGTCCGGCATCATCCCGGACATTCTTCTGAGCATCGAGGAGAATTCTCTCTCTCTCCTCAGTGATGAACAAGGTCTGTAAAAGCTGTTGACAGTCATCCCAAGTAGGCTGATGGGAGAACATCAAGGACTCTATCAAGCCTGTAAGCCCTGCAGGGTTTTCTGAAAAGGGAGTGTGATTAATCTTCCAGTTATAAAGATCAGAGGAAGAAAAGGGCCAATACTGTAAAAGTTGTAAGTCATTCTGATCGCCTGGGGGTGGCCTAACAGCCCTAAGGGGAAGCGCTACAGTGGAGTCAGCCAGTCCTTCAGGGACCAGTCAGCTCCTCATCCCTGTTGAGGGACCTTTTCTTCCTCTGGTCCCAGGGACCAGGACCAGAAGAGGGGCAGGAGAAGCAGAGGGTTGGGGTACAGGTTGGGGAGCTCGAGGATAAGGTGGGGGCAGGGGAAAAGACCACTCAGGGGGTTCTTCTATTTCAGGGTAGATCTTAGACTTGGGTGCTGGTGGAGTACTGTGCTCGCCATCTTCTTTAGGCTGCAGCTTCGGATTCTTGTTTGCAGCACTTTCTTGGACAGCCAGGATCCTGGAGCCGGGCCTAAGGGGTGGGAGGAATGGTCGGACCCACTGGGGTGGGGATCATGTCAAATCCTTTCACACTGTGATGTAAGGCTGTTGGTCTGGGTGTGATCCCGGCCCTTCCTCATCCAGCACCAATGAGGCACCTTCCTTTGCGCTGCTACCCGGGTTGCACGCTCCTTCATGTTTACATTCTGTCATCGCTCCAAGTTGTGCTCAGAAGGAATTTGTTTTATGGTCTAGTCTATTTGGAGTTCTGTAGACTTCTTTTATGTTTATGGGCATCTCTTTCTTTAGGTTACGTAAATTTTGTTCTATAATTTTCTTAAAGATAACTACCAGCCCTGTACATTGAAAACCTTTATTCTCAACTATACCTATTATCCGTAGGTTTGGTCTTCTCATTGTGTCCTGGATTTCCTGGATGTTTTGAGTTAAGATCTTTTTGCATTTTGCATTTTCTTTGGTTGTTGTGTCTATATTTTCTGTGGAATCTTCTGCACCTGACATTCTCTCTTCGATCTCATTCTGTTGCAGATGCTTCCTTCTATGGTTCCTGATTTCTTTCCCAGGATTTCTATTACAGAGTTGTCTCCCTTTGGGTTTTCTTTATTGTATATAGTTCCACTTTTAGATCATGGATGGTTTTGTTCAATTACATCACCTGTTTGGTTGTGTTTTCCTTTATTTCTTTAGGGGATCTTTGTGCTTCCTCTTTAAGGACTTCTACCTGTATAGCAATGTTTTTTCTGTAATTCTTTAAGGGATTTTTGTGCTTCCTCTTTGAGGACTTCCACCTGTTTAGCAGTATTCTTCTGTATTTCTTTAAGTGAGTTATTAATGCCTTTCTTAAAATCTTCTACCAGCATTATGAGATAAATTTTTAAAACTGAATCTTGCTTTTTGGATGTGTTGGTGTATCCAGGACTGGCAGTGTTGGGACTACTGGGTTCTGATGATGGTGAGTGGTCTTGTTTTCTGTTAGTAAGATTCTTACCTTTGCTTTTCTCCATCTGGTAGTCTCTGTTGTTAGATGTTCTAGCTGTCTCTGGTTGGAGCTTATTCCTCCTGTGGTTCTGTTAGCCTCTGTCAGCATTCCTGGGAGTCCAACTCTCTCCTAAATCCCAGTGGTCAGAGCACTCTCTTCAGACAAGCTGTCCTCTTGCAGGGAATGCACACAGAGGTCTGGAGCTCAGCTACACTTCCTGGATGAAGATGAAGGCCCAAAGGGACCCCGTTGCTTCTGTGGCCTACAGGCTCTCCTGCAGGTGCTGATCTGTGAAAGACCTGGGATACAAGATGTCGCTCTCACTTGTGTCCCTGGGTCAGAGCTCTCCCAGGAGGCTGACTCTCATCTGGCAGGGAAGATGCACCACACTTCTGCCTTTTAAAATTCTTTCTATATCCTTCATAGATGCTTGAACCTCAGGATAGGTTTGATGGAGATATCCTCTTTAGGACTTGGATGCTTCAATTTTTAAGTGTATGGGTATTTCCAGTTGTGAATCTGTGTTTTAATTACCATCTACTAAAAAAAATAAAAACCTATGTGATGAGATTTTAGCAATGCACTGATCTATGGGTTTAGAGATATCTCATTAGGAGTCATTTTATTGCTATGTTGATTTAGTGGAATCTATTTAGGATAAGGGTCTTGGCTTCATTACCAGTGTCAGGTGTGGGTTCCATCTCATGACATTGGATTTAAATTCAATCAAACAGTTGTTGGTCATTCCCATAACAGTTATGGTTAATGCAGCAATATTTCTTGAAGATAAGTCACTGTTGCAGGTCACAGGGTTCATTGTTATGTGAGATTCTCCTATAGTGTGTACAGTACCTTCTAGAACTATTAATGACAAGCAGTATAGATGAAGCATCTGGGCATTCTCTTTTGCCCTGGTCCAGAATGATGATCTGACTTGACCAGCACCCACCTCACTATGCCTGCCATTTTCAATTTTCAGAGTCTATTGACTGTAATTTTGATGCTTATATGTATGTGTGCTTATATCTGATCTCTGGCACACAGAATCCTGGACAGAAATAAAACTGGACTATTGGTAATACTTTGGAAGTGTGCCTGAATTGGAAAATGCAAGAGTCCTTATGTGGCCATATGGTTCATAGTGATGGCCTTCAGCATCCTCTTCATCCAGTATCTTTGGAAACTATTACAGTGTGAATGCCATCAGATTGTAAACAAGGACTTGCCTCCCGAAAATAATGGCAAAAAATGGTTAAGCCTTAGAACTGAACTGGGAATGAGATAAATTTTGAGATGCTGTTCTCTATTTTTTTTTTTTTTTTTTTTTTACTATTGGACCAATGAGGTGTATGAATAATTATAATGTAACCGTTTAATACACAGGAATGTGATTGTAGCCATCAACCTCAGGTCTCTTACTCCAATATTCCACTCTGCAAATGTCATTCTGTTGTGTCAGGTTCTCCAGGCATGAAGTAGAAAACCAGTGGCAAATTCCACAGGCACCTGTGCCTAGGCCTTCAAAATAGTATCTTCACATAATGACACCTTGTAGCAATTGGTCTATTTTTCTTGAAAAAAAATTGTTTTATTTTTGTTGTTATTGCTCTTAAGGATTCCGTTCATATTTAAATCCTTTTGATTGCTATCCAGAGTACCTGTATTCTAGGCAAATTATGTAGTTTAATGCAGGTATTTAAAGCATTTTAAACAAAACTCTGATTTTCTTTAATTAGCACAAGATTTGGGCTTCTATTCACAAAGGTACAACTGACACTCTATGATGAAGAATACTTTATAATGAAAACCAGCAAGTAGAGCGGTGAGTGAACAAGCATTGTGCATTGTTTGTTCTCTGTAGTGCTGTCTTCCAAATAGAACAGTCATTGTAGGTACCCAAGTGTGGTATTTGTGTTGATTTTAATGCAGCATTTTAAATCTAGTTTATATTCTGCCCAAAAAAGCTGAAGCATCTGGTTGAACACCAGCTCAATTTCTCCATGTTCAATGAGAGAAATTATGTCATGTCATCAGAAATAGGAACTTACCATCATGTTATTGATGTAAACAAAAAATATCATTGACAATAGCCTGTAATGTTTAAGGGGTCACATTAGACCTATTTATCCAACAACTCACAAGATGTTATCAATTCTTGGTAATGGAGATTTTACTTGGTAGTGTATGATTTCTAGTTGGGGCCTTGTGTGCCCCATATATTATAACAGCTTTTAAGTAATTTTTATTCATTTTTAGGAAGCTTCCAATGTATAAAATTTCCATCTACCTTTTCTAAATGTCTTCAGTACTAATTTTAGGAAACAACAGTCCTCAATATGTAATTGCTTTTTTTATGGATAAATACTAGTCCAGACCCATTATTTTGATATTCCACCAGATATCATTTTGGAGAATGGACATTAACACTACAGAATAAATTAGATGAAAATAGAGCATTATTTTGAGTTCCTTTCTAACAAATTGGTCTCCTTTGAAGTACCAGGTCTGATTATGATAGGAGAAAAAACCAAGAGATTAGACCATTGGAAATCTGTATTTCATAGAATTCAAGGCATAAGCATATCTTGTTGGACAAGATTTTTCATTTTACAAACAGACCCTGAAATAAGGGAGGCACGATATGGCTCAGTGGTTAAAAGCAATTGTTCTTCAAGAGGATCCAGGTTCCATTCTATTCTCCCATATGTCACTTACAACAATCTGTAACTATAGTTCCATGGAATTCTATGATCTATTCTGGCTTCTATAGGCACCAAGTATGTATGAGGTACACAATCATATATGCAAACAATCACACACATGAAAGTAAAGTAAATTTAAAGTGCATTATTTCTTTTAAGGAATGCAATTTAAAAATTGCATCTGTAAATTTCCTTTGCTAATTTACTCATTTTCATAATATTGACTCAGCCAATCTGTGAGTGGTATGTGCATGTGCCTTCCCATTTTTAATTTTTTTTTAGATATTTTCTTTTTTTTTTTCATTACAAGTGTTTTCCCTTTCCAGATTTCCCCTTTGGAACCCCCTATCCAATTTCTCCTCCCCTTGCCTCCTTGAGGGTGTTCCCTCACCCACATACTCACGACTTCCATCCCTGGCATTCACCTACACTGGGGCATCAAACAGCCTCAGGTCCAAGGGCATTTCCTCCCACTGATGACAACAAGACCTTCATTTATCACATATGTGGGAAGAGCCATTCATGTGTACACTTTGGTTTGTAGTCCACTCACTGGGAGCGCCAGGGTCTGGCCAGTTGCAGTTCTCTCTATGAGTCTGCAAACCCAATCAGATCCTTCAGTCCCTTCTCCAGCTCCACCATTGTGGACCCAATGCTCAGTCCAGTGGTTGGCTGCAAGCATTTGCCTCTGTATTTACCACTCTCTGGCAGAACCTCTCAGGAGACAACCTTATCAAGCTTCTGTCAGCAAGCACTTCACAGCATTCCCAGTATTGTAGTGTATGGTGAATGTATATGGGATTGTTAATATCCACTTATCAGTAAGTATATATGTTGTGTGTTTTTTGAGACTCAGTTACCTCACTCAGGATGGTATTTTCAAGTTCCATCTATTTGCCTGTGAATTTCATGAAGTCACTGTTTTTAATGGCTGGTTAGGATTCCATTATGTAAATGTTCCCCATTTTCTGTATCCATTCTTCTGTTGAGAGACATCTGGTTGTTTCCAGGTTCTGACTATTATATATATGGCTGCTATGAACATAGTGGAGCATGTGTCCTTATTACATGTTGGAGCATCTTCTGGGCATATATTCAGGAGTGGTATAGTTGGGTTCTCAAGGAATAGTATGCCTAATTTTCTGAGTAAAACCACCAGACTGATTTCCAGAGTGGTTTTACCTGCTGGCAATTCCTCTAGCAATGGAGGAATGTTCCACTTTCTCCACATCCTAGCCAACATCTGCTACCTCCAGAGTTTTTGACCATAGGCATTTTGATGTGTGGTAGAATCTCAGGGTTGTTTTGAATTGCATTTCCCTGATGACTATGGATTTTGAACATTTCTTTAGGAGCTTCTCAGCCATTTCTGTTTCCTCAGGGGAGAATTCTCTTTAGCTCAGTTCCCCCTTTTAAAATAGGGTTATTTGGTTCACTGGAGTCTAACTTTTTGAGTTCTTTTTATATATATATTAGTCCTCTATTGGATGTAGGGTTGGTAAAGATCTTTCAACAATCTGTTGGTTGGGGTTTTGTCCTATGGACAGTGGCCTTTACTTACTGAATCTTTGCAATTTTATGATGTCCCCTTTGACTATTATTGATCTTAGAGCACTAGGCATTGGCGTCATGCTCAGGAAATTTTCTCCTGTAACCAGATATTTGATATTTTCACCCAGTTTCTTTTTTATCCGATTCAGTGTATCTGGTTTTATATGGAGGTCCTTGATCCACTTGGAATTGAGCTTTGTACATGGAGATAAAAATGAATAAATTTTCATTCTTCTACTTGTTGATTGCTAGTTGAACTAGCAGCATTTGTTGAAAAAGCTTTTTCCCACCACTAGTATGTTTTAGTTTCTTTGTCAACGATCAAGTGACCACAAGTGAGTGGGTTCATTTCTGGGTCTTCTATTCTAGTCCATTGATCTAAGTGCCTGTCAGCAATGGTGCCAAAACCATTCAGTTTTTTATCACTATTGCTTTGCAGTACAGCTTAAGGTCAGGGATGGTGATTCCCCAGAAGTCCTTTTATTGTTGAGAATAGTTTTAAGTATTCTGCATTTTTGTTATTCCAAATCATTTTGAGAATTGGTCTTTCTAACTCTGTGAAGAATTGAGTTGGAATTTTGATGTGGATTGCATTGATTGTGCATATTGCTTTCAGAAAGATGGCCATTTTTCTATATTAATACTGACAATACACTAGCATGGGAGATCCTTCAATTTTCTGAGGTCTTCTTCAGTTTTTTTCTTCAGAGACTTTAAATACTTGTCCTACAGATCTTTCACTTGTTTGGTTAGACTCATACTAAGATATTTTATATTGTTTCTAAAGAGAGTAATTTCCTTAATTTCTTTCTCAGCCCTTATCCTTTGAGTATCGGAAGGCTACTAATTTGCTTGAGTTAAATTTATATATGGCCACTTTGCTGAAGTTGTTTATAAGCTGTAGTATTTCTCTGGTCGAATTTTTGTGGTCACTTAAATATATTATCATCTGCAAATAGTGACTTCTTCCTTTCCAATTTCATATCCTATTGACCCCCATTTGTTATCTAATACTCTTGATAGAAGTTCAAATACTATATTTAATAGATATTGAGACTGTGGACAGCCTTGACTAATCCCTCAGTTTAGTTGGATTGCTTCCAGTTGCTCTCCATATAGTTTGGTGTTCACTACTGGTTTACAGTATATTCCCTTTATTACATTTAGATATGGGCCTTGAACTCCTCATTTTTCCAAGTTTTTAACATGTTAGGATGCTGAATATTTTCAATTGTCTTACAGTACCTAACGAAATTATCATGTGGATTTTTCCTTCAGTTTGTTTATGTAGTGTGTTATATTGGTCGATTTCTGTATGATGAATCATCCCTCAATTCTTGAGATGAAGCCTACTTGATCATGGTGAATTATCATGATCATTTTGATGTATTCTTGGATTCAGTTTTCGACAAATTTGTTGAGTATTTTTGCATCGATATTCATAAAAGAAATTGGTATAAAGTTCTCTTTCTTTGTTGGTGTTTGTGTGATTTTGGTATCAGTGTAACTCTGCTTTCAAAGAGCAAATTGGGTAGTTTTCCTTCTTTTTCTATTTTGTGGAATATATTGAAGAGTAATGGTATTAGCTCTTCTTTGAAGGCGTGATTAATTTTTGCATTATTCCCATCTGCTCCTGGGCTTTCTTTGGTTGGGAGACTTTTAATGACAGCTTCTTTTACTTTAGGGGTTATGGAACTGTTTAGATGGTTTATCTGATCCTGATTTAACTTTGGCATTTGGTATCTATCAGAAACTTGTCCTTTTCATCCAGATTTTCCAGTTATTTGGAATATAGGCCTTTGTAGTAGAATCTGATAATTTTTTGAAATTCCTCAGTTTCTGTTTGTACTGGCTAGTTTTGTGTCAACTTGACAGAGCTGGATTTATCACAGAGAAAGGAGCTTCAGTTGAGGAAATGCCTCCATGAGATCCAACTGTAAGGCATTTTCTTAATTAGTGATCAAGGGGGAAAGGCCCTTTGTGTGTGGTGCCATCTCTGGGCTGATAGTCTTGGGTTCTATAAGAGAGCAGACTGAGCAAGCCAGAGGAGGCAAGCCAGTAAAGAATATCCCTCCATGGCTTCTGCATCAGCTCCTGCTTTCTGACCTGTTTGAGTTCCAGTCCTGACTTCCTTTGGTGATGAACAGCAGCATGGAAGTGTAAGCCGAGTAAACCCTTTGCTCCCCAACTTGCTTCTTGGTCATGATGTTTGTGCAGGAATAGAAACCCTGACTAAGACACTGTTGTCCTACCTCCTTTTTCATTTCTGATTTTGTTCATTTGGATTGTATTTTTGTGTTTTCTGGTGAGTCTGGCCACTGGATTATCTATCTTACTGACATTCTCAAAAAAACAGCTCTTGGTGTTGTTGATGCTTCATATTTTCTTTTGTTTCTATTTCGTTGATTTCAACCCTGAGGATAATTATTTCCTGTTATCTACTCCTCTTGGGTGTATTTGTTTCTTTTTGTTCTAGAGGTTTCAGGTATGCTGTTAGGCTCCTAGGATAATCTCTCTAAAGTGACATTTGGAGTCACTCAGAGTTATGTGTTTTCCTCTTAGCACTGTTTTCATTTTTTCCCAAAAGTTTGGGTAAGTTTTTTCTTTATTTTCATAAAATTTTAAAAAATATTTAATTTCTTTCTTTATTTTTCCTTGTCCAATTATCGATGAGCAGGGTATTGTTCAGCTTCCATGTGTAGGTGGGCTTTCTGTTGTCTTTGCTTGTATTGAAGACCAGCCTTAGTCCATGGTGATTTATTAGGGTACATAGGATTGTTTTAATCTTCTTGTATCTGATGAGGCTTGTTTTGTGACCAATTCTATGGCTAATTTTGTAGAAGTTACTATAGGGTGCCGAGAAGAAGGTACATCAATTTGTTTTAGAATGAAATATTCTATAGATTTGGAAATGTCAAATACATTTTGTCCATTACTTTTGTTAGTTTCAATGTGTCTCTGTTTAGTATCCATTTTCATGATCTGTCAATTGATGATGGTTCGGGATTGAAGTCTCTGACTATTGTTTTGTGATGTGCAATATGTGCTTTGAGCTTTAATATATTTTTAAAAATTAATGTGGATACCCTTGTTTTTGGAGCATAGATTTTCAGAATTGAGAGTTCATCTTGGTAGATTTTTCCCTTAACCAGTATGAAGTGTCCTTTCTTATCGTTTTTGGTAACTTTTGGTTGAAATTAGATTTTCTTCAATATTAGAATAGAATAGAATATTAGAGTGGCTGCTTCAATTTGTTTGTTTGGACAATTTGCTTCGAAATTGATTTTCCAGCCTTTTCTCTGAGGTAGTGTCTGTCTTTGATACTAAGGTACATTTCTTGTATGCAGTAAAGTGCTGGGTTTTATCTTTTGTAGGCCTGTTTTGTGGAAAGATATTGTGTAAATTTGGATTCATCATGGGATATCTTAGTTTCTCCATTTATTGTAATTGGGAATTTTACTGGGCATAGAAGCTGTGCTGGCATTTGTGTCCTCTTAGGGTCACTATTACATGTGCCCTGGATATTCTAGCTTTTATAGTCTCTGTTGAGATGTCTGTTTCAATTCTGATAGGTCTGCCTTTATATGTTACTTTACCTTTTCCTCTTATGACATTTAATATTGTTTGTTTGCTTTCTGCATTTGTTGTTTTGACTGTCATATGTCAGGAGAAATTTATTTTCTGGTCCAATCTCTTTGGGGTTTTGTAGGTCTCCTGTATGTTCTTGGGCATCTATTTCTTTAGGTTAGGGAAGTTTTCTTCTATAATCTTGTTGAAGATTTTTACTGGCCCTTTAATTTGGGAATCGTTGCTCACTTCTATACCTATTACCCTTAGGTTTGTTCTTTTCAATGTGTTCTGGATTTCCTGAATGTTTGGGTTTAGAAGCTTTTTGCATTCTGTATTTTCATTGACTGTTGAGTCAATGTTTTCTATGACATTTTCTGCCCTTGGGATTCTCTCTTTTATCTATATTCTATTGGTGATGGTTGTAGCTATCACTCCTGATCTCTTGCCAAGTTTTTCTTTCTCCAGAGATGTCTCCCTTTGTGATTTCTGTATTGTTTCTCTTTCCTTTTTTAGATAATGGATGGTTTTTGCAAGTTACTTCACCTGTTTGATTGTGTTTTCCTATGATTCTTTAAGGAGTTTTTGTGTTTCTTATTTAAGTGCTTCTACCTATTTACCTGTGCCCTCCTATATTTCTTTAGGGGAGTTATTTATGTCCTTCTTAAAGTCCTCTATCATCATCATGAGATGTGATTTTTCAATCAGGGTCTTGCATTTCCAGTAGGTTGGGATACCCAGGCTTGCCGTGGTGGGAGTACTGGGTTCTGATGATGCCAAATAGACTTGTTTTCTGTTGCTTATGTTCTTTCTTTTGCTCTCACTATCTGGTTATCTCTGTTGCAGGCTGGTATTACTGTCTCTGACTGTGGCTTTTCCCTTCTGCATGCCTGTGTGTAAGTATTCCTGGAAGACCAGTTTTCTCTGGGAAGAATTTGTTTTTGGAGTATTGTGGTACAGGGTGAGCTCTGGGTGCAGACAGAACCTGGATGGATACTGTACCTGGCTGTTACTTGCTTTCTGTGACCTGATGACTTTGGGTGGGTCCCTCTTGGGCCAGGAGTTTGAGCAGAAATGGTGATCTTACGAATGTTCACAGGTATTTTGGCATTCCTGGGCATTCAGCTCTCTCCCAGACATATTTGGGTATTGAGTGATGTTGCATAGGATCAACTTCATGGGCTGTGACACAGGAGGAGTTTTTGGTACAGATGGAATCCAGAAGGAATCAGTCCATGTTTTCCCATTTTGTATTGTCTTTTAGGTTATTTTTTTTTTAAATTGTGTCTTCTAAAGTAGAGAAACAAGGAGGAAGGCCATGTGAGGATATTTGAATCTCACTTAGATGGGGGAACAAAATATTCATGGAGGCAGATGGAGTGAAGGAACTTTGTAACTTTGTAGAGAGTGGACTGGGGGAAGGTGTGGGTTTTAGGATCAGGTAAGAGAATGGACATGAGAGATGTCAAGCTACATGCAGGATAGGGTGTAGTCTCCAGAATAGCTCAGACGCCTCTCAGGAGGTAGCAGTGTCTTCAAGAAGAACAGCAGCAGTGGATGTACAATAGCGTGATATAAGGAGGAAGGCTGCACCCTAGGTAATCTCCTTAGTGGCAGCAAGGTCAAGGTCTGGATCAGCCTGCTTCAGGCTGGGGGGGGGGTTACAATTTGCCACCTGTTATTAATATTTAAAAAAAGCTGGACTGAGGCATAAAATTTATTTCTGCTCTATAATCCTGCCTGGGAGTTATGGTGGCTGTCTGGTCCGCCTGTCTTAGGAAATCTTTGATCTTCCCGAACCATCCAAATGTCATCTTGGAGGCTAAGTGTAGTGTGCTTGTGTTTATTTCACACAAAACATGGCTAGCATGTGTAACTGTTGTTTCGGTGCCCAATACGATCCTTTTTCTTTTTCTTCCCATGGAGCTCCATACCAAGCGGTGTTCCTCCAGCGTTTTTCTGTCATTCCTCAGGTCTCTGTTCGGACATCAGACTGTTGGAAGTTGACCCGCTGCTCACATGGACCTGGTTTCACCTGGTTGGCAAGCCAGGGGTGATAAGAGAGGGAAACTAGGAGGTCAAGAGAAAAATGTAGCTAAGTCAAGGTTCCTAATCAAAGCTCAAATGTTTAATAGCAAATGTTCCTATAAACGGGGGCGGGGGTGTGAGGTGGGTGGGTGGGGGACGCCCATTCCGCCAATCCATTCTTCCAGCCTGGAACCAGCTTCAGGTGAAGATGTGAAGGATAGGGTGTAGTCTCTGGAATAGCTCAGCAGCCTCTCAGCAGGTAGTAGTGTCTTGATGGAGAACAGAGGCAGTGGCTGAACAATAGAGTGATCTAGGGAAGAAGACTCCACCCTAGGTAATCTCCTTAGTGGCAGCAAGATCAAGTTCTGGTTCGGCCTGCTTCAGGCTTGGAGGGCGGGGGGGGGGGGCTACACAATAATATTGGGAGATTGTGCCACCTCACTCTCACTAATGTATAGGTCATTGAAACAGAAACTAAATAGAGACACAGTGAAACTAAGAGAGGTTATGAAACAAATGGATTGAATAGATATATTCAGATTATTTCACCCTAAATCAAAAGAATATACCTTCTTCTCAGGACCTCATTGTGCCTTCTCTAAAATGACCATATAATCTGTAACAGAACAAAGCTCAAACAATACAAGATTGAAATAATGCCATGTATTTTATCAGATCAGCTTGGACTAAGGCTAGTCTTCCATAACAACCAGAAAACAGAAAACTTATATGCCCATGGAAACTTAACAACACTCTACCTAGTGAGAAATTGGTTATGGAAGAAATAAAGAAAGTAATTAGGTGCCTAGTCCTTTCTGCTGGGGCAGATTCTTGGCTGGTCTACTCCAGTGAAGACACCATTTTCTGATCCATCCTAGACAACCTGATATACACAGAGCAGTTGAGGATCTACTGCACTCAGAGTAGTTGAGGATTGGCTAAACTCAGAGAAGTTGTACATCATCTTGAATGCTCCATTGAAGACCCAACAGTCCTAAGGCCTCCCAGGAGTTCTACTGAATCCAGTGCAACAGATCAGCATCTTCTCTACCCCTGTGAAGAGCTCCCAAGTTGGAGGCCAACACAAGGTGGTCTGCTATAGCCAAGAGTGCAGGAGACCTGAAGTATCCCAGGGACAAAAGAGGCAAACTCCAGACAGTCACCAGACCAACAAACACCAGGGATATCCAGATGGCAAAAGGCAAATGCAAGACAATCAACAACAGAAGCCAGTATACGTGGGCATCATCAGAACACAGTTCCCTCACAACAGCAAGCCCTGAATACAACAGACCTGAATAATCAGAAAGGTGACACAAAATCATGTCTCATGAAAATAATAGATTCCCTGCTTATTGGATCTGAAAACGTTTTCAACAAAATCATAGAAGAAAACTTCCCAAACCTAAAGAAAGAGTTGGCCATAAAGGTACAAGAACCCTATAGTACACCAAATAATGGGACCTGAAAAGAAAATCCCCCTTTAACATAATAATCACTACACAAAAAGCACAGAAAAAAAAAACAATATTAAAAGATTAAAGGGAAAAGGGCCAAGGGACATTCAAAGGTAGACCTATCAGAATTGCACAAGACTTTTCAGTACAGACTATGAAAGCCAGAGGAGCCTGGTCAGGGGTCATGCAGAATCTAAGAGAACACAAATAACAGGTCAGTCTACTAGAGGCGAAAAAACACTCAATCAAGATATATGAAGAAATCAAAATATTCTAGGTCAAAATCATACTATATACCAGCCCAGCCCCACAGAGGATCCTAGAAGGAAAACATCAACACAAGGAAGGCACCTGCACCAAAGAAAGGAGAAGATATTAAGCATCTGACAACCACACCAAAAGGAGAGAACCACAAGCACAGAAAGCCATCCATAAAAACAAACATATCAGGAACCAACACTCATCTCTCTTTAATATCTCTGAATATTAATGGACTCAACTAACCTATAAAGAAACATAAGCTAACAGATTGGATATGCAAACAAGAGCCAGTATTTTGTTGCATAGAACAAACACATCTCAATAACAAAGACAGGCACTATCTCAGAGTAAAAGGATGAAAAAAGCTTTCCCAAGAAATGGTCTCAGGAAAGAAGCAGGAGTTGCCATCCTATCATCCAATAAAATAGAATTTCAACCAAAATATATCAAGTGTGATGATGGATACATCAAGTGGAAAATCCACTAAGAAAAATTGTCAATTCTGAACATGTTTGCTCCAAATGCAAGAGTACCAATATTCATAAAAGAAACTTCACTAAAGCTCAAAACCTGCATTGAACACCACAGAATAATAGTGGGAGACTTCAATACACCACTCTTGACAATCGACAGGTCATTGAAACAGAAACTAAAGAGAGACATGGTGAAACAAAGAGAGGTTATGAACCAAATGAATTGAACAGGTAGCTACAGAACATTTTACCCTAAAACAAAAGAATCAATCCATCAATCCAGACAACATACACTAACTTGCATGTGAAACCAACACACATACACACACACAGACACACACACAGACACACATAGACACACACACACACACACACACACACACACACACACACACATATATACAACAAAGGACTACCTGGTCTGGCTTCATTGAGAGAAGATGAATGTAACTCTCGAGAAACTTGAGGCACCAGGGATTAGGGATATCAGAGGGCTCCTGCAGTTGGAGGTTGGAAGTTGGTGGATTTGAAGAATGGAGGAAGAATGGTATGAGGAATTGTGGGAGGGAGGACTGGGAGGAGGGTAAGGACTGGATTGTTTAAAAAGTGAAGTTAATAATTAAAAATAAAAAAGTAAAAATTTTAAAATAAAATAAAATGCCCTGCAGCCAGATCTTATGGAGGCATTTTCTGAATTGAAGTTCCCTCCTTTAAGAAAAGTTGTGTCAAGTTGATATAAAACTATTATGTTATATAATATTATATAATACAATTAAATTATGGGTAAGGGTCATCACTTGTGTATGGAGGACAAAAAGAACTCTGTGGGGAGTTATTACTCCTTTCTGCTTTATGGATGATATGCAAAGAACTCATTACCTCCCACTTGCAAAGCAGGTGCCTATATTTGCTGTGCCAGCTATTGATTTTAACATTTTTTCCAACTTGAAGAAGGGCACTTTCAAAGTCATGTTAGGAGGCTACTCTGGTGGTCTCTACACTGTACTGGCTAGCCAATGGTAATAAGAAATGACCCTCTGCTGTTACACAATTGTAGCTGAGGAGAAATAAAAGTATTTTTCTCAGTGTGAGGGTTTGGGCAATGTATTTATGTGTGATTGCCAGGGAAGAACACACAGACAATAAAAGGATAGCAAATCTTATTCTTCCCTGGCATAATTAATAAGTTTAGCCTAGGGTAGGATTATCAATAAGAGGGCTGATTCCATCCACACTCTGAGAGGGTGTCAGAGGTTTTGAATTTTCTAAATTCCACTGGTTTATGGTCTGAATTCCTTCATTGGATTAATGTGAGAAGAGGAATACACCATCAGAGATGCTATTGGCACCTGCAGAAAGTTTCATTTCTTTCCCTCACAATTTATTTTTTTATTCATATTACATCCCAATTGCAGCCCCTCCCTTCTCTCCTCCTATCCTAGTCTTCCCTGAAAATGTGGACCTTACAGCTACTATCCATTTGTTGTGGATTGCCCTGTTGCTGTTTTTATTTTGATGCTAATTCTGCTTACCCAATAGGAGGCTGCCTGTAACAAGGAGTGAAATACTCAGGTGAGTTCAGGTGAAACTTCCTCTAATGAACAAAGATTTCAAGGAATCAATCACTGGGTGAATAGGCAGAACTTCCTGGTTGGAGAAAGGAAGAGGAGAAGCAGGAGAGAGGTCTTTTGAATGGGAGAGTGAATGGAGGACATATGTAGGTACCATATGTTCCATATGTTCTTCTTCCACGAGAGTATCAGAGGATCTTATCCAGCACAGTGAGCAACAGGTATTTATGTTAACACTGGCTTCAAACTTCATTTTTTAAAGGTGTTGCTGGAGGTGCAATAGGATACAGGTTAACTGCTGCTGGGTCCACTGAGGTTTGACAGCGAAATATGTGGGGGACTAGAAACTTTGAATAAGGCAGTTGTCCACAGTTTTCAAAAGCTCCTTCAGGCAAGAGGGATAGGGTTTAAAATAATAGAACAGAAGGCTGTACACAGTCCAGTACTGCATCAGGCTAGAGGAATAGGGTTTAAAATAATAAAATAAAAATAAAAATAAAAATAAAAATAAAAATAAAAATAAAATAAAATAAAATAAAATAAAATAAAATAAAGGAAAATGGATTTTGAAACTCTCCCAGAGACAGAGAGAAAATCGGGGGATGCCCTGCTCTATACTATCTGGCCCCTACAGGAGACACACTTAGATTTGGTTACATCAAGTTCTCTACATTCTCTGTGTTGTTTGTGTTTGGTGCACCAATATTTGTTCATGTGTCAATTCATGTCTCTCTTTGTTTCGTTGTATGGATGACTGTTTTTTGTGTTATCTGTTGGAAAATAAAAATGGCTAAGACTTTATCTGCTGGTTCAGCAGAGCCTGAGACTGGATCACACTTTAGCCAAGAATCAAACACAGCAGGGGAGCCACTGCTGAAAAAAATGCTTTTAAAGAAAGGGAGTCTGTAGCTTCTTAGTGTTAAGGCAAAAAAGCTGATAGTTGTTTTTTTCCTAGAAAAATCTCTGGAATCATGTTTATTTTGTTTAGCAAAAGACAAAGTGCTTTTTTGTCTTATAATTATAGCTTTAAAAACTAAAATTCTTTGAGTGGTCTAAATTTATAAGACCCTTGTGGCCTCTGCATTTGGTTTTTTACTGGTCTTTAATGTGTAACATTAGTAACAAGACAGCTTTAATTGGTAACTCAAGTTTGGAGTCTTTCAAACAGGTTGCATAAAGCAGGCAAAAATGTAGGTCTCTAAGGATACTTCTAGTTGAGATAATATTTAATGTGATTCTTATCATAAAAGGTAGACTTAAAGATAAGATTTAAAACAATGACTCTTTAATGAAGCATTAAAATTTGCACTGTCATGCATTCACAGATATAAAATGGCAGCCAAAATTTCATAACATGATAGTAATGCTTCTAATATTGATTTTAAAGATGATAAATTGTTTTAAAATTGGGTTTTGCTTTCCCAAGTTTGGAGATAATATCCTAATGTTGCAAAAGAAACTTAAAATTATGGTTAAAACTGCCAGTGTTCCATTGAATGCCGCTTGCAGTTTGATCGCAAATTTAAGATTTTCTACTCACCCATATGTTGTTAATTAAGATTATTACAAGAGTAATAATCTTATGAGAGCACTAATTCAGCTCTCTGTGGCCATAAAGCCATACAAAGCTCAGAGAAGGCTCAGAGAGGCTTATTGTGACTTTCTTTTGTTTTGCAAATGGTATGCCTAAGGAAGTTCTTGAAACTTGCCTCTCCCTGCCTCCAGGGGAATTTCTCTTTAGCAAAAGAACACTGTTGCAGATCTATCCAGATGTTGTTCTAATGAAGTTCCAATTCAAAGTTTATAAAAGGTCAACCAGACAGTAGGACTTATAAAGGCAATACAATCTGGCTTGCCTACTTCATGTAAAGTTATTATAGGTTTAAAGGTTTGCTTTTTCCTTTGCATCTTGATAATTGTAAAGGGTTTGCTTCTAGTGAACTGGTAATCACTGAAAAATTTTGCCTCTAGGTATGGTTAATAGAGCTTTATATTATGTAAGAAAAATTTTTATTGTCTCTGCTTTAATACAAGAAGCTAGGAGTTTGAATCTTTCACTGTATATTGTTTCCTAAGTGGAAAGCTTTTCACTAGCTAATGCCTCTCAGGGGAAGTTTACTTCAAATATTTGCTCTCACACAATGAGCTTTACAGTTCTGGGGAGTAGCTGTTGCTCCAGAAATGATTCAGAGGCAATATCTTTTTAATATTTAGTGTATTAGTTATACTATAAAATTGTGGTACAGAAAATCTAGAACAAAAATTTGATTTGCTTCAAAATTTTATTTTCAAAAGCTTCCAGAAGATGGTAATTGGCTAAGGCCTCACCTTAAGTTCTTAAAGTGCCTTAAACTTTTGTCGGATGTTATCTTGAGAGACACAAATTAACTGGTAAAGAACAAAAGGCTTTGCAGAAGATAAATGAAGCTTTTATAATTATCAATTATAGTCAATGGTAATTAAATATTAGCTGCTTATTTCAGTTATGGTTATTAAATGTGCCCACAGCAATTCTTTAGCAAGAGAATACATTAATGTAAAATCATCTTTCTTTGCCTCAAAGTAAAGTTTTAACATCTGATTAAGGCTGCTGGGGTGCTAATAAAGAATTGTAAGATAAATTCATATATTTAAAAAACCTAAAACAAAAAAATTGTGTTCTAAAAAAGTGACAAAGTATCTGTTCCTTGTTCCAAACAGCAATGAATTTGGTTATTGCAGAATATTGATATTTGGCCTATTACATACCATCATTTTAAATAAAATTGATAATCATCATCCTAATGATAAGTTAAAGATTGTTTTTATGCATGCTTTTTTACCGTCTATAAATTTATGCATGCATCCTAATTACTGTTTTTAAAAACAGCCCTTCTATGGGAGAAAAGTATACGTGAATTGGATCACATGCTTATTCTTTTGAGTTTCCTCCTGCTTCAGCACAGATAATTAAATGTGTGCTGTAGATGGTGTTTTAAAATGTTGAATAACCAAGCTTTAATTTGTATATTAATAGTCAACATTATATTTCAGAGCTTACAATTGCTTAAAATTGTTCATCCCTCAGATATTATAAATTCTCAAATTTGCAATGGTTTGTGCATATATACCTCATAAGAAAAAAATGCAGCTCTTTTTTAAGAATACTTTTTTTGGACATTTAAGAATTTGTCCTGGATTGCCTGGACATGAACCCTTAAGTCAGTGCCATGCTGGATTTATATCTCAGGCAGATTACAGGCCTTACGTAAGAATAATCTTGTTCTTTACATAATCAAAACAGTATTGGCTGAAGATAATATTTATGTAGCTTTAGAGAATGTGCATATCAAATTGTAAAGAAAAGAATTTGTTCTTGATGTCCTCAGATTCTAACTGTTTCCACATAATGGTATTAATTCTCGAGGACTTATACTTAATCAATTGCTGCAAATGAATGTTCTTATTTCTAATTAATAAAAACTAAATTATGCACATGTGACTATTAATAACTTTTCATGCTTTTTAGTTACAACTGCTCTTCAAGGGAAACAACTGAAAGTGTCGTCACTGCCCATGTTATATTAAAACTACCCATAACAGTCAAGTATTTGAGATGTTTCTTCAACAATTTAATAATTCTCAAAGACAAGGTATTAAATTATAGCTTCTTAAAAAACAAAGAAGGGGAGGAATTATATCCCTTTGCACATTATTTAAATGATATTTTCATTTAAGAATTTTGAAATTTGGATGTCAAAGAACTTAATAAATGCCTTACAGTATCTTAAAACTAGACATAATCATGTCTAGGTGAGATGAAAATGATCTACTTATTGGCATATAGATTGATCATTAATAGCTACCCTACTGAGGAAAGGGGAAAGCTTAGATTCTCTCCACAGAATGCTGAAGAAGCATGACAACTGTCAGAATATTTTGTGTGACAAAGTGACCTGTAAGTTTGCTTAGTGCCCTGACTGTGGTGACAAGGAAGCTGAATTGGGTATATGTTTTTGACCCACCTTTGCTTGCTGTTGTCCCAAATTGGACAGGCTAAGATGCCTTGCTTCAAGCTTTTTAACCTTATGGAACATAGAACGTTAGAGACCATGGAATCTGATTTAGAAAGATTAGTCATAAGAAAGAGTTATAATGATTCTTCTCTTTCCTTCAATGTGACATGTTATTGTAACTCAATCTTAGACTGGTCTAGTAATATTTCCAATATAACAGATTCCTATTGAAGACAGCTAAAAATCTTAAATAACTAGCAAAGTTAATTTGGAGCATAGCCTCCACTTTCAGAGAATCTCCAGCATTTTTGCTACTTCTTAAAGCCAGCTCCCCCACACGAGGAGGTCAGAGTCTGAGCTTGATCATTGCTAATTTGCAACTGAATAAAGTACCTAGGCTTCCACAAAGAAACTTTTTTCCTGTTGCTTTCCAACTATCTAAACTTTGTTTTTCAAGCAAGTCTGTCTCTCCTTATAGCCTGATTTCAGCAAGTGTGCAGCCTCGCCTCCAGCAAGCACAGGTGGCAGAAAATAATCAATATTAAGAAGCATATTCAGTATATATTTGTGGCGTTCGTCTGATTTGAGAATAAGGTGTGCTATGAGGCCTGGACAATCAATGACAGGCAACCAGATTTCAATGCCAGATCAATCTAAGACAGAGGTATATGGTGAGAGGCTGTGGTTTGTTAATAATATACCACAGAGCCATGTTTGTGTAAAATAAACAAAAAAGCTGCATATATTCTCCTTGATGGATAAGAATGGCTTGGAAAATCTTAGATCCTAAAACAGATGCGACCACCAGCCACCAAAACTCCCAGGCAGGACTAGGGAGCATAAATAAATCTTATGTCTCAGTCCAGCTATTTTTATTATACATTTAGGGAGGAATTGTAGCCTCCCCCAGCATGAACTGGGCTGGCACAAACCTTGTCGCAACTGAGGTGGTGCCACCTGTGGTACAGCTTTCTGACTTGGCTGGCTCCTTTTTGAAGTGACAACTGCCCTGAGATTCTGCTACCTGCCGAGAGGCTGAACCTGTCTTCCTGAGACATTCATGAGTAAGCAACCAGCCTGGTGACCAAGTGCTGACAAAATGACTCCAGGTACCAAGAGTGGAATGGGGGGGAAATATGCCTTCCCCCTTATAAGAACGGTCTCTTAGTACATTTGCAGGCCTTGAATAGACACGTGTCATGGTCTCCATTAATTTCTCTCTCAGTCTAAGTCTCTTTCAGCTCCAGCCTTACTCCCAGGTATAAGTAGTTCATGTAGGCCGTGGGCTGGCATACAAAACAAAGTGATAAAATTCAGAAATGACTGTTGGGTCCAACTCGACCAGCAAGGAAAACGCAACCACAGGTTCTTCTCAAAGCAGTTTACTCAGGCAGCTTCTCTCTTCAAATCCCCCGTGCTTCGGGGTACAAGCGTTTTTATCCACTCAAGCCACAACCATGCCTCAAACAATCACCACAGGTCACATCACTTCACCAGGCAGGCTTGCTCAGCCAATCAGGGATTAAGGGTGAGCCATCCACTTACTGCCTGGCATAGATTTCTGTCTGGCTGGCCAGGGAGTCCAGAATGGCTTCCCACAGATGAAAAAGGAAGAACCCCTAAAGATCTTGGCTATAGACAAGAAGAAAGAGACAAAATAGGATGAAAAGATAGGTGATCTATATATCTGTGTACACGAAGACAGCTCTAGAAAAAGCTGACATTTAAATGTCTATATGTAGCCAATAACAACTATTGGGTATAAAATTCTCATGACTTGTTACCTACAATCCTTTAAGATGTCATGAATAGAAATTTATATTTTTTTTTTTGGTTATATGATCAAAGTAACCACTAAGGAAAAACAATTGTCTTTCTTTATTGATATTCATTAATTAATTTTTGCACCTTACACCTTTCATATGAAGTTCTTTACAGAGCTATGTGTAGGTTGTAAGGTTGAAACATTGCAGAATGAAAGAGGAGGAAGACAGGCCTGACAATATTATGGGACCTTCCATTACATCTCCTTGATTGATTTTATCTCAACTACATTGAAGCTGTTTCCTCAAAAGACTTGCTTCCAGGACATTTGCAGAACACCTAGCTTCTCCATCTAGCCATTCAGAATGTTATAATCAGGATGTCAGCTAAGCTATGAATTTTCTCAACACATAGAGTCTGGAACGCAAATGATGCCAATTAGCCCTCCATTGACAAAACTAATTTTCCTATTTCCTTTTTGACCTACATAAGGGAATTCTTTTCCCTAATTCAGCTAAAAGCTAGCAAAAGAATTTTGTTGTTCCAGGCACTTAATTTGGGATAGATGGTTCTTACTATTTTATAAAATATAGATATATTTCCATTTTAAGGGAAAATTCACAAACGTGGCTTGGGACTGAGAGGAAATTGAGGAGCATAGAATAACGGATTTTTACCTTTCCTTTCTTCTTCTCTATCCTTCCTTTTTAGGTAAAGGAAGGGGAAATGGGAGTGGAAAAGAAGAGATATAGTAATATATGAATTAGAGGAATAGAAAAATAGGTATAGGTTATGAATTTTACTCTTAAACAAAACATTGTATAGCCATATCTTACCCTGCAGAAATCTTTATGATTAGTCCAAATTATTTATAACTCTACATTGGTACAGAATTTAAAGATTATTTAGACCTGTGCCGCATTTTTTAAATGGGGTTATTTGATTTTCTGAAGTCCAGTTTCTTGGGTTCTTTGCATATATTGGATATTAGTCCCCTATCACATTTAGGATTCGTAAAAATCCTTTCCAAACCTGATAGTGGCCTTTTTGTCTTATTGTGTCTTTTGCCTTTGCAATTTTATTAAGTCAGATTTGTTGATTCTTGATCTTACAGGACAAGCCATTGGTGTTCTGGTTAGGAATTTTTCCCCTGTGCCCATATCTTTGAGGCTTTCTATCACTTTCTCCTCTATAAGATTTAGTGTCTGTTGTTTTATGTGTAGTTTCTGTAAGCATGTAAAACCAGTCTGACAGTTCCTCAGAAAAGTGAACATAGTACCACTGGAAGATCCATCAATACCTCTCCTGGCATATATCCAGAAGATGTTCCAACTGGTAAAAATAACACAAGCTCTACTATGTTCACAGTAGCCTTATTTACGATAGCAAGAAGCTGGAAAGATCCCAGCTATCCCTCAACAGAGGAATGGATTCAGAAAGTGTGGTACATTTACACAATGGAGTACTACTCAGCAATTAAAAATATTCATGAAATTCTTAGGCAAATGGATTGATCTGGAAGATATCATCCTGAGTTAGGTAATCCAGTCACAAAAGAACTTACATGGTATGCACTCACTGATAAGTGGATATTAGCCCAGAAACTTAGAATACCCAAGATACAACGAGAAAAACACATGAAAATTAAGAAGATGGAAGACCAAAGTGTGGATAATTGTCTCTCCTTACAACGGGGAAAAATACGCATGGAAGGAGTTACAGAGACAAAATTTGGAGCTGAGATGGAAGGAAGGACTGTGCAGAGACTGTCCCATCCAGGAATCCATCCCTTAATTAACCACCAAACGAAGACACGATTACAGATGCCAGCAAGATTTTGCTGATGTGACTCTGATATAGCTGTCATTTTTTAGGCTATACCAGTGCATGGCAAATACAGAAGTGGATGCTCAGAGACATCTATTGAATGGAACACAAGGTCCTTAATGGGGGAGCTAGAGAAAATACCCAAGGAGCTGAAGGGGTCTATAATCCAATAGGAGAAATAGCAATATGAACTAACCATTACCCCTGAGCTCGTGTCTCTAGGTGCATATGTAGAACATGATGGCCTAATTGGACATCATTAGGAGGAGAGGCCTTTGGCCTTGCATAGGTTATATGCACCAATACAGGGGAATTCCAAGGCCAGGAAGTGGGAGTGGGTGGGTTGGGGAGCAGGGCACAGGGGTAGGGGATATAAGGGACTTTCAGGATAGCATTTGAATTGTAAAGAAAGAAAATATCTAATAAAACTATTGTTTGAATGAATAAAAAAGAATGTCAAGATTGATATATATTTAAGGTTTTCATTGTTGTGAATTTCTTATATTGATACAAAATTTGAAATTAATATTGTTACCCATTGATAGGCAATGAGCCTATGCAACTTATCTGAGAACACAAGGCTTAGACCAAGTTCTTCTAATAACCTCCATTACAAACTTTTTAGCATAATTAAGTAGCACAAGTTAAAGACCAGATAGTAAACTCACGACTACATTATATTCTGATTTAATTATTATAAAGAGTTTTCAATTTACTCAAATAGACATGACTAGGAACAGTTAGGTTTCACAGTTCAGATATATTTTACATAATCTTCAAAAGTGTCAGAAACACACAGAATATGACATTTAAGGCCATTTCCTTATTAAAGATCATTTGACTAGTGCCATCTGTGCTCCTGGCAACTCCCCCTTTTTGGTTCAAAGAAAAAACTGAGCAACAAAGGAGTTTCTTCAGTTGTGGCAAGATACCTACTGGGCAAGAATTGCCCTAATTCATCTATTGACAAAAATACTGTGTTGGAAAGTGACACACTATGTGAAACAATCAACTGATAGCTCTTACAAGAGAGGGAAACAAGTCCTTCATAATTCTGCTTTACATAGGTCTGTCTGATGATCCTGGGTCAGCACACCAAAGACTGATATTCCAACATTTTGAGGAATGAAGGTAGTCAACTGTCTCTACACATTAGTAATTGCAGGTAATGTTTAAGTTGTTCTCATATTCTGACAAGGTTGTAGACTAGTTCTAGTGCCATACTCAACTCAAGTTGTTTAACATCGAGAGAGATGATATAGATTTGAGGGGATAGTTTTCACATGGTAATCCAAGCTAAAACCACAACATAATTCAGGTATAATATTGTAAGTACTTTAAGTTTACATAGATGGTAGAGTGCTTCATCTAAATTCACAAATATGATCGTCTGAGTGTATCTCATACTTTATAATTCACATAATTGTAATGGTTGTGGTCAATTTATATCTTAGAGAAAAGAGGCTATTTTTGGACAAAATCGGGAAAATGTTGTGGATGGCTGTCGGGCTGTGGGTGTGTTCGAGAGAGTAGTAGGAGAGTTCCCGAGTCCCACCAGAGATCAGGTGGTCTGGGTGTGTGGACACTAGAGGACTGCCAGATGCTTTTCACGGGGACCTGGATGGGTATCTGGCTGTGTTAAGTCACTGACCCCACATTGTGGATGGTGGACAAGAGGCAGCCTCAGATACCAGGTTCTCAGCCTCCAGCATTGCATGTGGACATGGCAGAGGAACTGAGAACAGAATAGGGGCCCTGGGGTGGCACTTGGCCCCAGAAATAAGGGAAGAGGGGAGAGGGAGAGGCAGGTGCCACACAGGCGAGAGTCCTTAGTCCGGTCCTTGGCTGCTCCATAGGAAGGTCTTCTGTCAGGAGTTTAGACATGGCTTGTTAGGAGAAAGCCTATCCCATTGTTCAAGCATGCTGGGCCTTGATAGTCAGAGACAGTCTATGATTTTAGAGCTTTATTGGAGAAATGCAGGGGGAAAGAGAAAAGGTAGAAAGAGAGAGAGACTGGTCATTGCTATAGGCAAGAAGGGGTCAAGCAGCCCGTCTTATAATAGGCTAGCTATCTTGCTGTTGCTAGATTAGTTTGAGGAGGAGTCTAGCCAGCATGCCAAAAGCTTGGGACATTGTCTACCTGACTGCTAGCCACACGCTTTTGAAGGCTGTGGGTTTTGAACCTTTGTCAGGTGCCAGGGCTCCAGGAGACATGATCGAACTCCTTCTGACCCATGTAGGTGGAAATTACTACCCTTCGGGTCACCCTGGGGTTCAAGCCCTCAGCTTGACTGGAGATCAGGCTGTCTGTGCATAGCTCATTGCCTTACAGGTGGCCCTGGTGCTGTTTGTAGTCTGATGTTAATTCTGCATCCCCAAGAGGGGCTACCTCAATTATTAGTAGATCACATGTGAACCTTCTCCCCATACTAACTGGTCAAATAAATGGTGGAGCCTGTGATTGGCAGTAGAAGGGATAGTTGGGGATGGAAGGTTTAGAGAGTGGAAGGAGTTTAGGGCATGATAGAGAAGAAGGACAGAGAAAGAAAAGGTAGAAGGAACATGGAACAGAACCACATGGCTTGGAGAAGCTGCAAGTAGCAAGGGATCTATCTCATACCTAGGGAATAGATTGGTATAGTGGTAGATCTCCCCAATCTAAGCACACGGAATATAAACATAACAACTGAGTTGTGTGTTATCTACATGGGCTTATTGGGGTTGAAAATTTACTGCAATATGAATTGACAGTCATTGGTAATTAATATCTCTCAATATCAATGTACTCAACTCCCCAATACAAAGTCACAGGCTAACAGAATGTGTGTGAATATAGGATCCATCTTTCTGCTACACAGAAGAAATACACTTCAGCAACAAAGATAGACATTACCTCAGAGTAAATGGCTAGGACAAGTGTTTTCAAGTGAATGTACCCAAGAACCAAGCTGGAGCAGCCATTCTAATATCTAAAAAAACAGACTTCCAACAAAAATGAATCCAGAGATTGGAAACGACTTTTCATACTCATCCAAGAATAAAAAACTTCAAGATGATATCTCAATACTGAAATCCATTCCCTAAATGCAAGCGCCCCACATTTATAAAAGAATCATTACTAGCATTTAAATCACACATCAAACTCCACATATTAATAGTGCAATACTATCACATCACTCCTACTACTGGGTATGCTATTTAGACAGAAACTCAACAGAGAAATAATGAAACAAACAGATGTTAGAATGACCTGTCCAGCAGGTCCAGTTATTCGAGGGTCTCAAGGAGACCTTCTCCTAAGAACCAAATAGGGGGAGAGAGAGAGACAAGAACCTTGTGCAATGAACGACACACAAAAGCAGTCTGAGTAGCATCATGGTCTCACTGTATTTAGCAAGGCTCAAGGCTTAAATGCACAAGCAAAAGGGGAAGTACTTCTCAGCAGGAGGGATGGGGTAGTGGAAATTTTTCTTTTGGCAACTACATGGGAAAGCAGGAACTTAGTGGTATCAGGGTACATCTTGTGGTCAGGACATCCAGCACTGACTTAGGGCTGGAAAAATCTGTGGCTGTTCTCAGAGCAGTCTGTCGGTGGCCCTCTTTTGACCCCCTTTTCTTGTTGGGGGGAGAGGCCCAATACAGAGATCAGGACAATAGTGTTGTCTTAATAGCTCCCAACATTAGAACTCAAAAGAGAGAAAAGCACCTGGGTAGCTAGGGTGCAGGGTCGGCTGACACTCGCTAGCTACCCACAACACCCGCCACAGGATCTTAAGACATCTGGTGAGTGGAACACAGCTTCTGCTCCAATCCAATTGCACGCGGGACCTGAGATTGCATTAGTTAGGGAAGCAGAAACCGGCCTGAGTAGGGCCACAGGCCTCATCCGGCCGGATCAGCACCAGGGGAGCTAGAGCGCAGGGTCGGCTGACACCAGCCAGCTACCCACGACCCCCACCACAGGATTTTGAGACTGCTGGTGAGTGGAACACAGCTTCTGCTCCAGTCCAATCACGCGGGACCTGAGACTGCTCTGGTTGGGGAGAGAGAAATCCGGCCTACATAGGGCCACAAGCCTCTTCTGGTCAGAAAAGCACCTGGGTAGCTAGGGCGCAGGGTCGGCTGACACTCGCCAGCTACCCACAACACCCGCCACAGGATCTTAAGACTTCTGGTGAGTGGAACACAGCTTCTGCTCCAATCCAATTGAGCGCGGGACCTGAGACTGCATTAGTTAGGGAAGCAGAAAACCGGCCTGAGTAGGACCACAGGCCTCTTCCGGCTGGACCAGCACCGGGGTACCGCCAGCTACCCAGGACCCCCGCCACAGGATTTTGAGACTGCTGGTGAGTGGAACACAGCTTCTGCTCCAATCTTTAAACAGTGACAACGACAACAACTAACCCCAGAGATTACCAGATGGCGAAAGGTAAACGTAAGAATCTTACTAACATAAACCAAGACCACTCACCATCATCAGAACCCAGCACTCCCACTTCGCCCAGTCCAGGGCACCCCAACACACCGGAAAAGCTAGACACGGATCTAAAAGCATATCTCCTGATGATGGTAGAGGACTTCAAGAAGGACTTTAATAACACACTTAAAGAAATACAAAGGAACACTGGTAAACAGGTAGAAGACAGTAAAGAGGAAGCACAAAAATCCCTTAAAGAATTGCAGGAGAACACTGCTAAAGAGTTACAAATCCAGCCGGGCGTGGTGGCGCACGCCTTTAATCCCAGCATTCGGGAGGCAGAGGCAGGCGGATTTCTGAGTTCGAGGCCAGCCTGGTCTACAGAGTGAGTTCCAGGACAGCCAGGGCTATACAGAGAAACCCTGTCTCGAAAAACCAAAAAAAAAAAAAAAAAAAAAAAAGAGTTACAAATCCTTAACGAAAAACAGGATAACCTAATCAAACAGGTAGAAGTCCTTAATGAAAAACAGGAAAACACATCCAAACAGATGATGGAAATGACAAAACCATACTAGACCTAAAAAGGGAAGTAGACACAATAAAGAAAACCCAAAATGAGGCAACACTGGAGATAGAAACCCTAGGAAAGAAATCTGGATCCATAGATACGAGCATCAGCAACAGAATACAAGAGATGGAAGAGAGAATCTCGGGTGCAGAAGATTCCATAGAGAACATCGGCACAACAATCAAAGATGTTCTAACCGGTAAGAAGGACACATGCTCCACTGTTTATAGCAGCCTTATTTATAATAGCCAGAAGTTGGAAAGAACCCAGATGCCCCTCAACAGAGGAATGGATTCAGAAAATGTGGTACATTTACACAATGGAGTACTCCTCAGCTATTAAAAAGAATGAATTTATGAATTTCCTAGGCAAATGGATGGACCTGTGAAAGACTCTAAGACTCCCAAAGGGAGACACTCACTCAAGCCTTGGGGCAGCCGCGCACCCAAGAAGACACTGAGACCGAACTTAAGATGTATAGAGAGTAAGATTTAATACAGCAACGACAAGAAAGCACATAAAAAGCACATATACCAGATATCTGGGGTCGAAACTCATGCAGCCAGCAAGGTGCAGAGGAGATTCGGCGACTAGCCCAAATTTTCACAGGCTTTTATAGGAAATAGCCAGGGGAAAAGTACAAGTTTTACGTCACCAAGGGGCTTTGCCAAGGGGCTTTACATAACCAAGGGGTCGTGTCCTATATTTTGGCAATGTACTCGATCTATTGGAACATTCTGGGGTAGTACCAGGAGGCCCCTATCTCAAAAATGTTCTTGGAACAGTCCTCAGTTAGGAGGGGTAGGACTAGGTTTGTTCCAGAAGACCCCTTATCTAAAAAATGTTCCCGGAGCAGTTTCCAATTGGGAGGGGGTACCTTGGGGTAAAAAGTTCAGGTGTGTTCCGGGAACAATCTCCAGATGGGAGGGGTAAGAGGACCCTGAGCTGAAGAGTTCATGGAGAGTTCAGCTTTTCTTCTTTCATTCCCCCCTTCTTTTAGTAACAAGCTCTAATCTTAGAGCGGGGTACCGGCTTCCTGAAGGACCCGATATTGTTGCCTTAATACCATAACTTGCACTGCATTTATTCTTTCTCTAATAAAAGCCACTAACTTATTAAGAATGCAGGGGCCGAAAGTGAGCAAAAGCATAAGTGTAATTAAGGGTCCTGCTATGGAGGAGAGGAGAGTGGTAAGCCAAGGGGACCTATTAAACCAGCTTTCGAACCATCCTTGTTGGCTTTCTCTTTCTCTTTTACGCATATCTAGGCGTTCTCTAAGTCTGGCCATAGAGTCTTTGATTACTCCTGAATGATCAACATAAAAACAACATTCTTCTTTTAGGGCAGCACAAAGTCCTCCTTCTTTAAGGAATAATAAGTCTAATCCCCTCCTATTTTGCAGCACTACTTCAGACAGGGAAGTTAAAGATTCTTCTAATTTAGTTATAGACTGTTCTATAGTTCTAAGATCAATATCCATAGCTGTACGTAATTCTTCATAGTATTGGGGGGTCTGAATTAAGGCAGCGGTCCCTGTACCTACTCCCGCTGCTACTCCCAATCCCAAAAGTACTGCCAGAGTTAAGGTAATGGACTCTCTTTTCCAGCGGACCCGATGATCAAACTTGTCTAAAAAGGAGCTATCATCATGATACAGGAGTCTAGGAATAAGCTGAACTAAAATGCAGAAGTCTTTGGAACTATTAAAAACAGATATAGATACACAAGGAGTGAGACCGGTATTACAAGCCCATACTGTGTCTATGGGGGGCACCAGATACTGACCACTTTTGCTAGGCTGGATGTTCTGGGTCTGATTACAAAGGTGCCGTTTATCCTGAGGCGCCTGGCCTAAACAGAGTCCACTTCCTGAAACTGCTTCCAGAGTCAGCTTTCTGTTTTCTCCCCAAAGGCATTGAGAATGATCTGAAGTAGTATTATAAGTCCTGATCTGAGCAATTCCTTCATAATAAGGGGGCCTAGAGGCATAGCATAACCAACATGATTGAGTCATATTAGGATTAGTCCTATTCAACACCAAAAAAGCTCCTTGGACTAGACTGACCAGACGCCTCTCTGTGTCTAGGGGCGGTGGGGAAACTAAGGTCGGTAGGGAAGGTCTCACTGTTTTGGGCTGTGGAGTTGGTGGAGCTGGTACTATTGGGGGACCCTGTTCTGTAAGGACTTTATTGGGCCCGATGGGTGTTATCGCCAATTCTTTCACAGTCAGCCTGATTGTAAAAATGAACCCAGGGTCTCTCGGTGGACTGGATACACGCCAACCCCACTTATTTCCTTTAAGCCAACTTAAGCGTTTTTGTTTCCCTTTTTCAGTGAATTTTATAAGTAGGGGGTTGCAGTATTTACCTTTGCATGGTCCTGGGGGGCTGTTTTCAGTAGCACACCCATAAGCTCCTACGGCGGCCTCATCTGAATCCAGGACATAATGGAGGTCGCCATCGTTTGGGTATTTATGGGGATCTCTTTCTCCTTGATATGGCTTATCATAACCACTACCTCGCTTAACCGTGATTAGGTCCCAGGCAGAGGAAGGCTTCCAGTAGGCTTCCCCTGTTGTTTCACATGTCCATTTACCACAAAAATAATCTGATGCCCCCCCACATTTTTGTTGAAGCTCTTTGTTTTGACCCTGACCAGGGCAAACATAAAACTGTGCAGCTCTAAGATTAGCTCAGTAGAACTGCCCTGAACACCCATATGCGTTCCCTATTCCACCTGGAACACACCGCTGTTCAGGGGGTGGGTTACTAAGATCAGTATGGTCGGGGAGGTCCCAATTGGGAGATCCTGCTACTAACTTACAAATGTCAGGTGTGAGATCAGGCCACCAAGTCCAAGGGGGAAGGACTGCAGTGATTGCCCATACAATGTTTCCCTCCCCATTAAGCACTTCCCATGACTGTTGAATCGGGGCATGAGGGTTGTCGTTCCCTAGGCTTAGGGTGGCCCCCACGACAGAAGCGAAGTTTAAGAGGATTGTCAGTAGTTGCCATCGTCCAGTTGTCTTCATGGTTGTCTCTACCCTGGCTGGGAGCCTTCTTGACGTGGGAGGCGTGGATCCAGGTGGCGTTTCCGTCTACCTTTACTGCCGTTGGAGTTGTTAACAGTACCAAATAAGGTCCTTTCCACCGAGGCTCAAGAGTGCTGGTGCGATGTCTTCTGACAAGGACCGAATCTCTAACCTGGAACCCGTGGGGCACTAACGTAGTCCCCGGTGCATAAGCTTCTTTGATCTGATCCCAGATCTGTGTTCTGACAACCTCCAAGGCCTTTAAATGGGTAAACAGAGCAGAGGGTGAGGAAGAGTCAACACAGGGATCCAATATCCTGCTAGACTTAGTCAAGGGGGGGGGGCGGTCCCCCATGTAGAATTTCATAAGAAGTAAGACCGAAACGTCCAGGTGTGTTTCGGACTCTGAGAAGCACAAAGGGAAGGAGGGTCACCCAGTCTTTACCGCCAGTCTCAATAACTAATTTAGTTAGGGTCTGGGCATGATGCAGGTGCACGTAGATCAGATCTCTGGCTGGAACTGGTGAGATGTCCTTGGGGTATCCAGCTCGTTCACTGTAACCAGTTGTGACCAGACTTTTTTCTGTACCACCTGCAAGCCCTTTTAACTTAGTATACAGAGCATTATTAACAACATAGGTTTAAACACATTATTTAAAACAGTAATGGGCATAGGAGTTTCATAAAGGATTTTAAACAGAGTAAAACTGAATCAAGAGATAGGGCATAGGGAAGGAACACCAAGTCTGTGCCAGTCTCCACGATTAATTTTATCAAGGTCTGTCTTAGAGTTTTAAACTAATTTTTATCTATCCTGAGCTCTGAGGTCTATACACACAATGTAATTTTTGACCTCTGAATACTTGGCCACACCCTGACTTACCTGGGCAACAGGATTATTGTTCTTTGGGATGCCTGTTTGGCGGTTAGATCTGCCATCTGATTTCTTCTGTTCACAGCATCTTAGGTCTTTTTCTGCAAATGTCAACAGCTTTCTTTGTCTGTATATTGTTCCATACAGTGGCAAAAGCATACCTGCTGTCAGTGTAGACTTTTCTTGTTGTCAACTTTCTGGGCTGAAGTCCCTTTAGGGAGGCTGCTGGCCTAGATCACTTGCTTTTTGTCCACCGCTGCACTGCTGTCCCCGCCTTCTGCTTACCTTTAACCATGAGGCTACTGCCATCCGTGTACCAGTTCAAACTTTCAAAACCCCACGGGCTACTCCAGCCCGCTCATCAGCATATAGGGTAAAAGGCTTAGTCAGATCTGGCAAAGCCAGAGCGGGGGCTGCAAGCAGGGCTGCCTTTATGCTGTCAAAGGCTTTTTGGTGTTCCTCAGTCCAGGTGAATGGAACTTTTTTTTTTTTTTCTGCAAAAGCCCGCCGTCCCCAGAAACTCACATACTTGGCGCGGGGTGGTGGGGGTTGGGATCAGCATCACAGTCTTTTTTCTGGCCTCGGTGAGCCACCGCTTTTCGTCTCGGAGCTGAGCTTTCTTAGCCGATACCCGGTACCCCAACTCACCCAGTTCATTCAGGAGCTTCTAGGAGGGCCAGAATTTTTTCTCTGCCCTCAGCCAACTGCAGGGCTTGGGTTAGCACCAAGAGTTCAGCCTTCTGAGCCGAAGTTCCTTCTGCCAGAATGTCAGAGCAGTGATGAGTAGGTGAAGACTCAGCAGGTTAGCAGGGGAAGCGAAGGTCACTTGTTCTGTCAACAAAAAGCTCTAATAATGTGTCCATCAGTCAGGGAAACAATTGGATCATGTGTCCCTGATCAAAAGCCATCATGTGCAGACAAGCAGGCCATCTCTCAGTCACCAGGTCTAATTTTTTCAAGTGCCACTGGTCTTTTAGGGTCCCAATCTCTGAGTAAGAACCTCTTTGGCAATACTTTTGTTCTCAGTCACATTTAGGAGTCCCAAAGTTGGGACAACATTAGGGCAGTCTCAATAGCATCTAAGGCCATCCAAGGTTGTTCTTTTATTTTTTATACGAAGGGCTGTTTATCTTTTTAATTCAGCAAAACCTGGAATCTACAGTCTGCAAAGGCCTGCAGTGTCCAGGAACCTTTTAAACTTGCTTTGCATTGGTTAGTGGAGGAATATGAAACACAGTCTCTTTTTAGCTGCTTCAACAGGTAGACCACCGGTCTCTTTTAAGGACTCAGCTTCTGTGTTAGCACCCCTTCTGCTATTTCTTTACTTTTAGCCACGAGCAGGTGAAGGGTTTGGTCATGAGGGGGGCTCCTCTTCTTTTTGTTAGGACAGTCTCTCACCCAGTGCTCTTCTCTTCTCAACAGTAAACACTTTGATCTTTAGCCAAAGGCTTTCTTTTGTTGCCAGGTACTAGGTTTTCTAGTCTCCCTGACTTTTGTGACCAGCATTTTTTTACAGATCATTTCTAAGTGCTAGTATTATTAGCAAGTGTCACTTTGCTAGGTTCTAGTCTTTGTCATTTATCTCTCTTTGCTCCTGTTTTTTAACTGTAATGGAGATCTCATATAATGTCTCTCTCTCTATCTATAAATATATCTTTTTGTTCTCTTTCTTTTGTCTTTACTTACTTTGAATGTTATCTAATTATTACATCTATATTCTGTCACTTAACTTTTTTATAGTTTACCTCTTTTCACTGTTAACCTATCCCTTCTGAGTCTGCTGAAGCTTTGCTCTTAGCTCTTTTTTTTTTTTTTTTTTTCAGACCTCTATCCTTTTACCTAGGTCAGATTGTTGGGGCACTTTTTAGTCCCACAGAGACGAGACCCATCAGAGCCTGGCAGTTAGACTCGTAGGTGCTCCTTACCTTGGACAGAAGAAGCCCCAAGTGAGTGGTCTCCCTCACCGGAGCTTAGAACAAACTCACGCAGCTCAGGGCGGTGCCTGAGAAGAGAAAACACATGGGGCAGAGAAGGGGGTGCAGCTCTTACATCTGGCTGCACAAGACCACTGATATTTCAAAATGAACACAATTTTTTCTGTTTACCAGAGACAGGATACAGGGGACAGGAGAATGAGCCTTTCTCCCACCCAGGAGGCAGGCAAAGGCTGAAAACAGATCCTTTGATGTGAAGAGCCCAGCGCTGAGTCTCCGCCGCGCGCGCGCGCGGCACAAAACACTTGGCAGGCAGAGGCAGCAATTTAACTATTTAACTACCTGATAGACACCCGGTGCTCTCTGCACTGTCTTTGGGGAGGGAGCACGCAGCCAGGCAGGCACAAGGGAGTGCGGGTAGACTCTGGGGGGGGCCAAAGGAGGGACGGCGGCTGTAGTCGGCCCCTCCCCAGCTGTGGCAGGCTTCACGGCCACTCCGGGACCGTCAGGCCGCCGCACTCACCACCAGCTTCTCACAACTCGCTCGCAGGGCACAGACAGCCTCTGCTGCTGCTGTGTCTGCAGAACTCAGAACCTCAGCGCCACTACTGCTATCAAAGCCGCAACTGCGCCGCCAAAGCCGGAAATTTTTAGCCCAGCTCTGCATTTCAGAGCTCTTTTGAGCAGTCTGGGACTCACCAGCACTGAGTTTTTTTTTCTTTTTTTCCTTTTTTTAAAACTATTGCTGACAAATTCTGTCCTGACGTCAGTCCAAGACTACAGTCGACAAAGGGTTAACACACACACACACACACACACACACACACACACACACACACACACAGTCTTGTCACGTGACCAAAACACAACCAGCCAAACGCCACTTTCTGACGGGGTCGGATTCCACATTGACTCTTTTTCCTGATAGGGGTGGGATTCCACATCCACTCCCGCTCTGGCAGAGAGAACACTCTCTCTCTCTTTCACTCTGCCAGGCAACAGCCAGGTCTTTTTGACTGTTCTGTACCCTGGGCACGCCTTTCAGGGTCTCCTTTGGAACATCTTTTTGGGGTGCAGACTGTGAGGCCATAGACAGTCGTCCTCTCACAGCCACTAGGGTCCTTACGGTCCACAGTGGCAGCTGCCAGAATAAACCCACAATCTCAGAATACACAAATGCAGCAGTTCCACACCTACACACTCAGCAGATTGTCCCATTTCTAGAATATTAGCAGACACAACAAAAGCAGACACAAGACTTGAGACAAAAAGAAAAACCAAAGCACGAGGTGGGACTCGAACCCACAATCTTGCAACCTGAAGCACGAGGTGGGACTCGAACCCACGATCTCGCACAGATTGAGACCCACCCGGTCTCCAGAGGGGTCCACTAAGCGTCCTTAGTCCTCCCCTTGTCCTCCTGGGACGTCTCCCAGGGCGCACAGACGGTGGACACCTGGACACGTCTGTCTTTATCCACACCCCGCGCTCCTACACGGAACGCGGTCTCACTGTGCACATTGCACACTGAGGGTCTGCAAAACCGAAACTGCGATCGCACCAGATACAGAATAGCCTACCTGGCCTCTCAGAAACTAACAGAACACAGACACCAGACCAAAGCAGAACAGTAAATCTTACTTCTGAGTGGGTCCAGGACTTCTGGGTGGTCGCGCTGATTCCCGCCAACGCACCAAATGAAAGACTCTAAGACTCCCAAAGGGAGACACTCACTCAAGCCTCGGGGCAGCCGCGCACCCAAGAAGACACTGAGACCGAACTTAAGATGTATAGAGAGTAAGATTTAATACAGCAACGACAAGAAAGCACATAAAAAGCACATATACCAGATATCTGGGGTCGAAACTCATGCAGCCAGCAAGGTGCAGAGGAGATTCGGCGACTAGCCCAAATTTTCACAGGCTTTTATAGGAAATAGCCAGGGGAAAAGTACAAGTTTTACGTCACCAAGGGGCTTTGCCAAGGGGCTTTACATAACCAAGGGGTCGTGTCCTATATTTTGGCAATGTACTCGATCTATTGGAACATTCTGGGGTAGTACCAGGAGGCCCCTATCTCAAAAATGTTCTTGGAACAGTCCTCAGTTAGGAGGGGTAGGACTAGGTTTGTTCCAGAAGACCCCTTATCTAAAAAATGTTCCCGGAGCAGTTTCCAATTGGGAGGGGGTACCTTGGGGTAAAAAGTTCAGGTGTGTTCCGGGAACAATCTCCAGATGGGAGGGGTAAGAGGACCCTGAGCTGAAGAGTTCATGGAGAGTTCAGCTTTTCTTCTTTCACCTGGAGGGCATCATCCTGAGTGAGGTAACCCAATCACAAAAGAACTCACATGATATATACTCACTGATAAGTGGATATTAGCCCAGAAATTTAGAATACCCAAGATACAATATATAATTTCCAACCTCATGAAACTGAAGAAGAACAAAGACCAAGTGTGGACACTGTGCCCCTTCTTACAATTGGGAACAAAACACCCATTGAAGGAGTTACAGAGACAAGGTTTTGGGCTGAAGCAAAAGGATGGACCATCTAGAGACTGCCATACCCAGGGATCCATCCCATAATCAGCCTCCAAACGCTGACACCATTGCATACCCTAGCAAGATTTTGCTGAAAGGACCCTGATATAGCTGTCTCTTGTGAAATTATGCTGGGGCCTAGCAAACACAGAAGTGGATACTCACAGTTAGCTATTGGATGGATCACAGGTCCCCCAATGGAGGAGCTAGAGAAATTACCCAAGGAGCTTAAAGGATCTGCAACCCTATAGGCAGAACAACAATATGAACTAATCAGTACCCCCCAGAGATCGTGGCTCTAGCTGCGTATGTATCAGAAGATGGTTTAGTCAGCCATCATTGGAAAGAGAGGCCCATTTATCTTGCAAGCTTTATATGCCTCAGTATAGGGAAATGCCAGGGCCAAGAATTTGGGTGGGTAGGGGAATGGCGTGGGAGGGTATGGGGGACTTTTGGGATAGCACTGGAACTGTAAATGAAGAAAATATCTAATTAAAAATAAATTAAAAAATAAAAATAGTTCACTTTAATTGAAGTTAAACTTTGCATCACCATGGGGCTACATAAAATATTTTTTAAAGGAAAATCAAACAATCCACAACTATAACATGAGCAACATAGTCTATTATACTGATTTCCCTCCCAACGTGCCAAATGCATTTGAAATTCACTTTTACGATATTGAAAGATACCAAGAGCTTTCTATCTTACAGGGCTCATCCATGTCACTCTCAATCTCTTCAAGGAACAAGAATCATCACAAGAGTGGGAAGATAAGAGATAGAAATCAGGGAGCACTCCAGCAAAATGATGTTTATCAGACTCGACAAGGGTGCTGTAGCCATGAACTATAGATGCAAGACATGAATAAGCCAACTAAACACCCAACTCGGATAGGGATGGGCCTTCTGAAGTCCCACCCCTATCTGAAAAGCTATTGGACACTGATGTCCTGGAAGTGGGGCAGACATCAGTTTGCTTCAGGGATGTGATCCCTAATAAGTTGCTCATGCTCCAGTGAACGCAACGGAACTATGTGCATACTATCAGCGTCAAGCAGACCCTTGGTGGCTTTTAAAAGAATACAGGAAATAGGGGAAAGTGATGTGGGGAAAATAAAAGTAACTGGAGGGGAGAGAGTGGGGGGGTGGATTTGATTAAATCAATTATACACGTGTATGGAATTTTCAAGCAATAAAATTAAAAATGATGAATACAAAATTTCCAAAGTTAAAAAAAAAAAAGAGTTAAGACACCACATGCAAGGGTTATCCTGCCATCTGACATACAAAAGATTGGAGAGATTTTTAGAAACAAGGAATGAAAATAAAAGTGAATCAATAAGGTGCAAAGAATTTGCACATAGGTGAACTTACAACTCCATGTGTGTTCCTCCAAAGATGTGGTTTCTCAGATGGACTGATTTATTCCATTGGGAATCCATATTGAATTTGTTGAGATGCTTGTAGTCTAGCAACATCTGGTTTGGCTTATCAGGATTCAGGCATGCTGTCAACAACCATAAGAAAACATGTTCGAATAAAGAAAAGAAAGAACCTGAGAGCACAATGAATATTAATAGCTACCCATCTCATTAGATGACACTTTTATATTCATATAAATTATAGTATGTTATTTTAATATGCTGTATCAGGGATTTACATTTTTATGAATTCTTTATATTTTCTTTAATATAGCTCTCTGGGGAATTAAAATTAACTTATGTGATGATACAGAAAGAAAGTAATGTGATAAAGAATAGAATGGCTTCTATTGTCATTGTTTTTGGATTCAAATACACATCTATCACTGTCATACTGGTAATATCTCAAAGACTAAATTTTCCTCATCAGCAAAATAGGAGCACTGCCTATACCATTCTCAGGTATTCACGAATTTATTTAAAAATCCCACACTGAGTATGTCCAATATGTCTGGCACTCTTTTTAAAATGAACCATTTAGTAATTTCAGAAACATTTTCTATTCAAATATATTAGATACATGTTCTGTGTGTATACTAAAAGCATAAATGCATAGTACACATTACAGTGTCACAGCTAGAAAATAGAGCAAGGATGGAGCCTGCTGTGTTGTAAATGGAGGAAAGATGGGAAGAGAAGGTTACAGTGTCATTAATAAGGAGACAAAGAGCAAGATGTAAATATATGAAATATATTAGCCTTCTAGAGTGAAGGAAGATACAACACAGCGTGAGCGGTTGATTAATCTCTAAGACTCAAACTAAAGACATTCTGGAATGGAGTGGTGAAAAACATTGTATGGTGAGAAAACACAGTGCTACACAGCAGGAGCTGAAATTATACAGATCTTCATGCATCACCAAACACCATGGATGAGTGAAACAAAGTCCTGCAATGCCCTCAGCTGGGAGGGTCTGTGTCTACTGTATCTGGTGAGAAAATCAAGACAGCTGAAAGGCTGCTCATAACTGTGTGTATCTGCAGCATTCGTGAACCCACACACACACAAGTAGAAACTACTTTAAGATATTGGTTAAAAGTTGCTTTTAAATTATTTACTTCTATAAGTAAATACTAAGATGTAGACAGAACGGTTGAACTCTGTTTGAATCATTGAGATGATAAACACTTCTGAGTAGGATAGCATGATAGGAACAAGTTTGATGGGAAGCAGGAATAATCTGAGTATATATAAAATGATCAAGCCAGTGTTGCTGCTGTTAGATTGTCTAGGATATAGGTTGGGAGAGGAAATGTAGGACATAATTTAGACAGAGGTAGAAGTTTGTATATATGATTTCAGGACTGAAGAAATTTTCTAGAGAAAATGGTAGTTTTATTTATTAATGCCAGGGACCAGGCTCAGTCAGCATCTCTCAATCCATGGGAATGAAGGTTTCAGCAGGTGGGCATGGAGTCTAAGAGAATTTACAGACAGACACAGACAGAAAAGAGTGTGCTGAATCTGAATGTATTGTCACTAATGGAACACCAGTCTTATATAATACAGAAAACAAAGGAGTAGGATGTCACAGCAGGCAAAGTACATTGAAGTATCTGACACAAAACAGAGAAATGACTTCAAAATACTTACAGGAACCAGGTAATATTTACAGTAAAGATAAAACAGCCCTGCCTAGAGTCAGCTAATGACAGGTAAGGATTTCATACCCTAGTCACAATTTGTGCTACTCCCGTGAGCCTTGTGAAATCTATCACCAGGGGGTTCTGCTCTAGCAGACCTTCTCATGAAAAATGCAATATCACAACCCTCCTATTTCCCAGACCTTGGTAAATGCTTGCATATGAGTGTAACTTGGATGTTCTTTTAAGTATCTGTAGGGAATTCATCACCTTGCTTCTAATATGCAGTGTAACCTGCTATACCTGGCTGTTATGAAGATTCTAAGTATACTTTGCTAAGCTAGCCCTGAGACTTCTAAATCTTTTCCAATAAAATACCATAAGAAAACATGCAAGACCCTCCACAATATTGCAGAAACAAATCTGGGGCATTCTAGTTATGGGAATGCCAAGGTTCCAGGAGGTTCTTTCATTGAAACTGTGCCTCAGGATTGTTTACAGATTTCTAAACCTGTAATGTGAGTCACTACTGGAGTGAATGTAGCATAGTAACTGGGTGATCATTATCAAACAGAAGGTAAAAGCATATGATGGGAAGAGCTAGTGCAGTGTTACAACCATTATTATTCCACCTATGTGTCTCCTTCACATTTTATAGGCACAACTGGGGACTGGCAGAATCACTTCACAGTAGCCCAAGCTGAAGCCTTCGATACAGTTTTCCAGGAGAAAATGGCCGGATTCCCCCCAGGGATGTTCCCATGGGAATAAGTTTTCAAAACATTTTAATATTATATGAACACTGATGTTTATGTTCCTGTTATTTTATATCTTGATTACCTGGATATGGTCATAGAATAAATCCTGTTGTGGAATTGTGAGGGAGATTTTTTAAAAGCTTGTCTTACTAATACTAGTAGTAGCAACAGTAGTGGTGGTAGTGCTGGTGTGTATACCTTTCTGTTTGTAGTACCATCAAAGGCCAGAAGAGTGCCTTGGTTCCGAGGGACCTGCAGTTGCATGTAGCTGTAAACTTCCTTCTTTGGGTCCTAGGAACTCATCTCAGGTCCTCTACCTAAGCCATACAGTACTACTAATATTTATAAATCTTTGAGAGTCATCTCTTCAGCCTAGAACCATGGAATCTTGAGTCATCATATATTTGTTACCAAAGTGTGGACAATATGCCCCTTCTTAGAATTGGGAACAAAACACCCATGGAAGGAGTTTCAGAGACAAAGTTTCAAGCTGTGATGAAAGGATGGACCATCTAGAGACTGCCATATCCAGGGATCCATCCCACAATCAGCTTCCAAATGCTGACACCGTTTCATACACTAGCAAGATTTTGCTGAAAGGACCTAAATATAGCTGTCTCTTGTGAGACTATGCCGGGGTCTAGCAAACACAGGAGTGGATGCTCACAGTCAGCTATTGGATGTATCACAGGGCTCCCAATGGAGAAGCTAGAGAAAGTACCCAAGGAGTTAAAGGGATCTGCAACCTTATATTTGGAACACCATGATGAACTAACCAGTACCCCGGAGCTCTTGTCTCTAGCTGCATATGTATCGAAAGATGGCCTAGTCGGCCATCACTGGAAAGAGAGGCCCATTGGACTTGCAAACTTTATATGCCCCAATATAGGGGAATGCTAAAAGAATGGGAATGGGTGGGTAGGGAAGTGGGGGGCGGTATGGGGGACTTTTGGGATAGCATTGGAAATGTAATTGAGGAAAATATGTAATAAAAAATATTAAAAATTAAAAAAAAAGAAGTCACATGATATGTAATCACTGATAAGGGGATATTAGCCCAGAAACTTAGGATACCCAAGATACAAGATATAATTTGCAAAACATATTAAACTCAAGAAGAATGAAGATGAAAGTGTAGACACTTTGCTCCTTCTTAGAATTGGGAACAAAACACCCATGAAAGGAGTTACAGAGACAAAGATTGGAGCTAAGATGAAAGGATGGACCATCTAGAGACTGCCAGACCCAGGGATCCATACTATTATCAACCCCAAACACTGACACCATTACACACACTAGCAAGATTTTGCTGAAAGGACCCTGATATAGATATCTCTTGTGAGAATATACCGTGGCCTAGCAAACACAGAAGTGGATGCTCACAGTCAGTTCTTTGATGGATCACAGGGCCCCCAGTGGAGGAGCTTGAGAAATTACCCAAGGAGCTAAAAGGATCTGCAACCCTCTATGTGGAACAACAGTATGAACTAACCATTCTGCATTCTGGAGCGTCGCCCCCAACCTCCTATTTTCAGAGGATGCCTGTTTCCATTCATTCTGCTGGGCATCAGAGTTTCAGTCCTTTTCCTTCACCCAATACTGTATCAGGTTCACCTCTCCGTCCCAGTCCCCCCATACACTTTCCCTCCCAGGTTCCTCCCTCCTGCTTCCTGAGAGATAACACTATGAGGTCAAATTTATTTTTGAATAGTTTCAACTTTCAATTTTTGTCTGGTTGCACTTTTACTTTTTTAAATATATATTTTTCTCCATCTCTTGAGGGAAGTAGGTTGGCTGACAACAGATCTTCGGCTTTCTCCCTGTTTTTCTAGATCCCATGCCCAATTTGCATCTTTTTTTTTTTTGTTGTTGTTCATGTTTTGTTTTGTTTGTTTTTCTCTCAAGACAGGGTTAATCTGTGTGGCCCTGGCTGCCTTTGAACTCACTCTGTAGACCAGGCTGGCCTCAAATTCAGGAATTTGCCTGCCCCTGCCTCCGAAGTGCTGACATTAAAGGTATGCTCCACCATGCCTGGCCTCCAATTCTCATCCTTAGCTATGCAGCAGAAAGTTTTTGGCATCATTTCCCTTTTCTAGTGGATCCAAAGGTCTCTCCCTTCTTAAATTGCTCCCTCAAATCATTCGGGAACTCACAAACTACTCTGGCCAGGGAAAGAGGTAGGCTTTTAGCAGATAGATTTTTAGTTTCCCCTACTTGTCTCATAGTCCAACCACCCAGACTCATACTTCTCTGCAGCAGAACACCAAACTTTGGGGGGTGAATTGCTATGCCCCAACTCCAGAGTGCACACCAAGGAAGCCATAGAACATTACGACAAAGGAAGCAATTAGGTTACACCTTCAGATCTTCATCTCTCCCTCCATTCTTCAAATTCAATCCCTAAGTCTCATCCCCTCCTGTTTACCAATCCTGTTTACCAAACTTCCTGCTGTGGTCTCTTCTCAACATATGGCTCTCTTCCCTGGAGATTGTCTAAGCAGATTCTAGTGGAACACCCTGCTTTCCTCCCTCTTTAGAAGTCCCTCTGCCATGGCCAACCCATCCCATTCCTAACTCTCAGATCTCCCAACCCATAAACTCATCTTACCTGGTAGCCCAATGTAGTTCCTGTAGGGTATGTAGGGCCACCTCAAACTCATAATAACCAAAG
Organism: Mus caroli; assembly: GCF_978045245.1. Lineage (NCBI taxonomy): Eukaryota > Metazoa > Chordata > Mammalia > Rodentia > Muridae > Mus > Mus caroli. The sequence goes on along the minus strand of NW_028227263.1, from coordinate 129,899,573 downwards.
TTAAACAGAAGCCAGATAACAAAACTCCCATACAATAATGACAAGACCAGATATCAGCCCCTAGAATTATTATCTTCCTAATCTAGTATGCCTAAATGCCAGTATAAAAATACAATCAATAACAACCAGGGCAATATATCTTCACTAGGCTCCAGCAATCATAACACAGCAGGTCCTGAATATTTTACCATAGCTGATGCACAAGAAAAAAAATCCTTTAAACAACTTGTATGAATATGATAGTGGTCTTTTAAAAGGAAATGAATATATCTTTTAAAGAATTCTATGGAACCACAAAGAAATCGTGGAAAGTATTGTATTAAACTGATTTACACCAGAGTAGAAATAGAATCAATTCAAAAAATCCAAATTGAAGGAAGTCTCAAAATGAAAATTTTAGGAACTCAAACAGGTATCTTAGTGGCAATTTTCACTAACAAGTACAATATACTGAGACCTTCAGTTATTGAAGATATGATAGAAGAAATAAATATATTAAAGAACTTATTAAATATAAAATACTACTGGCACATAATATCCAGAAAATCTAGGTCACTACTATGAAAAGACCAGATCTATGAACAATAGGAATACAAGAAGAAAAGGAAACCCATGTTAAAGAAACAGAAAATATTTTTAAGAAAATCATAGAAAAAAATACTGTGAAGAAAGTAGATCATACCAGGTAAGAAAGTCTGCTGAGCACATAATAATCAAACCATTAAGTGTACAGAACAAATTATAAAAGGATGTGCAAGGGCTAGGAGGGGGATAATCAAGTAGGAAAGGGCAAAGGAAAGGGGGTTGTGGAAGGGAGTACAGGGAGAGACAGGTAAAATTAAGAGTTGTTTGAGAAAGGTATTGAAACCCAGTACAGTGGAAACTTCCTAAAATCTATGCACATGTGAAGGTAAATCAAAGGGAAATCCCCAAATAATGCCCATGTCATGTCAGGAAGGAAAAAGAATGAAAAATTCCATTACTAGAATTGGGTCACAATTAATTGAGTTGTTGGTCAAATGGACCCCATGGGACTTCCTCTCAAAAAACAAAAACAAAAACAAAAACAAAACCACCACACTTTTACTAGGAGTATAAATTGCCCTCTATAGATTGACAGCAAGCCCCATATTGCTATAGACTACACCAATACAAAATACTGAATGTGAAAATGTCAAGATTGTCCCTACAGAGAACCTTCACTCTCACATCCTAGTGTCTTAATATAGAAAGGCACTGTGCATGCTCCACAAGGAGAAATATATACACAATACTAGACACAAATGTTTCTATCTATAGTGGGTACTTACTACTTTTGAGACAAGTTAGATAACTAGTGGCTCAAAACTTATAGGAATAAGGAAAAAAGAACTGATTTGACTTAGGTCCTATTGCATGAGATGGAGCTCATATGCTAAACTGTTTGGTGACCAAGGACCTGAGACCAAATAATGTTCTTAAAATGGAAAAAGAAAAAAATACTCTCAAAATGAGTCCTAATGATATTCTGATATATGCATATAACAGTGCCTTCTTTACACATTATTAGTGAAACTTCCTCTTGTAGTAGATGGAGACAAATATAGGATCTTACAGCCATACATTATAGAGAGTGATACATCATAAATGGATATCTCCATCAAATCCCTCTTTCCAGATCTCAGAGAACCCAGAATAAGTATAAGAATGAAAGGGGAGGGGAGGGGGAGAGGGAGAGGGGGAGGAAGAAGAAGAAGAAGAAGAAGAAGAAGAAGAAGAAGAAGAAGAAGAAGAAGAAGAAGAAGAAGAAGAAGAAGAAGAAGAAGAAGAAGCAACAGTCGCAGCAGCAGAAGAAGAAGCTGTAAGACTGTAAAAGAAAGAGAAAATTGAGTGCACCAAGAGATATGAACTCTTGGAGACTGAAGCAGCATGGACAGACCTTGGATGGTTCTTTCCCACATACACCACGTCTATAACATTGCCAAAAATTAAGTGTTTTCATGAGAATCCTGAGGGAGTAAAGGAGTGTGTTTCTGATCCTCATGCTTTCAATAAGATTCTTTTACTTTTTTTGGTTTGACTTGTCTCACTTCAATGTTATAATTTACACTTTATCACACATCATTTGGCTTACACTTACACAGCATTTTTCACCATTGGAGGAATTCAGTCACTGGATGGGACAGTCACTGGATTCTGCTCCAAACTTTGTCTATGTATCACTTCCCATGAGTGTTTTGATCCCCCTTCTAGGAAGGACTGAAGCATCCATACTTTGGTCTTTCTTCTTCTTGTGCTTCATATTGTCTGTGATTTGTGTCTTGGGTATTCAGTACTTCAGGGCTAATATGCAGGTATCAGTGAGGACATGCCGTGTGTGTTCTTTTGTGAGTGGGTTACCTTACTCAGGCAACCAGTTTTCTAAAAGAACTAAAAGAGGGCAACTCTCACAAGAGGCTGGGCTCTCCATCTTCAATCAATGACTAAGAAAGTGCCTTGCAGATTTGCCTACAGCCTGATATTATGGAAGCATTTTCATAATTAAAGTTCTGTCCTCTGAATAGATGCCCATGAACATACAGGAAGCCTACAGAAATCCAAATAGACTGGACCAGAAATGAAATTTTTCCAGTCCCATAATAATCAAAACACCAAATGAACTAAACAATGAAAGAATATTAAAAGCATTAAGGAAAAAGTCAAGTAACTTATAACGGGATGCCTATCAGAATTGCACAAGATTTCTCACCAGAAAATATGAAAGCTAGAAGATCCTGCAGAGATCTCCTACAGACCCTAAGAAAACACAAATCCCAGCACTGGCTACTATACTCAGCAAAATTCTCAATTACTATATATGGATAAAACAAGATATTCTATGACAAGGCCAAATTTACACAAATCTTTCCACAAATCCAGCTATACAAGGAATCATAGATGGAAAACACACACAGAAGGAGGGAAACTTCACCCTAGAAAAAGCCAGAAAGTAATCGTTCAACACTTATCCTTAATATCTTTTAACATCAATGGACTTAATTCCCAATAAATTATATAGACTAATAGACTAAATATGCAAACAGGACCCAGCACTTTGTTGCATACAGAAAACACACCTCAGCGACACAGATAGACACTACCTCAGAATAAAATGTTGGAAAAAAATTTCCAAGCAGATTATCCTAAGAAACAAGCTAGAGTAGCCATTCTAATATTGGATAAAACCAAATATCAACCAAAAGTTATCAAAAAAATAAGGAAGGAAACTTCATAATGGTCAAAGGAAAAAAGTCTATCAAGATGAACTCTCAATTCTGAACATCTATGCTCCAAATGGAAGGGCAGCCACATTCATAAAAGAAACTTTGCAAAGCCCAAAACATATATTGCATCCCACACAATGATAGCGGGAGACTTCAACACCCCACTCTCAGCAATGGACAGATCACAAAAACAGGAACTAAACAGAGACACAGTGAAACTAATAGAAGTTATGAACTAAATGGATCTAACAGGTATTTACAGAACATTTCTTCCTAAAGCAAAATAATATGCCTTCATCTCAGGATCTCATGATATCTTCTCTAAAACTGACCATATATAATTGGTCACAAAACAGGACTCAACAGATACAAGATAGAAAAAATTCCCATGTATCCTATCAGATCACCATGGATTAAGGCTGGAATTCAATACCAAGAAAAAAAAAAAAAAAAGAAAGGAAAGCACACATACACATGAAAGTTGAACAACACTCTACTCAATGATAACTTGGTCAAGGAAGAAATAAAGAAAGAAATGAAAGAAATTTTAGAATTTAATAAAAATGAAATCACATCATACCTAAATTTATAAGACTCAATGAAAGCAGTCCTAAGAGGAAAACTCCTAGCTCTGAGTGCCTCCAAAAAGAAACTGGAGAAAGTTTACTCTAGATGCTTGACAGCATATCTAAAATCTATAGAACAAAAAGGAACAAATAAACACAAGAGGAGTAGACAACAGGAAATAATCAAACTCAGGGCTGAAATCAACCAAGTGGAAACAAAAAGAACTATATAAAGAATCAACAAAACCAGGAGCTGATTCTTTGAGAAAATTAACAAGATTAAGATAGGCCTCTAGCCAGACTAATCAGAGGGCAAAGAGACATTATCCAAATTAAGAAGATCATAAATGAAAAGGGAGATATAACAGAAATTGAGGAAATTAAAAAAAAACATCAGATCTTACTAAAAAAGCTTATATGCAACAAAACTGGAAAATCTAGATGAAATGGACAATTTTCTAGACAGATACCAGATCCCAAAGTTATAACAGGATCAGTTAAACCATGTAAACAGTCCCATAACCCCTAAAGAATTAGAAGCAGTCAATAAAATTCTGCCAGCCAAAAAAAGCCCAGGACCAGAAGGGTTTAGTGGAGAATTCTATCAGACTTTCAAGGAAGACCTAATGCAAGTACTCTTCAAATTATTCCACAACATAGAAAGAGAAGGAACACTAATTCATTCTATGAAGCCACAGGTACACTGTGTATTTTCTCTTGGCGATGGATCTGTTTCTGTCTAATCAGGAACTTGTCACAATTTCCTTTCATAGAGGATTTCATTACAGATTTTTTTCTACTTCTATCATGTTTAAAGTTCCAAATATATTTCAATAAGTGACTGAGTGTATATTACTCTTAACTTCCAAAGATATCATACAAATTCAAGAGGCATTTAACTACAATAAATTACTGTAAATTTTTTGATTCGTTCAAAAATGTTAATGTTCACTAATAAGTGGATGATAACCAAAAAAATAAAAAATAAATAAACCATACAGGTACCAAAGATACAGTTCACAGAACTCAAAGAGGCCAACAAATTGAAGTGCCCAAGTGAGGATGCCTCAGTCCCACTTGGGAGGGGGAAGAAAGCATTCACAACTGGGAAGGGAGGAGAAATCTCAGAGGGAAATGGAATGGGGGAGTGAGGTGGAACAGGGTTTCTGATCTGGTATTGGGTAAAGAGAAAGGACTGAAACTCTGATGGCCAGCAGAAAGAATGGAAACAGGCATCCGCTGAAACTAGGAGATTGGGGGGACCCTGCAGAATTCACTGGAGACTTGGGAGTTGAGAGCCTCTTAGGACTCAAAGGGAAGGAACTTAGATGATAATGCCAGTCATTAGTGAGAGGGAACTCATAGAGCCTACCTCCATCAGTAAGACAGAGCATCAAATGAGGGAGAGTGGGCCCATCCCACAGTCATAACTATAACCCATAATTGCTCCCTTATGACAGAATTACCGATGGAAATGGAGAGGAACCTGAGGAAAAGAAGGTCCAGCAACAGACCCAAAGTGGGCTCCAACTCAAGTGGAGTTCCCAAGGCCTGACACTATTATTGAGGCTATTGAGTGCTCACAAAAAGGGGCTTAGCATGACCTCACTCCAGAAGAACCAACAAGCAACTGAAAGAGTAAGATGAAGATATTTGCACCCACCAATGGACAGAAGCAGCTGTCCCCTGTTGTTGAATTAGGGACAGCTGAAAGAAGCTGAGGAGTAGGGCTACCCTTAGGAGGACCAGCAGTCTCAATTAATCTGGGCCCCTGAGATATCTCAAACACTGGACCACAAAGAAAGAAGCATAAACCAGCTGATATAAGGCCCCCAACACTCATACAGTAGAGGACTTCCAGGCTTGTGTTCATTCAGAGATGATGCACTTAACTCTCAAGAGACTGGAGGCCCTAGGGTATTTTCCGGTCAGGTTGCGTGGGCGTGGAGAAACATGCAGTGGATAGGAGGTATGGGATGTTGGAAGTGTAGGATGATGGATGGGAAGGCGGAATAAAATATGGAGTGTAAAAAATAAATTAATTCTTTAATTATAAAAAATTAGGAAAATAAAGTAAAAAATGCTAATACTGAGTTGCATATTTTAAAATATATTTTTATTAGCTTAATAAAAATATACAATTCCAAAATTTCAACTGTGACATTTAAAAGAAAATAAAACAGGAGCAAAAATACATAATAAATAAATAAATAAATAAAATAAAGTTCACTTCTTTCAGGTGATAATTTTTATAAAAGTCAAAACAAACAAACCAATCACAGTTCTCAGTAATGTTCCTCAATAATAGGTTCTTGTTCGTAACTGAGTGATAACTGTAAGCTCACCTTTTTCATGTCTTCATAGTATAGTACCAAGAAGTTGTCCCATTCTCTCATGGACATCCAGCCACAGATATGCTCAAACCATGATCCATATCTGACTGTGTGCAGGGAGAAGTAGAGTGTCAATTACAAAGCACTAACACAGGGTCTGCTTGACTGTCTTCATTTTCTGAAAGCAGCAGCAGAAAGCTTCACTAAGAAAAATGTAAGTAGTCTGTATTTATAGCATTAAACATGATGTTTGAGGTTAATACACAAATAGAGAACTGATAAAATCAAGTTCATTACCAAACTCATTACCACACAGATTTACCATTGATGCCATGAGATATTCTACTGCCAAGGTGCAAGGACAGAGGTGTGTGCTGGGGGAAATCTATCACACCAATACAGCAATCCAGAGGTGATTTCTGTAAGTACCAGCCTCCTGCTGAGGTGTATGAAGTCAACAGAAATATTTGATAACAGAGATGGGAGAACAGTATTTTATATGGTGTTGGAAAGAAAGATTTCCATCAATACAGCAACCTACTGGCAGAAATCTAATAGATGTATGAATCAAAGCTATATGACATCATTAATAATCACATCAACAAAATTAGTAAAGGGGATAAGGCACCATTGTGTGTGTGTGTGTGTTTTTGTTTGTGTGTGTGTGTCTCTCTCTCTCTGTGTGTGTTTGTGTGTGTGTGTTTGTAAGGCAGAGACCTTGTGTGTGTTTGTAAGGGAGTAGTAAGCACTAAAATTGGCTTCTATATTAAACCTTTTGCTCCAATGTTCAGGGATCATTTTGGATGTGGATGTGACATATGATAGAGGCAGAGGTGGTGGATGACTTCACTAAAACAGTGTTTTCTGAGCACTTCACTGCAGTTGGACACATGAACCCAGCAGTTGTGACAGTATGTGCAAGACCTGTGTAAGCTTAAGCCAGACAGAGTCCCTGCATGGAGCAAGAGGTTGGTCATGATGTGCCAAGTATGAGGAACTACTAGTGATTGATAACTTCCTGAAGAAAGTCAGTTTATTTATGAGTGTTTATTCAACTACAGTGAATATTCATACACCCAAAAATGTATAGGCAGAATTAATTGGAATGGATGGTTTTAAAAAGCAACAGGACTGGAGAGATGGCGCAGGGTTTTAGAACACTTGCTGCTCCCACAGAAGATGTTGGTTCAGTTCCCAGTACCAACATGGTAACTCACTATCTTCTGTAACTTCAGTTCTAGAAGACAATTTATACTCCTGGCCACTATGAGAAATGCTCTCATTTTGATTTACATACACACATGCAGATAAAAGGCACCTAGACATAAAAAACCTAAATCTTAAAATGATAATATACAAAGTTGGGTGCTTATGGAATTAGAGCAGTATACAGGAGGAATCAGGAAAGGGAATGAATGTGATAAAAACACAATGTATGGAGTTATCAAACAGTTAAAAGATATATTTAAAGACATTTTATACAATGATCACAGATAAACTGAGTTTACTCAAAGAACATTAATTTTGTAGCCTGTTGGAAGATCAATGAAAAGAATACCTCAATTTAGAACTGTATACATGGGGATTCAGAGAGAATAGTAAGCCCTAGAAAGTTGAAGTTAATGAAGTCATTAATAAAGATTTATTTTATTTTTTAGTTTTGTATATGCCTATGTGATGTTTGTGAGATTGCATGTCTGTGTGGTTATATTTGCAAAGGAGAGAGGAGGATGTCAGTTACTCTGAATCTGGAGTTATAGAAAATCATGACCTACACAGGGGTGTGAGTGTGGGGAACCAGACTCTACTCCTCTAAAAATGCAGTCAGTACTATAGATCACTGAGCCTTCTCTCCAGCTCTTAATGGTATCACTTTTAAAAGAAAGATATGAGCAACTTTATTGAACAAGTAAAAGTAGAAATTAACACAAATTCAAAATTTTGAATGAAATGAATAGATTTACAAAGGGGAATGAAGGGATTGTTTTATGGCTCAAGGTATAAAAGTGTCTATCATATAAGCCTTATGAGGAGATCTCATTTTCTGTAACCTGAATAAATAGAAGGAAATAATTGACTTCACAAAGTTGCCCTCAAGTCATCACTGATGTTCTGTGACATGTGTGTATCCACACAGACACTATGCACACATACAACCCAGATAATAATAAAAAAAATATCATTAAAGGAAAAAAGAAATAGGAAACTGGATTCAATCTATAAATACCCCAGAAGACAGACTTAATGAGAAATAATGTAGATACCATTGGCATGTGTGTATGCATTTAAACTTTGTCCTAATTGTTAATTGATGATATAGAAGGATAATGTATATTGTGGGCAGCACCATTCCTTACTTAGTGGGTTCATGAGAAGTATAAATGGAGGAAAAATCTAAATGAAGTCCAAAAAGCCATGGCCTATACATTTACTCTCTTCTTGTTCATGACTGTGTAAACAAAGAAAATCAGTGAGAGATCTGCTAAGCCAAATATAAAGGAAGGCATCTCAGAAAAAGAGACTCATTAACAATTCTAAAGGGAAGGAAGTCTGGAAATCAGTATTTCAAGTTCTAAAGAGTTAACCATTTACATGTCAGAGTAGTATATCTAGCATTGCTACTTATCATAACTGATGGAGAAATTAAAAAAGTATTTTTTCCAATTTCCTCCTCCTCCTATTCTGCTCATACAGATTCAGCTTGAACCCCATCTTCCTCTACTTGCTTTTCTTCCACTTGGAGAGCCCTTGCTTCTCTCCTTTTGGCCACACTTGTCTGCACTTTAGAGGCTCAGGATTGTCTTTGCTGCCTTCTTTCAAGTGTTCTGCATCATTATCTACATCTTTTCTACAAAGCTCAGTGTTTTTGAAGAAATGATTGTCTTTTCCTTCGTCTTCCTCTGTCTGTCTTTTCTTCCCTGGCTGATGTTGGAATGCTTTCCTCAGAACTGGCTTCCTGTCCCCCTCCTCCACTGGGATCCCACAGGTAGGCTCCAGCTGCAGCATTTGTCTCTCCTCATCTGAGTTGTCAAAGGGCTCATTTAGCACTTCTGTCCTCTTGGAAATGGTCTCAGTGGTTACACTGCTGTTGATCCTCCTGCATTTATGACCTCTTTTCTTCTTTACTACAAAAGTCCTCTTTCTTTTAATGGAAACTAACTATGGCTTAGTCAACCGTGCAGGAGCTGTCTGAATGCTCTCCTCCTCTTACTCATCTTCTTCCTCTTCCTTGTCATCTTCTATCTCCTCTTCCTCTTCCTCACTGCTCTCTTTGGACAGCTCTAACAACTGTCCTCTCTCCCCGGCCACTGGTCGCCTCTCTGGAGAATGCAGGTATTTACACTTTTTATTGTACTTTTGCAGATGATTGCCTACTGGTATCTCTAGACAACAGGATCTGTTTCTCTTCTTCTCCCAGAAGCTGGCTTATCCATTAGTCGTTCAGTCTCCTCTTCCACAGAAACCACAGCATTAGAAATTAAAATTGGACTCCATCTTAGATTCTCTGGATCAAGTACATTTGGTCGGGAACAGTTCTTCAGCTTTTCCATGTGGCTCAATATCAACTTTTCCCTTCTAATGATGACAAACCTGCCATCTGTCCATCAATCATATGGAGGTGCTGCATAGTGGTGGCAATGACATGTGGGCACATACCTGTGGCTCTGCTAATGACCTTGATGCTGATGTGCGTCTCGTGGTGGTGGTAGAGGTATTCCAAGATGACACTTTTCTAGTAGGCCAGGTAGGAGAGCCAGCCCAGGTCAGAGAGTGGCTTTTCGGGAGACCCTGCTTGGCCTTCTCTTCAAGAAAGCAAATAGCTGAAATCAACGAGAAAGCGTCTAAATCCTTGCCTTTGGTGCTGGGGCATGATTATTATGCAGGCCACATTATACTTCTGCTGGTAGAGATTTTCCTTGGAGAAGTATCCAACCACATGACAGCCTTTTTCATCATTTTTTGTAAGGACATTAAAAAGGAATGGCTCAACAACATAATACAATGTGGTCCAGGAATTGCTTGGCTAACAAGCAAAGGTTTTGGCAATACATATTACTCATATTCCCATCAACCTCAAATACTGAATGGTCTTTCGTTCAGTAAATCTCATTTGCTGGAGAACAAAACCATCCACACTTCTTTGAGTGTCGTAGCAAAATATTTTCACTCTTCATATATTTAAGACAGAATTTACACAGGTAAAACTTTGGTAATCTTGCATATTCCAGTGGGTAAGGCAAGGAGTACAAGGTTTGGGTTTCATATTTTCTGAACTCTATTACTGAGGGGTAGTGACCACAGTCTTCCACTCCACTTTCACACTCTATTTTCCCCCAAGACAGTCCTGGGCCTGCTTAAAAATTTCCAGATCCTCTTCAGTCGGGATATCCTTGTTTCCCATCAGACTTACATCTGTACTTTCTTTTTTGATGCTTATTTTAATTTCAGTATCAGGTGACCCCATTCCTGTGAATGCACTCATGGATACTTCATCACTGGTTACAGACCTTTTGTCATTCTGGAAAGTGGTGGGTCACAACACTCCATATGGTATCCTCTATCACAGGAATAACAAAAAGAGCATATTATCTGCATTTGTGCCCTGGACTTGACATGTGCTGCATGTCCCGCACTCAATGCACTGCCACCTCAAGGCCTTCACATTTGTGGTTAATTCAGGACAAAACTTCAGACAGGATGGGTATCCACTGTTGCCACAAACAGCACAAGAAACAAGTTCTTCTGGTTTCTTTTCACAATTTGACTCTTTAGTCCTCAAACAGAAGCAACATATTGGAATAGGATCAGCACAGGGTTTCTTAGTTAGGATTTTACTGCTGTGAACAGAAACCATGACTAAGGCAACTCCTATAAGAAGAGCAGTTAATTGGGGCTGTATCACAGGTTCAGAGGTTCAGTCCATTATCATCAAGGCAGGAATATGGAAGTATTTATGTAAGCATGGTGCAGGAAGAAGTGAGAATTCCTCACCTTCAACTCAAAATGGACTTTCAAACTAAAGTTCTCAAAAAAGATAAGGAGGGACACTTCTTATTCATCAAACGTAAAATTTACAAGATGAACTCTAAATTATAAACATCTATGTTCCAAATGTAAGGGCATCCACATTCATTAAAGAAACTTCGCTAAAACTCAAAGCACACATTATAACTTTCACAATAATAGTGGGACACTTCAACACCCCACTCTCATCAAAGGACAGTTCCTGAAAACAGAAACTAAACATATACACAGTGAAATTAACATAAGTTATGAAACAAATGGATTTAACTGCTATCTATACACACTTCATCCAAAAATAAAAGGATATACCTTCTTTTCAACATGTCATGCTACCTTCTCCAAAATTGACCATATAATCAGTCACAAAACAGGCCTAAGCAGATACAAAAAATATAGAATGAATTCCACACACTCTATCAGATCTCCATGGACTAAGGCTGATCTTCAATATCAACATAAATAATAGAAAACCCACATACACATGGAAGCTGAAGAACACTCTATGGGATGATAACTTGGTCAAGGGAGAAATAACGGAAGAAATTAAAGACTATTTAGATTTTAATGAAAATGAAGCCACAACATACCCAAACTTATAGGACACATTGAAAGCAGTCCTACAAGGAAAAGTCATAGCTCTGAGTTTCTCCAAAAAGAAGCTGAAATGAGCATACACTAGCAGCTCAACTGCATACCTAAAAGCTATAGAAATAAAGGAAGCAAAATCACCCAAGAGGAGTGAGTGGAAGGAAATAATCAAACTTATGGCTGAAATCAACCAAGTGGAAACAAAAAGAACTATACAAAGAATTATCCAAATCAAGAGCTGGTTCTTTGAGAAAATCAACAGGATACATAAACCCTTAGCTAGACTAATTAATTGGCACAGGGAAAGTATCCTAATTAACAAAATCAGAAATGAAAAGGGAGATATAACAACAGAATCTGAGGCAATCCAAAAAATCCTCAGATCCTACAACAAAAGTCTATACTCAACAAAACTGGAAAACCTGGATGAAATGGACAATTTCCTAGACAGATGCCAGGTACCAAAGTTAAATCAGGTTCAGATTAATGACCTAAACAATCCCATTTCTCCTAAAGAAGTAGAAGCAGTCATTAATAGTCTCCCAAACAAAAACAAAAGCTCAGGACCAGATGGGTTTAGTGCAGAGTTCTATCAGAACTTTAAAGAAGACCTAATTCCAACTCTCCTCAAATTATGCCACAAAATAGAAACAGAAGGTACTCTACCCAGTAAATTCTATAAAGCCAGAATTACTTTGATACCCAAACCAAATAAAGTCCCAACAAAGAAAGAGAACTTTAGACCAATTTCCCTTATGAATATCCATGCAAAATTAATAAAATTCTAGCAAACCGAATCCAAGAAAACATCATAACCATCATCCTTCATGATCAAGTAGGCTTCATCCCAGGGATGCAAGGATGGTTCAATATACAGAAATCTGTCAACATAATCCCCTATATAAAAAAATTTAAAAAAATATGATCATCTAATTGAATGCTCAGAAAACATTTGACAAAGTCTAAAACCCCTTAATGATAAGTCTTGGAAAGATCAGGAATTCAAGGCCCATACCTTAACATACTAAAAACAATATACAGCAAACCAGTAGCCACAATCAAACTAAATGTTGAGAAACTGTAAGCAATCCCACTAAAATCAGGTATTAAGCAATGCTGCCCACTCTTTCCCTACCTGTTCAATATAGTACTTGAAGTCTATCTAGAGCAATTAGACAATAAATGGAGATCAAAGGAATATAAATGGAAAAGAAGGTGTCAAAATATCACTATTTGTAGATGATATGATAGTATATATAAATGACCCTAAAAATTCCACCAGAGAACTCTTAAACCTGATAAACAACTTCAGTGCAGTAACTGGACATGAAATTAACTCAAACAAATCAGTGGTCTCTCTCTAGACAAAGGATAAACAGGCTGAGAAAAAAATTAGGGAAATAACACCCATCAAAATAGTCAGAAATAGTATAAAATACCTTGGTGTGATTTTATCTAAAGAAGTGAAAGATCTGTAGGATAAGAACTTCAAGTCTCTGAAGAAAGAAATCAATGAAAATCACAGAAGATGGAATCATTTCCCATGCTCATGGATTGGCACGCTTAATATAGTGAAAATGGCTATCTTGCCAAAAGCAATCTACAGGTTAAATGCAATCCCCATCAAAATTCCAACTCAATTCTTCACCCAGTTAGAAAGGGCAATTTTCAAATTCATCTGGAATAACAAAAATTCTAGGATAGCCAATACTATTCTCAATAATAAAAAAAACCTCTTGTGGAATCACAATCCCTGACTTCATCTTTACTACAAAGCAACTGTGATTAAAAACTGCATGGTACTGGTACAGTGATAGAGAGGTAGATCACTGGAACAGAATTGAAGTCTCAGAGATGAACCCACACAACTATGGTCACTTGATCTTTGACAAGAGAGCAAAAACATCAAGTGGAAAGGAAACAGCATCTACAAAAAATGGTGTTGGCTCAACTGGTGGTTAGCATGTAGAATAATGCTAATTGACCCATTCTTGTCTCATTGTACAAAGCTTAAGTTTAAGTGGATCAATGAGCTCCACATAAAACCAGAGACACTGAAATTTATAGAGGAGAAATTGGGGATGAGCCTTGAAGATATGGGCACAGGGAAAAGATTCTTGAACAGAACACCAATGGATTGTGCTGTATTATCAAGAATTAACATATTTGGCCTCATAAAATTGCAAAGCTTCTGTAAGGCAGAGGACACTCTCAATAAAGCCAAAAGGCAACCAATAAATTGGGAAAAGATCTGCACCAATCCTAAAGCAGATAGGGGGCTAATATCCAATATATATAAGGAACTCAAGAACTATATTACTACCTCTCCTTTCTACTTTCATATTCCTTTTCTTTGTGTGTGTGTGTGTGTGTGTGTGTGTGTGTGTCTGTGTGTCTGTGTGTGTCTGTGTGTGCATGTGTGTGTGTGTGTTTGTTACTGGAATAAAGGAAAGGAGTCATTTTTATTAACATGGGTACCTTATCAATAGCTAATCTACTTAAAAAATAACCTCCCTCCATCAGAAGCCACTAACATGATATAGAGGCTGGAAAGAGGAAGATCTCATGAGCACTGCCCCTATCTACTAATAATTGCCTATAAATCCTCAAGAAATGGGTAAGGGGTTTGTGAGCACCTCCTCTCTCCTTGATAGGATATTGAAGGGATCACCTTTTGGAAGTTTTGAGCAGTAATCACAGATAATATGAGTCCAAGAGTGCTGTGGCCAAATCATATCTACAAATCAATGTTCCACATCATTCTATCCCATCTTTAGTTTCTTATATCATACCTTCTTCCGTGATGTTTCCTAAATTTATACTATGGGCTATAGATGTCTCATTTATGGTGAGCACTAAAAGGGTACTTATTCTCAGCACTTTGGCTAGTTTTGAGTTTTGGCTAGTCTGAAATTACCATTGCCTATTACAAGAAGCATTTTTACATCAAGGTGATGGTAGAGATATGTTAGCAGAAAATCATGGTTATTTAGAAGACAAGTTGATGTTCACATCATATATATTTACCAGAATAACAATGACAGCTTCAACACTATGATCTATTCCCTCCAAAATGTGGATATTTAACCATGTTGAATAAACATGATGTGAAATCTTCTCAATGAAAATAAAAAAAAATGACTGTTTAACCCCAGAACACAATAGCTATTATTAAGCATATGTTGTGAAGATGGTTGAAGTATAGATGACAGTGTCCACAGCTGAGTAAGTGTTAATGACAATCTCCTAATAACATCCTGACACTGTGAGGGCTATTCAGCAGGAAGGCACAGTGCAGCTGACTCCCAGCATTCTTCCTTCATGTCCCATGACAAGCACATAAGGATGTCTGAGGAATAGTGTCTTACCAACTACTTTTTGATGGGCAGCTGACAACAGTGACAATTGCTCATATTATTTGAATCCTCGGGCATTTTCCAGGCAAAAACTCCTAGGGAGGGATGTCTTCCAACACCAGCAATGGAGCTTTCATTTAACAAGCTATGACTTCTACAGGCAGTTTTTTCTACCTGTATAAGGTATCTTGACTAGTATATTAATGAGCTTCCAAACATGTGAGTTTCCATAAGGCATTTTCATATATTCTTGTTTTGATTAATTATATCCTTCATCTTACAACCCTATCTTTGCATATACCACCCCACTCTTATATTCATTCCTTCACTCTCATATTAAAGTATTTGGGAATGTCTCTTTCTTGTTCTTCTAATGTCTCCTTGCTGATTTCTGTCCTTTATATGCACTTTGATTTAAACACAATAAGAAGTTATGTAGGATACTCTTATGACTAACAACAAATACTATTTGTCTATCTGTGCCTAGGTTACCTCATTAAGTATATTTTCCAATTGCATCTACTTTCCAAAGAAACTCAAATGTTATTTTTATACCTGAATGAAATTTCATTCTGTAGTGTACACACATCACAATTTCATTATCTGTTTTTCAGTTGATGGGCACATAGGCTGAACCTGGCTATTTTGGGTAGAGTTGAAATGAGCACAGATGTTCAACTACCTATTAGTAGTATATATCTACGTATGTAGGAATATATACCTAACTACACAATAGCATATACCTAAGGATGTAGTATTATATATCTAAGTATATAGTAGTGTGCACTTAGGTGTGCTTCTAAGTCTGCAGTATTATATACCTAATTGCATGGCAATATATACCTAGATATATAGTAGTATACATCTAAGTAGTATGGGTATGTACTTAATATTGGACAGATGGGTTACATGAAAATATGTTTTTAGCTTTCAGAGTGAACTCCATAGTGATTTCAATAGTGATGGTACAAGTGTGAACTACCACCAGTGTTTCTCTTTCCCCACATTTTCTATTTACTTTTAAAAATAAGTTCTTATAAAATTTTTAAGCATTTTAAGGTTATTATACAGAAACTTCAAACAGAGGAATGGGTACAGAAAATGTGGTACATTTACAGAATGGAGTACTATGCAGTATTAAAGCAATGAATTTATAAAATTCTTAGATAAATGGATGGATCCAGAGGATGTCATCCTAAGTGAGGTATCCCAATCACAAAGGAACACACATGATATGCACTCACTGATAAGTGGATATTACCCATAAGTTTAGAATCCTTCTTAGAAGGTGAACAATATACCCATGGAAGAAGTTACAGAGGCAAAGTTCAGAACAGAGCCTGAAGGAACAACAATCTAGAGACTGCCCCACTTGGGGATCCATCCCATAAACAACCACCAAACCCAGACACTGTGTTAGATGCCAACAAGAGCTTGCTGTCAGAAGCATGATGTAGTTGTCTCCTGAGGGGTTTTTCCAGTTCCTGGAAAATACAGAATTGGATGCTCACAATCAGCCATTGGATGGAGCACAAGATCCCTAATGAAGGAACTAGAGAAAGTATCCAAGAATCTTAAGGGGTTTGAAGCCCCATAAGAGGAACATCAATATGAACTAACCAGTACCCCCAGAGCTCCTTGGAACTAAACCCCCAATCAAAGAAAACAAATGGTAGAACTTGTGGCTCTAGATGTTTATTTAGCAGAGGATAGCCTAGTCAATCATCAATGGGAGGAGAAGCAGGCCCATGGTCATGTGAAGGTTCTATGCCCCGGTATAGGGGAATGCCAGGAACTGGAATAGGAGTGGGTGGGTTGGGGAGTAGGGGAGGTTCAAGGGGATAAGGGAGTTTTAGAGGGGAAATTATGAAAGAGATAACATTTTGAAATGTAAATATAGATAATATCCAATAAAAAAGAATTGGCATAAAAGAATATTTGAACCTTCACATTAAATATTACAATTTCAACATCACCTCAATTTACTGCCCCTACCAAAAGCAAAACTGTGTTAACAGACTTAGAACTAAAACAATAATTAGCCATGCATTCTCTTTCAACACTTTTTCAAATTACCTGCAACAAATCCTTTCTCATCCCTTTATATTTATGCTTTCTTTTATTTTCCCAAGGCTTCATAAATATTTTGTCTTTTAACAATGTCCATTCTGACTGGAGTAAGATGAGCTCACAAAGTAGATTTTATTTGCATTTCCATGATGGCTAATAATGCTGAATGGTTAAGAAATTGGAGATGAGGAATTTGTTTTTCTTGTTTTGGTAGCACTATTAGGTTCCATGATACAGGTTTTGCTCAGTTTTTTTTTTCCTGGATTTTGAATTTTTAAAAATCTTTTAGACTCTAGACAACCAAAGACCATGAACATGTAGATTGCACAGGTTTTCATCCATTCTGTAGCCTGCATCTTCACATGACAAATGAGTTATACTGGTTAATGGAATTCTTTTCTTTGAGTAAGGTCCTACTTGTCCATTATTTGCCCTGTTGTCTGAGTGGGATGAGTCCTATTTAGCTAGTACTTACCTGTACCTTTTCCTTTAGCAGTTTCATAGATTTGAGTCTTCTGTTGAGGTTCTTGATCCACTTGATATTGGTGTGTGTCTGTCAGGCTGTGTCTGTTGGTCTGACTATGTGTGTCACTGTTTATATGTTTGAGGGATGAGGGATTATATGCCCCAGTACAGGGGAATGCCAGGGCCAGGAAAGCAGGAGTGGGTGGGTTGGGGAGCAGGAAGGGGTAGGGTATAAGGGACTTTCAGAGAAATGTAGGAAATGGGATAGCATTTGAAATGTAAATGAAGAAAATATCTAATAAAAAATAAAATGAAAAGGAAGAAATAAACTCACTCTTCTACATAGAGCAATCCAGTTACCAAAGCACCATTTACTTGAGAACTTGTCTTTCTTAAATGTATTTTTTTTATTTTGCCAAACATAAAGAGCCATCAGTTGTATTAACATATTGTCTTGTTTTTCTACTCCATTAATCTCTATGCCTGTTTTTGTAACAGTCCAATGCTGTCTTTAATTAATATCTCTGTAGTATAACTTGAAATAAGGTACTGTTTTTTCCAAAATCAGTTTGATTATGTGAGTGATTGTTTTTATTTGCTTTCATATGAATATATTACTGAATTTGTTTTTTGGAAATTTCATACATGTATAAATTACATTCTAATTATTGATAGCATTCTTGCTCTCCAATCTCACTCTCTCTTTATTAACCTCCATTCCCTATAGTTCTTTTTTAAAACACTCATATCTCTTTATTCATGACCCATTAGTATGACCATGAATAGGATTTTCTGTGAAACTGTGGAGTTGAACTACCCATTGAAACCTAGTAGGAACCTCAGTTGGTATACAACTGAAGACAGTGGCTTCCTATGACCCAGAATCCCTCAGTATCTGGCACTTCAGCAGGGATTAGTGATGTTCCATGAGTCTCCTCCCCAACCTATGACTAATTATTGATGAATGCCAGTCTTGTGCAGACCCATTGCAAGCAGCTTCAGATGATATTACTTGCTGCATTTACTCTGACATGCTCACAAGCCAGCATTTTATAACACTTCTCTCTTTACCTTCAGCTCCTACATTAATTCCAACATCTCCTCTGCAATAATCTCTGAGCATGAGAGGTGGTTGTATAATGTACCATGTAGGAATGAACATCTTACCATTCTGTATGAATTCAAGTTTTTTTTTTTTTTTTATTCTGTGGATAATGACATTGAAATTTTGACTGGGATTGTGTTGGATCTGTACATTGTTTTTGGAGGAATGACAATTTTTTGTAACACTAAGTCTCCTAGCCTTAGAGAAGGAGACTACTTTCCACTGCCTAGTGTCTGTCTCACCATGTTAAAACTTATGTCACCTCTTTCTTGTATTAATTTGTTTTCTACTGCTGTGACAAAACACAATGAACAGGGCAACCTATAGAAGGAATACTTGTTTGGGGCTTATGGATCTAGAGAGACAAGGGTATATCATCATTACTATGGTTAGAAGTATGACACCATCCATGTGTGGAGCAGCAATTTACATCTCACATGTGAATCCATAAGCCGGAGGGAGAGAGATCACTCAAAACGGTGCCAGTTTTGAAACTTTAAATCTCACCTCCATTGACATATTTCCTCAAGCAAGTTCACAGCTCATAATCCTCACAAAATATTCACCACTTTGGCATTACATATTCAAATGCCTGAAATATAGAGGGGACATCTCTTTCAAGCAAGCAAACAGTGATATATTTATTCTGGAATATTTCCTTTTGTCTTTCTTTTTATTAGATATTTTCTTTACTTACCTTTCAAAAGTCATCACCTTTCCTGGTAACCTCCCCCTCCCCGGAAATCCCCTTATACCATCCCCTCTCACACTGGTTTATAAAGTTGTTCTCCCACACACCCACCCCTACCTCCCCACAGTGCCATTGAACACTAGGGCATTGAGCCTTCACTGGACAAAGGGCCTCTCCTCCCACTAATGCCCAACAAGGGCATCCTCTGCTGCATATGTGGCTGGAGCTATGAGTCCCTCCATGTGTACACTTTGGTTGATGGTTTAGGCCCTGGGAGCTCTGGGGATCTGGTTGGTAGATATTGTTGTTCTTCCTGTGGAATATTAAACCCCTTTAGCTACTTCATTCTTTGATCTAACTACTCCATTGGGAACCCAGTGTTCCTTCCAATGGTTGGCTGCAAGCATCTGCCTCTGTATTTGTCAGGCATGGCAGAGCCTCTCAGGAGATAGATATAGCAGGCTGAAGTCTAAGTGGATCAAAGAACTCCACATAAAACCAGAGACACTGAAACTTACAGAGGAGGAAGTGGTGGAGAGCCTCGAAGATATGGGCACAGGGGAAAGATTCCTGAACAGAACACCAATCGCTTGTCAAGAATAGAGAATTGGGACCTCATAAAATGCAAAGGACACTGAAAATAAGACCAAAAGCAACCAAGAGAGAGGAAAAGATCTTTATCAATCCTAAAGGGGAAACGGGACTAATATCCAATAAATATAAAGAATACAAGAAGTTGGACTCCAGAAAACTATGCAACCTCATTTAAAAATGGTGTACAGCCGGGCGTGGTGGCGCACGCCTTTAATCCCAGCACTCGGGAGGCAGAGGCAGGCGGATTTCTGAGTTCGAGGCCAGCCTGGTCTACAAAGTGAGTGCCAGGACAGCCAGGACTACACAGAGAAACCCTGTCTCGAAAAAACCAAAAAAAAAAAAAATGGTGTACAAAGCTAAACAAAGAATTCTCAACTGAGGAGTACTAAATGGCTGAGAAACAACTGAAAAATGTTCAATGTCTTTAATAATCAGGGAAATATATACGAGTCAAAACAACCCCATGATTCCACCTCACACCAGTCAGAATAGCTATGATCAAAAACTCAGGTGGTGGCAGATGCTGGAGATGATGTGGAGAAAGAGGAACACTCCTCCATTGCTGGTGGGATTACAAGCTGGTATAACCACTTTGGAAATCAGTTTGGCAGTTCCTCAGAAAATTGGACTTAGTACTACCCGAAGATCCTGCAATACCACTCCTGAGCATATATCCAGAAGATGCTCCAACATGTAGTAAGGACACATGCTCCACTATGTTCATAGCAGCCTTGTTTATAATAGCCAGAAGCTGAAAAGACCCTAGATGGCCTTCAACAGAGGAATGGATACAGAAAATATGGTACAGTCACAGAATGGAGTGCTATGCAGCTATTAAAAACAACGACTTCATGAAATTTCTAGACAAATGGATCGATCAGGAGGATATCATGTAACCCAATCACAAAAGAACACACATGATATGCACTCACTGGTAAGTGGATATTAGCCCAGAATCTCAGAATCCTTTTTTGAAAGTGGAACCAATTACCCATTAAAGGAGTTACAGAAACAAAGTTCATAGTAGAGCCTGAAGAAATGACCATCCAGAGACTCTCCAACACGGGGATCCATCCCATAAAAAACCACCAAACCCAGACATGAGGCAGATACAAACAAGAGCTGGCTGACAGGAGCCTGATATAGCTGTCTCTTGTGAGGCTCTGTTAGAGCCTGGCAAATACTGAAGTGGATGCTCATAATCACCCATTGGATGGAGCACAAAGTCCACAATACAGGAGCTAGAGAAAGTACCCAAGGAGCTGAAGGGGTGAAGCCCCATCGAAGCAACATCAATATGAACTAACCAGTACCCCCAGAGCTCCTTGGAACTAAACCCCCAATCAAAGAAAACACATTATGGAACTTGTGTCTCTAGATGTATGTGTAGCACAGGATGGCCTAGTCAGTCATCAATGGGAGGAGAGACCCTTGGTCCTGTGAAGACTCTATGCCCCAGTATAACGGAATTTCAGCACCAGGAATGAGAGTTTGTGGGATATCTTGTAGGCAGGGTGAAGGGATAGGGGATTTTCAGAGGGGAAACTAGGAAACATTGGAAATTTAAATAAAGAACACATATCATAAAAAAATAAAAAATAACATCACTGCTAGTCTTTTTTTAAATGAACAAGATATTGTTCATACTGTGGTGCAAACCCACAATAAGAACAATTTTTGGACATTGGAGGTCTTTGTAATAAGGCTGTACTTCAATGTTCCTCACATAACAAAAGGTTATACCTCCATATTAGCTAAGCTAAGAGTTGAAAATTCAGTTGTGCTAAGGAATGAATTGTAGGCAGGATTTTTCGATACAGATTTCCTGCTATGGTCAAAGCTATTTGACTTGAGTGATTGTCTTCATTCTTAGCCCACAAGGAGCAGGTTACACTCATTTAAGTAATGGTGTGTGAATTAAGATGGTCTATCGATGAAGTCATTCATGAACGGTTTCAATGTAGAATGGTTCTGCTTGGAGGGTGGCACAGATATACTGTGAGGTTATGATACTGGTTCCTTTGCTGTGATGATTTTGAAAAGCATACATCTCAGAATAAGAACTTATACGACCCTTTTCTTAAAAATGGATACAATAATTATAAGTATTCAAGCAAAGCATTTCGTCTCAATCTTTGCTGTTCTCCTATAAGCCATCTTTCAAATTAGTTGTCTATTTCTTTTGGCTGCATAAATAATTTTGAAATATGTAACCTGTTCTGAAAATCATAGTGTAGTAAAAAAAAAAAAAAACACAAACAACCGTGCTAATAGAGAGATTCAGATAGGAGAAGCACATGGAAAGATACAGTCATGTACAAACAAGCAGAAAGTTTATATGGATTGTATAATTTTGGACCTATTTCTCCAATTACCAAACTAGAGAGGCCACTGGATTTAAGCTTACAAATTTCTTATTTATATTTTTTAATTTCAATCAATTAGGATATGTTGGTAATATTAATTTTCAAATTAAGAGATATTAATGAAAAGTGATTGTTACTTCCTGTTATTTTTGTTGTTAGAGGTGGAATTATGTTTGTGTGTGTTTGTTGAAACATTGCTTTCTTGCTTCTTTGAGGGTGTAGTTTCACTCCTTGTATTGGTGTTTTCTGTTATCATTTGTAGGGCTTGATTTATGGAAAGATATTGTATAAATTTGATTTTGTCATGGAATATCTTGTTTTCTCTGTCTATGGCATTTGTGTTTTCTTATGGTCTGTATGACATCTGCCTAGGATTTTCTAGCTTTCATAGTCTTTGGTGAGAAGTGTGGTGTAATTCTGATAGGCCTGCTTGATATGTTTCTTGACGTTTTTCATTAATGCTTTTAAAATTTTTTGTTTAGTGCATTTGCTGTTTTGATTATTATGTGATGGGAGGGAGATATTTCTTTTCTAGTCCAGTCTGTTTTGAATTCTGTAGGTTTCTTGTATGTTCATGGGCATCTCTTACTTTAGGTTAGGGAAGTTTTCTTATATAATTTTGTTTAAGATATTAACTGGACCTTTAATTTGTGAATCTTCACTCTCTTCTATACATATATTCCTTAGGCTTGGTCTTCTCATTGTGTCCTGTATTTCCTGGATGTTTTGGATTAGGAGCTTTTTTGCATTTTGTATTTTCTTTCACTGTCATATCAATGTTTTCTATAGTATCTGCTGCACCTGAGATTCTCTCTTCTATCTCTTGTATTCTGTTGGTGATGACTCTTGATTTTTTTCCCTAGGTTTTTGAACTTCAGGGTTGTCTCCCTTTCTGATTTCTTTATTGTTTCTTGTTCCATTTTTAGATTCTGGATGGTTTTGTTACTTTCATTTGGCTGTATCATTGTGTTTTCCTGATAATTCTTTAAGGGATTTTTGTGTTTCCTCATTAACGGCTTCAAGGTGCTTACATGTGTTCTCCTGTATTTCTTGTAAGGGAGTTATTTACATCCTTTATTAAATAATCATCATGAGAAATGATTTTGGATCTGAATCTTGCCTTTCTAGTGTGTTGGGGGTATTGAGGACTTGCTATGGTGGGAGAATTGGGTTCTGATGATGCCATGTAACCTTATTTTCTGTTGATTGTGTTCTTAAGCTTGCTTCCAGTCATATGTTTATCTCTAGTGCTACCTGCTCTGAATATGCCTGACTGGATCCCATCCTTCCTGTGATCCTCGTTGTGTCAGAACTTCTCAAAGTCTAGCTGTATCAGTGACCTTGTTTTTCTGGAATCCTGTAATCCTGAGGTCCTGGGTGTATCTGAGTTTCTGAGAGTGAAGCTCCCTCTGGGAACCTGAGATACTGGTGTGACCAAGCTCCTGTGATCCTGTGATCCTGTGATCCTGTCATCCTGTGATCCTGTGATCCTGTGATCCTGTGATCCTGGGTGTGTTACACTGCCTGGGAGTAGAGATCCCTCTGGGTGTTGTGGGGTTGGCTGCATAGTTTATGCCCAAGATCTGTTAGGTCACTGGCCCAGACAGACTGGAAAGAGGCCAAGCCACTGATCTGGAAGACTTCCTGCCTGCCTAGTTCCTGCTGGTCCCAGTTACTCCCGGTGTTGTGACATATGTTGTGTCCTTCTCACTTCTGATTCTATGATCCTGGATGTGTTAGAACATTTGGGAGCAGAGATGCCTCTGGGCATTGTGGGGCTGGCTTCAGAGTTTTCACCCAAAGTCTTCTCAGGGCACCATCCCAGAAAGTTAATGTCAATTCTTTAAACAAATGACATAGGCTATGAGATTGCTTCAAAAATTGAGAAGAATATATTTGCTGTATGTTATCATAATAGATAGATGGGAACTAATAATGAAATGATTAAACAAAGTGTTTCAGGCCAATGTAACTACTAAAAGCAAATATTGCTGATGTAATGTACAAAATCATAGTTGACTTGAATCAATTCTGGTGAGAAATGATAAACATCACTTTATATTAATTAAAGGAATAATACATGGAGAGGACAGTACAGTTGTAATTACAGGTCCAACTAGTTCCACACGGAATATACTACTAGATATACAGTAACAAACAGTAGTCTCAATCTGAATGGTTAACACATCATCTTATTAAAAAATAAACAATATTAAATGATGTCCCAGATAAAGCAGGCTTAACCAACATCTATAGAACACTAAATCAAAACAGTGCAGAATACACAATGTTCTCAGCAGCCTATGGAGCTATCACTCAAATATATATATGAAGAAATTATTATCCAATATAAATTAAAATAATTTCTTATATTCTACTTAGCAACAATAAAATGGTTACAAGTAAATGAAAAGAGAATCTCCCGAATGCAAACTAACTCATGGAGATTTAACAACTCACAAGTGAATGTTAAAGAAGTTGAGAAAAAAAGGAACCATATAATCAAATGAAGGTGAAAACATAACAGCATTTAACATGTGGAATAAAATGAAAGCAGCACTAAGAGGGATATTTAAAGTTCAAATTTCCTCCATTAACCAATCAAGATGATTTCTAATACAGTAGTTAATGTTCACCGTGGGAATTTGGAAAAAGAACAAAGCAAACACCAAACTTAGTAGCTGGAAAGATATCAGGGACCTCAGTGTAGAAATTAAAGAAGGAAAGAGCAGCAACAAGGAAAACAACGTAGAGAGTTGATGAAGCAGTTTTTTCCTTCAAAATATAACGAGTATTGATCAAATCTTATCTAAGCTCACCAAAAGAAATAGCAAATGCCAAAATTAATAGAGTAAAACACAAAAGGGAAGTCATTATCACAGCACAAATGAAATTAAGAAAATTTTTAGAGTTTACCTTAAAAATCATATATTACTATACTTGAAAACATAAAAGATATGGATGAATTCATATATATATATATATATGTATATATATATATGAAAATGAGATAAATATTCCATTTAAAACAACTAATAAGGTACATATGGAGAGAAGGCTCAGCAGTTCAAAGCGTTCCCTGTTCTTCTATAGGACAAGTATCCCTTTTCCAGTACACCTGGAAGTTCACAATGCCCTATTAAAACATAGACACCAGTTTTCCACGTAAGACTGCTTTCATTGTGTCCCATAAGTTTGGGTATGTTGTAGCTTCCTTTTCATTAATCTCTAAAAAGCATTTAATTTCTTTCTTTGTTTCTTCCTTCATCAAGTTATCATTGAGTAGAGTGTTGTTCAGCTTCAACGTTTATGTGGGTTTTCATTTATTATTGTTGTTATTGAAGATCAGCCTTAGTCTCTGGTGATCTGATAGGATGTATGGGATTACTTCAGTATTTTTTTATCTGCTAATCAGCCTTATTTATAATAGCCAGAAACTAGAAAGAACCCAGATATCCCTCAACAGAAGACTGGATACAGAAAATGTGGTACATTTACAGAATGGAGTACTATGCAGCTATTAAAGACAAAGAATTTGATTTTGTATCCCAGGTCCCTCAGAGACCAGTCTGTGCAGGAGATCCTGCAAACTGCAGAAGCAACATAGCTTCTGGGACAGGCCCCCTTCGGGCCTTCATCTGTAGCCAGGAAGCAGTTCTGAGCTCCAGATATCAGTGCTCCTTCCATATCAGAGGAAAGGTGCCTTGAAGAGAGTACTCTGACCACTGAGACTCAGGAAAGAGTTGGCCTTCCAGGAGTGCTAACAGAGGCAAATAGAATCACAGGAGGAACAAGCTACAGCCAGAGACAGAGATTACCTGATGGAAAAATGCAAACATAAGAATCTTACTAATAGGAACCGAGACGGCTCACCATTCTCAGAACCCAGCACACCCACCTCAGCGAGTCCTGGATACCCCCAAAACACCCAAAAACAAGATTCGTGTTTAGAATAGTATCTCATGATGCTGGTAGAGGATTTTAAGAAGGAAATTAATAACTCACTTAAAGAAATACAGGAGAATGTGGCTAAAGAGGTAGAAGGCCTTGAAGAGGAAACACAAAAATCCCTTAAAGAATTACAGGAAAACACTCCTAAGTGAGTAGAAGTCTTTAAAGAAGAAACACAAAAATCCCTTCCAGAATTACAGGAACACAACCAAAAAGGTGATGGAATTAAACAAAACCATCCAAGATCAAAAGAAGGGAAGTAGAAACAATAAAGAAAACCCAAAGGCAGACAACTCTGGAGATAGAAACCCTAGGAAATAAATCAGGAATCATAGATGATTCATCAGCAACAGAATACAAGAGATGGAAAAGAGAATCTCAGATGCAGAAGACTCCATAGAGAACATGGACAAAACAATCAAAGGAAATGCAAAATGCAGAAAGATCCTAACCCAAAACATTCAGGAAATCTAGGACACAATGAGAAGACCAAACCTATGGATAATAGAAGTAGATGAGAATGAAGATTTTCAACTTAAAGGTCCAGCAAATATCTTCAACAAAATTATAGAAGAAAACTACCTTAACCTAAAGAAAGAAATGCCCTGAACACACAAGATGCCTACAGAACACCAAATAGACTAGACAATAAAAGGAATTCTTCCCAACACATAATAATCAGAACATCAAATGCACTAAAAAATATAGAATATTAAAAGCAGTAATTGGAAAAGGTCAAATAACATATAAAGGTAGACCTATTAGAATTTTACCAGACTTCTCATCAGAGACTAATAAAGCCAGAAGATCCTGAACAGATATTATACAGACCCTAAGAGAACACAAATACCAGCTCAGGCTACTATACCCAACAAAACTCTCAATAACATAGATGGAGAAATCAAAGTATTCCATGAGAAAAACAAATTCACGCAATATCTTTCCATGAATCCAGCCCTTCAAAGGACTGAATATTTTGCAGCTTACAGAATACCCACCTCAGGGAAAAAGGCAGATACTACATCATAGTGAAAGGCTGTAAAAAATTTTCCAAGCAAATGGCCTGAAGAAACAAGCTGGAGTAGCTATTCTAATATCGAATAAAATTTACTTCCAACCCAAAGTTATCAAAAAAGACAAGGAGGGGCACTTCATGCTCATCAAAGTTAAAATCTACCAAGATGAACTCTCACTCCTGAATCTCTATGCTCCAAATGCAAGGGCAGACACATTCATTAAAGAAACTTGAGCCGGGTGTGGTGGCGCACACCTTTAATACCAGCACTTGGGAGGCAGAGGCAGGTGGATTTCTGAGTTCGAGGCCAGCCTGGTCTTCCAAGTGAGTTCCAGGACAGCCAGGGCTACATAGATAAACCCTGTCTCAAAAAACCAAAAAAAAAAATAATAATAATAATAATAAATAAATAAATAAATAAATAAAATTAATAAAATAAAAGAAACTTTAGTAAAGCTCAAAGAATACATTACACCTCACACAATAATTCTGGGAGACTGCAAGACACCACTCTCATCAATGGACAGATCCCTGGAAACAGAAACTAAATAGAGACATATGGAAACTAACAGAAGTTCTGAAAAAATGCATTTAATAGATATATACAGAACATTTTATCATAAAACAAAAAGATATACCTTCTTCTCAGTACCTCATGGTACCTCCTCCAAAATTGACCATATAATCAGGTACAAAACAGGCCTCAACAGATACAAAAATATTGAAATTATCCCATGCATCCTATCACATTAAAATGGACTAAGGCTGATCTTCAAAAACAGCATGAATAATTGAAAGCCTATATTCATGTGGAAACTGAACAACACTCTCCTCAATGATACTTTGGTTAAGGATGAAATAAAGAAAGAAATTAAAGACTTTTTAGAGTTTAATGAAATTGAAGCCACAACTTGCCCAAACTTTTGGGACACAATGAAGGCAGTTCTAAGAGGAAAACTCATAGGCCTGAGTGCCTCCATAAAGAAACTAAAGAAAGCATTCAATAGCAGCCTGACAGCACACTTAGGAGCTCTAGACGGAAAGGAAGGAAATTCACCCAAGAGGAGTAGAAGACAGGAAATAATCAAATTATGGCTGCAATCAACCTAGTGGAAACAAAAAGAACTATTCAAAGAATCAACCAAACCAGAAGCAGGTTCTTTGATAAAATCAACAAGATAGATAAACCCTTAGCCAGAATACCTTGAGGGCACAGGGACAGTATCCTAAGTAACAAAATCAGAAATAAAAAAGAAGACATAACAACAGAACCTGAGGAAATCTAAAACATTATCAGATCCCAGTACAAAAGGCTATGCTCAACAAATCTGGAAAACCTGGATGAAATGGACAATTTCCTAGACAGATACCAGTTACACCTAATTCCAACTCTCCTCCAACTATTCCATAAAATAGAAACAGAAGGTACTCTACACAATTCTAAGAATCTGCAATTACTTTGATACCTAGACCACATAAAGATCCAACAAAGAAATAGAACTTCAAAAACAAATTCCCTTATGAATATCGATGCAAAATACTCAATACTATTCTTACAAACAGAATCCAAGA
This sequence comes from Mus caroli, assembly GCF_978045245.1. Lineage (NCBI taxonomy): Eukaryota > Metazoa > Chordata > Mammalia > Rodentia > Muridae > Mus > Mus caroli. The sequence goes on along the minus strand of NW_028227263.1, from coordinate 129,870,634 downwards.
ACACATCAAAACGATCATCCATCATGATCACATAGGCTTCATCCCAGGGATGCAGGGATGGTTCAATATTCGGAAATCCATCAATGTAATCCTCTATATAAACAAACTCAAAGACAAAAACCACATGATAATTTTGTTTGATGCTGAGAAAGTATTTGACAAAATCCAACACCCATTCATGATAAAAGTCATGGAAAGATCAGGAATTCAAGGCCCATAAGTAAACATAATAAAAGAAATATACAGCAAACCATTAGCCAACAACAAACTAAATGGAGAGAAGCTAGAAGCAATCTCACTAAATCAGGGACTAGACAAGGCTGTGTCCGTACCAGTTCAATATAGTACTTGAAGTCCTAGCCAGAGAAATTTACAACAAAAGGAGATCAAGGGGAAACAAATTGGAAAGGAAGAAGTCAAAATATCACTATTGCAGATGATATGATAGTATATATAAGTGACCCTAAAAATTCCACCAGAGAACTCCTAAACCTGATAAACAGTTTCAGTGCAGTAGCTGGATATAAAATTAACTCAAACAAATCAGTGGCCTTTCTCTACACAAAGGATAAACAGGATGAGAAAGAAATTAGGGAAACAACACGCTTCAAAATAGTAAAAAATAATATAAAATATATTGGTGTGACCCTAACTAAGGAGGTGAAAGACCTATATGATAAGAACTTCAAGTCTCTCAAGAAAGAAATTGAAGAAGATCTCATAAGATGAAAATATCTCCCATGCTCATGGATTGGCAGGATTCATCTAGTAAAAATGGCTATCCTGATGAAAGCAGTCTACAGATTCAATGCAATCTGCATCAAAATTCCAACTCACATCTTCACTGAGTTAGAAAGTACAATTTGCAAATTCATCTGGAATAGTAAAAAACCTAGATAGCAAAAACTATTCTCAACAATAAAAGAACCTCTGGTGGAATCAGCATGCCTGCTTTCAAGCTGTACTACAGAGCAATTGTGATGAAAAGTGCATGGTACTGGTACAACGACAGACAGGTAGATCAATGGAAAAGAATTGAAGACCCAGAAATGAACCCATACACGTATGGTCACTTGATCTCTGACAAGGGAGCTAAAACCCTCCAGTTGAAAAAAAGATAGCATTTTTAACAAATGGTGCTGGCACAACTGGCAGTTATCATGTAGAAGAATGCGAATTGATTTAAATTCTTATCTCCTTGTACAAAACTCCAGTCTAAGTGGATCAAAGAACTCCACATAAAACCAGAGACACTAAAATTTATAGAGGAGAAAATGGGAAAAGCCTTAAATATATGGGCACAGGGGAAAACTTCCTGACCAGAACAGCAATGGCTTGTGCTGTAAGTTTGAAAATTGACAAATGGGACCTCATAAAATTGCAAAGCTTCTGTAAGGCAAAAGACAGTGTCAATAAGACAAATAGACCACCAACAGATTGGGAAAGGATTTTTCCAATCCTAAATCTGATAGGGGACTAATATCCAATTAATTCAAAGAGCTCATAAAGCTGGACTCCAAAAAATCAAATAACCCCATTAAAAAATGGGATACAGAGCTTAAAAATGAAATTTTCAACTGAGTAATACCAAATAGTTGAGAAACATTTGAAAAAATGTTTAACATTCTTAATCATAAGGCAAATGCAAATTAAAACAACCCTGAGATTACACCTTGCACCAGTCAGAATGGCTAAGATCAAAAATTCATTTGACAGCAGATGATGGGGAGGAAGTGGAGATAGAGGATTACACCTCCATCACTGGTGAGATTGCAAGCTTTTACAACCACTCTGGAATTCAGTCTGTTGGTGCCTAAGAAATTTGGAAATAATACTTCCAGAAGATCCAGCAATATCTCTCCTAGGCATATACCCAGAATATATTCCAACTGATAATAAGGACACATGCTCCACCATGTTCATAGCAGTCTTACTTATATTAGCCAAGAAGCTCGAAAGAACCAATATGTTCCTCAACAGAGGAATGGATACAGAATATGTGGTACATTTACACAATGGAGTACTCTTCAGCAATTAAAAACAATGAATTTAAGAAATACTTAGGCAAATGGACGTATCTGGAGGATATCATCCTGAGTGAAGTAACCCAATCAAAAAAAAAAAAAAAAAAACCCAAACCAAACCAAAACAAAAAAACTCACTTGATTTGCACTTACTGATAAGTGGATTTTAGCTCAGAAAGGTAGAATACCCAAGATATAATTTGCAAAACACAAGAAAATCAAGAAAAAGAAGACCAAAGCATGAATACTTCATTCCTCCTTAGAATAGGGAACGAAACACCTATGGAAGGAATTAAAAGTTTGGAGCTGAGACCAAAGGATTGACCATTCAGAGACTGCCCCATGCAGGGAACCATCACATAGTCAGCCACCCAACACAGACACTTTTGCATATGTCAGTAAGATTTTGCAGAAAAGACCCTGATCTACCTTTCTCTTGTGTTGCTATGTCAGTGCCTGGCAAATACAGAAGTGGATGCTCACAGTCATTTATTGGATGGAACACAGGGCTCCCAATGGAGGAGCTAGAGAAAGTACCCATAGAGCTGAAGGGGTCTACAACCCTATAGGTGGAACAACAATATGAAGTAACCAGTACCCCCAGAGCTCATGTCTCTAGCTGCATATGTAGCAGAAGATGGCCTAGTTGGCCATCATTGGGAAGGGAGGCCCCTTCTTCGTGTAAAGTTTATATGTTCTAGTACAGGGGAACACCAGGGCCAAGAAGTGGGAGTGGGTGGGTAGGTGAGCAGGGTTGGGGGAGGGTATAGGGGAGTTTCGGGATAGCATTTGAAATAAAATTGAAGAAAATATATGATAAAAATTAAAAAATACAATGGATTTATGAAATTTCTAGACAAATGGATGGATCTGGAGGATATCATCTTAGTGAGGTAACCCAATCGCAAAAGAACACACATGATATGAATTCACTGATAAGTGGATATTAGCCCTGAGTCTCAGAATCCTTTTTAGAATGAGGAACAAAATACTCATAGAAGGAGTTAGACAAATTTCAGAGCAGAGGCTGAAGGAACGACCATCCAGAGACTGCCCCAATTGGGGATTCATTCCACAAACCATCACCAAACCCACACACTATGACAGATGCCAATAAGAGCTTTGTGAGAGGAGCCTGATATAGTTTTCTCCTGAGGGATCTTCCAGTTCTAGGCAAATACATAAGTGGATGCTCACAGTCATCCATTGGATGGAGCAAAAGGTCCACAGTGAAGGAGATAATGAAAGTACCCAGGGAGCTGAAAGGGTCTGAAGCCCCATAGGATGAACATTAATATGCACTAAACAATACCCCCAGAATTACTTGGAACTATACCACCAATCAAAGAAAACAGATAGTGGAGATTGTTACTTTAGCTGTATATGTAGCAGAGGATGGCCTAGTTGGTCATCAATGGGAGGAGAGACCCTTGGGCCTGTGAAGGCTCTATGCCCCAGTATAGAGAAATAATAGGACTTGGAATGGGATTCTGTGGGTTGGGGTACAGGGTGAGCAGGGTGGGTCTATGTGATTTTCAGAGGGGAAACTAGGAAAGGAGATGACATTTGAAATGTACATAAAGAAAATATATCATAAAGGATTAAAAAAAATAAAGAGGTAGTTGGAAAAAGGAATAAAATCAGCTAGAATGGAAAAAAAGCAAGAATGGTAAGTGGTCTATTATTGAGATCAAAATCCCTGTATACATGTATGGAAATATCAATAATAAAACACTTATTATACGTGATTAATATATTTTAATAAATATATAAATCAAAACAGTGTATCAAGAATCCCCTACCTCACCTCTGAAAATATTTTAGAGGCAAATAGGAGATTGGTACTTATAATATTTAGAAAAATGCCATTTAAGAAAATGCTGGATGATCAGGCTAATATATAAGATGCATAAGAAGCAATTACAAAAAGACTAAGAAAATTGACAAATGAAAAGCATGGTAGGAAGTAAGCAACATTTGTTATTTTTCTGTTCTGTGATAAAACACCATGATCAAAGGCAACTTAAGGAAGAGAGAGCTTGTTTGTGTCAGGCAGAACGATAGGAAGGGAAACCTGGGATTTCATTTCCTCAACTACATTCAGGAGACAAATGGAGTGTACTGAAATTGGTTTGAGTGTTTGTTCTCTCAAAGCCCACCTTGAATGGAATACTTTTTCCAACCAGTCAGTGCCTCATAAACATTCTGAAAAAGTGCCACCAATTGGAAACCAAGTGTTGAAATATGGGGGCCTATGTGGGCCATTTCATACTCAAATGAGGACCGATGTCAATATCAAGATTAGGTCTGTAAAGACTAGATACTCCAAATGGTGCTTAAATATTATGACACGGGGCAGTGTGTGACTGTGTCCTGTAATGTGGTGGTGTGTGAGAACAGAAAGACTTCACAATCAGTGTTGAAATGATTATGAGTCCTGGGCCCATAGACTTGTTGAATGTAGAGAGATAAAATGGAGCCTACAGAATATTAAAAGTCTAGAGATGAAGACAAGTTAAGTATCATACATAAAATTGTGGGTTTGAGCTCCAGCATCAAATAAGTAGAGTATAGAGTAGGTGCTTTTAGACTTAGAACTTAAGAGGTATCAGAAGAAGGAACCACACTTCAAGGTCACCCCAAGCTATATAGAGAATTCAAGGCCAACCTAAGTCATCTCTCACTTTGTCTTTTTAAAAAAATTAATCTGAGACCTAGAACTGGGGAGACTCCAGAGTCTCTATGGTGGTGACTCTATCTGAAACTCTTAACAGTAAGTGACATGAAGCCTGAAATGCCACCTCCTGTAGGCAGATAGGATTCCCAGTGGAGGGATAAGAATAGCAACACATTCAGAAAACCTTTGACCCCAAATGTGTTCTAAACAGAAGATGTCCAGAAACAAAGATGGAGCAGAGATGGAAAAAATGGGCAATTATTGACTAGCCAAAATTTAGACACACACCATGGGCAAGAAACAATCCATGACACTATTACTCTGATATGCATGCCTACAAGAGCCCAGAATAAGTGAGGTTCCACCCAGCAGCTGAGTAAAAGAGATTGTATACATCCACAGCCAAACATTAGTTAGAGCTGTGGAAGTCTTTTGGAAAAGTTTGAGAAAGATTTGAGGGACCCAATGGGGTTAAGAACTCCAGATGAAGACCAGAAGAGTCAACTAACCTGAACCTTTTATCACTCTTAGAAACTGAACCACCAACCAAAAAGCTACCATGAGCTAGATCTAGGGGTCCTGCACATATGTAGCAGATGTATAGCTTGGTCTTTGAGCAGATCTCCCAAAAACTGGAGCTGGGTCTCTCCATGAACATGTTTCCTCTCTGTGGATCCTATTCCTTTATCTGGGTTGCCCTGTCTTGTCTCAGTGGGAGAAGACACACCAAGTCCTGGGGAGAATTGTTGTGTCATGGTAGGGAGGTACCCTAGGGGCAACTATCCCAAGAGAAGACGATGGGGATATGAGCTGTGAGTAGGGGTCATTAAGAGGAGATGTGTTCTGAATATTGTGATATAATATAAATAAATAAATTTATAGTATATAATATGTATTAATAAACAAATTAATTAATGAAATAAATGTCTCCTAATTTCCCCACCTCCTATATTTCATAGATTACTCACCATTTCCTTTGAGGAACCATTCAAATAAGTTCCAAAAGACCCTGGATTCTTCACAAGGTTTGTGTTACTCCAGAAAAAGTAACCAGACACAAGAATATCTCTGGGATTTCTGATGAGATAGATCGCCTAGAATGGACAAAAATGTAAATGAATGTCAAAAGTTATTCTCACCTTTTGACTGTCATAATTTACATGCAATATTCTAATATCTAAGGGTTTCTAAAAACATTTGTTATTTTTTTGTGGGCAAAACATATACACAAGTGAAAAATCTATAATCATAATTCCCCCTTTCTAATTTTATTTGATTTGTAAAAATGGAACAACAAAATGACTAGTTCATTAGTAGTGTAAAATATCACAGACTGATTCAACAGTTCTAAAGATTCCAATAACAATTGGTTATCCAACAACAAATGCCAAGCCTGTAAAATACACATACAGGTAATACTCTAGTGACTGAGAAAGGTGTACTGAAGTAATTTGGGATATACAGATTCATTTAGGAATATATTGATTATTTATTTATTTATTTAGGAATATATACTGTATACATTAAAAACATGTAAATATATATCTATATAGGAATACATAAACATAGGAATATATTTAGGAATATATATGTATGTTCATATGTATATATATGCAACATGAATCAATGAAAAAATTAAATATGAAAGAGAGGAATTAAAATTATATCTGAAAGGTGGGATTGCAAGCTGGTACAACCACTCTGGAAATCAGTCTGGTGGTTTCTAAGGAAATTGGACATACTATTACCTGAGGACCCACTCCTGAGTTTATACTCAAAAGATGCTCCAACATATAACAAGGACACATGCTCAACTACGTTCATAGCAGCCGTATTTATAAGAGACAGAATTTAGAAATAAATCAGATGTCCTTCAGCAGAGGAAAGGATACAGAAAATGTGGTACATTTACATGATGACATACTACTCATCAATAAAAAAACAATGACTTCTTGAAATTCATAAGAAAATGAATAGAAATAGAAAATATCATCTTGAGTGAGGTAAGCAAATCTCAAAAGTATTCAAACTGTATGCATTCACTGAAAAGTGGACATTATCCCAGTAGGTCAGAATAACCAAAATATAATTCACAGACCACATGAAGTTCTAGGATGACCAGTGTTGATACTTCCATCCTTCTTAGAGGGGTGGGGGACAAAAAACTCATGGGAGGAAAAATGGAGACAAACTGTGGAACAGAGACTGAAGGAAAGACAATACTGATACTGCTCCATCTGGCGATGGATCCCGTATTCAGTAACCAAACCAAGACACTATTGTCGATGCCAAGAAGTACATGCTGTAAGGAGCTGTCTCTGAGATGGGGAAACATCAGCATCACCTAGTGCATGAGAATCCCATCTTCACATTTCAGCAAGACCTCCAGGACTTCTCAGGTAAAATAAGTTGAAAGAGTGTTTAGTCAAAGAAAATCTCAATCACTGGACACTGACCTTGGCCTTGGAACTGAAGAAAGACTTCGCGAAGAGATGGATGGGAAGATGGAAGGATATGAGTCGTGGTCCTTCCTTATTGATTATTGTAGGATATCCTAAATCAATCTCTATCCAGGGTGAGCGTTCCCAAATGGGCACAGTTTGGATCCACTTTGGATCTCCCTTGGTCTGAATCAAGCAGACAATCTCAATCAGCCAGTTCGTTCCTGAATGAAAAGGAAAAGTGACTGTTACTCATTTCAACATTACTTGTGAAAAAGCCTCAAGTAGAATATATGCCCATACAATTTACAGTGCTGCCCAATTTCAAGCACACAGACTTGTGTACACAATGTCCATGTGACATAAGTGAAAAGTATATTCACTCATCATATTCTAGACTTCATTTTGCAAAACAGAGACCCTATACACAGTAAACAGAAACCTAGCAATGGAATTTCTCCTCCAGCCCTGGGCCAACATCATTCTACATTCTGGTGGAATGAATTTGACTATCCCAGATATTTCAGAATGTTGTAATCATAGCACATGCCCTCTGAGACTACCTCCTTTAATTTAATTCATTGTCACTGAGACTCACCCATGCCCCAGTGTATGACTGAGTACTTCTACTTTTTAAGGTGAATCAATTCCCTCGTGCATATTTATCACACACAGTTGATTTGTGTTTATGTGCTCATTTGTCAGTGGATGTTTCTCTAGCTTCCTTCTCAGAGTTATTGTCTGGTCCTTTTTTCCTGTATTCCCACTGCCTATGGAATTTCTGTGTCATTTTCCTTTCAATGTCAGCAACCTAATACTTACTCAAATTTCAGTGCTTCTTCCGCACAGCAATCATCTATACCCCAAACTACCATGATGTTGCTTTTTGCTTTCTTGACTTTTCAGACTATTTCTATGTCCTGGACAAAGTCCATAGTAATTTTACCTGAATCTGTCCTCTCCTCCCCATATCCTCACTTACATGTCTTTATCTCTTAATGTTATTTCTTGTATTTATTCTCACCACTCTCACTCTTCTATCTCTTCCACAGAGAGAGGGACCAATGGCATATTCTGCTTTAGGGAACACTATCATTGTTCTGGTGCCATAGCTGATCTACTCTGCCCACATAGGTCAGTCTGAGTGGAACACACAGAAATCTCCATGCTTACAATTCATTTTACACATAAATATATAGAACACTCTACTCGTCACCCAAAATGAATTAGGATCAAAATACTAATCTCCCTTATACATTTCAGAATTAGTCTTACTGATGATCCTTACCTGACTTGGGGTAAGTCAATATCAACAAGTCTTCTTCTTTCACCACAAACTTATTACGAATATCTTCCAAAATACTTTTTGATATGTATTGGCAGGAAGAGGTATCACTTTAAACCAATTATAGTCTGACATCATGAATAGCTCCTTCTAGGTGATGTTAGGATTCCAGCCCAGGACACCTATTCAACTTATAACAAATTCTGAGAGGTAAGATTTATAGTGCAAGTAAAAAATCATTAACATTCTTTTATGTGTTTTGAAATATTTACTGATGGGGAGAAATAAAAATTGTCACCTACAGCCAAAGGTTACTATATTGAGCAATTTTAAAGTTGTATAAATAACATTCTGCAGAATTTGTGAGACCAATTTCATGACCCCAAATCGGTGACTCATGAAGACATAATAGGACATAGAAATGCAAGTTAATTTAAAATGTCTAGTAATATAATTTAGCTTTCAGAATGATTTTGAATATGCAGAAAAATTACAGAGATCATACAGAACCTTTCCATGGAATTTCTTTTTTTTTTTTAATAGTGGTTGCTTTTGAGAAACTCATAGTTCATTAACTGCCCATCTTCTTCCCCTCAAAGCCTTCCCTCCTTTTCCCATATTTTTGATCTCTTTAATATTTGTTGCTATTTATATATGCACACATATATAGTCAACCTACTGAGTTCATGCACTTAAGGTTTACACGATGTATCCTGAGGTGTGCAGTTGAGATTAGAAAAATCAATGGGAGATTTCATCTTCAGACACAGCCTATTCTCCATATTTTAGCAAAAATTGATATGAAGTATTTCTTCTTATAAGGTAAAAATATATAGAATTTCTCCTGGCCTCTTTAGTATACCTACTAGTACCATTATGCTGGTTTGTTTGGGTAACTACACTGTTAAAATTTCATGTGTCTATTTTCCTGTTGTGTCATAGAGAGACATATTGTATCAACAGGAACCTTGGTATTTGGGGGAACTCTGTACCCTCTTCTGTGACATTTTCTGTGAGCCTCTTAGGTTGTAGGGATTTATTTCAGATATATCAGTCGGGGTTGTGTACCTTTCTGTTATTATCTACATTTTTGTCCATTGTGGATCCTTGCCAGAGAGACTACATGAGTGAAGTAACCCAATCACAAAAGAACACACATAATATGCATTCACTGATAAGTGGATATTAGCCCAGAAACTTAGAATAGCCAAGATATAATTCACAAAACAGATGAAACTCTAGAAGAAGAAGACCGAAGTTTGTATGCTTCCTTCCTTCTTAGGTTGGCCAACAAAATATTCATGTAAGGAGTTACTCAAACAAAGTTCAGAGCTGAGACAGAAGTAAGGACCATCCAGAGACTGTCTCACAAGGGGATTCAATCCAATAAACAACCACCAAACCCAGACACTATTGGATAGGTCAGAAAGATTTTGCTGACTGGACCCTGATATAGGTGTCTCTTGTGAGGCTATGCCAATGCCTGGCAAATACAGAAGTGGATGCTCACCTTCATCTATTGGATGGAACACAGGGCCCCTAATGAAGGAGCTAGAGAAAGTAGCCAAGGAGCTAAAGGGGTATGCTACCCTATAGGAGGAACAACAATGTGAACTAACCAGTACCTCCTAGAGCTGTGTCTCTAGTTGCACATATAGTAGAGGATGGCCTAATCTGCCATTAGTGGTAGGAGAAGCCCTTGGTCTTGCGAAGATCATATGTCCAGGTACATGGGAATGCCAGGGCAAGGAATTTGGATTAGGTGTATTGAGGATCACATCAGGGGGACTGTATAGTTGACTTTCATGATACTAATTGAAATGTAAATGAAGAAAATATCTAAGAAACCTCCAAGAAGTCTTTTATTTCTTTCTCTATTTCTTCCTTGACCAAGTTATCCTTGAGTAGAGTTGTTCTGCTTCTATGTGAATATTGGCTTGAATTGAATGTTGTTATTGAAGGTCATCCTTAGTCTGTAGTGGTTTGATAGGATGCAAGGGATAATTTCAATATTTTTGACCAGCTATATGGTCAGTTTTGGAGAATTTACCATGAGATGCTGTAAAGGAGGTATATTCTTTTGTTTTATGATCAAATTTTCTGTAGATATCTGTTAAACCCATTTGTTTCATAACTTCTCTTAGTTTCCATGTGTTTCTGTTTAGTTTCTCTTTCCATGATCTCTTGGGTGTTGAACTCTCCCACTATTATTGTGTGTGTTGCAATATGTGCTTTGATCTTTATTATAGTTTCCTTAATGATTGTGGCTGCCCTTGCATTTGGAGCATAGATATTCAGAAGTGAGAGTTCATCTTGGAAGATTTTACCTTTGATGAGTATGAAGTGCCCTCCTTGTCGTTTATGATAACTTTGGGTTGGAAGTCAATTTTATTCGATATTATAATGGCTACTCCAGCTTGTTTCTTCGGACCATTTGCTTGGAAATTGTATTCTAGCCTTTTACTCTGAGGCAGTGTCTGCCTTTATGCCTGAGTTGGGTCTCCTTTATGTAGCAAAAAGTTGGGTCTTGTTTACATGGCAAGTCTTTTAGTCTATGTCTTTTTATTGGGGAATTGAGTCCATTGATATTAAGAGATATTAAGGAAAAGTCTTTATTGCTTCCTGTTATGTTTGTTGTTAATTTGGAATTCTGTTCTTGCAGCTATCATATTTTAGGTTTGTTGAAGAATTACTTTTTTGCTTTTTCTAGGGCTTAATATCCCTCCTATATTGGCGTGTTTTTTCTTTGTTATCCTTTTAAGGGCCGGATTCATGAAAAGATATTGTGTGAATTTGTTTTGGTTTTTTTTTTCATGGAATACTTTGGTATCTCCTTCCATGGTAACTGAGAGTTTTTCTGGGTATAGTAGCCTGGGCTGGAATTTGTGTTCTCTTAGGGTCTGTATAACATCTGTCCAGGATCTTCTGGCTTTCATTGTTTCTGGTTAGAAGTCTGGTGTAATTCTAATAGGTCTGCCTTTATAAGTCACTTGACCTTTTTCCCTTACTGCTTTTAATATTCGATCTTTGTTTAGTGCATTTGATGTTCTGATTATTATGTGTTGGAAGGAATTTCTTTTTTTTTCTTTTTTTTTTCTTTTGATATAAACACAAGAGGTAGTTTAATGATGGAGCTCCAGGCTGACATGTGTCTCACGCAAGAGACAGAGGAATCGACCCTGAGGCTCAAAAGTTAGGGGTTTATATAGAAAAAAAGTCAGGGGATAGGAGAAATTGGTGCGGTTACACACAATTGAACAGTTTAAGCATCAGCAAGCAGTACGTGCGGGTCGGGACAACAGCAACTCTAAAGGGAGGGTGCTTATCATTATGGGCAGAGCATCTGGTTAAATTTCAAACCATATCAGGAGACCAGGCTAGGTGGCCCATTACTCAACTGTGCTTGTCCAGAGATGGTCCTTGCATGCCTCTCTTATCTTTATAGCCAGTCAGTTCCTGGAATGACTTAACAGCCTTTGTGCCAGCCTGTCTGGTCATGACTGGGCCTGTTCTGCTATGCTCTCTGCCTTAGGTCTGTAAACCTTCTGACTAGTCATCATGAAACGTATGAATCATGGGCCGTGAATTTAATTTTCTTTCTTTCATTCCCTTCTTCTTTTACTAAATAATTCTAATCTTAGAATTTTAAAGGTCTGTATCCTCATGTGGGAGGTAAAATCATATTCTTCTACTATCTCTACTATATGTTGGTATTGGTGTTGGAGCACAATAAGCTGCACTGCATTCACTCTACTCTTAACAAAAGCAATTCCCTTATTTATTAAGCAGGGGCCAAAGATCAAAACCAAACATATAGTAAGAATTGGTCTAGATAAAGCGGAAAGTAAAGTGGTCATCTGTGGAGATTTAAGAGTACCACAACTTGAACCATCTCTGTTGAGCTTCTTGACCTTGCTTTCTCCTTTCTAGTCTTTCCCTCAGTTTCTACATAGAATATCTGACTATTCCCATGTTGTCTGCATAGAAGCAGCATTCTTCTTTTAAGGCTGCACATAGTCCACCTTCTTTTAAAAACAATAAATCTAAACCTCTTCTGTTTTGTAATACTACTTCCGACAGGGAGGTCAAGGATTTTTCTAATGCGTCAATAGATTTTTCTAGCATGCTTAAATCTTCATTTATAGCTTCTCTTAAGGATTGGATTACTTGCCTACCCTCAATCAAGGCTGTTACGCCCATTCCTACTCCTACCATAAGACCCACCCCCATCAACATAGCTAGGGTAAGGGAGACTGGTTCTCTTTTCAATCTCTTAGTGGTATACTCATCTTCTAGGTGGGAAGCAGGATAATAATACACGCGAGGTAGGAGTTGAACCATAACACAGAAATCACGAGAGGGGTCAAAAACACTAGTTGATACACATGGGGTGAGCCCTGTGTTACAGGACCACCAACTGACTGGATATGGCACAAGGTCATAGTTGGTATTTGCCTTGGACACAGGATGAGTCTGGCCACATAAAGTGTTGGTGGGAAGGGGGAGGTATCCCTATGCAGAGACCAGGGCTCCTTCCTGACACTTCAGTCAGGGTTAATTTCTTTCCTGTTCCCTATGAGCAGGAGGCATGACTACTGGTTTTTATTAAAATCTCCATTAAAGGCAATCCCTTCATAGTAGGAAGGGCCTGAGGATAGGCATAGCCAGCAGTCAGTAGTACCATCCAGATCCGAGTGTTAAGGGCATAAAAGGCTCCGCTAATCAGATTGAACAGTCTCTGTCCAATCCAGAGATCTGAGGGGATTGTGGACAGGGGATCTTAGGGGGTGACGACCTTGAGGGGTTTCTCAAATATCAGAGCTGGGGGTTTGGGTTTGGCAGGGAGGCCCTGTTCCGGAAGGACCTTGTTAGGTCATATGGGCACTGGGGATGGACACTCCACAGTTAATTTGATTTTGAAAACTAATCCAGAGTCTTTCCCTACTGCGTCCAATCGCAAACCCCAATTATTTCCCTCAAGCCAGCTCTGTCGTTCTCATTTCCCCTGGTCAGTAAACTTTATATATATGGGGTTGCAATAGTTATCTTTACAAGGTCCATTAGGGCTGTTGAACCAGGCACACCCACTCTCAAGGTATTTAGAATTATCTCTCTCACCTTGGTTTGGCCGGTCATAGCTACTGCCCCTTTTTACTTTGATCAGGTCCCAGGTAGAGGTAGGATTCCAATATGCTTCACCTGTGGTCTCAGGACCCCATGCAGCACAGTAAAAGTCCAGTGCCCCTCTACACTGAGGCCGAAGCTTTCGTGGTTGGCCTTGACCAGGGCAAATATAAAATTCTGCAGACCAAAGATTGGCTCCGTAGAACTGTCCTGAGCATCCAAACATGCTCCCTATCCTGCTCGGGAAACACTGTTTATCAGGTGGTGGTTTATGAAGGTTGGTATGGTCAGGGAGGTCCCAGGTAAGTGACCCTGATACTAACTTACAGATATCAGGTGTGAGGTCAGGCCACCAGGTCCATGGGGGTTGTACAGAGGTGGTCGACCATAAAATGTCCACCTCCTCATTAAGCACTTCCCAAGTTTGTTGAATTGGAGTATGAGGGTTGAAGTCTCGGTTCCAAGTCTCTCTTGCTACACAAGTGCAACTTAAGAGGATTTATAGTCTTTTTCAGAGTCCAGTCAGTCATCACGATTAGCCTCAGGGGGAGCCCTCTTGACTTGTGAGGCATGAAACCAAGATGAGACTCCTACTTTAAGTGCAGTGGTGTAGTCAATAGTACCAGGTTGGGTCCTTTCCACTGAGGTTCGAGGTTCCCCACTCAGTGCCTCCTCACCAGGATTGAGTCTCCCACTTCAAACTGATGTGGAACCTGTAAGTCAATGGCATAGGTTTCTATCAACTGCTCCCAGATTTCTTTCCTCACGATTTCAAGAAACTTCAGCCGGGCCTCTACCACGAAAGAAACTGCTTCCATTGGTGAACCAGGCTACTGTTCCAGGCCAAGGTCGATTGGCTAGGTTTGGCTGAGTCCCAGTTTTCTCTGTCAGTATCTCCTCACACTAATGTACGGGGGTCTCGTCAGCTTCAGGCAGTAGGGTGGCAGGATTAAGAGTGGCAGGAGGAGCGAAAGTCACTCGATGGTCAGTCAATAACAAGCTCTGGTAGTGGGTCATCTCAACATTAGTCATTCATTGGTCTGGTGGCTGCCGAATCATGCTCTCAAGGGAGTGCTGGGACACCACAGTCACATTCTGGCCCATAGTTAGTTTATCAGCATCTTTCACCAGTACAGCCATAGTTGCTATTGCCCAGAGGCAGGAGGGCCATCCGCTGGCCACAGGGTCCAGCTTCTTTGACAGATAGGCTACTGGGTGCTTCCAGGGTCCTAGGGTTTGAGTGAGGACCTCTCTGGCTATTCCATTTCTATCATCGATGTATAGGTTGAAAGGCTTGTTTAAATCAGGCAGTGCTAGGGCAGAGGCCTGTAGCAGTGCCTTTTTGTGAGTTTCAAAAGCCAATTGATGTTCCTTAGCCCAAATGAACTTTCCTTTTTCTTTTGTTAAGGGGTATAATGGGGCTGCTAAAGTAGCGAACCCTGGGATCTAGAGTCTACAGAATCCCGCAGTTCCCAGGAATTCTCTTACCTGGCAAGGGGTGGTTGGGGTCGGGATCTGTGTCACTGTCTACTTCCTAGCTTCTGTGAGCCATCGTTGCCCATTCTTCAGGGCATACCCCAGGTAGGTCACCTCAGTCCAGCATAACTGTGCCTTCTTAGCCAAAGCCCGGTACCCCAACTCACCTAACTTGGCCAAGATTTTCTGAGGCCCATATTCACACTCCTCATGTGTTTCTGTGGCCACCAAAAGGTCATCTACATATTGTAAGAGAGTGACCTGGGGATTGTTGGCCCGAAAGGAGGCAAGATCTTGATGTAGAGCTTCATCAAACAAGGTGGGTGAATTGTTAAATCACTGAGGTAGTCTCATCCATTTGAGCTGGGTAGATCTTAGAGGTGGGTACTGGTGGAGTGCTGTGCTCACCATCTTCTATATGCTGCAGCTTCGGATGCTTCTTTGCAGCACTCTCTTGGACAGCCAGGATACGGGAGCTGGGCCTAATGGGTGGGAGGAATGGTCGGACCCACTGGGGTGGGGATCATGTCAAATCTTTTCACACTGTGATGTAAGGCTGTTGGTCTGGGTGTGATCCCGGCCCTTCCTCATCCAGCCCCGCTGAGGCACCTTCCTGTGCGCTGGTACCTGGGTGACATGCTCCTGCATGTTTACATTCTGTGGTTGTTCCACGTTGTGCTCAGAAGGAATTTGTTTTATGGTCTAGTCTATTTGGAGTTCTGTAGACATCTTTTATGTTCATGGGCATCTCCTTCTTTAGGTTAAGTAAATTTTCTTCTATAATTTTGTTGAAGATAACTACCAGCCCTGTACATTGAAAACCTTTATTCTCATCTATACCTATTACCCATAGCTTTGGTCTTCTCATTGTGTCCTGGATTTCCTGGATGTTTTGAGTTAAGATCTTTTTGCATTTTGCATTTTCTTTGGTTGTTGTGTCTATATTTTCTGTGGAATCTTCTGCACCTGACATTCTCTCTTTGTTCTCATTCTGTTGCAGATGCTTCTTTCCATTGTTTCTGATTTCTTTCCCAGGATTTCTATTACAGAGTTGTCTCCCTTTGGGTTTTCTTTATTGTATATACTTCCATTTTAGATCATGGATGGTTTTGTTCAATTACATCACCTGTTTGGTTGTGTTTTCCTTTAATTCTTTAAGGGATCTTTGTGCTTTCTCTTTAAGGACTTCTACTGGTATAGCAATGTTTTTTTCTGTAATTCTTTAAGGGATTTTTGTGCTTCCTCTTTGAGGACTTCCACCTGTTTAGCAGTATTCTCCTGTATTTCTTTAAGTGAGTTATTAATGCCTGTTTTAAAATCTTCTACCAGCATCATGAGATAAATTTTTAAAACTGAATCTTGCTTTTTGGATGTGTTGGTGTATCCAGGACTCACAGTGTTGGGACTACTGGGTTCTGATGATGGTGAGTGGTCTTGTTTTCTGTTAGTAAGATTCTTACCTTTGCTTTTCTCCATCTGGTAGTCTCTGTTGTTAGATGTTCTAGCTGTCTCTGGTTGGAGCTTATTCCTCCTGTGGTTCTGTTAGCCTCTGTCAGCATTCCTGGGAGTCCAACTCTCTCCCAAATCCCAGTGGTCAGAGCACTCTCTTCAGACAAGCTGTCCTCTTGCAGGGAATGCACACAGAGGTCTGGAGCTCAGCTACACTTCCTGGATGAAGATGAAGGCCAAAAGGGACCCCATTGCTTCTGTGGACTGCAGGCTCTCCTGCAGGTGCTGATCTGTGAGAGACCTGTGATACAAGATGTCGCTCTCAATTGTGTCCCTAGGTCAGAGCTCTCCCTGGAGGCTGACTCTCATCTGGCGGGGAAGATGCACCACACTTCTGCCTTTTAAAATTCTTTCTATATCCTTCATAGATGCTTGAACCTCAGGATAGGTTTGATGGAGATATCCTCTTTAGGACTTGGATGCTTCAATTTTTCACTGTATGGGTATTTTCAGTTGTGAATCTGTGTTTTAGTTACCATCTACTAAAAAAAATAAAAGCCTGTGTGATTAGGTTTTAGCAATGCACTGATCTATGGGTTTAGAGATATCTCATTAGGAGTCATTTTATTGC
The DNA here is from genome assembly GCF_978045245.1 of Mus caroli. Classification (NCBI taxonomy): domain Eukaryota; kingdom Metazoa; phylum Chordata; class Mammalia; order Rodentia; family Muridae; genus Mus; species Mus caroli. Next base: position 129,853,527 of record NW_028227263.1, on the reverse strand, counting down.
TATGTTGATTTAGTGGAAACTATTTAGGATAAGGGTCTTGGCTTCATTACCAGTGTCAGGTGTGGGTTCCATCTCATGACATTGGATTTAAATTCAATCAAACAGTTGTTGGTCATTCCCATAACACTTATGGTTAATGCAGCAATATTTCTTGAAGATAAGTCACTGTTGCAGGTCACAGGGTTCATTGTTATGTGAGATTCTCCTATAGTGTGTACAGTACCTTCTAGAACTATTAATGACAAGCAGTATAGATGAAGCATCTGGGCATTCTCTTTTGCCCTGGTCCAGAACGATGATCTGACTTGACCAGCACCCACCTCACAATGCCTGCCATTTTCAATTTTCAGAGTCTATTAACTGTAATTTTGATGCTTATATGTATGTGTGCTTATATCTGATCTCTGGCACACAGAATCCTGGACAGAAATAAAACTGGACTATTGGTAATACTTTGGAAGTGTGCCTGAATTGGAAAATGCAAGAGTCCTTATGTGGCCATATGGTTCATAGTGATGGCCTTCAGCATCCTCTTCATACAGTATCTTTGGAAACTATTACACTGTGAATGCCATCAGATTGTAAACAAGGACTTGCCTCCCGAAAATAATGGCAAAAAAAATGGTTAAGCCTTGGAATTGAACTGGGAATGAGATAAATTTTGAGATGCTGTTCTCTGTTTTTTTTTTTTTTTTTTTTTTTTTTTTTTTTTTTTTTTTTTTTTTTTTTTTACTATTGGACCAAGGAGGTGTATGAATAATTATAATGTAACCGTTTAATACACAGGAAAGTGATTGAAGCCATCAAACTCAGGTCTCTTACTCCAATATTCCACACTGCAAATGTCATTCTGTTGTGTCAGGTTCTCCAGGCATGAAGTAGAATCCCAGTGGCAAATTCCACAGGCACCTGTGACTAGGCCTTCAAAAAAGTATCTTCACATAATGACACCTTGTAGCAATTGGTAAATTGGTCTATTTTTCTTGAAAAAAAATTGTTCTATTTTTGTTGTTATTGCTCTTAAGGTTTCCGTTCATACTTAAATCCTTTTGATTGCTATCCAGAGTACCTCTATTCTAGGCAAATTATGTAGTTTAATGCAGGTATTTACATATTTTAAACAAAACTCTGATTTTCTTTAATTAGCACAAGATTTGGGCTTCTATTCACAAGGATAAAACTAATACTCTATGATGAAGAATACTTTATAATGAATACCAGCAAGTAGAGCGGTGAGTGAGCAAGCATTGTGCATTCTTTTTGCTCTATATTGTTGTCTTCCAAATAGAACATTCATTGCAGGTATCCAAGTGTGGTATTTGTGTTGTTTTTAATGCAGCATTTTAAATCTAGTTTATATTCTGCCCAAAAAAGCTGAAGCATCTGGTTGAACACCAGCTCAATTTCTCCATGTTTAATGAGAGAAATTACCTCATGTCATCAGAAATAGGACCTTACCATCATGTTATTGATGTAAACAATAAATAGCATTGACAATAGCCTGTAATGTTTAAGGGGTCATATTAGACCTATTTATCCAACAACTCACAAGATGTTATCAGTTCTTGGTAATGGAGATTTTTCTTGGTAGTGTATGATTTCTAGTTGGGGCATTGTGTGCCCCATATATCATAACAGAATTTAAGTAATTTTTATTTATTTTTAGGAAGCTTCTAATGTATAAAATTTCCATCTACCTTTTCAAAATGTCTTCAGTACTAATTTTAGGAAACAACAGTCCTCAATACCTAAGTGCTTTTTTTATGGATAAATATTAGACCAGACCCATTATTTTGATATTCCACCAGATATCATTTTGGAGAAAATTATGGACATTAACACTACAGAATAAATTAGATGAAAATAGAGCATTATTTTGAGTTTCTTTCTAACAAATTGGTCTCCTTTGAAGTACCAGGTCTGATTATGATAGGAGAAAAAATCAAGAGATTAGACCATTGGGAATCTGTATTTCATAGAATTCAAGGCATAAGCATAACTTGTTGGACAAGATTTTTCATTTTACAAAGAGACCCTGAAATAAGGGAGGCACAATATGGCTCAGTGGTTAAAAGCAATTGTTCTTCTAGAGGATCCAGGTACCATTCTTTTCTCCCATGTGTCACTTACAGCAATCTGTAACTATAGTTCCATGGAATTCTATGATCTATTCTGGCTTCTATAGGCACCAAGTATGTATGAGGTACACAATCATTTATGCCAACACTCACACACATAAAGTAAAGTAAATTTAAAGTGCATTATTTCTTTTAAGGAATGAAATTTAAAAATTGCATCTGTAGATTTCCTTTGATAATTTACTCATTTTCATAATATTGACTCAGCCAATCTGTGAGTGGTATGTGCATGTGCCTTCCCATCTTTAATTTTTTATTAAATATTTTCTTTTTTTTCATTACAAGTGTTTTTCCTTCCAGATTTCCCCTTTGGAACCCCCTATCCAATTCCTCCTCCCCTTGCGTCCTTGAGGGTGTTCCCTCACCCACATACTCACGACTTCCAGCCCTGGCATTCACCTACACTGGGGCACCAAACAGCCTCAGGTCCAAGGGCATTTCCTCCCACTGATGACAACAAGATCTTCATTTATCACATATGTGGGAAGAGCCATTCATGTGTACACTTTGGTTTGTAGTCCAGTTACTGGGAGCGCCAGGGTCTGGCCAGTTGCAGTTCTCTCTATGAGTCTGCAAACCCAATCAGATACTTCAGTCCTTTCTCTAGCTCCACCATTGCGGACCCAATGCTCAGTCCAGTGGTTGGCTGCAAGAATTTGCCTCTGTATTTACCAGTCTCTGGCAGAACCTCTCAGGAGACAACCATATCAAGCTTCTGTCAGCAAACACTTCACAGCATTCACAATTGTGTAGTGTATGGTGAATGTATATGGGATGTTTAATATCCACTAACCAGTAAGTATATATGGTGTGTGTTCTTTTGAGACTCAGTTACCTCATTCAGGATGGTATTTTCATGTTCCATCTATTTACTGTGAATTTCATGAAGTCACTGTTGTTAATGGCTGGTTAGTATTCCATTATGTAAATGTTCCCCATTTTCTTTATCTATTCCTCTGTTGAGGGACATCTGGTTGTTTCCAGGTTCTGACTATTATATATACATACATATATATATATATATATATATATATATATATATATATATATATATACATATGGCTGCTATGAACATAGTGAAGCATGTGTCCTTATTACATGTTGGAGCATCTTCTGGGCATACATGCAGGAGTGGTATAGTTGGGTTTTCAAGGAGTAGTATGCCTAATTTTCTGAGTAAAACCACCAGACTGATTTCCAGAGTGGTTGTACCAGCTGGCAATTCCTCTAGCAATGGAGGAATGTTCCACTTTCTCCACATCCTAGCCAGCATCTGCTACCTCCAGAGTTTTTGATCTTAGGCATTTTGATGTGCGGTAGAATCTCAGGGTTGTTTTGAATTGCATTTCCCTGATGACTATGGATGTTGAACATTTCTTTAGGAGCTTCTCAGCCATTTGTGTTTCCACAGGGGAGAATTCTCTGTTTAGCTCAGTTCCCCCTTTTAAAATAGGGTTATTTGGTTCACTGGAGTCTAACTTTTTGAGTTCTTTATATATATATATTAGTCCTCTATTGGATGTAGGGTTGGTAAAGATCTTTCAACAATCTGTTGGTTGGGGTTTTGTCCTATTGACAGTGTCCTTTACTTACTGAATCTTTGCAATTGTATGAGGTCCCCTTTGTCTATTATTGATCTTAGAGCACTAGGCATTTGCGTCATGCTCAGGAAATTTTCTCCTGTACCCAGATATTTGATATTTTCACTCAGTTTCTTTTTTATCCGATTCAGTGTCTCTGGTTTTATATGGAGGTCCTTGATCCACTTGGAATTGAGCTTTATACATGGGGATAAAAATGAATAAATTTTCATTCTTCTACTTGTTGATTGCTAGTTGAACTAGCATCATTCGTTGAAAAAGCTTTTTACCCCCACTAGTATGTTGTAGTTCCTTTGTCAAAGATCAAGTGTCCACAAGTGAGTGGGTTCATTTCTGGGTCTTCTATTCTAGTCCATTGATCTAAGTGCCTGTCAGCAATGGTGCAAAAACCATTCAGTTTTTTTTTATCACTATTGCTTTGTAGTACAGCTTAAGGTCAGGGATGGTGATTCCCCAGAAGTCCTTTTATTGTTGAGAATAGTTTTAAGTATTCTGCATTTTTGTTATTCCAAATCAATTTGAGAATTGGTCTTTCTAACTCTGTGAAGAATTGAGTTGGAATTTTGATGTGGATTCCTTGATTGTGCATATTGCTTTTAAGAAAGATGGCCATTTTTCTATATTAATACTGACAATACACTATCATGGGAGATCCTTCAATTTTCTGAGGTCTTCTTCAGTTTCTTTCTTCAGAGACTTGAAATACTTGTCCTATAGATCTTTCACTTGTTTGGTTAGACTCATACTAAGATATTTTATATTGTTTCTAAAGAGAGTAATTTTCTTAATTTCTTTCTCAGCCCTTTATCCTTTGAGTATCAGAAGGCTACTAATTTGCTTGAGTTAAATTTATATATGGCCACTTTGCGGAAGATGTTTATAAGCTAAAGGATTTCTCTGGTCGAATTTTTGTGGTCACTTAAATATATTATCATCTGCAAATAGTGACTTCTTCATTTCCAATTTCATATCCCATTGAATCCCATTTGTTATCTAATACTCTTGATAGAAGTTCAAATACTATATTTAATAGATATTGAGAGTGTGGACAGCCTTGACTAATCCCTCATTTTAGTTGGACAGCTTCCAGTTGCTCTCCATATAGTTTGGTGTTTGCTACTGGTTTACAGTATATTCCCTTTATTACATTTAGATATGGGCCTTGAACTCCTCATTTTTCCAAGTCTTTTAACATGTTGGGGTGCTGAATATTTTCAAATGTCTTACAGTACCTAACGAAATTATCATGTGGATTTTTCCTTCAGTTTGTTTATGTCGTGTTTTATATTGGTGGATTTCTGTATGATGAACCATCCCTCAATTCTTGAGATGAAGCCTACTTGATCATGGTGAATTATCATGATCGTTTTGATGTGTTCTTGGATTCAGTGTTCGACAAATTTGTTGAGTATTTTTGCATCGATATTCATAAGGGAAATTGGTATAAAGTTCTCTTTCTTTGTTGGTGTTTGTGTTATTTTTGTATCAGTGTAACTCTGCCTTCAAAGAGCAAATTGGGTAGTTTTCCTTCTTTTTCTATTTTGTGGAATAGTTTGAAGAGTAATGGTATTAGGTCTTCTTTGAAGGCATCATTGATTTTTGCATTATTCCCATCTGTTCCTGGGCTTTCTTTGGTTGGGAGACTTTTAATGACAGCTTCATTTACTTTGGGGGTTATGGGACTGTTTAGATGGCTTATCTGATCCTGATTTAACTTTGGCATTTGGTATCTATCAGAAACTTGTCCTTTTCATCCAGATTTTCCAGTTATTTGGAATATAGGCCTTTGTAGTAGAATCTGATAATTTTTTGAATTTCCTCAGTTTCTGTTTGTACTGGCTAGATTTGTGTCAACTTGACACAGCTGGAGTTATCACAGCTTGCTTCTTGGTCATGAGGTTTTTGCAGGAATAGAAACCCTGACTAAGACAAATTGGTACCAGCAGAGTGGGGTATTCCTGTGACAATCTGACCATGTTTTGGGGAGGACTGTGGAACGACTTTGGAACTTTGGACTTGAAGATCCATTCGTTGTTAAGAGCTCTGTCAGATGTTGTGTAGGAGCTTGGAAGTTAATGTTGAGAACAGTGCAGAAGATGGAGGTCTGTTTTGTGAAATTTCAGAGGGAAAATTAAAGACTCTTTTCAGGGCCATTGCTGTTTTGATTGTGAAGATTTTGTAGTTCTGGTTAGCTGGGGCTGAAGAATCAGCTGTGATTAACAAGATACTAGAACTACTAAAGCAAAAACTTTGCATTACTGGGACTATTGATGCTGGTTAGCTGGAGCTAAGAAATTAGTGGTGATTAAGAAGAGACCAGCATCATTGAGGTGACATCATCTGGAAAGCGTTTTCTGAAAGCACAAAGAGGCTGTGTTCCAGAGATAGCCAAGGTTGTACTCCTGCTGCAGCAGGACTTGATAATATGTAAGGGTCACCCAGGTGGTACTGGATTTGAAGGCATGAAGTGGTCACACAGAGCAGCTGAGGTTCAGCACTGGGAGAGGCCATGGAAGGCCATTGGTGAAGGTGCAGCCTCAGTTGCAATTGAAGGCCCAGGACTGAAGGGGTCATGCAGTGTTTTGGAGATGTAAGTACCATGAGATGACCACCAAGAGCAGCAGCAGCAGTGGAGTACAGGCATCTGGAGCCCAGAGGACAATGCATGTGCTACAAAGGGCATGGCTGGAGAAGTGACCCAAGCCCTTGGAGGAGCCCAGAAGATCGTGAGTTGGGTCCCAGACATTGGACGGTTGGAGATTGATTTTTGCTTTGACTGTGACTGTGCCCTGATATTTTCCCTATTGAAGGAAGAAACTGTTTTAGTGGAGCCCACAGTTAAGAGACTTTTAATTGTGAAACGACTTTGGATTTTAAAAGAGATGGATATTTTAAAGAGTTTGAAATTTTAGGAATATGTAAAGACTGTGGGACTTTTAAAGTTATATAGATCTTGGGATGAATAAGAATGTAAGGGTTGAGGCTTACTAGTGATGTGTTTGTGTGTCAAGTTGACAAGGGGTCAATTGTACTGGCTAGTTTTGTGTCAGCTTGACACAGCTAGAGTTATCACAGAGAAAGGAGCTTCAGTTGAGGAAATGCCTCCATGAGATCCAACTGTAAGGCATTTTCTGAATTAGTGATCAAGGGGGAAATGTCCCTTGTGGGTGGTGCCATCTCTGGGCTGATAGTCTTGGGTTCTATAAGAGAGCAGGCTGAGCAAGCCAGAGGAGGCAAGCCAGTAAAGAATATCCCTCCATGGCTTCTGCATCAGCTCCTGCTTTCTGACCTGTTTGAGTTCCAGTCCTGACTTCCTTTGGTGATGAACAGCAGCATGGAAGTGTAAGCCAAATAAACCCTTTCCTCCCCAACTTGCTTCTTGGTCATGATGTTTTTGCAGGAATAGAAACCCTGACTAAGACACTGTTGTCATATCTCCTTTTTCATTTCTGATTTTGTTCATTTGGATTGTATTTCTGTGTTCTCTGGTGAGTCTGGCCAATGGATTATCTATCTTGCTGACATCCTCAAAAAACCAGATCTTGGTGTTGTTGATTCTTCATATTTTCTTTTGTTTCTATTTCGTTGATTTCAACCCTGAGGATAATTATTTCCTGTTTTCTACTCCTCTTGGGTGTATTTGTTTCTTTTTGTTCTAGAGGTTTCAGGTGTGCTGTTAACCTCCTAGTATAATCTCTCTGAAGTGACATTTGGAGTCACTCAGAGTTATGTCTTTTCCTCTTAGCACTGTTTTCTTTTTTTCCAAAAGTTTGGGTATGCTGTGTCTTTATTTTCATAAAATTCTAAAAAATATTTAATTTCGTTCTTTATTTTTCCTTGTCCAATTATCGATGAGCAGGGTATTGTTCAGCGTCCATGTGTATGTGGGCTTTCTGTTGTCTTTGTTTGTATTGAAGACCAGCCTTAGTTCATGGTGATTTATTAGGGTACATAGGATTGTTTTATTCTTCTTATATCTTATGAGGCCTGTTTTGTACTAGTTCTATGGTTAATTTTGTAGAAGGTACCATAGGGTGCCAAGAAGAAGGTACATCAATTTGTTTTAGAATGAAATGTTCTATAGATTTGGATATGTCAAATCCATTTTGTCCATTACTTCTGTTAGTTTCAATGTGTCTCTGTTTAGTATCCATTTCCATGATCTGTCCATTGATGATGGTTCGGGATTGAAGTCTCTGACTATTGTTTTGTGATGTGCAATATGTGCTTTGAGCTTTAATATATTTTTAAAAATTAATGTGGATACCCTAGTATTTGGAGCATAGATTTTCAGAATTGAGAGTTCATCTTGGTAGATTTTTCCTTTAACCATTATGAAGTGTCCTTTCTTACCGTTTTTGGTAACTTTTGGTTGAAATTTGATTTTCTTCAATATTAGAATAGAATAGAATATTAGAGTGGCTGCTTCAATGTGTTCCTTTGGACAATTTGCTTCGAAATTGATTTTCCAGCCTTTTCTCTGAGGTAGTGTCTGTCTTTGATACTAAGGTACATTTCTTGTATGCAGTAAAGTGCTGGGTCTTATCTTTTGTAGGCCTGTTTTGTGGAAAGATATTGTGTAAATTTGGATTCATCATGGGATATCTTAGTTTCTCCATTTATTGTAATTGGGAATTTTACTGGGTATAGTAGCTGTGCTGTCATTTGTGTTCTCTTAGGGTCACTATAACATGTGCCCTGGATATTCTAGCTTTTATAGTCTCTGTTGAGATGTCTGTTTCAATTCTGATAGGTCTGCCTTTATATGTTACTTTACCTTTTCCTCATATGACATTTAATATTGTTTGTTTGCTTTCTGCATTTGGTGTTTTGACTGTCATATGTCAGGAGAAATTTATTTTCTGGTCTAATCTCTTTGGGGTTTTGTAGGTCTCCTATATGTTCTTGGGCATCTATTTCTTTAGGTTAGGGAAGTTTTCTTCTATAATCTTGTTGAAGATATTTACTGGCCCTTTAAGTTGGGAATCATTGCTCACTTCTATACCTATTACCCTTAGGTTTGTTCTTTCAATGTGTTCTGGATTTCCTGAATGTTTGGGTTTAGGAGGTTTTTTGCATTCTGTATTTTCTTTGACTGTTGAGTCAATGTTTTCTATCACATTTTCTGCACTTGGGATTCTCTCTTTTATCTATATTCTATTGGTGATGCTTGCATCTTTCACTCCTGATCTCTTGCCAAGTTTTTCTTTCTCCAGAGATGTCTCCCTTTATGATTTCTGTATTGTTTCTCTTTCCTATTTTTAGATAATGGATGGTTTTTGCAAGTTACTTCACCTGTTTGATTGTTTTTTCCTATGATTCTTTAAGGAGTTTTTGTGTTTCCTATTTAAGTGCTTCTACCTATTTACCTGTACCCTCCTGTATTTCTTTAGTGGAGTTATTTATGTCCTTCTTAAAGTCCTCTATCATCATCATGAGATGTGATTTTTCAATCAGGGTCTTGCTTTTCCAGTATGTTGGAATACCTTGGGCTTGCTGTGGTGGGAGTACTGGGTTCTGATGATGCCAAATAGCCTTATTTTCTGTTGCATATGTTCTTTCTTTTGCTCTCACTATATGGTTATCTCTGTTGCCAGCTGGTATTACTGTCTCTGACTGTGGCTTTTCCCTTCTGCATGCCTGTGTGTCAGTATTCCTGGAAGACCAGTTTTCTCTGGGAAGAATTTGTTTTTGAAGTGCTGTGGTACAGGGTCAGCTCTGGGTGCAGACAGAACCTGGATGGATACTGTACCTGGCTGTTACTTGGTTTCTGTGACCTGATGATTCTGGGTGGGTCCCTCTTGGGCCAGGAATTTAAGCAGAATTGGGTGATCTTATGAATGTTCACAGGTATTTTGGCACTCCTGGGCATTCAGCCCTCTCCCAGACATATTTGGGTATGGAGTGATGTTGCATAGGATCAACTTCATGGGCTGTGACACAGGAGGCGTTTTTGGCACGGATGGAATCCAGAAGGAATCAGTCCATGTATTCCCATTTTGTATTTTCTTCTAGGTTATTTTTTTTTTTTAATTGTGTCTTCTAAAGTAGAAAAACAAGAAGGAAGGCCACGTGAGGATATTTGAATCTCACTTAGATGGGGGAACAAAATATTCATGGAGGCAGATGGAGTGAAGGAACTTTGTAACTTTGTATAGAGTGGATTGGGGGGGGGTTTCAGGATCAGGTGTGAGAAGGGACATGAGAGATCCAGCTACATGCTTGATAGGGTGTAGTCTCCAGAATAGCTCAGAGGCCTCTCAGGAGGTAGCAGTGTCTTGAAGAACAGCAGCAGTGGTTGAACAATAGCGTGATGTAGGGAGGAAGGCTGCACCCTAGGTAATCTCCTTAGTGGCAGCAAGGTCAAGGTCTGGATCAGCCTGCTTCAGGCTGGGGTAGGGGTTTACAATTTGCCACCTGTTATTAATATTAAAAAAAAAGCTTGATTGAGGCATAAAATTTATTTATGCTCTATAGTCCTGCCTGGGAGTTATGGTGGCTGTCCAGCGCTCCTGTGTTAGGAATTCTTTAATCTTCCCGAACCATCCAAATTTCGTCTTGGAGGCTAAGTGCAGTGTGCTTGTGTTTATTTCACACAAAACATGGCTAGCATGTGTACCTGTTGTTTCGGTGCCCAATACGATCCTTTTCTTTTTCTTCCCGTGGAGCTCCATACCAAGCAGCGTTCCTCCAGTGTTTTTCTGTCATTCCTCAGGTCCCTGTTCGGACATCAGACTGTTGGAAGTTGACCCGCCGCTCACATGGACCTGGTTTCACCTGGTTGGCAAGCCAGGGCTGAAAAGAGAGGGGAACTAGGAGGTCAAGAAAAAAAGGTAGCTAAGTCAAGGTTACTAATCAAAGCTCAAATGTTTAATAGCAAATGTGCCTATAAACAGGGGCAGGGCGGGGTGAGGTGGGTGGGTGGGTGATGCCCATTCCGCCAATCCATTCTTCCAGCCTGGAACCAGCTTCAGGTGAAATGTGGAGGACAGGGTGTAGTCTCTGGAATAGCTCAGCAGCCTCTCACCAGGTAGTAGTGTCTTGATGGAGAACAGAGGCAGTGGCTGAACAATAGAGTGATCTAGGGAAGAAGGCTCCACCCTAGGTAATCTCCTTAGGTGCAGTAAGATTAAGGTCTGGTTCGGCATGCTTCAGGCTTGGAGGGCAGAGGGGGAGGGCTACACAATAATATTGGTAGATTGTGCCATCCCACTCTAACTAATGTATAGGTCATTGAAACAGAAACTAAATAGAGACACAGTGAAACTAAGAGAGGTTATGAAACAAATGGATTGAATAGATATATTCAGATTATTTCTCAGGACCTCATTGTGCCTTCTCCAAAATGACCATATAATCTGTAACAGAACAAACCTCAAACAATACAAGATTGAAAGAATCCCATATATTTTATCAGATCACCTTGGACTGAGGCTAGACTTCCATAACAACCAAGAAACAGAAAACTTATATGCCCATGGAAACTTAACAACTCTCTACCTAGTGAGAAATTGGTCATAGAAGAAATAAAGAAATTAATTAGGTGCCTAGTCCTTTTTGCTGGGGCAGATTCTTGGCTGGTCTACTCCAGTGAAGACACCATTTTCTGATCCATCCTAGACAACCTGATGCACACAGACCAGTTGAGGATCTACTGCACTCAGAGTAGTTGAGGATTGGCTACACTCAGAGAAGTTGTACAACATCTTGAATGCTCCATTGAAGACCCAATAGTCTTAAGGCCTCCCAGGAGTTCTACTGAATCCAGTGCAAGAGATCAGCAGCTTCTCTACCCCTGTGAAGAGCTCCCAAGTTGGAGGCCAACACAAGGTGGTCTGCTATAGCCAAGAGTGCAGGAGACCTGAAGTATCCCAGGGACAAAAGAGGCACACTCCAGACAGTCACCAGACCAACAAACACCAGGGATATCCAGATGGCAAAAGGCAAATGCAAGACAATCACCAACAGAAGCCAGTATACGTGGGCATCATCAGAACACAGTTCCCTCACAACAGCAAGCCCTGAACACAACAGACCTGAAAAATCAGAAAGGTGACACAAAATCATGTCTCGTGAAAATAATAGAGTCTTTAAGAAGGATACAATAACTCACTGAAAGAAACGTACACACAGAAAAACTCACAGATAAACAGGAGTAGGAATTGAATAAAGTCATCCAGGACCTAAAAGTGGAATTAGAAATAATAAAGAAAACACAAATGGAGGCAAACCTTGTAATGGAAAACCTAAGAAAGAGTTCAGGAGTTACAGATGTAAGTATCATCAAAAAGGATACAAGAGATAGATGAGAGAATCTCTAGCTGACAGGACCCTAATATAGCTATCTCTTAAGAGGCTATGCCAGTGCCTGGCAAATACAGAAATGGATGCTCACATTCATCTATTGTATGGACTCAGGGCCCCCAAGAAGGAGCTAGAGAAAGTAACCAAGTAACTAAAGGGTTCTGAAACCATATAGGAGGATCAACAATTTAAACTAACCAATGCCCCTCAGAACTGTGTTTCTAGTTGCATAAGTATCAGAGGAAGGCCTAGTCAGCCATCAATAGGAGGAGAGGCACTTGGTCTTATGAAGATCATATACCCCAGTACAGGGGAATGACAGGGCCAGGAAGCAGTAGTGTGTGTGTTGGGGAGCAGGATGGGGGGAGGTTGAAGGGGACTTTTGTGATAGCATTTGAAATGTAAATGAAGAAAATATCTAATAAAAATGAATTAAAAAATAAAAAAGAAGAAGAGAGAATCTCAGGTGTAGAAGATACCATAGAAGAGATTGACAGCACAGTCAAAGAAAATTCAAAACATAAAAAACTCCTAACCCAAAGCATCCAAGAAATTCAGGACACAATGAAAAACAAACAAACAAACGGAGGAATAATCAGAATAGAAGAGAATCAAAGATTCCCAGCTTATTGGACCTGAAAAAGTTTTCAACAAAATCATAGAAGAAAACTTCCCAAACCTAAAGAAAGAGTTGGCCATAAAGTTACAGGAACCCTATAGGACACCAAATAATGGGACCGGAAAAGAAAATCCTCCTTTAATATAATAATCACAACACAAAAAGCACAGAAAAAAAACCAATATTAAAAGATTCAAGGGAAAAGGGCCAAGGAACATTGAAAGGTAGACCTATCAGAATTACACAAGACTTCTCAGTAGAGACTATGAAAGCCAGAAGAGCCTGGTCAGAGGTCATGCAAAATCTAAGAGAACACAAATGCCAGTTCAGTCTACTAGAGGAGAAAAAACACTCAATCAAGATATATGAAGAAATCAAAATATTCTAGGACAAAATCATACTATATACCAGCCCAGCCCCATGGAGGATCCTAGAAGGAAAACGTCAACACAAGGAAGGCACCTGCACCAAAGAAAGGAGAAGATATTAAGCATTTGACAACCACACCAAAAGGAGAGAACCACAAGCACAGAAAGCCATCCATAAAAACAAACATATCAGGAACCAACAGTCATCTCTCTTTAATATGTCTGAATATTAATGGACTCAACTAACCTATAAAGAAACATAAGCTAAAAGATTGGATATGAAAACAAGAGCCAGTATTTTGTTGTATAGAAGAAACACGTCTCAATAACAATGACAGGCACTATCTCAGAGTAAAAGGATGAAAAAAGCTTTCCCAAGAAATGGTCTCAGGAAACAAGCAGGAGTTGCCATCCTATTATCCAATAAAATAGAATTTCAACCAAAATATATCAAGTGTGAAGATGGACACTTCAAATTCATCAAGTGGAAAATCCACTTCTAGTGAACTGGTAATCACTGCTTCTAGTGAACTGGTAATCACTGGAAAATTTTGCCTCTAGGTATGGTTAATAGAACTTTACATTATGTAAGAAAAATTTTTATTGTCTCTGCTTTAATACAAGAAGCTAGGAGTTTGAAACTTTCACTGAATATTGTTTCCTAAGTGGAAAGCTTTTCATTAGCTAATGCCTCTCAGGGGAAGTTTACTTCAAATATTTGCTCTCACACAATGAGCTTTACAGTTCTGGGGAGAAGCTGTTGCTCCAGAAATGATTCAGAGGCAATATCTTTTTAATATTTAGTGTTTTAGTTATACTATAAAATTGTGGTACAGAAAATCTAGAACAAAAATTTGATTTGCTTCAAAATTTTATTTTCAAAAGCTTCCAGAAGATGGTAATTGGCTAAGGCCTCAACTTAAGTTCTTAAAGTGCCTTAAACTTTTGTCGGATGTTATCTTGAGAGACACAAATTAACTGGTAAAGAACAAAAGGCTTTGCAGAAGATAAAGGAAGCTTTTATAATTATCAATTATAGTCAATGGTAATTAAATATTAGCTGCTTATTTTAGTTATGGTTATTAAATGTGCCCACAGCAATTCTTTGGCAAGAGAAAACATTAATGTAAAATCATCTTTCTTTGCCTCAAAGTAAAGTTTTAACATCCGATTAAGGCTGCTGTGGTCCTAATAAAGAATTGTAAGATAAATTCATATATTAAAAAAAACTAAAACAAAAAATTGTGTCTTAAAAAAGTGACAAAGTATCTGTTCCTTGTTCCAAACAGCAATTAATTTGGTTATTGCAGAATATTGATATTTGGCCTATTACATACCATCATTTTAAATAAAATTGATAATCATCATCCTAAAGATAAGTTAAAGATTGTTTTTATGCATGCTTATTTACCGTCTATAAATTCTTACATGCATCCCAATTACTGTGTTTAAAAACAACCCTTCTATGGGAGAAAAGTATATGTGAATTGGATCACATGCTTATTCTTTTGAGTTTCCTCCTGCTTTAGCACAGATAATTAAATGTGTGCTGTAGATGGTGTTTTAAAATGTTGAATAACCAAGCTTTAATTTGTATAATAATAGTCAACATTATATTTCAGAGCTACAATTGCTTAAAATTGTTCATCCCTCAGATACTATAAATTCTAAAATTTGCAATGGTTTGTGCATATATAACTCATAAGAAAAAAATGCTGCTCTTTTAAGAAGACTTTTTTTTGGACATTGAAGAATTTGTCCTGGATTGCCTGGACATGATGCCTTAAGGCAATGCCATGCTGGATTTATATCTCAGGCAGATTACAGGCCTTACATAAGAATAATCTTGTTCTTTACATAATCAAAACAGTATTGGCTGAAGATAATATTTATGTGGCTTTAGAGAATGTGCATATAAAATTGTAAAGAAAAGAATTTGTTCTTGAAGTCCTCAGATTCTACCTGTTTCCACATAATGGTATTAATTCTCAAGGACTAATACTTAATCAATTGCTGCAAATGAATGTTCTTATTTCTAATTAATAAATAACTAAATTATGCAATGTGACTATTAATAACTTTTCATGCTTTTTAGTTACAACCTCTCTTCAAGGGAAACAACTGAAAGTGACATCACTGCCCATGTTATATTAAAACTAACTATAACTGTCAAGTATTTGAGATGTTTTGTCAACAATTTAATAATTCTCAAAAACAAGGTATTAAACTATAGCTTCTTAAAAAACAAAGAAGGGGAGGAATTATATCCATTTGCACATTATTTAAATCATATTTTTATTTAAGAATTTTGAAATTTGGATGTCAAGGAACTTAATAAATGCCTTATAGTATCTTAAAACTAGACATAATCATTTCTAGGTGAGATGAAAATGATCTACTTATTGGCATATGGATTGATCCTGAACAGCTACCCTACTGAGGAAAGGGGGAAGCTTAGATTTTCTCCACAGAATGCTGAAGAAGCATGACAACTGTCAGAATGATTTGTGTGACAAACTGACCTGTAAGTTCGCTTAGTGCCCTGACTGTGGTGACAAGAAAGCTGAATTGGGTATATGTTTTTGACCCACCTTTGTTTGCTTTTGTCCCAGATTGGACAGGCTAAGATGCCTTGCTTCAAGCTTTTTAACCTTATGGAACATAGAACGTTAGAGACCATGGAATCTGACTTAGAAAGATTAGTCATAAGAAAGAGTTATAATGATTCTTCTCTTTCCTTCAATGTGACAGGTTATTGTAACTCAATCTTAGACTGGTCTAGTAATATTTCCAATATAACAGATTCCTATTTAAGACAGCTAAAAATCTTAAATAACTAGCAAAGTTAATTTGGAGCATAGCCTCCATTTTCAGAGAATCTCTGGCATTTCTGCTACTTCTCAAAGCCAACTCCCCCACACCAGAAGGTCAGAGTATGAGCTTGATCATTGCTAATTTGCAACTGAATAAAGTACCTAGGCTTCCACAAAGAAAGTTTTATCCTGTTGCTTTCCAACTATCTAAACTTTATTTTTCAAGCAGGTCTGTCTCTCCTTATAGCCTGATTTCAGTAAGTGTGCAGCCTCGCCTACAGCAAGCACAGGTGGCAGAAAATAATCAATATGAAAAAGCATATTTAGTATATATTTGTGGCTTTGGTCTGATTTGAGAATATTGTGCTATGAGGCCTGGACAGTCAGTGACAGGCAACCAGTTTTTGGTGCCAGATCAATCTAAGACAGAGGTATATGGCGAGAGGCTGTGGTTTGTTAATAATATACCACAGAGCCATGTTTGTGTAAAATAAACAAAAAAAAAGCTGCATATATTCTTCTTGATGGATAAGAATGGCTTGGAAAATCTTAGATCCTAAAACGGACACAACCACCAGCCACCAAAACTCCCAGGCAGGACTAGGGAGCATAAATAAATTTTATGTCTCGGTCCAGCTTTGTTCATTATACATTTAGGGAGGAATTGTAGCCTCCCCCAGCCTGAAGTGGGCTGGCACAACTCTTGTTGCCACTGAGGTGGTGCCACCTGCGGTACAGCTTTCCGACTTGGCTGGCTCCTTTTTGAAGTGACAACTGCCCTGAGATTCTGCTACCTGCCGAGAGGCTGAACCTGTCTTCCTGAGACATTCGTGAAGAAGCAACCAACCTGGTGACCAAGTGCTGACAAAATGGCTCCAGGCACCAAGAGTGGAATTGGGGGGAATGGGCCTTCCCCTTTATAAGCACAGTCTCTTAGTATATTTGCAGGCCTTGAATAGACACGTGTCATGGTCTCCATTAATTTCTCTCTCAGTCTAAGTCTCTTCAGCTCCAGCCTGAGTCCCAGGTATATGTAGTTCATGTAGGCCATGGGCTGGCATAAAAAACAAATTGATAAAAATCAGAGATGACTGTTACATCCAACTCGACCAGCAAGAAAAATGCAACCACAGATTCTTCTTAAAACAGTTTCCTCAGGCAGCTTCTCTCTTCAAATTCCCTGTGGTTCAGGGTACAAGCGCTTTAATCCACTCAAGCCACAACCATGCCTCACAAAATCACCACAGGTCATATCACCTCACCAGGCAGGCTTGCTCAGCCAATCAGGGATTAAGGGTGAGCCATCCACCAAATATGGGCTTGTTTACTTCCTGGCATAGATTTCCGTCTGGCTGGCCAGGGAGTCCAGAATGGCTTCCCGCAATTCCCCCTATTATATTCTTTTGAAGCAAGCTCCGTGTGTGAAGATAGAGGTCTAATCCTCAATGTGCAGAAATAGAGGCCATGTACAGGATTGACTCTTAGGCTCACAGGTTTTTACTCAGAGCAACCCTGACCTGCTCCCGTGCTGTTTTTCCTGGGGGAAGGACACTAGGACACTCAACCCTCATGCAATCAGACATACCACCCAGAGATTGTCAAACAGCTTCCAGACTAACCTCTGTGCAGTGCTTAGCCTTACAACCCTGTGGGGCGATGGCTTCATTGTTCATTCTTCCTGGCAGCAAGCCAATCTGAGGTGACTGCCCTGCTTCCACTGTGGCAAAAGCTTGCACCACCATGGCGGCAGTGTGGACCTGGGCATTCTGCAACTGACACATACACCATACACACAATATGCATGCCAAAACAAGGGCCACAGTGAGGGCACCTATCCCAGCCCATTCTTTCTCAATGCCAAGTCAGAATCCACTCAGGTAGAATTCACAGTGACAATCACTGAGCGAAGCTCATTCATCTTGCCATCAAAATTTGCAATCCAATTTAAACATTGACAGAATCCCCCATCTGGGTTCCACACCCATCAGGGGCAAACACATGATCATCACCAGCAAGATCAGCTTCTTCATTTTGATAGCGTCACACTAGCCGCTCCGGAACCCACACTGGCTCTGCACGATTCTGTGGAAACACGCAAACAGACCCTCTCGCCCAGGCCAACATGGGAACCGGACCATTCCATGATCCTGTAAGCACATCCTTCCATTTAGCATACCCTAGTTTACTGGGGCTTGTATTATCCAATTGCAAAAAAATTTAAGGTAAAAAGAGTTAAGGAGAGTCTTATTTTTGGGGTATGGTGATAGCCTATTCCCCCTTTTTGTTTTATTAATAATTCTTGTAAGGTTCTATGTGCTCTTTCAATGATTTCTTGACCTTGAGGAATTTATGGCAGGCCGTGTTTAACTTGTAATGGTTGGCGTCTTTCCCACAGCAACTTCTGTAATTGTGAGACCAAGGCTTGGATGGTACTATGAGCTTTTATTTGGCCAGCCACTTCTAGGGATAAAACTAAATTAACTACATATTGTGAATCTGAAATTTGATTAAAAGGAAAATCACAATCCTTAATGGCCTCAATAACTATTTGTAATTCCGCCATCTGTGGAGTGCAGGGATAATACTGCCTGACCACAGGATCTTTCCCCTCTACATACGGTTTTTGATCCATCAGTAAACATGTTAACTACATCCTTAATGGGTGTTTTCCTTACCACTTGAGGAAAAACATGACTCGATGTTCCTTTAAAAAGGTCATTAAAGAAGGTTTGGGATAATGATTATCAAATGGGCCCTCATTAACACAGGCTAAAATAGCCCACTCATCAATATTTGCTGTTAGGACCTTTTGCTGATACCCATCATAAGGGATTACAATAGAGCTGGGTTTTATACCAAAAAATTGTAAACAATACTGAATTCCCAACAAGGCTAAAGAAGCCACTGTTGTAGGGTAATGATCTAATTTCCTCTCAGCGCATATTTTGAATGGATCCATAACAATGAGCCTTCTTTCCACAATAATCCTGTGGGTTGTATCTCAGTAGGCAATATTATCAAAATGATGGGTAACACTTCTCTACAATGCTGAAGCTGGGCTTTAATCAATTCTTCTTCCACTAGGGTAAGGGCCTTACTAGCCTCAGGTGTTTATTCCCTTTTGGAACTTAACTCTGAGTCTCCGTCTAAAATTTGAAACAGAGGTTTTAATTTAACATTTGGGATCTTCAAATAGGGCGGAATCCAATTGATATCGCCTAACAATTTCTGAAAATCATTTAAAGTATGCAAGGAATCAACCCTCAACTGTATCTTTTGAGGCCAAATGGCCGTAGGGGCGATCTTTGCTCTTAAACAGGACACTAATTTTAACAAATCCCTACCCCATAAGGTAATGGACAGCTCAAGCACATATGGTTGAAACATTCCATCATGCCCTTCCTTATCTTTCCAACGGGGCATCCTGGCTCTTAAGTCTGGGCTCTTTGCATAGCCCAGGCCTGGTAATATTTGTTCTGACTCCTGAATCGGCCATCCTTTTGGACAGTACTTAAACCAAAAGGCAGTAAGAGAAATTACCCAAATGGCTAGAAAAAGAAAGTAATCCATACACTGTCCCCATTACCCTCTTACTTTCACGACCCTCTTACTTTCACCTTCTTGTCTCCGGAGCGAGCCGGAGAGCCCTATTGTCTCTTACCCAGAGCCTTATTGTCTTTTTACTGAGAGTCTAATTGTCTCTTTACTGAGAGCATTATTGTTTCTTACTGAGAGCCTTACTGTCTCTTTACCAAGAGCCTAATCTCAATCCTGGGATGGTGAGTTACTTATTGTACTCATCCTGTTGACAGAACCTGACTGCAGAAAGTTCTGAACCTCTTCGGTGGGGGAGTCGGTTCCCTGGTTTTGGCACCATTTGTTGCATCCCACTCGACCAGCAAGGAAAACGCAACCACAGGTTCTTCTTAAAGCAGTTTGCTCAGGCAGCTTCTCTCTTCAAATCCCCCTTGCATTGGGGTACAAGGGTTTTTATCCACTCAAGCCACAACCATGCCTCAATCAATCACCACAGGTCACATCACTTCACCAGTCAGGCTTGCTCAGCCAATCAGGGATTAAGGGTGAGCCATCCACCAAATATGGGCTTGTTTACTTCCTGGCATAGATTTCCATCTGGCTGGCCAGGGAGTCCGGAATGGCTTCCCACAGATGACCAAGGAAGAACCCCTAAAGACCTTGGCTACAGACATGAAGAAAGAGACAAAGAAAGGATAAAAAGATAGGTGATGTATATATCTCTGTACACGAAGATAGCTCGAGAACAAGCTGACATTTAAATGTCTATATGTAGCCAATAACACCTATTGGGTATAAAATTCCCATGACTTGTTGTTACATACAATCCTTTAAAATGGCATGAATAGAAATTTATATTTTAGCCGGGCGTTGGTGGCACATGCCTTTAATCCTAGCACTCCGGAGGGAGAGGCAGGTGGATTTCTGAGTTCGAGGCCAGCCTGGTCTACAGAGTGAGTTCCAGGACAGCCAGGGCTACACAGAGAAACCCTGTCTCAAAAAAAAACAAACAAACAAAAAAGAAATTTATATATTTTTTGGTTATATGATCAAAGTAACCACTAAAGAAAAACAATTGTCTTTCTTTATTGATCTTCATTAATTAATTTTTGCACCTTATACCTTTCATATGAAGGTCTTTACAGAGCTATGTGTAGGTTGTAAGGTTTATACATTGCAGAATGAAAGAGGAGGAAGACAGGCCTGACAACATTATGGGACCTTCCATTCCATCTCCTTGATTGATTTTATCTCAACTACATTGAAGCTGTTTCCTCTAAAGACTTGCTTCCAGGACTTTTGCAGAACACCTAGCTTGTCCATCTAGCCATTCAGAATGTTATAATCAGGATGTCAGCTAAGCTGTGAACTTGCTCAACACATAGAGACTGGGAGGCAAATGATGCCAATTAGCCCTCCTTTGACAAAACTAATTTTCCTATTTTCTTTTGGGTCCACATAAGGGAATTCTTTTCCCTAATTCAGCTAAAACCTAGCAAAAGAATTTTGTTGTTCCAGAAACTTAGTTTATACTATTTTATGAATTATAGATATATTTCCATTTTAAGGGAAAATTCACAAATGTGGCTTGGGACTGAGAGGAAATTGAAGAGAATAGAAAAAGGGATTTTAATCTTTCCTTTCTTCTAGTCTATCCTTCCTTCTTAGGTAAAGGAAGGGGAAATGGGAGTGGAAAAGAAGAGATATAGTAATATATGAATTAGAGGAATAGAAAAATAGGTATAGGTTATCAATTTTACTATTAAACAAAACATTGTATAGCCATATCTTACACTGCAGAAATCTTTATGATTAGTGCAAATTATTTATAACTCTACATTGGTACAGAATTTAAAGATCATGTAGACCCGTACCCCATTTTTAATTGGGGTTATTTGATTTTCTGGAGTCCAGTTTCTTGAGTTCTTTGCATATATTGTATCCCGAGCTTTTGTCCCCGCCGGCAAGAACACACTCAGGACAACCGGAATCTTCTGCAGCAAAGCTTTATTGCTTACTTCTCAGGAAGATCTCGACCCCAGAAAATGGAGTCCCTTATATAGCACTCAGCCATGACGTTTCAGCACCTGATGTGGCGTGACAGCTCTTGATTTGTTGCTCGCTCATCACACCACTATTACACCCCGAGAATGGGCAGTGACTAGGAGTGAGTTCACTCTCGCACTTGCGCACAAGGCTTGTTTACTAGTTTGTCACAGCGGAGGCCAGCGCCATCTTATAATGGTGATTGCTCGCGGCACGCGCACGGCTCTCCACAGCGATTGCTCGCTGCACGGCTTTCCACATCTCCCCCTTTTTATTTTATTAAATTGAGGCTGGACTAGGTCTGTGTAATTATGCCCATCCGCTGTGGCTCCTGTCTTAGGTCGTTCCTCCAATGTCACAGCCTTTTCCTGTCATAGGGTAACCCTATCGCCACTGGGCCCCGTGTCTTAGGATGATCTGTGCATGAGGAAAGTTGCCCGTCCCTGGATACCGCAGTGCTATGTGACAGTAACTACTAAATGACCTAGGGCGAACTCTACAAAAGAGGCCAGCCACCAATGTCAACTAATTTTTGAGCATAGATAGCCAGATTTCGGGGGAGGCGCCTTGCTCAATGGCAGCAAGTGCTTGAGCTATCACAACCTTGTCACGTGTTTGTTGGGTTCTGAGCTTGCAAACCAACCAGAGCATGAACACAAGTCCACAGCAGGTGGCAACGCCAAATAAACCCACCCCCACCCATTCCTTAAAATAAGAAAATGCAGATGAAATCCAGGAGGAGAGGCCCTCTGTCAATGACAGGTCCACTCGCGTTGAGTTGATCTTTAAAACTGCCACCCTCAGGGCCTCAAGAGTCTCATCGAATCCCTCAGACCAATTTCCTGCAAGATACAAGGAAAGCTGTCTAGACAGATTAGCTGCATAAGTAAAATTTTCATATTGGACACTGGTAATACACAGGGCTTCCAGTTTTCTTTCACAACCCAACTGGGCCATCTGGTATAGAACTCCTATCTGTTCTTCTGCCAAGTCAAGGCGCTGATTAAATATCATCAGCCCTCCCTTTAACTTGGTACTAGCAGAAGTTTGGACAGTGATGGCATCAGCCAGATCTGCTGAAAGCTGATTTAATTTTGTGCCTGATTGAACCGTACTAACCATAGCATACCCTGCAGCTGTAGCAGCAGCTGCACTGGCTGAAATTGCTATGATCACGGCAGCAGTAATTCCAAAATCTCTTTTTTGTCGAAACAGGGATAAGGTGGAGGGTGTTTCCACCGGAACCGGGATCCAACGTGGGATCCGTGCTACCATGGCACGGGTGTTCTTTGTTATGTCCCAACATTGAGAAATCCAACAAGAATCATTGGAACAGACTTCAAATGAATCATTTGAAAGAATAAACAAGAAAGGGGGGTAAACACAGACTGGGGTAGATGGATAATTAATCTGGTTTACCAAAGTTTTATTGAACCCAGTGATCTCTACACTGGTATTAGTATATCCATAAGAATCCTGGGAGGCAGCATGTATTCCCCAATACTGAGCAAATCTTGAGATGCCATTAAAAGAAGCTTTTCCAACTGCTCCTCCCTGGATAAAGATCAAAGGATTGAGTTCTGTACAACTGCCATTGACTCCACAAAGCACCCACTTGTGAAAGGGATGCATTCTAAAGTCCTGTATGAAAAGTCCCTTTTTCATAACAAATTCCTTCTCTGGATCATCTATCATGTTGGGAGAAAAGGAAAAGGTTTTACTCTGATCTGCCCAACGAGTGATGGAGGATTGACAATCAGACCAAGGCAATATCAGCCCTTCATCTTCCAAGCTACAATGAGGGGCTATTTTTGGTTGGTGGGGACATTCTTTGTCTGAAAAGTTAGGTGGTAGAAATGTACCATTAACCCAAATTGCCTCCTGCCAAAAGGTCCGATTTGTAAAGGTTATATCTGCATTGGAAGTATCTTGGGTTGTGCTTACCCAACCTCCTCGGTGCTCATTAAACTTCCCCAAAGCTCGAGCTGTGAGGTTGATACATTTTCCTGGTCCATTAATTTGAAAACATAAAGAACCCTGTTCTAATAAAGAGCGATTTTCCCCTAATGGTGCTCGGGTGGGATCATAGGGTAGATATGGCAAATCTAATGTTTTATTAGTAGTAAAGAATTTTGGAAAAACTATAGCATTATGGCGAACTGGCATTGGTTTAGGGAAAGTCGAGAGAATGGCCCATCTCTGTTCGCCCCTCATACTAGGAACCTGAGACAAGTTCAGCATTGTCAGGATCAGGAGCAGTCCTCGGGAGGTCTGCATCTTCTGCACCATCCTTGATGAATATCTTGCGGGTGAGTCGTTCCGGCAGCCAAAATGGGTTGTCTTCACTCTGTGGAAAAACACAAACAGCTCCCCTGGATCTTATCAAAATAGGATCCGGGCCTTTCCACAGACCAGTTAAGACATCCTTCCATTTGACCATTTCTTTTGGTCTATCAGGGTCTGAGCTATGTCGATCAGCTGCAGAGCGACCTTGCTCGTCAAGATTCAAAAAATTAAGTGTAAAGAGTGCCATAGATACAGCTACTCTTGGCACTGAGGGCAGAGTCTCATCAACTCCCCTTTTTTGTTTTATGAGATAAGACTTAAGTGTACGGTGAGCACGTTCCACAATGCCTTGTCCTTGAGGATTATAAGGAAGCCCAGTCAAGTGAGTGACATCCATTTGATGACAAAATTGCTGAAATTTAGTAGAGGTATATGCTGGCCCATTATCAGTTTTAAGAATTGTGGGCTTGCCCCAAGCACTCCATGCTTCTAAACAGTGCTGTATAACATGAGAGGCTTTCTCACCTGTTAAAGGTGTAGCAAACATAACACCAGAGCAGGTGTCAATGGAAACATGTAAATATTGATTTCTTCCAAAGGAGGAAATATGAGTGACATCCATTTGCCAGACCTGTAATGGTCTGATGCCTCGGGGGTTTACCCCTACATGAGGAGTAGGCAGAAATTGACAACAGTTTTGACATTGGGTGACAATGTCACGAGCTTCTTTCCTAGTTAAAGTGAAACGGCGGCGTAATGTTTCAGCCGTCACGTGGAAGCGTTTATGAAACTCCCTTGCAGCCTCTGACTGCGAGGACAGAGCAGCAGCCACTATTCTAGTAGCTTTGTCTGCCAAGTCATTTCCATGAGACATGGGGCCAGGAAGGCCAGAATGAGCCCTAACATGAGTAATATACACAAGATGTCTTCTATGTAACAAGGCTGACTGAATTTGCTGAAAAATGTGAGCAAGCTTGCTAGAGGGTCTAATTAAGCCAGCAACTTCAAGCATATTAACTGCATTGACCACATATGAAGAGTCAGATACAATATTGAGCGGTCCCGGAAAAGTTTCAAGGACTTCTAGAACTACCAAACACTCTACAATCTGGGGTGATGTCTCATTATATTGTTTAGATGTTACTTGGCCATTTACTACATATGCACCTATGCCAGATTTGGATCCATCTGTATACACCACTACCCCATCCGGAAGTGGGTGTTTGGCTGTTATTACTGGAAACACTATGGCTTGGCTTAAGGCAAATTGTAAAATTGGATGTTTTGGATAATGATTATCAATTTGTCCTGAATAAGAGGCAACCAAGACTGCCCAATCATTAGTTGTTGCTGCCAGGGTTTGAACTTGAGCAGAAGTATAAGGTACGATTAGCATATGAGGTTCTTTCCCAAAATAAGTAATAGCTGCTTTTATCCCCCTAAGTGCAAGTTGAGCAATTGCATTAGGATACCACTCAATGATTTTTGCAGGGGAAGCATTAGGATGGACCCACAATAAGGGTCCTTTTTGCCATAAGACTGCTGTTGGTAACTGTGCAGTTTTTAATATGCACAATTCAAATGATTTTGACTCCTCAATGCGTTGTAATTGAGCATCTTGTAAGGCCTTTTCTATCGTTTGTAAAGCTTGACATGCAGCTGGGGTAAGTGCTCTGTGGGAGGAGATGTGGGTATCTCCCTCTAATATGTCAAATAAGGGCTTTAATTCTGCTGATGGAATTTTCAAAAATGGTCTTAGCCAATTAATATCTCCTAGCAATTTTTGGAAATCATTCAAGGTATGTAGTTGATCTTTGCGAATCTCTAATTTTTGAGGAACAATTTTGTCAGGATAAATGAGTGACCCTAGGAAGGCTCCCATTCGAGCAACTTGCACCTTTTCAGTGGCCACCTGCAATCCCCATTGCCCTAATGTTTTTATTAATATAGGGTATGCATCTTGCAATAACTTTGAATTTTTATGGCAAATCAAAATGTCATCCATATAAATTATCACCTGTAATGATGGAAAATGCTCTCTAACTGACTTAAGTGCCAATTGCACATACAGTTGACACATGGTGGGGCTATTCGCCATCCCCTGAGGTAGGACCTTCCATTGGTATCTTTGATCCGGCTCTAAATGATTAATGGCTGGGATGGTAAATGCAAATCTTTGCCTATCTTGAGGGCATAAAGGTATAGAGAAAAAGCAATCTTTAATATCTATAATTATAATTTCCCAATTTTTGGGTAAGGCAGAAAGCAATGGTAGCCCTCGCTGAACTGGTCCAAATAGACGCATTTGTGCATTAATGGCTCTAAGATCATGTAATAAGCGCCATTTGCCAGATTTTTTCTTAATTACGAAAATAGGTGTATTCCAGGGTGAGGTAGAGGGCTCTAAATGACCCAAGCGTAGCTGTTCAGAAATTAGTTTTGTATCTGCTTCTAACTTTTCAGAGGAGAGAGGCCATTGAGGAACCCATACAACTTCCTCTGTAAGCCATGGTATGGGCATGGAGCCCTCAACGGCCCCTAGAAAAAACCCAAACCTTGTCTCCCATTATTACCTTTTTGAGGGATAGGTTCAAGTTTACCCTGCTCTCCTTTCCCTAATCCCCTTCCTTCTTTATAGCCCATTTTCTTCATTATTTGAACAGCTTGTGGCGAGTATTCATTAGTCAAGGTCAGTCCTAGTGCCTGTAAAATGTCTCTCCCCCAGAGATTTACTGGGAGTGGTAAAACATAGGGAGTGAATCGTCCTGTTTGACCTTCAAGAGCTGTCCAGCTCAAAGAACGGGAACTAATAGTGGGACAGGACTGATAACCTAAACCTTGCAAAGAACGTGATGACTGAGTAACCGGCCAAGTTTTTGGCCACCATTGGGAAGACAGGATACTTTTATCTGCTCCTGTGTCTAAAATCCCTTTAAATTGTTTTCCTTCTATAACTAATTCTAAGAATGGCCTGGAGTCAAGAGGCATCACTAAGTAAGCAGAATCATTTCCAGTAGAACCAATCCCTCTGGTAGCTCGAGGGACACCAGAGGAAGGAAAACAGCCATGTAGGCTTGGCAAAATTATTAACTGAGCTATTCTATCCCCTTGTGAAATAGAAAAGACACCCTGAGGACAGGAACAGAGAACTTGAAGTTCCCCTTCATAGTCTTGATCTACGACTCCAGGGTGAACAATAAGACCTTGTAAGGTAAGGGAGGCCCGGCCCAATATTAGGCCAACACTCCCGGATGGCAGAGGTCCTTTATAGTCAGTAGGAATAGGCTGTACCCCCATTTGGGGCATTAGCATGAATCGGGTGGTGGTACGGAGGTCCAACCCAGCTGATCCTTCTGTTGCCCTGCGGACTGTGGGGTCCACCTTTTGCCTGTCGAGGTCCCATATGTTTTCGGGCCCTGAGACCTGAGGGCCCTGTACTGGTTTTTTGGAATGGTCTCATTATCTACTGCTTGAGGGAATCCTGGCTGCAGGGGCCTGCCTCGAATGTCCCTGACTGAACGACAATCTCTAGCCCAATGATATCCTTTTCCACACTTAGTACACAGTCCTGGTGCTCTCCTTTTGACAAGGGCTCTACAGTCCTTTTTTAAGTGTCCCGGTTTGCCACAATTATAGCAGAGTTTGAGCTCAGCCATGTCAGGGTGTTTTTGCCCTTGTAGAATGGCAGCTGCTAAACCTGCATTAGTGAGTGGCCCTCCAAGCTCACGGCAAACCTTCAACCAATCCTGCAGTCCCTTGCTCTTTCTAGGTGTAATAGCCGCCCTGCATTCCTGGGTAGCCTGTTCATAGATCAACTGTTCAATTAAAGGCATAGCTGTTTCTGGATCCCCAAAAATTCTCCCTGCCGCTTCTGTCATTCTAGCCACAAAATCTGAGAATGACTCCTGTGCGCCCTGGGTGATCTTGGTCAAATGCCCACTTGCCTCTCCCTTCTTAGAGAGTGCCTTCCATGCCTTAACTGCAGCAGCTGAGATCTGAGCATAAGCTCCCCAATGGTAATTTGTCTGGTTATTAGCGTGTTGTCCCTGACCTGTAAGCAACTCAAAAGTCCATGTTCCTTGGTCCCCTTCAACATTGGCATTGGCCCTTGCCTGTGCTTGGCAGGAGTCTTGCCACAAAGCTTTCCATTCTAAATACATTCCCATGTTAGGAGATGCGGCTTTTACTACGGTCATCCAATCACCGGGGGTCATTGCCAGAGTAGCAAGCCTTTCGACTTGGGCTACAGTAAAGTTGGCATTGACTCCATAGTTACGAACTGACTCTGCTAATTCTTTAATCTGTATATACTCCACTGGGGCATGAACGCGTCCGCCCTCTGCGCCTTCAAAGACTGGGAACGCTTCCTGCACTTTTCTCTGTTCCTCTTTTGAAATGAATGAGTCTGATTGATACCTCTGCACGTAGGGCGGAGGTGTACTAGGACCCAGAGGTTGCGGATCTGAAGATCGCATAGTGATTTGACATTTGTCTCTAGCTACTTTTGCTTTCTTTATGTTATTCTGTAACTGATTAGCTCGTCTTTCATCTGGCTGGTATCTTTCTTCCTCTAAGTCTGTCTCCTCAGAGGAGCTAAGTTCCTTATCCAATTCTGAGCTACTGACAGCTAGTGCCTTAAACTCATCTAATGGCGGGTAGAGGCTCCTTTCCTTATGTGCCTCTCCAGTTCTTTCTCTCTTCTTCTCTCCCTTTCCATCCTTTTTTCTAATCTCTCCCAAGGCATTCTTTCCTTTGTATCTCTTTTCCTCGGGCTCAAGGCCCGTGGAAAGGCCTAAATTCTTCGGTGCACCTTGTTTCGTCCCAACTTTCAATCTCTCTCCCCACTCTGCCTCTGATAGACTGTCTTGAATTTCGTCCAAAATATTCTGCCCTGCTTCTACCATCTGCTCACAATCCTCATCTGTTAAGCACGATCTCACCAATTTCCATAACGGCATGACCCCTGCTTTAAGTTTGCCGTTCTTCTGTTCCCTAACTAGATCTCCTTTCAGTTTATCCCAAGAAGTGACAGTTAACGAACCTGAGCAAGCATACCATGGTGCCACACGGTCTACCTCCCTGACAAATGCCTCTATACTCTTAGTGGCGATTTTTAGGCCACACTGCTTCAGGACTGACCTTAATGCCACTACTACAGAGTGAGAAATTCCCATTCTGCCGCTATCCAGTCCTGACCGTGACTGAAACTAATCACTGTCCAGGCACTGTCCAGGTGCTGTCCGAGCCTGACTGTGACTGGGAACCAGTCAGCAGTTCCAGCGGTGGAAACAAAACGAAACTGAAAGGGAAAGTGCGATCGCCGTGCAAACAATCAAAAGGGCTTCTAACTCTGGAGAAATTTCAAGACAATACTTACCTTGCAGAGCTGTAGTGTCCCGCAGTTCTGATTCCGCCCCGCGAACGAGGGATCTTCCTTGCGCCGGTGTGATGGTAGTTCCCGGGTCTTCGGCGCCACTTATCCCGAGCTTTTGTCCCCGCCGGCAAGAACACACTCAGGACAACCGGAATCTTCTGCAGCAAAGCTTTATTGCTTACTTCTCAGGAAGATCTCGACCCCAGAAAATGGAGTCCCTTATATAGCACTCAGCCATGACGTTTCAGCACCTGATGTGGCGTGACAGCTCTTGATTTGTTGCTCGCTCATCACACCACTATTACACCCCGAGAATGGGCAGTGACTAGGAGTGAGTTCACTCTCGCACTTGCGCACAAGGCTTGTTTACTAGTTTGTCACAGCGGAGGCCAGCGCCATCTTATAATGGTGATTGCTCGCGGCACGCGCACGGCTCTCCACAGCGATTGCTCGCTGCACGGCTTTCCACAATATTGGATATTAGTCCCCTATCACATTTAGGATTGGTAAAAATCCTTTCCAAACCTGTTAGTGGACTTTTTGTCTTATTGATTGTGTCTTTTACCTTTGCAATTTTATTAATTGTCATTTGTCGATTCTTGATCTTACAGGACAAGCCATTGGTGTTCTGGTTAGAAATTTTTCACCTGTGCCCATATCTTTGAGGCTTTCCATCACTTTCTCCTCTATAAGTTTTAGTGTCTGTTGTTTTATGTGTAGTTTCTGTAAGCTTGTACAACCAGTCTGGCAGTTCCTCAGAAAAGTGAACATAGTACCACTGGAAGATCCAGCAATACCTCTCCTGGGCATATATCCAGAAGATGTTCCAACTGGTAAAAATAACACAAGCTCCACTATGTTCACAGTAGCCTTATTTACGATAGAAAGAAGCTGGAAAGAACCTCAAAAGAGGAATGGATTCAGAAATTGTGGTACATTTCCACAATGGAATACTACTCAGCAATTAAAAAATATGAATTCATGAAATTCTTAGGCAAATGGATGTATCTGGAAGATATCATCCAGAGTTAGGTAATCCAATCACAAAAGAACTTACATGATATGCACTCACTGATAAGTGGATATTAGCCCAGAAACTTAGAATACCCAAGATAAAACTTGAAAAACACATGAAAATTAAGAAGATGGAAGACCAAAGTGTGGATAATTGTCTCTTCTTGCAATGGGGAGAAATACCCATGGAAGGAGTTACAGAGACAAAATTTGGAGCTGAGATGGAAGGAAGGACTATGCAGAGACTGTCCCATCCAGGAATCCATCCCTTAATTAACCACCAAATGAAGACACGATTACAGATGCCAGCAAGATTTTGCTGATGTGACTCTGATATAGCTGTCATTTTTTGGCTATACCAGTGCATGGCAAATACAGAAGTGGATGCTCAGAGACATCTTTTGAATGGAACACAGGGTTCCCAATGGGGGAGCTAGAGAAAGTACCCAAGGAGCTGAAGGGGTCTATAACCCTATAGGAGAAATAGCAATATGAACTAACCATTACCCCCTGAGCTCGTGTCTCTAGCTGCATATGTAGAAGATGATGGTCTAATCGGACATCATTAGGAGGAGAGGCCTTTGGTCTTACATAGGTTATATGCACCAATACAGGGGAATTCCAAGGCCAGGAAGTGGGAGTGGGTGGGTTGGGGAGCAGGGCACAGGGGTAGGGGATATAAGGGACTTTCAGGATAGCATTTGAATTATAAAGAAAGAAAATATCTAATAAAACTATTGTTTGATTGATATAAAATTTGAAATTAATATTGTTACCCTTTGATAGGCAATGAGCCTATGCAACATATCTGAGAACACAAGACTTAGACCAAATTCTTCTAATAACCTCCATTACAAACTTTTTAGCATAATTAAGTAACACAAGTTAAAGACCAGATAGATAGTAAACTCACGACTACATTATATTCTGATTTAATTATTATAAAGTGTTTTCAATTTACTCAAATAGACATGACTAAGAATAGTTAGGTTTCACAGTTCAGATATATTTTACATAATCTTCAAAAGTGTCAGAAACCCACAGGATATGACATTTAAGGCCATTTCCTTATTAAAGATCATTTGACTAGTACCATCTGTGCTCCTGGCAACACTCCCTTTTTGGTTCAAAGAAAAAACTGAGCAACAATGGAGTTTCTCCAGTTGTGGCAAGATACCTACTGGGCAAGAATTGCCCTAATTCATCTATTGACAAAAATATTGTGTGGGAAAGTAACACACTATGTGAAATAGTCAACTGATAGCTCTGACAAGAGAGGGAAACAAGTCCTTCATAATTCTGCTTTACATAGGTCTGTCAGATGATCCTGGGTCAACACAACAATGACTGATATTCCAACATTTTGAGGAATGAAGGTAGTCAACTGTCCCTACACTTTAGTAATTGCAGGTAATGTTTAAGTTGTTCTCATATTCTGACAAGGTTGTAGACTAGTTCTAGTGCCATACTCAACTCAAGTTGTTTAACATCGAGAGAGAAGATATAGATTTGAGAGGAAAGTTTTCACATGGTAATCCAAGCTAAATCCACGACATAATTCAGGTATAATATTGTAAGCACTTTAAGTTTACATAGATGTTTCATCTAAATTCACAAATATGATGGTCTGAGTGTATCTCATACTTTATAATACACATAATTGTAATGGTTGTGGTCAATTTATATCTTAGAGAAAAGAGGCTATTTTTGGACAAAATCGGGGAAATATTGTGGATGGCTGTTGGGCTGTGGGTGTGTTTGAGAGAGTATTAGGAGAGTTCCTGAGTCCCACCAGAGATCTGGTGGTCTGGGTGTGTGAACACGGGAGGACTGCCGGATGCTTTTCACGTGGACCTGGATGGGTATCTGGCTGTGTTAAGTCACTGATCTACATTGCGGATGGTGGACAAAGGCAGCCTCAGATACCAGGTTCTCAGCCTTCAGCATTGCATGTGGATATGGCAGAGGAGCTGAGAACAGAATAGCGGCCCCAGGGTGGCACTTGGCCCCAGAGATAAGGGAAGAGGGGAGAGGGAGAGGCAAGTGCTGGATGATTGCCACACAGGCGAGAGTCCTTAGTCCAGTCCTTGGCTGCTCTATAGGAAGGTCTTCTGTCAGGTGTTTAGACATGGCTTGTTAGGAGAAAGCCTATCCCATTGTTCAAGCATGCTGGGCCTTGATAGTCAGAGACAGTCTATGATTTTAGAGCTTTATTGGAGAAATGCAGGGGGAAAGAGAAATGGTAGAAAGAGAGAGAGACTGGTCATTGCTATAGGCAAGAAGGGGTCAAGCAGCCTGTCTTATGGTAGGCTAGCTATCTTGCTGTTGCTAGATTAGTTTGAGGAGGAGTCTAGCCAGCATGCCAAAAGCTTGGGACATTGTCTACATGACTGCTAGCCACACGCTTGTGAAGGCTGTGGGTTTTGAAACGTTGTCAGGAGCCAGGGCTCCAGGAGACATAATCGAACTCCTTCTGACCCATGTAGGTGAAAATTACCACCCATTGGGTCACCCTGGGGTTCAAGCCCTCAGCTTGACTGGAGATCAGGCTGTCTGTGCATAGCTCATTGCCTTACAGGTGGCCCTGGTGCTGTTTGTAGTCTGATGTTAATTCTGCATTCCCAAGAGGGGCTACCTCAATTAATAGTAGATCACATGTGAACCTTCTCCCCATTTTAACTGGTCAAATAAATGGTGGAGCCTGTGATTGGGCAGTAGAAGGGATAGTTGGGGAAAGGAAGTTTTAGAGAGTGGAAGAAGTTTAGGGCATGATAGAGAAGAAGGACAGAGAAAGAAGAGGTAGAAGGAACATGGAAAAGAACCACATGGCTTGGAGAAGCTGCAAGTAGCAAGGGATCTATCTCATACCTAGGGAATAGATTGGTATAGTGGTAGATCTCCCCAATCTAAGCATACAGAATATAAACATAACAACTGACTTGTGTGTTATCTACATGGGCTTATTGGGGTTGAAAATTTACTGCAATATGAATTGACTCTCATTGGTAACTAATATCTCTCAACATCAATGTACTCAACTCCCCAATACAAAGTCACAGGCTAACAGAATGTGTGTGAAAATAGGATCCATCTTTCTGCTACACACAAGAAATACACTTCAGTAACAAAGATAGACATTACATCAGAGTAAATGGCTGGGACAAGTTTTTTCAAGCAAATGTACCCAAGAACCAAGCTGGAGCAGCCATCCTAA
Source organism: Mus caroli (assembly GCF_978045245.1). Taxonomy (NCBI): domain Eukaryota; kingdom Metazoa; phylum Chordata; class Mammalia; order Rodentia; family Muridae; genus Mus; species Mus caroli. The sequence goes on along the minus strand of NW_028227263.1, from coordinate 129,820,213 downwards.
TATCTAATAAAACAGACTTCCAACAAAAATGAATCCATAGATTGGGAAGGACTTTTCATACTCATCCAAGAATAAAATACTTCAAGATGATATCTCAATACTGAAATCCATTCCCTAAATGCAAGCGACCCACATTTATAAAACAATCATTACTAGCATTTAAATCACACATTAAACTCCACATATTAATAGTGCAAGACTATCACCCCACTCCTCTTACTGGGTATGCTATCTAGACAGAAACTCAACAGAGAAATAATGAAACAAACAGATGTTAGAATGACCTGTCCAGCAGGTCCAGTTATTCGAGGGTCTCGAGGAGACCTTCTCCTAAGAATCAAATGGGGGGAGAGAGAGTCAAGAACCTTGTGCAATGAACGACACACAGAAGCAGTCTGAGTAGCATCACGGTCTCACTGTATTTAGCTAGGCTTAAGGCTTAAATGCACAAGCAAAAGGGGAAGTACTTCTCAGCAGGAGGAATGAGGCAGCAGAAATGCGCAAGCATAGGAGTAAGTACTTCTCAGCAGGAGGGATGGGGTAGTGGAATTTTTTCTTTTGGCAACTACACAGGGAAGCAGGAACTTGGTGGTATCAGGGTACATCTTGTGGTCAGGACATCCAGTGCTGACTTAGGGTTGGAAAAATCTGTGGTTGTTCTCAGAGCGGTGCATCGGAGGCCCTCTTTTAACCCACTTCTCTTCTTAGGGGGAGAGGCCCAATTCAGAGATCAGGACAATAGTGTTGTCTAAATAGCTCCCAACATTAGAACTCAAAAGAACCTAACAGATATGTACAGAATATTATACGCAAACATGAAAGAATATATTGTCTTCTCATCTTATAACAGAACTTTCTTAAAAGTTGACCATGTAATCAGTTCCAAAGCAAATTTCAACAGATACAAAAAATCGAAATAACCTCCTATATCTTATCAGATCCCCATGGATTAAGTCTGGGCTTCAACAAGAACAAGAGAAATAGCAGAAAGCCTACAAACTGAAGGAGACTGACAACTCTACTGAATGACTACTGGGACATGGATGAAATAAAGAAGAAATAAAAGACCTTATAGAATTCAATGACAGTGAAAACATAACATAACAAACTTATGATACACATAGAAAGCAGTGCTAGGAGGAAAATTCATGGTACTAAATGCTTTCATAAAGAAGTTGATGAGTTATCATGCTAGCTACTTAATAATACACCTGAAAGCTCTAGAACATAAAGAAGACAACATTACAAGAGGAGTATATTAGAGGAAATGATCAACCTCAAGTCTGAGATCAATAAATTACAAGAAAAGAGAACAATACAAACATACAATGAAGCAAATTATGGGCTTTTTGTTTGTTTGTTTGTTTTTGAGAAAATCAGTAAAATAGACAAGACTTCAGCTAAATTAAATAAAGACAGAAGAGAATTTTCAAATTTTCAAAATCAGAAATGAAAGGGGGACATAACAGACAAATAGGAAATACAAAGAATCATTATGTATTACTTCAAAAGCCTGTACTTCATAAAGTGGAATATAAAAGTAAAATCAATGATTTTCATGATAGATTTCACTTAACAAACTTAAGTCAAGATCAGGTAAACAATTCAAATTGAATTATAACCGCCAAAGAACAAAAGTAGTCATAAAGATCTTTCATTCCAAGGAAAACAAAGAAAGAAAGAAAAAGACAGACAAACAAGCCTTGGGAGAGATTTTAGCACAGAATTCTACTAGACTTTCAAAGAAGTGTTAATACTTTTTCAAATTATTCTACAAAATATAAACAGAAGGAACATTGCCAAATTCATTTTATGAGTTAACTGTCACCCTGATTTCTAAACAACGAAAAGACAAAACCAAGAATGAGAAATACAGATAAATTTTCGTTATAAACATTGATGCAAAAGTACTCAACAAAATACTTGCAAACCCAATCCAAGACCACATCAAAATCATAATCCACAATGATCAAATAGGGTTCATCCCAGGAATGCAGGGATGTTCAACATACAAAAATCTACCAATATTCTCTACCATATAAACAAACAAACAGAATGTGAAAAATAACATGTGATCACCTCGTCAGATTATGAAAAAAAAAACTTTGAGAAAATCCAACATTCCTCCTTTATTTTAAATGTCTTGGAGTTATCAGGGATATATATTGTACATACTTAAACATAATGAAGGTAATATACATCAGGCTAATAGCCAAAATCAAATTAAATGGAGAGAAACCTAATACAATTCCACTAAAATCAGATACAAGATAAGGCTATCCTCTCTCACCATATCTATTAAATGTAGTACTTGAAGTTCTAGATATTTCAATAATACAACAAAAGAAGATCAAGGAGATACAAATTGGAAAGGAAGAAGTCAAAATATCACTATGTGCAGATAATGTGATAGTATACATAAGTGACCACTAAAATTCTATCAAAGAACACTTACAGCTGATAAACATCTTCAGCCAAGTAGCTGTATACAAAAATTAACTAAAAAATTATTAACCTTCCTTTACACAAAAGATGAATGGGCTAAAGGGAGGGCATGGTGGCACACAACTAAATCCTAACAATTGGGAGACAGAGGCAGGCAGATTTCTGAGTTCCAGGCCAGCCTGATCTACAAAGTGAGTTCCAGGACAGCCAGACCTATACAGAGAAAACCCTGTCACAAAAAACCAAAAAGCCAAAAAAAACAAAACAAAAAAAAAAAACAAAAAAAAAACCAGACAAAGAAAGAAAGAAAGAAAAATTAGGAAACAAACCCTTCAGAATACCCACATATAATATAAAATACATTGGTGTGACTCTAAACAAGCAAGTGAAAGATTTGTATAATAAGAATTTCAAGTGTCTGAAAAGAAATTGAAGAAGAAATCAGAAGATGGCATCATCTTCCATGCTCATGTACAAGTAGGATTAACATAGTAAAAATGGCCATTTTACCAAAAGCAATCATTAGATTCAGTGAGACTTCTATAAAAATTCCTACAGACTTCTTTATCCACCTTAGAAAAATAACTCTTCATTTTATGTGGTTAAAAACAAAACAAAACAAAACAAAACAAAACAAAACAAAACAAAACAAAACAAAACAAAACAAAACAAAACAAAACAAGAAAGCTAAAAACTCCTGTCCAAGAACTTCGGGCATGTATGACCATCTGTGTTCTCAACTTCTACTACAGAGCTCAGGGAGTCTTATGAAAGAATTGTGGGTAAGATTGAAGGAGCTGGAAGGGTCAAGATCATCAGAAGAAAACCTGCAGAGCCAATTCACCTGGGTCTATGGGGGTTCCCAGAGACTGAACCACCAACAAAAGAGTATGCACTGGTTGGATCTAGGCTGCCTGTACATATGTAACAAGTATACATCTTAGTCTTCATGTTTGTCTCATGAAGACTAATTGAACCAGGGGGGGGGCTGTCTCTGACTATGACTCTGTTGCCTCCTTTTGTATCCCTTTCCCAAGTTGGGCTGCCCTGTCTGGCCTCAGTGGGAGGGGATGTACTTAGTTCTATGCGATTTGATGCACCAGGGTGGGTTTGTCCCTGAGTGGGTGAATGCAAGGGAAACCCCTTCCTTGAGGAGAGGTGACAGAATGAGGAAGTTGTAAGTGTGCAGCTGGGAGGAGAGTAGTGAGGTGGTTGCAAGAAGGATGTAAATAGAATAAATAAACAAATGAAAACGTTAAGAATATATATATTTCCTTGCAAATAATGAAGCTGGTATTCATGCAAAGTATGATAAATGCACAAATACTGAGTAATTCTTGTGCAATTTCCATAGTGTCACACTTAGAAAATTTTTCATGTCCAATCTCATTCAATAAAACTACAAATAAATGACCTATTTAAATGAAAATAAAATGTTTTAAAGCTGGAATTCTATAAAGTGAATTGGAATTTGCTGATAATACACAACAAGACAATAATAATAGTAGCAAATATATGATGACTCAAGATTCCATGGTTCTAGGCTGAAGAGATGACTCTCAAAGATGGAGAGATATTAGTAGTACTGTATGGCTTAGGCAGAGGACCTGAGATGAGTTCCTAGGACCCAAAGAAGGAAGTTTACAGCTACATTCAACTGCAGGTCCCTCGGAACCAAGGCACTCTTCTGGCCTCTGTAGGTACTACAAACAGAAAGGTATACACACCAGCACTACCACCACTACTGTTGCTACTACTAGTATTAGTAACACAAGGTTTTAAAAATTCACTCTCACAATTCCACAACAGGATTTATTCTATGACCACATCCAGGCATTCAAGATATAGAACAACCGGAACATAAACATCAGTGTTCATATATTATTTAAAAGTTTTGAAAACTTATTCCCATGGGAACATCCCTGGTGGGAATCCAGTCATTTTCTCCTGGAAAACTTTATCAAAGGCTTCAGCTTGGGCTACTATGAAGTGATTCTTCCAGTCCCCAGTTGTGCCTGTAAAATGTGAATAAGATATATAGGTGGATTAATAATTGTAACACTGCACTAGCTCTTCCCATCATATGCTTTTACCTTCTGTTTGATAATGATTACACAGTTAATATGCTACAACCACTCCAGTAGTGACTCATATTACAGGTTTAGAAATCTGGAAGCAGACTTGAGGCACAGTATCAAGGAAAGAGCCTCCTGGAACCTTGGCATTCCCATAGCTAGAATGCCCCAGATTTCTCTCTGCAATATTGTGAAGGGTCTTGCATGTTTTCTTGTGGTGTTTTACCGGATAAGATTTAGAAGTCTCAGGGTAAGCTTAGCAAAGTATATTTAGAATCTTCATTACAGCCAGGTGTAGCAGACTACATTGCATATTAGAAGCAAGTTGGTGAATTCTTCTGAGAAATGGAGATTCCCTACAGATACTTAACAGCCAAGTTACACTCATATGCAAGAATTTACCAAGGCCTAGGAAATAGGAGGGTTGTGGTATTGCATTATTCATGAGAAGGTCTGCTAGAGCAGAAAGCCCTGGTGCTAGCTTTCACAAGGCTCAAAGGAGAAGGACAAATTGTAACTATGTTGTGAAATCCTTACCTATCATTAGCTGACTCTAGACAGGGCTGTTCTATCTTTATTCTAAATATTACCTGGTTCCTGTAAGTCTTTTGAAGTCATTTCTCTGTTTTGTGCCATGTACTTCAACGTATTTTGCCTGCTGTGACACCCTACTCCTTTCTTTTCTGTATTATATAAGAGTGGTGTTCGATTTGTGACAATACATTCAGATTCAGCACACTTTCTCCTCTCTGTGTCTGTCAGTGAATTCTCCCAGACTCCATGCTCACCTGTTGGAACCTTGATTCCCATGAATTGAGGGGGGCCGACTGAACCCTGTCCTTGGCATTAATAAATCAAACTATCATTTCCTGTAGTAAATCTCTCTCTCTCTCTCTCTCTCTCTCTCTCTCTCTCTCTCTCTCTCTCTCTCTCTCTCTCTCTCTCTCTCCCTGAAACAGAGTTTCTCTGGCTGTCCTGTAACTCACTTTGTAGACCAGGCTGGCCTGGAGCTCAGAAATCTGCCTGCCTCTGCCTTCCCAGTGCTGGCTGGGAGTAAAGGCATGTGCCACCATGCCCTACCGAAAATTTCTTAAGTCCTGAAATCATATATGCAAACTTCACCCTCTGTCTAAATTATGTCCTACCTTTTCCTCTCTCACCAATATGCTAGACAATCTAACAGCAGCAACAATGGCTTGATCTTTTTATATATATACAGATTATTCCTGCTTCCCATCAAACCTGTTCCTATCATGCTATCCTACTCAGCAGGTTTTATCATGTCAATGATCCAAACAGACTTCAAGTGTTCTGTCTACTTCTTAGTATTTACTTATAGAAGTAAATAATTTTAAAACAAGTTTTAACTAATATCTTAAAGTAGTTTCTACTTATGTGTGTGTGTGGTCACATGAGTGCTGCAGATACGCATAGTTATGAGCAGCATTTCAGCTGCAGTGGACCCAGTCCCTCCCAGCTGAGGGCATTGAAGGACTCTGTTTCACTCATCCATGGTGTTTGGTGATACATGAAGATCTGTATAATTTCAGCCCCTGTCCTATGTAGCACTGTGTCTTATGAACATATATTGTTTTTCACCACTCCATTCCAGAATGTCTTTAGTTTGAAACTTAGAGATCAATCAACTGCTCAAGCTGTGTTGTATCTTCCTTCACCCTAGAGGGCTAATATTTTTCATATAATTACATCTTGGTCTTTGTCTCCTTATTAATGATACTGTAACCTTCTCTTCCCATCTTTCCTCCATTTCAATCTAGCAGGCCCCATCATTGCTTTATTTCCTAGCTGTGACACTGTTATATGTACCATGCATTTATGCTTTGAATATACACACAGAATATGCATCTAATATATTTGAAAAGAAAGTGATTCTGATATTACTAAATTGTTCATTTTACAAAGAGTGCCAAACATATAGGACATACTCAGTGTGGGATTTTCAAATAAATTCATGAATACCTGAGAAAAGTATAGTCAGTGCTCCTATTTTGCTGATGAGGAAAAATTAGTCTTTGAGATGTTATCATTATGACAGTGATGGGTGTGTATTTGAATCCAAAAAGAATGACAATAGAAGCCATTCTTTTCTTTATCACATACTTTCTTTCTGTATCATCACATAAGTTAATTTTAATTCACCAGAGGTCTATATTAAAGAAAATATAAAGAATTCATAAAAATGTAAATCCTTGATACAGCATATGGAAATAATATACTATAATTGATATGAATGTAAAATGTCATCTAATGAGATGGTACCTATTAATATCCATTGTGCTCTCAGGTTCTTTCTTTTCTTTATTAGAATACGTTTTCTTGTTTTTGACAGCATGCCTGGATCCTGATAAGCCAAACCAGATAGATACTAGACTACAAGTATCTCAACAAATTCAATATGGATTCCCAATGGAATAAATCAGTCCATCTGAGAAACCACATCTTTGGAGGTACACACATGGAGTTGTAAGTTCACCTATGTGCAAATTCTGTGCACCTTATTTTAATTTTATTTTCTTTCCTTATTTCTAAAAATCTCCCCAATCTTTTGTGTGTTAGATGGCAGGATAACCCTAACATGTGGTGGCTTAACTCTTATTGAAAAAGAACTTCCTTATAGTTCTGGAGGCTGCAGATCTCACATCAGAGTATTGTCCAAACCTTTGTAGGATTTTCTTTTTGGCCTGAAGATGGCAGGTTTCTTCCTCTGTCCTTGGGTCATCTTCCCTTTTTGACTCTGATTAATGTCTTCTGAAGATACCAGTGAAAATGATCAATGGCCCAACTACTGTGTCCATTAAACATATACTCTGAAGCAATGGGTACAGGGAATTTTGAGTGTTGCCAGAATATGTATCCTATACATGTCTTGATTGTGGCATTGTCTTTACAAAGTCTTGTCAACCAAACAGGGGCTAAATATCTCTCTAGTGTGCATTTCCTGCAGAGCCTAAATATTGAATTATAATGACTACAATTGCACGAGGAAAATCATTGCTTGGAGATTAAAACCAGATGCATCTCAACAACTTGAATGATTGAGTCTCTGGGATAAAGCTTACAAAGTAGCTCTGCAGAGGCAATAAAAGATAATTTCTTGTGTCTTGAGATGAGAACAATTAAAGGATATGGGAAAATAGGTCTAGTGAATTAGCATTATCTTTGATTTGCTCATAGTTTGATGATTCAAAACTGGCACCAATGTGATAGAGGAATTGAGAAGACAAATATTATCTTTATATACATTTTACTTTCAAAGTTATTTCCAGACATATCCAATTCATCATTGTCTATAATGAATTAGTGAAGCAAGTGGGTAATGTATTTGGTGTCCCCCATCAGTGACCTGGTTTCCAGAATTCCCTGGCTTAAAGGATATTGGTGTCACACTAGTATAAGAAAAAATAATCCCCCAAAATAAAAGCTGTCTTTAAATGCAAAAAAATCATATGCTACATATAATCACTTTGATAATTAAATTTCAAAAGATTAATGAGGTCTTATCAAGTATTTTGGCCGAACTATATTATAATTAGTGTGTATGTATGTATGTATGTATGTATGTATGTATGTATGTATGTGTTCCTGTTATCATCTGTGCTGCATGACAAATAGTATTTCTATTCAGAAGAGATTAAATCCAAGTGTGGTCTCATCCTAAAAGAATCTTCCTGGAAAAGCAGAAACAACAGTTATCTTCATGGAATTTTGTCTTAAATTCCATTCCATCTGCTGTGATTTGTCTCTGCTAAAGCTTTTGCTTGTCAGTTTCCTTATTCCTTTGCTGTTAACAGAGCTACTTCATTCCTTCAGGTATGTGATAACTAACTTTTATTTTCTTAGAATGTTTTTTTTTTAACTAAAACTTTTTTTTTTAATTTTTTTATTTATTATATGCAAGTTCACTGTAGCTGTCTTCAGACACTCCAGAAGAGGGCGCCAGATCTCTTTACGGATGGTTGTGAGCCACCATGTGGTTGCTGGGATTTGAACTCTGGACCTTTGGAAGAGCAGTCGGGTGCTCTTACCCACTGAGCCATCTCACCAGCCCTCTTACAATGTTTTAACTCTGCCAAATTCTCATTCATTATAGGAAATCAAGAAACAGAACACATTGCTTAGGTGAGACATTCATTTCTAGTACAGAGAAATATGTCTCCACAGAGTCTGGAGTGCAGGAGTCTGAGGGAAGCTGGCAAGAACACTTTATTCTTTCATATGCCTTGATCTTTAGTGTATAGATTTCCATGTTCTTTTAGTGAGTGGTGACATATCTTTATGTTTAAATCTCAGTCAAAATTTCATATTATTTGGATAGTATGAGTACTAGATTAAATACAATCTGGTAACTACTTAGACTTCCTTTTTTCTACAAAAACTCCTGATATCCCTATATTTTTAGTTTCCAAATCTCACACTCCAAAGCAGTCGATGGAAGGTAAAGTCTGAAACATTTTAAGTATGGATAAAGAAAATTAAACTGATAATTTTTACTTCATTCATTTATACCCATGTTTTTATTTAGTGTTAAATATTTAATGACTGACACCTTCTTTCTTCTACTCTAAGTTCCATCTCACCTATCATTATCTAATTAGGTCTGGGTGAGGCACAAGATCTGATTCATTCTGGCAAAGTCAATCCAGAACTGTACAGCTATGAAACCACACACACAAACAATCTGTTCCCAGCATAGAAAGAGTTGGCACATAAATAAAGAGGATTGAAATTCCCTTTCCAGGAGAGATAATTCCAAAGAAGAGAGGGGTCATGAACCTATGTAATCTAAATAGGTTCGCAAATAACATCAGAATTTAACACTAGAAAATTTTTTTTAGAACTATTGGACTTGGCTTCCACTGGACAGCAATCTTGACCTGGTCAACATCTTTTCCAGCTGTTAATGTAATTTTTGTTGTCTTATGGTTATCATCTTAGATATATCTTTGCTCTAATGCATTACACTTTTTTATTTTATATTTTAGAGATGAGGAATATAATACAGGGAACTTGACAAAATGCCTCATAAAACACTGTCCTCTTTCCCATTTTTTTCATTGAAGTTATTGGACATGACCATCTCCAATCCCAAGTTCATATCCCAGAATAAATCAGCTTTGCAGAGTATTTGAAGCCCATATCTTCTCCATAAAACCATTCCCTGTTGTGTCTGTGAGAAGCTATCGGTGATGAGCAGTGACTTTCAGTACATTACCAACTACTTAGAGCTTTATTGCCACAACAAGCCCTTCACATGTTCTGACATATTCTGAAGCTAGATGATCTCTTTACCTTTTCTCATGAGCTTCAAGCCATTAGTAATCTGATCTTCCTTAACGAGACTAAAATTGGACATGTTGTTTTCTTTCATGGCTTGGAAAGAGCTGTACTTGAGGACGAGATCCAGCTCATCTGGCCCTAATTTTTTTTCCTAGGAAGTCACAGATCTTCTTTATAGTTCCCTTTGTATCCTAAAAGAAGAACAAACTGAAATGAGGGCAATAAACAGAGAGCACTGAGAGAAAAGATTAAAAAATGGGATCTGAGGATGGGGATGATCAAAGTGTTGTGAAAGGGCATCATCAAATGAGAGAGCATGAATAGGATTTAGGCAATAAAAGAAATGGAACAAAGGGAGGAAGGACTCACACTCAACATTTATATATTGAGTGTGCTTGCAATGTGGCTCATCTATGGTGTCTAAAAGACAGAGGCTGGGGATTCTTTTTAGGGAGGAGAAAATGTAAGAGAGAGATTCTCATAGAACCAAGGTTAAATTTAAACTTGCTTTTTAGAGGATCATGACCTTGAATTTGAGACCTTCCTTGTCCATCTCCATAGTGCTAAGGTCACAGGTGTGTGCTGATGCACTCACTCATTATACTGAGATTTTTTTCTTAATACAGGGCCTCACTATGGAGTTTTTCTTGTGTGTTGGAAGTTGCTGTGGCGATTAGTATATGTCAAGCTCACACAGATCAGAAATCCATCTATCTGGCTTTTTCCTTCCAAGTTCTGGAACTGAAAGTATGTACAACCATAACTATCCTGCCCTGGGACATTTATAGAAACTTATAGAAATGCTGCTAAACAATGATCAAGGCAAATGAAGACATGTGCACAAAATCCTCAGCAGATATTAATGTTAGTGCCAGATAATACTGTTTGCTTAGGCTAACTGAGAACAATCCAGATATTATGACAGTTTCATGGAATGTTCTCAATATTTATTACTTGAGAATACTTCTGAGACATTTTGTTTTGAGTAAGCATCTCAGGTGGTGGCTCAGGTGGTCATCACATTCCCAATTTTTCTGTCTCAGATCTCTAACCGTTGCAATGATGTCAGTGTACTACCACAATTAATTTAATCTTCTGATATAATCATTACAAGGTAAAATCTTAGAACAACAAAAATTGTGCTTTCAATCCTAGCCCTCCCCCTGGGGACATGAGGTTTTATTGGTTTAAAACTTTTTTTTTACATATTTATCAGAGTACTGCTTAATATTTCATACAAATGTAAACAATCATGATAATAACTGAAAAGAATGTGTTAATGGTCAGATAGAAGACTTATTGGAATGTGCAGTAGTGTGTAGCAGACAGCTGGGTAGTGATCCTTTCTTGGGAAAACTGAACTTAATGATGATTAAGTAAAAGATTCTACATATGGGAAAAAGAGTATGATGAAACTTTTTTAATTATTTAAGTTTATTTATTTTTTACACTCTATATTTTATTCCCTTATATTCTGATCCACCCTATGACTGTTCCACATTGCATACATCCTCCCCACCATGGTATCTCTATGGCGGTGTCCTCCCAAACCCAGCTGACGTCGAATCTCCATGTGTCCTTCTTTCTCCCAAGGGTTAGATGCATCATCTTTGAATGAACAGTGACCCAGAAATTCTCTATTGTATATGTGTTGATGGCCTCATATCAGCTGGTGTATGCTGTCTGGTGGTCCACTGTTTGAAAGATCTCAGGGGTCCAGATTAATCGAGACTCTTTGTCCTCCTAAAGGATCACCCTTCTCCTTTCAACGTACTCTAATTCAAAAACAAGTGTTAGCTGCTTCTGTCCATTGGGTGGGTGCAAACATTTGCCTCTGATGCTTTCATCTGCTTGCTGGGTTTTTCAGAGGGCATTCATCATAGGACCCTTTTTGTAAGCTATCCATAAACTCAGAAATAGTGTCAGACCTTGTGACCTCCCCTTGAACTGGACCCCACTTTGGGTCTTTTGCTGGACCTTCTTTTCCTCAGGTTCCTCTCCATTTCCAACCCTGTCATTCTTTCAGACAGGAAAAATTATGGGTTAAACTTATGACTGTGGGATGGGCCCACTCTCCTTCATTTGATGCCCTGTCTTCCTGCAGATGGTGGAGGTAGGGTCTATAACATCCTGCTCCCAAATGCATGGAAATTCATCTAAGTTCTCTCCCTTTGAGTCCTGAGAGTCTTTAACTTCCCAGGTCTCTGGTGCATTCTGGAGGGTCCCCCCAACCTCTTATTTTCAGAGGATGCCTGTTTCCATTCTTTCTGCTGGCCATCAGAGTTTCAGTCCTTTTCCTTCACCCAATACTAGATCAGGTTCACGTGTCCCTCCCAGTCCCCCCATACACTTTCCCTCCCAGGTTCCTCCCTTCTGCTTCCTCAGAGATAAACACTCCGAGGTCTAATTTAATTTTGAATAATTGCATCTTTCAGTTTTTGTCTGGTTGCACTTTTTCTTTTTATTAATAAATATTTTTCTCCATCCCTAGAGGGGAGCAGGTAGGTTGAGAGCAGATCTTTGGTTTCTCTCTGCCTTTCTAGATCCCATGCCTAATTTTCATCTTTTTTATTGTTGTTGTTGTTGTAATAGGTTCTTGTACTTAACTGAGTGGTAACTGTAACGTCACCTTTTTCATGTCTTCATAGTATAGTACCAAGAAGTTGTCCCATTCTCTCATGGACAGCCAGCCACGGACATGCTCAAACCATGATCCATATATAACTGTGTGCAGGGAGAAGTGGAGTGTCAGTTACAAAGCACTAACACAGGGTATGCTTGACTTTCTTCATTTTCTGAAAGCAGCAGCAGAAAGCTTCACTAAGAAAAATCTAACTAGTCTGTATTTATAGCATTAAACATGATGTTTGAGGTTAACACAGATATAGAGAACTGATAAAATCAAGTTCATTATCAAACTCATTACCACACAGCTTTACCATTGATGCCAAGAGGAGATATTCTACTGTCAAGGTGCAAGGACAGAGGTGTGTGCTGGGGGAAATCTATCACAACAATACAGAAATCTAGAGGTGATTTCTGTAAATTCCTGCCTCCTGGTGAGGTGTATGAAGAAAACACAACGATTTGATAACAGAGATGGGAGAACAGTATTTTATATGGTGTTGGAAAGAAAGATTTCCATCAGTAAAGCAACCTACTGGCAGAAATCTAATAGATGTATGAATCAAAGCTATATGACATCATTAATAATCATCTCAACAAAGTTAGTTAAGGGGATCAGGCTCCTTTGAGTGTGTGTGTGTGTGTGTGTGTGTGTGTGTGTGTGTGTGTGTGTAAGAGATGGAGAGAGAGAGAGAGAGAGAGAGAGAGAGAGAGAGAGAGAGAGAGAGAGAGAGAATATGTTTGTGAGGTTTTAGAGTATATAAGAGAACTATATAAGGCACTGCCAAGTGGGGAAGACAAGAGACAGTAATTTCAAGAGAATATCTCAACGCAGCATACCTATGTCTACAATTCCCTTTGGGAGTATATAGGGGTATCATTTCCATTTCTCAATTTTCAATTTTCAGTCCCTGATTTTTTACATAGTGCTCTTTTCCTGAGTTGAACTCACATGCTGCAATATAGATGTGCAAGGTCAGAGGTGTCCAGTAGTGCAATAATGACACAATTGTTATGGGGTTACTTAAATGATGTCTGATTGGATTTGAGGCTTGATCCTTGAGATGGAATTCATGCCTGGTACTATAATCCTGGTCATGAACCCATGGTTGATGATGTCATATTTCCAAACTAGGATTCCGACTGTCAATTTACTAAATGGTCATATTGTCAAACTACAGTTTAAATATTTGTATTTATACCCATAGATTTGTGCTGTTCTATATCTTTGTTAGAGATTAGTTTTGCAACTATCTCTGGCTCAGGAAATACCATGGAACAGGAAGTAGAAATTAAAAGCTAGAGAATGTGGTGGAATGCTTTGAAATTTGGAATGCTCTGTAAATATTGTCCTTTGAATATAAATTAGCTGTTATGCAAATGTGCTCATATCACCAATGGTTGCCTAAAGAAAAACTGCATAACATAAAGCTGGTTAATATTCCAGGATGCATGGGAGAGGGTTTCCTGAATCTGTACTCCTCACTGAGGATCTATTTGCAGTTAATGACTGCTAGATGAGAAAGACTTCCACACCCTTTTCATATAGGACTACTATTATGGTTCTAGTGCCCACATGGACGGCCCCACATCCATGCACATATGAACATCACAAATTAGCATTAGGGGGTTGTATTGTTTTGAAAAAAATTAAGTTCCACTATGGACATATTATGTGATGTATAATGTGTTGGAATACATACTGGCAAATCTGGCAGAATATGATATAACATATTCAATTTTTATCTTTTGAAGAATAGAAATATTATGTAAAAATCACAAAAAATTTGAAAACTAAATCAAGCACAAACAACGGACATAGGAAAATCTAATGCTTGTCTAAATAAAATTCTAAAAGCAGATAATTCAGGATGAAGAAGCCAATATATGATGCCAATTCACTTTACTTTTGAAGGACACCAGTTCCAATATCTAAGACATATTTATTCCAAGAATGAGTTTTTAAATCTTCTTCAGAAACCACCTCATGATGAATTTTCATGATAGTTTAGTTCATCTCTCATCCACTATCAGAAAAGTGTATCCATGTAGTAAACAGAGATTAAGTCACAGACCCACAGCTCCTATTGGTACAGACAATATGAGACTTTGGAGTGGTGAGCAGTAAAATTGGCTTCTATATTAAACCTTTTGCTCCAATGTTTAGGTATCATATTGGATGTGGATGTGACATATTATAGAGGCAGAGGTGGTGGATGACTTGAATAAACAGTGTTTTATGAACACATCATGGCTGTTGGACACATTAACTCAGCAGTTGTGACAGTATGTGCAAGACCTGTGTAAGCTCAAGAGAGACTGAGTTCCTGCATGGAGCAAGAGGTTGGTCATGATGTGCCAACTATGAGGAACTACTAGTGACTGATGGCTTCCTGAAGAGAGTCAGTTTATTTCTGAGTGTTTATCCAACTACATTGAATATTCATACACCCAAAGATGTATAGTCAGAATTAATTGCAATGGATGGTTTTAAAAAGCAACAGGACTGGAGAGATGGCTCAGGATTTTAGAACACTTGCTGCTCCCACAGAAGATGTTGGTTTAGTTCCCAGTACCAACATGGTAACTCACTATCTTCTGTAACTTCAGTTCTAGAAGATAATTTATACCCCTGGCCATCGTGGGTAATGCTCTCATTATGGTTCACATACATACATGCAGATAAAAGACACCTAGACATAAAATAAAACTAAATCTTAAAAAGATAATATACAAAGTTGGATGCTTATGGGATTAGAAGCAGTATAAGGGAGGAATCAGGAAAGGGAATGAATGTGATAAAAATACAATTTATGCGATTATCAAAGAGTTAAAAGATATATTTAAAAACTTTTATACAAAGAGCACAGAGATACTGAGTTAACTCAAAGAACATTAGTCTTGTAGCCCTTGAGAAGGAAGATCAATGAAAAGAATACCTCATTTTACAGCTGTATACACAGAGATTCAGAGAATATAGTAATCCCTAGAAAGTTGAAGTAAAAGAAATCATTTATACGATTTATTTTATTTTTTATTTCCATATATGCCTATGTTATGTTTGTGAGATTGCATGTATGTATGTTTTTATTTGCAAAAGAGAGAAGAGGATGTCAGTTACTCTGAATATGGAGTTATAGAAAATCATCACCTACTCAGGGTTTGAGTGTGGGGATCCAGACTCTACTCCTCTAAAAAAGCAGCAAGTGCTATAGATCACTGAGCCTTCTGTTCAGTTCCTAATGGTATCATTTTTAAAAGAAAGACATGAGCAACTTTACTGAACAAAAAAGTAGAACTTAGCAAAAATTCGAAATTGTAAATGAAATGAATAGATTTTTAAAAGGGAATGAAGGAATTGTTTTATGGCTCAATGTATAAAAGTGTTTATCATATAAGCCTTATGATCACATCTCATTTTCTGTAACCTGAATAAATCAGAAGGAAACAAATGACTCCACAAAGTTGCCCACAGATCATCACTGATGTTCCGTGACATGTGTATCCACACAGACACTATGCACACATACATCCCAGATAATAATAAAGAAAATATCATTAAAGGAAAAAAGAAATAGGAAACTGGACACAATCTATAAATACCGGGAAGACAGTCCTAATTAGGAATCATGTAGATACAATTGGCATGTGTGTATGTATGTAAACATTGTCCTGATTATTAATTGAAGATATAGAAGGATAATGTATATTGTGAGCAGCATCATTCCTTACTTAGTGGGATCCTGAGAAGTATAGATGGAGGAAAAATCCAAATGAAGGCCAAAAGGCCATGACCTATATATTTATTCTCTTCTTGATCATGACTGTGTAACAAAGAAAGTACATTGAAATCACTGAGATCTGTTAAGCCATACATCTCAGAAAAAGAGAGGATAGGTGTCCGCCTGACCCGGGAGGGCTTTGCCTGAGCATCGGTGGGAGATATCTTGGCTCCGGAACTCGCTAAAAGTAGTCTGCACAGGTGAGAGTGTGGACTACAGAAGCTAACAGTTTCTAGTATAGGCAGGAGCCACAGAGCTTCTGAGGCAGCCCCCTTTTTAGGCTCCAGACATCCAGGCACCTTCCCTGCCAGAGGATAGGTGTCCGCCCTGCCAGGGAGGGCTTTGCAGGAGCACCTGGGGGAGCCATCTTGGTTCCTGGATCCCTCTGAGACTAATCTGTGCAGGTGAGAGTGTGGACTACAGAAGCTAACAGCTTCTGTGACAGGCTGAAGCAACACAGCTTCTGACACAGGTCCTGTTTTGGGCCTTCATCTTTGGCCAGGAGGGAGGTCCAAACACCAGATATCTGTGCACCTTCCCTGTAAGAGGAGAGCTTGCCTGCAGACCATTGAAACTCAGACAAGAGCTAGTCTCCCAGTTCTGCTGATAGAGGCTAAAAATCATGAGGGAAATAATCTCTAACCGGAGACAACTATAACAACTAACTCCAGAGATTACCAGATGGCGAAAGGTAAACGTAAGGATCTTACTAACAGAAACCAAGATCACTCACCATCATTAGAACCCAGCACTCCCACCGTGCCCAGTCCAGAGCACCCCAACACATCTGAAAAGCTAGAACCAGATTTAAAAACAAATCTTATAAAATTTTTAAGCATTTTAAGTTTATTATAAAAAAACTTCAAACAGAGAAATGGATACAGAAAACGTGGTACATTTATAGAATGGAGTGCTATGCAGCTATTAAAGCAATGAGTTTATGAAGTTCTTAGATAAATGGATTGATCTGGAGGTTGTCATACCAAGTGAGGTAACCCAATCACAAAGGAACACACATGATATGCACTCACTGATAAGTGGATAATACCCATAAGTTTAGAATCCTTCTTAGAAGGGGAACAACATAACCATGGAAAGAGTTGTAGAGGCAAAGTTCAGAGCAGAGCCTGAAGGAACAACAATCTAGAGACTGCCTCACTTGCAGATCCATCCCATGAACAACCATCAAACCCAGACACTGTGGTAGATGCCAACAAGAGTTTGCTGTCAGGAGCCTGATATAGCTGTCTCCTGAGGGACTTTTCTAGTTCCTGGCAAATACAGAAGTGGATGCTCACAATCATCCATTGGATGGAGCCAAATGTCCCTAATGAAGGAACTAGAGAAAGTACCCAGGGAGTTTAAGGGGTTTGAAGCCCCATAAGAGGATCATCAATATGAACTAACCAGTACCCCAAAAACTCCTTGGAACTAAACCCCCTATCAAAGAAAACACATGGTAGAACTTGAGGCTCTAGATATATATGTAACAGAGGATAGCCTAATTAGTCATCAATGGGAGGAGAGGCAGGCCCTTGTTCCTGTGAAGGGTCTATGCCCCAGTATAGGGGAATGCCAAGACCTGGAATAGGAGTGAGTTGGTTGGGGAGTAGTGGAGGTTGAAGGGGATAGGGGAGCTACAGAGGGGAAACTATGAAAGGGAATAACATTTTGAAATGTAAATAAAGAAAATATCTAATAAAAAAAAGAATTGACATACAAGAATAATTGAACCTTCACATGAAATATTACAATTTCAACATCACCTCAATTCACTATCCACCACCAAAACCAAAACTGTATTAGTAGACTTAGAACGAAAACAATAATTAGCTATGCATTCTCTTTCAACACTTTTGCAAATTACCTGCAACAAATTCTTTCTCATCACTTTATATTTATGCTTTCTTTTATTTTCCCAAGGCTTCATAAATATTCTTTCTTTTGAAAATATCATTCTGACTGGAGTAAGATAAGCTCACAAAGTAGTTTTTATTTGCATTTCCAGGATGGCTAATAATGTTGAATGGTTTAAAAATTGGAGATGAGGAATTTGTTTTTCTTGTTTTGGTTGCACTATTAGGTTCCATGATACAGATTTTGCTCCAGTTTTTTTTTCTTGATTTTGAATTTTTAAAAATCTTTTAGACTCTAGACAACCACAGACCGTGAACATGTAGATTGGAAAGGTTTTCATCCATTCTGTAGCCTGCATCTTCACATGAAAAATGAGTTACATTGGTTTATAGAAGCCTTTTCTTTGAGCAAGGTCCTACTTGTCCATTATTTGCCTTGTTGTCTGAGTGGGATGAATCCTATTTAGCAAGTCCTTACCTGAACCGATATACGACTTTTTCCTTTAGCAGTTTCATAGATTTGAGTCTTCTGTTGAGGTTCTTGATCCACTTGATATTGGTGTGTGTCTGTCAGGCTGTGTCTATCCTTCTGTGTCTGTCGGTCTGTCTATGTGTGTCACTGTTTATATGTTTGAGGGATGAGGGATTATATGCCCCAGTACAGGGGAATGCCAAGGCCAGGAAGCAGGAGTGGGTGGGTTGGGGAGCAGGGAGGGGGGAGGGTATAAGGGACTTTCAGAGTAAAGTAGAAAAGGGGATAGCATTTGAAATGTAAATGAAGAAAATATCTAATAAAAATAAAAATAAAAAAGAAGATATAGACTCACTCTTCTACATACAGCAATCTAGTTACCAATTTACTGAAGAAATTGTCTTTCTTAAATGTATATTTTTTTAATTTTGCCAAACAAAAAGAACCATCAGTTGTGTTAACATATTGTCTTGTTTTTCTACTCCATTAATCTCTATGTCTGTTTTTGTAACAGTCGAATGCTCTCTTTAATATCTCTGTAGTATAACTGGAAATAAGGTACTGTTTTTTCAAGATCAATTTGATTAACAGAATGATTTTTTTATTTGCTTTCATATGAACTTATTACTGATTTTGTTTTTTATTTGGACATTTCATACATGTATAAATTACATTCTAATATTCATAGCATTCACCTTCTCTAATCTCCCTCTGCCTTTATTAACCTCTATTCCCTATATTCTCTTTTAAAACACTCATATCTCTTTATTCATGACTCATTAGTATAACCATGTATAGGATTTTCTGTGAAACTGTAGAGTTGAACTACCCATTGAAACCTATTAAGGATCTCAATTGGTATAAAACTGAAGACAGTGGCTTCCTATGACCCAGAATCCTTCAGTATCTGGCACTTCAGCAGGGATTAGTGATGTTCCATGAGTCTCCTCCCCAACCTATGACTAATTATTGATGAATGCCAGTCTTGTACAGACCCATTGCAAGCAGCTTCAAATGATTTTACTTGCTGCATTTAGTCTGCCATGTTCACAAGCCAGTATTTTATAGCACTTCTCTCTTTATCTTCAGCTCCTACATTCATTCCACCATCTCTTCTGCAATAATATCTAAGCATGAGAAGTGGATGTGCAATATACCATGTAAGAATGAACATCCTACCATTCTGAACAAATTCAATTTTTTTTTTAATTCTGTGGATAATGACATTGAAATTTTGATTGGGATTGTGTTGGATCAGTACATTGTTTTGGAGGGATGGCAATTTTTTGTAACATTAACTCTTCTAGTTTTAGAGCAGGAGATTTTCTATTTTCTACCTCTTAGTGTCTGCTTCACCCTGTTGAAAATTTCACTGTAGAGGATATATCACCTCTTTCTTGTATTAATTTCTTTTCTACTGCTGTGATAAAACACAATGAACAGGGCACGTTATAGAAGGAATGTTTTGTTTGGGGTTTATGGATCTAGAGAGACAAGGGTGTATCATCATTACTATGGCTGGAAGTATGACACCATCCAAGTAGACAGAGTATTCAAGCAGCAATTTAGATCTCACAAGTGAATCCATAAGCAGGAGGGAGAGAGATCACTCAAAAACGTGCCAGTTATGAAACTTTAAATCTCACTCCAGTGACATATTTCCTCAAGCAAGTTCACAGTTCATAATACTCACAAAATATTCACCACTTCGGGATCACATATTCAAATGCCTGAAATTTATAGGGGACATCTCTTTCAAGCAAGCAAACGGTGATATATTTATTCTGGGATATTTTCTTTTGTCTTCCTTTTTATTAGATATTTTCTTTACTTACATTTCAAAAGTCATCCCCTTTCCTGGTATCATCCCCCTCCCCAGAAATCCCCTTATACCATCCCCTCTCACCCTGCTTCTATAAAGGTGTTCTCCCACACACCAACCGCTGCCACCCCACAGTGACTTTGAACACTGGGGCATTGAGTCTTCACAGAACAAAGGGTTTCTCCTCTCATTAATGCCCAACAAGGACATCCTCTACTACATATGTGGCTGGAGCTATGAGTCCCTCCATGTGTACACTTTGGTTGATGGTTTAGGCCCTGGGAACTCTGGGGTCTGGTTGGTAGATATTGATGTTCTTCCTGTGGAATTTTAAATCCCTTTAGCTACTTCAGTCTTTGATCTAATTCCTCCATTGGGAACCCAGTGTTCTATCCAAGCATCTGCCTCTGTATTTGTCAGGCATTGGCAGAGCCTCTCAGGAAACAGATATATCAGGCTCAAGTCTAAGTGGATCAAAAAACTCCACATAAAACCAGAGACACTGAAATTTATAGAGGAAGTGGTGAAGAGCCTCGAAGATATGGGCACAGGGAAAAGATTTCTGAACAGAACACCAATGGTTTGTCAAGAATAGAGAAATAGGACCTCATAAAATGCACAGGACACTGTAAATAAGACAAAAAGCAACCAACAGAACAGGAAAAGATCTTTACCAATCCTAAAGCTGAAAGGGGGGATAATATCCAATAAATATAAAGAATACAAGAAGTTGAACACCAGAAAACTAAGCAACCCTATTAAAAGATGGGAGCTAAATCAGTTTGGCAGTTCCTCAGGAAATTCGACTTAGCAATACCTGAAGATCCTGCAATACCTCTCCTGAGCATATATCAAGAAGATGCTCCAACATGTAGTAAGGACACAGGCTCCACTATGTTCATAGCAGCATTATTTATAATAGCCAGAAACTGAAGAGACCCTTGATGTCCCTCAACAGAGGAATGGATACAGAAAATGTGGTACAGTCACAGAATGGAGTACTATGAAGCTATTAAAAACAATTGACTTCATGAAATTCCTAGACAAATGGATAGATCTGTATGATATCATCTTGAGGTAACCCAATCACAAAAGAACACACATGATATGCACTCACTGAGAAGAGAATATTAGCTCAGAATTTCATAATCCTTTTTTGAAGGGGATCCAAATACCCATGGAAGGAGTTACAGAGACAAAGTTCATAGTAGAGCCTGAAGGAAAGACCATCCAGAGACTGTTCAACTCGGGGATCCATCACATTAACAACCACCAAACCCAGACACGAGGCAGATACCAACAAGAGCTGGCTGACAGGAGCCTGATATAGCTGTCTCCTGTGAAGCTCTGCTAGAGTCTGGCAAATACAGAAGTGGATGCTCACAGCCATCCATTGGATGGAGCACAAAGTCTGCAATGAAAGAGCTGGAGAATGTATCCAAGGAGCTGAAGGGGCCTGTAGCCTCATAGAAGCAACATCAATATGAACTAACCAGTACCCCCCAGAGCTCCTTGGAACGAAACCCCCAGTCAACGAAACCCCCAGTCAACGAAAACACATGGTGGAACTTGTGGCACAGGATGGCCTATTCAGTCATCAATGGGAGGAGAGGACCTTGGTCATGTGGAGGCTCTATGCCCCAGCATAGGGGAATTCCAGGACTAGGAATGAGAGTTGGTAGGATAGTGTGCAGGCAGGGTGAGGGGATAGGGGATTTTCAGTGGGGAAACTAGGAAAGGGGATAACATTGGAAATTTAAATAAAGAAAACTTATCATAAAAAATTTAAAAAATAATACATCACTACTAGGTTTTCTTAATGAACATAAATAGAAAAAGTCTTTTTGTTTGTTTTGTTTTTAGTAGAGTTTACAATCTTTGCTCTTACTGAGGTGCAAACCCACAATAAGAAAAATTTTTGGACATTGGAGGTCTTTGTAATAAGGCCCTACTTCAATATTCCTCACATAACCAAAGGTTATACCTCCATATTAGCCAAGCTAAGAGTTGAAAAATCAGTTGTGCCAAGGAACGAATTGTAGGCATGATTTTTCGATACAGATTTCCTGCTATGGTCAAAGTTATTTGACGTGAGTGATTGTCTTCATTCTCAGCCCAAAAGGATCAGGTTACACTCATTTAAGAAATGGTGTGATATTAAGATGGTTTATCGATGAAATCATTCATGAACAGTTTCAATGTAGAATGGTTCTGCTTGGAGGGTGGCACAGATATTAGGTGTGGTTATGATTCTGTTTCCTTTGCTTTGATGATTTTAAAAAGCATACATCTCAGATTAAGAATAACTTATACAATTCTTTTCTTAAAAATGGATACAATAAATATATGTATCCAAGCAAAGCGTTTAGTCTCAATCTTTGCTGTTCTCTTATAAGCCATCTTTCAAATTAGTTGTCTATATTTCTTTTGGCCACATAAATAATTTTGAAATATGTAACCTGTTCTGAAAATCATAGTATAGATAAAACCAACAAATAAACAACCCTAGTAAGAGAGAGGTTGAGGTAGGAGAAGCTCAGGGAAAGATAGGGTTGTGTACAAACACGAAGAAAGTTTATATGGATTGCATAATTTTGGACCTATTTTTCCAAATACCAAACTAGAGAGACTACTGGATTGCATCTTACTAATTCCTAATTTTTTTATATTTTTGAATTTCAATAGATTAGGATATGTTAGTAATACTAATTTTCAAATTAAAAGATATCAGGGAAAAGTGATTGTTACTTCGTGGTATTTTTGTTGTTAGAGGTGGAATTATGTTTGTGTAGGTTTGTTAAAAGATTACTTTCTTGCTTCTTTTAGGGTGTAGTTTCACCCCTTGTGCTGGTGTTTTCTGTTATTATTTGTAGGGCTTGATTTGTGGAAAGATACTGTATAATTTTGATTTTGTCATGGAATATCTTGTTTTCTCTCTCTAGGGCATTTGTGTTTTCTTATGGTCTGTATGACATCTGTCCAGGATTTTCTAGCTTTCATAGTCTTTGGTGAGAAGTGTGGTGTAATTCTGATAGGTCTGC
The DNA here is from genome assembly GCF_978045245.1 of Mus caroli. Classification (NCBI taxonomy): domain Eukaryota; kingdom Metazoa; phylum Chordata; class Mammalia; order Rodentia; family Muridae; genus Mus; species Mus caroli. The sequence goes on along the minus strand of NW_028227263.1, from coordinate 129,796,797 downwards.
TTTATATGTTTCTTGACCTTATTTCATTAACGCTTTTAAAATTCTTTGTTTAGTACATTTGCTGTTTTGATTACTATGTGATGTAAGGGAGATATTTCTTTTCTGGTCCAGTCTATTTCGAGTTCTGTAGGTTTTTTGCATGTTCTTGTGCATCTCTTCCTTTACTTTAGGGAAGTATATATTTGCTGTATGTTATCATAAAAAAATAGATGAGAGCTAATAATGAAATGATTAAACAAAGTGTTTCAGGCCAATGGAACTAGAAAAAGCAAATATTGCTGATGTAATCTTACAAAATCATAGTTGACTTGAATCAATTCTGGTGAGAAATGATAAACATCATTTTGTATTGATTAAAGGAATAATGCATGGAAAGGACAGGGCAGTTGTAATTACAGGTCCACCTAGTTCTACACAGAACATACTACTAGATATACAGTAACAAACAGTAGTCTTACTCTGAATGGTTAACACATCATCTTATTAAAAAATAAACAATATTAAATGATGTCCCGGATAAAGCAGGCTTAACAAACATCTATAGAACACTAAATCTAAACAGTGTAGAATACACATTGTTCTCAGAAGCCTATGGAGCTATTACTCAAATATATATATTTATTTATTCTTTATATATATATATATATATATATATATATATATATATATATATATATATATAAAGAAATTATTGACCAATATAAATTAAAATAATTTCTTATATTCTACTTAGCAATAATAAAATGGTTACAAATAAATAAAAAGAGAATCTCCAGAATGCAAACTAACTCACGGAGATTTAACAACTCACAAGTGAATGATGAAGAAGTCAAGAATAAAAGGACTCATATAATCAAATGAAGATGGAAATAAAACAGCATTTAACCTATGGAATAAAATGAAAACAGCCCTAACAGGGACATTTAAAGCTCAAAGTTCCTCCATTAAGAAATCAAGGTGATTTCTAATACAGTAATTAATGTTCAACATGGAAATTTGGAAAAAGAACAAAGCAAACAGCGAACTTAGTAGCTGGAAAGATATCAGTGACCTCAGTGTAGAAATTAAAGAAGGGAACAGCAGGAACAAGAAACACAATATAGGGAGTTGATGAAACAGTTATATTCTTCAAAATATAACGAATATTGATCAAATCTTATCTAAACTCACCAAAAGAATAACAAATGCCAAAAGCAATACAGTAAAACACAAAAGAGGAGTCATTATCACAGCACAAACGAAATTAAGAAAAATTTTAGAGTTTACCTTAAAAATCATATACCACTATGCTTGAAAACATAAAAGATATGGATGAATATATGTATATATACATATATATATATACATATATATATATATATATGTGTGTGTGTGTGTGTATGATAAATATTACATTTGAAACAATTAATGAGGTACATATGTGAGGAGGCTCAGCAGTTCATAGCATCCCCTGTTTTCTATAAGACAAGGATTCAGTTTCTAGTACACCTGGAAGTTCACAATGCCCTATTAAAATATAGACACTAGTTTTCCTCATAAGACTGCTTTCATTGTGTCCCATAAGGTTAGGTATGTTGTAGCTTCATTTCATTAATCTCTAAAAGGCCTTTAATTTCATTCTTTATTTCTTCCTTAACCAAGTTATCATTGAATACAGTGTTGTTCAGCTTCAACGTTTATGTGGGTTTTCTATTATTTATGTTGTTATTGAAGGTCAGCCTTAGTCAATGGTGATAGGATGTATGGGATTACTTCAATTTTTTTTTATCTGCTGATCAGCCATCTTTATAATAGCCAGAAGCTGTAAAGAACCCAGATATCCCTCAGCAGAAGAATAAATACAGAAAATGTGGTAAATTTACAGAATGGAGTACTATGCAGCTATTAAAGACAATGAAGTTGATCTTGTATCCCAGGTCCCTCAGAGACCAGTCTGCATAGGAGAGCCTGCAGACTGCAAAAGCAACATAGCTTCTGGGACAGGCCCCTTTTCGGGCCTTCATATTCAGCCAGGAAGCAGATCTGAGATCCAGACATCAGTGCTCCTTCCATGTCAGAGGAGAGTACTCTGAGACCACTGAGACTCAGGAGAGAGTGGGCCTCCCAGGAGTGCTAACAGAAGCAAACAGAATCACAGGAGGAACAAGATACAGTCAAAAACAGCTATAACAACTAACACCAGAGATTACCAGACGGCTAAAGGCAAACATAAGAATCTTACTAATAGACGGCAAGACTGCTCACCATCCTCAGAACCTAGCACCCACAACTCCGCAAGTCCTGGGTACCACAAAACATCCGAAAAGCAAGATTCAGGTTTAAAATCATATCTCATGATGCTGGTAGATGATTTTAAGAAGAAAATTAATATCTCACTTAAAAAAATATAGGAGAACATGGCTAAAGAGGCAGAATGCCTTGAAGAGGAAACACAAAAATCCCTTAAGAATTACAAGAAAACACTGCTAAATGAGTAGAAGCCTTTAAAGAAGAAACACAAAAATCCCTTCCAGAATTTCAGGAAAACACAACCAAACAGGTGATGGAACTAAACAAACCCATCAAAGATCAAAAGAAGGGAAGTAGAAACAATAAAGAAAACCCAAAGGGAGACAACTCTTGAGATAGAAACCCTAGGAAAGAAACCAGGAGTCATAGATGTGAGCATCAGCAACAGAATACAAGAGATAGAAGAGGGAATCTCAGATGCAGAAGACTCCATAGAGAACATGGACACAACAATCAAAGAAAATGCAAAATGCAAAAAGATCCTAACCCAAAACATCCAGGAAATCCAGGACACAATGAGAAGACCAAACCTATGGATAATAGAAGTAGATGAGAATGAAGATTTTCAACTTAAAGGGCCAGCAAATGTCTTCAACAATATTATAGAAGAAAACGTCCTTAACCTAAAGAAAGAGATGACCATTAACACACTAGAAACCTACAGAACACTGAATAGACTAGACAATAAAAGGAATTCTTTCCAACACATAATAATCAGAACATCAAATGCACTAACAAAGATAGAATATTAAAAGCAGTAAGGGGAAAAGGTCAAGTAACATATAAAGGCAGACCTATTAGAATCACACCAGACTTCTCAGCAGAGACTAATAAATCCAGAAGATCCTGGAAAGATATTATACAGACCGTAACAGAACACAAATGCCAGCCCAGGCTACTATACCCAACAAAACTCTCAATAACATAGATGGAGAAACCAAATTATTCCATGAAAAAACCAAACTCACACAATATTTTTCAATGAATCCAGGCCTTTAAAGGACCCAACATTTTGCAGCTTAGAGAAAACCCACCTCAGGGAAAAAGGCAGATACTATGTCAGAGGAAGAGGCTGGGAAAATTTTTCCCAGCAAATGGTCCGAAGAAACAATTTGGAGTAGCTATTCTAATATCGAATAAAATCGACTTCCAAACCAAAGTTATCAAAAAAGACAAGGAGGGGCACTTCATACACATCAAAGTTAAATTCTACCAAGATTAACTCTCAATCCTGAATACCTATGCTACAAATGCAAGGGCAGACATTCATTAAAGAAACTTTAGTAAAGCTCAAAGCACACATTTCACCTCACACACTAACTGTGGGAGACTTCAACACACCACTCTCATCAATGGATAGATCCTGGAAACAGAAACAAATCAGAGACACATGGAAACTAACAGAAATTCTGAAAAAAAAATATATATATATAACATTTTATCATAAAACAAAAAGATATACCCTCTTCTCAGCACCTCATGGTACCTCCTCCAAAATTGACCATATAATCAGGGACAAAACAGGCCTCAACAGATACAAAAATATTGAAATTATCCCATGCACCCTATCACATAAAAATGGACTAAGGCTAATCTTCAAAAACAGCATAAATAATGGAAAGCCAATACTCATGTGGAAACTGAACAACACTCTACTCATTGATACCTTGGTCAAGGATGAAATAAAGAAAGAAAGACTTTTTAGAGTTTAATGAAATTGAAGCCACAACTTTTCCATCCTTATGGGACACAATGAAGGCAGTCCTAAGAGAAAAATTCATAGGCCTGAGTGACTCCAAAAAGAAACTATAGAGAGCATACAGTTGCAGCATGACAGCACACCTAGGAGCTCTAGAAGGAAAGGAAGGAAATTCACCCAAGAGGAGTAGATAGCAGGAAATAATCAAATTATGGCTGAAATCAACCAAGTGGAAACAAAAGGAAGTATTCAAAGAATCAACGAAACCAGGAGCAGGTACTTTGAGAAAATCAACAAAATAGATAAACTCTTACCCAGACTCACTAGAGGGCACAGGGACAGTATCCTGATTAACAAAATCAGAAATAAATACGGAGACATAACAATAGAACATGAGAAAATCTAAAACATCATCAGATCCTACTACAAAAGGCTATACTCAACAAAACTGTAAAACCTGGATGAAATGGACAATTTCCTAGATATATACCAGGTACCAAAGTTAAATCAGGTTCAGATTAATGACCTAAAAAGTCACATTTCCCCTAAAGTAATAGAAGCAGTCATCAATAGTCTCCCAACCAAAAAAAGCCCAGGAACAGATGGGTTTAATGCAGAGTTCTATCAGACTTTCAAAGAAGACTTAATTTCAGTGCTTCTCAAACTATTCAACAAAATAGACACAGAAGGTAGTCTATCCAATTCACTATACGAAGCCACAATTGCTCTGATACCTAAACCACATAAAGACCCAACAAAGAAAAAGGACTTCAGACCAATTTCCCTTATGAATATCAATGCAAAAATACTCAATAAAATCCTCCCAAACAGAATCCAAGAACATATCAAAACGATCATCCATCATGATCATGGAGGCTTCATCCCAGGGATACAGGGATGGTTAAATATTCAGAAATCCGTCAATGTAATCCACTATATAAACAAACTCAAAGACAAAAACCACATGATCATTTTGTTTAATGCTGAGAAAGTATTTGAAAAATCCATCACCCATTCATGATAAAAGTCATGGAAAGATCAGGAATTCAAGGCCCATAACTAGACATAATAAAAGAAATATACAGCAAAGCAATAGCCAACATCAAACAAAATGGAAAGAAGCTGGAAGCAATCCCACTAAAATTAGGGACTAGACAAGGCTGTCCACTCTATCCCTACCTATTCAATATAGTACTTGAAGTACTAGCCAGAGCAATTTACAACAAAAGGAGATAAGGGGGATACAAATTGGAGAAGAAGAAGTCAAAATACCATTATTTACAGATGATATGGTAGTATATATAAGTGACCCTAAAAGTTTCACCAGAGAATTCCTAAAGCTGATAAACAGCTTCAGTGCAGTAGCTGTATATAAAATTAACTCTCTACACAAAGGATAAACAGGATGAGAAAGAAATTAGGGAGAAAACACCCTTCAAAATAGTAACAAATAATATAAAATATATTGGTGTGACCCTAACTAAGGAAGTGAAAGATCTATATGATAAGAACTTCAAGTCTCTGAAGAAATAAATTGAAGAAGATCTCAGAAGATGGAAAGATCTCCCATGCTCATGGATTGGCAGTATTGATATAGTAAAAATGGCTATTATGCTGAAAGCAATCTACAGATTCAATGCAATCCGCATCAAAATTCCAACTCAATTCTTCACTGAGTTAGAAAGGGCAATTTGCAAATTCATCTAGAATAGTAAAAAACCTAGGATAGCAAAAACTATTCTCAACAATAAAAGAACCTCTGGTAGAATCAGCATGCCTGACTTCAAGCTGTACTACAGATCAATTGTGATAAAAAAGTACATGGTACTGGTACAGCAACAGAAAGGTAGATCAATGGAATAGAATTGAAGACCCAGAAATGAACCCACACACCTATGGTCACTTGATCTCTGACAAGGGAGCTAAAACCATCCAGTGGAAAAAAGACAGCATTTTCAACAAATGGTGCTGGCACAACGGGCAGTTATCATGTAGAAGAATGCGAACTGATACATTCTTATCTACTTGTATAAAACTCCAGTCTAAGCGGATCAAAGAACTCCACATAAAACCAGAGACACTGAAATTTATAGAGGAGAAAGTGGGGAAAGCCTTGAAGATATGGGCACAAGTGAAAAATTTCTGAACAGAATAGCAATGGCCTGTGCATTAAGTTCAAAAATTAACTAATGGGACCTCATAAAATTGCAAAGCTTCTGTAAGGCAAAAGACATTGTCAATAAGACAAAAAAGCCACCAACAGATTGGGAAAGGTTTTTTTTGTTTTTTTTTTTTTCTTTTTTAACCAATCCTAAATCTGATAGAGGACTAATATCCAATTTATACAAAGAGATTGAAAAGCTGGACTCCAAAAAAATCAAACAACCCCATTAAAAATGGGGTACAGAGCTAAAATTAAGAATTCTCAACTGAGTAATACCAAAAGGTTGAGAAATAATTGAAAAAAATGTTCAACATTCTTAATCCTAAGTCAAATGCAAATTAAAACAACCCTGAGATTACACCTTACACCAGTCAGAATGGCTAATATCAAAAATCCATGTGGCAGTAGATGCTTTCGAGGATGTGGAGAAAGAGAATTACTCCTCCATTACTTGGTGGGATTGCAAGTTTTTACACCATTCTGGAAATCAGTCTGATGATGCCTATGAAAATTGGACATAATATTTCCAGAAGATCCAGCAATACCTCTCCTAGGCATATACCAAAATGTTCCAACTGGTAATAAGGACACATGCTCACATGTTCATCGCAGCCTTACTTATATTAGCCAGAAGCTGGAAAGAACCCATTTGTCCCTCAACAGAGGAATGGATACAGAAAATGTGGTCATTTACACAATGGAGTACACTTCAGCAATTAAAAACAATGAATTTATGAAATACTTAGGCAAATGGATGTAAATGGACAATATCATCCTTAGTGAGGTAACCCAATCAAAAAAGAACTCACTTGATTTGCACTCACTGATCAATGGATTTTAGCCCAGAATCTCAGAATACTGAAGATACAATTTTCAAAACACAAGAAAACCAAGAAGAAGGAAGACCAAAGCGTGGATACTTCATTCATCCTTAGAATAGGGAACAAAACACCCATGGAAGGAGTTACAGAGACAAAGTTTGGAGGTGAGACCAAAGGATGGACTGTACAGAGACTGCCCCATGCAGGGATCCATTCCATAATCAACCACCAAACATAAACACTTTTGCATATCCCAGCAAGATTTTGCTGAAAGGACCCTGATCTAGCTGTCTCTTGTGATGTCAGTGCCTGGCAAATACAGAAGTGGATGCTCACATTCATATATTGGATGGAACACAGGACTCCCAATGGAGGAGACAGAGAAAGTACCCAAGTAGCTGAAGGAGTCTGCAACCCTATAGGTGGAACAACAATATGAACTAACCAGTACCCACAGAGCTCAAGTCTCTAGGTGCATATGTAGCAGAAGATTGTCTAGTTAGCCATCATTGGGAAGGGAGGCCCCTTGGTCTTATAAAGTTTATATGTCCCAGTACAGGGGAACGTCAGGGCCAAGAAGTGGGAGTGACTTTGTAGGTGAGCAGTGCAGGGGGGAGGGTATAGGGGACTTTCAGGATAGTATTTGGAATGTAATTGAAGAAAATATATAATAAATATTGAAAAAATACAATACATTTATAAAATTCCTATACAAATGGATGGATCTGGAGGATATCATCTTGAGTGAGTTAACCCAATCACAAAGAACACACATGATATGAACTCACTGGTAAGTGGACATTAGCTCAGAGTCTCATAATTCTTTTTAGAATGAGTAACAAAATACCCATATAAGGAGTTACATAGACAAATTTCGGAGTGGAGGCTGAAGGAATGACCATGCAGAGACTGCCCCACTTGGGGATCCATTCCATAAACCACCACCAAAACCAGACACTACTTCAGATGCCAACAAGAGCTTGCGGAGAGGAGCCTGATATAGCTGTCTCCTGAGGGGTCTTCCAGTTCCTGGCAAAATCAGAAGTGGATGCTCACAGTCATCCATCCATTGGACTGAGCACAAGTTCCACAATGAAGGAGATAGAGAAAGTCCTCAGGGGGCTGTAAGGGTCTGAAGCCCCATAGGAGGAACATTAATATGCACTAACCAATACCCCCAGCATTCCTTCAAACTATACCAACAATCAAAGAAAACAGATAGTGGAATTTGTGGCTTTACCTGTATATGTAGCAGAGAATGGCCTAGTTGATCATCAATGGGAGGAGAGGCCCTTGGTCCTGTGAAGGCTCTATGCCCCAATATAGTGAAATGCCAGGACCTGGAATGGGATTCTGTGGGTTGGGGTGCAGGGAGATCATGGTGGGTATATGTGATTTTCAGAGGGGAAATTAGGAAAGAGGATGACATTTGAAATGTACATAAAGAAAATATATCATAAGAGATGTAAAAAATAAGAAAGGGGTAGTTGGAAAAAGAATTAAAATCAGCTAGAATGGAGAAAAGGCAAGAATGGTAAGTGGGCTGTCACTGAGATCAAAATCCCTGTATACATGTATGGAAACACAAAAATAAAACACTTTATTATATGTGATTAATATATTTCAATAAGAATATAAATCAAAACAGTGTATCAAGAATCCACCACCCCACCTCTGAAAATATTTTAGAGACAAATAGGAGATTAGGTTTTACAATATATAGAAAGATGTCTTTTAAAAAAATGCTGGATGATCATGCTAATTTATAAGATGTATAAGAAGCCATTACAAAAAGACTAAGAAAATAGACAAATGAGAAGCATGGTAGGAAGTAAGCAGCATTTGTTATTTTTCTGTTCTGTGATAAACCACCATGATAAAAGGCAATTTAAGGAAGAGAGAGCTTGTTTGTGTCAGGTAGAACGATAGGAAGTGAAATCTGGGATTTCATTTTCTCAACTGCATGCAGGAATCAAATGGAGTGTACTGGAATTGGTTTGTTTATTATCTAAAAGCCCTCCTTGAATGGAATACTTTCGCCAACCAGGCTGTGCCTCATAAACATACTGAAAAAGTGCCACCAATTGGGAACCAAGTGTTGAAATTTGGGGGCCTATGTGGGCCACTTCTTAATAAAATGATGACCAATGTCAATATCAAGATTAGGTCTGTAAAGACTAGATACTCCAAATGATGCTTAAATATTATGACATGGGGCAATCTGTGACTGTATCCTGCACTGTAGTGGCATGTGAGAACAGAAATACTTCACAATCAGTGTTCAAATGATGATGACTCCTGGGCCCATAGACTTGTTGAATGTATAGAGATAAAATGGAACCTACAGAATATTAAAGGTCTAGAGATGCAGGCAAGTTAGGTATCATACATGAAATTGTGGGTTTGAGCCCCAGCACCAATTAAATAGAATATACAGTAGGTGTTTTTAGTCTTAGATCTTGAGAGGTAGCAGAAGAAGGAACCACACTTCAAGGTCATCCCAAGCAATATAGAGAATTCAAGGCCAACCTAAGCTATCTCTCACTTTGTCTTTAAAAAAAAACCTCTGAGCCCTGGAACTGGGGAGATTCCAAAGTCTCTATGGTGGTGACTCTATCTGAAACTCTTAACAGTAAGTGACATGGAGCCTGAAATGCCACCTCCTGTAGGCAGGTAGGATTCCCAGTGGAGGGATAAGAATAGCAACCCATTCAGAAAACCTTTGGGCCCAAATGTGTCCTAACTACAAGATGTCCAGAAAGAAAGATGGAGCAGAGATGGAAAGAATGGGAAATCAATGACTGGCAAAAAATTGAGACACACACCATGGGCAATAAACAATCCATGACATTATTACTGATACTCTGATATGCATGCCTACAAGAGCCCAGAATAACTGTACTCTGAGAGGCTCCACCCAGCAGCTGAGTAAAAGAGATTGTATATGTCCACACCCAAACATTAGTTAGAGCTGTGGAAGTCTTTTGGAAAAGTTGGGGAAAGGATTGAGGGACCCAAAGGTGTTAAGAACCCCAGATCAAGACCTGAAGAGTCAACCAACCTGGACATTTTAACACTCTCAGAAACCGAACCACCAAACAAAAAGCGATCAAGAGCTAGACCTTGGGGCCCTGCACATATGTAGCAGATTTGCAACTTAGTCTTTGAGCAGGTCTCTCAACAACTGGAGCTGGGGCTCTCCATGAACATGTTTCCTGTCTGTGGATCCTATTCCTCTATCTGGGCTGCCTTGTCTTGTCTCAGTGGGAGAAGACACACTAAGTCCTGGGGAGAATTGATGTGTCATGGTAAGGAGGTACCCTAGGGACACCTATCCCTTCTCAGAAGAAAAGAGGATGGGGATAGGAGCTGCAAGTAGGGATCATTAAGAGGAGAGGGGTCCTGAATATTGTGATATTAATTAATTAATTAATTAATAGTATATGTAATATGAATAAATAAATCATTAATTAATAAGTTAATTAATGAAATAAATGTCTCTGAGTTTCTCCCACCTCCTATATTTTACAGATTACTCACCATTTCCTTTGAGGAACCATTCAAAATAAGTTCCGAGTGACCCTGGATTCTTCACAAGGTTTGTGTTACCATAGAAAAAGTAACCAGACACAAGAATATCTCTGGGATTTCTGATGAGATAGATTGCCTTGAATGGATAAAGATGTAAATGAAGGTCAATAGTTATTCCTCACATTTTAACTCTCTTAAGTTCCATGAAATTTTCTAATATCTAATGGTTTTTAAAAACATTTGTTATTTTCATGTGGGCAAAACATATACACAAGTGAAAAAATCTATAGTCATAATTCCCCTTTTCTAATTTTATATGATTTGTAAAAATGGAACAACAAAATGACTAGTTCATTAACAGTGTAAAAAAACCGGGCTGATTAGACAGTTCTAGATTACAATAACAATTGGTTATCTAATACCAAATGGCAAGCCTGTAAAATATACATACAAGTAATGCTGTAGTGATTGAGAAAGATGTACTGAAGGATTTAGGGATATACAGATTCATTTAGGAATATATTGATTATTTATTTAAATATGAATATATACTGTATACTTTAGAAACATGTAAATATATGTCTATATAGGAATACATAAACATAGAAATATATTTAGGAATATATATGTATATGTATATGTATATGTATATGTATATGTATATGTATATGTATATGATTTTGTATAGGTATAGGTATAGGTATAGGTATAGGTATAGGTATAGGTATAGGTATAGGTATATGTATAGGTATATGTATATGTATATGTATATGTATATGTATATGTATATGTATATGTATGGTTATGTGTATGTGTATGTGTATATGTATATTTATGTAACACGAATTAATGAAAAAATAAACCATAAATTTGAAAGAGAGAAAAAAGTGATATATTAATGTTTTTGGAGGGAGAAAATGGTAGGGGAAAATGATGTATATAATTCTAATTTATTATAAAAATTTCAAAACATAAACGAAAAGAAAAAAAATTAAAAGAAATCATTACTTTTTAAAAAAGATTTATATTATATATAGGAGTACACTGTCGCTGTATTCAAACATACCAAAAGGCATTGGATCCCATTACATATGGTCATGAGTCACCATGTTGTTGCTGAGAATTGATGTCAGTACCTCTGGAAAAGCAGTTACTGCTCTTAATCCTGGAGCCACAACTCCAGCCCCCAAAGTAATCATTTTTAATAAAAGGCACTTCATATTTTGTACCAATACTTCTAGATCTCATCTTTTTAACTTAAAAAATATTGATTTATTCATGTCTGAGTGCACACATTCATTTTTGTACATTATTTGTGGACAGAAATCCAAAACCACCTGAAAAGGTGGTTGGATGCCCTGTGACTAGAGTTGCAGACAGTTGTGAGACACCATGTGTGTGTTGGGAATTGAACCGAGGTCCTTTGCAAGAGAAGCCAGAACTCTTAACAGCTGAGCCATCTCTCTAAGTCTTTTTAGAAATTTTAAATATTTTATTGGATATTTTTATATACATTTCAAATGTTATCACTTTTTTCAGCTTCCCACCTCTTCCCTGGAAGCCCCCAATCCAATCTCCTTCCCCCTGCTTCAATGAAAGTGTTTTCTGACCAAACCATCCACTCCTACTTCCCAAGGATAGCAAACATTATTCTCAACAATAAAAGAACTACTGAGTGAATCACAATACCTGATCTCTTGCTGTATTATAGAGCAATACTGATTTAAAAAATTGTATGCTATTGGTACAATGAAATGCAGGTAGATTAATGAAATAGAGTTGAGAATCCAAAATTGAACCCACACTCCTATGTTCAGTTGATATTTTGCATTTTCAACAAATGATGCCTGTTTAATTGGCTGTCCACATGTAGAACACTGGAAATCAACCCATTCTTATCTCCTTTTACACAGCTCAACTCCAAGTGTATCAAGAACTTCCACATAAAATCAGACACACTGAAACTTTTAGAAGATAAATAGAGGAAGAACCTTAAATATATGGACACAAAAGAAAAATTCCTGAACAGAACAGAAATGGTTTATGCTCTAAGATCAAGAATTGACAAATGTGACCTAATAAAATTGCAAAGTTTCTGTAAGTCAATGAACACTGTCATTAGGACAAATGGAAAAGAGGAACACTCCTCCATTGCAGGTGGGATTGCAAGCTGGTATAACCACTCTGAAAATCAGTCTGGTAGTTTCTAAGGAAATTGTACAAAGTATTATCTGAGGACCCTCTCCCAAGCTTATACCCAAAAGATGCTACAACATATAACAAGGACATGTGCTCCTCTATGTTCATAGCATCCATATTTATAAGAGACAGAAATTGGAAATGAATCAGATGTCCTTCAACAGAGGAAAGGATACAGAAAATGTGGTACATTTACAAGATAGCATACTACTCATCAACAAAAACCTTTGAAATGCAATGACCTTTGAAATTCATAGGAAAATTAATAGAAATAGAAAATATCATCTTGAGTGATGTAACCCAATCACAAAAGTATCTAAATAATATGCATTACCTGATAAGTGGATATTAGCCTAGTAGCTCAGAATAACCAAAATATAATTCACAGACCACATGAAGCTCTAGAAGAAGGACGACCAAAGTGTTGATACTTCCATGCTTCTTAGAAGGGTGGACAAAAAACTCATGGGAGGAAACATGGAGACAAAGTGTGGAGCAGAGACTGAAGGAAAGACAATACAGATACTGCTCCATCTGAGGATCCATCCCATATTCAGTAAACAAACCAAGACATTATTGTCAATGCCAAGAAGTGCATGCTGTCAGGAGCTGTCTTCTGAGAGGCTCTGCCAGAAATATAGAATTTATCTCTTTAAGCTTCAGTTTCCCCTGTCAAAATTTTCCAAATCCAGATAAGACACACACATATATAAGAGTCGCCACAAATTCATTGTGCAATTTTAATGAGAGATTATTCTAAGTTTGTCTTTGTAGTTGCAGCATAAACTATTTATAGCTTTAATGGATGGAGGGATTTACAGAAAACTTTCTTACTAACTAGTACCTGTGATAGGTCAGTATGTGGATATCTCTGATTCCTTCTACTGATCCTCTTTCCATTTCATGGGAGATTCCTGTGGCTACTGATATTAATAGACAGCTAGACACATGATGACACTTTATATATAACTGATCTTTGAACATTGATACCTGGTCATTTTGTTTCCCCTATGAGCAATTGTGTCTTAGGTGTTTCACCCACAGGGCTTAGAGTATATGTTATAAGTAAGATTGGCTCTTTGATGACAATGATATAGTAATTATATCTGTACATTAGAATTTGAACTCTGTTTGGCCTGTATATAGTTCATGAATATTTCAGTGTGATATTTCACTTTATTTCTTAAAGCTGCCCAGGATCACTGTGTGCTGGTCCACATCCTTGTACTCTATCTAATATAGTCTGAGTTGGGGAAACATCAGCATCACCTAGTGCATGAGAATCCCATCTTCACATTTCAGAAAGATCTTCAGGACTTGTCAGGTAAAATAAGTTCAGAGTGTTTAGTCAAAGAAAATTTCAACCACTGGACACTGACCTTGGCCTTGGAACTGAAGAAAGACTTGGGGAAGAGATGGATGGGAAGATGGGAGGATATGAGTCATGGTCCTTCCTTATTGACTAATGCAGGATATCCTGTATCAGTCTCTAGCCAGGGTGAGCAGTCCCAAATGGGCACAGTTTGGATCCACTTTGGATCTCCCTTGGTCTGAATCAAGCAGACAATCTCAATCAGCCAGTTTGTTCCTGAATGAAAAGGAAAAGTGACTGTCACTCATGTCAACATTACTTGTGAAAAAGCTTCAAGTAGAATATATGCCCATACAATTTACAGTGCTGCCCAATTTCAAGCACACAGACTTGTGTTCACAATGTCCATGTGACATAGGTGCAAAGTATATTCACTCATCATATTCTAGACTTAATTTTGCAAAACAGAGTCCCTATACTCAATAAACAGCAACCTGGCAATGGAATATCTCCTCCAGCTCTGGGCCAACATCATTCTACATTCTGGTGGGATGAATTTGTATCTCAAATATTTCAAAATGTTTTAATCATAGCACATGCCCTCTGAGACTACCTCCTTTAATTTAATTCACTGTTATTGAGACGCTCCCAGGCTGCAATATATGACTGAGTACTTCTTCTTTTTAAAGTGAATCAATTCCCTTGTGCATATTTATCACACACCCTTGATTTGTGTTTATGTGCTCATTTGTCAGTGGATGTTTCTCTAGCTTCCTTCTCTGAGATATTGTCTGGTACTTTTTTCCTGTATTCCTACTGCCTATGGAATTTCTGTGTCATTTTTCTTTCAAAGTCAAAAACCTAATACTTACTCAATGTTCAGTGCTTCTTCCAAACAGCAATCATCCATACCCCCGAACTACCATGATGTTGCTTTATGCTTTCTTGAGTTTTCAGATTCTTTCTACGTCCTGCACAAGGTCCATAGTAAATTTACTTAAAACTGCCCTCTTCTCCAAATATCCTCACATACATGCCTTTATCTCTTAATGTTATTTCTTGTATTTAATCTCACCGCTCTCACTCTTATATCTATACCCCAGAGAAAGGGACCAATGGCATATTCTGCCTCAGGGAGCACGCACTATCATTGTTCTGGTGCCATAGCTAATCTCCTCTGCCCACATAGGTCAGACAGAGTGGAACACACACAAATCTCCATGCCCACAAGTCATTTTACACATTAATATATAGAACACTCTACTCATCATACAAAATGAATTAGGATCAAAGTACTAACCTCCCTTATACACTTCAGAATTAGTCTTACTGATGATCCTTACCTGACTTGGGGTAAGTCAATATCAACAAGTCTTCTTCTTTCACCACAAACTTATTACGGATATCTTCCAAAACTTCTCTTTGATATGCTAGGGTAGGAAAAGGTATCCCTTCAAACCAATTATAGTCTGACATCAAGAATAGCTCCTTGTAGGTGCTGTTAGGATTAAAGCCCAGCACACCTATTCAGCTTATAGCAAATGCTGAGAGGTAAGATTTATAGTGCAGGTAAAAATCATTAACATTCTCTTGTTTGCTGTGAAATATTTACTTATAGGAAGAAATAAATATTGTAACCTACAGTCAAAGGTTACTATATTGAGCAATTTTAAAGTTGTACAAATAACATTCTGCAATTTGTGAGACCAAGTTCATGACCTCAAATCAGAGACTCAGTAAGATGCAATAGGACATAGAAATGCAAGTTAATTTAAAATGTCTAGTAATATAATTTAGCTTTCAGAATGATTTTGAATGTACAGAAAAATGACAAGAGATCATACAAAACCTTTCTATGGAATTTCTTTTTTTTTTAAATAGTGATTGCTTTTGAGAAACTCATAGTACATTAACTGCCCTTCTTCCCCTCAAAGCCTTCCCTCCTTTTCCCATAATTTTGATCTCTTCTTTAATATTTGCTGCTATTTATATAAACACACATGTATAGTCAACCTACTTAGTCCATGCATTTGAGCTTGTATGTGATGCATCTTGAGGTGTGCAGTTAAGATTAGAAAAGTCAATGTGAGATTTCATCTTCAGACACAGCCTATTCTCCATATCTTAGCAACAACTGATATGAGATATTTCTTATATAGTAAAATCATATAGAATTTCCCCTGGCTTCTTTAGTATACCTACTAATGCCATTACGCTGGTTTGTTTGGGTAACTATACTGTTAAAAGTTCATGTGTCTATTTTCCTGTTGTGTCTAAGAGAGACATATTGTATCAACAGGAACCTTGGCCTTTGGGGGAACTGTGTATCCTCTTCTGTGACCTTTTCTGTGAGCCACTCAGGTTGTAGGGATTTATTTCAGATATATCAGTTGGGGTTGTGTACCTTTATGTTATTATCTACATTTTGGTCCATTGTGGATCCTTGCCAGAGTCACCACATGTTGCAAAAAGAAGTATCTTTGACAATGGGTGAGAACTGCATTAACCTGTGGGTATAAGGTCAAGTACTTAGAAAACAGCTGGAAATTACACTGGTTTAGGGAACTGTTGGTAATGAGACTCATGGGGTTTTGCTTTTTCCATTCCCACCTGGTTTTATGTTTATAATACCAGACATGGCTCGCCTCTATTTGAAAAGGCTTAAGGTCTAATTATATAGCCTTTGATCAGCCCAAGATAAAAGTGCCACTTTTTGGCTTCATTGGATGCCTTGCCAGTCAAGTCATTCTTCTGGCTCACAGGCTTCATGCCTGCATAGTTTGAGTGATTGTTCCTCTCCCTGGCATAGTGAGCAAGGTCTTACTTTATGAAACCACTTCATTGGCAAGAGATTTCCAGACTATTTTAGATCAGTTCCTCCAAATTGTGTGTCTGAAGTGCATCTCCAAGATCTGGGAGGCAACCAAGGCCATCAAGAACTTATGTTTTTTGGGGGGGAATTCTCAGATTCTACTAACTACTTTAGAGAATATTTCTCATGCATGATATTGGGGTTTTGATATATAGTCCATAGTTCTTGTGGAGAACATTGTCATTCCAAATGGCAAAATATCTTTAAACTACATATTAATGTTTCACATATATATTTATCATATGTGATTTTAGATAAATACTGAATAATATGATTTTCTATATTTTTTTAAACATCCATGGAATTATTTAGCCTTTTGTCACTTCAATTACTGTGCATTAGACCTGTGTCCTGTTTCCAAAATACACTCCATCCTATTTTCCCCATTTTTCCCTTTGTAACACCTGTGTGCTATTCCAGTGTCTAGAATTTTTCTCTCAAATGATCCCTTTTAACTTTCCTGGTTACTGTTTGTACTCCAAGTTATAAGCACACAGTTACAAATTCAAAGGCAGAACGCACAAATCTCTTATAGATCCACCTGTTTGCCTAAAAATTTCATGATGTCATTTATCTCCACATCTAAGTAGATTTTCTTTGTACATATGAACCACACTTTCATTATTCATTTATTAGTTGAAGGATATTTAAGTTGTTTTTGTTTTCTAGTTATTATGACTACAAAAGTAATAAACATGGCTGAGAAACAATTTGTGGAGTAATATATCAAGTCCTTTCACATATGTCAAGGAATATTGTATCTGTGCCATATGATACACTTTTCACACTGATTTTCACAGTGACTTCATCATATTGAAATGCAGTTAAGTTCGTGAGGGTCGCCGTTTCCCAAATTATTACAATCATTTATCTCACCTGCATTTTTTGTAAGTTTTTTTTTTTTTTGGTCATATTATTTCTGACTAGAGTAGATTAAATCTCAAAATAGTTTAATTTTTATTACCTTGCTTGCTAAAGTTTTTGACCAATTAAGAAGGTATATTTTAGTTCTTATATATATATTTCTTCTCTTGTGAAAAAATAAAACTGGCCAGAGGTAAAGGTCAGTATTTTTCATAATTTTTATTAGATAATTTCTTCATTTATATTTCAAATGCTATCCCTAAAGTCCCCTATACAATCCCCCGCCCTGCTTCTCTACCCACTCACTCCCACTTCTTAGCCCTGATATTATCCTGTACTAGGGCATATAAAGTTTGCAAGATCAAGGGCTCTCTCTTCCCAATGATGCCCGACTAGGCCATCTTCTGCTATATTTGCATCAAAAGACATGAGCTCTGGGGGTACTGGTTAGTTCATATTGTTGTTCCAACTATAGGGTTGCAGAACCCCTCAGCTCCTTGGGAACTTCCTCTAGCTCCTCCATTGGGGGCCCTGTGTTCAATCCAATACATGACTGTGAGCATCCACTGCTGTATTTGTCAGGCACTGGCATAGCCTCACAAGAGACACCTATATTAGGGTCCATTCAGCAAAATCATGCTGGCATATGTAATAGTGTCTGTGTTTGGTGTCCCATTATAGGATGGGTCCCTGCATGAGGGGAAGTCTCAGGATGGTCCATCCTTTGGTCTCAGCTACAATTTTTGTCTCTGTAACCCCTTCCATGGGTATTTTGTTCCCTATTTTAAAGAGGAATGGCATAACTACACGTTGGTCTTCCTTCTTCTGTATATTCTTGTGTTTTGCAAAATGTATCTTGGGTATTCTAAGTTTCTGGGCTAATATCCACATATCAGTGCATCCATATCATGTTAGTTCTTTTGTGATTTGGTTACCACACTAGGATGATATCCTCCATATTCATCCATTTGCCTACGAGTTTCATAAATTTATTGTTTTTAATATCTGAGTAGTACTCCATTGTGTAAAAAAATGTACCACATTTTCTGTATCCATTCCTCTGTTGAGGGACAAATGGGTTCTTTCCAGCTTCTGGCTAATATAAGTAAGACTGCTATGAACATAGTGGAGCATGTGTCCTTATTA
Organism: Mus caroli; assembly: GCF_978045245.1. Lineage (NCBI taxonomy): Eukaryota > Metazoa > Chordata > Mammalia > Rodentia > Muridae > Mus > Mus caroli. Next base: position 129,777,900 of record NW_028227263.1, on the reverse strand, counting down.
CCAGTTGGAACATCTAGATATACGTCCAAGAGAGTTATTGCTGGATCCTCCGTTAGTACTATGTCCAATTTTCTGAGGAACTGCCAGACTAATTTCCAGAGTGGTTGTACATGCTTACAATCCCACCAAAAATAGAGGAGTGTTCCTCTTTCTCCACATTCTGGCCAGCATCTACTGTCACCTGAATTTTTGATCTTAGCTATTCTGACTGGTGTGAGGTGGAATCTCAGGGTTGTTTTGATTTGCATTTCCTTGATGATTAAGGATGTTGAACATTTTTTTCAAGTGCTTCTCAGCCATTCGATATTCCTCACTTGAGAATTTTTTCTTCATCACTGTGTCCCATTTTTTAATGGGGTTATATGATTTTTCTGGAGTCCATCTTCTTGAGTTCTTTATATACATTGAATATTAGTACCCTATCTCATTTATGATTGGTAAAGATATTTTCCCAATCTCTTGGTTGCCTTTTTGTCTTATTGACAGTGTCTTTTGTCTTACAGAATCTTTACAATTATATTTGTCAATTCTCGATCTTACAGCACATGTCTTTGCTGTTCTGTTCAGGAATATTTCCCCTGTGCCGGTAACTTTTAGGCTTTTCCTTACTTTCCCCTCTATAAGTTTCAGTGTCTCTCATTTTGTATGAGAGTTCCTTGATCCCCTTAATTTTTTGCTATCCAAAGTTTTTTGTGATTGTAGATGAATTTAATAAAAGCCCTTTCTAATTCTGTGAATAATTGAGTTGGAATTTTGACAGAGATTAAATTGAATCTGTAGATTGTTTTTGGCAAGATAGCCATTTTGACAATATTAATCCTGCCAATCCATGAGCATGAGAGATCTTTCCATCTTCTGAGATCTTCAATATCTTTGTTCAGAGACTTGAAGTTCTTATCATACCAATCTTTCACTTCCTTACTTGGAGTCATACCAAGGTATTTTATATTATTTATGACTATTCTGAAGGGGATTGTCTCCCTAATTTAATTCTCACCTTGTTTATCTTTTGTCTAGGGAAAGGCCACTGATTTGTTTGAGTTAATTTTTTTTTTTTTTTTTTATCCAGCTAATGCACTGAAGTTGTTTATCAGATATAGGAACTCTCTGGTGGAATTTTAAGGGTCATTTATATATACTATAATATCAACTGCAAATAGTGATATTATGACTTCCTCCTTTCCAATTTGAATCCCCTTGATCTCCTTTTGTTGTTGAATTTTTCTGGCTAGGACTTCAAGTACTATGTTGAATAGGTAGGGAGAGAGTAGGCAGCCTTGTCTAGTCCCTACTTTTAGTGGGATTGCTTCCAGCTTCTCTGCATTATTTTGATCTTGGCTACTGGTTTACTGTATATTGCTTTTATTATGTTTAGTTATGGGCCTTGAATTACTGATGATTTCCTGATTTCCATGAATGTGTGCTGGATTTTGTCAAATACTTTCTCAGCATCTAAAGAGATGATCGTGTGATTTTTGTCTTTGAGTTTGTTTATATAGTGAATATATATATATGTTGATGGGTTTTCATATATTAAGCAATCCCTTCATTCCTGGGATGATGCTTGCTTGATCATGAAGGATGATCGTTTTAATGTGTTCTTGGATTTGGTTTGTGCAAATTTTATTGAGTATTTTTGCATCAATATTACTAAGGGAAATTGGTCTGAAGTTCTCTTTCTTTGTTGGGTCTTCTTGTGGTTTAGGTATCAGAGTAATTGTGGCTTCATATAATAAATTGGGTAGAGTATCTTCTGTTTCTATTTTGTGGAATAGTTTGAGGAGTAATGGAATTACATCTCCTTTGAAGGTGTTATACAACAGTGAACTTAACCCATCTGTTCCTGGCCTTTTTTGATTGGGAGATTATTAATGACTGCTTATATTTCTTTAGGGAATATGGGACTTGTATAAATTGTTTAATCTGATCGTGATTTAACTTTCGTACCTGGTATCTGTCTAGGAAATTGTCTATTCCATCCAGGTTTTCCAGTTTTGTTTAGTATAGATTTTTGTAGTAGGGTCTGATGATGCTTTGCATTTCCTCAGGTTGTGCTGTTATATCATCTCCTCTTTCATTTCTGAATTTGTTAATTAGGCTACTGCCCCTGTGCTCTCTAATTAGTCTGGCTAAGGGTTTATCTATTTTGTTGATTTTCTTAAAGAACCAACTCCTAGTTTGGTTTATTTTTTTGTATAGTTCTTTTTGTTTCCACTTCGTTGATTTCGATGATGAGTTTGGTTACTTCCTGCAGTCTATTCTCCTTTTGTGAATTTGCTTCCTTTTGTTCTAAAGCTTTTAGGTGTGCTGTCAAGGTGTTAGTGTATGCTCTCTCTAGTTTATTTTTGTTGGCACTCAGAGCTATGATTTTCCTCTTAGGACATCTTAAATTATGTCCTGTAAGTTTGGGTATGTTCTGGCTTCATTTTCATTAAACTCTAATGATCAAAATCTCAGGTGACAGCAGATTCTGATGAGGATGTGGAGAAAGAGGAACACTTCTCCATTGTTGGTGGGATTGCAAGCTGGTACAACCACTCTTGAAATCAGTCTGGCGGTTCCTCAGAAATTTGGACATAGTACAAACAGAAAATACATCAATACCTCTTCTGGGTATATACCCAGGAATGTTCCAATTTATAATAAGGAAACATGTTCCACTATGTTAATAGCAGCTTTATTTATAATAGCCAAAAGCTGGAAAGAACCCAGATGTCCTTCAACAGGAGAATAGATACAGAAAATGTGGTACATTTACACAATGGAGTAATACTCGGGTATTGAGAACATTGAATTTATGAAATTCTTAGGCAAATGGATGTGTCTGGAGGATATCAACCTGAGTGAAGTAACCCAATCACAAAAGAAAACACATGATATGCACTCACTGATAAGCGAATATTACCCCAGAAACTTAGAATACCCAAGATATAATTCGCAAAACAGATGAAACTCTAGAAGAAGGAAGACCAAAGTGTAGATACTTCCTTCCTTCTTAGATTGGGCAACAAAATACTCAGGGAAGGAGTTACACAGACAAAGTTCAGAGCTGAGACAGAAGTAAGGACCATCCAGAGACTGTCTCACAAGTGGACCCATCCCATAAACAACCATCAAACTCAGATGCTATTGAGTATGTCAGAAAGATTTTGCTGACAGGACCCTGATATATGTGTCTCTTGTGAAGCTATGCCAGTCCCTGGCAAATACAGCAGTGGATGCTCACAGTCATCTATTGGATGGAACACATGGCCCCTAATGAAGGAGCTAGAAAAAGTACCCAAGGAGCTAAAGGGGTATTCTACCCTACAGGAGGAAAAACAATGTGAACTAACAAGTACCCCCTTGAGCTGGGTCTCTAGTTGCTTATGTAGCAAAGAATGGCCTAATATGCCATCAGTGGGAGGAGAGGTCCTTGGTCTTGCGAAGATCATATGCCTCAGTACATGGGAATACCAGGGCCAGGAAGTTGGATTGGGTGGGTTGAGGATCACATCAGGGGGACTATATAGTAGACTTTCAGGATACCAATTGGAATGTAAATGAAGAAAATATCTAAATAAATAACTTCCTAAAAGACTAATTTCTTTCTTTATTTCTTCGTTGACCAAGTTATCCTTGAGTAGAGTGTTGTTCTGCTTCTATGTGAATATTGTCTTTCTATTATTATGTTTTTATTGAAGGTCAGCCTTAGTCCATAGTGGTTTGATAGAATGCATGGGATAATTTCAATATTTTGTATCTTTTGAGGCCTGTTTTGTGACCAATTATATGGTCAGTTTTTTGGAGAATGTACCATGAGATGCTGAGAAGAAGGTATATTCTTTTGTTTTAGGATAAAATGTTCTGTAGATATCTGTTAAACCCATCTGTTTCAAAACTTCTGTTAGTTTCAATGTGTTTCTGATTAGTTTCTCTTTCCATGTTCTATCCATTAATGAGAGTCGGGTGTTGATGTCTCCCACAATTATTCTGTGAGGTGCAATATGTGCTTTGATCTTTATTATAGTTTCCTTAATGAATGTGTCTGCACTTGCATTTGGCGCATAGATATTCAGAATTGAGGGTTAATCTTGGAAGATTTTACCTTTGATGAGTATTAAGTGCCCTCCTTATCTTTTTTAATAACTTTGAGTTGGAAGTCAATTTTATTCGATATTAGAGTGGGTACTCCAGCTTGTTTCTTCAGACCATTTGCTTGGAAATTGTATTCAATCCTTTCACTCTGAGGTAATGTCTGCCTTTATGCCTGAGGTGGGGCTCCTCTATGCAACAAAAAGTTGGGTCTTGTTTACATGACCAGTCTTTTAGTCGATGTCTTTTATCGGGGGAATTGAGTCCATTGATATTGAGATATTAAGGAAAAGTCTTTATTGCTTCCTGTTATGTTTGTTGTTAGATTTGGAATTCTGTTCTTGAAGCTATCGTCTTTTAGGTTTGTTGAAGAATTACTTTCTTGCTTTTTCTAAGGCATAATATCCCTCCTTGTGTTAGCGTTATTGCTTTATTATCCTTTGAAGGGCTGGATTCGTGGAAAGATATTGTGTGAATTTGGTTTTCTCATGGAATACTTTGGTTTCTCCATCCTTGGTAACTGAGAGTTTTTTGGGGTATAGTAGCCAGGGCTGGCATTTGTGTTCTCTTAGGGTCTATATAACCTCTGTCCAGGATCTTCTGGCTTTCATAGTTTCTGGCTAGAAGTCTGGTCTAATTCTAATAGGTCTGCCTTTATATGTTACTTGACCTTTTCCCCTTACTGCATTTAATATTCTATCTTTGTTTAGTGCATTTAATGTTCTGATTATTATGTGTTGGAAGGAATTTCTTTTATGGTCTAGTCTATTTGGAGTTCTGTAGAATTCTTTTATGTTCATGGGCTTCTCTTTCTTTAGGTTAAGGAAGTTTTCTTTTATAATTTTGTTGAAGATAATTCCCAGCCCTTTAAGTTGAAAATCTTTATTCTTATTATACCTATTATCTGTAGGTTTGGTCTTCTCACTGTGTCCTGGATTTCCTGGATGTTTTGAGTTAGGATATTTATGCATTTTGCATTTTCTTTGTTTGTTGTGTCTATATTTTCAGTGGAATCTTCTGCAACTGACATTCTCTCTTCGATCTCTTTCATTTTGTTGCTGATGCTTGCATCTATGGTTCCTGACTTCTTTACTAGGATTTCTATTTCAGAGTTTTCTCCCTTTGAGTCAGTTTATTGCTATGTTGATTTAGTAGAATCTATTTACCATAAGGGTCTTGGCTTCATTACCATTGTCTGGTGTGGGTTCCATCTCAGGACATTGTATTTAAATTCAATCAAATAGTTGTTGGTCATTCCCATAACACTTATGCCATTATTGCACCAATATATCTTGAAGATAAGTCACTGTTGCAGGTCACAGGGTTCATCATTATTTAATATTGATGATCTCTTTCCTTCTCCTATAGTGTGTACAGTACCTTCTAGCACTATTAATGAGAACCAATAAAGATGAAGCATCTGGGCATTCTCTTTTGCCCTGGCCAGAATGATGATCTGGCTGAACCAGCAACGACCTCGCTATGCCTGCCATATTCAATTTTCAGAGTCTATTGACTGTAATCTTGTTGCTTATATTTATGGGTGCTTATATTCAATCTCTGGCACACAGCATCCTGGACAGAAGTAAAACTGGACTATTGGTAATACTTTGGAAGTGTGCCCGAATTGGTGAATGCAAGAGTCCTTATGTGGCCATATGGTTCATAGTGATCGCCTTCGGCATCCTCTTCATATAGTATCTTTGGAAACTATCACAGTGTGAATGCCATCAGATTGTAAACAAGGAATTGCCTCCAGAAAATAATGACAAAAATGGTTAAGCCTTGGAACTGAACTTGGAATGAGGTAAATTTTGAGACTTGTCTCTGAACTTGAAATGAGATAAATTTTGAGATGCTGTTCTCTATTTTTGTGCTATTGAACCAATGAGCTATATGAATAATTAAGATGTAACAGTTTAATACACAGGAATGTGATTTTAGCCATCAACCTCAGGTCTCTCACTCCAGTATTCTACGCTACAAATGTCATTCTGTTGTGTTAGTACTGCTTTTCCCAAGGTTCTCCAGGCATGAAGCAGAAGCCCAGCAGCAAATTCCACAGGCACCTGTGACTAAGCCTTCAAAATACTATCTTCGCATAATGATAACTTGTAGCAATTGGTCTATTTTTCTTGAAAGAAAATTGTTCTATTTTTGTTGTTATTGTTCTTATGGATTGCATTCATATTTAAAACCTTTTGATTGTTATCCAGAGTACCTCTATTCTTGGCAAATTCGGTAGTTTATTGCAGGTGTTTAAAGTATTTTAAACAAAATTCTGATATACTTTAATTAGCACAAGAGTTGGGCTTCTAGTCACAAAGATACAACAGCCACCCTATGATAAAAAACACCTTATAATGAAAAACAGCAAGTAGAGTGGTGAGTGAGCAAGCATTGTGCATTCTTTTTGCTCTATATTGTTGTCTTCCAAATAGAACATTCATTGTAGGTACCCAAATGTGGTATTTGTGGTGTTTTTAATGCAGCATTTTAAATCTAGTTTGTATTCTGTCAAAAAAAAAAAAAAAAAGAAAAGAAAAGCTGAAGCATCTGGTTGGACACCAGCTCAATTTCTACATGTACAATGAGAGAAATTACCTCATGTCATCAGTAATAGGACCTTACCATCATGTTATGGATGTAAGCAATAAATAGCATTGACAGTAGCCTGAAATGTTTAGGGGGTCATAATAGACATATTTATTCAACAACTCACAAGATGTTACCAATTCTTGCTACTGGAGATTTTACTTGGTAGTGTATAATTTCCACTTGGGGCATTGTCTGCCCCATATATCATAACATTACTTAAGTAATTTTTATTTACTTTAAGGAAGCTTCTAATGTATAAAGTTTCCATATACCTTTTCAAAATGTCTTCAGTACTAATTTTAGGAAACAACAGTCCTCAATATCTAAGGTATTATTTTTTTGTGTGGATAAAAATTAGACTAGGCCCATTATTTTCATATTCCACCAGATATCATTTTGGAGAAAATAATGGGCATTAACACTACAGAATAAATCAGATGAAAATATAGCATCATTTTGAGTTCCTTTCTAACAATTTTGTCTCTTCTGAAGTACCCGGTCTGATTATGATAGGAGAAAAAAAAGAGATTAGACTATTGGAAACCTGTATGTCATAGAATTCAAGGCATAAGCATGTCTTGCTGGACAAGATTTTTCATTTTACAAACAGACCCTGAAAGAAGAGAGGAATGATATGGCTCAGTGGTTAAAAGCAATTGTTCTTCTAGAGGCTCCAGGTTCCATTCTTTTCTCCCATATGCCACTTACAACAATTTGTAACTATAGTTCTAGGGAATTCTATGATCTATTCTGGCTTCTATAGGTACCAAGTATGTATGACGTACACAATCATTTATGCAAACACTCACACACATGAAAGTAAAGTAAATTTAAAGTGCATTATTTATTTTAAGGAATGCAATTTAAAAATTGTGTCTGTAGATTTCCTTTGCTTATTTTATCATTTTCATAATATTGATTCTGCCAATCTGTGAGTGGTATGTGCAGGTGCCTTCCCATCTTTAATTTTTTATTACATATTTTCTTTATTTAAATTTCAAGTGTTTTCCCTTTCCTGATTTTCCCTTCAGAATCCCCCATCCCATTCCTCCTCCCCTTGACTCTATGAGTGTGTTCCCCCACCCAAATACTCACGACTTCCTACCCTGGCATTCACATACACTGGGGCATCAAACACCCTCAGGTCCAAGGGCATTTCCTCCCACTGATGACAACGAGACCATGATCTACCACATATGTAGGAAGAGCCATGCATGTGTACACTTTGGTTTGTAGTCCAGTCACTTGGAGCTCCAGAGTCTGGCCAATTGACCCTGTTGTTCCCTCTTTGAGTCTGCAAACCCGATCAGCTCCTTCAGTCCCTTCTCCAACTCCACCATTGTGGACCCAATGCTCAGTCCAGTGGTTGACTGCAAGCATTTGCCTCTGTATTTACCAGGCTCTGGCAGAACCTCTCAGGAGACAACCATATCAGGCTTCTGTCAGCAAGCACTTCACAGCATCCACAATAGTGTAGTGTATGGTGAATGTATATGGGATAGTTAATATCCACTTACCAGTAAGTATATATGGTGTATGTTCTTTTGAGACTCAATTACCTCACTCAGGATGGTATTTTCAAGTTCCATCCATTTGCCTGTGAATTTCATGAAGTCACTGTTTTTAATGGCTGGTTAGTATTCCATTGTGTAAATGTTCCTCATTTTCTGTATCCATTCTTCTGTTGAGGGGCATCTGGTTGTTTCCAGCTTCTGACTATTATAAATATGGCTGCTATGAACATAGTGGAGCATGTGTCCTTATTACATGTTGAAGCATCTTCTGGGTATACATGCAGAAGTGGTATAGCTATGTTCTCAAGGAGTACTATGCCTAATTTTCTGAGGAGAACCACCAGACTGATTTTCAGAGTGGTTGTACCAGCTGGCAATTCCTGCAGCAGATCTACATGTTTTCCTCTTAGCACTGTTTTCATTTTTTCCCAAAACTTTGGGTATGCTGTATCTTTATTTTCATAAAATTCAGAAAAGTATTTCATTTCTTTCTTTCTTTTTCCTTGAACAATTATCAATGAGCAGGGTATTGTTCAGCTTCCACATGTATGTGGGTTTTCTGTTGTTTTAGTTGGTATTGAAGACTGGCCTTAGTCCACGGTGATCTATTAGAATAACTAGGATTGTTTTAATCTTCTTGTATCTGATGAGGCCTGTTTTGTGACAAATTCTATGGTTAATTTTGTAGAAGGTACCATGGGGTGCTAAGAAGAAGGTACATTAAATCGTTTTAGAATGATCTGTTCTATAGATTTTGATATGTCAAATCCATTTTGTCCATAAATTCTGTTAGTTTCAATGTGTCTTTTTTTAGTTTATGTTTCCATGATCTGTCCATTGATGATGGTTCAGTATTGAAGTCTCTACTATTGTTTTGTGAGGTCCAATATGTGCTTTGAGCTTTAATATATATATATATATATATATATATATATATATATATATATATATATATATATATATATTTAAATATTCTTGGTACCCTTGTATTTGGAGCATAGATTTTTCAGAATTGAGAGTTGAGCTTGGTAGATTTTTCCTTTAACCAGTATGAAGTGTCCTTCCTTATCCTTTTTGGTAAATTTGGTTGAAATTTGATTTTCTTCAATATTAGAATAGAATAGAATATTAGAATGGCCACTTCAATTTGTTTCTTAAGACCATTTGCTTGGAAACTGGTTTTCCAGCCTTTTCTCTGATGTAGTGAAGGTCTTTGTCACTAAGGTGCATTTTCTGTATGCAGCAAAGGGCTGGGTCTTATCTTTTGTAGGGCTGGATTTGTGGAAAGATGCTGCGGACCCTCAGGGTCCCTTTGTCTGCGTGGAACGGGTCTCTGGGGCAGGTGGACAAGGTGTCAGGAGGTGACAGACAGAACAACATGCAAGATTGTAGAGAATCTGATTGTATTGTGTCAGGTCAAGCATCAAACTTTTTATACCAAAGAAATAACAAGAAAACAGGCAAAATAAAATCCACAAAGTTACAATGACGCAATACAAAAGGAATATATGCATCAAAAGAAGGTGGGGACCAGGCTGCTGCTGCAAAAGAAGGGAACTAGGTGTAAACTAGTCTATTGTTAAACCCACCACCTGGAGTTCTGCACTAGCAGACCTTTTCATGAATACTGCAATACCCCAACACCCCATTCCTGTGTCTACAGAAGGATTTACCAAATTGCTTCTAATGTGAAGCTTGCAATACCTAGCTGTAGAGAAGATCTCTGTCTCAGTGGGATTCCCTAGCTCTAATATGGCATTCCCTTGTTTGGGTGAGATTTGCTACTGTCCTTGGTAGACCAGCTCTGAGCTACTGGCTCCATCTTTTGTAATGCTTAATTAGTTACTGAATAGGTAAACTTCCTTACTGCATTCCTATGAGATTTCAAGCTTGGATTTCAAGCTTGCAGGCTTCTGGGACCTTGAAACAATGGGGAGACTTAACTATAACAGAATTTAATCTTAAAAGGCATTTATAATAAAATATTAAAAGAGAGCTCATAGATCCATACACCAGACTAACTCGGGAATAGAGATGAGTATATGGGTAAACAAGAACGCCAAAACTCCAGGAGGTGAGCTTCCTTGAAACTCTTTTCCTCACTGAGTGCTTACAGATGTTTTTCAGCCTGTCAAAGTGACACGACCAGAGGGCATGGCAGAAAGATATTGTGTAAATTTGGATTTGCCATGGGATATCTTAGTTTCTCCATTTATGGTAATTGCGAATTTTGCTGGGTATAGTAGTTATGCTGGCATTTGTGTATTCTAAGGGTCTGTATGACATCTGCCCAGGATCTTCTAGCTTTTATAGTCTCTGGTGAGATGTCTGGTTTAATTCTGATAAGTCTGCCTTTATATATTACCTACTTTTTTCTCTTATTGCATTTAATATTCTTTGTTTTTTTTCTGCATTTGGTGTTTTGACTGTTATATGACAAGAGAAATTTACTTTCTGGTCCAATCTATTTGGAGTTCGGTAGGTTTCATATATTTTCTTGGACATCTATTTCTTTAGGTTAGGGAAGTTTTCTTCTATAATTTTTTTGAAGATATTTGCTGGTCCTTTAAGTTGGGAATCTTTGCTCTCTTCTATACCTATTACCTTTAGGTTTCTTCTTCTCAATGTGTCGTGGATTTCCTGAAAGTTTGGGTTTAGGAGCTTTTGGCATTCTGTATTTTCTTTGACTGTTGGGTCAATGTTTTCTATGTCATCTTCTGCACCTGGGATTCTCTCTTTTATCTACATTCTGTTGGTGATGCTTACATCTATGACTCCTGATCCCTTTCCTAGGTTTTCTTTCTCCAGAGATGTCTCCCTTTGTGATTCCTTTATTGTTTCTCTTTCCATTTTTAGATCACGGATGGTTTTTGTAAGTTACTTCACCTGTTTGATTGTGTTTCCCTATAATTCTTTAAGGGGTTTTTGTGTTTCCTGTTTAAGTGCTTCTACCTGTTTACCTGTGTTCTCCTGTAATTTCTTTAAGGGAGTTATTTAAGTCTTTCTTAAAGTCCTCTAAAAATCATCATGAGATGTGATTTTTATCAATCAGGATCTTGGTTTTCCAGTATGTTGGGATATCCAGAGCTTGCCATGGTGGGAGAACTGAATTCTGGTGATGCCAAATAGCCCTGTTTTCTGTTGCTTATGTACTTTCCTTTGCTTCTCACCATCTGGTTATCTCTGGTGCCAGCTGGTCTTACTATCTCTGACTGTGGCTTTTCCCTCCTTCAAGCCTGTGTGTCAGTATTCCTGGAAGACCAGTTCTCTCTGGGAAGACTTTGTATATGGAGTGCTGTGGTACAGGCTCAGCTCTGGGCTCAGACAGAAAATGGATGGATCCTGTCCCTTGCTGTTACTTGGTTTCTGTGTCCTGATGGATCATGGTGGGTCCCTCTTGGACCAGTAATTTGAGCAGAAATGGTGGTCTTACCAATGTTCACAGGTATTTTGGCATTCCTGGGAGTTCAGCTCTCTTCCAGCCACTTTTGGGTATGGAGTCCTTTTGCACAGGATCAACTCCAGGGGCTATCTTACACAAGGAGCTTCTGGCACAGATGTAATCAACAAGGAACCAGTCTATGTTTTCCCATTTTTTAGGTTATTTAAAAAAAAATGGTGTCTTCTAAAGTAGAGAAACAAGGAGGGAAGCCAACTGGGGATATTTGAATCTCACTTAGAAGGGGGAACAAAATAGTCATGGAGGCAGATGGAGTGAAGGAACTTTGTAACTTTGTAAAGAGAGGGTTGGGGGGGGAGGATGTGGGTTTCAGGATTAGGTGTGAGGAGGGACAGGAGAGATGTCCAGATGGCTATGAGAATGAATGGAAAACAGCAACTGACAGGGGAGGTTGGAGGATCTGGAAGACATGCTAGAAATCTGGGGTGGGGGAGACATTCAAACTGTGACTCACAGCATTGGAGATATGCAATATGAAGTTGATCACCAGTAGAGGGTAGGTACAGTAATCCACTTACAATACTTTTAACCTAAAATTTATACTGTCTAGAAGAACTATAGTCAGGGAGGTTGGAGGAGATTCTGAGGAAATAGCCAACCAATAACCAGCCCAACTAAAGACCCATCCTATGGTTAAGGAACAATCCCTTATGCTATTAATGATATTCTGTTATGCTTGCAGACAGGAGTCTAGCATGACTGTCCCTTGAGAGGCACTATCCAGCAGCTAATTCAGATAGATGCAGAGACCCACATCCCAACAGAGGATGGAGATTGGGACCTATTCTATAAGTATTTAGGGAAGGATTGAGGGGCCCAAAAGGGGACAGGAACAATGCAGGAAGACCAACAGAGTCAACTAACCTGAACCCTTGGGGCTCTCAAAGCTGAAACACCAACTAAGAACACAAGCTGGACCTAGCCCCTACCCCACTCCCCCATATTTATGTAGCAGTTGGACAAATTGTTCTTCATATGGGTACCAAGCAACTGGAACCAGGGCTATCCTGAAAGTTGTTTCCATTCTCTAGGATATGTTATTTTAGCTGGGCTGTGTTGTCTGGTCTCAGTAAGAGAGAAAGTGCCTATCTCTGCAGAAATTTGTTTTGCCAGTGTTGGGGGTATATCAGTGGGGGTCTACATATCTTAGAAGAGAATGGGAGGTAGTAGAGATAAGGGTTGTAGGAGAGTATGATTGGAATGAGGACAGGAATCAGGATATAAAATGAATAAATAAAACTTTATTTTTATCATAAATTTTTATTGTAAAATTCTTTCACTCCATTTTTCAGAATTATTTCCAATATATTCTAAACTATTATAAATTATATTTTTTCTAAACATGTCCATTGTTGACATTTAGGAATACTACTAATTTTTGCATAGTAATTTTGTTTAATCCAACAACGCAGATAGGCAACATTTTGCTGTCTACAAGGAACACACCTCCAAGATAAAGACAGACAATACCTCAGAGTAAAAGGATGGATAAATTCTACCAAGCAAATAGTCCCCCAAAAAAGTTGGAGTTGCCATTGTCATATCCAATAAAATAACCTTTCAACCAAAATTTATCAAGTGAGATAGGGAAGGAACCTTCATATATATTAAAAGAAAAATCCACTAAGATACAGTCTCAATTCTGAACACCTATGCCCAAATACAAGGGCAACCTCATTAATAAAAGAAACTTACTAAAGCTCTGAACACACATTGAATCCCATACAATAATATTGGGAGATTTCGCCGCCCCACCCTCACTAATGTAGAGGTCATTGACACAGAAACTAAACAGAGACACAGTGAAACTAAGAGAGGTTATGAAACAAATGGATTGAATAGATATATACAGAATATTTCACCCTAAATCAAAAGAATATACCTTCTTCTCAGGACCTCACTGTGCCTTCTCCAAAATGAACATATAATCTGTAACAGAACAAACCTCAAATAGTACAAGACGATTGAAATGATCCCATGTACTTTATCAGATCACCTTGGACTGAGGCTAGACTTCCATAACAACCAAAAAACAGAAAACTTATATACCAATGGAAACTTAACAACTCTCTTCCTAGTGAGAAATTGGTCATGGAAGAACTAAAGAAAGTAATTAGATGCCCAGTCCATTTTGCTGGGGCAGATTCTCTGCTGGTCTGCTTCAGTGAATACACCATATTCTGATCTATTCTATAAAACTTGATGCACTCTGAGCAGTTGAGGATTACTGCACTCAGAGTAATTGAGGATCAGCTGTACTCAGAGAAGTTGTACAACAGATTGAATGTTTCACTGAAGACACAAGAGTTTGAAGGGCTCCCAGGAGTTCTCTACCCCTGTGAAGAGCTCCTAAGTTGGAGGCACACACAAGGTAGTCTGCTACAACCAAGGATGCAGGAGACCTGAAGTAATCCATGGACAAAACAGGTAGACTCCAGACAGTAACCCAGAGCAACAAACACCAGGGATAAGCAGATGGCAAAAGGCAAGTGCAAGACAATCAACAACAGAAGCCAATATCCGAGGACATCATCAGAACACAGTTCCCTCACAACAGCAAGCCCTGAATACAACAGACCTGAAAAATCAGAAAGATGACACAAAATCATATCTCATGAAGATAATAGAGTCTTTAAGAAGGATACAATAACTCACTGAAATAAACACAAGAAAACACAGATAAACAGGCATAGGAATTGAATAAAGTCATCCAGAACCTAAAAGTGGAAGTAGAAATAATAAAGAAAACACAAATGGAGGCAAACCTGGGAATGGGAAACCTAGGAAAGATGTCAGGAATTACAGATGTAAGTATCAACAACAGAATCCAAGAGATAGAAGAAAGAATAGCTGACAGGACCCTGCTATAGCTATCTCTTGAGAGGCTATGCCAGTTCCTGGCAAATACAGAAGTGGATGCTCACAGTCATCTATTTTATGGAACACAGGGCCCCCAATGAAGGAGCTAGCGAAAGTAACCAAGGAGCTATAGGGGTCTGCAAACCTATAGGAGGATCAACAATATGAACTAACCATTACCCCTCAGAACTGTGTTTCTAGTTGCATATATAGCAGAGGATGGCCTAGTCATCCATCAATAGGAGAAGAGGCCCCAGGTCTTATGAAGATCATATGCCCTAGTATAGGGGAATTCCAGGGCAAGGAAGCAGATTGGGTGTGTTTGGGAGCAAGGCATGGGGAGGTTATAGGGGACTTTTGGGATAGTATTTGAAATGTAAATGAAGAAAATATCTAATAAAAATAAATTAAAATTAAAAAGAAAAAGAAGAGAAAATCTCAGGTGTAGAAGATAAAATAGAAGAGATTGATACAACAGTCAAAGAAAATTTAAAACATTAAAAAACTCCTACCCCAAACCATCCAAGAAATTCAAGACACGTTGACAAAAACAAACAAACAAACGTAGGAATAATCAGAATAGAAGACAATCAAAGGTTCCCAGCTCGTTGGACCTGAAAAAGTTTTCAACAAAATTATAGAAGAAAACTTCCCCAACCTAAAGAAAAAGTTGGCCATAAAGGTACAGGACCCCCATAGAACATCAAATAAATGGGACCAGAAAAGAAAATCCTCATGTCACATAATAATCAAAACACTAAAAGCACAGAACAAAGAAACAATATTAGAAGATTTAAGGTGAAAGGACCAAATAACATTCAAAGTTATCAGAATTAAGCAAGACTTCTGAATAGAGACTTTGAAAGCCAGAAGAACCTGGTCAGAGGTCATGCAGAATCTAAGGCAACACAAATGTAAGGCCAGCCTACTAGACCCAGAAAAACACTGAATCAACACATATGAAGAAACCAAAATATTCAGGGCAAAACCATACTATATACCAGGCCAGTCCCTATTACAGAAATTATAGAAAGCTCACATACGTATAGAAACTGAACAACTGTACTCAATGATAACTTGGTTAGGGAAGAATAAAGAAAGAAATTAAAGACTTTCTGGAATTTCATGAAAATGTTGATACATCATACCCAAACTTATGGGACACAATGGAAGCAGTGATAAGAGGAAAGTTCATTGTATTATTTGCCCTGCTAAAGAAATTGGAGAGATCTTAAGCTAACAATTTAACTGATCACCTGTGAGCTCTAGAATAAAAAGAAGCGTACTCACTTGAGTCAAATAGAAGGCAGAAAACAGTCAAAATCAGGGACAAAATCAACCAAACACAAACAAAGAAAACAATACGAAGAATCAACAAAACCAGAAGAAAAAAACAAACGAACAAACAAACATCATATACTACTCTAAAAGCCTATTCTCAACAAAACCGAAAAATCTAAAAGAAATGGAAGTTTTTATGGACAGATACCACATACCAAAGTTTAATTAACATAGGTAAACTATTTAAATAGGCCCATATCACACAACGATATAAAAGAAGTAATTAAAAATCTCCCAACCAAAAGAACTACAGGGCCTGATGGATTTAGTGCAGAATTCTACCAGACCTTCAAAGAAGTCTTGATACCAATTGTCCTCAAACTATTCCATATAATAAAAAGAGAACGAACACTACCTAATTTCTTCTATGAAGCCATAATTATTCTGATACCTAAACCACACAAGGACCCAACCAAAAAATAAAAACTCAGACCAATCTTTCTTATGAATATCTATGCAAAAATACTTAGTAAAATTCTTGCAAACTAATTGCAAGAACACATCAAAACCACCATTCACCATGAGTGAATTCATCACAACCATCAAGACAAATTCATCCTAGTGATGCAAGGTTAGTTTAATATATGAAAATCCATTAATGTAATCCACTATATAAACAAACTCAAATTAGAAAATCACATGGTCATCTCCTTAGAAGCTGAAAAAGCATTTGACAGATTACAACATCACTTCACTGCCACACCCACTCCAGTAAAAACTGAGTTGCAGGCCCAAAAGTTTGGATAAAATCCTGAGGCAAAAAGTTTTAGGGAAACATAGTCTTCTGAAGCCTTGGCATCCCATAGCATGAATGCTCCAAACTTGTCCTTGCATTAGACAATGAATCAATCTGTGTTTTGTATTATTGTTTTATTAGAGGTACCTTCAAACAATGACTTGTCAAATACCTAAGCAAAATTCACCTTTGCTTCCTGGCCTTCACCAATGTCCTAGGCAGTCCTTGAACTGACCCTGGTCTTAGAATTCTGTAAGAATGTTACCTATTCAGTAACATTCAGAATTACCACTAGTATTATAAGAGAGATAATGAAAGAAATCAAACATTACTATCTACTACATAGAATTAGAAATTTCTGGGCAACCTTAGCAAAGTGAGTTTAGAATTATATCATAATTATGTATGGCACATTACATTGCTTAATAGAAGAAAGTCCCCAACAATGTCACTTACAATAGCAGCCACATCAATTCCATTTACAGGAATTTACAATGGTTTAGGAAGAAGATCTGGCTGTGGTTTAAGGAGGTATTGCATTATTATGAGAAGGTTAGCTAGAGTGTAACTCCCTGAACTTGGGCATGAAAGCCCTTAGTCCAGAGTGTAAAGATCTCATACCTGTCTTCTAAAAATGTAGTTGACCTTAGATAGAACAGACTTTGTCTCAGTTGTTTTATTGCCTAGTTCCTACCAGTCTTTATGTATGTAGTCCTCTGTTTTGGATAAGAGTCATTAATCATCAGAAAACCTCAATGTACCTTGAGTGATGTGTCACCTAAATTCCTTATTTTCTTCTGTAGTAAAAATGTAATGCTCGCTTTGAGAAATTATATTCAGATACAGCACTCTCTGTGTCTGTCTGTCATCCTCTCCAACTCCTTGCTTGCCTGATTACCGAAATCCTGGTTTCTCGTGGATTGAGGGACTGACTGAGTCCAGTCAATGGCAGCTGGCACCTTGAACAGGGACTTTGGACAGGTAAGACTCTCTCTCTCTCTCTCTCTCTCTCTCTCTCTCTTTCTCTCTCTCTCTCTCTCTCTCTCTCTCTCTCTCTCTGTCTGTCTTCCTATTTTCTACCTTCTCTCTTTCCCCTGCATTTCTATAATGAATCTCTTAAACCATAGACAGTCTCTGCTCCATCAAGATTCCACTGCACACTCTGTTCAGTGTTGGGAACCTCTTCCCCTATTCCTTCTCTCCTGCAACCCTGGTGTGTTAGCAAGGTTGCTCCAATGAGGTCCCTGGTCCGGGGCTGTCCCTTTTCCAAACCCACTGCGTGGGTCAGGCATGCTCACACAGGGACCTGTGGAAAAGTGTCCAGCAGCTCTGCCTGCATCTGCCTGCCCTGTGCACAGGAGCACCTTCCCTTCCCCTGGGCCCCCACAGGGCCCCCCTTTATTTTGTTCCATAGGGCTTACAATGGCTTAAAATCGTTCCTTTTTTTCATATACTGCTAATTCTCAAATTTGCAATTGATGTGCTTATATAACTCAAGTTAAGAAAAAACATACTATTCCTTTAAAGGATTGTCTTTGGACATTTAAGAACTCATCCTAATTTGCCTGGTCAAGACCTCAACTCCCTTCCAAATAGCCACAAATAATATAAAATATCTTGGGGTAACTCTCACCAAACAAGTGAAAGTCTTATAAAACAATAACTTCAAGTCTCTCAAGAAAGAAATTAAAGAAGATCTCAGAAATGGAGAGATCTCCCATGCTCTCAGATTGGTAGAGTTCACATCATAAAAATGGCCACCCTATCAAAGGCAATCTATAGATTCAATGCAATTACCATCAGAATCCCAATACAATTCTTCAAAGTCATGGAAAGCACAATTCTCATATTCGTTTGGTGAGGCAAAAAACCCAAAATAGTGAAAACAATTTTTAACAATAAAAGAACAGCTGGGGAAATGAACATCCCTGACCTCATGCTTTACTATAGAGCTATAGTGATAAAAAGTGTCTGGATGAGGAGGAGTTATGGGATGTGGAGCAGTCCAAGTGCTGGACTGGCAGGTGCTGATAAAATATGGAGTGTGAAAACATTAATATTTAATTAAAAGAAAAAAGAAATAAATTGAAGCCTTATAAATATAAGACCGAATCTCAATATAATTTTGGTTTGTATTTCCCCTCCAGGGCCAATCCCAGTGGGATTCTTCTTTCTTGTCTGTTCTTCTTGATGTAGAGATGAGGGAAGAGCATCAGCAGAGAGTAAGACTTGGTTTCATGAGATACAGGCATAAGACTTTGTCTTACTAGATATTTAGGGTTGTTGTATAATAATAAACAGTTTACTTATTGTACTGGCTATTTTTATGTGTCAACTTCACACAGGCTGGGGTTATCACAGAGAAAGGAGCTTTAGTTGGGGAAGTGCCTCCATGAGATCCAGCTGTGAGGTATTTTCTCAATTATTGATCAAGGGGGAAAGGCCCCTTGTGGGACCATCTCTGGGCTGGCAGTCTTGGGTTCTATAAAAGAGCAGGCTGGGCAAAGCCACAAAAGAGCATCCCTCCATGGCCTCTGCATCAGCTCCTGCTTCCTGAACTGCTTGAGTTCCAGTCCTGACTTGCTTGGTGATGAATAGCAGTATGGAAATGTAAGCGGAATAAACCTTTTCCTCCCCAACTTGCTTCTTGGTCATGATGTTTGTGCAGGAATAGAAAACCTCACTATGACACTTAGATCTAAGTCTATGTTACCTTGCTACTGTAGTTGACCTACCTCCTGAGATCATCTGAGATCAGAAACTAATTTCTTCCTAAAACTGTCAAAGGATTAAGTGAATAGCCTTTGTACTATCTCAGCAGGAACTCTACTGCTCTATCAGCCACCTATTTGTAAATAGCAGGAAGAGAAAGGGACACTTAGAAAAGTGATTATAGTATTTATTACTATGTTGTAAAAACATTCCTATGAAAGCAAACTTAGGAGAAAAGCAGAAAGATCCAAAGTGGGGTAGGGTTAGGGGAAGGGGCAAAAATCCTAGTAAGGGAAAAAATGTTCTAAGGGAAAAATTCTTCTGTATTTGACTCTCATTATTTGTCCTCAGTACTTATACATCTTTCAGAATACATGGTCACATGTTACAAGGTTCTTCACAAGTTCACACAAATAAATCATAGCATAAATTGAAATAGTTTTCAACAGAGAATATTTACATGCAAATCCAATAGGCGTAATTATCTGGCTAAACATCCTTCACCAGTCACAAATTCACAGGTTTACAGAAGGTTTAAAACCATAACTAAGTTATTAGTGAAGTTTTGTATAGAAAAACCAGTCAATATTTTATCTTCTATCCTCTAACCTGTAAAAAGTCATTAGATCTCTTTTATGACCTTTGATTAATTGTTTTACAACCTCTTGGAATGTGCTCTGAGTAGGAGAGAGTCTGGTTACTACTAAGAGAAGTTAAAGTGTGACACATGGGAGACTGGCAGAGTTCTCATTGCAGTTTTTACTATCAGAAAAGGACCTAATAGCAGTCCCACTACAAAAAAGCATATTAATCACAAATATAATTTAGGAATTCTTTTAGGATAATCATTAAGACATAAGAAGTCATCTATTTGTCTATATAGCATCATTTCAAGAAAATGCATCTTTGTGTATCTGCAGTGACCTGCTCCAAAGGCTTGTGCTGTTACTTAATGATTGTTATATAGGTTTAATAACAACAGGAAAAGTATATTAATAGTAGGAAACTTTCCTAAAATGTATTTCCTTAAAGCATTTCTCAATAAGGGCAACCCTGTCACAGATTATATTATAATCAGAAGCAGGCCATCTCAGAAAGATCACGTGCTAGATATTACCTTGTCACATTATGGCTCCTGACAACTGAGAATTGATAAACGGGACCTCATGAAACTGAAAAGCTTCTCCAAGGCAAAGGACATAGCCAATAGGACAAATAGGCAAATTACAGACTAGGAAAAAACCTCAATAACCCCACATCCAATGGAGGGGTAATAATCAAAATATATTAAGAAGTCAAGGAGCTAACCTCCCAGAAATCAACCCACCAATAAGAAAATGGAGAATAGAGCTAAACAGAGAATTTATGACAGAGGAATTTCAAATGACCAAGAAGCAGTTAAAGAAATATTCAAAGTCCTTAGTGATCAGGGAAATGCAAATCAAAATGACATTGAGACCCTTAGACCAAACCTCACACAAGTCAGAATGGCTAAGATAAAAAAAAAAAAAATCAGGTGTTAGCACCTCCATTGCTAGTGCGATTTCAAGGTGATAAGAACACTTTGGAAATCAGTCTGGTGGTGCCTCAGAAAATAGGATATAGTACTGCCTGAGGACCCAGCTATACCACTCCTGCACATATACCCAAAAGACACTCCAACATGTAATAAGGACATATACACAAGCTCCACTATGTTCATAGCAGCCATATTAATGATAGCTCAAACCTGTAAACAACCCAGATGTCCCTCAACAGAGGAATGGATATGGAAAATATGGTACATTTACACACGAAATACTACTCAGCTCTTAAAAACAATGACTTCAAGAAATTCACAGGCAAATGATGGAACTTGAAAATAATATCCTGAGTGAGGTAACTCAGTCACAAAAGAACACATACAGTATATACTCACTGATAACTGAATATTAGCACAAAAGTTCGGAACATACAAGGTTAAATTTACAGACCATATGTAGCCTAGGTGAAGGAAGTCCAATATGTGGATTCTTGAGTGCTTCTTAGAACTAATAAGAAAATACTCACAGTTGGAAATATGGAGACAAAGTGTGGAGCAGAGACTGAAGGAAAAGTCATCTAAAGACTGATTCATCCGGGGATCCATACCATATATAGTGACCAAATATGGATTCTGGGAAGGGCTTGGTAATGGAAGACTAATATGGCTATCTTCTGAGAGGCTCTGCCAGTGTCTTTCAAATACAGAGGTGGATACTCACAGCCAACCATTTGACTGAGCATGGGGATCTCTGATGAAGGAATTGGAAAAGAGCCTGAGGAGCTGAGAGGAGTTCGTTTGCAGCCCCATGGAGGGAGCAACAGTGTCATCAGGCCAGAAACCCTGGAGCTCCTGGGGACTGAACCACCAACCAAAGAATACACATGGAGGGACCCATGGTGTTGATATCATATGTAGCAGAGGATGGCTTTGTTGGACATCAGTGGGAGGAGAGGCCCTTGGGCCTGAGGGTTTTCAATGACCCTAAGTAGGGGAATGCCAAGGAGGGAAGTTGGGAGAGGGTGCATGGATGGGAGAGCATCCCAATAGATTCAGTGGGAGGAGGGAGGAGGTAGGGATATTCCAAAGGGAAGACCTGGAAGGGGAAAACATTTGAAATAAGAACAAAAACAAAAACGAAAACAAAAATTACCCTGAGATTCTTCCTCATACCAATCAGAATGACTATGATCAAAAACCCAGGTGACAGCAACTGTTGGGGAGAATGTGGAGAAAGAGAAATATTCCTCCATTGGTACTGGGATTGCAAACTGGTACAATCAATCTGGAAATCAATCTGGAGGTTCCTTAGAAAATTGGAAATATATCTCCCTGAAGCCACAGCTGTACACTTGAGCATATACCCAAAAGATATATGTGTCCACCATGCCACAGGGACATGTGATCCACTATGTTCACAGCAGCTTTACACAATGGAATACTATTCAGGTATTAAGAATGACGACAATATGAGTTTGCAAGCAAGTGGATGGAACTAGAAAATATCATCCTGAGTAAAGTAAGTCAGACCCAAAAGGACCCACATAATATGTACTCACTAATATGTGGCTTTAGTCAAAAAACACAGGATATTCAGGATATGATCCACAGAACTCAAGAGGTTACCGAGCTAAATGGCCTAAGTAAGGGTGGTTCAATCATACTAGGGAGGTAGCAAAAAAAAAAAAAAAAATCATGGGGGCAGAAGGAGGGAGAGGAAGGGAGAGGTGGAGAAAAGAAAAGGGGAGCATGATCAGGTATTGGGGGTGACATAGGAAAAAGCCCTTAGGACCAGTAGAAGGAATGGAAATATGCAATCTTGGGGATATGATGTGTGAGGACCCTCTAGAATGTACCTACAACCTTGGAGGTGAGAGTTTCTCAGTACTCAAAGGGAGGGACCTTAGATAAAATACACAACACTGGGGAGAGGGAACTTGTACAGTCCACCTCCAGATGAAAGACAGGACATCTATTTGAGAGATGGGCTTGCCATTCCACAGTCAATAACTCTGATCCAGAATTGTTCCTTTCTAAAAGAACTTCAGGGGAAAATATGGAAAAAAAAACTGAAAGAAGTGACTGGCCAAATTTGGAATCCATCTCAAGGGGAGGCTCCACGGCCTGTTACTATTATTGTTGCTATGGTGTCCTTACAGACAGGAGCATGGCTGCCCTCTGTGTGGCCCAACAAGCAGCTGACTGAGATAGATGTAGATACTTACACTCAATCAATGGACTGAGTTTGGAGACTCCTGTTTCCCTTGAATTAGGGAAACACTGGAAGAAGATGAGAAGGAAGGCAAACCCACAGTAAGACCAGTAGTCTCAGCTATCCCAGACACCTGAGATGTCTCAGATACTGAGCCATCAATCCAGGCAGCATATACTAGCTTGTATGAGCACCCCAAAACATACATATACAACAAAGGACTACCTGGTCTGGCTTCTTGAGAGAAGATGAATGTAACTCTCTAGAAACTTGAGGCCACAGGGATTATGGATGTCAGAGGGCTGGTGCAGTTGTGGGTTGGAAGTTGAGGGATTTGAAAAAAGGGGAGGAAGAATGGTATGAGGAATTGTGGGAGGTAGGACTGGGAGGTGGATAATGACTGGACTGTAAAAAAAAATAAAGTTAATAATAAAAGAAAAATGCCCTGCAACCAGATCTTATGGAGGCATTTTCTGAATTGAGGTTCCCTCCTTTAAGAAAAGTTGTGTCAAGTTGATATGAAACTATTATATTATATAATATTATATAGTATAATTACATTATGGATATGGGTCACCACTTGTGTGTGGAGGACAAAAAGAACTCTGTGGGGAGTTATTACTTCTTTCTGCTTTATGGATGATATGCAAGGAACTCATTACTTTCAGCTTGCAAAGCAGGTGCCGGTATCTGCTGTGCCAGCTATTGATTTTAACATTTTTTTTCCAACTTGAAGAAGGGCACTTTACAAAGTCATGTTAGGAGGCTACTCTGGTGGTCTCTACACTGTACTGGCTAACCAATGGTAATAATAAATGACCCTCTGCTGTTACACAATTATAGCTGAGGAGAAATAAAAGTATTTTTCTCAGTGTGAGGGTTTGGGCAACATATTTATGTGTCATTGCCAGGGAAGAACACACAGACAATAAAAGGATAGCAAATCTTATTCCTCCTGGCATAATTAATAAGTTTGGCTTAGGCTAGGATTATCAATAAGAGGGCTGATTCCATCCACACTCTGAGAGTGTGTCAGAGGTTTTGAATTTTCTAAATCCCACTGGTTTATGGTCTGAATTTCTTCATTGGATGAATGTGAGAAGAGGAATACATCATCAGAGATGGTATTGGCACCTCCAGAAAGTTTCATTTCTTTCCCTCATAATTTATTTTTATATTCACATTACATCCCAATTGCACATCCTCCCTTCTCTCCTCCTATCCTAGTCTTCTGAAAATGTGGACCTTACAGCTACTATCCATTTGTTGTGGATTGCCCTGTTGCTGTTTGTATTTTGATGCTAATTCTGCTCACCCAAGAGGAGGCTGCTTGGAACAAGGAGTGAAATACTCAGGTGACTTCAGGTGAAATTTCCTCTAATGAATAAAGATTTCAAGGAATCAATCAGTGGGTTAATAGGCAGAACTTCCTGGTTGGAGAAAGGAAGAGGAGAAGCAGGAGAGAGATCTTTTGAATGGGAGAGTGGATGGAGGACATATGTAGGTACCAAAGGACCCAGGTTCAGTTGGTATATCCACTGGAATTCACTACCAGAGGATATGTAACTCAGAAGAGCTTACAAATTAGAACACTACCTGCTGCACTTAGCGATTGTGTTACCTGTTGATTTTAAACTAAGTTGTGTGGTGTTTGTCTTCATGTGGCAAGTGAGTTCTAGAGAGAATGGTACTGCAGCAAAGCATGGGAATGTGAGAAGTGCCATGTGAACTTAGTGAGCCAGGTGGAGAGATTTCAGAACTTTGGGTCAAAGAGTCTGCTGGGCTGAGAAGAGTCTAGCCTATGCACGGGTGCCTAGTAGGTGGTAGTGTGGGATTCTTATTTAATAATTACAGCTACAGGTGGTATTCCAAACTGTGAGGCAAAAATTTACTATGAATTTAAAATTATTAGCCTATGAGTTAAAAATTTGGAGGTTTGGAGAGCTGAGCAGAGTCTAGTGATGTGATGACTCAAGCATGGAAACCTTGAAAGAAAGAAAGAGGGCTCTGAGAAGGAGTGTGAAGAGTCAAGTTGACTACTCTGAGTCAGCGAACTGGAGAATGCAAGCTGCCTACTTCTTGTGTCAGATATTGATTGAACTGTGAATTTATAAAATTGGGACTATTTGCTTTTAGGATAGATTTATATACACACTAATAAATCAAGAAAGACAAGATACAGACCAGAAGATGTAAGTAAGGTAGCTGAGAGTCCATATAAGTTGGTCCAAAATTCTGAATTATATATAATACTCATGGTGTTGTCAGATTTCCAAGGGTCTCTTACTACAGTAACTGCCTCTCAATATGCAGAAAGCACTGTTTTACACATAGAGACTGCTGAACTTATTCAGGATGATTTTGAATTGACTTCACTATATATTCAGCTACAAGAAATGATTAGAAATAGGAGTAATCCACTATATATAATCTCATACAGGTCTGCAAGGCCGGCTGTTACAAGGTAATAATGAAATTGACCAGCTATTGATAGGAAGTATATGAGAGGACTCAGAATTCCATTAAAAATAACAAAACATGTTAACAGCAAAGAATTAAAGAATTCTCTATCACTTGGCATCAAGCCAAGAAAATTGTGAGGCACTTTCCTACTTGTTTACTATATAACCATACTCCATTACCTCCTGGAAGTAACCTTAATGGTAGGCAAAGAAATGAAATTTGGCAGAGATATGTTCCTTTTTACAGAGTTTGATAAACTGATATGTGCATCATACTATAGAAACATATTCAGGATTTCAATGGACAATAACCAAAGGCTGATTCTGGTATTACACATTTGTTAGAAGTTATGGCCATTATGGGAATACCCACATAAACTAAAATGGACAACAGTCTGACATATGTCTTTAATAAGATGAAACAATTTTTAATACATTATACGATAAAACATGTTATAGTCATATAACATAATCAATATAGGACAAGCAATTGTGGAACGATCCAATTGAATTCTAAAAGAGATGCTTAACAGGCAATGGCGGGCAACAAAAGCACCCAGAGATAGATTACATAGTGCTTTATTAACCTTAATTTTTAAAATGCTAATCAAAAGAAAACTAACACTGCTAAAAGATATTGAATTTTTGAAAAAAAAAAAAAAACCTGCTAAACTAAACCAGCCTGTTTTACTTTAAGGATGTTCAGACATCAGAATGGAAGATGAGAAATGTGTTAGGCAGAAGGGTTATGCCTATATTTCTATAAGGAGAGAAAAGCTATGGGTTCTTTCCAAATTTGTAGCTTTCCCCAGCCTGAAGTGGGCTGGTACAAACCTTGTTGCCACTGAGGTGGTGCCACCTGATGTACAGCTTTCAGACTTGGCTGGCTCCTTTTTGAAGTGACAACTGCTCTGAGATTCTGTTGTCTGCAGAGAGGCTGAACCTCTCTTCCTGAGACATTACTGAATAAGCAACCAGTCTGGTGACCAAGAGCTGACAGAATGGCTCCAGGCACCAAGAATGGATTGGCGGAGGTGGTAGGGGGTGGGAGGGTGGCTTCCCCCTTATAAACACCATCTCTTAGTAAACTCACAGGCCTTGAACAGAAATGTGTCATGGTCTCCATTAATTTCTCTCATAGTCTAAGTCTCTTTCAGCTCCAGCCTGCCTCCCAGGTGTACCTGGTTCATGTAGGCTGTGGGCAGGCATACAACAGATTGGCGCCTGAACAGCTACCAGCTGGAAACATGGAAATGGCAGGGAAACACTGAGGGAATCACTGTCTTGTGTGGAGCTCCATGAGAAGGAAGAATCAGAGGATCATATCTGGCACAGTGAAAAACAGGTATTTATGCTAGCGCTGGCTTTAAATGTCATTTTTTAAAAGTGTTTCTGGAGGTGCGATAGGAATAGGGCTAAGTTTGAAATAGTGCTGACCTGGCACTAGGTCCACTTAGGTTTGACAGCAAAATATATGTGGGACTAGAAACTTTGAATCAGGGTGTTGTCCGCAGCTTTCAAAGCTGCTTCAGGCAAGAGGGATAGGGTTTAAAATAATAATACATGTGGTTGTCCGCAGTCGAGAACTGCATCAGGCTAGAGGAATAGTGCTTAAAATAATAAAATAAAATAAAATAATATAATATAAAATAAAATAAGATAATAAAATGAAATAAAATAGAGGAAAATGGGTTTTGAAACTCTCCCGGAGACAGAGAGAAAATCGGGGGATGTCCTGCTTTATTCTCTCTGGCCCCTACAGGAGACACTCTTAGATTTGGTTACATCAAGTTCTCTACATTCTCTGTGTTGTTTGTGTTTGGTGCACCAATATTTGTCCACTTGTCAATTCATGTCTGTCTTTATTTCCTTGTATGTATGCCTGTTGTTTTGTGTTTTATGTTGGAAAATAAAAATGGCTAAGACTATCTGCTGTTTCAGCAGAGCCTGAGAGTAGCCAAGAATCAAACACAGCAGGGGAGCCACTGCTGGAAAAAACTGCTTTTAAAGAAAAGGAGTCTGCAGCTTCTTAGTTTTAAGGCAAAAAAAGCTGATAGTTGTTTTTTCCTAGAAAATTCTCTGCAATCATTATTGTGTTTAGCAAATGACAAAGTGCTTTTTTATCTTATAATTATAGCTATAAACAGTAAAATTCCTTGATTGGTTTAAATTTATAAGACTCATGTACCCTCTGCAACACTGGTAGCAAGAGCTTTAAATTGGTAACTCAGGTTTGGAGTCTTTCAAACTTGTGGCATAAAGCAGGCCAAAAAGTAGGCCTCTAAAGATACTTCTAGTTGAGATAATATTTAATGTGATTCTTATCCTAAAAGGTAGACTTAAAGATAAGATTTAAAACAATGTCTCCTTTCATCACAGCTACGAACTTTGACTCTGTAACTCCTTCCCTGGGTGTTTTGTTCCCAATTCTAAGAAGGTGCACAGTGTCCACACTTTGGTCTTCATTCTTCTTGAGTTTCATGCGTTTATCAAATTGTATCTTATATCTTGGGTATCCTAAGTTTTGGGCTAATATCCACTTATCAATGAATACATATTGTGTGAGTTCTTTTGTGATTGTGTTACTTCACTCAAGATGATGCCCTCCAGGTCCATCCATTTGGCTAGGAATTTCATAAATTCATTCTTTTTAATAGCTGAGTAGTACTCCATTGTGTAAATGTACCATAATTTCTGTATCCATTCCTCTGTTGAGGGACATCTGGGTTCTTTCCAGCTTCTGGCTATTATAAATAGGGCTGCTATGAACATAGTGGAGCATGTGTCCTTTTTACCGGATGGGACATCTTCTGGATATATGCCCAGGAGAGGTATTGCTGGATCCTCCGGTAGTACTATGTCCAATTTTCTGAGGAACCACCAGACTGATTTCCAGAGTGGTTGTACAAGCTTGCAATCCCACCAACAATGGAGGAGTGTTCCTCTTTCTCCACATCCTCGCCAGCATCTGCTGTCACCTGAATTTTTGATCTTAGCCATTCTGACTGGTGTGAGGTGGAATCTCAGGGTTGTTTTGATTTGCATTTCCCTGATGATTAAGGATGTTGAACATTTTTTCAGGTGTTTCTCTGCCATTCTGTATTCCTCAGGTGAGAATTCTTTGTTCAGTTCTGAGCCCCATTTTTTAATGGGGTTATTTGACTTTCTGGAGTCCACCTTCTTGAGTTCTTTATATATATTGGATATTAGTCCCTTATCTGATTTAGGATAGGTGAAGATCCTTTCCCAATCTGTTGGTGGTTTTTTTGTCTTATTGATGGTGTCTTTAGCCTTGCAGAAGCTTTGTAGTTTCATGAGGTCCCACTTGTCAATTCTCGATCTTACAGCACAAGCCATTACTGTTTTATTCAGGAATTTTTCCCCTGTGCCCATATCTTCAAGGCTTTTCCCCACTTTCTCCTCTATAAGTTTCAGTGTCTCTGGTTTTATGTGAAGTTCCTTGATCCACTTAGACTTGACCTTAGTACAAGGAGATAGGAATGGATCGATTCCCATTCTTCTACATGTTAACAACCAGTTGTGCCAGCACCATTTGTTGAAAATGCTGTCTTTCTTCCACTGGATGTTTTTAGCTCCCTTGTCGAAGATCAAGTGACCATAGGTGTGTGGGTTCATTTCTGGGTCTTCAATTCTATTCCATTGGTCTATTTGTCTGTCACTATACCAGTACCATGCAGTTTTTATCACAATTGCTCTGTAGTAGAGCTTTAGGTCCGGCATGGTGATTCCACCAGAGGTTCTTTTATCCTTGAGAAGAGTTTTTGCTATCCTAGGTTTTTTGTTATTCCAGATGAATTTGCAGATTGCACTTTCTAATTCGTTGAAGAATTGATTTGGAATTTTGATGGGGATTGCATTGAATCTGTAGATTGCTTTTGGCAAGATAACCATTTTTACAATGTTGATCCTGCCAATCCATGAGCATGGGAGATCTTTCCATCTTCTGAGATCTTCTATAATTTCTTTCTTCAGAGACTTGAAGTTTTTATTATACAGATCTTTCACTTCCTTAGTTAGAGTCACGCCAAGATATTTTATATTATTTGTGACTATTGAGAAGGGTGTTGTTTCCCTAATTTCTTTCTCAGCCTGTTTATTCTTTGTGTAGAGAAAGGCCATTGATTTGTTTGAGTTAATTTTATATCCAGCTACTTCACCGAAGCTGTTTATCAGGCTTAGGAGTTCTCTGGTGGAATTTTTAGGGTCACTTATATATACTATCATATCATCTGCAAAAAGTGATATTTTGACTTCATCTTTTCCAATTTGTATCCCTTTGATCTCCTTTTGTTGTCGAATTGCTCTGGCTAGGACTTCAAGTACAATGTTGAATAGGTATGGAGAAAGTGGACAGCCTTGTCTAGTCCCTGATTTTAGAGGGATTGCTTCAAGCTTCTCACCATTTACTTTGATGTTGGCTACTGGTTTGCTGTAGATTGCTTTTATCATGTTTAGGTATGGGCCTTGAATTCCTGATCTTTCCAAGACTTTTATCATGAATGGGTGTTGGATCTTGTCAAATGCTTTTCCTGCATCTAACGAGATGACCATGTGGTTTTTGTCTTTGAGTTTGTTTATATACTGGATTACGTTGATGGATTTCCGTATATTGAACCATCCGTGCATCCCTGGGATGAAACCTACTTGGTCAGGATGGATGATTGTTTTGATGTGTTCTTGGATTCGGTTAGCAAGAACTTTATTGAGGATTTTTGCATCAATATTCATAAGGGATATTGGTCTGAAGTTTTCTATCTTTGTTGGGTCTTTTTGTGGTTTAGGTATCAGAGTAATTGTGGCTTCATAGAATGAGTTGGGTAGAGTACCTTCTGTTTCTATTTTGTGGAATAGTTTGTGAAGAACTGGGATTAGATCTTCTTTGAAGGTCTGATAGAACTCTGCACTAAACCCATCTGATCCTGGGCTTTTTTTAGTTGGGAGACTATTAATGACTGCTTCTATTTCTTTGGGGGATATAGGGCTGTTTAGATCATTAACCTGATCTTGATTCAACTTTGGTACCTGGTATCTGTCTAGGAACTTCTCCATTTCATCCAGGTTCTCCAGTTTTGTTGAGTATAGCCTTTGGTAGAAGGATCTGATGGTGTTTTGGATGTCTTCAGGATCTGTTGTTATGTCTCCTTTTTCATTTCTGATTTTGTTAATTAGAATGCTTTCCCTGTGCCCTCTAGTGAGTCTGGCTAAGGGTTTATCTATCTTGTTGATTTTCTCAAAGAACCATTTAGAGACTGCCGTATCCAGGGATCCATCCCATAATCAGCTTCTAAACGCTGACACCATTGCATACACTAGCAAGATTTTGCTGAAAGGACCCAAATATAGCTGTCTCTTGTGAGACGATGCCGGGGCCTAGCAAACACAGGAGTGGATGTTCACAGTCAGATATTGGATGTATCACAGGGCTCCCAATGGAGAATCTAGAGAAAGTACCCAAGGAGCTAAAGGGATCTGCAACCCTATTGTTGGAACAACATGATGTACTAACCAGAACCCCGGAGCTCTTGTCTCTAGCTGCATATGTATCAAAAGATGGCCTAGTCGGCCATCAATGGAAAGAGAGGCCCATTGGACTTGCAAACTTTATATGCCCCAATATAGGGGAATGCCAGGGCCAAAAGAATGGGAATGGGTGGGTAGGGAAGTGGGGGGCGCTATGGGGGACTTTTGGGATAGCATTGGAAATGTAATTGAGGAAAATATGTAATAAAAATCCAAAAAAAAAAAAAAAAAAAAAAAGATGGCCTAGTCGGCCATCACTGGAAAGAGAGGCCCATTGGACATGCAAACTTTATATGCCCCAGTACAGGGGAACGCCAGGGCCAAAAAGTGGGAATGGGTGGGTAGGGGAGTTGGGGGGAGGGTATGGGGGACTTTTGGGATAGCATTGGAAATGTAATTGAGGAAAATACGTAATAAAAAAAGTATTTAAAAAAATGAAACAATGTCTCTTTAATGAAGCATTAAAATTTGCACTGTCATGCACTCATAGGTATAAAATGGCAGCCAAAATTTCATAACATGATAATAATGCTTCTAATATTGATTTTAAAGGTGATAAATTGTTTTAAAATTGGGTTTTGCTTTCCCAAGGTTGTAGATATTATCCTAACGTTGCAAAAGAAACTTAAAAATTATGGCTAAAACTGCCAGTGTTCCACTGACTGCCACTTGCAGTTTGATCACAAATTTAAGATTTTCTACTCACCCATATAGTGTTAATTAAGATTATTACAAGAGTAATCATCTTATGAGAGTACCAATACAGCTCTCTGTGGCCATAAAGCCATACAAAGCTCAGAGCAGCCTCAGAGAGTCTTGTGTGACTTTCTTTTGTTTTGCAAATGGTGTGCCTAAGTTAGTTCTTGAAACTTGCCTCTCCCTTCCCCAGGGTAATTTCTCTTTAGCTAAAAGAACACTGTTGCAGATCTATCCAGATGTTGTTCTAATGAAGTTCAAATTCAAAGTTTATAAAAGGTCAACCAGACTGTAGAACTTATAAAGGTATTGCAATCTGGCTTGCCTACTTCATGTAAAGTTATTATAGGTTTAAAGGTTTGCTTTTTCCTTTGCATCTGGATAACTGTAAAAGGTTTGCTTCTAGTGAACTGGTAATCACTGGAAAATTTTGTCTCTATGTATGGCTAATATAGCTTTACAGTATGTTAGAAAAGTTTTTATTGTCTCTGCTTCAATACAAGAAGCTAAGAGTTCGAATCTTTCACTGTATATTGTTTCCTAAGTGGAAAGTATTTTACTAGCTAATGCCTCTCAGGGGAAATTTACTTCAAATGTTTGCTCTCACACAATGAGCTCTAAAGTTCTTGGGAGTAGCTGTTGCTCCAGAAAAGATTCAGAGGCAATATCTTTTTAATATTAGGGTTTTAGTTATACTATAAAAATGTGGTACAGAAATTCTAGAATGAAAAATTGATTTGCTTCAAAATTTTATTTTCAAAAGCTTCCAGAAGATGTTAATTGGCTAAGGTCTCACCTTAAGGTCTTAAAGTGACTTATACCTTTGGTGGATGTTATATTGCCTGGACAAGACCCCTTTAGGCAATGCCATGCTGGATTTATATCTTGGGCAGATTACAGGCCTAACATAAGAATAATCTCGTTCTTTATATAATCAAAATAGTATTGGCTTAAGATAATAATAGTTTGGTAGTTTTAGAGAATGTGCATATCAAATTGTAAAGAAAAGAATTTGTTCTTGATGTCTTCAGATTCTACCTGTTTCCACATAATTGTATTACTTATTGAGGACCTATACTTAATCAATTGCTGCAAATGAATGCTCTTATTTCTGATAAATAAATAAATAAATAAATTAGGCACATGTGACTATTAATAACTTTTCATGCTTTCTAGTATCAACCACTGTTCAAGAGAAACAACTGAAAGTGTAATTAGTCACTGGCCATGTTATATTAAAACTGACTATAACAGTCAAGTATTTGAGATGTTTCGTCAACAATTTAATAATTCTCAAAGACAAGGTATTAAAATATAGCTTCTTAAAACACAAAAGGGGGAGGAATTATATCCCTATGCACATTATTTAAATCATATACTTTTTAAGAATTTTGAAATTTGGATATCAAAGAACTTAATAAATGCCTTATAGTACCTTAAAACTAGACATAATCATGTCTAGGTGAGATGAAAAGGATCTACTTATTGGCATATGGCATGATCCGGAACAGCTACCCTATTGGGGAAAGGGAAAAAGATTAGGGTCTCTTCACAGAATGCTCAGAAGCATGACAATTGTCACAATGATTCATGTGACAACCTGACCTGTGAGTTTGCTGAGTGCCCTGACTATGGTGACAAAAAAGCTGAATTGGATATATGTTTTTGAACCACCTATTCTTGCCTTTGTCTTAGATTGTCCCACCATAGATCCAGTGGTCTGGGTGGGTGGACGCGGTAGGATTGCCAGAAGCTTTTCATGCGGCCCTGGATGGGCACCTGGCTGTGTTAAGTCACTGACCCCACATGGCAGATGGTGGACAAGGGGCAGCTCCAGGTACCAGGTTCTCAGCCTCCAGTATTACATGCTCAATATGGCAGAGGAGCTGAGAACAGAATAGGGGCCCAGAGGTGGCAGTTGGCCCCAGAGATAAGGGAAGAGGGGAGGGAGAGAGGCAGGTGCTGTGTGGTTCCCACACAGGCGGGTGTCCTTATTCCGGTTCTTGTCTGCAGTATAGAAGGCCTTATGTCAGGAGTTTAGACCTGGATTGTTACAAGAAAGCCTATCCCATCGTTCAAGCATGGTAGGTCTTGATAGTCAGAGACATTCTATGATTTTAGAGCTTCATTGGACAAAGGCAGGGGGAAAGAAAGAAGAGGGAGAGAGAGAGAGAGAGAGAGAGAGAGAGAGAGAGAGAGAGATAGAGAGAGAGAGAGAGAAGGTAAGAGAGGGTAAGAGAGATAAAAGTTTCCAGAGTAAGAAAAGTGAAAGCTTAAGAGAGCAAAGAGTGGCCAAGCAGCCTCTCTTATAGTGGGCTAGCTATCGTGCTGTTAATACATTTATTTGGGGAGGAGTCTAGCAAGAATGCCAAAAGCTTGGGACATTTTCTACATGACTGCTAACCACATGCTTCTCTTGTGGAGGATGTGGTGTTTGTAACTTTAACAGGAGCCGGGGTCCAGGAGACATGATCAAATGCCTTCTATCCCATGTAGGTGGAAATTACCACCCATCGGGTCCCACTGGAGTTCAAGCCCTCAGCTCGACCGGAGACCAGGCTGTCTCTGCATAGCCCATTGCCCCACAGGTGGCCCTGGTGCTGTTTGTAGTCTGATGTTAATTCTGCATCCCCAAGAGGGGCTACCTCAATTAATAATAGATCACATACTCAGGTGATTTTATGTGAACTTTCTCCCCATTCTAACTGGTCAAATAAATGATGGGGCCCATGATTGGACAGTAGAAGGGAAAAGGTGGGGCTGGAAGTTTTAGAAAGTGGAAGAAGGTTAGGTATGATAGAGAAGAAGGTCAGAGAAAGAAGAGGTAGAAGGAAGTTGGAAAAGAATCACATGGCTTAGAGAAGTTGCAAGTAGCAAGGGATCTATGTCATACTTGGGGAATAGATTGGTATAGTGGTAGTACTGCCCAATCTAAGCATACAGTATATAAACATAAGAATTGAGTTGTATGTTATCTTCATGGGCTTATTGAGGTTGAAAATTTACTGCGATATGAATTAACAACCATTGGTAATTAATATCTCTCAACATCAATGTACTCAACTCCTCAATACAAAGTCACAGGCTAACAGAATATATGTGAAAACAGGATCCATCATTCTGCTACACACAAGAAATACACTTCAGCCACAAAGATAGACATTATCTCAGAGTAAATGGCTGGGACAAGATTTTTTTAAGCAAATGTACCCAAGAACCAAGCTGGAGCAACCATTCTAATATCTAATAAAACAGACTTCCAACAAAAATGAATCAAGAGATTGGGAAGTACTTTTCATACTCATCCAAGAAAAAAATCCTTCACGATGATATCTCAATACTGAACATCCATTCCCCAAATGCAAGGGCACCACATTTATAAAAGCATCATTACTAACACTTAAATCACACATCAAACTTCACATATTGATAGTGCAAAACTATCATCTCACTCCTACCAATGGATATGTTATCTAGACAGAAACTAAACAGAGAAATAATGAAACAAACAGATGTTAGAACTCAAATGGACCTAACAGATACCTATGGAATATTTTACCCAAATATGAAAGCATATATTGTCTTCTCATCCTGTCACAGAACTTTCTTAAAAATTTACCATGTACTCAGTTCCAAAGCAAATTTCAACAGATACAAAAAATGGAAATAACCTCCTGTATCTTATCAGATCCCCACAGATTAAGGTTGGGCTTCAACAAGAACAACAGAAAGAGCAGAAAGCCTACAAACTGAAGGAGACTGAACAACTCTCTACTGAATGACTACTGGGTCAGGATGAAATACAGAAGAAATTAAAGACTTTCTAGAATTCAATGAAAATGAAAACACAACATACCAAAATTATGATACACAATGAAAGCAGTGCTAGGAGGAAAATTCATAGTACTAAATGCCTTCATAAAGAAATTGATGAGTTCTCATGCTAGCTATTTAATAATATACCTGAAAGCTCTGGAACATAAAGAAGCAAACATACACAAGAGGAGTAGATCAGAGGAAATAATCAACCTCAAGTCTGAGATCAATAAATTAGAAGCAAAGAGTACAATACAAACGTACAATGCAGCAAATAACTCTTTTTTTTTGAGAAAATAAATAAAATAGACAAGATTTCAGTTAACTAAAGACAGAAAGAACTTCCAAATTAACAAAATTGTAAATGAAAATGGGGATATAACAATAGACACCAGGGAAATACAAAGAATCATTATGTATTACTTTAAAAGCCTGTACTTTTTAAAATTGGAATATAGAAGTGAAATCAATGATTTTCCTGATATATTTCACTTAACAAACTTAAGTCAAGATCAGGTAAACAATTTAAATAAAATTATAACCCGCAAAGAAACAGAAGCAGACATAAAGCTCTTTCATGCCAAGGTAAACAAACAAACAAACAAACAAACAAGCCTCGGGAGAGATGGTTTTAGCACAGAATTCTACTAGACTTTCAAAGAAGAGCTAATGCTGATATCTTTTCAAATTATTCTACAAAATAGAAACAGAAGGAACATTGCCAAATTCATTTTATGAGACAACAGCCACCCTGATTTCTAAACAACACAAAGACTCAACCAAAAATTAGAAATACAGATAAATTTGCCTTGTAAACATTGATGCAAAAATACTCAACAAAATACTTGCAAAACCAATCTAAGACCACATTAAAGCCATAATCCATGATGATCAAATAGGCTTCATCCCAGGACTGCAGAGATGTTCACATACAAAAATCTACCAATATTCTTGATCATATAAACAAACAGTATGGAAAAAAAACCATGTGATTACCTCATCAGATTATGAGAAAAGCCTTTGACAAAATCTAACATTCCTTCTTTATTTTAAAAGTCTTGGAGTTATCAGGGATGCATGGTACATACTTAAACATAATGGAGGTAATATACATCAGGCTAATAGCAAATATCAAATTAAATGGAAAGAAATCCAATGTAATTTCACTAAAATTAGATACAAGATAAGGCTGTCCACTCTCACCGTAGCTTTGAAATGTAGTACTTGAAGTTCTAGATAGAACAATAAGACAACAAAAGAAGATCAAGGAGATACAAATTAGAAAGGAGGAAGTCAAAATATCACTATGTGCAGATAATGTGGTAGTATACATAAGTGACCACTAAAATTCTATCAAAGAACTCTTACAGGTGATAAACTTCTTCAGCCAAATTA
The DNA here is from genome assembly GCF_978045245.1 of Mus caroli. Classification (NCBI taxonomy): domain Eukaryota; kingdom Metazoa; phylum Chordata; class Mammalia; order Rodentia; family Muridae; genus Mus; species Mus caroli. Next base: position 129,740,962 of record NW_028227263.1, on the reverse strand, counting down.
TTAACCTTCACTTACACAAAAGATGAAAGGGCTAAAGGCCGGGCATGGTGGTGCACACCTTTAATCCCAGGACTCCAGAGGCAGAAGGAGGTGGATTTCTGAGTTCCAGGCCAGCCTGGTCTACAAAGTAAGTTCCAGGACAGCCAGACCTATACAGAGAAACCCTGTATCAAAAAAACAAACAAACAAAAGAAAAAAGAAAGAAAAGAAAAGAAGAGAAAAAGAAAAAGAAAAAGAAAAAAGGAAAATAAGGAAACAAACCCTTCAGAATAGCCATAAATAATATAAAATACATTTGGGTGACTCTAACCAAGCATGTAAAAGAATTGTATGACAAGAATTTCAGGTGTCTGTAAAGAAATTGAAGCCGAAATAGAAGATGGCATCATATTCTATGCTCATGTACAAGTAGGATTAACATAGTTAAAAGAGCCATTCTACCAAAAAACAATCTATAGATTCAGTGTGACTTCTATAAAAATTCCTAAAGAATTCTTTACCCACCTTGAAAGAATAATTCTTCATTTTATGTGGTTAAAAACAAAACAAAACAAAACAAAACAAAACAAAACAAAACAAAACAAAAATGAGAAAGCTAAAAACTCCTGTACAAGAAAAGAACTTCTGGGATGTGTCACCATCTGTGTTCTCAACCTCTACTACAGAGCTCAGGGAATCTTATGAAAGAATTGTGGGTAAGATTGAAGGAGCTGGAAGGGTCAAGATCATCAGAAGAAAACCTGCAGCGCCAATTAACCTGGGTCTTAGGGGGCTCCCAGAGACTGAACCACCAACAAAAGAGTATGCACTGATTGGACCTAGGGTGCCTGTACATATGTAATAAATATGAATCTTAATCTTCATGTGTGTCTCATGAAGACTAATTGAAGCAGGGGCTGTCTCTGGCTATGACTCTGTTGCCTCCTTTTGTATCCCTTTCCCACAGTTGGACTGCCCTGTCTGGTCTCAGTGGGAGAGGATGTACTTAGTTCTATGAGATTTGATGCACCAGGGTGGGTTTTTCCCTGAGTGGGTGAATGCAAGGGAACCCCCTTTCTTGAGGAGAAGAGGAGAGGGGATGGAGGGAGGAAGTTTTAAATGTGTGGCTCAGAGGAGAGTAGGGAGTTGGTTGCAAGCAGGATGTAAAGAGAATAAATAAACAAATGAAAACATTAAGAATATATATATATATATGTTTATATATATGCACACATATATATAAACACACACATATATACATATGTATATATGTATATATATACACATGTATATATATATACATACATATATATATATATATACATGTGTATATATATATATATATGTTTCTTTGCAAATAATGGAGCTGATATTCATGAAAAGTTTGATTAATACACAAATACTGAGTAAAACTTGTATAATTTCCATAGCGTCACACTTATAAACTTTTCATGTCCAATCTCAGTCAATAAAACTACAAATAAATGACTTATTTAAATGAAAATAAAATGTTTTAAAGCTGGAATTCTATAAAGTGCATTGGAATTTGCTGATAATACACAACAAAACAATAATAAAAGTAGCAAATATATGATGACTCAAGATTCCATGATTCTTGGCTTAAGAGATGACTCTCAAAGATGGACAGATTTTAGAAGTATTGTATTGCTTAGGTAGAGGACCTAAGATCAGTTCCTACAACTCAAAGCAGGAAGTTTACAGCTACATTCAACTGCAGGTCCCTTGGAACCAATGTATTCTTCTGGCCACTGAAGGCACTACAAACATAAAGGTATACACACCACCAGCAGCACCACTGTTGCTACTACTAGTATTAGTAACACAAGTTTTTAAAAATTCACTCTCACAATTCCACAACAGGATTTATTCTATGACTACATCCAGGTATTCAGGATACAGAACAAGAGGAACATAAACATCAGTGTTCATATATTATTTAAAAGTTTTGAAAACTTATTCCCATGGAAACATCCCTGGGGGGAATCCAGCCATTTTCTCCTGGAACACTTTATCGAAGGCTTCAGCTTGGGCTACTGTGAAGTGATTCTTCCAGTCCCCAGTTGTGCCTGTAAAATGTGAAGAAGATACATAGGTGGATTTATAATGGTCATAACACTAAACTAGTTCTTCCCATCATATGCTTTTACCTTCCGTTTGATAATGATCACACAGTTAATATCCTACATCCACTCCAGTAGTGACTCACATTACAGGTTTAGAAATTTGGAAGCAGTCCTGAGGCACAGTTTCAAGGAAAGAGCCTCCTGGAACCTTGGCATTCCCATAGCTAGAATGCCCCAGATTTCTTTCTGCAATATTGTGGAGGGTCTTGCATGCTTTCTTAAGTTATTTACTGGATAAGAGTTAGAAGTCTCAGGGCAAGCTTAGCAAAGTATACTTAGACTCTTCATTACAACCAGGTATAGCAGTCTACATTGCATATTAGAAGCAAGTTGGTGAATTCTTCTGACAAATGGAGATTCCCTACAGACACTTTAAAGAACAGCCAAGTTACACTCATATGCAAGAATTTATCAAGGCCTAGGATATAGAAGGGTTGTGGTATTATATTACTCATGAGAAGGTCTGCTAGAGCAGAACCCCCTCATGCTAGCTTTCTAAAGGCTCAAAGGAGTAGAAGAAATTGTGACTAGGTTGTGAAGTCCTTACCTGACATTAGCTGACTCTAGGCAGGGCTGTTTTATCTTTACTGTAAATATTACCTAGTTCCTGTAAGTCTTTTGAAGTCATTTCTCTGTTTTGTGTCAGATACTTCAATGTACTTTGCCTGCTGTGACACACTACTCCTTTCTTTTCTGTATTATATAAGACTAGTGTTTGATTTGTGACAATACCTTCAGATTCAGCACACTCTCTCCTCTCTGTGTCTGTCTATGCTCACCTGTTGGAACCTTGATTCCCACAGGTTGAAAGGGGCTGACTGAGCCTGGTCTGTGGCATTAATAAATCAAACTAATATTTTCTGTAGAAAATTAACTACTTTCTTTCTTTCTTTCTTTCTTTCTTTCTTTCTTTCTTTCTTTCTTTCTTTCTTTCTTTCTTTCTTTCTTTCTTCCTTCCTTCCTTCCTTCCTTCCTTCCTTCCTTCCTTCCTTCCTTCCTTCTCTCTTCCCTTCTCTTCTCTTCTCTTCTCTTCTCTTCTCTTCTCTTCTCTTCTCTTCTCTTCTCTTCTCTTCTCTTCTCTTCTCTTCTCTTCTCTTCTCTTCTCTTCTCTCTCTCTCTCTCTCTCTCTCTCTCTCTCTCTCTCTCTCTCTCTCTTTTCTCTTAAACAGGGTTTCTCTGTATAGCTCTGGCTGTCCTGGAACTCACTTTGTAGACCAGGCTGCCTCCCAAGTGAGGGGATTAAAGGCATGTGCCACCATGCCTTGCCAAAAATTTCTTAAGTCCTGAAATCATATATACAAACTTCTCCCTCTGTCTAAATTATGTCCTACCTTTTCCTCTCCCAACCTGTATGCTAGACAATCTAATAGCAGCAACAATGGCTTGATCTTTTTATATATACACAGATTATTCCTGCTTCCCATCAAACCTGTTCCTATCATGCTATCCAACTCAGAAGTGTTTATCATCTCAATGATCCAAATAGACTTCAACTGTTCTGTCTACATCTTAGTATTTACTTATAGAAGTAAATAATTTTAAAGCAACTTTTAACTAATATCTTAAAATAGTTTCTACTTATGTGTGTGTGTGTGGTCACATGAGTGCTGCAGATACACACAGTTATGAGCAGCATTTCAGCTGTCTTGATTTTCTCACTAGATACAGTGAACCCAGCCCCTCACAGCTGAGGGCATTGAAGGACTCTGTTTCACTCATCCATGGTGTTTTGTGATGCATGAAGATCTGCATAATTTCAGCACATGTCCAATGTAGCACTGTGTCTTCTGACCATATATTGTTTTTCACCACTCCATTCCAGAATGTCTTTAGTTATAACCTTAGAGATTAATCAACTGTTCATTTTGTGTTGTGTCTTCTGTCATCCTAGAGGACTAATAATTTTCATATAATTACATCTTGCTCTTTGTCTTTTTATTAATGACACTGTAACCTTCTCTTCCCATCTTTCCTCCATTTACAACCCAGCAGGTCCCACCCTTGCTTTGTTTCCTAGCTGTGACACTGTTATTTAGACCATGTATTTATGCTTTGAATATACACACAGAATATGCATGAAATATATTTGGAAAGAAAATGTTTCTGAAATTACTAAATGGTTCATTGTACAGAGTGACTGACATATAGGATATACTCAGTGTGGGATTGTTAAATAAATTCGTGCATACCTGAGAAAGGTATAGGCAGTGCTCCTATTTTGCTGATGATGAAAAATTAGTCTTTGAGATGTTACCAGTATGACAGTGATGGATGTGTATTTGAATCCAAAAAGAATGACAATAGAAGCCATTCTTTTCTTTATCACATTACTTTCTTTCTGTATCATCACATAAGTTAATTTTAATTCCCCAGAGGGCTATATTAAGGAAAATATAAAGAATTCATAAAAATGTAAATCCTTGATACAGCATATTAAAATAATATACTATAATTGATATGAATATAAAAGTGTCATCTAATGAGATGGGTACCTATTAATATCCATTGTGCTCTCAGGTTCATTCTTTTCTTTATTAGAACATGATATCTTATGGTTTTTGACAGCATGCCTGGATCCTGATAGGCCAAACCAGATAGATGTTAGACTCAAACATCTCAAACAAATTCAATATGGATTCCCAATGGAATAAATCAGTCCATCTGAGAAACCACATCTTTGGAGGTACACACATGGAGTTGTAAGTTCACCTATTTGCAAATTCTGTGCAGTTTATTGATGCACTTTTATTTTCTTTCCTTGTTTCTAAAAATCTCCGCAAACTTTTGTGTGTCAGATGTCAGGATAACCCTAACATGTGGTGGCTTAACTCTTGTTGAAAAAGAACTTCCTCATAGTTCTGGAGGCTGCAGATCTCACATCAGAGTACTGTCCAAACCTTTGTAGGATTTTCTTTATGACCTTAAGATGGGAGGCTTCTTCTTCTGTCCTTGGGTCATCTTCTCTTTTGACTCTGATTCAGGTCTTCTGAAGATACCAGTAAAAATGATCAATGGCCCAACTACTGTGTCCATTAAATAATACACTGTGAAGTAATGAGTGCTGGGAATTTTGAGGTTTGCCAGAATATGTTTCCTATACATATCTAGATTGTGGCATTGTCCTTATAAAGTCTTGTCACCCAAAGAGTAGCTAAATATCTCTCTAGTATGCATTTCCTGCAGAGCCTAAATATTGAATTACAATGACTACAATTGTACATGGAAAATCATTGCTTGGAGATTAAAACCAGATGCACCTCAACAACTTGAATGATTGAGTCTCTGGGATAAAGCTTACAAAGCAGCTCTGCAGAGGCAATAAAAGGTAATTTCTTGTGTCTTAAGATAAGAACAATTAAAGGATTTTTGGAAAATAGGTCTAGTGAATTCCTCATGGCTCAGGCAAGTCTAACACTTACTACAGCTTTTTAATGCTTTATGATATAGGGAATTAAGTTGCCTAATGGTAAATAATGGAGTGTGTTTTAGCATTATCTTAGATTTGCACATATTTTGATGATTCAAAACTGGCACCAATCTGATAGAGAAATTGAGAAGACAAATATAATCTTTACATACATTTTTCTTTCAAAGTTATTTCCAGACATATCCATTTCATCATTCTCTATAATGAATTAGTGAAGCAAGTGGGTAATGTATTTTGTGTCCCTCATCAGTGACCTGGTTTCCAGAATTACCTGGCTTAAAGGATATTGGTGTCACACTAGTATAAGAAAAATAATCCCCCCAAATAAAATCTGTCTTCAAATGCAAAAAACAAAAAAAAAACAAAAAAACAAACAACAACAACAACAACAACAAAAAAACAACAACAAAAAACATATGCTACATATAATCACTAGGATAATTAAATTTCTAAAGACTAATGAAGTCTTATCAAGTATTTTGGCAGAACTATATTATAATTACTGTATGTATGTATGTATTTCTGCTATCATCTGTGCTGCATGGCAAATAGTATTTGTATTTGGAAGAGAATAAAACCAAGTATGGTCTCATCCTAAAAGAATCTTCCTGGCAAAGCAGAAACAACAGTTGTCTTCATGGAATTTTGTCTTAAATTCTATTCCATCTGCTCTGATTTGTCTCTGCTAATGCTTTTGCTTGTCAGTTTCCTTATCCCTTTGCTCTTAACAGAGCTACTTCATTCCTTTAGGTATGTAATAACAGACTTATTTTCTTACAATGTTTTAACACTGCCAAATTCTCATTCATTATAGAAAATCCAGAAACAGACCACTTTGCTCAGGTGAGACCATTTTTCTAGTGCAGTATGTCTCCACAGAGTCAGGAGTACAGTAGTGTGATGGCAGCTGGAAAGAAAAGTTTATTTTTCCACATGCCTTGGACTTTAGTGTATAGATTTCCATTATCTTTTAGTTAGTGGTGACATATCTTTATGTTTACATCTCAGTCAAAATTTCCCATTATTTGGATAGTACTAGTCCTGGACTAAATACAATCTGGTATCTACTTTGACTTCATGTTTTCTTTGAAAACTCCTTATATCCTTATATTGTTCATTTCCAAATTTCACACTCCAAAGCTGTCAACGGAAGGCAAATGCTGAAATATTTCAATTATGTATAAAGAAAAGATACTAACATATATTGTTAGTATCCAAATTTCAGACTCCAAAACTGTCGATTGAAGTTAAAGGCTGAAACATTTAAATTATGGATAAAGAAAATTAAACTCATAATTTATACTTCATTCATTTATACCCATGTTTTTATTCAGTGTTAAATATCTGATGACTGACACCTTCTTTCTTCTACTCTAAGTTCCATCTCACCTATCATTATCTAATTAGGTCTGGGTGAGGTTCAAGGTCTGATTCATTCTGGCAAAGTCACTCCAGAACTGTACAGCTATGACACCACACACAGAAACAATCTGCTCCCATCATAGAGAGGAGTTGGCAAATAAATAGAGAGCATTGAAATTCCCCGTTCAGGAAAGATAATTCCAAAGAAGAGAGGGGTCATGACCCTAAAGCAATCTAAACATAGGTTGGCAAATAACATCAGATTTTAACATTAGAGATTTTTTTTTTTTTTACTCCTATAGGAGTATAATCTTGGCTTACAGTTGGCAGCAATCTTGACCTGTTCAACATCTTTTCCAGCAGTTAATGTAATTTTTGCAGTTCTATGCTTATCATCTTAGATATATCTTTGGTCTACTGCATTACACTTTTTATATTGTAGAAATGAGGAATGTGATACAGGAAACTTTACAATGCCTCATAGAATACTGACTACTTTCCCATTTTCTTCATTGAAGTTTTTAGACATGACCATCTCCAATCCCAAGTTCATCTACCAGAATAAATCAACTTTGCAGAGTGTCTTAAACCCACATCTTCTCCACAAAAACCTTCCCTGTAATGTCTGTGAGAAGCTATCGGTGATGAGCAGTGACTTTCAGTACATTCCCAAAAACTACTTAGAGCTTCATTGGCACAACAAGCCCTTCACTTGTTCTGACATATTCTGAAGCTAGATGATGTCTTTACCTTTTCTCATGAGCTTGAAGCCATTGGGAACCCAATCGTCCTTAACGAGACTATAATTGGACATGTTGTTTCCTTTCATGGCTTGGAAGGAGCTGTATTTGAGGACAAGATCCAGCTCATCTGGCCCTAAATTTTTCCCTAGGAAGTCACAGATCTTCTTTATGGTTTCCTTTGTATCCTAAAAGAAGAAAGTGAAATGAGGGCAATCAACAGAGAGCACTGAGAGAAAAGATTCAAACATGTGATCTGTAGATGGGGATGATCAAAATGTTGTGAAAAGGTCATCATCAAATGAGAGAGCATGAATAGGAATTAGGCAATAAAGGAAATGGAACAACGGGAGGAAGGACTCAGACTCAACATTTATATATTGAGTGGGCTCTCAATGTGGCTCATCTCTGCTCTCTAAAAGACAGAGACTGGGTATTCTTTTTAGGGAAGATGAAATGTAAGAGAGAGGCTCTCATAGAACCAAGGTTAAATTTAAACTTGCTTTTTAGAGGATCATGACCTTAAATTTCAGACCTTCCTGGGTCAATCTCCATAGTACTAAGGTCACAGGTGTGTGCTGACACAGTCTCTCAGTATACTGAGTTTTTTTTCTTAAGACAGGGCCTCACTATGGAATTTTTTCTTGTGTGTTGGAAGTTGCTGTGGAGATTAGTATATGTCATGCTCACAGAGATCAGAAATCCATCTATCTGGCTTTTTCCTTCCAAGTGCTGGCACTGAAAGTATGTACAAGCATACCTATCCTGCCCTGGCAGGTTTAAAGAAACTTATAGAAATGCTGCTAGACAATGATCAAGGCAAATGAACACATGTGCACAAAATCCTCAGCAGAGATTACTGTTAGTTCCAGATAATAGTGTTTGCTTAGGTATCTGAAAACAATACAGATTTTAGGACAGTTTCATAGAAATGTTCTCAATATTTGTTTTTTGAGGGTACTTCCAAGAGATTTTGTTTTGAGAAAGTATCTCAGGTTGCAGCTTATATGGGCATCACATTCCCAAATTTTCTGTCTCAGATCTCTAACTGTTGTAATGATATCTGTGTACTACCACAATTAATTTAATCTTCTGATATAGTCATTACAAGGAAAAATCTTAGAACGTCAAAAATTGTGCTTTTAATCCTAGCCTTCCCCATGGGGACATGAGGTTTTCTTGGTTTAAAACATTTTTTGCATATTTATTAGAATTCTGCTTAATATTTCATATGTATGTAAACAATCATGACAATAACTGAAAAGAATGTATTAATGGTCAGATAGAAGACTTATTAGACTGTGTAGTAGTGTGTAGCAGACAGCTGGGTAGTGATCCTTTCTTGGGAAAAGTGAACTTAATGATGATTAAGTAAAAGATTCTACATATGGGAAAAAGAGTATGATGAAACTTTTTAAATTGTAAAATTAATTTATTTTGTACACTCTATATGTTATTTCCCCAAAGCCGATCCACCCTATGACTGTTCAACAACAGCACATATCTCCTCCCCACCATTCTGTCTCTATGGGGATGTCCTCCCCAAACCAGCTGACTTCTAATCTCCCTGTGTCCTCCAGTCTCCAAGGGTTAGGTGCATCATCTCTGAATGAACACTGACCAAAAGTTCTCTACTGTATATGTGTTGGAGGCCTCATATTAGCTGGTGTATGCTGTCTGTTTGGTGGTCCACCTTTTGAAAGATCTCAGGGGTCCAGATTAATTGAGATTCTTGGTCATCTTAAAGGATCACCCTTCTCCTCACCTACCTTCAGCCTACTCTAATTAAAAAACAAGGATCAGCTGCTTTTGTCCATTGGCAGGGTACAAACATCTGCCTCTGATTCTTTCAGCTGCTTGCTGGTGTTTTCAGAGGACATTTATGATAGGTCCCTTTTTGCAAACTATCCAGAGCCTCAGGAATAGTGTCAGGCCTTGTGACCTCCCCTTGAGCTGGACACCACTTTGGGTCTTTTGCTGGACCTTCTTTTCCTCAGGTTCCTCTCCATTTCCAACCCTGTCATTCTTTCAGACAGGAACAATTATGGGTCAGAGTTATGACTGTGGGATGGGCCCACTCTCCCTCATTTGATGCCCTGTCTTCCTGATGGAAGTGCAGGTAGGGTCTATAACATCATTCTCCCTAATGCATGGAAATTCATCTAAGGTGTCTCTCTTTGAGTCCTGAGAGTCTTTAACTTACCAGGTCTCTGGTAAATTCTGGAGGGTCCCCTAAACATCCTAATTTTAGAGGATGCCTGTTTCCATTCTTACTGCTGGCCATCAGAGTTTCAGTCCTTTTCCTTCACACAATACTAGATCAGGTTCACCTCTCCCTCCCAGTTCCCCCATATACTTTCCCTCCCAGGTTCCTCCCTCCTATTTCCTGAGAGAAAACTCTATGAGGTCAAATTTGTTTTTGAATAATTTCATCTTTCAGTTTTTGTCTGGTTGCATTTTTACTTTTTATTAATAATTATTTTTCTCCATTCCTTCAGGGAAGCAGGTAGGCTGAGAGCAGATTTTTGGCTTTCTCTCTGCTTTTCTAGATCCTATGATCAATATTCATCTTTTGTTTTTGTTGTTATTGTTGTTGTAATGTGTTCTCGTTCTTAACTGAGTGAGAAAGTGTAAGCTCACCTTTTTCAAGTCTTCATAGTATAGTACCAAGAAGTTGTCCCATTCTCTCATGGATAGCCAGTCACGGACATGCTCAAACCATGATCCATATATGACTGTGTGCAGGGAGAAGTGGAGTGTCAGTTACAAAGCACTAACAAAGGGTCTGCTTGACTTTCTTCATTTTCTGAAAGCAGCAGCAGAAAGCTTCACTAAGAAAAATCTAACTAGTCTGTATTTATAGCATTAAACATGATATTTGAGGTTGATACACAAATAGAGAACTGATAAAATCAAGTTCATTATCAAACTCATTACCACTAAGATTTACCATTGATGCCATGAGGAGATATTCTACTGCCAAGGTACAAGGTCAGAGGTGTGTGCTGGGGGAAACCTATCACACCAATACAGAAATCCAGAGGTGATTTCTGTAAGTACCTGCCTCCTAGTGAGGTATATGAAGACAACAGAAAGATTTGATAACAGAGATGGGAGAACAGTATTTTATATGGTGTTGGAGAGAAACATTCCAATTTATACAGCAACCTACTGGCAGAAATCTAATAGATGTATAAAACAAAGCTATATGACATCATTAATAATCACATCAACAAAGTTAGGTAAGGGGATAAGGCACCTTTATGGTGTGTGTGTGTGTGTGTGTGTGTGTGTGTGTGTGTGTGTGTAAGGGGTAGGGAGAGAGAGAGAGAGAGAGAGAGAGAGAGAGAGAGAGAGAGAGAGAGAGAGAGAGAGAGAGAATGTGAGGTTTTAGAATTATCTTAGCATATGTTTGGATGCAGATCTGTTGATTATGAGAACTATATAAGGCACTGCCAAGTGGGGAAGACAAGAGACAGAGGAATTTTAACAGATTCCCTCAACTCAGCATACCTATGTCTACAGTTCCCTTTGGGAGTATATAGGGGTATCATTTCCATTTCTCAGTTTTCAATTTTCAGCCCCTGATTTTCCACATAATGCTCTTATCCTGAGCTGAACTCACATGCTACAATATAGATGTACCAGGCCGAAAGTGTCTTGTAGTGCAATAATGACACAATTGTTATGGGGTTACATAAATGATGTCTGATTGGATTTGAGCCTTGATCCTTGAGATGGAATTCATGCCTGGTACTATAATCCTGGTCATGAACCCATGGTTGATGATGTCATAGTTCCAAACTAGGGTTCCTACTGTCATTTAACTAAATGGTCATATTGTCAAACTACCGTCTAAATATTTGTATTTATACCTGTGGAATTGTGCTGTTCTATATCTTTTTAGAGATTAATTTTGCAACTGGCTCTGGATAATGTAGACTCAGAAGTGATCAAAATGTGCAGCCTAATTGTGAGTGCTCAGTCATTGATGTACCGAAGACTCAGGAAATACCATGGGACAGGAAGTAGAAAGTAAAAGCTAGAGAATGTGGTGGAGTGATTTGAAATATTCCTCTGTAAATATTGTCCTTTGAACATGAATTAGCTGTTATGCAAATGTGCTCATATCACCAATGGTTGCCTATAGCAAAACTGCATAACATAAAGCCGATCAATATTCCAGGATGCATGGGAGAGGGTGTCCTGAATCCTCACTCCTCACTGAAGATCTATTTGCAGTTGATGGCTACTAGATGAGAATGACTTCCACACCCTTTTCATATAGGGCCACTTTTATGTTTCTAGTGCCCACATGGATGGCCCTACATCCATGCACATATGAGCACCACAAATTATCATTAGTGGGTTGTACTGTTTTGAAAAAATTAAGTTCTGCTATGGACATATTATGGAATGTATAGTGTGTTGGAATGCATACTGGCAAATCTGGTAGAATGTGATATAACATATTCATTTTTAATTTTTTAAAGAATAGAAATATTATGTATAAAACACAAAAATTTTGAAAAATAAATCAAGTCAAAACATAGGACTTATGCAGCTGGAAACACGAATTTCTGGTGTACTGGTTAGTTCCTATTGTTGTTCCACCTATAGGATTGCAGACCCCTTCAGCTCTTTGTGGACTTTTTCTAGCTCCTCCATTTGGGGCCCTGTGTTCAATCCAATAGATGACTGTGAGCATCCACTTCTGTGTTTGCAGGCACTGGCATAGCCTCAGAAGAGACAGCTATATCAGGGTCTTTTCAGCAAAATCTTGCTAGCCTATGCTATAGTGTCTGCTTTTGGTGGCTTATTATGGGATGGATGCATGGTGCAGTCTCTGGATGTTCCGACCTTTCCTCTCAGCTCCAAACTTTGTCTCTATAAGTCCTTCGATGGGTGTTTTGTTCCCAATTCTGAAGGGGCAAAGTGTTCACACTTTGGTCTTAGTTCTTCTTGAGTTTCATGTGTTTTGCAAATTATATCTTGGGTATTCTACGTTTCTGGTCTAATATCCACTTATCAGTGTGTGCATATCATGTGAGTTCTTTTGTGATTGGGTTACCTCACTCAGGATAATATCCTCCAGATCCATCCATTTGCCCAGGAATTTCATAAGTTTATTGTTCTAATAGCTGAGTAGTTTTCCATTTTGTAAATATACCACAATTTCTATATCCATTCCTCTGTTGAGGGACATATGGATTCTTTCCACTTTCTGGCTATTATAAATAAGGCTGCTATGAACATAGTGGAGCTTGTATCCTTATTACCAGTTGGAACATCTTCTAGATATATGCCCAAAAGTGGCATTGCTGGTTCCTCCAGTAGTACTATGTCCAATTTTCTGAGGAACAGCCAGATGATTTCCAGAGTGGTTGTACAAGTTTGAAATCCCACCAACAATGGAGGAGTGTTCCTCTTTCTCCACATCCTCGCCAGCATCTGCTGTCACATGAATTTTTGATCTTAGCCATTCTGTCTGGTGTGAGGTGGAATCAGGGTTGTCTTGATTTGTATTTCCCTGATGATTAAGGATGTTCAACATTTTTTCAGGTTGAAAAACATATGAAATGAATTAATGGCCACCAAGCCTGTTCTACTTGAGAAAAACTATTTTATCTTAAAAGCCCATCCACATGAGTTAGTTTCAGCAGTCAACCATATATATCCCTGTGTCACCTTAGACTCTCAGTTTAGAGATTGTCCCCATGAAATTTGCCTATGAATGTGTATTTGAGTGATTGTCTTTATTGACCAATGACATGGTAGCACCAAGAGCATAAACATGTGGACCTGGTCTGAATGAAAAAACTGAGAGTGAGACATTGAGAAAATTAGTAAGCTGATTTGTAAACTGTTTTCACTTCAGCTCTTTCTCAAGATTCTCCCCTGATTTCTCCTGTTGATAGATTTTTCACCTGAAAGTGTAAGTCAGATAAACTCTTTCTGCTCTTAAGTTGCTTCTGGAAAGACTATTTTATCAGAAAAAACACAAACCAAACTAGACCAATCATTAAACAGGAAATAGGAGAACACCTTGTGTACCTTAGCAAAATCATCAAAATGACAGGCATTGATAGTCAACTTAAAATTATAACAACTTATTAATGTGACTTTTTATTTTTTAATTTAAGTTTTATTGCATTATGATGAGAAAAGATAATTTCAATTTATCAGAAATTAACATTTAACATTTAAAACATATTTTAACATTTAAAAACATATTTTGAGTACATACAGTTACATCACATTCTTCTTTTCCTTTGGTTCCCCTATTCCTCCCAGAGAACCCCCTTCAATACCTGCCATATCTTTCAGGATTTTTATCATATTTTGTAAAAATTTATAAAATAATATAACAATAAAAATGAGTACTCTAAAAGTTACTTGATATAAAACCACAATCAACTGAAAAATCTTATATTGATGCTTGTCTACAGCAATACTGAAAATACATACCTTATTCTCAATATCAATTTCAAATAATTCCAAATATATAAGTATATCACATTTTAAAATAATATATCACCTCTTCAGGTCAGTGCCTGCTTCAGGCCACCATGTGTGCAAACTCAGCAGACAGTCCACTGTCCCCAGAGGATTCTACACTCTGTTGGTGCCCTTGCATGCACAGGATCTTAGGATCCCTGATGAGTAGAGTGTAACATCTGTTCTAAAACAATCATGATGGGCCTGTGCCAGCAAAAGCAAGGACACAGGAGTCCTGCCTGACCAGCAGCTCAGGTTCCTTCAGATCAGTGCTGGTCTACCTTGGTTTCGAACACAATGTCCCATGGTCCCCAGAGGAGATTCCGATTCCAGATTCTCTAACACACCGGCAATGTTAGGATTTGAGGATCCCAGTACCCAGGAGCGTGGTCACAACAGGATTCTAGGGTTTCAGAGGAAGCTTGACTGCCAAGAACTCTGACACACCCAGAAAATCAGGGTCATAGGATCCTGGAATCATAGGATCATAGAGAAAGGTGGACTCTGAGGAGTTCTGAATCAACTGGGATTACAGGAAGGACAGGCTCCAATCAGACATATTGAGGGCAGCAAGCACTTGAGATAATCGGATAACAGGAGACAAGTGTAAGAATAGAAGCAACAGAAACCAAGGCTACTTGGCATTATCAGAACCAAACTGTCCCACCATAGCAAGTCCTGGATACAGCATCACACAAGATATGGATCTAATGTCACTTCTTTTGATAATGATGGAGGACTATAAGATGGAAATAAATAACTCTTTTAAAGAAACACAGAAGAACACATCCAATCAGGTGAAAGAATTGAACAAAACCATCCAGGATCTACAAATGGAAGTATAAACAATAAAGAATTCACAAAGGGAGACCACTCTGAAAATAGAAAACCTAGAAAAGAAGTCAGGAGCCATTGATGCAAGCATAACCTACAGAATATAAGAGATAGAAGAGAGACTCTCAGGTGCAAAGATACCTTAGAAAATATTGACACAATAATCAAATAAAATGGAAAATGCAAAAAGATCCTAACCCAAAGCATTCAGGAAATCCAGGACACAGTGAGAAGACCAAATCTAATGGTGATAGGTATAGACAAGAAGAAAGATTTTCAACCTAAAGGGCCAGTAAATACCCTCAACAAATTTATAGAAGAAAACTTCCCCAACCTAAAGAAAGAGATCCCCATGAATATACAAGAAGTCTACAGATCTCCAAATAGTTTGGACCAGAAAAGGATTTCCTCCCATCCTATAATAATCAAACCACCAAATAAAATCAGTAAAGGGAAAAAGTCAAGAACATATGAAGGCAGACCTATCAGAATTTCACCTGACTTCTCCCCACAGATTACAGAAGCCAGAAGATCCAGGGAAAATGTCATACAGACCCACAGTGATCACAAATGCCAGCTCAGGCTACTATATCCAAGAAAAGTCTCAATTACTATAGATGGAGAAACTAAGGTATCCCATGGCAAAACCAAATTCACACAATATCTTTCCACAAACCCAGCCCTTCAAAGGATAATAAAGGGAAAGCTTCAACACAATGAGGGAAACTATGCTCGAGAAAAAAGCAAGAAAGTAATCTTTCAACAAACCTGAAAACATAGCCACATGAACAGAATTCCAAATCTAAGAATAAACATAACAGGAAGAAATAACAACTTTTTCTTAATATTTCTTAATATCAATAGACTGAATTCCCCAATAAAAAGACATACAATAACAGACTGGTTATGTAAACAGGACCCCACTTTTTGCTGCATACAGAAAATCCACCTAAGGCATAAAGGAAGACATTAACTAACTCAGAGTAAAAGGCTGGAAAACAATTTTCCAAGCAAATGGTCCCAAGAACCAAGCTGGAGTAGCCACTCTAATATCAAATAAAATGGACTTTCTCTCTTTTTTAAAAATGGCTCATCATAATTTATTTTATATTAAAATGTACAGCTTTTCTGGGGGGAGGGTGTTTACCTTCTTTTTTTTTTTTTTGAAGTAACTGAATAAAAAGAAAACAGGTAAATACAAGAGTTCTGCTGGCTCCTACTTTATAAAAGGTCATGCACACCTGTTCTGCTTAGCCCTTACTGCCATCTGTCCAGGTACAAAGGCTCCAAAAGGAAGCAATAGAAACAGACACAAATAAGTTTTCTGCTTTTTTACTTGAGATTTGTAAGCTTACTTTGTGCTATTCACAAGCTACTTTTCTATTTTCTTTAAAAAATAATTCCAATATTTTATAAAGATAGAAAAATCTACAGATGAAATGAAAATGTAAAGAGGCATTTCCATAAAATAGCAACTTTACACCAAATTCATGATTTAAAAAAAATCTTGCCAGGTATTTGTACATATATGAAATGCTTCAAAACCTGACAGATAAACACTGAGACATGCTTCATTTAATAAATAGAAGTGTGCATTTATAAAACAGAAAGCTGCCTCCCTCCATAGGAGCCTGCCACCAAAATGGAAAATGGTCTTCTCAACTTTACACCAAACATTTAGCAATAAACCCCCTTCACTAACCAGACGGGAATAGCTGTGATCGCTCTTTACAGTTTTATACTTAACAAAAATAGAGTCTTTTTTTAAAACCTCAAATTAGGGTACCCTAATCAAGGCAAAAAAAAAAAAAACCAAAAAACAAAAAACAAAAACCTTAAGAAGTGGCTTACCGTTAGCACAACACTTGTACAGTACTACAAAATGCACTGTCACCATCAAAGAAATTAGTGGCATACTGAAGGATCACCTTAAACAAAATATACAGTAATTGAAATGCTAAAGGCATTTCCATGGAGTAGACAAGGAAGAAGAAAAGCTGGAGGTTCAGTATTAAAACAGGTGATTTGGGAAGGGGCTTGTATGCACACTGTTTAACGGAAACAGGCAAGATGTGTGCCTACTGCCAACTAGAGTCCTAAGAGAGGCCTTCTTTTGCAAAGAATTTTATATAAAAGTAACAGAAATAAAGGTATGAAAAAAGAAAAACAAAGGAAAAAAGAAAAACGACTTGTATAAGTCATTCTGCTGCATACAGCTTTTTTTTTTTTTTGAATAAATGGTGCCAACAAATGTTTTTGTACTCACACCAATGCTGGTTTTGAAATCGTACTCTTCAAAGGTATTTGTGCAGATCAATCCAATAGTGGGGCCCAGTGGGCTGGGTGGGCTGCCAGGCTGTCTACCTTCTCATGTAGGATCCATTGGGAGACTGTTTGGGCATGCCCATGATCATGTAGCCATGGGGTCCCAGGGCCGTGTACATCATGTTAGTGTGGGGTGGGGTCTGCATCGGCTGCTGGGCATATGGCTGGCTTCCCATCATATGCCCAGCAGATGGGCACATCTGCAACTGCATCGGGTACTGGGGGGGTTGATTCATGTAGCCATGGTAGTTGTGGTAACCACTGTTCATCATCCTGTTCATCATCGGCTGGGACATGCTATACCCATTCATGGCATTCAGAGTGTTCATGTTCATATTTACGGAGTTGACATTGTAGGCTGGCGCTGGCATCAAGTTCACACTCATGTTCATGCCTCTTTGCATTGTTAAAGTCCATGCAGGACCCTGCATGGCTACAGTTTGGGAACGCCCATCGATTTGTGACTGATGGGTGGCAGCATCTGGTGGCAGAGATTCGGACTTAGTTCTCATGGAGACGTGGCCCTTGCTGGCAATCTGAGTTTGCAGTATTTGGCTGTGGGAGATGCCAATATTCGATGCTGCCTTGTTCTGCTGCAGGAGAGATGGTGGCAGATTCATGGGAGGAGGAGTCAGGTTAGGGGGTGGGGTCATGGTAGCTTGTGCTTGAGGTTCCTTCAGGGACAGAGTATAGAGACTGTGAAAGCTGAACAAGCTCTGTGTTGCTTAATGGTGTGGACAAAGAGGCACTGTTTGCATAGGAGGTCACAGCAGTGGAATGATTAATAAGTGTATTAGTTAACTGCTGCAGTTTGTCAGGGTTGAAGGTCGCAGATGGCTGTGGGTAGTGCCCATCCCCAAAATCACTTTGATCCATTCACTCATATAAGCCAATGTTGGTATTGCTGGTCTCGGGGATGTCAGCCAGCTTCATGGGTGGGGTGAAATTGGTGGCCATGCTGCACTGAGCTAGCTGCTGACTGCTACTGGGAGGCCTCTCCACCACACAGCCTTGGGGAATCTTGATGCAGCAGGTTGGAGGGGAGCTGATGCTGGTCTGCTGCATCATGCTGCAGTTACCGCTGATGTTGGACATCTGCTGGGTGACAGCACAGCTGTTCTGTGTCAGATTGCTAGAGGTGAGACTGCTATAGGAGCAACTATTCTGGGAAGAGCTATTTCCACAGATGCTGCCTCCCATGGTTGAGTCATAGCTGCTTGGGTTCTCGTTGTTCTCTCTTGTGCTCTCAATACTGCCCAGGTCACTGAACCTACTGTCAATGACCTGCTGTGAGTGATCTGACACTGACAGGATGTCCATCATTGGACTGGTCTCCATGTTCTGCAGAGGTGGCACTGTGATGGCAGTCTGATCAGGGCTAATTTGGATAAAGCTATTCTCTAGCAGGGACACTGGGGCTATTGACAGAATGAACTGACTTGCCAGGAAAGGAATGGACAGATTAAAGTGGGCTACCTTGGACTGTTGGCACTCGTCCAGTATGGTGGCAATTTGAGGACTTTGGTCTGTGTGCATTTAGTTTTGCAGGCTTCTACAGGCCTCTTGAGTCTCAGCACAATCTGGAAAGGTGTCATCTTTTTCCCTGTTTTCTTGGGTCAAAGACTGAATAGCCTGGGCAGTCTTGGAGTCAATTTCCACAGCTGCTGGGCCTCCCTCTTTGAGATCAGCATCCATACCATCACTGTTCTTTTGGTCCTGCTTCTGTGTCTTTTCTTCCTGGTGCTCCCTGTCAGACTCAGGTGCCATTCCAGTGTCCCCGGCAAACTCCTTTGGCTCACTGTTACATGACACTGCGAGATCAACACTGCAGTTTATCAAGACCCCAGGGTTCAAGTGGCTCAACTGAATGCTCAGGTCTAAATAAGTCTCCTGGCCCTTTAGTGCATCTTTGAAGGTTTCTCTTGGGAGGTCTCCTCTCTCCATGTTGGCAGCCTCCATGTGGCCATATTCTTCATCATCTGCATCATGGTCCTCATTGTGAGATGGCTCTTCTTCCTCATCCTCATCCTCTTCATGGTCATCCAAATGCACAGGGTCTTCCTTTTCCTAGGAGATTTCCTCTTCTGTGTTTTGTTTACTTTCAGCACCACCTTGGTCTTTTTCTCCTCTTCCTCCTCTTCCTCCTCCCCCTCCTCCTCCTCCTTCCTTGTCCTGTTCTTCCCATAGAGATTCAGCTTGAACTCATCTATCCTCTCTTTGCTTTGCTTCCTCTTGGAGAGCCCTTGCTTCGCTCCTTTTGGCCACACTTGTCTGCACTTTAGAGGCTCAGGATTGTCTTTACTGCCTACTTTCAAGTATTATGCACCATTGCCTACATGTTTTCTACAAAGGGCAGCATTCTTGAAGAAATGATTGTTGATTCCTTCCTCTTCCTCTGTCTGCCTTTTCTTCCCTGCGTGATGTTGGAATGCTTTTCTCAGAACTGGCTTTCTGTCCCCCTCCTCACTGGGACTTCATAGGTAGGCTCCAGCTGCAGCATTGTTCTCTCCTCATCTGAGTTGTCAAAGGGCTCATTCAGCACTTCTGTCCTCTTGGAAATGGTCTCAGTGGTTACACTGCTGTTGATCCTCCTGCGTTTATGACCTTTTATCTTCTTTACTACAAAAGTCCTCTTTCTTTTAATAGAATCTGACTGTGGCTTAGTCAACTGTGGGGGAGATGTGTGAATGCTCTCCTCCTCTTCCCCATCTTCTTCCTCTTCCTCGTCATCTTCCTCCTCCTTTTCTTCTTCCTCTTCTTCAC
Organism: Mus caroli; assembly: GCF_978045245.1. Classification (NCBI taxonomy): domain Eukaryota; kingdom Metazoa; phylum Chordata; class Mammalia; order Rodentia; family Muridae; genus Mus; species Mus caroli. The sequence goes on along the minus strand of NW_028227263.1, from coordinate 129,720,890 downwards.
TGCTCTCTTTTCACAGTTTTAACTACTGTCCTCTCTCCCCGGCCACTGGCTGCCTATCTGGACAATGCAGGTATTTATTTATTTTTATTGTACTTTTGCAGACGATTGCCTACTGGTAACTCTAGACTACAGGATCTCTTGATCCTCCTTCTCCCAGCAGCTGGCTTGTTCCACTAGTCATTCAGGCTCTTTCTCAGCTTCTCACTCTTCCTCAGAAACCACAGCAATAGAAATTAAAATTGGAGTCCATCTTAGAACCTCTGGATCAATTTTGTTGGTTTGGGAACAGTTCTTCAGCTTTTCCATGTGGCTCAATATCAACTTTTCCCTTCTTATGATGACAAACCTGCCATCTCTCCATCAATCATGTGGAGGTGCTGCAGAGTGGTGGCAATGCCATGTGGGCACATACCTGTGGCTCTCCTAATGACCTTGATGCTGATGTGCCTCTTGTGGTGGTTGTAGAGGTATTCCAAGATGACACTTTTCCAGTAGGTCAGATAGTAGAGCTGGCCCAGGTCAGAGAGTGGCTTTCGTGAGACCCTGCTTGGCCTTCTCCTTGAGAAAGCAAATAGATGAATTCAATGAGAAAGCATCCAAATCCTTCCCTTTGGTGCTGGGGCATGATCATTATGCAGGCCAAATTATACTTCTGCTGGCAGAGCTTTTCCTTGGAGAATTATCCAACCACATGACAGCCTTTTTCATCATTTTTTTGTAAGGACATTAAAAAGGAATGGCTCAAAATCATAATACAAGGTTTTGTGGTCTAGTAAGAGCTTGGTGAAGTAAATGTTTTGGCAGTACATATTACATATATTCCCACTAACTTCAAATACGGAAAGGTCTTTCCTTCAGGAAAATTTATTTGCTGTAGGACGAAACCATCCACACTTCTTTGAGTGTCATAGCAAAATATTTTTACTCTTCATATATTTAAGAAAGAATTCACACAGGTAAAACTTTGGTAATCTTGCATATTCCTGTGGGTAAGGCAAGGAGTACCAGGTTTGGATATCATATTTTCTGAACTCTATTACTGAGGGGTAGTGACCACAGTCTTCCAATCCACTTTCAAATTCTATTTTCTCCCAAGACAGTCCTGGGCCTGCTTAAAATTGTCCAGATACTCTTCAGTCACGATATCTGTGTTTCCCATCAGACTTACATCTGCACTTTCTTTTTTGATGCTTATTTTAATTTCAGTATCAGGTGACCCCTTCCTGTGAATGCACTTATTGATCCTTTATCACTGGTTACAATTCTTTTGTCAGTCTGGAAAGTGGTGGGTCACAGCACGCCATATGGAATCTTCTATCACAGGAATAAAAAAAAAAAAGTATATTATCTGCATATTTTCCCTGGACTCGACATGTTCTGCAGGTCTTGCACTCGATGCACTGCCACTTCAAGGCCTTCACATTTGTGGTTAATTCAGGAAAAAATTCAGACAAGATAGATATCCACTACTGACACAATCTGCACAAGATACAAGTTCTTCTGGTTTCTTTTCACAATTTGACTCTTTAGTCCTCAAACAGAAGCTACATATTGGAATGGGATCAGCAGGGGTTTTTTAGTTAGGATTTTACTGCTGTGAACAGACACCATGACTAAGGCAACTCCTATAAGAACAGCATTTAATTGGGGCAGGCTCACAGGCTCAGAGTTTCAATCCATTATCATCAAGGCAGGAACATGGAAGCATCTAGACAAGACTGGTGCAGGAGGAGGTGAGAATTCTACACCTTCAACTCAAAATGGACTTTCAAACTAAAGTTCTCCAAAAAGATAAGGAGGGACACTTCTTACTCGTCAAAGGTAAAGTTTACAAAGATGAACTCTAAATTATAAACATCTATGCTCCAAATGCAAGGGCATCCACATTCATTAAAGAAAATTTGATAAAAATCAAAGCACACATTATAACTCTAACAATAATACTGGGGTATTTCAACACCCCACTCTCATCAATGGACAGATCCTGGAAACAGAAAATAAATGGACACACAGTGAAAGTAATAGAAGTTATGAAACAAATGGATTTAAATGCTATCTTTACACATTTCATCCAAAAATAAAAGGATATATCTTCTTTTCAACATGTCAGATTACCTTCTCCATAATTGACCATATAATAAGTCACAAAACAGGCCTAGGCAATACAAAAATATAGAATGAATACCATGTGCTCTATTAGATTTCCACAGACTAAGGCTGATCTTCAATAACAACATAGATAATAGAAATCCCACATACATGTGGAAGCTGAACAACACTATACTCGATGATAACTTGGTCAGGGAAGAAATAAAGAAAGAAATTAAAAACTCTTTAGAGTTTAATGAAAATGAACCCACAACCTACCCAAAAGTATAGGTAACAATGAAAGCGGTCCTACAAGGAAAAGTCATAGATCTGAGCGTCTCCAAAAAGAAGCTGAAGTGAGCACACACTAGCAGCTCGACTGCATACCCAAAATCTCTAGACCAAAGGGAAGTAAAAACACCCGATATGAATCGGTGGAAGGAAATAAACAAACTTAAGGCTGAAATCAACCAAGTGGAAACAATAAGAACTATTCTAAGAATTATCCAATCCAAGAGCTTGTTTTTGAGAAAATCAACAGGATAAATAAACCCTTAGCTAGACTAACTAGAGGGCAGAGGGACAGTATCCTAATTAACAAAATCAGAAATGAAAAGATAGATATAACAACAGAATCTGAGGAAATCCAAAAATTCATCAGATCCTACAACAAAAGTCTATACTCTACAAAACGGTAAAACCTAGATTAAATGGACAATTTCCTAGACAGATACCAGGTACCAAAGTTAAATCAGGTTCAGATTAATGACCTAAACAGTCCCATTTCCCCTAAAGAAATAGAAGCAGTCATCAATAGTCTCCCAAACAGAAAAAGCCCAGGACCAGATGGGTTTAGTGCAGAGTTCTATCAGACCTTCAAGGAAGACCTAATTCCAAATCTCCTAAACTATTCCAAAAAATCGAAACAGAAAGTACTCTACCCAATTCATTCTATGAAGCCACAATTACTTTGATACCTAAAGCATATAGAGACCCAACAAAGAAAGAGTACTTCAGATCAATTTCCCTTATGAATATCGACTCAAAAATAATTAATAAAATTCTAACAAACCGAATCTAAGAAAACATCAAACCATCATCCTTCATGTTCAAGCAAACTTCATCCTAGGGATGCAAGGATGGTTCAATATACAGAAATCTGTCAACATAATCTGCTATATAAACAAACTCAATGGCAAAAAACACATGATCATCTCTTTGGATGATGAGAAAACATTAGAAAAAGTCCAACACCCCTTAATGATAAAAGTCTTGGAAAGATCAGGAATTCAAGGCCCATACCTTAACATAATAAAAGCAATATACAGTAAACCAGTAGCTAACATCAAAGTAAATGGTGAGAAACTGGAAGCAATCCCACTAAAAGCAGGGACTGGATAAGGCTGCCCACTCTTTCCCTAACTGTTCAATATAGGACTTGAAGTCTATCTAGCTCCAGGGTACTGGTTAGTTCATAATGTTGTTCTACCTATAGGGTTGCAGATCCCTTTAGTTCCTTGGGTACTTTCTCTAGCTCCGGAGCTCTTGACTCTAGCTGCATATGTATCAAAAGATGACCTAGTCGGCCATCACTGGAAAGAGAGGCCCATTGGACTTGCAAACTTTATATGCCCTAGTACAGGGGAACGCCAGGGCCAAAAAGTGGGAATGGGTGGGTAGTGGAGTGGGTGGGAGGATATGGGGCACTTTTGGGATAGCATTGGAAATGTAAATGAGGAGAATACCTAATAAAAAGTATTAAAAAATAAAAAAATAAAAAGTTTTATTTCAGTATCCAAGTTCGTCATTTATAAACACACGAAAACATAGTCCCGGCAAATTAAATACAGAGCCTACATACACTATTTCAACAAAACATTTTTTTTTCTAAAATGTCAGAGGCAAATGAGTGATTTGTTTCACCCATAATATTTAACTGATTTGCAATGAGAAAATGAAAAACTTTTTTTTTAATACATAAGCAAAAACTTTGGAGTCAGGTAAAGTGTCTGATAGCTGATACTTCATTTTGATATCCTTGGCACTCTATAATGTACCAATGATGGTTTAGGCTTCCCTATCATAGGAAAAAAATCTAAATATCTAAGATTTTTCTCATGACTGCAATATACAAGCGCTTTCCCTGTCAACAAGCTACCTCCTCAAAGTAGAATCTGAGCTGTATCTGGTCAAGCTGTGAGGGGTCAGTACATACTTCTTACGAGATAGCTTTATTGTATAGAGATGCAAGAAGTAAACCAGAGGCAGGGATATTTGATCAACAGGCCCCATCTCTTTTTATACGTGTCATATCATGCACTGGTGAAGTCCTAAGCATGACTTTAAAAATTGGATTCAATTTCAAGGGACTCATAATAAGCAGGATATCTCTGATTTAACTGACCCTGTAAAACCTGATTGCAACACCTGACATTGGAACGTGCTCATGACCAATTCGCCATGTGATTGACACTCCATGATATGCCCAAGTTGAGTTTTGTTTTCAAATGCCTGGTTCTGTAATGTAAACAGCTTCCAGAATATTCCCTCTAGGACATACTTTTGGAGCCTGTGGTTAAGAACTGTTCAGTCAGGATGGCTTAACCTCCACCTCCTATTTACAGGTTTCATTTAACAGCCACAAAAGCTGTTTGGTTGCAAATAAAATATTTAATTAAAATACAGCACCTAATTTGTGGTTTTTACACAACTGAATAAAAACCCTACATAATAAAATTGTTTACATCTTCCTTTCATTCTAGTAAAACAGATTATTATCCCCTTAAAACAAAACAAAAAACCTTTATAGTTTTAAACCTGATCATCCTAATTCATAATTGCCAAGACTTTGTTTCTAGTGGGCTTCTGAAAATGCACCTTGACACCTGGCCTGAAGGAGGAGTAAGGCACACGTGGGTATTATGGTGAGAACTGGCAGGTAGCCCCAGATGCCTGGTCTGGGGTCCTAAATGGCCCATCCAGGCAAGTCAGCCCTGGTACAATAGCTAGCACTCTGATGGACGTTTACAGTCTGGTGGCTCCATCAATGAGTTCAATACTGAAAGCATATCAAAGGAAGATTCACTTTTTAAAAGACGAGCTTTTCAAAATGCTCCATCATGAGACTGGGCTGGCCAAAGCTGCCAGCATCTATGGGTATGCTGAACAACTTTTCTGAGGGGACTGTACTTGGGGGACAGCCCAGAAATCAGACTGCTAAGTTAGACTGCCCAGGCCACAATGACTGCTTTAGGTTCCAGTAGGTAAGTGGGTCACAGCTGTGTTCCAGCACCTCTTCCTCCAAATACGCAAGCACCATGTCTTCAGATAGTTTCTCTCTCTGATGTCTCTCTATTGGTGCGAGTGACCACAGGCTCTCCTCTGTGCCAGTGTCTTTAAGTGGGTTCCCTGAGTCACAGCCATTGGAGGTGGCAGTGTCCTCTGAGGTAGAATTCAGTATTTCTAGCTCCCTGATTAAGTCTTGCCTGTACTGCCCTGCCTCCTCTTCTGTGAACAGGGAAGCTTTGTAGCGAGGGTCCAACAGTGTGGCAATGATGTATCTGTGGTCATGAAGGGTGGCAGACAGGCAGCTCGCCATGGCTTCCCTCAGGGACTTAAGCATGGTGTCAATGCCCATGGTCTCCCCAAACAGCATCTCCACATTTCTGCTGAGGCTGTGGATCATGGGGATTACCTGGCTCAGCGTATATATGTGGGCACTCATCTCTCGGCTTGCAGCATCAAATGGTCTCAGCACATGGTACACAGACCTCATGACCTTCCACTGGTCACAGATGATCAATTCTCTGAAGTTACATTCAATGGATACCTGGTTAACTGCCCTCTTCTGCTTAATCAGATGTTCAAGCATGTGGAACAATGTGCTTCACCTAGACGGTACATCCTGGATACCTGGTGCTGTGGCAGCTCGTAGTCTTTCTGCAGTTCTGCTAACTTCTCTCTTACTCTGGGTGACTGATGGACCCGCTCACACAGCTTCTGGGCAATACTCAGTAAGTTCTTGAACATCCTCTGGCTCTTGATAGCCTCACTCACAATCAGATTCACAATCAGAAACACTGCACACTTGAGTGTTCACCCTCACTCAGCATCTTCCCTATGCTTGGATTGTCAGTGACAGTGATGCCAATCTGAAGGCCAATGGAAGTCACCCAGGCTTCCCACCAACACTCCAGCTGCTTCTGAATGCTATTTCCAATATAGTCACAGTCAATCTGTGACACATCTAAAAGTGCTGAGCAATGGTGGTCCTCACAATGTGGATGGACAGTGGGTGTGAAGGTGACCCAGTGAGCTATAATGGTCAGATATTCACGAGTCTGGCTACTCATCCATATTCAAGAGGTGAAGTGAACCACACCACTCTCAGCTTCCTTCAGATGTGACATAATTATCTGTTTCATATTGTCATACATATCTGGGATAGCTGTTCTAGAGAAGTAGGAAGGGGAGGGTAAAGAGTACTGAGGTTTCAAGTATTCGAGCAGCCTGTTAAAGCCAACATTGTCTACAAGGGAATATGGGTGAAGGTCAAGTGCAATCATTTCAGCTATGAGACTTGTGATTTTTTTTGGCAACTGGATGAGAGTCATAGAACTTCTCTGTGGAGTCACGGAAAGGGAAAGGCCCTAAGAGCTCTATGCCCAGAGGCCTCCAGATGCCTGGAGAATGGGACAGAGTGGTCTCTGAGATGCCATTCTTGAGTACATGGCCATGGAACTGCTGCAGATGGTTCAGAAGACAGCTGATGCCCAGGTTGGTGGGCGTCTTGCCCCTGCTGATGGTCCGGCCACAGTGCAGGCACACCACCTTTGTTGAGTCTGCTGAACAAATAGAAAAGTGATTCCATAGCTTGGTGGTCTTCTTGCTATTAGTAGGAAACACACCTTGATGATTTTTTTTTCTGACCACTGTTGGCAAGTCAGTTAATTTGGAGGATATTTCTGCAGAGGCCAAAGTGGCATATGGAGAGATTGCCAAACTTGCACCCAGAAAGTTCTTCGGTTCCCAACCACGTCAGGGTGGCGTCTGTACAGGTGTTGCATCAAACAACTGGTGCCAACATCTCCCTTCTTCCCCCGACTAATAATGCAGCTACAGTACCGGCACACTGCTTTGAGACTGACCATTAGGGCCAGGGAAAAGTGATGCCAGACATCTGACTATAGTTTTCTCATCACCTTAATTTTGCTGGAAGACAGTGCCTGATTCAAACCTTGGATTTACTGTGTCTGGTGGCTGCTTCTCTGGAGAAAACACTACAGAGGCCTCCCCCAAGTCATCAGTGGATGAAAACATGGACACATCTTCTGGGGACACATCCCCAGGATTTATGTGTGATGACAGGACCTCAGGAAGTCTGTCGGGGGATGAGGAGGCAGAAGGGGACTCTTTGACTCGTTTGCCTGGAGATAACGATGCAGAGTTGAGATCCCCTTCTGGGGGCAGCAGGGCAGGCATCAGGGTTCAGGGCACAGGGTACAATGGTTGGATGCCTGTGTTGCTCCCGTTCTCCTGCAGTACAATGGAGCAATGTGCTCTCCACCTGTGCCTGATGAGGCAGCTTGTGATCAGGTCCTTCCTGTTCTTCCCTCTACTGAACTCATTCATACAGTGGACACACATAGCCTTTGAGCTACTAAGGGGTGACAAGTAGAAGTGCTTCCAGATGGCTGATCTCTTCCTGGACCCAAATGTGCTTTTGGGAAAGGAAAGGTTTCTGTCTGCCATGGTTTCTGAAGTGTTATCATAATGGAGCATGGAGAGGTTGAGAGAGGAGCCTGCCCAGGCCTCCTGTCTGCTGTACTTTTCAGTGACAGACACATCAGACACCTCTTCAGAAGAAACTACAGTCACAAACTCTTTCATTATTTGGTGAGGAGATGGGATCTTGGGAGCCATTTTCTGGAGAAGTCTGACAGGTGAGAGCACAGTGCTAAGGTCTCCCACATCTGAAATGCCACCTCCTGTAGGCAGATAGGATTCACAGTGGAGGGATAAGAATAGCAACCCATTCAGAAAACCTTTGGCCCCAAATGTGTCCTAACCAGAAGATGTCCAGAAATAAAGATGGAGCAGAGATGGAAAGAATGGGCAATCAATTACTGGCCAAAATTGAGACACACACCATGGACAAGAAACAATCCATGATACTATTGCTGATACTCTTAGATGCTTACCTACAATAGCCCAGAATAACTGTACTCTGAGAGGCTCCACGTAGCAGCTGAATTACAGAGATATATAAGTCCACAGCCAAACATTAGTTAGAGCTGTGGAAGTCTTTTGGAAAAGTTGGGGAAAGGATTGTTGTACCCAATGGGGTTAAGAACTCCAGATGAAGACCAGAAGAGTCAACTAACTTGGACCTTTTAGCACTCTCAGATACTGAACCACCAAACAAAAAGTTATCCAGAGCTAGACCTAGGGGCCCTGCACATATGTAGCAGATTTGTAGCTTGGTCTTTGAGCAGATCTCCCAACAATTGGAGCTGGGGCTCTCCATGAACATGTTTCCTCTCTGTGGATCCTATTCCTCTATCTGGGCTGCCTTGTCTTGTCTCTGTGGGAGAAGACACACCACGTCCTGGGGAGAATTGTTGTGTCATGGTAGGGAGGTACCCTAGGGCAACTATCCCTTCACCGAAGAGAAGAGGATGGGGATAGGAGCTGTGAGTAGGGGTCATTAAGAGGAGAGTGGTGCTGTATATTGTGACATAAACAAACAAACAAACAAATAATTTTATAATATATATAATATGATAAATAAATTTATTAATTTATAAATTAATTAATGAAATTAATTTCTCTGAGTTTCTCCCCCTCCTATATTTAACAGATTACTCACCATTTCCTTTGAGGAACCATTCAAAATATGTTTCAAAAGACCCTGGATTGTTCCCAATTTTTGTGTTTCCATAGAAAAAGTAACCAGACACAAGAATATCTCTGGGATTTCTGATGAGATAGATCGCCTTGAATGGATGAAAATGTAAATGAAGGTCAACAGTTATTCCTCACATTTTAACTGTCATAATTTACATGATATATTCTAATATCTAATTATTTCTAATTACATTAGCTATTTCTATGTGGGAAAACATATACACAAGTGAAAAATCTATAGTCATAATTCCCCTTTTCTAATTTTATATGATTTGTAAAAAATGAACAACAAAATGACTAGTACATTAATAATGAAAAAAAAAACCAGACTGATTCGACAGTTCTAAAGATTATAATAACAATTGGTTATCCAACACCAAATGCCATGCCTGTAAAATAAACATACAATTAATACTGTAGTGACTGAGAAAGGTGCACTGAAGTAATTTGGGATATACAGATTCATTTACGAATACATTGTTTATTTATTTATTTAGGAATATATACTGTATACATTAGAAGCATGTAAATATATATCTCTATAGGAATACATAAACATAGGAATATATTTAGAAATATATATGTATATTCATATGTATATATATGCAACATAATTAATAAAAAAGGAAAAAATAAATTTGAAAGAGAGAAAAAATTATATATTAATTTTGCAGGGGAAATATGGTAGGGGAAAATGATTATATATATAATTATATGTTATTATAAAATGTCAAAACATAAAAGAAATAATTTAAAAGAAATCATTATTTTTTAAAAATATATTTATTTTATACATAGGAATACACTGTTGCTGTATTCAGACATACCAAAAGGCACTGGATCTCATTACATATCGTCATGAACCACCATGTTGTTTCTGGGAACTGATGTCAGTACCTCTGGAAAAGCAATTACTGCTCTTTACCTTGGAGCCAACACTCCAGCACCCAAAGTAATCATTTTTAATAAAATGAACTTCATATTTTGTACCAATTATTCTATATCTCATCTTTTTATCTTCAAATGTATTGATTTATGCATGTCTGAGTGCACACATTCATTTTTGCACACCATATGTGGACAGAAACCCCCAGACATTAAGTAAAAGGGAGTTGGATGCCCTGGCACTAGAGTTGCAGAGAGTTGTGAGACACCATGTGAGTGTTGGGAACTGAACCTAGGTCCTTTACAAGAGCAGCCAGTACTCTTAACAGCTGAGCCATCTCGCTAAGTCCTCTTAGAAATTTTAAATATTTTTATTGGATGTTTTTGTATACATTTCAAATGTTATCACCTTTTTCAGCTTCCTACCTCCTCCCTGTAAACCCCCAATCCAATCCCCTTCCCCCTGCTTCAATGAAAGTGTTTTCTGACAACCATCCACTCCTACTTCCCAAGGATAGCTAAAGTTATTCTCAACAATAAACGAACTACTGGGTGAATCACCATCCCTGATCTCAAGCTGTGTTATAAGCAATAATGATAAAACATGTATGCTAATGGTACAATGAAATGCAGGTGGAAAATGGAATAGAATTGAAAACCCAAAATTGAACCCACACACCTATGTTCAGGTGATCTTTTGCAAAGCTTCTAAAACCATCCACTGGGAAAAAGAGAGCATTTTCAACAAATGATGCCTGTTTAATTGGCTATCAGCTTGTAGAACAGTGGGAATTGATTCATTCTTATCTCCTTTTACACAGCTCAACTCCAAGTGTATCGAGAACTTCCACATATAACCAGATACACTGAAACTTATAGAAGATAAAGTAGGGAAGAACCTAAAATACATGGGCACAAGAGAAAAGTTCCTGAACAGAACAGAAATGGTTTATGCTCAAAGGTCAAGAATTGACAAATGGGACCTAATAAAATTGCAGAGTTTCTGTAAGGCAAAGAACACTGTCATTAGGACAAATGGAGAGAGGAACACTCCTCTATTGCAGGTGGGATTGCAAGCTGGTACAACCACTCTGGAAATCACTCTGGTGGTTTCTAGGGAAATTGGACATAGTATTACCTGAGGACCCACTCCCGAGCATATATCCAAAAGATGCTACAACATATAACAAGGATATGTTCATAGCAGCTGTATTTATAAGAGACAGATTATGGAAATATATCAGATGTCCTTCAACAGAGGAAATGATACAGAAAGGGTGGTACATTTACACGATGGCATACTACTCATCAATAAAAAACAATGACTTTTGAAATTCATAGGAAAATTAATAAAAATAGAAAATATCATCTTGAGTGAGGTAACCCAATCAGAAAAGCATACAAATGGTATGCATTAACTGATAATTTATTATTAGCCCAGTAGGTCAGAATAACCAAAATATATTTCACAGACCACATGAAGCTCTAGAAGGACGACCAGAGCGTTGATACTTCCATGCTTCTTAGAAGGGGGGACAAAAACTTATGGGAGGAAACATGAAGACAAAGTGTTGAGCAGAGACTGAAGGAAAGACAATACAGATACTGCTCCATCTGGGGATCCATCCCATATTCAGTAACCAAACCAAGACACTATTTTCGATGCAAAGAAGTGCATGCTGTCAGGAACTGTCTTTTGAGAGGCTCTGCCAGAAATATAGAATTCATCTCTTTAAGCTTCAGTTTTCCTGGTCAAAATTTTCCAAATCCAGATAAGACACACACATATATATGAATGGCCACAAACATTGTGCCATTTTAGTGAGAGATTATTCTAAGTTTGTCTTTGTAGTTGCAGCATAAACTATAGCTTTTATGGATGGAGGAATTTACACAAAACTTTCTTACAAACTAGGACCTTTCATAGGTCAGTATGTGGATATCTCTGATTACTTCTACTGTTCCTCTTTCCATTTCATGGGAGACTTCTGTGGCTACTGATCTCAATAAACAGCTACACACGTGATGACCCTGTATATATAACTGATCTTTGAACATTGATGGCTGGTCAGTTTTGTTCCCCTATGGGCAATTGTGTCTTTGGTGTTTCACCCACAGGGCTTAGTTATACATTATATAAGAAAGATTAGCTTTTTGATGACAATGATATAGTAATATCCATTGTACATTAGAGATTGAACTCTGTTTGGCCTATATATGTAGTTCATGAATGTTTCAGTGTGATATTTCACTTTATTTCTTAAAGCTGCCCAGGATCACTGTGTGCTGGTCCACATCCTTGTACTCTATCTAATATAGTCTGAGGTGGGGAAACATCAGAATCACCTAGTGCATGAGAATCCCATCTTCACATCTCAGCAAGACCTCCAGGATTTGTCAGGTAAAATAAGTTCAGAGTGTTTAGTCAAAGAAAATTTCAACCACTGGACACTGACCTTGGCCTTGGAACTGAAGAAAGACTTGGCGAAGAGATGGATGGGAAGATGGGAGGTTATGAGTCGTGGTCCTTCTTTATTGATTAATGCAGGATATCCTATATCAGTCTCTATCCAGGGTGAGCGGTCCCAAATGGGCACAGTTTGGATCCACTTCGGATCTCCTTTGGTCTGAATCAAGCAGACAATCTCCTTCAGCCAGTTTGTTCCTGAAGGAAAAGGAAAAGTGACTGTTACTCATTTCAACATTACTTGTGAAAAAGCCTCAAGTAGAATATATGCCCATAAAATTTACAGTGCTGCCCAATTTCAAGCACACAGAATTGTATTCACAATGTCTGTGTGACATAAGTGCAAAGTATATTCACTCATCATATTCTAGACTTCATTTGCAAAACCTTATACTCAGTAAACAGCAACCTGGCAATGGAATATCTCCTCCAGGCCTGGGCCAACATCATTCTATATTCTGGTGGAATGAATTTGTATCTCATATATTTCAGAATGTTATAATCATATCACATGCCCTTGGAGACTACCTCCTTTAATTTAATTCACTGTCATTGAGATGCCCCCATGCTGAAATGTATGACTGAGTACTTCTCCTTTTTAAGGTGAATCAATTCCCTTGTGCATTTTTATCACACACTTTATTTCTGATTGTGTTCTTATTTGTCACTGGATGTTTCTCTAGCTTCCTTCTCTGAGATAGTGTCTGGTACTTTTTTCCTATATTCCCACTGCCTATGGAATTTCTGTGTCATTTTTCTTTATATGTCAACAACCTAATACTTGCTCAATGTTCAGTGCTTCTTCCACACAGCAATCATCCATACCCCCAAACTACCATGATGTTGCTTTATGCTTTCTTGAGTTTTCAGATTCTTTCTACATCCTGGACAAGGTCCATAGTATTTTTACCTGAAACTGTCCTCTCTTCCACATATGCTCACATACATGCCTCTATCTCTTATTTCTTGCATTTATTCTCATCACTCTCTCTCTTCTATCTCTTCCCCAGAGAGAGGGACCAATGACATATTCTGCCTCAGGGAGCACTGTCATTGTTTTGGTGCCATAGCTGATCTCCTCTGCCCACATAGGTCAGTCTGAGTGGAACACACACAAATCTCCATGCCCACAAGTCATTTTACACATTAATATATAGAACACTCTACTCATCACCCAAAATGAATTAGGATCAAAGTACTAATCTCCCTTATACATTTCAGAATTAGTCTTACTGATGATCCTTACCTGACTTGGGGTAAGTCAATATCAACAAGTCTTCTTCTTTCACCACAAACTTATCACGAATATCTTCCAAAATTTCTCTTTGATATGATATGGCAGGAAAAGGTATGCCTTCAAACCAATTATAGTCTGACATCATGAATAACTCCTTGTAGGTGCTGTTAGGATTCCAGCCCAGGACACCTATTCAACTTATAACAAATGCTGAGAGGTAAGATTTATAGTGCAGGTAAAAAATTATTAACATTCTTTTATGTGTTTTGAAATATTTACTGATGGCGAGAAATAAATATTGTCACATACAGTCAAAGGTTACTATATTGAGCAATTTTAAAGTTGTACAAATAACATTCTGTAGAATTTGTGAGGCCAAGTTCATGACCCCGAATCAGAGACTCAGGATGACGTAATAGGACATAGAAATGCAAGTTAATTTAAAATGTCTAGTAATATAATTTAGCTTTCAGAATGATTTTGAATGTGCAGAAAAATTACAGAGATCATACAGAACCTTTGCATGGAATTTCTTTCTTTCTTTCTTTCTTTCTTTCTTTCTTTCTTTCTTTCTTTCTTGCTTGCTTGCTTGCTTGCTTGCTTGCTTGCTTGCTTGCTTGCTTGCTTTCTTGCTTTCTTTCTTTCTTGCTTTCTTCTTGCTTCTTTCTTGCTTTCTTGCTTTCTTTTTCTTTTTCTTTTTTTAATAGTGGTTGATTTTGAGAAACTCATAGTATATTAAGTTCCCTTTTTCTTCCCCTCAAAGCCTTCCCTCCTTTTCCCATATTTTGATCTCTTCTTTAATATCTGTTGCTATTTATATATGCACACATGTATATAGTCAAGCTACTGAGTGCATGCATTTGAGGTTGTACACGATGTATCCTGAGGTGTGCAGTTGAAATTAGAAAAATCAATGTGAGATTTCATCTTCAGACACAGCCTATTCTCCATATTTTAGCAACAATTGATATGAAGTATTTCTTCTTATAAGGTAAAAATATATAGAATTTCCCCTGGCCTCTTTAGTATACCTACTAGTACCATTATGCTGGTTTGTTTGGGTAACTATACTGTTAAAAGTTCATGTGTCTATTTTCCTGTTGTGTCTAAGATAGACATATTGTATCAACAGGAACCTTGGCATTTGGGGCAACTCTGTACCCTCTTCTGTGATCTTTTCTGTGATCCTCTCAGGTTGTAGGGATTTATTTCAGATATATCAGTTTGGGTTGTATACCTTTCTGTTATTATCTACATTTTGGTCCATTGTGGATCCTTGCCAGAGTCACCACATGTTGCAAAAAGAAAGTTCTTTTTCAATGGGTTAACTGCATTAACCTGTGGGTATAAGTTCAAGTACTCAGAAAACAGCTGGAAATTACACTGGTTTATGGAACTGTTGGTAATGAGACTCATAGGGTTTTGCTTTTTCCATTTCCATCTGGATTTATGTCTATAATACCAGACATGGCTCTCCTCTATTTGAGTAGGCTTAAGGTCTAATTGTATAGCCTTTGATGACCCTAAGTAAAAGTGCCACCATTTTGCTCTTTGGATGTCTTGCAGTCAAGTCATTCTTCTGGCTCACAGGCTTCATACCTGCATAGATTGAGTGATTGTTCCTCTCCCTGGCATAGTGAGCAAGGTCTTACTTTATGAAAACCACTTCATTGGCAAGAGATTTCCAGGCTATTTTAGATCAGTTCCTCCAAACTGTGTGTCTGAATTGCATCTTCAAGTTCTGGGAGGCAACCAAGGGCATCAAGAGGTTATTTTTGGGGGGGAATTCTCAGATTCTACAAACTACTTTAGAGAATATTTCTCATGTATGATATTGGGCTTTTAATATATAGTCCATAGTTCTTGTGGAGAACATTATCATTCCAAATGGCAAAATATCTTTAAAATACATATTAATATTTCAAACATATATGCATATTAACGTGATTTTAGATAAATACTGGATAATATGATTTTCTACATTTTAAAATATTTTTTATTACATCTTTTCCTCAATTACATTTCCAATGCTATCTCAAAAGTCCCCCATACCCTCCCCCCACTGCCCTACCCACCCATTCCCATTTTTTTAACCCTGGCATTCCCCTGTACTGTGGCATATAAAATTTGCATGTCCAATGGGCCTCTCTTTCCAGTGATGGCCAACTAGGTGAAAAGTCTGGTGTAATTCTGATAGACCTGCCTTTATATGTTACTTGACCTTTCTCCCTTACTGCTTTTAATATTCTATCTTTATTTAGTTCATTTGTTGTTTTGATTATTATATGTCGGGAGGAATTTCTTTTCTGGTCCAGTCTATTTGGAATTCTGTAGGCTTTTTATATGATCTTGGGCATCTCTTTCTTTAGGATTGGGAAGTTTTCTTCTATAATTTTGTTGAAGATATTTACTGGCCCTTTAAGTTGAAAATCTTCATTCTCATCCACTCCTATTATCCATAGGTTTGGTTTTCTCATTGTGTCCTGTATTTCCTGGATGTTTTGAGTTAGGATCCTTTTGCATTTTGTATTTTCTTTGATTATTGTGCCGATGTTCTCTATGCAATCTTCTGCACCTGAGATTCTCTCTTCCATCTCTTGTATTCTGTTGCTGATTCTCGCTTATATGATTCCAGATTTCTTTCCTAGGGTTTGTATTTCCAGCGTTGCCTCACTTTGGGTTTTCTTTATTGTGTCTACTTCCCTTTTTAGGTCTAGTATGGTTTTGTTCATTTCCATCACCTGTTTCAATGTGTTTTCCTGTTTTTCTTTAAGGACTTCTACCTGTTTGGTTGTGTTTTCCTCTTTTTCTTTAAGCAGTGTTCCTCTTTTCTGTAGCAGTGTTCTCCTCCATTTCTTTAAGTGAGTTATGAAAGTCCTTCTTCATGTCCTCTACCATCATCATGAGATATGATTTTAAATCTGGTTCTAGATTTTCGGTTTTCTTGGGGTGCCCAGGACTAGGTGGGCTGGGAGTGCTGCGTTCTGATGATGGTGCGTGGTCTTGATTTCTGTTAGTAGGATTCTTAAGTTTGCCCTTTGCCATCTGGTAATCTCTGAAGCTAGCTGTTATAGTTGTCTCTGGTTAGAGCTTGTTCCTCAGGTGACTCTGTTAGCCTCTATCAGCAGACCTGGGAGGCTGGCATTCTCCTTAGTTTCAGTGGTCAGAGTATTCTCTGTAGGCAAGCTCTATTCTTGCAGGGAAGGTGCCCAGATATCTGGTGTTCGAACCTGCCTCCTGGCAGAGTTGTGTTCCACTCACCAGAAGTCTTAGGATCCCATGGGGAATTCCTGTGTGGGTCCTTGCGGGTTTCAGAGACTCCACTGGCAAGGCACCCTGGTGCTCAAGTGGACCGGAAGGGACTTGTGCCCCACCTCAGGCCGGGTTGTCTGCTTCTGTAGTTAATGCAGTCTCAGGTCCCTCACAATTGGATTGGAGCAGACGCTGTGTTCCACTCACCAGAGGTCTTAGGATCCCGTGGGGAATCCTGTGTGGGTCCTTGTGGGTGTCCGGAGACTCCACTGGCATTTTACCCCGGTGCTTGAGTGGACTGGAAGAGGATTTTCTACATTTTTTAAAACATCCTTGGTATTATTTATCCTTTTGTCTTTTCTATTACTGTGTATTAGACCTGTGTAATTTTTCCAAAATACAATCCATACTATTTCCCCCATTTCTCCCTTTGTAACACCTGTGTGCTAATCCAGTGTCTAGAATTTCTCTCCCAAACGATTCCTATTAATTTTCCTGGTTACTGTGGTTACTCCAAGTTATAGGCACACATTTACAGATTCAAAGCCAGAATGCACAAATCATTTCTAGATCCACCTTTTTCTCTAAAAGTTTCATGATTTCATTTATTTTCACAGCTAAGTAAATTTTCATTGTACATATGAACCACAGTTTCATTAGTCATTTATTAGTTGAAGGACATTTAAGTTGTTTTTGTTTTCTAGTTATTATGACTAGAACAGTAATAAACATGGTTGAGAACCTATTTGTGGAGTAATATATGAAGTCCTTTCACAATTTTCAAGGAATATTTTATCCGTGCCTTATGATATATTTTTCACACTGATTTTCAGGGAGACTTCATCAGATTGAAATGCATTTAAGTTCATGAGGGTCGCCATTTCCCAAATTATTACAATCATTTATCTCACCTGCATTCGTTGTAAGTTTTTGGTTTGGTCATATTATTTCTGACTAGAGTAGATCAAATCTCAAACTAGTTTAATTTTTATTTCCTTAATTGCTAAAGATTTTGACCAATTAAGAAGGTATATCTTAGTTTTTATTTTTATTTTTAATTCTTCTCTTGTTAAGAAATAAATATGGGCAGAGGTAAAGGCCAGTATTTTTCATAAGATATTTTCTCCATTTACATTTGAAATGCTATCCCAAAAGTCCCCTATACCCTCTCCTCATCCTGCTCCCCTACCCATACACTCCCAATTCTTGGCCCTGGTATCTCCCTCTACTAGGGCATATAAAGTTTGCCAGACCAAGGGGTATCTCTTCCCAATGATGCCGACTAAGCCATCTTCTGCTACATACTGAGCTAGAGACATGAGCTCTGGGGGTACTGGTTAGTTCATATTGTTGTTCCAACTATAGTTTTGCAGAGCCCTTCAGCTCCTTGGGTACTTTCTCTAGCTCTTCCATTGGAGGCGCTCTGTTCCATCCAATAAATGACTGTGAGGATCCATTTCTGTATGTGCCAGGAATTGGCTGAGCCTCACAAGAGACACCTATATCAGGGCCCTTTCAGTAAAATCTTGCTGGCATATGCAATAGTGTGTGTGTTTGGTGGCTGATTATGGGATGGATCCCTGGTTGGGGAAGTCTCTAGATGGTTATTCCTTTGGTCTCACTCTGAAACTTTGTCTCTGTAACTCCTTCCATAGGTATTTTGTTCCCTACGGAGGAATGATATATCCACACGTTGGTCTTCCTTTTTGTACTCGCTGGTTCTGAGTGTCTACTTGACACAGGCTGGAGTTATCACAGAGAAAGGAGCTTCAGTTGCAGAGATGCCTGCAGGAGATCCAGCTGTAAGGCATTTTTTCAAGTAGTGATCAAGAGGGAAAGGCTCCTTGTGGGTGAAACCATCTCTGGGCTGGTCATCTTGGGTTCTATAAGAGAGCAGGCTGAGCAAGCCAGGAGAAGCAAGCCAGTAAATAACATTCCTCCATGGCTTCTGCATCAACTCCTGCTTTCTGACCTGCTTGAGTTCCAGTCCTGGCATCCTTTGGTGATGAACAGCAGTATGGAAGTGTAAGCTGAATAAACCCTTTCCTCTCCAACTTGCTTCTTGGTCATGATGTTTGTGCAGGAATAGAAACGCTGACTAAGACAAATTGGTACCAGCAGAGTGGGGTATTCCTGTGACAACCTGGCCTGGGGAGGACTGTGGAAGGACTTTGGAACTTTGGGTTAGAAGATCCATTTGGTGTTAAGAACACTGTCAGATGTTGTCTAGAAGCTTGGAAGATAATTTTGAAAACAGTGCAGAAGATGGAGGCCTGGCTTGTGAAATTTAAGAGGGAAAATTAAAGACTGTTTGCAGGGCCATTACTATTTTGGATTGTGAAGTTTCAGTGGTTCTGGTTAATTGGGGCTGAAGAATCAGCTGTGATTAACAAGATACCAGAACTATTAAAGCAAAACCTTGGCATTACTGGGACTATTGATGCTGGTTAGCTGGTGATTAAGAAGAGACCAGCATCATTGAGGTGACATCTTCTGAGAAGTGTTTTCTGAAAGCACAGAGGCTGTGTTTCAAAGATAGCCAAAGTTGTACCTTGTGATGTGGCTGGACTTGGTAATGTGTAAGAGTCACCCAGGTGGTACTGGTTTTGAAGGCATGAAGGGATCACACAGAGCAGCTGAGTCTCAGCACTGTGAGAGGCATGGAAGGCCATTGGTGAAGGTGTAGCCTCAGTTGCAATTGATGGCTCAGGACTGAACAGACCATGCAGTGTTTTGGAGATGCCAGTACCATGAGATGACCACCAAGAGCAGCAGCAGTGGAGTACAGGCATATGGAGCCTAGAGGACAACACGTGTGCTACAAAGGGCATGGCTGGAGAAGTGACCCAAGCCCTTAGAGGAGTCCAGAAGATCGTTAGTTGGATTCGAGACATTGGATGGTTGGAGATTGTTGTTTTTGATTGTGACTGTGCCCTGATATTTTTCCATCTTGAAGGAAGATTTTTAGTGAAGCCCAAAGTTAGGAGACTGAATTTTAAAAGATACTGGATATTTTAAAGAGATTGAACTTTTAATATGTAAATACTGTGGGATTTTAAAGTTATTTAAGATCTTGGGGATGAATAAGAACTAAGGTTTGAGGCTTACTAGTGATGTGTTTGTATGTCAAGTTAACAAGGGGTCAATTGTACTGGCTGGATCTGGGTGTCAAGTTGACACAGGCTGGAATTATCACAGAGAAAGGAACTTCAGTTGGGGAGATGCCTCCAGGAGATCCAGCTGTAAGGCATTTTCTCAATTAGTGATCAAGGGGCAAAGGCTCCTTGTGGGTGAAACAATCTCTGGCTGGTCGTCTTGGGTTCTATAAGAGAGCAGGCTGAGCCAGCCAGGAGAAGCAAGCCAGTAAAGAACATCCCTCCATGGCTTCTGCATCAGCTCCTGCTTTCTGACCTGCTTGAGTTCCAGTCCTGGCTTCCTTTGGTGACGAACAGCAGTATGGAAGTGTAAGCTGAATAAACCCTTTCCTCTCCAACTTGCTTCTTGGTCATGATGTTTGTGCAGGAATAGAAACCCTGACTAAGACACTTCTTTATTTTCTTGTTTTTCAAAATGTATCTTGGGTATTCTATGGGATTGCAAGCTGGTAAAACCACTCTGGAAATCAGTCTGGTGGTTCTTCAGAAATTTAACCTAGTACAAGCAGAAAAATCCATCAATAGTTCTTCTGGGCATATACCCAGAAGATGTTCCAACTTGTAACGAGGAAACATGTTCCACTATGTTCATAGCAGCCTTATTTATAATAGCCAGTTGCTGGAAAGAACCCAGATGTCCCTAAACAGGTGAATAGATACAAAAATATGGTACATTTACACATTGGATTACTACTCAGCTATTGAGAACAATGAATTTATGAAATTCTTAGGCAAATGGACATGTCTGGAGGGTATCATCTTGAGTGAAGTAACCCAGTCACAAAAGAACACACATAATATGCTTTCACTGATAAGTGGATATTAGCCCAGAAACTTAGAATAGCCAAGATATAATTCACAAAACAGATGAAACTCTAGAAGATGGAAGACCGGATTGTGGATACTACCTTCCTTCTTGTATTGGGCAACAAATTATTCATGGAAGGAGTTACACAAAGTTCAGAGCTGAGACAGAAGTAAGGACCATCCAGAGACTGTCTCACAAAGGGATTTAATCCAATAAGCCACCACCAAACCCAGACAGTATTGGATAGGTCAGAAAGATTTTGCTGACAGGACCCTGATATAGGTGTCTCTTGTGAGGCTATGCCAATGCCTGGCAAATACAGAAGTGGATGCTCACCTTCATCTATTGGATGGAACACAGGGCCCCTAATGAAGGAGCTAGAGAAAGTTGCCAAGGAGCTAAAGGGGTATGCTACCCTATAGGAGGAATAACAATGTGAACTAACCAGTACCCCCTAGAGCTGTGTCTCTAGTTCCACATATAGCAGAGGGTGGCCTAATCAGTGGGAGGAGAAGCCCTTGGTCTTGTGAAGATCATATGTCCAGGTACATGGGAATGCCAGGGCCAGGAAGTTGGATTGGGTGGCTTGAGAATCACATCAGGGGGACTGTATAGTAGACTTTCAAGATACCAATTGAAATGTAAAAGAAGAAAATTTCTTTTAAAAAAAAAAAGATTTATTTATTTATTATATGTAAGTACACTGTAGCTGTCTTCAGATACACCAGAAGAGGGCATCAGATCTCATTACGGATGGTTGTGAGCCACCATGTGGTTGCTGGGATTTGAACTCTGGACCTTCGGAAGAGCAGTCGGGTGCTCTTACCCACTGAGCCATCTCACCAGCCTCAGAAAATTTCTAATTAAGAAAATTTCTAATTAAGAAACCTCCAAGATGTTTTTTTTTTTTATTTCTTCCTTGACCAAGTTATCCTTGAGTAGAGCGTTGTTCTGCTTCTATGTGAATATTGGCTTGAATTGAATGTTATTATTGAAGGTCATCCTTAGTCTGTAGTGGTTTGATAGGATGCATGGGATAATTTCAATATTTTTGTATCTTTTGAGGCCTGTTTTGTGACCAATTATATGGTCAGTTTTGGAGAAGGTACCATGAGATGCTGAGAAGGAGGTATATTCTTTGCTTTACGATCAAATCTTCTGTAGATACCTGTTAAATCCATTTGTTTCATAACTTCTGTTAGTTTCCATGTGTTTCTGTTTAGTTTCTCTTTCCATGATCTGTCGGGTGCTGAAGTCTCCCACTATTATTGTGTGAGTTGCAATATGTGCTTTGCTCTTTATTATAGTTTCCTTAATGAATGTGGCTGTCCTTGCATTTGCAGCATAGATATTCAGAAGCGAGAGTTCATCTTGGAAGATTTTACCTTTGATGAGTATGAAGTGCCCTCCTTGTCTTTTATGATAACTTTGGGTTGGAAGTCAATTTTATTCGATATTATAATGGCTACTCCAGCTTGTTTCTTCGGACCATTTGCTTGGAAATTTTATTCTAGCCTTTTACTCTGAGGCATTGTCTGCCTTTATGCCTGAGTTGGGTCTCCTGTATGTAGCAAAGGTTGGGTCTTGTTTACATGGCAAGTCTTTTAGTTTATGTCTTTTTATTGGGGAATTGAGTCCATTGATATTAAGAGATATTAAGGAAAAGTCTTTATTGCTTCCTGTTATGTTTGTTGTTAATTTGGAATTCTGTTCTTGCAGCTATCATCTTTTAGGTTTGTTGAAGAATTACTTCCTTGCTTTTTCTAGGGCTTAATATCCCTCCTATACTGGCACGTTTTTCCTTTGTTATCCTTTGAAGGGCCGGATTCTTGGAAAGATATTGTGTGAATTTGTTTTTTTCATGGAATACTTTGGTATCTCCTTCCATGGTAACTGAGAGTTTTTCTGGGTATAGTAGCCTGGGCTGGAATTTGTGTTCTCTTAGGGTCTGTATAACATCTGTCCAGGATCTTCTGGCTTTCATAGTTTCTGGTTAGAAGTCTGGTGTAATTCTAATAGGTCTGCCTTTATAAGTTACTTGACCTTTTTCCCTTACTGCTTTTAATATTCTATCTTTGTTTAGTGCATTTGATGTTCTAATTATTATGTGTTGGAAGGATTTTCTTTTTTTTTCTTTTTTTTTTTTTGATATAAACACAAGAGGTAGTTTAATGATAGAGCTCCAGGCTGACATGTGTCTCACGCAAGAGACAGAGGAATCGACCCTGAAGCTCAAAAGTTAGGGGTTTATATAGAAAAAAAGTCAGGGGATAGGAGAAATTGGCGCGGTTACACACAATTGAAAAGTTTAAACATCAGCAAGCAGTCGGGACAATAGCAACTCTAAAGGCAGGGTGCTTATCTTTATGGGCAGAGCATATGGTTAAATTTCAAACCATATCAGGAGGATACCAGACCAGGTGGCCCATTACTCAACTGGGCTTGTCCAGAGATGGTCCTTGCATGCCTCTCTTATCTTTATAGCCAGTTAGTTCCTGGAATGACTTAACAGCCTTTGTGCCAGCCTGTCTGGTCATGCCTGGGCCTGTTTTGCTATGCTCTCTGCCTTAGGTCTGTAAACCTTCTGACTAGTCATCATGAGACGTATGAATCATGGGCCTTGAATTTAATTTTCTTTCTTTCATTACCTTCTTCTTTTACTAAATAATTCTCATCTTAGAATTTTAAAGGTCTGTATCCTCATGTGGGGGGTAGGAATCATATTCTTCTACTATCTTTACTATGGGTTGATATTGGTGTTGGAGCACCATAAGCTGCATTGCATTCACTCTACTCTTAACAAAAGCAATTCCCTTATTTATTATGCAGGGGCCAAAGATCAAAACCAAACATATAGTAAGAATTGGTCAAGCTAAAGTGGAAAGTAAAGTGGTCATTTGTGGAGATTTAAGAGTACTACAACTTGAACCATCTCTGTTGAGCTTCTCGATCTCGCTTTCTCCTTTCTAGTCTTTCCCTCAGTTTCTGCATAGAATATCTGACTATTTCCATGTTGTCTGTGTAGAAGCAGCATTCTTCGTTTAAGGCTGCACATAGTCCACCTTCTTTTAAAAACAATAAATCTAAACCTCTTCTGTTTTGTAATACTACTTCCGACAGGGAGGTCAAGGATTTTTCTAATGCATCGATAGATTTTTCTAGCATACTTAAATCTTCATTTATAGCTTCTCTTAAGGATTGGATTCCTTGCCTACCCTCAATCAAGGCTGTTACACCCATTCCTACTCCTACCATAAGACCCACCCCCATCAACATAGCTAGGGTAAGGGAGACTGGTTCTCTTTTCCATCTCTTATTGGTATACTCATCTTCTAGGTGGGAAGCAGGATAATAACACAAGCGAGGTAGGAGCTGAACCATAACACAGAAATCATGAGAGGGGTCAAAAACACTAGTTGATACACATGGGGTGAGCCCTGTGTTACAGGACCACCAACTGACTGGATATGGCACAAGGTAATAGTTGGTATTTGTCTTGGACACAGGATGAGTCTGGCCACATAAAGTGTTGGTGGGAAGGGGGAGGTATCCCTATGCAGAGACCAGGGCTCCTTCCTGACACTTCAGTCAGGGTTAATTTCTTTCCTGTGCCCTATGAGCAGGAGGCATGACTACTGGTTTTTATTAAAATCTCCATTAAAGGCAATCTCTTCATAGTAGGGAGGGCCTGAGGATAGGTATAGCCAGCAGTCAGTAGTAACATCCAGATCCGAGCTGTTAAGGGCATAAAAGGCTCCTCTAATCAGAAGAACAGTCTCTGTCCAATCCAGAGATCTGAGGGGATTGTGGTCAGGGGATCTTGGGGGGTGACGACCTTGAGGGGGTTCTCAAATATCAGAGCCGGGGGTTTGGGTTTGGCAGGGAGGCCCTGTTCCGGAAGGACCTTGTTAGGTCCTATGGGCACTGGGGATGGACTCTCCACAGTCAATTTGATTTTGAAAACTAATCCAGAGTCTTTCCCTACTGCGTCCATATGCAAACCCCAATTGTTTCCCTTAAGCCAGCTCTGTCGTTCTCATTTCCCCTGGTCAGTAAACTTTATATGTATGGGGTTGCAATAGTTATTTTACAAGGTCCATTAGGGCTGTTGAACCAGGCACACCCACTCTCAAGGTATTTAGAATTATCTCTCTCACCTTGGTTGGGCCGGTCATAGCTACTGCCCCTTTTTACTGTGATCAGGTCCCAGGTAGAGATAGGATTCCAATAAGCTTCACCTGTGGTCTCAGGACCCCATGCAGCACAGTAAAAGTCCAGTGCCCCTCTACACTGAAGCCAAAGCTTTCATGGTTGGCCTTGGCCAGGGTAAAAATAAAATTCTGCAGACCAAAGATTGGCTCAATAGAACTGTCCCGAGCATCCAAATGTGCTCCCTATCCTGCTCAGGAAGAACTGTTTATCAGGTGGTGGTTTATGAAGGTCAGGGAGGTCCCAGGTAAGTGACCCTGCTACTAACTTACAGATATCAAATGTGAGGTCAGGCCACCAGGTCCACGGGGTTTGTACTGAGGTGGTTGACTATACAATGCCCCCCTCCTCATTAAGCACTTCCCAAGTTTGTTGAATTGGAGTATGAGGGTTGAAGTCTCTGTTCTGAGTCGCTCTTGCTATGCAAGAGCAACTGGAGGATTAATAGTCTTTACCAGAGTCCAGTCAGTCATCACGATCAGCTGCAGGGGGAGCCCTCTTGACTTGTGAGGCATGAAACCAAGAGGGGACTCCTTCTACTTTAAGTGCAGTGGTGTAGTCAATAGTACCAGGTTGGGTCCTTTCCACTGAGGTTCGAGGTTCCCCACTCAGTGCCTCCTCACCAGGATCGAGTCTCCCACTTCAAACTGATGTGGAACCTGTAAGTCAATGGCGTAGGTTTCTATCAACTGCTCCCAGGTTTCTTTCCTCACGAGTTCAAGAACCTTCAGCTGGGCCTCTACCACGAAACTGCTTCCATTGGTGAACCAGGCTACCGTTCCAGGCCAAGGTTGATTGGCTAGGTCTGGCTGAGTCCCAGTTTCCTCTGTCAGTATCTCCTCACACTGATGTACGAGGGTCTTGTCAGCTTCAGGCAGTAGGGTGGCAGGATTAAGAGTGGCAGGAGGAGCGAAAGTCACCCAATGATCAGTCAATAACAAGCTCTGGTAGTGGGTCATCTCAACATTAGTCATCCATTGGTCTGGTGGCTGCCGAATCATGCTCTCAAGGGAGTGCAGGGCCACCACAGTCACATTCTGGCCCATAGTTAGTTTATCAGCATCTTTCACCAGTACAGCCGTAGTTGCTATTGCCCAGAGGCAGGAGGGCCATCCGCTGGCCACAGGGTCCAGCTTCTTTGACAGATAGGCTACTGGGTGCTTCCAGGGTCCTAGGGTTTGAGTGAGCACCTCTCTGGCTACTCCATTTCTCTCATTGATGTATAGGGTGAAAGGCTTGTTTAAATCAGGCAGTGCTAGGGCAGAGGCCTGTAGCAGTGCCTTTTGAGAGTTTCAAAAGCCAATTGATGTTCCTTAGCCCAAATGAACTTTTCTTTTTCTTTTGTTAAGGGGTATAATGGGGCTGCTAATGCAGCGAACCCTGGGATCTAGAGTCTACAGAATCCCGCAGTCCCCAGGAATTCTCTTACCTGGTGAGGGGTGGTTGGGGTCGGGATCTGTGTCACTGTCCACTTCCTAGCTTCTGTGAGCCATTGGTGCCCATTCTTCAGGGCATATCCCAGGTAGGTCACCTCCGTCCAGCATAACTGTGCCTTCTTAGCCAAAGCCCGGTACCCCAACTCACCTAACTTGGCCAGGATTTTCTGAGGCCCGAGTTCACACTCTTCATGTGTTTCTGCAGCCACCAAAAGGTCATCTACATATTGTAAGAGAGTCACCTGGGGATTGTTGGCCCGAAAGGAGGCAAGATCTGGATGTAGAGCTTCATCAAACAAGGTGGGTTAACTCTTAAATCCCTGAGGCAGTCTCATCCATGTGAGCTGTCCGGTTCTTCTGTTCTCTGCGTCTCACCATTCAAAGGCAAACAAGAGCTGGCTGTTAGGGTGTAGTCTCAGGCAAAAGAAAGTGTCTTTAAGATCTAAGATCATATACCAGGTTCGTTCAGGTGGCAGCATGCTGAGTAGGTTGTAAGGATTGGGCACTGTGGGGTGGATATCTTGAACTTTTTTATTGAACTCTCTAAGGTCCTGTACAGGGTGATAGTCATTCGTCCCCAGTTTCTTTACCTGGAGTAGGGGGCTATTCCAAGGAGACTTACATGGGACTAGGATCCCCTGTTGGAGCAGTCTGGTGATATGGGGGCATATGCCCTCCTGTGCTTCTCTGCCCATGGGGTACTGTCAGATCCCAATGAGAGTGGTCCCAGACTTAAGTTCAGTCACCACCGGGAGAATTAGTCTGGCCATATCCATTCCCCCTGTTTCGGCCCATGTCTGAGGAAATCGAGTAAGCCAGTCCTGTAGACCGTCAGGGGGTTTCATTTCATTTTGATAAATTTGATACTCTTCTCCTAATTGTAAAGACAACACTAAGGTCTGAGGTGTCTCAATCCCCCCGGACAATTCTGGTTCAGAGGGGGCAAATGTTATTTGTGCCTTTAATTTGATCAATAAGTCTCTTCCCAGTAAGGGCATAGGGCACTCCGGAATGACCAAAAATGAGTGAATTACTTAGCTCTTTCCTAGGTCTACCATCCGGGAAGTGTTCCATGGGTATGGTTTCTGCCCGGTGGTCCCAATCACTAGGGTCTTTTTGTTTTTTGTTTAATTACCCAAAGGTGTTTTGAGCACTGAATATTCTGCACCAGTATCAACCAAGAAATTTATAGGGGTCCCCTCCACTTTTAATGTTACCCTAGGCTCAGGGAGGGGGGCCGATCCCCATCTCCCCTAGTCTTCATCATCTTCAAGGGACAGTACTTTTGCTCCCTGTGTCTTCTTAGAGCACTCACGAACCCAGTTACCTTCGTCTTTGCAGTGTGCACATTGATCTTTTTCCAGGGGCAGTCTATCTCTTCTGGGTCTCTTTGGCCCCTGCCATTTCTCTTCTCCCAGATCCCCTGATTGCCTAGTCCTGTCTCTTTTATCTCTATCTACTACTGTGGCCATTAATTGAGTCAGAGTCTTTTCCTGTTTCCTGTCTCTCCTGTCTTCATCTCTTCTCTCTCTCTTTTCTCTTTCTTGTTTCTCATCCTCTGTCTCTCTCTTATGATACACTTTCTAAGCCACTTTAACCACATTCCTTACAGTATACTCTTGTAATCTCTCAATCCGTTGCAATTTCCTTATGTAGTCGGGGGCTGACTGTCTGATAAAAGCCATAATCACAGAGGCTTGCTGCCCTTCAGACATAGGGTCAAAGGTGGTATACCTTCTGTAAGTCTCCATGAGTCACTCCAGAAAAATTGAGGGGGGCTCAGTCGTCCTCTGAATAACCTCCTTATCTTAGCCAAATTTGTGGGCCTTTGTATGACACCTCTGAGACCCGCCACTAGAGTCCGCTGGTAATTATACAGCTGTTCCCTACTTTGTGCCATGTTATAATCCCATTGAAGGCGGGTCAAGGGGAATCCTTCATCTCTCTGGGCCAGGGTCTGGACAGGGTGTCCGGCATCAACCCGGACATTCTTCTGAGCATCGAGGAGAATTCTCTCTCTCTCCTCAGTGATGAACAAGGTCTGTAAAAGCTGTTGACAGTCATCACAAGTAGGCTGATGGGAGAACATCAAGGACTCTATCAAGCCTGTAAGCCCTGCAGGGTTTTCTGAAAAGGGAGGGTGATTAATCTTCCAGTTATAAAGATCAGAGGAAGAAAAGGGCCAATAGTGTAAAAGTTGTAAGTCATTCTGATCGCCTGGGGGTGGTCTGACAGCCCTAATGGCAAGCGCTACAGTGGAGTCAGCCAGTCCTTCAGGAACCAGTCAGCTCCTCGTCCCTGTTGAGGGACTGAAAGATCCCTGGAGGGCAGACCCTCACTCAAGCCTCGGGACAGCCGCGTACCCAAGAAGACACTGAGACCGAACTTAAGATGTAGAGAGTAAGATTTAATAAAGCAACAACAAGAAAGCACATAAAAAGCACATAAACCAGAGCTCTGGGGTCGAAACTCATACACCAGGCATGGTGTAGAGGAGAATCGAGGACGACCCAAATTTTTCACAGGCTTATATAGGAAAATGCCAAGGGGGGAAGTGGGGCAGGGAAAGTACAAGTTTGCATAACTAAGGGGTTTTGCCAAGGGTTTTTCCAAGGGGCTTTCCAAGGGGCTTTCTGTAACCAAGGGGTCGTGTCCTATATTTGGCAATGTACCCGATCTATTGGAACATTCTGAGGTTGTTCTCTTATCTCAAAAATGTTCTTGGGGTTGTTCCAGGAAGCCTTTATCTAAAAAATGTTCCTGGAACAGTCCTCAGTTGGGAGGGGATCGAACTCTGAGTTGAAGAGTTCAGGAATGTACTCTGGGGTGAAGAGTTCACGAGTGTTCCTGGAACAATCTCCAGATGGGAGGGGTAGGACTCTGGGGTGAAGAGTTCAGGTGGCCAGCAGTAATTTTCCTCTTTCAGGACCTTCTCTTCCTCTGGTCCCAGGGACCAGGGCCAGAAGAGGGGCCGGAGGAGCAGAGGGTTGGGGTACAGGTTGGGGAGCTCAAGGATAAGGTGGGGGCAGGGGAAAAGGCCACTCAGGGGTTTCTTCTATGTCAGGGTAAATCTTAGAGGTGGGTGCTGGTAGAGTGCTGTGCTCACCATCTTCATTAGGCTGCAGCTTCGGATTCTTGTTTGCAGCACTCTCTTGGACAGCCAGGATCCTGGAGCCAGGCCTAAGGGGTGGGAGGAATGGTCGGACCCACTGGGGTGGGGATCATGTCAAATCCTTTCACACTGTGATGTAAGGCTGTTGGTCTGGGTGTGATCCCGGCCCTTCCTCATCCAGCCCCGCTGAGGACCTTCCTTTGCACTGCTACCCAGGTTGCACACTCCTGCATGTTTACATTCTGTCGTTGCTCCACGTTGTGCTCAGAAGGAATTTGTTTTATGGTCTAGTCTATTTGGAGTTCTGTAGACTTCTTTTATGTTCATGGGCATCTCTTTCTTTAGGTTAAGTAAATTTTCTTCTATAATTTTGTTGAAGATAACTACCAGCCCTGTACATTGAAAACCTTTATTCTCATCTATACCTATTATCCATAGGTTTGGTCTTCTCATTGTGTCCTGGATTTCCTGGATGTTTTGAGTTAAGATCTTTTTGCATTTTGCATTTTCTTTGGTTGTTGTGTCTATATTTTCTGTGGAATCTTCTGCACCTGACATTCTCTCTTCGATCTCATTCTGTTTCAGATGCTTCCTTCTATGGTTCCTGATTTCTTTCCCAGGATTTCTATTACAGAGTTGTCTCCCTTTGGGTTTTCTTTATTGTATATATTTCCACTTTTAGATCATGGATGGTTTTGTTCAATTACATCACCTGTTTGGTTGTGTTTTCCTTTAATTCTTTAAGGGATCTTTGTGCTTCCTCTTTAAGGACTTCTACCGGTATAGCAATGTTTTTTCTGTAATTCTTTAAGGGTTTTTTGTGCTTCCTCTTTGAGGACTTCCACCTGTTTAGCAGTATTCTCCTGTATTTCTTTAAGTGAGTTATTAATGCCTTTCTTAAAATCTTCTACCAGCATTATAAGATAAATTTTTAAAACTGAATCTTGCTTTTTGGATGTGTTGGTGTATCCAGGACTCGAAATGTTGGGACTACTGGGTTCTGATGATGGTGAGTGGTCTTGTTTTCTGTTAGTAAGATTCTTACCTTTGCTTTTCTCCATGTGGTAGTCTCTGTTGTTAGATGTTCTATCTGTCTCTGGTTGGAGCTTATTCCTCCTGTGGTTATGTTAGCCTCTGTCAGTATTCCTGGGAGTCCAACTCTCTCCTAAATCCCAGTGGTCAGAGCACTCTCTTCAGACAAGCAGTCCTCTTGCAGGGAATACACACAGAGGTCTAGAGCTCAGCTACACTTCCTGGATGAAGATGAAGGCCCAAAGGGACCCCGTTGCTTCTGTGGCCTGCAGGCTCTCCTGCAGGTGCTGATCTGTGAGAGACCTGGGATAAAAGATGTCGCTCTCACTTGTGTCCCTGGGTCAGAGCTCTCCCTGGAGGCTGACTCTCATCTGGCGGGGAAGATGCACCACACTTCTGCCTTTTAAAATTCTTTCTATGTCCTTCATAGATGCTTGAACCTCAGGATAGGTTTGATGGAGATATCCTCTTTAGGACTTGGATGCTTCAATTTTTCAGTGTATGGGTATTTCCAGTTGTGAATCTGTGTTTTAATTACCATCTACTAAAAAAATAAAAACCTATGTGATGAGGTTTTAGCAATGCACTGATCTATGGGTTTAGAGATATCTCATTAGGAGTCATTTTATTGCTATGTTGATTTAATGGAATCTATTTAGGATAAGGGTCTTGGCTTCATTACCAGTGTCAGGTGTGGGTTCCATCTCATGACATTGGATTTAAATTCAATCAAACAGTCGTTGGTCATTCCCATAACACTTATGGTTAATGCACCAAAATTTCTTGAAGATAAGTCACTGTTGCAGGTCACAGGGTTCATTTTTATGTGAGATTCTCCTATAGTGTGTACAGTACCTTCTAGAACTATTAATGACAAGCAGTATAGATGAAGCATCTGGGCATTCTCTTTTGCCCTGGTCCAGAATGATGATCTGACTTGACCAGCACCCACCTCACTATGCCTGCCATTTTCAATTTTCAGAGTCTATTGACTGTAATTTTGATGCTTATATGTATGTGTGCTTATATCTGATCTCTGGCACACAGAATCCTGGACAGAAATAAAACTGTACTATTGGTAATACTTTGGAAGTGTGCATGAATTGGAAAATGCAAGGGTCCTTATGTGGCCATATGGTTCATAGTGATGGCCTTCAGAATCCTCTTCATACAGTATCTTTGGAAACTATTACAGTGTGAATGCCATCAGATTGTAAACAAGGACTTGCCTCCCGAAAATAATGGCAAAAAATGGTTAAGCCTTAGAACTGAACTGGGAATGAGATAAATTTTGAGATGCTGTTCTCTATTTTCTTTTTTTTTTTACTATTGGACCAATGAGGTGTATGAATAATTATAATGTAACCGTTTAATACACAGGAATGTGATTGTAGCCATCAACCTCAGGTCTCTTACTCCAATATTCCACTCTGCAAATGTCATTCTGTTGTGTCAGGTTCTCCAGGCATGAAGTAGAAAACCAGTGGCAAATTCCACAGGCACCTGTGCCTAGGCCTTCAAAATAGTATCTTCACATAATGACACCTTGTAGCAATTGGTCTATTTTTCTTGAAAAAAATTCTTCTATTTTTGTTGTTATTGCTCTTAAGGATTCCGTTCATATTTAAATCCTTTTGATTGCTATCCAAAGTACCTGTATTCTAGGAAAATTATGTAGTTTAATGCAGGTATTTATAGTATTTTAAACAAAACTCTGTTTTTCTTTAATTAGCACAAGATTTGGGCTTCTATTCACAAAGATACAACTGACACTCTATGATGAAGAATACTTTATAATGAAAACCGCAAGTAGAGCGGTGAGTGAACAAGCATTGTGCATTGTTTGTTCTCTGTAGTGCTGTCTTCCAAATAGAACAGGCATTGTAGGTACCCAAGTGTGGTATTTGTGTTGATTTTAATGCAGCATTTTAAATCTAGTTTATATTCTGCCCAAAAAAGATGAAGCATCTGGTTGAACACCAGCTCAATTTCTCCATGTTCAATGAGAGAAATTACCTCATGTCATCAGAAATAGGACCTTACCATCATGTTATTGATGTAAACAAAAAATAGCATTGACAATAGCCTGTAATGTTTAAGGGGTCATATTAGACCTATTTATCCAACAACTCACAAGATGTTATCAATTCTTGGTAATGGAGATTTTACTTGGTTGTGTATGATTTCTAGTTGGGGCATTGTGTGCCCCATATATCATAACAGCATTTAAGTAATTTTTATTTATTTTTAGGAAGCTTCCAATGTATAAAACTTCCATATACCTTTTCAAAATGTCTTCAGTACTAATTTTAGGAAACAACAGTTCTCAATATCTAAGTGCATTTTTTAAGGATAAATATTAGTCCAGACCCATTATTTTGATATTCCACCAGATATCATTTTGGAGAAAATAATGGACATTAACACTACAGAATAAATTAGATGAAAATAGAGCATTATTTTGAGTTCCTTTCTAACAAATTGGTCTCCTTTGAAGTACCAGGTCTGATTATGATAGGAGAAAAAACCAAGAGATTAGACCATTGGAAATCTGTATATCATAGAATTCAAGGCATAAGCATATCTTGTTGGACAAGATTTTTCATTTTACAAACAGACCCTGAAATAAGGGAGGCACGATATGGCTCAGTGGTTAAAAGCAATTGTTCTTCTAGAGGATCCAGGTTCCATTCTTTTCTCCCATATGTCACTTACAACAATCTGTAACTATAGTTCCATGGAATTCTATGATCTATTCTGGCTTCTATAGACACAAAGTATGTATGAGGTACACAATCATTTATGCAAATATTCACACACATGAAAGTAAAGTAAATTTAAAGTGCATTATTTCTTTTAAGGAATGCAATTTAAAATTTGCATCTGTAGATTTCCTTTGATAATTTACTCATTTTCATAATACTGACTCAGCCAATCTGTGAGTGGTATGTGCAGGTGCCTTCCCATTTTTAATTTTTTATTAGATATTTTCTTTTTTTCAATACAAGTGTTTTCCCTTTCCAGATTTCCCCTTTGGAACCCCCTATTCAATTCCTCATCCCCTTGTCTCCTTGAGGGTGTTCCCTCACCCACATACTCACGACTTCCAGCCATGGCATTCACCTACACTGGGGCATCAAACAGCCTCAGGTCCAAGGGCATTTCCTCCCACTGATGACAACAAGACCTTCATGTATCACATATGTGGGAAGAGCCATGCATGTGTACACTTTGGTTTGTAGTCCAGTCACTGGGAGCGCCAGGATCTGGCCAGTTGCAGTTCTCTCTATGAGTCTGCAAACCCAATCAGATGTTTCTGTCCCTTCTCCAGCTCCACCACTGTGGACCCAATGCTCAGTCCAGTGGTTGGCTGCAAGCATTTGCCTCTGTATTTACCAGAGGCAGAACCTCTCAGGAGACAACCATATCAAGCTTCTGTCAGCAAGCACTTCACAGCATTCACAGTATTGTAGTGTATGGTGAATGTATATGGGATGGTTACTATCCACTTACCAGTAAGTATATATGGTGTGTGTTTTCTGAGACTCAGTTACCTCACTCAGGATGGTATTTTCAAGTTCCATCTATTTGCCTGTGAATTTCATGAAGTCACTGTTTTTAATGGCTGGTTAGGATTCCATTATGTAAATGTTCCCCATTTTCTGTATCCATTCTTCTGTTGAGGGACATCTGGTTGTTTCCAGGTTCTGACTATTATATATATGGCTGCTATGAACATAGTGGAGCATGTGTCCTTATTACATATTGGAGCATCTTCTGGGCATACATTCAGGAGTGGTATAGTTGGGTTCTGAAGGAGTAGTATGCCTAATTTTCTGAGTAAAACCACCAGACTGATTTCCAGAGTGGTTGTACCAGCTGGCAATTCCTCTAGCAATGGAGGAATGTTCCACTTTCTCCACATCCTAGCCAACATCTGCTACCTCCAGAGTTTTTGACCTTAGGCATTTTGATGTGCGGTAGAATCTCAGGGTTGTTTTGAATTGCATTTCCCTGATGACTATGGATGTTGAACATTTCTTTAGGAGCTTCTCAGCCATTTGTGTTTCCACAGGGGAGAATTCTCTGTTTAGCTCAGTTCCCCTTTTAAAATAAGGGTTATTTGGTTCACTGGAGCCTAACTTATTGAGTTCTTTATATATATATATTAGTCCTCTAATGGATGTAGGGTTGGTAAAGATCTTTCAACAATCTGTTGGTTGGGGTTTTGTCCTATTGACAGTGTCCTTTACTGTCTGAATCTTTGCAATTTTATGAGGTCCCCTTTGTCTATTATTGATCTTAGAGCACTAGGCATTGGTGTCATGCTCAGGAAATTTTCTCCTGTACCCAGATATTTGATATTTTCACCCAGTTTCTTTTTTGTCCTATTCAGTTTATCTGGTTTTATATGGAGGTCCTTGATCCACTTGGAATTGAGCTTTGTACATGGAGATAAAAATGAATAAATTTTCATTCTTCTACTTGTTGATTGCTAGTTGAACTAGCAGCATTTGTTGAAAAAGCTTTTTACCTCCACTAGTATGTTTTAGTTCCTTTGTCAAAGATCAAGTGACCACAAGAGAGTGGGTTCATTTCTGGGTCTTCTATTCTAGTCCATTGATCTAAGTGCCTGTCAGCAATGGTGCCAAAACCATTCAGTTTTTTATCACTATTGCTTTGCAGTACAGGTTAATGTCAGGGATGGTGATTTCCCAGAAGTCATTTTATTGTTGAGAATAGTTTTAAGTATTCTGCAATTTTGTTATTCCAAATCAATTTGAGAATTGGTCTTTCTAAGTCTGTGAAGAATTGAGTTGGAATTTTGATGTGGATTGCATTGATTGTGCATATTGCTTTCAGAAAGATGGCCATTTTTCTATATTAATACTGACAATACACTAGCATGGGAGATCCTTCAATTTTATGAGGTCTTCTTCAGTTTCTTTCTTCAAAGACTTGAAATACTTGTCCTACAGATCTTTCACTTGTTTGGTTAGACTCATACTAAGATATTTTATATTGTTTCTAAAGAGAGTAATTTCCTTAATTTCTTTCTCAGCCCTTTATCCTTTGAGTATCGGAAGGCTACTAATTTGCTTGAGTTAAATTTATATATGGCCAGTTTGCTGAAGTTGTTTATAAGCTGTAGTATTTCTCTGGTCGAATTTTTGTGGTCACTTAAATATATTATCATCTGCAAATAGTGACTTCTTCCTTTCCAATTTCATATCCTATTGACCCCCATTTGTTATCTAATACACTTGATAGAAGTTCAAATACTATATTTAATAGCTATTGAGAGTGTGGACAGCCTTGACTAATCCCTCATTTTAGTTGGACTGCTTCAAGTTGCTCTCCATATAGTTTGGTGTTCGCTACTGGTTTACAGTATATTCCCTTTATTACATTTAGATATGGGCCTTGAACTCCTCATTTTTCCAAGTCTTTTAACATGGTGGGATGCTGAATATTTTCAAATGTCTTACAGTACCTAACGAAATTATCATGTGGATTTTTCCTTCAGTTTGTTTATGTCGTGTTTTATATTGGTGGATTTCTGTATGATGAACCATCCCTCAATTCTTGAGATGAAGCCTACTTGATCATGGTGAATTATCATGATCGTTTTGATGTGTTCTTGGATTCAGTTTTTGACAAATTTGTTGAGTATTTTTGCATCGATATTCATAAGGGAAATTGGTATAAAGTTCTCTTTCTTTGTTGGTGTTTGTGTGATTTTGGTATCAGTGTAACTCTGCCTTCAAAGAGCAAATTGGGTAGTTTTTCTTCTTTTTCTATTTTGTGGAATAGTTTGAAGAGTAATGGTCTTAGGTCTTCTTTGAAGGCGTGATTGATTTTTGCATTATTCCCATCTGCTCCTGGGCTTTCTTTGGTTGGGAGACTTTTAATGACAGCTCCTTTTACTTTAGGGGTTATGGGACTGTTTAGATGGTTTATCTGATCCTGATTTAACTTTGGCATTTGGTATCTATCAGAAACTTGTCTTTTTCATCCAGATTTTCCAGTTATTTGGAATATAGGCCTTTGTAGTAGAATCTGATAATTTTTTGAATTTCCTCAGTTTCTGTTTGTACTGGCTAGTTTTGTGTCAACTTGACACAGCTGGAGTTATTACAGAAAAAGGAGCTTCAGTTGAGGAAATGCCTCCATGAGATCCAACTGTAAGGCATTTTCTTAATTAGTGATCAAGGGGGAAATGCTCTTTGTGGGTGGTGCCATCTCTGGGCTGAGAGTATTGGGTTCTATAAGAGAGCAGGCTGAGCAAGCCAGAGGAGGCAAGCCAGTAAAGAATATCCCTCCATGGCTTCTGCATCAGCTCCTGCTTTCTGACCTGTTTGAGTTTCAGTCCTGACTTCCTTTGGTGATTAACAGCAGCATGGAAGTGTAAGCCGAGTAAACCCTTTCCTCCCCAACTTGCTTCTTGATCATGATGTTTTTGCAGGAATAGAAACCCTGACTAAGACACTGTTGTCATATCTCCTTTTTCATTTCTGATTTTGTTCACTTGGATTGTTTTTCTGTGTTCTCTAGTGAGTCTGGCCAATGGATTATCTATCTTGCTGACATTCTCAAAAAACCAGATCTTGGTGTTGTTGATTCTTCATATATTCTTTTGTTTCTATTTCGTTGATTTTAACCCTGAGGATAATTATTTCCTGTTGTCTACTCCTCTTGGGTGTATTTGTTTCTTTTTGTTCTAGAGGTTTCAGGTGTGCTGTTAAGCTCCTAGTATAATCTCTCTGAAGTGACATTTGGAGTCACTCAGAGTTATGTCTTTTCCTCTTAGCACTGTTTTCTTTTTTTTCAAAAGTTTGGGTATGCTGTGTCTTTATTTTCATAAAATTCTAAAAAATATTTAATTTCTTTCTTTATTTTTCCTTGTCCAATTATCGATGAGCAGGGTATTGTTCAGCATCCATGTGTATGTGGGCTTTCTGTTGTCTTTGTTTGTATTGAAGACCAGCCTTAGTTCATGGTGATTTATTAGGGTACATAGGATTGTTTTATTCTTCTTATATCTGATGAGGCCTGTTTTGTGACTAGTTCTATGGTTAATTTTTTAGAAGGTACCATAGGGTGCCAAGAAGAAGGCACGTCAATTTGTTTTAGAATGAAATGTTCTATAGATTTGGATATGTCAAATCCATTTTGTCCATTACTTCTGTTAGTTTCAATGTGTCTCTGTTTAGTATCCATTTCCATGATCTGTCCATTGATGATGGTTTGGGATTGAAGTCTCTGACTATTGTTTTGTGATGTGCAATATGTGCTTTGAGCTTTAATATATTTTTAAAAATTAATGTGGATACCCTTGTATTTGGAGCATAGATTTTCAGAATTGAGAGTTCATCTTGGTAGATTTTTCCTTTAACCAGTATGAAGTGTCCTTTCTTATCGTTTTTGGTAACTTTTGATTGAAATTTGATTTTCTTCAATATTAGAATAGAATAGAATATTAGAGTGGCTGCTTCAATTTGTTTCATTGGACAATTTGCGTCGAAATTGATTTTCCAGCCTTTTCTCTGAGGTAGTGTCTGTCTTTGATACTAAGGTACATTTTTTGTATGCAGTAAAGTGCTGGGTCTTGTCTTTTGTAGGCCTGTTTTGTGGAAAGATATTGTGTAAATTTGGATTCATCATGGGATATCTTAGTTTCTCCATTTATTGTAATTGGGAATTTTACTGGGCATAGTAGCTGTGCTGGCATTTGTGTTCTCTTAGGGTCACTATGACATGTGTCCTGGATATTCTAGCTTTTATAGTCTCTGTTGAGATGTCTGTTTCAATTCTGATAGGTCTGCCTGTATATGTTACTTTACCTTTTCCTCTTATGGCATTTAATATTGTTTGTTTGCTTTCTGCATTTGGTGTTTTGACTGTCATATGTCAGGAGGAATTTATTTTCTGGTCCAATCCCTTTGGGGTTTTGTAGGTCTCCTGTATGTTCTTGGGCATCTATTTCTTTAGGTTAGGGAAGTTTTGTTCTATAATCTTGTTGAAGATATTTACTGGCCCTTTAAGTTGGGAATCATTGCTCACTTCTATACCTATTACCCTTAGGTTTGTTCTTTTCAATGTGTTCGGGATTTCCTGAATGTTTGGGTTTAAGAGCATTTTGCATTCCCTATTTTCTTTGACTGTAGAGTCAATGTTTTCTATGACATTTTCTGCCCTTGGGATTCTCTCTTTTATCTATATTCTATTGGTGATGCTTGCATCTATCACTCCTGATCTCTTGCCAAGTTTTTCTTTCTCCAGAGATGTCTCCCTTTGTGATTTCTGTATTGTTTCTCTTTCCTTTTTTAGATAATGGATGGTTTTTGCAAGTTACTTCACCTGTTTGATTGTGTTTTCCTATGATTCTTTAAGGAGTTTTTGTGTTTCCTATTTAAGTGCATCTACCTATTTACCTGTGTCCTCCTGTATTTCTTTAGGGGAGTTATTTATGTCCTTCTTAAATTCCTCTATCATCATCATGAGATGTTATTTTTCAATCAGGGTCTTGCATTTCCAGTATGTTGGGATACCCATGGCTTGCCGTGGTGGGAGTACTGGGTTCTGATGATGCCAAATAGCCTTGTTTTCTGTTGCTTATGTTCTTTCTTTTGCTCTCACTATATGGTTATCTCTGTTGCCAGCTGGTATTACTGTCTCTGACTTTGGCTTTTCCCTTCTGCATGCCTGTGTGTCAGTATTCCTGGAAGACCAGTTTTCTCTGGGAAGAATTAGTTTTTGGAGTGCTGTGGTACAGGGTCAGCTCTGGGTGCAGACAGTACCTGGATGGATACTGTACCTGGCTGTTACTTGGTTTCTGTGACCTGATGACTCTGGGTGGGTCCCTGTTGGGCCAGGAATTTGAGCAGAAAGGGTGATCTTACGAATGTTC
Organism: Mus caroli; assembly: GCF_978045245.1. Lineage (NCBI taxonomy): Eukaryota > Metazoa > Chordata > Mammalia > Rodentia > Muridae > Mus > Mus caroli. Next base: position 129,681,392 of record NW_028227263.1, on the reverse strand, counting down.
ACAGGTATTTTGTCACTCCTGGGCATTCAGCCCTCTCCCAGACATATTTGGGTATGGAGTGATGTTGCATAGGATCAACTTCATGGGCTGTGACACAGGAGGAGTTTTTGGCACGGATGGAATCCAGCAGGAATCAGTCCATGTTTTCCCATTTCGTATTGACTTTTAGGTTATTTTTTTTTTAAATTGTGTCTTCTAAAGTAGAGAAACAAGGAGGAAGGCCACGTGAGGATATTTGAATCTCACTTAGATGGGGGAAGAAAATATTCATGGAGGCAGATGGAGTGAAGGAACTTTGTAACTTTGTAGAGAGTGGATTGGGGGGGGGATTTCAGGATCAGGTGTGAAAAGGGACATGAGAGATGTTCAGCTACATGCAGGATAGGGTGTAGTCTCCAGAATAGCTCAGAGGCCTCTCAGGAGGTAGCAGTTTCTTGAAGAAGAACGGCAGCAGTGCTTGAACAATAGTGTGATGTAGGGAGGAAGGCTGCACCCTAGGTAATCTCCTTAGTGGCAGCAAGGTCACGGTCTGGATCATCCTGCTTCAGGCTGGGGTGGGGGTTTACAATTTGCCACCTGTTATTAATATTTGAAAAAAGCTGGACTGAGGCATAAAATTTATTTATGCTCTATAGTCCTGCCTGGGAGTTATGGTGGCTCTCCGGCGCACCTATCTTAGGAAATCTTTGATATTCCCGAACCATCCAAATTTCGTCTTGGAGGCTAAGTGCAGTGTGCTTGTGTTTATTTCAAACAAAACATGGCTAGCATGTGTACCTGTTGTTTCGGTGCCCAATACGATCCTTTTCTTTTTCTTCCCGTGGAGCTCCATACCAAGCAGCGTTCCTCCAGCGTTTTTCTGTCATTCCTCAGGTCCCTGTTCAGACATCAGACTGTTGGAAGTTGACCCGCCGCTCACATGGAACTGGTTTCACCTGGTTGGCAAGCCAGGGCTGAAAAGAGAGGGGAACTAGGAGGTCAAGAGAAAAATGTAGCTAAGTCAATGTTCCTAATCACAGCTCAAATGTTTAATAGCATATGTGCCTATAAATGGGGGCGAGGGGGTGAAGTGGGTGGGTGGGGGGACGCCCATTCTGCCAATCCATTCTTCCAGCCTGGAACCAGCTTCAGGTGAAGATGTGAAGGATAGGGTGTAGTCTTTGGAATAGCTCAGCAGCCTCTCAGCAGGTAGTAGTGTCTTGATGGAGAAGAGAGGCAGTGGCTGAACAATAGAGTGATCTAGGGAAGAAGACTCCATCCTAGGTAATCTCCTTAGGTGCAGCAAGACAAGGTCTGGTTCGGCCTGCTTCAGGTTTGGAGCGCAGAGGTGGGGTGTGGGGGTACAAAATAATATTGGGAGATTGTGCCACCCCTTTCTCACTAATGTATAGGTCATTGAAAAAGAAACTAAATAGAGACACAGTGAAACTAAGAGAGGTTATGAAACAAATGGATTGAATAGATATGTTCAGATTATTTCACCCTAAATCAAAAGAATATATCTTCTTCTCAGGACCTCATTGTGCCTTCTCCAAAATGACCATATAATCTGTAACAGAACAACCCTCAAACAATACGAGATTGAAATAATCCCATGTATTTTATCAGATCACCTTGGACTAAGACTAGACTTCCATAGCAACCAAAAAACAGAAAACTTATATGCTCATGGAAACGTAACAACTCTCTACCTAGTGAGAAATTGGTCATGGAAGAAATAAAGAAAGTAATTAGGTGCCTAGTCCTTTCTTCTGGGGCAGATTCTTGGCTGGTCTACTCCAGTGAAGACACCATTTTCTGATCCATCCTAGACAACCTGATGCACACAGAGCAGTTGAGGATCTACTGCACTCAGAGTAGTTGAGAATTGGCTACACTCAGAGAAGTTGTACAACATCTTGAAAGCTCCATTGAAGACCCAAGTGTCTTAAGGCCTCCCAGGAGTTCTACTGAAATCAGTGCAACGGATCAGCAGCTTCTCTACCCCTGTGAAGAGCTCCCAAGTTGGAGGCCAACACAAGGTGGTCTGCTATAGCCAAGAGTGCAGGAGACCTGAAGTATCCCAGGGACAGAAGAGGCAGACTCCAGACAGTCACCAAACCAACAAACACCAGGGATATCCAGTTGGCAAAAGGCAAATGCAAGACAATCAACAACAGAAGCCAGTATGTGGGCATCATCAGAACACAGTTCCCTCACAATAGCAAGCCCTGAAAAAACAGACCTGAAAAATCAGAAAGGTGACACAAAATCATGTCTCATGAAGATAATAGAGTCTTTAAGAAGGATACAATAACTCACTGAAAGAAACGCACACACACAAAAACTCACAGATAAACAGGAGTAGAAATTGAATAAAGTCATCCAGGACCTAAAAGTGGAAGTAGAAATAATAAAGAAAACACAAATGGAGGCAAACCTGGTAATGGAAAACCGAAGAAAGAGTTCAGGAGCTACAGATGTAAGTATCACCAAAAGGATACAAGAGATAGATGAGAGAATCTCTAGCTGACAGGACCCTGATATAGCTATCTCTTGAGAGGCTATGCCAGTGCCTGGCAAATACAGAAATGGATGCTCGCATTCATCTATTATATGGAACTCAGGGCCCCCAAGAAGGAGCTAGAGAAAGTAACCAAGTAACTAAAGGGGTCTGAAACCATATAGGAGGATCAACAATATAAACTAACCAATATCCATCAGAACTGTGTTTCTAGTTGCATAAGTATCAGAGGAAGGCCTATTCAGCCTTCAATAGGAGGAGAGGTCCTTGGTCTTATGAAGATCATATGCCCCTGTACAGGGGAATGACAGGGCCAGGAAGCAGTAGTGTGTGTTTTGGGGAGCAGGATAGGGGAAAGTTAAAGGGGACTTTTGTGATAGCATTTGAAATGTAAATGAAGAAAATATCTAATAAAAAATGAATTAAAAAATAAAAAAGAAGAGAGAATCTCAGGTGTAGAAGATACCATAGAAGAGATTGACGGCACAGTCAATGAAAATTCTAAGCATAAAAATCTCCTAACCCAAAGCATTCAGGACACAATGAAAAACAAACAAACAAATCCAGGAATAATCAGAATAGAAGAGAATCGAAGATTCCCAGCTTATTGGAGCTGAAAACATTTTCAACAAAATCATAGAAGAAAACTTCCCAAACCTAAAGAAAGAGTTGGCCATAAAGGTACAGGAACCCTATAGGACACCAAATAATGGGACCGGAAAAGAAAATCCTCCTTTAACATAATAATCACAACACAAAAAGCACAGAAAAAAACCAATATTAAAAGATTAAAGGGAAAAGGGCCAAGGAAAATTCAAAGGTAGACCTATCAGAATTGCACAAGACTTCTCAGTAGAGACTATGAAAGCCAGAAGAGCCTTGTCAGAGGTCATGCAGAATCTAAGAGAACACAAATGACAGGTCAGTCTATTAAAGGAGAAAAAACACTCATTCAAGATATATGAAGAAATCAAAATATTCTAGGACAAAATCATAGTATATACCAGCCCAGTCCCACAGAGGATCCTAGAAGGAAAACGTCAACACAAGGAAGGCACCTGCACCAAAGAAAGGAGAAGATATTAGCATCTGACAACCATGCCAAAAGGAGAGAACCACAAGCACAGAAAGCCATCCATAAAAACAAACATATCAGGAACCAACAATCATCTCTCTTTAATATCTCTGAATATTAATGGACTCAACTAACCTATAAAGATACATAAGCTAACAGATTGGATATGCAAACAAGAGCCAGTATTTTGTTGCATAGAAGAAACACATCTCAATAACAAAGACAGACACTATCTCAGAGTAAAAGGATGAAAAAAGCTTTCCCAAGAAATGGTCTCAGGAAACAAGCAGGAGTTGCCATCCTATCATCCAATAAAATAGAATTTCAACCAAAATATATCAAGTGTGAAGATGGACACTTCAAATACATCAAGTGGAAAATCCAGTAAGAAAAAGTGTCAATTCTGAACATGTTTGCTCCAAATGCAAGAGTACCAATATTCATAAAAGAAACTTCACTAAAGCTCAAAACCTACATTTAACAACAGAGAATAATAGTGGGAGAGTTCAATACACCACTCTTGACAATTGACAGGTCATTGAAACAGAAACTAAAGAGAGACACGGTGAAACAAAGAGAGGTTATGAACCAAATGAATTGAACAGATAGCTACAGAACATTTTACCCTAAAACAAAAGAATACACCTTCTTCTCAGCACCTCATAGTTCCTTCTCCAAAATCGACCATATCTTTGGTCAGAAAACAACCCTCAACAGATAAAACAAGATTGAAATAATACCATGCATCCTATCAGATCACCCTGGCCTAGGGCTGGTCTTCAGAAACAGCAGAAAATATAGAAAGCTCACATAAACATGGAAATTGAACAACTGTACTCAATGATAACTTAGGGAAAAATAAAGGAAGAAATTAAAGACTTTCTATAATTTCATGAAAATGTTGACACATCATACCCAAACTTATGGGACACAATGAAAACAGTGATAAGTGGAAAGTTCATTGTACTATTTGCCCTGCTACTGAAATTTGAGAGATCTTAAGCTAACAATTTAAGAGAATACCTGAGAGCTCTAGAACCAAAAGAAGCATACTCACTTGAGTGGAGTAGAAGGCAGAAAACAATCAAAATCAGGGACAAAATCAAGAAACACAAACAAAGAAAAAGATACAAAAAATCAACAAAACCAGAAGCTGGTACTTTGATAGAATCTGTAAGATAGATTAAACCCCTAGCCAGACTAATTAAAGGAGCAAGAGTCAGTGTCCAAATTAACAAAATCAGTAATGAAATGGAGGCATAACAACAGAAACAAAGCAATTGCAAAAAAAAAAATCATCAGATCCTACTCTAAAAGCCTATACTCAACACACCTGAAAAATATAAAAGAAATGGAAGTTTTTATAGACAGATACCACATACCAAAGTTAAATCAAAAGTAGGTAAACTATCTAAACTGTCCCATATCACACAAGGATATAGAAGAAGTCATTAAATTTCTCCCAACCAAAGAAGCCCAGGGTCTTATTGATTTAGTGCAGAATTCTACCAGACCTTCAAATAAGACCTCATACCAAATTTCCTCAAACTATTCTGTAAAATAGAAAGAGAACGAACACTACCTAACTTTTTCTATGAAGCCATAATTACTCTGACACCTAAACCACACAAGGACCCAACCAAAAAATAAAACCTCAGACCAATCTCGCTTATGAATATCTATGCAAAAATACTCAGTAAGATTCTTGCAAACTGATTGCAAGAACACATCAAAACCATCATTCACCATGAGTGAATTTACCATTCATTGAAGGGTATTGAGGGGTGACAGGAAAAAGCCCTTAAGAACAATAGAAGAAATGGAAATATGCAATTATGGGTGTAGGATGTGGGAGGACCCTCTAGAATGTACCTACAACCTGGGAGGTGAGAGATTCTCAGAACTCAAAGGGAGGGACCTTAGATAAAATACACAACACTGGGGAGAGGGAGCTTGTACAGTCCACCTCCAGATGAAAGACAGGACATCTATTTGAGAGATGGGTTTGCCATCCCACAGTCAATAACTCTGACCCAGAATTATTCCTTTCTAAAAGAACTTCAGGCGAAAATATGAAAAAAAAAAACCCATACTGAAGGAAGTGACTAGTCAAATTTGGGATCCATCTCAAGGGGAGGCTCCAAGGCCTGTTACTATTATTTATGCTATGGTGTCCTTACAGACAGGAGCCTAGCATGGCTGCCCTCTGAGAGGGCCAACAAGTAGCTGACTGAGATAGATGTAGATACTTACACTCAACCAATGGACTGAAGTTGGAGACTCCTGTTTCCCTAGAATTACGCAAACACTGGAAGAAGATGAGAAGGAGGGCAAATCCACAGTAAGACCAGTAGTCTCAACTATCCCAGATCCCTGAGATGTCTCAGATACTGAGCCATTAATCCAGACAACATACACTAACTTGCATGTGACAGCAACACACACACACAGACACACACATATGTATATGTATATATATATATATATATATATATATATATATATATATAATATATATATATATATATATACAACAAAGGACTACCTGGTCTGGCTTCATTGAGAGAAGATAAATGTAAGTCTCGAGCAACTTGAGGCCCCAGGGATTAGGGATGTCAGAGGGCTGGTGCAGTTGGGGGTTGGAAGTTGGAGGATTTAAAGAATGGAAGAAGAATGGTTTGAGGAATTGTGGGAGGGAGGACTGGGAGGAGGGCAATGACTGGACTGTTAAAAAAATGAAGTTAATAATTAAAAATAAAAAAGTAAAAATTTTAAAATAAAATAAAATAAAATAAAATAAAATAAAATGCCCTGCAGCCAGATCTTATAGAGGCATTTTCTGAATTGAGGTTCCCTCCTTTAAGAAAAGTTGTGTCAAGTTGATTAAAAACTATTATGTTATATAATATTATATAGTACAATTAAATTATGGGTATGGGTCATCACTTGTGTATGGAGGACAAAAAGAACTCTGTGGGGAGTTATTACTCCTTTCTGCTTTATGGATGATATGCAAAGAACTCATTACATCCCACTTGCAAAGCAGGTGCCTGTATTTGCTGTGCCAGCTATTGATTTTAACATTTTTTCCAACTTGAAGAAGGGCACTTTCAAAGTCATGTTAGGAGGCTACTCTGGTGGTCTCTATACTGTACTGGCTAGCCAATGGTAATAAGAAATGACCCTCTGCTGTTACACAATTATAGCTGAGGAGAAATAAAAGTATTTTTCTCAGTGTGAGGGTTTGGGCAACGTATTTATGTGTGATTGCCAGGGAAAAACACACAGACAATAAAAGGATAGCCAATCTTATTCCTCCCTGGCATAATCAATAAGTTTGGCCTAGGGTAGGATTATCAATGAGGGCTGATTCCATCCACACTCTGAGAGGGTGTCAGAGGTTTTGAATTTTCTAAATTCCACTGGTTTATGGTCTGAATTCCTTCATTGGATTAATGTGAGAAGAGGAATACACCATCAGAGATGCTATTGGCACCTGCAGAAAGTTTCATTTCTTTCCCTCACAATTTATTTTTTTATTCATATTACATCCCAATTGCAGCCCCTCCCTTCTTTCCTCCTATCCTAGTCTTCCCTGAAAATGTGGACCTTACAGCTACTATCCATTTGTTGTGGATTGCCCTGTTGCTGTTTGTATTTTGGTGCTAATTCTGCTTACCCAAGAGGAGGCTGCCTGGAACAAAGGAGTGAAATACTCAGGTGAGTTAAGGTGAAACTTCCTCTAATGAACAAAGATTTCAAGGAATTAATCACTGGGTGAATAGGCAGAACTTCCTGGTTGGAGAAAGGAAGAGGAGAAGCAGGAGAGAGGTCTTTTGAACGGGAGAGTGGATGGAGGAAATATGTAGGTACCATATGTTCCATATGTTCCATGTTTTCTTCTTCCACGAGAAGTATCAGAGGATCTTATCCAGCACAGTGAGCAACAGGTATTTATGTTAACACTGGCTTCAAACTTCACTTTTTAAAGGTGTTGCTGGAGGTGCAATAGGATATAGGTTAACCGGTGCTGGGTGCACTTAGGTTTGACAGCGAAATATGTAGGGGACTAGAAACTTTGAATAAGGCAGTTGTCCACAGTTTTCAAAAGCTCCTTCAGGCAAGAGGGATAGGGTTTAAAATAATAGAACAGGAGGCTGTCCACAGTCGAGAACTGCATCAGGCTAGAGGAATAGGGTTTAAAATAATAAAATAAAAATAAAAATAAAATAAAATAAAATAAAATAAAATAAAGGAAAATGGATTTTGAAACTCTCCCAGAGACAGAAAGAAAATTGGGGGACGCCCTGCACTATACTCTCTGGCCCCTACAGGAGACACTCTTAGATTTGGTTACATCAAGTTCTCTACATTCTCTGTGTTGTTTGTGTTTGGTGCACCAATATTTGTTCATGTGTCAATTCATGTCTCTCTTAGTTTCGTTGTATGGATGACTGTTTTTTTGTGTTATCTGTTGGAAAATAAAAATGGCTAAGACTTTATCTTCTGGTTCAGCAGAGCCTGAGAGTGGCTCACACTTTAGCCAAGAATCAAACACAGCAGGAGAGCCACTGCTGAAAAAAATGCTTTTAAAGAAAAGGGGTCTGTAGCTTCTTATTTTTAAGGCAAAAAAGCTGATAGTTGTTTTTTTCCTAGAAAATCTCTGGAATCATGTTTATTGTGTTTAGCAAAAGACAAAGTGCTCTTTTGTCTTATAATTATAGCTTTAGAAACTAAAATTCTTTGATTGGTCTAAATTTATAAGACTCTTGTGGCCTCTGCATTTGTTTTTTTACTGGTCTTAAATGTGTAACATTAGTAACAAGGCAGCTTTAAATTGGTAACTCAAGTTTGGAGTCTTTCAAACAGGTTGCATAAAGTAGGCAAAAATGTTCCATTGAATGCCACTTGCAGTTTGATCGCAAATTTAAGATTTTCTACTCACCCATATATTGGTAATTGAGATTATTACAAGAGTAATCATCTTATGAGAGCACTAACACAGCTCTCTGTGGCCATAAAGTCATACAAAGCTCAGAGCAGCCTCAGAGAGGATTGTGTGACTTTCTTTTATTTTGCAAATGGGATGCATAAGGAAGTTCTAGAAACTTGCCTCTCCCTGCCCCAGGGAAATTTCTCTTTAGCTAAAAGAACACTGTTGCAGATCTATCCAGATGTTGTTCTAATAAAGTTCAAATTCAAAGTTAATAAAAGGTCAACCATACAGTAGGACTTATAAAGGCAATACAATCTCACTTGCCTACTTCATGTAAAGTTATTATAGGTTTAAAGGTTTGCTTTTTCCTTTGCATCTTGATAATTGTAAAGGGTTTGCTTCTAGTGAACTGGTAATCACTGGAAAATTTTGCCTCTAGGTATGGCTAATATACATATATACATAATAATATACATATTTACATTATGTAAGAAAACTTTTTATTGTCTCTTCTTCAATACAAGAAGCTAGGAGATTGAATCTTTCACTGTATATTGTTTCCTAAGTGGAAAGCTTTTCATTAGCTAATGCCTCTCAGGGGAAGTTTACTTCAAATATTTGCTCTCACACAATGAGCTTTACAGTTCTGGGGAGTAGCTGTTGCTCCAGAAATGATTCAGCGGCAATATCTTTTTAATATTTACTGTTTTAGTTGTACTAGAAAATTGTGGTACAGAAAATCTAGAACATGCTTCAAAATTTTATTTTCAAAAGCTTCCAGAAGATGGTAATTGACTAAGGCCTCACCTTAAGTTCTTAATGTGCCTTAAACTTTTGTCAGATGTTATCTTGAGAGACACAAATTAACTGGTAAAGAACAAAAGGTTTTGCAGACGATAAAGGAAGCTTTTATAATTATCAATTATAGTCAATGGTAATTAAATATTAGCTGCTTATTTTAGTTATGGTTATTAAATGTGCCCACAGCAATTCTTTGGCAAGAGAAAACATTAATGTTAAATCATCTTTCTTTGCCTCAAAGTAAAATTTTAACATCTGATTAAGGCTGCTGTGGTGCTAATAAAGAATTGTAAGATAAATTCATATATTTAAAAAACCTAAAACGAAAAATTGTGTCTTAAAAAAGTGACAAAGTATGTGTTCCTTGTTCCAAACAGCAATTAATTTGGTTATTGCAGAATATTGATATTTGGCCTATTACATACCATCATTTTAAATAAAATTGATAATCATCATCCTAAAGATAAGTTAAAGATTGTTTTTATGCATGCTTTTTTACTGTCTATAAATTCATGCATGCATACCAATTACTGTGTTTAAAAACAGCCCTTCTATGGGAGAAAAGTATATGTGAATTGGATCACATGCTTATTCTTTTGAGTTTCCTCCTGCTTCAGCACGTTTAATTAAATGTGTGCTGTAGATGGTGTTTTAAAATATTGAATAACCAAGCTTTAATTTGTATATTAATAGTCAACATTATATTTCAGAGCTTACAATTGATTAAAATTGTTCATCCCTCAGATACTATAAATTCTCAAATTTGCAATGGTTTGTGCATATATAACTCATAAGAAAAATGCTGCTCTTTTAAGAAGACTTTTTTTGGACATTTAAGAATTTGGCCTGGATTGCCTGGACATGACCCCTTAAGGCAATGCCATGCTGGATTTATATCTCAGGCAGATTACAGGCCTTACATAAGAATAATCTCGTTCTTTACATAATCAAAACAGTTTGACTTAAGATAATATTTATGAAGCTTTAGAGAATGTGCATATCAAATTTTAAAGAAAAGAATTTGTTCTTGATGTCCTCAGATTCTACCTGTTTCCACATAATGATATTAATTCTTGAGGACTTATACTTAATCAATTGATGCAAATGAATGTTCTTATTTCTAATTAATAAATAACTAAATTATGCACATGTGACTATTAATAACTTTTCATGCTTTTTAGTTACAACCTCTCTTCAAGGGAAACAACTGAAAGTGTCGTCACTGCCCATGTTATATTAAAACTAACTATAACAGTCAAGTATTTGAGATGTTTCGTCAACAATTTAATAATTCTCAAAGACAAGGTATTAAACTATAGCTTCTTAAAAAACAAAGAAGAGGAGGAATTATATTCCTGTGTACATTATTTAAATGATATTTTTATTTAAGTATTTTGAAATTTGGATGTCAAAGAACTCAATAAATGCCTTATAGTATCTTAAAACTAGACATAATCATGTCTAGGTGAGATGAAAACGATCTACTTATTGGCATATGGATTGATCCTGAACAGCTACCCTACTGTGGAAAGGGGAAAGCTTAGACTCTCTCCACAGAATGCTGAAGAAGCATGACAACTGTCAGAATGATTTGTGTGACAAACTGACCTGTAAGTTCTCTTAGTGCCCTAACTGTGGTGACAAGAAAGCTGAATTGGGTATATGTTTTTGACCCACCTTTGCTTGCTTTTGTCCCAGATTGGACAAGCTAAGATGCCTTGCTTCAAGCTTTTTAACATTATGGAACATAGTACTTTAGAGACCATGGAATCTGACTTAGAAAGATTAGTCATAAGAAAGAGTTATAATGATTCTTCTCTTTCCTTCAATGTGACTGGTTATTGTAACTCAATCTTAGACTGGTCTATTAATAATTCCAATATAACAGATCCCTATTGAAGACAGCTAAAAATCTTAAATAACTAGCAAAGTTAATTTGGAGCATAGCCTCCACTTTCAGAGAATCTCTGGCATTTCTGCTAATTCTCAAAGCCAGCTCCCCCACCAGGAGGTCAGAGTCTGAGCTTGATCATTGCTAATTTGCAACTGAATAAAGTACCTAGGCTTCCACAAAGAAACTTTTATCCTGTTGCTTCCCAACTATCTAAACTTTGTTTTTCAAGCAGGTCTGTCTCTCCTTATAGCCTGATTTCAGCAAGTGTGCAGCCTTGCCTCCAGCAAGCACAGGTGGCAGAAAATAATCAATATGAAGAAGCATATTCAGTATATATTTGTGGCTTTGGTCTGATTTGAGAATAAGGTGTGCTATGAGGCTTGGACAGTCAATGACAGGCAACCAGTTTTCGGTGCAAGATCCATCTAAGACAGAGGTATATGGCAAGAGGCTGTGGTTTGTTAATAATATACCACAGAGCCATGTTTGTGCAAAATAAACACAAACAAGCTGCATATATTCTCTTTGATGGATAAGAATGGCTTGGAAAATCTTAGATCCTAAAACGGATGCAACCACCAGCCATCAAAACTCCCAGGCAGGACTAGGGAGCATAAATAAATCTTATGTCTTGGTCCAGATATTTTTATTATACATTTAGGGAGGTAGGGAGGAATTTAGGGAGGTTGGTAGTCTAGGTAGCCTCCTTCAGCCTGAAGTGGGGTGTTACAAACCTTGTCCCCATTGAGGTGGTGCCACCTGCGGTACAGCTTTCCGACTTGGCTGGCTCCATTTTGAAGTGACAACTGCCCTGAGATTCTGCTACCTGCTGAGCGGCTGAACCTGTCTTCCTGAGACATTCGTGAATAAGCAACCAGCCTAGTGACCAACTGCTGACAAAATGGCTCCAGGCACCAAGAGTGGAATGGGGGGGGGAATGGGCCTTCCCCCTTATAAGCACGGTCTCTTAGTATATTTGCAGGCCTTGAATTGACACGTGTCATGGTCTCCATTAATTTCTCTCTCAGTCTAAGTCTCTTTCAGCTCCAGCCTGACTCCCAGGTATACGTAGTTCATGTAGGCCATGGGCTGGCATACAAAACAAATTGATAAAAATCAGAGATGACTGTTGCGTCCAACTCGACCAGCAAGAAAAACACAACCACAGGTTCTTCTTAAAGCAGTTTACTCAGGCAGCTTCTCTCTTCACATCCCCCATGCTTCAGGGTACAAGCACTTTTATCCACTCAAGCCACAACCATGCTTCAACCAATCACCACAGGTCACATCACCTCACCAGGCAGGCTTGCTCAGCCAATCAGGGATTAAAGGTGAGCCATCCACCAAATATGGGCTTGTTTACTGCCTGGCATAGATTTCTGTCTGGCTGGCCAGGGAGTCCGGAATGGCTTCCCACAATTCCCCCTATTATATTCTTTTGAAGCAAGCTATGTGGGTGAAGATAGAAGTCTGATCCCCAGTGTGAAGAAATAGGGGCCATGTACAGGATTGACTCTTAGGCTCACAGGTTTTTACTCAGAGCAACCCTGACCTGCTCCCGTGCCATTTTACCTGGGGGAAGGACACTAGGACACTCAACCCTCATACAATCAGACATATCGCCCAGAGATTGTCAAACAGCTTCCAGACTAACCTCTGTGCAGTGCTTAGCCTTACAACCAGCAATGGTTTCATTGTTCATTCTTCCTGGCAGCAAGCCAAATCTGAGGTGACTGCCCTGCTTTCACTGTGGCAAAAGCTTGCACCACCATGGGGGCAGTGCGGACCTGGGCATTCCGCAAACGACACATACACCATACACACAACATGCATGCCAAAACAAGGGCCACAGTAAGGGCACCTATCACAGCCCATTCTTTCTCGATGCAAAGCCAGGTTCCATTCAGGTAGAATTTACAGTGACAATCGCCGAGCGATGCTCATTCATCTTGCCATCAAAATTTGCAGTCAAATTTAAACACAGACAGTATCCCCCATCTGGGTTCCACACCCATCAGGGGCAGACACATGCTCATCACCAGCAAGATCAGCTTCTTCATTTTGACAGCATCACACTAGCTGCTCCGGAACCCACACTGGCTCTGCACGATTCTGTGGAAACCCGCAAACAGACCCTCTCGCCCAGGCCTACATGGGAACTGGACCATTCCATGATCCTGTAAGCACATCCTTCCATTTAGCATACCCCAGTTTACTGGGGCTGGTATTATCAAATTGCAAAAAAATTTAAGGTAAAAAGAACTAAGGAGAGTCTTATCTTTGGGGTATGGTGATAGCCTATTCCCCCTTTTTGTTTTATTAATAATTCTTTTAAGGTTCTATGTGCTCGTTCAATGATTTCTAGGCCTTGAGGATTATATGGCAGGCTGTGTTTAACTTGTAATGGTTGGCGTCTTTCCCACAGCAACTTCTTTAATTGTAAGACCAAGGCTTGGATGGTACTATGAGCTTTTATTTGGCCAGCCACTTCTAGGGATAAAACTAAATTAACTACATATTGTGAATCTGAAATTTGATCAAAAGGAAAATCACAATCATTAATGACCTCAATAACTATTTGTAATTCCACCATCTGTGTAGTACAGGGATAATACTGTCTGACCACAGGATCTTTCCCCTCTACATACGGTTTTTGATCCATCAGGAAACATGTTAACTACATCCTTAATGGGTGTTTTCCTCACCACTTGAGGAAAAAATAACTCGATGTTCCTTTAAAAAGGTCATTAAAGAATGTTTGTGATAATGATTATCAAATCGGCCCTCATTAATATAGGCTAAAATAGCCCACTCATCAATATTTGCTGTTAGGACCTTTTGCTGATACCCATCATAAGGGATTACAATAGAGCTGGGTTTTATACCAAAAAATTGTAAACAATACTGAATTCCCAACAAGGCTAATGAAGCCACTGTTATAGGGTAATGATCTAATTTCCTCTCAGCGCATATTTTGGAATGGATCCATAACAATGAGCCTTCTTGCCACAATAATCCTGTGGGTTGTATTTCAGTAGGCAATATTATCAAAATGATGGGTAACCCTTCTCTACAATGCTGAAGCTGGGCTTTAATCAATTCTTCTTCCACTAGGGTAAGGGCTTTACTAGCCTCAGGTGTTAATTCCCTTTTGGAACTTAACTCTGAGTCTCCGTCTAAAATTTGAAACAGAGGTTTTAATTTAACATTTGGGATCTTCAAATAGGGCCGAATCCAATTGATATCACCTAACAATTTCTGAAAATCATTTAAAGTATGCAAGGAATCAACCCTCAACTGTATCTTTTGAGGCCAAATGGCCGTAGGGGCGATCTTTGCTCTTAAACAGGACACTATTTTTAACAAATCCCTACCCCAAAAGGTAATGGGCAGCTCAAGCACTATGGTTGAAACATCCCATCATGCCCTTCCTTATCTTTCCAAGGGAGCATCCTGGCACTTATGTCTGGGCTCTTTGCATAGCCCAGGCCTGGTAATATTTGTTCTGACTCCTGAATCGGCCATCCTTTTGGACAGTCCTTAAACGAAAAAGGCAGTAAGGAAAATTACCCAAATGGCTAGAAAGAGAAAGTAATCCATAGACTGTCCCCAGTACCCTCTTACTTTCACTACTCTGTTACTTTCACCTTCTTGTCTCCAGAGCTGGAGAGCCCTATTGTCTCTTACCCAGAGCCTTATTGTCTCTTTACTGAGAGTCTAATTGTCTCTTTACCGAGAGCATTATTGTTTCTTACTGAGAGCCTTATTGTCTCTTTACCAAGAGCCTAATCTCAATCCCAGGATGGTGAGTTACTTAACCGTACTCATCCTGTTGACAGAACCTGACTGCAGATAGTTCTGAACCTCTTCGGTGGGGGAGTCGGTTCCCTGGTTTCGGCACCATTTGTTGCGTCCAACTCGACCAGCAAGGAAAACACAACCACATGTTCTTCTTAAAGCAGTTTACTCAGGCAGCTTCTCTCTTCAAATACCCCGTGCTTTGGGGTACAAGCGTTTTTATCCACTCAAGCAACAACCATGCCTCAACCAATCACCACAGGTCACATCACCTCACCAGGCAGGCTTGCTCAGCCAATCAGGGATTAAGGGTGAGCCATCCACCAAATATGGGCTTGTTTACTGCCTGGCATAGATTTCCGTCTGGCTGACCAGGGAGTCCGGAATGGCTTCCCACAGATGACAAAGGAAGAACCCCTAAAGACCTTGGCTACAGACAAGAAGAAAGAGACAAAGTAGGATGAAAAGATAGGTGATGTATATATCTGTGTACACGAAGACAGCTCTAGAACAAGCTGACATTTAAATGTCTATATGTAGCCAATAACACCTATTGGGTATAAAATTCTCATGACTTGTTGTTACATACAATCCTTTATGATGGCATGAATAGAAATTTATATATTTTTTTGGTTATATGATCAAAGTAACCACTAAAGAAATACAATTGTCTGTCTTTATTGATCTTCATTAATTAATTTTTGCACCTTACACCTTTCATAAGAAGGTCTTTACAGAAGTATGTATAGGTTGTAAGGTTTATACATTGCAGAATGAAAGAGGAGGAAAACAGGCCTGACAACATTATGGGACCTTCCATTCCATCTCCTTTATTGATTTTATCTCAACTACATTGACGCTGTTTCCTGTAAAGACTTGCTTCCAGGACATTTGCATAACACCTAGCTTGTCCATCTAGCCATTCAGAATGTTATAATCAGGATGTCAGCTAAGCTGTGAACTTTCTCAACACATAGAGACTGGAAGGCAAATGATGCCAATTAGCCCTCCTTGGACAAAACTAATTTTCCCATTTCCTTTTGGGCCCACATAAGGGAATTCTTTTCCCTAATTCAGCTAAAAGCTAGCAAAAGAATTTTGTTGTTCCAGGCACTTAGTTTGGGATAGATGGTTCTTACTATTTTATAAATTATAGATATATTTCAATTTTAAGGGAAAATTCACAAACCTGGCTTGGGTCTGAGAGGAAATTGAGAAGCATAGAATAACGGATTTTTACCTTTCCTTTCTTCTTCTCTATCCTTCCTTCTTAGGTAAAGGAAGGGGAAATGGGAGTGGAAAAGAAGAGATATAGTAATATATGAATTAGAGGAATAGAAAAATAGGAATAGGTTATCAATTTTACTCTTAAACAAAACATTGTATAGCCATATCTTACACTGAAGAAAACTTTATGATTAGTGCAAATTATTTATAACTCTACATTGGTACAGAATTTAAAGATTATTTAGACCTGTGCCCCATTTTTTAAATGGGGTTATTTGATTTTCTGGAGTCCAGCTTCTTGAGTTCTTTGCATATATTGTATATAGTCCCTTATCACATTTAGGACAGGTAAAAATCCTTTCCAAACCTGTTAGTGGCCTTTTTGTCTTATTTACTGTGTCTTTTACCTTTGCAATTTTATTGTCCCATTTGTCGATTCTTGATCTTACAGGACAAGCCATTGGTGTTCTGGTTAGGAATTTTTCCCCTGTGCCCATATCTTTGAGGCTTTCCATCACTTTCTCCTCTATAAGTTTTAGTGTATGTTGTTTTATGTGTAGTTTCTGTAAGCTTGTGCAACCAGTCTGGCAGTTCCTCAGAAAAGTGAACATAGTACCACTGGAAGATCATCAATACCTCTCCTGGGCATATATCCAGAAGATGTTCCAACTGGTAAAAATAACACAAGCTCCACTATGTTCACAGTAGCCTTATTTACGATAGCAAGAAGCTGGAAAGAACCTCAACAGAGGAATGCATTCAGAAATTGTGGTATATTTCCACAATGGAATACTATTCAGCTATTAAAAAATATGAATTCATGAAATTCTTAGGCAAATGGATGGATCTGGAAGATATCATCCTGAGTTAGGTAATCCAATCACAAAAGAACTTACATGATATGTACTCACTTATAAGTGGATATTAGCCCAGAAACTTAGAATACCCAAGATAAAACTTGAAAAACACATGAAAATTAAGAAGATGGAAGACCAAATTGTGGATAATTGTCTCTCCTTACAATGGGGAAAAATACCCATGGAAGGAGTTATAGAGACAAAATTTGGAGCTGAGATGGAAGGAAGGACTCTGCAGAGACTGTCCCATCTAGGAATCCATCCCTTAATTAACCACCAAACGAAGACACAATTACAGATCCCAACAAGATTTTGATGATGTGACTCTGATATAGCTGTCTTTTTTTAGGCTATGCCAGTGCATGGCAAATACAGATGTGGAAGCTCAGAGACACCTATTTAATTGAACATAGGGTCCCCAATGGGGGAGCTAGAGAAAGTACCTAAGGAGCTGAAGGGGTCTATAACCCTATAGGAGAAATAGCAATATGAACTAACCATTACCCCCTGAGCTCCTGTCTCTAGCTGCATATGTAGAAGATGATGGCCTAATCGGACATCATTAGGAGGAGAGGCCTTTGGCCTTGCATAGGTTATATGCACCAATACAGGGGAATTCCAAGGCCAGGAATTGGGAGTGAGTGGGTTGGGGAGCAGGGCACGGGGGTAGGGGATATAAGGGATTTTCAGGATAGCATTTGAATTGTAAAGAAAGAAAATACCTAATAAAACTATTGTTTGAATGAATAAAAAAGAATGTCAAGATTGATGCATATTAAAGTTTTCATTGTTGTGAATTTCTTATATTGATACAAAATTTGAAATTAATATTGTTACACTTTGATAGGCAATGAGTCTATGCAACTTGTCTGAGAACACAAGGCTTAGACCAAGTTCTTCTAATAACCCCCATTACAAACTTTTTAGCATAATTAAGTAACACAAGTTAAAGACCAGATAGTAAACTCACGACTACATTATATTCTGATTTAATTATTATAAAGTGTTTTCAATTTACTCAAATAGGCATGACTAAGAATAGTTAGGTTTCACAGTTCAGATATATTTTACATAATCTTCAAAAGTGTCAGAAACCCACAGGATATGACATTTAAGGCCATTTCCTTATTTAAGATCATTTGACTAGTGCCATCTGTGCTCCTGGCAACACTCCCTTTTTGGTTCAAAGAAAAAACTGAGCAACAATGGAGTTTCTTCAGTTGTGGCAAGATACCTACTGGGCAAGAATTGCCCTAATTCATCTATTGACAAAAATACTGTGTGGGAAAGTGACACAATATGTGAAACAATCAACTGATAGCTCTGACAAGAGAGGGAAACAAGTCCTTCATAATTCTGCTTTACATAGGTCTGTCAGATGATCCTGGGTCAGCACACCAAAGACTGATATTCCAACATTTTGAGGAATAATCTGTCCCTACACATTAGTAATTGCAGGTAATGTTTAAGTTGTTCTCATATTCTGACAAGGTTGTAGACTAGTTATTGTGCCATATTCAACTCAAATTGTTTAACATTGAGAGAGATGATATAGATTTGAGAGGATAGTTTTCACATGGTAATCCAAGCTAAATCCACGACATAATTCTGGTATAATATTGTAAACTCTTTAAGTTTACATAGATGGTAGAGTGCTTCATCTAAATTCACAAATATGATGGTCTGAGTTTATCTTATACTTTATAATTCACATAATTGTAATGGTTGGGGTCAATTTATATCTTATAGAAAAGAGGCTATTTTTGGAAAAATTCAGGGAAATGTTGTGGATGGCTGTCGGGCTGTGGGTGTGTTCGGGAGAGTAGTAGGAGAGTTCCCGAGTCCCACCAGAGATCTGGTGGTCTGGGTTTGTGGACACGGGAGGACTGCCGGATGCTTTTCACGGGGACCTGGATGGGTATCTGGCTGTGTTAAGTCACTGACCCCACATTGCAGATGGTGGACATGAGGCAGTCTCAGATACCAGGTTCTCAGCCTCCAGCATTGCATGTGGATATGGCAGAGGAGCTAAGAACAGAATAGGGGCCCCGGGGTGGCACTTGGCCCCAGAGATAAGGGAAGAGGGGAGAGGGAGAGGGAGAGGCAGGTGCTGGATGATTCCTACACAGGCGAGAGTCCTTAATCCGGTCCTTGGCTGCTTCATAGGAAGGTCTTCTGTCAGGAGTTTAGACATGGCTTGTTAAGAGAAAGCCTATCGCATTGTTCAAGCATGCTGGGCCTTGATAGTCAGAGACAGTCTATGATTTTAGAGCTTTATTGGAGAAATGCAGGGGGAAAGAGTAAAGGTAGAAAGAGAGAGAGACTGGTCATTGCTATAGGCAAGAAGGGGTCAAGCAGCCCGTCTTATAGTAGGCTAGCTATCTTGCTGTTGCTAGATTAGTTTGAGGAGGAGTCTAGCCAGCATGCCAAAAGCTTGGGACATTGTCTACATGACTGCTAGCCACACGCTTGTGAAGGCTGTGGGTTTTGAAACTTTGTCAGGAGCCAGGGCTCCAGGAGACATGATCGAACTCCTTCTGACCCATGTAGGTGGAAATTACCACCCATCGGGTCACGCTGGGTTTCAAGCCCTCAGCTTGACTGGAGATCAGGCTGTCTGTGCATAGCTCATTGCCTTACAGGTGGCCCTGGTGCTGTTTGTAGTCTGATGTTAATTCTGCATCCCCAAGAGGGGCTAACTCAATTAATATTAGATCACATGTGAACCTTCTCCTCATTCTAACTGGTCAAATAAATGGTGGAGCCTGTGATTGGGCAGTAGAAGGGATAGTTGGGGAATGGAAGTTTTAGAGAGTGGAAGAAGTTTAGGGCATGATAGAGAAGAAGGACAGAGAAAGAAGAGGTAGAAGGAACATGGAACAGAACCACATGGCTTGGAGAAGCTGCAAGTAGCAAGGGATCTATCTCATACCTAGGGAATAGATTGGTATAGTGGTCGATCTCCCCAATCTAAGCATACAGAATATAAACATAACACCTGAGTAGTGTGTTATCTACATGGGCTTATTGGGGTTGAAAATTTACTGCAATATGAATTGACAGTCATTGGTAATTAATATCTCTCAACATCAATGTACTCAACTCCCCAATACAAAGTCACAGGCTAACAGAATGTGTGTGTAAACAGGATCCATCTTTCTGCTACACACAAGAAATACACTTCAGCAACAAAGATAGACATTACCTCAGAGTAAAAGGCTGGGACAAGATTTTTCAAGCAAATGTACCCAAGAACCAAGCTGGAGCAGCCATTCTAATATCTAATAAAACAGACTTCCAACAAAAATGAATCCAGAGATTGGGAAGGACTTTTCATACTCATCCAATAATAAAATACTTCAAGATGATATCTCAATACTGAAATCCATTCCCTAAATGCAAGCGCTCCACATTTATAAAAGAATCATTACTAGCATTTAAATCACACATCAAACTCCACATATTAATAGTGCAAGACTATCACCTCACTCCTACTACTGGGTATGCTATCTAGACAGAAACTCAACAGAGAAATAATGAAACAAACAGATGTTAGAATGACCCGTCCAGCAGGTCCAGTTATTCGAGGGTCTCGAGGAGACCTTCTCCTAAGAACCAAATGGGGGGAGAGAGAGACAAGAACCTTGTGCAATGAACGACACACAAAAGCAGTCTGAGTAGCATCACGGTCTCACTGTATTTAGCAAGGCTCAAGGCTTAAATGCACAAGCAAAAGGGGAAGTACTTCTCAGCAGTAGGAATGAGGCAGCTGAAATGCACAAGCAAAGGGGGAAAGTATTCTCAGCAGGAGGGATGGGTTAGTGGAAATTATTCTTTTGGCAACTACATGGGGAAGCAGGAACTTGGTGGTATCAGGGTACATCTTGTGGTCAAGACATCCAGCGCTGACTTAGGGCTGGAAAAATTTGTGGTTGTTCTCAGAGCAGTGTGTCGTTGGACCTCTTTTGACCCCCTTTTCTTCTTGGGGAGAGAGGCCCAATTCAGAGATCAGGACAATAGTGTTGTCTTAATAGCTCCCAACATTAGAACTCAAAAGAACCTAACAGATACGTACAGAATATTTTACACAAACATTAAAGAATATATTGTCTTCTCATCTTATAAAAGAAATTTCTTTTTTTTTAATTTATTTTTTTATTAGGTATTTTCCTCGTTTACATTTTCAATGCTATCCCAAACGTCCCCCATACCCACCCCACTAATTCCCTACCCACCCACTCACCCTTTTGGGCGCTGGCGTTCGCCTGTACTGGGGCATATAAAGTTTGCAAGTCCAATGGGCCTCTCTTTGCAGTGATGGCCGACTAGGCCATCTTTTGATACATATGCAGATAGAGACAAGAGCTCCAGGGTACTGGTTAGTTCATATTGTTGTTCCACCTATAGGGTTGCAGTTCCCTTTAGTTACTTGGGTAATTTCTCTAGCTCCTCCATTGGGAGCCGTGTGATCCATCCAATAGCTGACTGTGATCATCCACTTCTGTGTTTGCTAGGCCTGGCATAACAGAACTTTCTTAAAAATTGACTACATAATCAGTTCCAAAGCAAATTTCAACAGATACAAACAGAACTTTCTTAAAAATTGACCATGTAATCAGTTCCAAAGCAAATTTCAACAGATACAAACAGAACTTTCAGAAAAATTGACCATGTAATCAGTTCCAAAGCAAATTTCAACAGATACAAAAAAATCAAAATAACCTCCTATGTCTTATCAGATCCCCATGGATTAAGACTGGGCTTCAACAAGAACAAGAGAAATATCAGAAAGCCTACAAACTGAAGGAGACTGACAACTCTGCTGAATGACTTCTGGGTCATGGATGAAATAAAGAAGAAATTAAAAAACCTTATAGAATTCAATGACAATGAAAACATAACATAACAAACTTATGATCCACAAAGAAAGCAGATAGATAAGGGTATCCTCTCTCACCATATTTATTAAATGTAGTACTTGAAGTTCTAGATAGAGCAATAAGACGACAAAAGAAGATCAAGGAGATACAAATTGGAAAGGAAGAAGTCAAAATATCACTATGTGTAGATAATGTGATAGTATACATAAGTGACCACTAAAATTCTATCAAAGAACACTTACAGCTGATAAACATCTTCAGCCAAGTAGCTGTATACAAAAATTAACTAAAAAAATATTAACCTTCCTTTACACAAAAGATGAATGGGCTAAAGGGCGGACATGGTGGCACACAACTAAATCCTAACACTTGGGAGACAGAGGCAGGAAGATTTCTGAGTTCCAGGCCAGCCTGATCTAAAAAGTGAGTTCCAGGACAGCCAGACATATACAGAGAAAACCCAGTCACAAAAAACAAAAAAACAAAAAAACCAAAAAACCAAAAAAAAAAAAAAAAAAAAGACAAAGAGAGAAAGAAAGAAAAATTAGGAAACAAACCCTTCAGAATACCCACATATAATATAAAATACATTGGTGTGACTCTAAAAAAGAAAGTGAAAGTTTTGTATAACAAGAATTTCAAGTGTCTGAAAAGAAATCGAAGAAGAAATCAGAAGATGGCATCATATTCCATGCTCATGTACAACTAGGATTAACATACTTAAAATGGCCATTTTACCAAAAGCAATCTATAGATTCAGTGAGACTTCTATAAAAATTCCTACAGACTTCTTTACCCACCTTGGAAGAATAACTCTTCGTTTTATGTGGTTAAAAACAAAACAAAACAAAACAAAACAAAACAAAACAAAACAAAACAAAACAAAACAAAACAAAAAACAAGAAAGCTTAAACTCCTGTACAAGAACTTCTGGGATGTATGACCATCTGTGTTCTCAACCTCTACTACAGAGCCCAGGGAGTCTTATGAAAGAATTGTGGGTAAGATTGAAGGAGCTGGAAGTGTCAAGATCATCAGAAGAAAACCTGCAGAGCCAATTAACCTGGGTCTATGGGGGCTCCCAGAGACTGAACCACCAACAAACGAGTATGCACTGGTTGGATCTAGGCTGCCTGTACATATGTAACAAGTATGCATCTTAGTCTTCATGTGTGTCTCATGAAGACTAATTGAACCAGGGGCTGTCTCTGACTATGACTCTGTTGCCTCCTTTTGTATCCCTTTCCCACAGTTGGACTGCCCTGTCTGGCCTCAGTGGGAGAGGATGTACTTAGTTCTATGTGATTTGATGCACCAGGGTGGGTTTGTCCCTGAGTGGGTAAATGCCAGGGAACCTCCTTCCTTGAGGAGAGGGGACAGAATGAGGAAGTTGTAAGTGTGCAGCTGGGAGGAGAGTAGGGAGGTGGCTGCAAACAGGATGTAAATAGAATAAATAAACAAATGAAAACATTAAGAATATATATATATATATATATATATATATATATATATATATTTCCTTGCAAATAATGAAGCTGGTATTCATGTAAAGTATGATAAATGCACAAATACTGAGTAATTCTTGTGCAATTTCCATAGTGTCACTCTTAGAAAATTTTTCATGTCCAATCTCATTCAATAAAACTACAAATAAATGACCTATTTAAATGAAAATAAAATGTTTTAAAGCTTGAATTCTATAGTGAATTGGAATTTGCTGATAATACACAAGACAATAATAATAGTAGCAAATATATGATGACTCAAGATTCCATGGTTCTAGGCTGAAGAGATGACTCTCAAAGATGGAGAGATATTAGTAGTACTGTATGGCTTAGGTAGAGGACCTGAGATGAGTTCCTAGGACCCAAAGAAAGAAGTTTACAGCTACATTCAACTGCAGGTCCCTCGGAACCAAGGCACTCTTCTGGCCTCTGTAGGTACTACAAACAGAAAGGTATACACACCAGCACTACCACCACTACTGTTGCTACTACTAGTATTAGTAACACAAGGTTTTAAAAATTCACTCTCACAATTCCACAACAGGATTTATTCTATGACCACATCCATGCACTCAAGATATAGAACAACCGGAACATAAACATCAGTGTTCATATATTATTTAAAAGTTTTGAAAACTTATTCCCATGGGAACATCCCTGGTGGGAATCCAGTCATTTTCTCCTGGAAAACTTTATCAAAGCCTTCAGCTTGGGCTACTATGAAGTGATTCTTCCAGTCCCCAGTTGTGCCTGTAAAATGTGAATAAGATATATAGGTGGATTAATAATTGTTGTAACACTTAACTAGCTCTTCCCATTATATGCTTTTACCTTCTGTTTGATAATGATCACACAGTTAATATGCTACAACCACTCCCGTAGTGACTCATATTACAGGTTTAGAAATCTGGAAGCAGACCTGAGGCACAGTTTCAAGGAAAGAGCCTCCTGGAACCTTGGCATTCCCATAGCTAGAATGCCCCAGATTTCTCTCTGCAATGTTGTGGAGGGTCTTGCATGTTTTCTTACGGTGTTTTACTGGATAAGATTTAGAAGTCTCAGGGTAAGCTTAGCAAAGTATATTTAGAATCTTCATTACAGCCAGGTATATCATTCTACATTGCATATTAGAAGCATGTTGGTGAATTCTTCTGACAAATGGAGATTCCCTACAGATACTTAACAGCCAAGTTACACTCATATGCAAGAATTTACCAAGGTCTAGGAAATAGGAGGGTTGTGGTATTGCATTATTCATGAGAAGATCTGCTAGAGCAGAACGCCCTGGTGGTACTTTTCACAAGGCTCAAAGGAGAAGGACAAATTGTGACTATGTTGTGAAATCCTTACCTATCATTAGCTGATTCTAGACAGGGCTCTTTTATCTTTATTCTAATATTACCTGGTTCCTGTAAGTCTTTGAAGTCATTTCTCTGCTTTGTGCCATGTACTTCAATGTACTTTGCCTGCTGTGACACCCTACTCCTTTCTTTTCTGTATTATATAAGACTGGTGTTCGATTTGTGACAATACATTCAGATTCAGCACACTCTCTCCTCTCTGTGTCTGTCAGTGAATTCTCCCAGACTCCATGCTCACCTGTTGGAACCTTGATTCCCATGGATTGAGGGGGGCCGATTGAGCCCTGTCCTTGGCATTAATAAATCAATCTATCATTTCCTGTAGTAAATTTCTCTCTCTCTCTCTCTCTCTCTCTCTCTCTCTCTCTCTCTCTCTCTCTCTCTCTCTCTCTCTCTCTCTCTCTCTCTGAAACAGGGTTTCTCTGGCTGTCATGTAGCTCACTTTGTAGAACAGGCTTGCCTGGAGCTCAGAAATCTGCCTGCCTCTGCCTCCCCAGGGCTGGGATTAAAGACGTGTGCCACCATGCCCTACCGAAAATTTCTTAAGTCCTGAAATCATATATGCAAACTTCACCCTCTGTCTAAATTATGTCCTACCTTTTCCTCTCCCAACCTATATGCTAGACAATCTAACAGCAGCAACACTGGCTTGATCTTTTTATATATACACAGATTATTCCTGCTTCCCATCAAACCTGTTCCTATCATGCTCTCCAACTCAGCAGGATTTATCATCTCAATGATTCAAACAGACTTCAAGTGTTCTGTCTACATCTTAGTATTTACTTATAGAAGTAAATAATTTTAAAGCAACTTTTAACTAATATCTTAAAGTAGTTTCTACTTATGTGTGTGTGTGGTCACATGAGTGCTGCAGATATTCATAGTTATAAGCAGCATTTCAGGTGCCTTGATTTTCTCACCATTTACAGTGAACCCAGTCCCTCCCAGCTGAGGGCATTGAAGGACTCTGTTTCACTCATCCATGGTGTTTGGTGATACATGAAAATCTGTATAATTTCAGCCCCTGTCCTATGTAGCACTGTGTCTTATGAACATATATTGTTTTTCACCACTCCATTCCAGAATGTCTTTTGTTTGAACCTTAGAGATCAATCAACTGCTAACGCTGTGTTGTATCTTCCTTCACTTTACAAGGCTAATATTTTTCATATAATTACATCTTGTTCTTTGTCTCTTTATTAATGATATTGTAACCTTCTCTTCCCATCTTTCCTCCATTTACAGTCTAGCAAGCCCCATCATTGCTTTATTTCCTAGCTGTGACACTGTTATATGTACCATGCATTTATGCTTTTAATATACACACAGAATATGCTTCTAATATATTTGAAAAGAATGTCTTTCTGAAATTACTAAATGGTTCATTTTACAAAGAGTGCCAAATATATAGGACATACTCAGTGTGGGATTTTCAAATAAATTCATGAATACCTGAGAAAGGTATAGGCAGTGTTCCTATTTTGCTGATGAGGAAAAATTAGTCTTTGAGATGTTATCAGTATGACAGTGATGGGTGTGTATTTGAATCTAAAAAGAATGACAATAGAAGTCATTCTTTCCTTTATCATATTACTTTCTTTCTGTATCATCACATAAGATAATTTTAATTCCCCAGAGGTCTATATTAAAGAAAATATAAAGAATTCATAAAAATGTAAATCCTTGATACAGCATATTAAAATAATATACTATAATTGATATGAATGTAAAATGTCATCTAATGAGATGGTACCTATTAATATCCATTGTGCTCTCAGTTTCTTTCTTTTCTTTCTTAGAATACGTTTTCTTGTTTTTGACAGAATGCCTGGATCCTGATAAGCCAAACCTGATAGATACTAGACTACAAGCATCTCAACAAATTCAATATGGATTCCCAATGGAATAAATCAGTCCATCTGAGAAACCACATCTTTGGAGGTACACACATGGAGTTGTAAGTTCACCTATGTGCAAATTCTGTGCACCTGATTGTAATTTTATTTTCTTTCCTTATTTCTAAAAATCTCCGCAAACTTTTATGTGTCAGATGGCAGGATAACCCTAACATGTGGTGGCTTAAATCTCACTGGAAAAGAACTTCCTTATAGTTCTGGAGGCTGCAGATCTCACATCAGAGTATTTTCCAAACCTTTATAGGATTTTCTTTTTGGCCTGAAGATGGCAGGCTTCTTCCTCTGTCCTTGGGTTATCTTCCCTTTTTGACTCTCATTAATGTCTTCTGAAGATACCAGTGAAAATGATCAATGGCCCAACTACTGTGTCCATTAAACATATATTCTGTAGCAATGGGTACAGGGAATTTTGAGTGTTGCCAGAATATGTATCCTATACATATCTTTATTGTGGCATTGTATTTACAAAGTCTTGTCAACCAAACAGTGGATGATTATCTCTCTAGTATGCACTTCCTGCAGAGCCTAAATATTGAATTATAATGACTACAATTGCACGTGGAAAATCATTGCTTGGAGATTAAAACCAGATGCATCTCAACAACTTGAATGATTGAGTCTCTGGGATAAAGCTTACAAAGTAGCTCTGCAGAGGCAATAAAAGATAATATCTTGTGTCTTGAGTTAAGAATAATTAAAGGATATGGGAAAATAGGTCTAGTGAATTCCTCCTGGTTCAGGTAAGTCTAACACTTAATACAGCTTTTTAATGCTTTATGATTTAGGGAATTACGTTATCTAATCGTAAATAATGGAATGTGTTTTAGCATTAACTTTGATTTGCTCATAGTTTGATTATTCAAAACTGGCACCAATGTGATAGAGGAATTGAGAAGACAAATATTATCTTTATATACATTTTACTTTTAAAGATATTTCCAGACATATCCATTTCATCATTCTCTATAATGAATTAGTGAAGCAAATGGGTAATGTATTTGTTGTCCCCCATCATTGACCTGGTTTCCAGAATTACCTGGCTTAAAGATTATAGGTGTCACACTAGTATAAGAAAAAATAATCCCCCAAAATAAAAGCTGTCTTCAAATGCAAAAAAATCATATGCTACATATACTCACTTGGATAATTAAAT
Source organism: Mus caroli (assembly GCF_978045245.1). Classification (NCBI taxonomy): domain Eukaryota; kingdom Metazoa; phylum Chordata; class Mammalia; order Rodentia; family Muridae; genus Mus; species Mus caroli. Next base: position 129,653,483 of record NW_028227263.1, on the reverse strand, counting down.
TTCAAAAGATTAATGAAGTCTTATCAAGTATTTTTGCAGAACTATATTATAATTAGTGTATGTATGTATGTATGTGTGTATGTATGTATGTATGTGAAAGACTCCAAAACTCCCAAAGGGAGGCACTTACTCAAGCCTCGGGTCAGCCGCACACCCAAGAAGACACTGAGACCGAACTTAAGATGTATAGAGAGTAAGATTTAATACAGCAACGACAAGAAAGCACATAAAAAAAGCACATATACCAGATATCTGGGGTCGAAACTCATGCAGCCAGCAAGGTGCAGAGGAGATTCAGCAACTAGCCCAAATTTTCACAGGCTTTTATAGGAAAAGGGTAAGGGGAAAAGTACAAGTTTTATGTCACCAAGGTGTTCTGCCAAGGGGCTTTACATAACCAAGGGGTCGTGTCCTATATTTTGGCAATGTACTGGATCTATTGGAACATTCCGGGATAGTACCAGGAGGCCCCTATCTCAAAAATGTTCTTGGCATAGTCTTCAGTTAGGAGGGGTAGGACTAGGTTTTTTCCAGGAGACCCCTTATCTAAAAAATGTTCCTGGAGCAGTTTCCAATTGGGAGGGGGTACCTTGGGGTAAAAAGTTCAGGAGTGCTCCGGGAACAGTCTCTGGATGGGAGGGGTAAGAGGACCCTGAACTGAAGAGTTCATGGAGAGTTCAGCTTTCCTTCTTTCATTCCCCCCTTCTTTTAGTAAATAATTCTAATCTTAGAATTTCAGAAGTCTATTTTTTATGCGGAGAATACTGCATTTACTCTATTTTAACATGGGAACAAAAACAGAACAAGAAGCATTAGTAAACAGAACTAGGCAGGGGCCCTTTTAGCGAGGCTTGAGGGTCTGGGCATGATGCAGGTGCACGTAGATCAGATCTCTGGCTGGAACTGGTGAGATGTCCTTGGGGTACTCAGCTCACTCACTGTCTCGGCTGTTGGGATCCCTGGCGCGATGTCGTCCGCGTACTCAGTCCAATCCTTTTCAGTTGTGACCAGACCACCTGCAAGCCTTTTAACTTAGCATACAGATCATTATTAACAACATAGGTTTAAACACATTATTTGAGACTATGATGGGCATAGGAGTTTCATAAAAGATCTTAAAAAGAGTAAAACTGAATCAAGAGATAGGGCATAGGGAAGTAACACCAAGTCTGTGCCAGTCTCCACGATTAATTTTGTCAAGGTCTGTCTTAGAGTTTTAAACTAATTTTTATCTATCCTGAGCTCTGAGGTCTATACACACAATGTAATTTTTATTTGACCTCTAAATGCTTGGCCACACCCTGACTTACCTGGGCAACATTATCTGACACTATTGCTTTTGGCACTCTTGGAAAAATTTTCTTTAATAATCTTCTTGATGACTTATGTGAGCAGTCTCAATTATCCATTTTGAGAACGTCTTTTTCTGCAGATGTCATTTATAAAGCTTGTATCAAAACCACAAATTCAGCTTTCTGGGCTGAAGTCTCTTTAGGGAGGCTGCTGGCCTAGATCACCTGCTTTCTGTCCAGCGCTGCACTGCTGTCCCCGCCTTCCGCTTACCTTTAACCATGAGGCTACTGCCATCCGTGTACCAGTTCAACATATAGGGTAAAAGGCTTAGTCAGATCTGGCAAAGCCAGAGCGGGGGCTGCAAGCAGGGCTGCCTTTATGCTGTCAAAGGCTTTTTGGTGTTCCTCAGTCCAGGTGAATGGGACTTTTTCTTTAGTCCAGAGTCTGCAAAAGCCCACCGTCCCCAGAAACTCACGTACTTGGCGCGGGGTGGTGGGGGTTGGGATCAGCATCACAGTCTTTTTTCTTGGCTTCGGTGAGCCACCGCTTTCCTTCCCGGAGGGTGTACCCTAGGTAGGTCACCTCGGTGCGACATAGCTGGGCTTTCTTAGCCGATACCCGGTACCCCAACTCACCCAGTTCATTCAGGAGCTTCTAGGAGGGCCAGAATTTTTTCTTTGTCTTTGATGTCTCTGCCTTCAGCCAACCGCAGGGCTTGGGTTAGCGCCAAGAGTTCAGCCTTCTGAGCCGAAGTTCCTTCTGCCAGAATGTCAGTGATGAGTAGGTGAAGACTCAGCAGGTTAGCAGGGGAAGCAAAGGTCACTTGTTCTGTCAACAAAAAGCTCTAATAATGTGTCCATCAGTCAGGGAAACAATTGGATCATGTGTCCCTGACCAAAAGCCATTATGTGCAGACAAGCAGGCCATCTCTCAGTCACATTTAGGAGTCCCAAAGTTGGGGACAACATTAGGGCAGTCTCAATAGCATCTAAGGCCATCCAAGGTTGTTCTTTATTTCTTATACGAAAGGCTGTTTATCTTTTTAATTCAGCAAAACCTGGAATCCACAGTTTGCAAAGACCTGTAGTGTCCAGGGACCTTTTAAACTTGCTTTGCATTGGTCAGTGGAGGAATATGAAAACACAGTCTCTTTTTAGCTGCTTCAACAGGTAGGCTACCGGTCTCTTTTAAGGACTCAGCTTCTGTGTTAGCACCCCTTCTGCTATCTCTTTATTTTTAGCCACGAACAGGTGAAGGGTTTGGTCATGAGGGGGGCTCCTCTTCTTTTTGTTAGGACAGTAAACACTTTGATCTTTAGCCAAAGGCTTGCTTTTGTTGCCAGGTACTAAGTTTTCTAGTCTCCCTGACTTTTGTGACCAGCATTTCATTTCTCTTATCTTTTTTTGAAAATTTTCTGGCTCCTTATTTCTTACAGATCATCTCTAAGTGCTAGTATTATTAGCAAGTGTCACTTTGCTAGGTTCTAGTCTTTGTCATTTATTTCTCTTTGCTCCTATTTCTTAACTGCAATGGAGATCTCATATAATGTCTCTCTTTCTATCTATATATATCTCTTTCTTGTCTTTGCTTACTTTGAATGTTATCTAATTATTACATCTATATTCTGTCACTTAACTTTTTTCATAGTTTACCTCTTTTTACTGTTATGTCAGATTGTCGGGGCATTAGTCCCACAGAGACGAGACCTCATCAGAGCCTGGCAGTTAGACCCATAGGTGCTCCTTACCTTGTATGTCTCCCTCACCGGAGCCCAGAACAGACTTACTGCCAGCAACTCAGGGCAGTGCCTGAGAAGAGAAAACACATGGGGCAGAGAAGGGGGTGCAGCTCTTACATCTGGCTGCACAAGACCACTGATATTTCAAAATGAACGCAATTTTTTCTCTGTTAACAAGAGACAGAATACAGGGGACAGGAGAATGAGCCTTTCTCCCACCCAGGAGGCAGGCAAAGGCTGAAAACAGATCCTTTGATGTGAAGAGCCCAGCGCCGAGTCTCCGCTGCGCGCTGGAATGCGGTGTAAACTCCTGGGAGTGGCAAACAAACGCTGGCAGGCAGAGGCAGCAATTTAACTATTTAACTACCTGATAGATACCTGGTGCTCTCTGCACTGTCTTTAGGGAGGGAGCACGCAGCCGGCCGGCACAAGGGAGTGCGGGTAGACTCTGGGGGGGGGACCAAAAGAGGGATGCTGTAGTCGGCCCCTCCCCAGCTGTGGCAGGCTTCACGGCCACTCCGGGACCGGCAGGCGGCCGCACTCACCACCAGCATAACTGCGCCGCCAAAGCCGGCTCTGCATCTAGGTTCTCTTTTGAACAGCCTGGGGCTCCCCAGCCGAGTGCGGACCTTGCGCTGCCTTTGTCGGCCGGTGGCAGCTGGTCTCGCCCCACGATGGCCCCGCAGCAAGGCCGGCCGGCGCTGCCCGCCCGCTGCGAGCAGCTGGCACTGCCTCGCCGAGAGCGCGGTGGGCAGGACCGGCCTGGTGGTTCTTTTTTCCTTTTTTTTTTTTCCTTTTTAAAACCATTGCTGACAAATTCTGTCCTGACATCAGTCCAAGTCTACAGTCGACAAAAGGTTAACACACACACACACACACCCAGTCTGTCATGTGGCCACAAACAAGCACACTCATCCACGCCTGGACTTACACAACCAGCCAAACGCTATTTTCTGACGGGGTCGGATTCTACATCGACTCCTTTTCCTGATAGGGGTGGGATTCCACATTCACTCCCGCTCTGGCAGAGAGAACACTCTCTCTCTCCTTCACTCTGCCAGGCAACAGCCAGGTCTTTTTGACTGTTCTGTACCCTGGGCACTCCTTCCAGGGTCTCCCTTGGAACATCTTTTTGGGGTGCAGACTGCGAGGCCATAGACAGTCGTCCTCTCACAGCCACTAGGGTCCTCACAGTCCACAGTGGCAGCTGCCAGAATAAACCCACAATCTCAGAATACACAAATGCAGCAGTTCCACACCTACACACCCAGCAGACTGTCCCATTTCTAGAATAATAGCAAACAACAAGAGCAGACACAAGACTTGAGACAAAAAGAAAAAACCAAAGCACGAGGTGGGACTCGAACCCACGATCTCGCAACCCGAGGCACGAGGTGGGACTCGAACCCACGATCTCGCAACCTGAAGCACGAGGTGGGACTCGAACCCACGATCTCGCACGGGGTCCACTAAGCGTCCTTAGTCCTCCCCTTGTCCTCCTGGGACGTCTCCCAGGGCGCACAGACGGTGGACACCTGGACACGTCTGTCTATCCACACCCTGCGCTCCTACCCGGAGCGCGGTCTCACTGTGCACATTGCACACTGAGCGTCTGCAAAACCGAAACTGCGATCGCACCAGATACAGAATAGCCTACCTGGCCTCTCAGAAACTAACAGAACACAGACACCAGACCAAAGCAGAACAGTAAATCTTACTTCTGAGTGGGTCCAGGACTTCTGGGTAGTCGCGCTGATTCCCGGCCAATGCACCAAATGAAAGACTCCAAAACTCCCAAAGGGAGGCACTTACTCAAGCCTCGGGTCAGCCGCGCACCCAAGAAGACACTGAGACCGAACTTAAGATGTATAGAGAGTAAGATTTAATACAGCAACGACAAGAAAGCACATAAAAAAAGCACATATACCAGATATCTGGGGTCGAAACTCATGCAGCCAGCAAGGTGCAGAGGAGATTCGGCAACTAGCCCAAATTTTCACAGGCTTTTATAGGAAAAGGGTAAGGGGAAAAGTACAAGTTTTATGTCACCAAGGTGTTCTGCCAAGGGGCTTTACATAACCAAGGGGTCGTGTCCTATATTTTGGCAATGTACTCGATCTATTGGAACATTCCGGGATAGTACCAGGAGGCCCCTATCTCAAAAATGTTCTTGGCATAGTCTTCAGTTAGGAGGGGTAGGACTAGGTTTTTTCCAGGAGACCCCTTATCTAAAAAATGTTCCTGGAGCAGTTTCCAATTGGGAGGGGGTACCTTGGGGTAAAAAGTTCAGGAGTGCTCCGGGAACAGTCTCTGGATGGGAGGGGTAAGAGGACCCTGAACTGAAGAGTTCATGGAGAGTTCAGCTTTCCTTCTTTCATATGTATGTATGTATGTGTTCCTGTTATCATCTGTGCTGCATGACAAATAGTATTTCTATTCAGAAGAGATTAAATCCAAGTGTGGTCTCATCCTAAAAGAATCTTCCTGGAAAAGCAGAAACAACAGTTTTCTTCATGGAATTTTGTCTTAAAATCCATTCCATCTGTTCTGATTTGTCTCTGCTAAAGCTTTTACTTGTCAGTTTCCTTATCCCTTTGCTGTTGACAGAGCTACTTCATTCCTTTAGGTATGTAATAACAGACTTTTATTTTCTTACAATGTTTTAACGCTGCCAAATTCTCATTCATTATAGGAAATCAAGAAACAGACTACTTTGCTTTGGTGAGACATTCATTTCTAGTACAGAGAAATATGTCTCCACAGAGTCTGGAGTGCAGGAGTCTGAGGGAAGCTGGCAAGAACACTTTATTCTTTCATATGCCTTGTTCTTTAGTGTATAGATTTCCATTTTCTTTTAGTGAGTGGTGACATATCTTTATGTTTAAATCTCAGTCAAAATTTCCTATTATTTGGATAGTATGAGTACTGGATTAAATACAATCTGGCAACTACTTAGACTTCATTTTTTTCTACAAAAACTCTTGATATCCCTATATTGTTAGTTTCCAAATCTCACACTCCAAAGCAGTCAATGGAAGGTAAAGGCTGAAACATTTTAAGTATGGATAAAGAAAATTAAACTCATAAATTTTACTTCATTCATTTATATCCATGTTTTTATTTAGTGTTAAATATCTAATGACTGACACCTTCTTTCTTTTACTCTAAGTTCCATCTCACCTATCATTATCTAATTATGTCTGGGTGAGGCACAAGGTCTGATTCATTCTGGCAAAGTCACTCCAGAACTGTACAGCTATAAAGCCACACACACAAACAATCTGCTCCCAGCATAGAAAGGAGTTGGCACATAAATAAAGAGGATTGAAATTCCCCTTCCAGGAGAGATTATTCCAAAGAAGAGAGGGGTCATGAACCTAAAGTAATCTAAATAGGTTGGCAAATAACATCAGAATTTAACACTAGAAAAAAATTTTGTAACTATTGGACTTGGCTTCCACTGGACAGCAATCTTGACCTGGTCAACATCTTTTCCAACTGTTAATGTAATTTTTGTTATCTCATGGTTATCATCTTAGATATATCTTTGGTCTAATGCATTACACTTTTTTATTTTATATTTTAGAGATGAGGAATATGATACAGGGAACTTTACAAAATGCCTCTTAGAACACTGACTACTTTCCCATTTTTTTCATTGAAGTTATTGGACATGACCATCTCCAATCCCAAGTTCATTACCCAGAATAAATCAGCTTTGCAGAGTATTTGAAGCCCATATCTTCTCCATAAAATCATTCCCTGTAGTGATGCTGTGAGAAGCTATCAGTGATGGGCAGTGACTTTCAGTACATTCCCAACAACTACTTAGAGCTTTATTGCCACAACAAGCCCTTCACATGTTCTGACATATTCTGAAGCTAGATGATCTCTTTACCTTTTCTCATGAGCTTCAAGCCATTAGTAATCTGATCTTCCTTAACGAGACTAAAATTGGACATGTTGTTTTCTTTTATGGCTTGGAAAGAGCTGTACTTGAGGATGAGATCCAGCTCATCTGGCCCTAATTTTTTTCCTAGAAAGTCAAAGATCTTCTTTATGGTTCCCTTTGTATACTAAAAGAAGAACAAACTGAAATGAGGGCAATAAACAGAGAGCACTGAGAGAAAAGATTAAAAAATGGGATCTGTGGATGGAGATGATCAAAGTGTTGTGAAAGGGCATCATCAAATGAGAGAGCATGAATAGGATTTAGGCAATAAAAGAAATGGAACAAAGGGAGGAAGGAATCACACACAACATTTATATATTGAGTGTGCTTGCAATGTGGCTCATCTATGGTGTCTAAAAGACAGAGGCTGGGGATTCTTTTTAGGGAGGAGAAAATGTAAGAGAGAGATTCTCATAGAACCAAGGTTAAATTTAAACTTGCTTTTTAGAGGATCATGACCTTGAATTTCAGACCTTCCTTGGTCCATCTCTATAGTGCTAAGGTCAAAGGTGTGTGCTGATACACCCACACAGTATACTGAGATTTTTTTCTTAATACAGGGCCTCACTATGGAGTTTTTTCTTGTGTGTTGGAAGTTGCTGTGGCGATTAGTATATGTCAAGCTCACACAGATCAGAAATCCATCTATCTGGCTTTTTCCTTCCAAGTTCTGGAACTGAAAGTATGTACAACCATAACTATCCTGCCCTGGGACATTTAAAGAAACTTATAGAAATGCTGCTAGACAATGATCAAGGCAAATGAAGACATGTGCACAAAATCCTCAGCAGATATTAATGTTAGTGCCAGATAATACTGTTTGCTTAGGCTAACTGAAAACAATCCAGATTTTATGACAGTTTCATGGAAATGTTCTCAATATTTATTACTTGAGGGTACTTCTGAGAGATTTTGTTTTTAGTAAGCATCTCAGGTTGGGGCTCATGTCGTTATCACATTCCCAATTTTTCTGTCTCAGATCTCTAACTGTTGCAATGATGTCAGTGTACTACCACAATTAATTTTATCTTCTGATATAATCATTACAAGGTAAAATCTTAGAACACCAAAAATTGTGCTTTCAATCCTAGCCCTCCCCCTGGGGACATGAGGTTTTATTGATTTAAAACTTTTTTTTTACATATTTATCAGAGTTCTGCTTAATATTTCATACAAATGTAAACAATCATGATAATAACTGAAAAGAATGTGTTAATGGTCAGATAGAAGACTTATTGGAATGTGCAGTAGTGTGTAGCAGACAGCTAAGTAGTGATCCTTTCTTTGGGAAACTGAACTTAATGATGATTAAGTAAAAGATTCTATGTATCGAAAAAAGAGTGTAATGAAACTTTTTTAATTTTTTAAGTTTATTTATTTTGTACACTCTATATTTTATTCCCCTATATCCTGATCCACCCTATGACTGTTCCACATTGCATACCTCCTCCCCACCACGGTATCTCTATGGGGGTGTCCTCCCCAACCCAGCTGACGTCTAATCTTCCTGTGTCCTTCTGTCTCCGAATGGTTAGGTGCATCATTTTTGAATGAACACTGACCCAGAAATTCTCTATTGTATATGTGTTGAGGGCCTCATATCAGCTGGTGTATGCTGTCTTTTTGGTGGTCCACTGTTTGAAAGATCTCAGGGGTCCAGATTAATCGAGACTCTTTGTCCTCCTAAAGGATCACCCTTCTCCTTTCAACGTACTCTAATTAAAAAACAAGTGTCAGCTGCTTCTGTCCACTGGGTGGGTGCAAACATTTGCCTCTGATTCTTTCATCTGCTTACTGGGTTTTTCAGAGGGCATTCATTATAGGTCCCTTTTTGTAAGCTATCCATAGACTCAGAAATAGTGTCAGACCTTGTGACCTCCCCTTGAACTGGACCCCACTTTGGGTCTTTTGCTGGACCTTCTTTTCCTCATGTTCCTCTCCATTTCCAACCAACCCTGTCATTCTTTTAGACAGGAACAATTATGGGTTAAACTTATGACTGTGGGATGGGCTCACTCTCCTTCAATTGATGCCCTGTCTTCCTGCAGGAGATTGAGGTAGGGTCTATAACATCCTGCTCCCTAATGCATGGAAATTCATCTAAGTTCTCTACCTTTGAGTCCTGAGAATCTTTAACTTCCCAGGTCTCTGGTGCATTCTGGAGGGTCCCCCGAACCTCCTAATTTCAGAGGATGCCTGATTCCATTCGTTCTGCTGGCCATCAGAGTTTCAGTCCTTTTCCTTCACCCAATACTGTATCAGGTTCACCTCTCCGTTCCCCCATACACTTTCCCTCCCAGGGTCCTCCCTTCTGCTTCCTCAGAGATAAACACTTCGAGGTCAAATTTAATTTTGAATAATTGCATCTTTCAGTTTTTGTCTGGTTGCAATTTTTCTTTTTATTAATAAATATTTTTCTCCATCCCTAGAGGGGAGCAGGTAGGTTGAGATCAGATCTTTGGCTTTCTAGATCCCATGCCCAATTTTCATCTTATTTATTGTAGTTGTTGTTATAATAGGTTCTTGTACTTAACTGAGTGATAACGGTAAGCTCACCTTTTTCATGTCTTCATAGTATAGTACCAAGAAGTTGTCCCATTCTCTCATGGACAGCCAGCCACGGACATGCTCAAACCATCATCCATATATGACTGTGTGCAGGGAGAAGTGGAGTGTCAGTTACAAAGCACTAACACAGGGTCTGCTTGACTTTCTTCATTTTCTGAAAGCAGCAGCAGAAAGCTTCACTAAGAAAAATCTAACTAGTCTGTATTTATAGCATTAAACATGATTTTTGAGGTTAACACAGATATAGAGAACTGATAAAATCAAGTTCATTATCAAACTCATTACCACACAGCTTTACCATTGATGCCAAGAGGAGATATTCTACTGCCAAGGTGCAAGGACAGAGGTGTGTGCTGGGGGAAATGTATCACACCAATACAGAAATTTAGAGGTGATTTCTGTAATTTCCTGCCTCCTGGTGAGGTGTATGAAGACAACACAACAATTTGATAACAGAGATGGGAGAACAGTATTTTATATGGTGTTGGAAAGAAAGATTCCCATCAGTACAGCAACCTACTGGCAGAAATCTAATAGATGTATGATTCAAAGCTATATGACATAATTAATAATCATCTCAACAAATTTAGTTAAGGGGATCAGGCACCTTTGAGTGTGTGTGTGTGTGTGTGTGTGTGTGTGTGTGTGTGTAAGATATAGAGAGAGATAGGGAGAGAGGGGGGAGAGACAGAGAGAGAGAGAGAGAGAGAGAGAGAGAGAGAGAGAATGTTTGTGAGGTTTTAGAGTATATAAGAGACCTATATAAGGCACTGCCAAGTGGGGAAGACAAGAGGCAGGAATTTCAACAGAATCTCTCAACGCAGCATAACTGTGTCTACAATTCCCTTTGGGAGTATATAGGGCTATCCTTTCCATTTCTCAATTTTCAATTTTCAGTCCCTGATTTTTCACATAGTGCTCTTTTCCTGAGTTGAAGTCACATGCTGCAATATAGATGTGCAAGTCAGAGGTGCCCAGTAGTGCAATAATGACACAATTGTTATGGGGTTACTTAAATGATTTCTGATTGGATTTGAGGCTTGACCCTTGAGATGGAACTCATGCCTGGTACTATAATCCTGGTCATGAACCCATGGTTGATGATGTCAGAGTTCCAAATGAGCGTTCCTACTGTCAATTTACTAAATGGTCATATTGTCAAACTACAGTCTAAATATTTGTATTTATACCCATGGATTTGTGCTGTTCTATATCTTTGTTAGAGATTAATTTTGCAACTATCTCTGGTTAATGTAGAGACTCAGAAGTGATCAAAATGTGCAGCATAATTGTGAGTGTTCAGTCATTGATATATCATTCCTTACCCAAGGCTCAGGAAATACCATGGAACAGGAAGTAGAAAGTAAAAGCTAGAGAATGTGGTGGAATGCTTTGAAATTTTCCTATGTAAATATTGTCCTTTGAACATAAATTAGCTGTTATGCAAATGTGCTCATATCACCAATGGTTGCCTAAAGAAAAACTGCATAACATAAAGCTGGTTAATATTCCAGGATGCATGGGAGAGGGTCTCCTGAATCTGTACTCCTCACTGAGGATCTATTTGCAGTTGATGACTGCTAGATGAGAAAGACTTCCACACCCTTTTCATATAGGACCACTGTTATGGTTCTAGTGCCCACATGGACGGCCCCACATCCATGCACATATGAACATCACAAATTAGCATTAGTGGGTTGTATTGTTTTGAAAATAATTAAGTTCCACTATGGACATATTATGCGATGTATAGTGTGTTGGAATACATACTGGCAAATCTGGCAGAATATGATATAACATATTCATTTTTTATCTTTTGAAGAATAGAAATTTTATGTAAAAAATCACAAAAAAATTTGAAAACTAAATCAAGCACAAACAAAGGACATAGGAAAATCTAATGCTTGTCTAAATAAAATTCTAAAAGCAGATAATTCAGGATGAAGAAGCAAATATATGATGCCAATTTACTTTACTTTTGAAGGACACCAGTTCCAATATTTAAGACATATTTATTCCAAGGATGAGTTTTTAAATCTTTTTCAGAAACCACCTCATGATGAATTTTCATGATAGTTTAGTTCGTCTCTCATCCACTATCAGAAAAGTGTATCCATGTAGTAAACAGAGATTAAGTCACAGACCCACAGCTCCTATTGGTGCAGACAATATGAGACTTTGGAGTGGTGAGCAGTAAATTTGGCTTCTATATTAAACCTTTTGCTCCAATGTTTAGGTATCATATTGGATGTGGATGTGACATATTATAGAGGCAGAGGTGGTGGATGACTTGACTAAAACAGTGTTTTATGAACACTTCATGGCAGTTGGACATATGTACTCAGCAGTTGTGACAGTATGTGCAAGAGCTGTGTAAGCTCAAGAGAGACTGAGTTCCTGCATGGACCAAGAGGTTGGTCATGATGTGCCAACTATGAGGAACCAGTAGTGATTGATGGCTTCCTGAAGAGAGTCAGTTTATTTATGAGTGTTTATCCAACTACAGTGAATATTCATACACCCAAAAATGTATAGGCAGAATTAATTGCAATGGATGGTTTTAAAAAGCAATAGGACTGGAGAGATGGCTCAGGATTTTAGAACACTTGCTGCTCCCACTGAAGATGTTGGTTCAGTTCCTAGTACCAACATGGTAACTCATTATCTTCTGTAACTTCAGTTCTAGAAGATAATTTATGCTTCTGGCCATCGTGGGTAATGCTCTCATTATGGTTCACATACATACATGCAGATAAAAGACACCTAGACATAAAATAAAAGTAAATCTTAAAAAGATAATATACAAAGTTGAATGCTTATGGAATTAGAACAGTATAAGGGAGGAATCAGGAAAGGGAATGAATGTGATAAAAATACAATTTATGGGATTATCAAAGAGTTAAAAATATATTTAAAAAACTTTTATACAAAGATCACAGAGATACTGAGTTAACTCAAAGAACATTAGTCTTGTAACCCTTGAGAAGGAAGATCAATGAAAAGAAAACCTCATTTTTCAACTGTATACACGGAGATTCAGAGAAAATAGTAAGCCCTAGAATGTTGAAGTTAAAGAAATCATTTATAAAGATTTATTTTATTTTTTATTTCTGTATACGCCTATGTTATGTTTGTGAGATTGCATGTATGTATGTTTTTATTTGCAAAAGAGAGAAGAGGATGTCAGTTACTCTGAATCTGGAGTTATAGAAAATCATCACCTACTCAGGATGTGAGTGTGGGGAACCCGACTCTACTCCTCTAAAAAAGCAGCAAGTGCTATAAATCACTGACCTTCTGTCCAGCTCTTAATGGTATCATTTTAAAAAGAAAGATATGAGCAACTTTACTGAACAGAAAAGTAGAAATTAGCAAAAATTCAAAATTGTAAATGAAATGAATAGATTTTTTTTTTTTTGAGACAGGGTTTCTCTGTATAGCCCTGGCTGTCCTGGAGCTCACTTTGTAGACCAGGCTGGCCTCGAACTCAGAAATCCGCCTGCCTCCGCCTCCCGGGTGCTGGGATTAAAGGCGTGCACCACCATGCCCGGCTTAGATTTTTAAAAGAGAATGAAGCAATTGTTTTATGGCTCAATGTATAAAAGTGTTTATCATATAAGCCTTATGATCACTTCTCATTTTCTGTAACCTGAATAAATCAGAAGGAAATAATTGACTCCACAAAGTTGCCCACAGATCATCACTGATGTTCTGTGACATGTGTGTATCCACAGAGACACTATGCACACATACAACCCAGATAATAATAAAGAAAATACCATTAAAGGAAAAAAGAAATAGGAAACTGGACAAAATCTATAAATACCCCGGAAGACAGTCCTAATGAGGAATCATGTAGATATAATTGGCATGTGTGTATGTATGTAAACATTGTCTTGATTATTAATTGATGATATAGAAGGATAATGTATATTGTGAGCAGCATCATTCCTTACTTAGTGGGATCCTGAGAAGTATAGATGGAGGAAAATCCAAATGAAGGCCAAAAGGCCATGGCCTATATATTTATTCTCTTCTTGTTCATGACTGTGTAAACAAAGAAAGTACATTGAAATCACTGAGAGATCTGTTAAGCCATATATAAAGGAGGGCATCTCAGAAAAAGAGAGGATAGGTGTCCGCCTGGCCCGGGAGGACTTTGCCTGAGCATCAGTGGGAGATATCTTGGCTCCGGGACTCACTAAAAGTAGTCTGCACAGGTGAGACTGTGGACTACAGAAGCTAACAGTTTCTGGTACAGGCAGGACCCACAGAGCTTCTGAGCCACCCCCTTTTCAGGCTCCAGACATCCGGGCACCTTCCCTGCCAGAGGATAGGTGTCCGCCCTGCCAGGGAGGGCTTTGCAGGAGCACCTGGGGGAGCCATCTTGGTTCCTGGATCCCTCTGAGACTAGTCTGTGCAGGTGAGAGTGTGGACTACAGAAGCTAACAGCTTCTGAGACAGGCCGAAGCAACACAGCTTCTGACACAGGTCCTGTTTTGGGCCTTCATCCTCGGCCAGGAGACAGGTCCAAACACCAGATATCTGTGCACCTTCCCTGTAAGAGGAGAGCTTGCCTGCAGACCATTGAAACTCAGACAAGAGCTAGTCTCCCAGGTCTGCTGATAGAGGCTAAAAATCATGAGGGGAATAATCTCTAACCTGAGACAACTATAACAACTAACTCCAGAGATTACCAGATGGTGAAAGGTAAACGTAAGAATCTTACTAACAGAAACCAAGATCACTCACCATCATTAGAACCCAGCACTCCCACCTTGCCCAGTCCAGAGCACCCCAACACATCTGAAAAGCTAGACCCAGATTTAAAAACAAATCTTATAAAATTTTTAAGCATTTTAAGTTTATTATAAAAAAACTTCAAACAGAGAAATGGATACAGAAAACGTGGAACATTTACAGAATAGAGTGCTATGCAGCTATTAAAGCAATGAGTTTATGAAGTTCTTAGATAAATGGATTGATCTGGAGGTTGTCATACCAAGTGAGGTAACCCAATCACAAAAGATCACACATGATATGCACTCACTGATAAGTGGATAATACCCATAAGTTTAGAATCCTTCTTAGAAGGGGAACAACATAACCATGGAAGGAGTTATAGAGGCAAAGTTCAGAGCAGAGCCTGAAGGAACAACAATCTAGAGACTGCCTCACTTGCAGATCCATCCCATGAACAACCATCAAACCCAGACAATGTGGTAGATGCCAACAAGAGCTTGCTGTCAGGAGCCTGATAGAGCTGTCTCCTGAGGGGCTTTTCTAGTTCCTGGCAAATACAGAAGTGGATGCTCACAATCATCCATTGGATGGAGCAGAATGTCCCTAATGAAGGAACTAGAGAAAGTACCCAGGGAGCTTAAGGGGTTTGAAGCCCCATAAGTGGATCATCAATATGAACTAACCAGTACCCCAAGAGCTCCTTGGAACTAAACCCCCAATCAAAGAAAACACATGGTAGGCCTCAGGAACAGTGGGAGCCATCTTGGTTCTGCACAGGTGAGAGTGTGCACACAGAAGCAGACAGCTTCTGGGTCAGGTGTGAGCCACAGAGCTTCTGAGGCAGCGCCCTTTTTGGGCTCCAGACATCCGACCACCTGCCTGGCCAGAGAACAGGTGTCCACCCGGCCCGGAAGGTTTTTGCCTCAGGAATGGCGGGAGCCATCTTGGTTCCGGGACTCCGCCGAAAAGTAGTCTGCACAGGTGAGAGTGTGCACACTGAAGTAGACAGCTTCTGGGTCAGGTGTGAGCCACAGAGCTTCTGAGGCAGCGCCCTTTTCGGGCTCCTGACATCCGACCATCTTCTGCTCCACTGCAGCACTGGGGTTCCTGGCCCGGGGAGTCTCCGGACACCCACAAGGACCCACACAGGATCCTCCACGGGATCCTAAGACCTCTGGTGAGTGGAACACAGTGTCTGCTCCAATCCAATTGCGCAGAACCTGAGACTGCATTAACTAGGGAGGCATATAACCCGGCCTGATTAGGGGCACAAGTTACCTGGGTTCCTTGTGTGCTGAGTTTCTGGACACCCTCAAGTTCCTCACAGGACCCTCCATGGGATCTTAAGACCTCTGGTGAGTGGAACACAACTTCTGCCAGGAAGCAGGTTCGAACACCAGATATCTGGGCACCTTCCCTGCAAGAGGAGAGCTTGCCTGCAGAGAGTACTCTGACCACTGAAACTAAGGATAGAGCTAATTGCCCAGCTCTGCTGATAGAGGCTAACATAATGACCTGAGGAACAAGCTCTAACCAGAGACAACTATAACAACTAGCTCCAAAGAATTACAGATGGCGAATGGCAAAGGTAAGAATCCTACTAACAGAAATCAAGAACACTCACCATCATCAGAACCCAGCACTCCCATCCCATCTAGTCCTGGGCACCCCAACACAACCGAAAATCTAGACCCGGATTTAAAAGCATATCTCATGGTAGAGGACATCAAGAAGGACTTTAATAACTCCCTTAAAGAAATACAGGAGAACACTGCTAAAGTTACAAGTCCTTAAAGAAAAACAGGAAAACACAACCGAACAGGTGATGAAAATGAACAAAACCATACTAGACCTAAAAAGGGAAGTAGACACAATAAGGAAAACCCAAAATGAGGCAACGCTGTAGATAGAAACCCTAGGAAAGAAATCTGGAACCATAGATACGAGCATCAGCAACAGAATACAAGAGATGGAAGAGAGAATTTCAGGTGCAGAAGATTCCATAGAGAACATCGGCACAACAATCAAAGAAAATACAAAACGCAAAAGCATCCTAACTCAAAACATCCAGGAAATACAGGACACAATGAGAAGACCAAACCTATGGATAATAGGAGTTGATGAGAATGAAGATTTGCAACTTAAAGGGCCAGCGAATATCTTCAACAAAATTATAGAAGAAAACTTCCCAAACCTAAAGAAAGAGATGCCCATGAACATACAAGAAGGCTACAGAACTCCAAATAGACGGGACAAGAAAAGAAATTCCTTCTGACACATAATAATCAAAACAACAAATGCACTAAATAAAGATAGAATATTAAAAGCAGTAAGGGAGTGTTGCCTCCCTTCCCCCAGCCTGGAACTTGCTTGCTCAAGGGTGGAGCTACCGGCTCATTCGTCCTGCCACGCCTACTGCTGGAACCTGCCTTTGCCGCCTGGAGGCACACACGTGTTCGTCCTGCTACTGGACCCTGAGTTACTTGGCGGGATATTGGGTTCCCTCCCCCTTCCTTTATAACTGAGTGTCTGAAAATAGTAAAATTGAGCCTTGATCAGAACGTTGTTGTCTTGGCTCCATTGTTTCTTCCGCCCCGTCTAGATTCCTCTCTTTTCAGTTCGAACTGCCATTCTCAGTTGAACCGTTCGTGTTGTGGACTGCGGGCAGGCCGCAACAAGGGAGAAAGGTCAAGTAACATATAAAGGCAGGCCTTTAAGAAAGCTAAAAACTCCTGTACAAGAACTTCTGGGATGTATGACCATCTGTGTTCTCAACCTCTACTACAGAGTTCAGGGAGTCTTATGAAAGAATTGTGGGTAAGATTGAAGGAGCTGGAAGTGTCAAGATCATCAGAAGAAAACCTGCAGAGCCAATTAACCTGGGTCTATGGGGGCTCCCAGAGACTGAACCACCAACAAAAGAGTATGCACTGATTGGATCTAGGCTGCCTGTACATATGTAACAAGTATGCATCTTAGTCTTCATGTGTGTCTCATGAAGACTAATTGAACCAGGGGCTGTCTCTGACTATGACTCTGTTGCCTCCTTTTGTATCCCTTTCCCACAGTTGGGCTGCCCTGTCTGGCCTCAGTGGGAGTGGTTGTACTTAGTTCTATGCGATTTGATGCACCAGGTGGGTTTGTCCCTGAGTGGGTGAATGCCAGGGAACCCCCTTCCTTGAGGAGAGGGGACAGAATGAGGAAGTTGTAAGTGTGCAGCTGGGAGGAGAGTAGCGAGGTGGCTGCAAGCAGGATGTAAATAGAATAAAACAAATGAAAACATTAAGAATATATATATTTCCTTGCAAATAATGAAGCTGGTATTCATGTAAAGTATGATAAATGCACAAATACTGAGTAATTCTTGTGCAATTTCCATAGTGTCACACTTAGAAAATTTTTCATGTCCAATCTCATTCAATAAAACTACAAATAAATGACCTATTTAAATGAAAATAAAATGTTTTAAAGCTGGAATTCTATAAAGTGAATTGGAATTTGCTGATAATACACAAGACAATAATAATAGTAGCAAATATATGATGACTCAAGATTCCATGGTTCTAGGCTGAAGAGATGACTCTCAAAGATGGAGATATATTAGTAGTACTGTATGGCTTAGGTAGAGGACCTGAGAAGAGTTCCTAGGACCCAAAGAAGGAAGTTTACAGCTACATGCAACTGCAGGTCCCTTGGAACCAAGGCACTCTTCTGGCCTCTGAAGGTACTACAAACAGAAAGGTATACACACCACCACCACTACCACTACTGTTGCTACTACTAGTATTAGTAAGACAAGCTTTTAAAAAATCGCCCTCACAATTCCACAACAGGCTTTATTCTATGATCATATCCAGGTATTCAAGATATAAACCAACAGGAACATAAACATCAGTGTTCATATAATATTCAAAAGTTTTGAAAACTTATTCCCATGGGAACATCCCTGGGGGGAATCCGGCCATTTTCTCCTGGTAAACTTTATCGAAGGCTTCAGCTTGGGCTACTATGAAGTGATTCTTCCAGTCCCCAGTTGTGTCTGTAAAATGTGAAGGAGACACATAGGTGGAATAATAATGGTTGTAACACTGCACTAGCTCTTCCCATCATATGCTTTTACCTTCTGTTTGATAATGATCACCCAGTTACTATGCTACATCCACTCCAGTAGTGACTCACATTACAGGTTTAGAAATCTGTAAACAATCCTGAGGCACAGTTTCAATGAAAGAGCCTCCTGGAACCTTGGCATTCCCATAACTAGAATGCCCCAGATTTGTTTCTGCAATATTGTGGAGGGTCTTGTATGTTTTCTTATGGTGTTTTACTGGAAAAGATTTAGAAGTCTCAGAGCTAGCTTAGCAAAGTATACATAGAATCTTCATTACAGCCAGGTATAGCAGGTTACACTGCATATTAGAAGCAAGTTGATGAATCCCCTACAGATACTTAAAAGACCATCCAAGTTACACTCATATGCAAGCATTTACCAAGGTCTAGGAAATAGGAGGGTTGTGATATTGCATTTTTCATGAGAAGGTTTGCTAGAGCAGAACCCCCTGGTGATAGCTTTCACAAGGCTCACTGGAGTAGCACAAATTGTGACTAGGGTATGAAATCCTTACCTGTCATTAGCTGACTCTAGGCAGGGCTGTTTTATCTTTACTGTAAATATTACCTGGTTCCTGTAAGTCTTTTGAAGTCATTTCTCTGTTTTGTGTCAGATACTTCAATGTACTTTGCCTGCTGTGACACCCTACTCCTTTGTTTTCTGTATTATATAAGACTGGTGTTCCATTAGTGACAATACATTCAGATTCAGCACACTCTTTTCTGTCTGTGTCTGTCTGTAAATTCTCTTAGACTCCATGCCCACCTGCTGAAACCTTCATTCCCATGGATTGAGGGAGGCTGACTGAGCATGGTCCCTGGCATTAATAAATAAAACTACCATTTTCTCTAGAAAATGTCTTCAGTCCTGAAATCATATATACAAACTTCTAACTCTGTTTAAATTATGTCCTACATTTCCTCTCCCAACCTATATGCTAGACAATCTAACAGCAGCAACACTGGGTTGATCATTGTATATGTACACAGATTATTCCTGCTTCCCATCAAACCTGTTTCTATCATGCTATCCTACTCAGAAGTGTTTATCATCTCAATGATTCAATCAGACTTCAACCGTTCTGTCTACATCTTAGTATTTACTTATAGAAGTAAATAATTTTAAAGCAACTTTTAACCAATATCTTAAAGTAGTTTCTACTTGTGTGTGTGTGGGTTTACGAATGCTACAGATACACACAGTTATGAGCAGCCTTTCAGCTGTCTTGATTTTCTCACCAGATACAATAGACACAGACCCTTCCAGCTGAGGGCATTGCAGGACTTTGTTTCACTCATCCATGGTGTTTGGTGATGCATGAAGATCTGTATAATTTCAGCTCCTGCTCTGTGTAGCACTGTTTTCTCACCATATAATGTTTTTCACCACTCCATTCCAGAATGTCTTTAGTTTGAGTTTTAGAGATTAATCAACTGCTCACGCTGTGTTGTATCTTCCTTCACCCTAGAAGGCTGTATTTCATATATTTACATCTTGCTCTTTGTCTCCTTATTAATGACACTGTAACCTTCTCTTCCCATCTTTCCTCCATTTACAACACAGCAGGCTCCATCCTTGCTCTATTTTCTAGCTGTGACACTGTAATGTGTACTATGCATTTATGCTTTGAATATACACACAGAACATGTATCTAATATATTTGAATAGAAAATGTTTCTGAAATTACTAAATGGTTCATTTTAAAAAGAGTGCCAGACATATTGGACATACTCAGTGTGGGATTTTTAAATAAATTCGTGAATACCTGAGAATGGTATAGGCAGTGCTCCTATTTTGCTGATGAGGAAAATTTAGTCTTTGAGATATTACCAGTATGACAGTGATAGATGTGTATTTGAATCCAAAAACAATGACAATAGAAGCCATTCTATTCTTTATCACATTACTTTCTTTCTGTATCATCACATAAGTTAATTTTAATTCCCCAGAGAGCTATATTAAAGAAAATATAAAGAATTCATAAAAATGTAAATCCCTGATACAGCATATTAAAATAACATACTATAATTTATATGAATATAAAAGTGTCATCTAATGAGATGGGTAGCTATTAATATTCATTGTGCTCTCAGGTTCTTTCTTTTCTTTATTCGAACATGTTTTCTTATGGTTGTTGACAGCATGCCTGAATCCTGATAAGCCAAACCAGATGTTGCTAGACTACAAGCATCTCAACAAATTCAATATGGATTCCCAATGGAATAAATCAGTCCATCTGAGAAACCACATCTTTGGAGGAACACACATGGAGTTGTAAGTTCACCTATGTGCAAATTCTTTGCACCTTATTGATTCACTTTTATTTTCATTCCTTGTTTCTAAAAATCTCTCCAATCTTTTGTAAGTCAGATGGCAGGATAACCCTAGCATGTGGTGTCTTAACTCTTTTTTTTTTAACTTTGGAAATTTTGTATTTATCATTTTTAATTTTATTGCTTGAAAATTCCATACACGTGTATAATTGATTTAATCAAATCCACCCCCCCACTCTCTCCCCGCCAGTTACTTTTATTTTCCCCACATCACTTTCCCCTATTTCCTGTGTTCTTTTAAAAGCCACCAAGGGTCGGCTTGACGCTGATAGTATGCACATAGTTCCATTGCGTTCACTGGAGCATGAGCAACTTATTAGGGATCACATCCCTGAAGCAAACTGATGTCTGCCCCACTTCCAGGACATCAGTGTCCAATAGCTTTTCAGATAGGGGTGGGACTTCAGAAGGCCCATACCTATCCGAGTTGGGTGTTTAGTTGGCTTATTCATGTCTTGCATCTATAGTTCATGGCTACAGCACCCTTGTCGAGTCTTATAAACATCATTTTGCTCGAGTGCTCCCTGATTTCTATCTATCTTCCCACTCTTGAGATGATTCTTGTTCCTTGAAGAGATTGAGAGTGACATGGATGAGCCCTGTAAGATAGAAAGCTCTTGGTATCTTTCAATATCGTAAAAGTGAATTTCAAATGCATTTGGCACGTTGTGAGGGAAATCAGTATAATAGACTATGTTGCTCATGTTATAGTTGTGAATTGTTTGATTTTCCTTTAAAAAATATTTTATGTAGCCCCATGGTGATGCAAAGTTTAACTTCAATTAAAGTGAACTATTTTTATTTTTTAATTTATTTTTAATTAGATATTTCCTTCATTTACAGTTCCAGTGCTATCCCAAAAGTCCCCCATACCCTCCCACCCCACTCCACTACCCACCCAAATTCTTGGCCCTGGCATTTCCCTATACTGAGGCATATAAAGCTTGCAAGATAAATGGGCCTCTCTTTCCAATGATGGCTGACTAAACCATCTTCTGATACATACGCAGCTAGAGCCACGATCTCTGGGGGGTACTGATTAGTTTATATTGTTGTTCTGCCTATAGGGTTGCAGATCCTTTAAGCTCCTTGGGTAATTTCTCTAGCTTCTCCATTGGGGGACCTGTGATCCATCCAATAGCTAACTGTGAGTATCCACTTCTGTGTTTGCTAGGCCCCATCATAATTTCACAAGAGACAGCTATATCAGGGTCCTTTCAGCAAAATCTTGCTAGGGTATTCAATGGTGTCAGCGTTTGGAGGCTGATTATGAGATGGATCCCTGGGTATGGCAGTCTCTAGATGGTCCATCCTTTTGCTTCAGCTCAAAACTTTGTCTCTGTAACTCCTTCAATGGGTGTTTTGTTCCCAATTGTAAGAAGGGGCACAGTATCCACACTTTGGTCTTCGTTCTTCAGTTTCATGAGGTTGGAAATTATATATTGTATCTTGAATATTCTAAATTTCTGGGCTAATATCCACTTATCAGTGAGTATATATCATGTGAGTTCTTTTGTGATTGGGTTACTTCACTCAGGATGATGCCCTCCAGGTCCATCCATTTGCCTAGGAAATTCATAAATTCATTCTTTTTAATAGCTGAGGAGTACTCCATTGTGCAAATGTACCACATTTTCTGTATCCATTCCTCTGTTGAGGGGCATCTGGGTCCTTTCCAACTTCTGGCTATTATAAATAAGGCTGCTATAAACAGTGGAGCATGTGTCCTTCTTACCGGTTGGAACATCTTCTGGATATATGCCCAGGAGAGGTATTGCTGGATCCTCCGATAGTACTATGTCCATATTTCTGAGGAACCACGAGACTGATTTCCAGAGTGGTTGTACAAGCTTGCAATCCCACCAACAATGGGGGAGTGTTCCTCTTTCTCCACATCCTCTCCAGCATCTGCTGTCACCTGAATTTTTAATCTTAGCCATTTTGACTGGTGTGAGGTGGAATCTCAGGGTTGTTTTTATTTGAATTTCCATGATAATTAAGGATTCTGAACATTTTTTCAGGTGATTCTCAGCCATTCGGTATTCCCTAGGTGAGAATTCTTTTTTAGCACTGCACCCCATTTAATGGGGTTATTTGATTGTCTGGAGTCCACCTTCTTGAGTTCTTTATATATATGGGATTATATATATATATATATATATATATATATATATATATATGTAAAAATCCTTTCCCAATCTGTTGGTGACCTTTTTGTCTTATTGAGAGTGTCTTTTGCCTTTCAGAAGCCTTGCAATTTTATGAGGTCCCATTTGTCGATTCTCAATCTTAAAGCACAAGCCATTGCTATTCTATTCAGGAATTTTTCCCCTATGCCCATATCTTCGAGGCTTTTCCCCACTTTCTCCTCTATAAGTTTCAGTGTCTCTGGTTTTATGTGGAGTTCCTTGATCCACTTAGATTTGACCTTAGTACAAGAAAATAGGAATGGATCAATTCACATTCTTTTACGTGATAACCACCAGTGGTACCAGCACCATTTGTTGAAAATGCTTTCTTTTTTCCACTGGATGGTTTTAGCTCCCTTGTCAACGATCAAGTGACCATAGGAGTGTGGGTTCATATCTGGGTCTTCAATTCTGTTCCATTGATCTACTTGTCTGTCATTATACCAGTACCATGCAGTTTTTATCACAATTGCTCTGTAGTACAGCTTTAGGTCAGGCAAATTTAGGTAATTCCAACAGAGGTTCTTTTATCCTAGAGAAGAGCTTTTGCTATCCTAGGTTTTTTGTTTTTCTAGATGAATTTTCACTTTGCCCTTTCTAATTCGTTGAAGAATTGAGTTGGAAGTTTGATGGGGATGGCATTGGATCTGTAGATTGCTTTTGGCAAGATAGCTATTTTTAATATATTGATCCTGCCAGTTCATGAGCATGGGAGATTTTTCCATCTTCTGAGATCTTCTTTAATTTCTTTCTTCAGAGACTTGAAATTCTTATCATACAGATCTTTCACTTCCTTAGTTAGAGTCACGCAAGGTATTTTACAATATTTGTGACTATTGAGAATGGTGTTGTTTCCCTAATTAATTTCTCAGTCTTTTTATACTTTGTGTAGAGAAAGACCATTGAATTGTTTGAGTCAATTTTATATCCAGCTACATCCCAGAAGCTGTTTATCAGATTTAGTAGTTATCTGGTGGAATTTTTAGGGTCAGTTATATATACTATCATAACATCTGCAAAAAGTGATATTTTGACTTCTTCCTTTCCAATTTATATTCCCTTGATCTCCTTTTAATGTCAAATTGCTGTGGCTAGGACTTCAAGTACAATGCTTTTGTTGGTTGGGAGATTATAAATAACTGCTTCTATTTCATTAGGGGATATAGGACTGTTTTGACTGAACCTGATTTAACTTTGGTACCTGGTATCTGTCTAGAAATTTGCCCATCTCATCCAGGTTCTCAAGTTTTCTTGATTATAGCCTTTTGTAGAAGGATCTGCTGATGTTCTGGATTTCTTCAGGATATGTTGTTTTGTCTCTCTTTTCATATCTGATTTTCTTAATGAGGATGCTGTCCCTGTGCCCTCTAGTGAGTCTGGCTAAGGGTTTATCTATCTTGTTGATTTTCTCAAAGAAATATCTTCTTGTTTGGTTGATTGTTTGAATAGTTCTTCTTGTTTCCACTTGGTTGATTTTCCCCCTGAGTTTGATTATTTCCTGCTGTCTATTCCTCTTGGGTGAATTTGCTTCCTTTTGTTCTAGAGCTTTTAGGTGTGTTGTCAAGCTGCTACCGTGTGCTCTCTCTAGTTTCTTTTTGGAGTCACTCAGTGCTATGAATTTTCCTCTTAGAAATGCTTTCATTGTGTCCCATAAGTTTGGGTATGTTGTGGCTTTATTTTCCTTAAACTCTAAAAAGTCTTTAATTTCTTTCTTTGTTCCTTCCTTGACCAAGGTATCATTGAGAAGGGTGTTGTTCAGTTTCCACGTGAATGTTGGCTTTTTATTCTTTATATTGTTATTGAAGATCAGCCTTCGTCCATGGTGATCTGATAGGATGCACGGGACAATTTCAATATTTTTGTATCTGTTGAGGCCTGTTTTGTGACCAATAATATGGTCAATTTTGGAGAAGGTACCATGAGGTGCTGAGAAGTTTTAGTTTTAGGATAAAATATTCTGTAGATTTCTGTTAGATCCATTTGTTTCATAACTTCTGTTACTTTCACTGTGTCCCTGTTTAGTTTCTGTTTCCATGATCTGTCCATTGTTGAAAGTGGTGTGTTGAAGTATCCCTCTATTATTGTTGAGGTGCAATGTGTGCTTTGAGTTTTATTAACGTTTCTTTAATGAATGTGGCTGCCTTTTCATTTGGAGTACAGATATTCAGAATTGAGAGATCCTCTTGGAGGATTTTACCTTTGATGAGAATGAAGTGTCCCTCTTTGTCTTTTTGGATAAATTTGGGTTGGAAGTTTGCGAGATAAGGAAGGAACTAAGTCAAAAGTCTCTGTTCAAGGTTCAATTTTTACTATTTTGGCACTCAGTTATAAAGTAAGGGGGAGGGTCCCAATTTCCGCCAAATAATCTTGGGGTCTAGTAGCAGGGTGATCACGTGATGGCTTCAGAACGGCAAAGCAGCAGGTTCCAGCAGTGAGCATGGCAAAATGATTGAGCAGGAAGCTCCATCCAGGTGTAAACAGTAGAACCATTAAGGCTGTGGGAGGGGAGGCTACAGAAGTTGATCTTATTCAATATTAGAATGGCTACTCCAGCTTCTTTCTTCGGACCATTTGCTTGCAAAATTGTTTTCAAGCCTTTCATTCTGAGGTAGTGTCTGTCTTTTTACCTAAGATGGCTTTCCTGTAAGCAGCAAAATGTTGGGTCCTGTTTGTGTACCTAGTCTGTTAGTCTATGTCTTTTTATTGGGGAATTGAGTCCAATGCTATTAAGAGATATTAGGGAAAAGTAATTGTTGCTTCCTATAATTTTTGTTGTTAGAGATGGCATTCTGCTCTTGTAGCTGTCTTCTTTTAGGTTTGTTGAAGGATTACTTTCTTGCTTTTTCTAGGGCGTGGTTTCTGTCCTGGTATTGTTTTTTTTTTTTCTGTTATTATCCTTTGAAGAGATGGATTTGTGGAAAGATAATATGTGAATTTGGTTTTGTCATGGAATACTTTGGTTTTTCATCTATGGTAATTGAAAGTTTGGATGGGTACAGTATCCTGGGGTGGCATTTGTGTTCTCTTAGTGTCTGTATAACATCTGTCCAGGATCTTCTGGCTTTCATAATCTCTGGTGAAAAGTCTGGTGTATTTCTGATAGGCCTGCCTTTATGTGTTACTTGACCCCTTTCCCTTAGTGCTTTTAATATTCTATATTTATTTAGTGCATTGGCTGTTCTGATTATTATGTGTCGGGAGGAATTTCTTTTCTGGTCCAGTCTATTTGGAGTTTTGTAGGCTTCTTGTATGTTCATGGGCATGTCATTCTTTAGGTTTGGGAAGTTTTCTTCTATAATTTTGTTGAAGACATTTGCTGGCCCTTTAAGTTGAAAATCTTCATTCTTATCAATTCCTATTAATTTGTAGGTTTGGTCTTCTCATTGTGTCCTGGATTTCCTGGATGTTTTGAGTTAGGATCTTTTTGCATTTTGCATTTACTTTGATTGTTGTGTAGATGTTCTCTATGGATTCTTCTGCACCTGAGATTCTCTCTTCTATCTCTTGTATTTTGTTGCTGATGATTGCATCTATGGTTCCAGAGTTCTTTCCTAGGGTTTCTATCTCCAGCGTTGCCTCACTTTGGGTTTTCTTTATTGTGTCTACTTCCCTTTTTAGGTCTAGTATTGTTTTGTTCAGTTCCGTCACCTGTTTGGATGTGTTTTCCTGTTTTACTATAAGGACATGTAACTCTTTGTAGTGTTCTCGTGCATTTCTTTAAGTGAGTTATTAAAGTCCTTCTTGATATCCTCTACCATCATCATGAGATATGCTTTTAAATCTGGGTCTAGCTTTTCGGGTGTGTTGGGCTGCCCAGGACTGGGGGAGGAGGGAGTGCTACATTCTGATGATGGTGATTGGTCTTGGTTTCTGTTAGTAAGATTCTTACACTTGCCTTTCACCATCTGACAATCTCTGGAATTAGTTGTTATAGTTCTCTCTGGTTAGAGCTTGTTCATCCCGTGATTCTGTTAGCCTCTATCAGCAGACCTGGGAGACTAGCTCTCTCCTCTGAGTTTCAGTGGTCAGAGCACTCTCTGCATGCAAGCTCACAGAGAACACTGAGAGAAAGGATTCAAAAATAGGATCTATGGATGGGGATGATAAAAGCATTGTGAAAAGGGCATCATTAAATGAGAGAGCATGAAAGGAATTAGGCAATAAAAGAAATGGAACAAAGGGAGGAAGGACTCACACTTAATATTTATATATTGAGTGAGCTTGCATTGTGGCTCATCTATGGTCTCTGAAAGACAAAGGCTGGGGATTCTTTTTAGGGAGGAGAGTTTCTCATAAAATCAAGGTTAAATTTAAACTGCTTTTTGGAGCATCATGACATTGAACTTCAGACCCTCCTGTTTCTATCTCCATAGTGCTGAGATCAAGGTATGTGCTGACACAGTCACTCAGTATACTGAGGTTTTTTTATGTTTTTTCTTAAGAAAGGGCCTCACATCTCTCAATTCTGAATATCTAGCTCCAAATTCAAGGGCAGCCATATTACTTTAAGAGACTTTAGTAAAACTCAAACCATACATTGGACCTCGCACAATAATACTGGGATACTTCAACACACGACTCTCATCAATGGACAGATCGTGGAAAGAGAAACTAAACAGGGACACAGTGAAACTAACAGAAATTATGAAACAAATGGATTTATCAGATATCTACAGAACATTTTATTCTAAAACAAAAGGATATACCTTCTTCTCAGCACCTCATGATACCTTCTCCAAAAACCATATAATTGGTAACAAAACAGGCCTCAACAGATACAAAAATATTGAAATTGTCCCACGCATCTTATCAGATCACCATGGACTAAGGATGGTCTTCAATAACAACAAAAATATTAGAAAGGCAATATTCACGTGGAAACTTATTAACATTCTTCTCAATGATACATTGGTAAAGGAAGGAATAAAGAAAGAAATTAAAGACTTTTTAGAGTTTAATGAAAATAAACCCACAACATAACCAAACTTATGGGACACAATGAAAGCATTTTTAGAGGGAAACTCATAGCTCTCAGTGCCTCCAAAAAGAAACTAGAGAAAGCAAACACTAGCAGCTTGGCAACACACCTAAAAGCTCTAGAACAAAAGGAAGCAAATTTACCCAAGAGGAGTAGACAGCAGGAAATAATCAAACTCAGGGGGGAAATCAACCAAGTGGAAACAAAACCAACTATTCAAAGAATCAACCAAACATGGAGCTGATTTTTTGAGAAAATCAACAAGATAGATAATCCCTTAGCCAGACTCACTAGAGGGCACAGGGACAGATTCCTAATTAACAAAATCAGGAATGAAAAGGGAGACAAAACAACAGATCCTGAAGAAATCCAGAACACCATCAGATCCTTCTATAAAAGGCTATAATCAGCAAAACTGGAGAACCTGGATGAAATGGACAAATTTCTAGACAGATACCAGGTACCAAAGTTACATCAGGATCAGGTTAATGTTATAAACGCTCCTATATCCCCTAAAGAAATAGAAGCTGTCATTTATAATCTCCCAACCAACAAAAGCCCAGGACCAGATGGGTTTAGTGCAGAGTTCTATCAGACCTTCAAAGAAAATCTAATTCCAGTTCTTCACAAACTATTCCACAAAATAGAAGCAGAAGGTACTCTACCCAATTCATTCTATGAAGCCACAATTACTATGATACCTAAACCACAGAGAGACCCAACAAAAATAGAGAAGTTCAGATCAATTTCCCTTATGAATATCGATGCCAAAATACTCAATAAAATTCTCAATAACTGAAGCCAAGAACACATCAAAACAATCATCCATCCTGACCAAGTAGGTTTCATTCCAGGGATGCAGGGATGGTTTAATACATGGAAATCCATCAATGTAATCCATTATATAAACAAACTCAAAGACAAAAACCACATGATCATCTCCTTAGATTCAGGTAAATCATTTGACAAAATCCAACACCCATTCATGATAAAAGTCTTGGAAAGTTCAGGAATTCAAGGCCCATACCTACACATGATAAAAGCAATCTACAGCAAACCAGTAGCCAACATCAAAGTAAATGATGAGAAACTGGAAGCAATCCCAGGAAAATCAGGGACTAGAAAAGGATGCCCACTCTCTCCCTACCTATTCAACTTAGTACTTGAAGTCCTAGTTCGAGAACAAAAGGATATCAAGGGGATACAAATTGAAAAGGAAGAAATCCAAATATCACTTTTTGCAGATGATATGATAATATATATAAGTGACCCTAAAAATTCCACCAGATAACTCCTAAACCTGATAAACAGATTCAGTAAAGTAGTTGGATATAAAATTAACTCAAACAAGTCAATGGTCTTTTTCTGTACACCAAGGATAAAATGGCTGAGAAAGAAATTAGGGAAACAACACCATTCTCAATAGTCACAAATATTATAAAATACCTTGGTGTGACTCTAACAAAGGAAGTGAAAGATCTGTATGATTAAAAACTACAAGTCTTTTTAAAAGAAATTGAAGATCTCCGAAGATGGAAAGATCTCCCATGCTCATGGATTGGCAGGATCAATATAGTA
Source organism: Mus caroli (assembly GCF_978045245.1). NCBI lineage: Eukaryota > Metazoa > Chordata > Mammalia > Rodentia > Muridae > Mus > Mus caroli. The sequence goes on along the minus strand of NW_028227263.1, from coordinate 129,624,000 downwards.
AAAATGGCTATCTTGCCAAAAGCAATCTACAGATCCAATGCCATCCCCATCAAAATTTCAACTCAGTTCTTCAACGAATTTGAAAGGGAAATGTCCAAATTCATCCGGAATAACAAAAATCCTAGGTTAGCAAAAACTCTTCTGAAGGATAAAAGAACCTCTGTTGGAATCACCATGCCTCACCTAAAGCTGTACTACAGAGCAATTGTGATAAAAACTGCATGGTACTGGTATAGCGAGAGACAAGTAGACCAATGGAATAGAATTGAAGACCCAGATATGAACCCACACTCCTATGGTCACTTGATCTTTGACAAGGGAGCTAAAACCATCCAGTGGAAAAAAGACAGCATTTTCAACAAATGGTGCTGGTACTACTGGTTGTTATCATGTAGAAGAATGCGAATTGATCCATTCCTATCTTCTTGTACTAAGGTCAAATCTAAGTGGATCAAGGAACTCCACATAAAACCAGAGACAGTGAAACCTATAGAGGAGAAAGTGGGGAAAAGCCTTGAAGACATGGTCACAGGGGAAAAATTCCTGAATAGAACAGCAATAGCTCGTGCTGTAAGATGGAGTATCAACAAATGGGACCTTATAAAATTGCAAAGATTCTGTAAGGCAAAAGACACTGTCAATAAGACAAAAAGGCCACCAAGTGATTGGGAAAGGATCTTTACCTATACTAATTCAGATAGGGGACTAATATCCAACATATATGAAAAGAACTCAAGAAGGGGGACTCCAAAAAATCAAATAACCCCATTAAAAATGAGGTGCAGTGCTTAACAAAGAATTCTCACCTGAGGAATACCAAGTGGCTCAGAAGCACCTCAAAAAATATTCAGCATCGTTAATCATCAGAGAAATGCAAATCAAAACAACCCTGAGATTCCACCTCACACCAATCAAAATGGCTAAGATTAAAAATTCAGGTGACAGTAGATGCTGGCGAGGATGTGAAGAAAGAGGAACACTCCTTCATTGTTGGTGGGACAACTGGTACAACCACTCTGGAAATCAGTCTGGTGGTTCCTCAGAAAATTGGACATAGTACTACCGGAGAATCCCGCAATACCTCTCCTGGGCATATATCCAGAAGATGTTCCAACCAGTAAGTTGGACACCTGCTCCTCTATGTTCATAGCAGCCTTATTTATAATGGTCAGAAGCTAGAAAGAACCCAGATGTCCCTCAACAGAGGAATGGATACAGAAAATGTGGTACATTTACACAATGGAGTACTACTCAGCTATTAAAAAGAATGAATTTATGAAATTCCTAGGCAAATGGATGGACCTGGAGGGCATCATCCTGAGTGAGGTAACCCAACCACAAAAGAAGTCACATGATACAGTGGTCCGCCCTGCACGGAGTGCCATCTTGGCTCCGGGACTCAGCCGAACTTAGGAACTTAGTCTGCACAGGTGAGAGTGAGCACCACAAAGACAGACAGCTTCTGGGGCAGGCAGGAGCCACAGAGCCTTCTGAGGCAGCACCCTTTTGGGGCAGCAGACATCCAGCGCCCTCCCAGTTGGAGGACAGTGGTCCGCCCTGCACGGGAGCGCCATCTTGGCTCCAGGACTCTGCTGAACTTAGGAACTTAGTCTGCACAGGTGAGAGTGAGCATCACAGAGGCAGACAGCTTCTGGGACAGGCGGGAGCCACAGAGCCGCTGAGGCAGCACCCTTTTGGGGCCGCAGACATCCGGCACCCTCCCAGCCGGAAGACAGTGGTCTGCCCTGCATGGGAGCCCACTGCCTCAGGAGCAGGGAGCGCCATCTTGGATCCGGGACTCTGCCGAACTTAGGAACTTAGTCTGCACAGGTGAGAGTGTTAACCACAGAAGTTGACAGCTTCTGTAACCTGCCAAAGCAACACAGCATCTGGGAAAGGTCCTGTTTTGGGCCTTCTTCTTCGGCCAGGAGGAGGTCCAAACACCAGATATCTGTACACCTTCCCTTTAAGAGGAGAGCTTGTCAGCAGAGAGTGCTCTAACCACTGAAACTCAGAGGAGAGAGCCTGTCTCCCAGGTCTCTTGATAGACGGTAATCAGAATCACCAGAAGAACAATCTCTAAACAGAGACAACTATAACAACTCCAGAGATTACCAGATGGCGAGAGGTAAACGTAAGAATCTTACTAACAGAAACCAAGACCACTCACCATCATCAGAATCCAGCACTCCCACTTCACCCAGTCCAGGACACCCCAACACACCTGAAAAGCTAGACCTGGATTTAAAAGCATATCTCATGATGCTGGTAGAGGACATCAAGAAGGACTTTAATAACTCACTTAAAGAATTACAGGAGAACATTGCTAAAGAGTTACAAGTCCTTAAAGAAAAGCAGGATAACACAATCAAACAGGTAGAAGTCCTTAAAGAAAAACAGGAAAACACATCCAAAGAGATGATGGAAATGAACAAAACCATACTAGACCTAAAAAGGGAAATAGACACAATAAAGAAAACCCAAAATTAGGCAACACTGGAGATAGAAACCCTAGGAAAGAAATCTGGAACCATAGATGCAAGCATCAGCAACAGAATACAAGAGATGGAAGAGAGAATCTCGGGTGCAGAAGATTCCATAGAGAACATCGGCACAACAATCAAGGAAAATGGAAAATGCAAAAAGATCCTAACTCAAAACATCCAGGAAATACAGGACACAATGAGAAGACCAAACCTACGGATAATAGGAGTGGATGAGAATGAAGATTTTCAACTCAAAGGACCAGCAAACATCTTCAACAAAATTATAGAAGAAAACTTCCCAAATCTAAAGAAAGAGACGCCCATGAACATACAAGAAGCCTACAGAACTCCAAATAGACTGGACCAGAAAAGAAATACCTCCTGACACATAATAATCAGAACAACAAATGCACTAAATAAAGATAGAATACTAAAAGCAGTAAGAGAAAAAGGCCAAGTAACATATAAAGGCAAGCCTATCAGAATTATACCAGATTTTTCACCAGAGACTATGAAAGCCAGATGATCCTGGACAATGTTATACAGACACTAAAAGAATTCAAATTCCAGCCCAGGCTACTATACCCAGCCAAACTCTCAATTAACATAGATGGAGAAACCAAAGTATTCCACGACAAAACCAAATTCATATATTATCTCTCCACGAATCCAGCCCTTCAAAGGATAATAACAGAAAAAAAACCAATACAAGGACGGGAACCACGCCCTAGAAACAACAAGAAGGTAATCCCTCAACAAACCTAAAAGAAGACAGCCACAAGAACAGAATGCCAACTTTAACAACAAAAATAACAGGAAACAACAATTACTTTTCCTTAATATCTCTTAATATCAATGGACTCACTCCCCGATAAAAAGACATAGACTAACAAACTGGCTACACAAACAAGACCCAACATTTTGCTGCTTACAGGAAACTCATCTTAGAGAAAAAGATAGACACTACCTCAGAATGAAAGGCTGGAAAACAATTTTCCAAGCAAATGGTATGAAGAAAAAGCTGGAGTAGCCATTCTAATATCTGATAAGATTGACTTCCAACCCAAAGTCATCAAAAAAGATAGGGAGGGGCACTTCATACTCATCAAAGGTAAAATCCTCCAAGAGGATCTCTCAATCCTGAATATCTATGCTCCAAATACAAAGGCAGCCACATTCATTAAAGAAAGTTTAGTAAATCTAAAAGTACACATTGCACCTCATACAATAATAGTGGGAGACTTCAACACACCACTTTCACCAATGGACAGATCAGGGAAACAGAAACTAAACAGGGACACAGTGAAACTAACAGAAGTTATGAATCAACTGGATCTGGCAGATATCTACAGATCATTCTATCCTAAAACAAAAGGATATACCTTCTTCTCAGCACCTCATGGTACCTTCTCCAAAATTGACCACATAATTGGTGACAAAACAGGCCTCAACAGATACAAAAATATTGAAATTGTCCCATGCATCCTATTAGATCACCATGGACGAAGCCTGATCTTCAATAACAAAATACATAATAGAAAGCCAACATTCACGTGGAATCTGAATAACACTCTTCTCAATGATAACTTTGGCAAGGAAGGAATAAAGAAAGAAATTAAGGACTTTTTAGAGTTCAATGAAAATGAAGCCACAATATACCCAAACTTATGGGACACAAAGAAAGCATTTCTAAGAGGAAAACTCATAGCTCTGAGTGCCTCCAAAAAGAAACTAGAGAGAGCACACATTAGCAGCTTGACAACACACCTAAAAGCACTAGAACAAAAGGAAGCAAATTCACCCAAGAGGAGTAGACAGCAGGAAATAATCAAACTCAGGGGCGAAATCAACCAAGTGGAAACAAGAAGAACTATCCAAAGAATCAACCAATCAAGGAGCTGGTTCTTTGAGAAAATCAACAAGATAGATAAACCCTTAGCCAGACTCACTAGAGGGCACAGGGAAAGCATTCTAATTAACAAAATCAGAAATGAAAAAGGAGACATAACAACAGATCCTGAAGACATCCAAAACACCATCAGATCCTTCTACCAAAGGCTATACTCAACCAAACTGGAGAACCTGGATGAAATGGAGAAGTTCCTAAACAGATACCAGGTACCAAAGTTGAATCAAGATCAGGTTAATGATCTAAACAGTCATATATCCCCCAAAGAAATAGAAGCAGTCATTAATAGTCTCCCATCCAAAAAAAGCCCAGGACCAGATGGGTTTAGTGCAGAGTTCTATCAGACCTTCAAAGAAGATCTAATTGCAGTTCTTCACAAACTATTCCAGAAAATAGAAACAGAAGGTACTCTACCCAACTCATTCTATGAAGCCACAATTACTCTGATACCTAAACCACAAAAAGATCCAACAAAGATAGAAAACTTCAGACCAATATCCCTTATGAATATTGATGCAAAAATCCTCAATAAAGTTCTTGCTAACCGAATCCAAGAACATATCAAAACAATCATCCATCCTGAACAAGTAGGTTTCATCCCAGGGATGCAGGGATGGTTCAATATACGGAAACCCATCAATGTAATCCAGTATATAAACAAACTTAAAGACAAAAAACACATGGTCATCTCGTTAGATGCGGAAAAACATTTGACAAGATCCAACACCCATTCATGATAAAAGTCTTGGAAAGATCTGGAATTCAAGGCCCATACCTAAACATGATAAAAAGCAATCTACAGCAAACCAGTAGCCAACATCAAGGTAAATGGTGAGAAGCTTGAAGCAATCCCTCTAAAATCAGGGACTAGACAAGGCTGTCCACTTTCTCCATACCTATTCAACATTGTACTTGAAGTCCTAGCCAGAGCAATTCGACAACAAAAGGAGATCAAAGGGATACAAATTGGAAAAGATGAAGTCAAAATATCACTTTTTGCAGATGATATGATAGTATATAAAAGTGACCCTAAAAATTCCACCAGAGAACTCCTAAGCCTGATAAACAGCTTCGGTGAAGTAGCTGGATATAAAATTAACTCAAACAAATCAATGGCCTTTCTCTACACAAAGAATAAACAGGCTGAGAAAGAAATTAGGGAAACAACACCCTTCTCAATAGTCACAAATAATATAAAATATCTTGGCGTGACTCTAACTAAGGAAGTGAAAGATCTGTATAATAAAAACTTCAAGTCTCTGAAGAAAGAAATTATAGAAGATCTCAGAAGATGGAAAGATCTCCCATGCTCATGGATTGGCAGGATCAACATTGTAAAAATGGCTATCTTGCCAAAAGCAATCTACAGATTCAATGCAATCCCCATCAAAATTCCAAATCAATTCTTCAACGAATTAGAAAGTGCAATCTGCAAATTTATCTGGAATAACAACAAACCTAGGATAGCAAAATCTCTTCTGAAGGATAAAAGAACCTCTGGTGGAATCACCATGCCGGACCTAAAGCTTTACTACAGAGCAATTGTGATAAAAACTGCGTGGTACTGGTATAGTGACAGACAAATGGACCAATGGAATAGAATTGAAGACCCAGAAATGAAGCCACACACCTATGGTCACTTGATCTTCGACAAGGGAGCTAAAACCATCCAGTGGAAGAAAGACAGCATTTTCAACAAATGGTGCTGGCACACCTGGTTGTTAACATGTAGAAGAATGCGAATCGATCCATTCCTATCTCCTTGTACTAAGGTCAAGTCTAAGTGGATCAAGGAACTTCACATAAAACCAGAGACACTGAAACTTATAGAGGAGGAAGTGGGGAAAAGCCTTGAAGATATGGGCACAGGGGAAAAATTCTTGAATAGAACAGCAATGGCTTGTGCTGTAAGATCGAGAATTGACAAGTGGGACCTCATGAAACTGCAAAGCTTCTGCAAGGTAAAAGATACCATCAATAAGACAAAAAAACCACCAACAGATTGGGAAAGGATCTTTACCTACCCTAAATCAGATAAGGGACTAATATTCAATATATATAAAGAACTCAAGAAGGTGGACTCCAGAAAGGCAAATAACCCCATTAAAAAATGGGGCTCAGAACTGAACAAAGAATTCTCACCTGAGGAATACCAAATAGCAGAGAGGCACCTGAAAAAAATGTTCAACATCCTTAATCATCAGGGAAATGCAAATCAAAACAACCCTGACTTTCCACCTCACCCCAGTCAGAATGGCTAAGATCAAAAATTCAGGTGACAGCAGATGCTGGCGAGGATGTGGACAAAGAGGAACTCTTCTCCATTGTTGGTGGGATTGCAACAATACAACCGATACATATGCACCTTTCTGGAAATCAGTCTGGCGGTTCCTCAGAAAATTGGACATAGTACTACCGGAGGATCCAGCAATACCACTCCTGGGCATATATCCAGAAGATGTCCCAACCGGTAAGAAGGACACATGCTCCACTATGTTCATCGCAGCCCAATTTATAATAGCCAGAAGCTGGAAAGAACCCTGATGCCCCTCAACATAGGAATGGATACAGAAATCATGGTACATTTACACAATGGAGTACTACTCAGCTATTAAAAAGAATGAATTTATGAAATTCCTAGGCAAATGGATGGACCTGGAGGGCATCATCTTGAGTGAGGTAACACAATCACAAAATAATTCACACAATATGTATTCACTGATAAGTGGATATTAGCCCAAAACTTAGGATACCAAAGATATAAGATACAATTTGCTAAATGCATGAAACTCAAGAAGAATGAAGACCAAAGTGTGGACAATATACCCCTTCTTAGAATTGGGAACAAAACACCCATGGAAGGAGTTTCAGAGACAAAGTTTCGAGCTGTGATATAAAGATGGACCATCTAGAGACTGCCATATCCAGGGATCCATCCCATAATCAGCTTCCAAACGCTGACACCGTTTCATACACTAGCAAGATTTTGCTGAAAGGACCCAAATATAGCTGTCTCTGAGACTATGCCAGGGCCTAGCAAACACAGGAGTGGATGCTCACAGTCAGCTATTGGATGTATCACAGGGCTCCCAATGGAGAAGCTAGAGAAAGTACCCAAGGAGCTAAAGGGATCTGCAACCCTATAGTTGGAACAACATGATGAACTAACCAGTACCCCGGAGCTCTTGTCTCTAGCTGCATATGTATCGAAAGATGGCCTAGTCGGCCATCACTGGAAAGAGAGGCCCATTGGACTTGCAAACTTTATATGCCCCAATATAGGGGAATGCCAGGGCTAAAAGAATGGGAATGGGTGGGTAGGGAAGTTGGGGGCGGTATGGGGGACTTTTGGGATAGCATTGGAAATGTAATTGAGGAAAATATGTAATAAAAATATTAAAAATTAAAAAAAAGAAGTCGCATGATATGTAATCACTGATAAGTGGATATTAACCCAGAAACTTAGTATACCCAAGATACAAGATATAATTTGCAAAACACATTAAACTCAAGAAGAACAAAGATGAAAGTGTAGACCCTTTGCTCCTTCTTAGAATTGGGAACAAAACACCCATGGAAGGAGTTACAGAGACAAAGATTGGAGCTAAGATGAAAGGATGGACCATCTAGAGACTGCCAGACCCGGGGATCCATCCTATTATCAACCCCAAACACTGACACCATTACACACACTAGCAAGATTTTGCTGAAAGGACCCTGATATAGATATCTCTTGTGAGAATATACCATGGCCTAGCAAACACAGAAGTGGATGCTCACAGTCAGTTCTTTGATGGATCACAGGGCCCCCAGTGGAGGAGCTAGAGAAATTACCCAAGGAGCTAAAAGGATCTGCAACCCTCTATGTGGAACAACAGTATGAACCTACCATTCTGCATTCTGGAGCGTCCCCCCCCCCCCAACTCCTATTTTCAGAGGATGCCTGTTTCCATTCTTTCTTCTGGGCATCAGAGTTTCAGTCCTTTTCCTTCACCCAGTACTGTATCAGGTTCACCTCTCCGTCCCAGTCCCCCCATACACTTTCCCTCCCAGGTTCCTCCCTCCTGCTTCCTGAGAGATAACACTATGAGGTCAAATTTATTTTTGAATAGTTTCAACTTTCAATTTTTGTCTGGTTGCACTTTTACTTTTTTAAATATATATTTTTCTCCATCTCTTGAGGGAAGTAGGTTGGCTGACAACAGATCTTCGATCTTCGGCTTTCTCCCTGTTTTTCTAGATCCCATGACCAATTTGCATCTTTTTTGTTGTTGTTGTTCATGTTTTTTTTTTCTCTCAAGACAGGGTTAATCTGTGTAGCCCTGGCTGCCTTTGAACTCACTCTGTAGACCAGGCTGGCCTCAAATTCAGGAATTTGCCTGCCCCTGCCTCCGAAGTGCTGACATTAAAGGTATGCTCCACCATGCCTGGCCTCCAATTCTCATCCTTAGCTATGCAGCAGAAAGTTTTTGGCATCATTTCCCTTTTCTAATGGATCCAAAGGTCTCTCCCTTCTTAAATTGCTCCCTCAAATCATTCGGGAACTCACAAACTACTCTGGCCAGGGAAAGAGGTAGGCGTTTAGTAGATAGATTTTTAGTTTCCCCTACTTGTCTCATAGTCCAACCATCCAGACTCATACTTCTCTGCAGCAGAACACCAAACTTTGGGGGGTGAATTGCTATGCCCCAACTCCAGAGTGCACACCAAGGAAGCCACAGAACATTATGACAAAGGAAGCAATTAGGTTACACCTTCAGATCTTCATCTCTCCCTCCATTCTTCAAATTCAATCCCTAAGTCTCATCCCCTCCTGTTTACCAATCCTGTTTACCAAACTTCCTGCTGTGGTCTCTTCTCAACATATGGCTCTCTTCCCTGGAGATTGTCTAAGCAGTTCCTAGTGGAACACCCTGCTTTCCTCCCTCTTTAGAAGTCCCTCTGCCATGTCCAACCCATCCCATTCCTAACTCTCAGATCTCCCAACCCATAAACTCATCTTACCTGGTAGCCCAATGTAGTTCCTGCAGGGTATGTAGGGCCACCTCAAACTCATAATAACCAAAGTGAAACAGAAGCCAGATAACAAAACTCCCATACAATAATGACAAGACCAGATATCAGCCCCTAGAATTATTATCTTCCTAATCTAGTATGCCTAAGTGCCAGTATCAAAATACAATCAATAACAACCAGGACAATATATCTTCACTAGGCTCCAGCAATCATAACACAGCAGGTCCTGAATATTTTACCATAGCTGATGCACAAGAAAAAATCCTTTAAACAACTTGAATATGATAGTGGTCTTTTAAAAGGAAATGAATATATCTTTTAAAGAATTCTATGGAACCACAAAGAAATCGTGGAAAGTATTGTATTAAACTGATTTACACCAGAGTAGAAATAGAATCAATTCAAAAAATCCAAATTGAAGGAAGTCTCAAAATGAAAATTTTAGGAACTCAAACAGGTATCTTAGTGGCAATTTTCACTAACAAGTACAATATACTGAGACCTTCAGTTATTGAAGATATGATAGAAGAAATAAATATATTAAAGAACTTATTAAATATAAAATACTACTGGCACATAATATCCAGAAAATCTAGGTCATTACTATGAAAAGACCAGATCTATGAACAATAGGAATACAAGAAGAAAAGGAAACCCATGTTAAAGAAACAGAAAATATTTTTAAGAAAATCATAAAAAAAAATACTGTGAAGAAAGTAGATCATACCAGGTAAGAAAGTCTGCTGAGCACATAATAATCAAACCATTAAGTGTACAGAACAAATTATAAAAGGATATGCAAGGGCTAGGATGGGGGTAGTCAAGTAGGAAAGGACAAAGGAAAGGGGGTTGTGGAAGGGAGTACAGGGAGAGACAGGTAAAATTAAGAGTTGTTTGAGAAAGGTATTGAAACCCAGTACAGTGGAAACTTCCTAAAATCTATGCACATGTGAAGGTAAATCAAAGTGAAATCCCCAAATAATGCCCATGTCATGTCAGGAAGGAAAAAGAATGAAAAATTCCATTACTAGAATTGGGTTACAATTAATTGAGTTGTTGGTCAAATGGACCCCATGGGACTTCCGCTAAAAAAACAAAAACAAAAACAAAAACAAAAACAAAACCACCACACTTTTACTAGGAGTATAAATTGCCCTCTATAGATTGACAGCAAGCCCCATATTGCTATAGACTACACCAATACAAAATACTGAATGTGAAAATGTCAAGATTGTCCCTACAGAGAACCTTCACTCTCACATCCTAGTGTCTTAATATAGAAAGGCACTGTGCATGCTCCACAAGGAGAAATATATATACAATACTAGACACAAATGTTTCTATCTATAGTGGGTACTTACTACTTTTGAGACAAGTTAGATAATTAGTGGCTCAAAACTTATAGGAATAAGGAAAAAAGAACTGATTTGACTTAGGTCCTATTGCATGAGATGGAGCTCATATGCTAAACTGTTTGGTGACCAAGGACCTGAGACCAAATAATGTTCTTAAAATGGAAAAAGAAAAAAATACTCTCAAAATGAGTCCTAATGATATTCTGATATATGCATATAACAGTGCCTTCTTTACACATTATTAGTCAAACTTCCTCTTGTAGTAGATGGAGACAAATATAGGATCTTACAGCCATACATTATAGAGAGTGATACATCATAAATGGATATCTCCATCAAATCCCTCTTTCCAGATCTCAGAGAACCCAGAATAAGTATAAGAATGAAAGGGGAGGGGAGGGGGAGAGGGAGAGGGGGAGGAAGAAGAAGAAGAAGAAGAAGAAGAAGAAGAAGAAGAAGAAGAAGAAGAAGAAGAAGAAGAAGAAGAAGAAGAAGAAGAAGAAGAAGAAGCAACAGTAGCAGCAGCAGCAGAAGAAGCTGTAAGACTGTAAAAGAAAGAGAAAATCGAGTGCACCAAGAAATATGAACTCTTAGAGACTGAAGCAGCATGGACAGACCTTGGATGGTTCTTTCCCACATACACCGTGTCTATAACATTGCCAAAAATTAAGTGTTTTCATGAGAATCCTGAGGGAGTAAAGGAGTGGGTTTCTGATCCTCATGCTTTCAATAAGATTCTTTTACTTTTTTTGGTTTGACTTGTCTCACTTCAATGTTATAGTTTACACTTTATCACACATCATTTGGCTTACACTTACACAGCATTTTTCACCATTGGAGGAATTCAGTCACTGGATGGGACAGTCACTGGATTCTGCTCCAAACTTTGTCTATGTATCACTTCCCATGAGTGTTTTGATCCCCCTTCTAGGAAGGACTGAAGCATCCATACTTTGGTCTTTCTTCTTCTTGTGCTTCATATTGTCTGTGATTTGTGTCTTGGGTATTCAGTACTTCAGGGCTAATATGCAGGTATCAGTGAGGACATGCCATGTGTGTTCTTTTGTGAGTGGGTTACCTTACTCAGGCAACCAGTTTTCTAAAAGAACTAAAAGAGGGCAACTCTCACAAGAGGCTGGGCTCTCCATCTTCAATCAATGATTAAGAAAGTGCCTTGCAGATTTGCCTACAGCCTGATATTATGGAAGCATTTTCATAATTAAAGTTCTGTCCTCTGAATAGATGCCCATGAACATACAGGAAGCCTACAGAAATCCAAATAGACTGGACCAGAAATGAAATTTTTCCAGTCCCATAATAATCAAAACACCAAATGAACTAAACAATGAAAGAATATTAAAAGCATTAAGGAAAAAGTCAAGTAACTTATAACGGGATGCCTATCAGAATTGCACAAGATTTCTCACCAGAAAATATGAAAGCTTGAAGATCCTGCGTAGATCTCCTACAGACCCTAAGAAAACACAAATCCCAGCACTGACTACGATACTCAGCAAAATTCTCAATTACTATAGATGGATAAAACAAGATATTCTATGACAAGGCCAAATTTACACAAATCTTTCCACAAATCCAGCTATACAAGGAATCATAGATGCAAAACACACACAGAAGGAGGGAAACTACACCCTAGAAAAAGCCAGAAAGTAATCGTTCAACACTTATCCTTAATATCTTTTAACATCAATGGACTTAATTCCCAATAAATGATATAGACTAATAGACTAAATATGCAAACAGGACCCAGCACTTTGTTGCATACAGAAAACACACCTCAGTGACACAGATAGACACTACCTCAGAATAAAATGTTGGAAACAAATTTCCAAGCAGATTATCCTAAGAAACAAGCTAGAGTAGCCATTCTAATATTGGATAAAACCAAATATCAACCAAAAGTTATCAAAAAAATAAGGAAGGAAACTTCATACTGGTCAAAGGAAAAAAGTCTATCAAGATGAACTCTCAATTCTGAACATCTATGCTCCAAATGGAAGGGCAGCCACATTCATAAAAGAAACTTTGCAAAGCCCAAAACATATATTGTATCCCACACAATGATAGTGGGAGACTTCAACACCCCACTCTCAGCAATAGACAGATCACAAAAACAGGAACTAAACAAGAACACAGTGAAACTAATAGAAGTTATGAACTAAATGGATCTAACAGGTATTTATAGAACATTTCTTCCTAAAGCAAAATAATATGCCTTCATCTCAGGATCTCATGATATCTTCTCCAAAACTGACCATATATAATTGGTCACAAAACAGGACTCAACAGATACAAGATAGAAAAAATTCCCATGTATCCTATCAGATCACCATGGATTAAGGCTGCAATTCAATACCAAGAAAAAAAAAAAGAAAGGAAAGCACACATACACATGAAAGTTGAACAACACTCTACTCAATGATAACTTGGTCAAGGAAGAAATAAAGAAAGAAATGAAAGAAATTTTAGAATTTAATAAAAATGAAATCACATCATACCTAAATTCATAAGACTCAATGAAAGCAGTCCTAAGAGGAAATCTCCTAGCTCTGAGTGCCTCCAAAAAGAAACTGGAGAAAGTTTACACTAGATGCTTGACAGCATATCTAAAATCTCTAGAACAAAAAGGAACAAATATACACAAGAGGATTAGACAACAGGAAATAATCAAACTCAGGGCTGAAATCAACCAAGTGGAAACAAAAAGAACTATATAAAGAATCAACAAAACCAGCAGCTGATTCTTTGAGAAAATCAACAAGATTAAGATAGGCCTCTAGCCAGACTAATCAGAGGGCAAAGAGACAGTATCCAAATTAAGAAGATCAGAAATGAAAAGGGAGATATAACAACAGAAAATGAGGAAATTAAAAAAAAAATCAAATGTTACTACTAAAGATTATATGCAACAAAACTGGAAAATCTAGATGAAATGGACAATTTTCTAGACAGATACCAGATCCCAAAGTTATAACAGGATCAGTTAAACCATGTAAACAGTCCCATAACCCCTAAAGAATTAGAAGCAGTCAATAAAATTCTGCCAGCCAAAAAAAATCCCAGGACCAGATGGGTTTAGTGGAGAATTCTATCAGACTTTCAAGGAAGACCTAATACAAGTACTCTTCAAATTATTCCACAACATAGAAAGAGAAGGAACACTAATTCATTCTATGAAGCCACAGGTACACTGTGTATTTTCTCTTGACGATGGATCTGTTTCTGTCTAATCAGGAACTTGTCACAATTTCCTTTCATAGAGGATTTCATTACAGATTTTTTTCTACTTCTATCATGTTTAAAGTTCCAAATATATTTCAAAAAGTGACTGAGTGTATATTACTTTTAACTTCCAAAGATATCATACAAATTCAAGAGGCTTTTAACTATAATAAATTACTGTAAATTTTTTGATTCATTTAAAAATGTTAATGTTCACTAATAAGTGGATGGTAACCAAAAAAAAAAAAAATGCGTACAGGTACCAAATATACAGTTCACAGAACTACAAAAAGGCCAACAAATTGAAGTGCCCAAGTGAGGATGCCTCAGTCCCACTTGGGAGGGAGAAGAAAGCATTCACAACTGGGAAGGGAGGAGAAATCTCAGAGGGAAATGGAATGGGGGAGTGAGGTGGAACAGGGTTCCTGATCTGTTATTGGGTAAAGAGAAAGGACTGAAACTCTGATGGCCAGCAGAAAGACTGGAAACAGGCATCCGCTGGAACTAGGAGGTTGGGGGGACCCTGCAGAATACACTGGAGACTTGGGAGGTGTGAGCCTCTTAGGACTCAAAGGGAAGGAACTTAGATGATAATGCCAGTCATTAGTGAGAGGGAACTCATAGAGCCTACCTCCATCAGTAAGACAGAGCATCAAATGAGGGAGAGTGGGCCCATCCCACAGTCATAACTATAACCCATAATTGCTCCCTTATGACAGAATTACCGATGGAAATGGAGAGGAACCTGAGGAAAAGAAGGTCCAGCAACAGACCCAAAGTGGGCTCCAACTCAAGTGGAGTTCCCAAGGCCTGACACTATTATTGAGGCTATTGAGTGCTCACAAAAAGGGACTTAGCATGACCTCACTCCAGAAGAACCAACAAGCAACTGAAAGAGTAAGATGAAGATATTTGCACCCACCAATGGACAGAAGCAGCTGTCCCCTGTTGTTGAATTAGGGACAGCTGAAAGAAGCTGAGGAGTAGGGCTACCCTTAGGAGGACCAGCAGTCTCAATTAATCTGGGCCCCTGAGATATCTCAAACACTGGACCACAAAGAAAGAAGCGTAAACCAGCTGATATAAGGCCCCCAACACTCATACAGTAGAGGACTTCCAGGCTTGTGTTCATTCAGAAATGATGCACTTAACTCTCAAGAGACTGGAGGCCCTAGGGTATTTTCCGGTCAGGTTGCGTGGGCGTGGAGAAACATGCAGTGGATAGGAGGTATGGGATGTTGGAAGTGTAGGATGATGGATGGGAAGGGGGGATAAAATATGGAGTGTAAAAAATAAATTAATTCTTTAATTATAAAAAATTAGGAAAATAAAGTAAAAATGCTAATACTGAGTTACATATTTTAAAATATATTTTATTAGCTTAATAAAAATATACAATTCCAAAATTTCAACTGTGACATTTAAAAGAAAATAAAACAGGAGCAAAAATACATAATAAATAAATAAATAAATAAATAAATAAATAAATAAATAAATAAATAAAATAAAGTTCACTTCTTTCAGGTGATATTTTTTATAAAAGTCAAAACAAACAAACCAATCACAGTTCTCAGTAATGTTCCTCAATAATAGGTTCTTGTTCGTAAATGAGTGATAACTGTAAGCTCACCGTTTTCATGTCTTCATAGTATAGTACCAAGAAGTTGTCCCATTCTCTCATGGATAGCCAGCCACGGACATGCTCAAACCATGATCCATATATGACTGTGTGCAGGGAGAAATAGAGTGTCAATTACAAAGCACTAACACAGGGTCTGCTTGACTGTCTTCATTTTCTGAAAGCAGCAGCAGAAAGCTTCACTAAGAAAAATGTAAGTAGTCTGTATTTATAGCATTAAACATGATGTTTGAGGTTAATACACAAATAGAGAACTGATGAAATCAAGTTCATTATCAAACTCATTACCACACAGATTTACCATTGATGCCATGAGATATTCTACTGCCAAGGTGCAAGGACAGAGGTGTGTGCTGGGGGAAATCTATCACACCAATACAGCAATCCAGAGGTGATTTCTGTAAGTACCAGCCTCCTGCTGAGGTATATGAAGTCAACAGAAATATTTGATAACAGAGATGGGAGAACAGTATTTTATATGGTGTTGGAAAGAAAGATTCCCATCAGTACAGCAACCTACTGGCAGAAATCTAATAGATGTATAAATCAAAGCTATATGACATCATTAATAATCACATCAACAAAATTAGTAAAGGGGATAAGGCACCTTTGTGTGTGTGTTTTTGTTTCTCTCTCTCTCTCTCTCTCTCTCTCTCTCTCTCTCTCTCTCTCTCTCTCTCTCTCTCTCTCTGTGTGTGTGTGTGTGTGTGTGTGTTTGTAAGGGAGAGACCTTGTGTGTGTTTGTAAGGGAGTAGTAAGCACTAAAATTGGCTTCTATATTAAACCTTTTGCTCCAATGTTCAGGGATCATTTTGGATGTGGATGTGCAATATTATAGAGGCAGAGGTGGTGGATGACTTCACTAAAACAGTGTTTTCTGAGCACTTCACTGCAGTTGGACACATGAACCCAGCAGTTGTGACAGTATGTGCAAGACCTGTGTAAGCTTAAGCCAGACAGAGTCCCGGCATGGAGCAAGAGGTTGGTCATGATGTGCCAAGTATGAGGAACTACTAGTGATTGATAACTTCCTGAAGAAAGTCAGTTTATTTATGAGTGTTTATTCAACTACAGTGAATATTCATACACCCAAAAATGTATAGGCAGAATTAATTGGAATGGATGGTTTTAAAAAGCAATAGGACTGGAGAGATGGCTCAGGATTTTGGAACACTTGCTGCTCCCACAGAAGATGTTGGTTCAGTTTCCAGTACCAACATGGTAACTCACTATTTTCTGTAACTTCAGTTCTAGAAGACAATTTATACTTTTGGCCACTATGGGAAATGCTCTCATTTTGATCCACATACATACATGCAGATAAAAGGCACCTAGACATAAAAAACCTAAATCTTAAAAAGATAATATACAAAGTTGGGTGCTTATGGAATTAGAGCAGTATACCGGAGGAATCAGGAAAGGGAATGAATGTGATAAAAACGCATTGTATGGAGTTATCAAACAGTTAAAAGATATATTTAAAGACATTTTATACAATGATCACAGATATAGTGAGTTTACTCAAAGAACATTAGTTTTGTAGCCTGTTAGAAAGAAGATCAATGAAAAGAATACCTCAATTTAGAACTGTAAACATGGGGATTCAGAGAGAATAGTAAGCCCTAGAAAGTTGAAGTTAATGAAGTCATTAATAAAGATTTATTTTATTTTTTAGTTTTATATATGCCTATGTGATGTTTGTGAGATTGCATGTCTGTGTGGTTATATTTGCAAAGGAGAGAGGAGGATGTCAGTTACTCTGAATCTGGAGTTATAGGAAATCATGACCTACGCAGGGGTGTGAGTGTGGGGAACCAAACTCTAGTCCTCTAAAAATGCAGCCAGTACTATAGATCACTGAGCCTTCTCTCCAGCTCCTAATGGTATCACTTTTAAAAGAAAGATATGAGCAACTTTATTGAACAAGGAAAAGTAGAAATTAACACAAATTCAAAATTTTAAATGAAATGAATAGATTTACAAAGGGGAATGAAGGGATTGTTTTATGGCTTAAGGTATAAAAGTGTTTATCATATAAGCCTTATGAGGAGATCTCATTTTCTGTAACCTGAATAAATTAGAAGGAAATAATTGACTCCACAAAGTTGCCCTCAAGTCATCACTGATGTTCTGTGACATGTGTGTATCCACACAGACACTATGCACACATACAACCCAGATAATAATAAAGAAAGTATCATTAAAGGAAAAAAGAAATAGGAAACTGGATTCAATCTATAAATACCCCAGAAGACAGACTTAATGAGAAATAATGTAGATACCATTGGCATGTGTGTATGCATTTAAACATTGTCCTAATTGTTAATTGATGATATAGAAGGATAATGTATATTTTGGGCAGCACCATTCCTTACTTAGTGGGATCATGAGAAGGATAAATGGAGGAAAAATCTAAATGAAGGCCAAAAAGCCATGGCCTATACATTTATTCTTGTTCATGACTGTGTAAACAAAGAAAGTAAATAAAAATCAGTGAGAGATCTGCTAAGCCAAATATAAAGGTAGGCATCTCAGAAAAAGAGACTCATTAACAATTCTAAAGGGAAGGAAGTCTGGAAATCAGTATTTCAAGTTCTAAAAGTTAACTATTTACATGTCAGAGTAGTATATCTAGCATGGCTACTTGTCATAACTGATGGAGAAATTTAAAAAAATATATTTTTTCCAATTTTCTCCTCCTCCTCCTTCTTCCTCTTCCTATTCTTCTCATACAGATTCAGCTTGAACCCCATCTTCCTCTCCTTGCTTTGCTTCCACTTGGAGAGCCCTTGCTTCTCTCCATTTAGTCACACTTGTCTGCACTTTAGAGGCTCAGGATTGTCTTTGCTGACTTCTTTCAAGTGTTTTGCATCATTATCTACATCTTTTCTACAAAGGGCAGTGTTTTTGAAGAAATGATTGTCTTTTCCTTCCTCTTCCTCTGTCTGCCTTTTCTTCCCTGGCTGATGTTGGAATGCTTTCGTCAGAACTGGCTTCCTGTCCCCCTCCTCCACTGGGATCCCACAGGTAGGCTCCAGCTGCAGCATTTGTCTCTCCTCATCTGAGTTGTCAAAGGGCTCATTTAGCACTTCTGTCCTCTTGGAAATGGTCTCAGTGGTTACACTGCTGTTGATCCTCCTGCATTTATGACCTCTTTTCTTCTTTACTACAAAAGTCCTCTTTCTTTTAATGGAAACTGACTGTGGCTTAGTCAACCGTGTGGGAGCTGTCTGAATGCTCTTCTCCTCTTACTCATCTTCTTCCTCTTCCTAGTCATCTTCTACCTCCTCTTCCTCTTCCTCACTGCTCTCTTTGGACAGCTCTAACAACTGTCCTCTCTCCCCGGCCACTGGTCGCCTCTCTGGAGAATGCAGGTATTTATTCTTTTTATTGTACTTTTGCAGACGATTGCCTACTGGTATCTCTAGACAACAGGATCCTTTTCTCCTTCTTCTCCCAGAAGCTGGCTTATCCATTAGTCATTCAGCCTCCTTTCAGTTTCTCCCTCTTCCACAGAAACCACAGCATTAGAAATTAAAATTGGACTCCATCTTAGATTCTCTGGATCAAGTACATTTGGTCAGGAACAGTTCTTCAGCTTTTCCATGTGGCTCAATATCAACTTTTCCCTTCTAATGATGACAAACCTGCCATCTCTCCATCAATCATATGGAGGTGCTGCATAGTGGTGGCAATGACATGTGGGCACATACCTGTGGCTCTGCTAATGACCTTGATGCTGATGTGCATCTCGTGGTGGTGGTAGAGGTATTCCAAGATGACACTTTTCCAGTAGGCCAGGTAGGAGAGCCAGCCCAGGTTAGAGAGTGGCTTTTCGGGAGACCCTGCTTGGCCTTCTCTTCGAGAAAGCAAATAGCTGAAATCAAGGAGAAAGCATCCAAATCCCTGCCTTTGGTGCTGGGGCATGATTATTATGCAGGCCACATTATACATTTGCTGGCAGAGATTTTCCTTGGAGAAGTATCCAACCACATGACAGCCTTTTTCATCATTTTTTGTAAGGACATTAAAAAGGAATGGCTCAACATCATAATACAATGTGGTCCAGGAATAGCTTGGCTAACAAGCAAATGTTTTGGCAATACATATTACTCATATTCCCATCAACCTCAAATACTGAATGGCCTTTTGTTCAGTAAATCTCATTTGCTGGAGGACGAAACCATCCACACTTCTTTGAGTGTCTTAGCAAAATATTTTCACTCTTCATATATTTAAGACAGAATTCACACAGGTAAAATTTTGGTAATCTTGCATATTCCAGTGGGTAAGGCAAGGAATACCAGGTTTGGATTTCATATTTTCTGAACTCTATTACTGAGGGGTAGTGACCACAGTCTTCCACTCCACTTTCACACTCTATTTTCCCCCAAGACAGTCCTGGGCCTGCTTAAAAATTTCCAGATCCTCTTCAGTCGGGATATCCTTGTTTCCCATCAGACTTACTTCTGTACTTTCTTTTTTGATGCTTATTTTAATTTTAGTATCAGGTGACCCCATTCCTGTGAATGCACTCATGGACACTTCATCACTGGTTACAGACCTTTTATCACTCTGTAAAGTGGTGGGTCACAACACTCCGTATGGTATCCTCTATCACAGGAATAACAAAAAGAGCATATTATCTGCATTTGTGCCCTGGACTTGACATGTGCTGCATGTCCCGCACTCAATGCACTGCCACCTCAAGGCCTTCACATTTGTGGTTAATTCAGGACAAAACTTCAGACAGGATGGGTATCCACTGTTGCCACAATCAGCACAAGAAACAAGTTCTTCTGGTTTCTTTTCACAATTTGACTCTTTAGTCCTCAAACAGAAGCTACATATTGGAATGGGATCAGCACAGGGTATCTTAGTTAGGATTTTACTGCTGTGAACAGAAACCATGACTAAGGCAACTCCTATAAGAAGAGCATTTAATTGGGGCTGGCTCACAGGTTCAGAGGTTCAGTCCATTATCATCAAGGCAGGAATATGGAAGTATTTATGTAAGCATGGTGCAGGAAGAATTGAGAATTCCTCACCTTCAACTCAAAATGGACTTTCAAACTAAAGTTCTCAAAAAAGATAAGGAGGGACACTTCTTATTCATCAAAGGTAAAATTTACAAGATGAACTCTAAATTATAAACATCTATGCTCCAAATGCAAGGGCATCCACATTCATTAAAGAAACTTAGCTAAAACTCAAAGCACACATTATAACTTTCACAATAATAGTGGGACACTTCAACACCCCACTCTCATCAATGGACAGATCCTGAAAACAGAAACTAAATAGAGACACAGTGAAATTAACAGAAGCTATGAAACAAATGTATTTACCTGCTATCTATACACACTTCATCCAAAAATAAAAGGATATACCTTCTTTTCAACATGTCATGCTACCTTCTCCAAAATTGACCATATAATCAGTCACAAAACAGGCCTAAGCAGATACAAAAAATATAGAATGAATTCCATATACTCTATCATATCTCCATGGACTAAGGCTGATCTTCAGTATCAACATAAATAATAGAAAACCCACATACACATGGAAGCTGAAGAACACTCTATGTGATGATAACTTGGTCAAGGGAGAAATAACGGAAGAAATTAAAGACTATTTAGATTTTAATGAAAATGAAGCCACAACATACCCAAACTTATAGGACACATTGAAAGCAGTCCTACAAGGAAAAGTCATAGCTCTGAGTTTCTCCAAAAAGAAGCTGAAATGAGCATACACTAGCAGCTCAACTGCATACCTAAAAGCTATAGAAATAAAGGAAGCAAAATCACCCAAGATTAGTGAGTGGAAGGAAATAATCAAACTTATGGCTGAAATCAACCAAGTGGAAACAAAAAGAACTATACAAAGAATTATCCAAATCAAGAGCTGGTTCTTTGAGAAAATCAACAGGATACATAAACCCTTAGCTAGACTAATTATAGGCACAGGGAAAGTATCCTAATTAACAAAATCAGAAATAAAAAGGGATATATAACAACAGAATCTGAGGCAACCCAAAAAATCCTCAGATCCTACAACAAAAGTCTATACTCAACAAAACTGGAAATCCTGGATGAAATGGACAATTTCCTAGACAGATGCCAGGTACCAAAGTTAAATCAGGTTCAGATTAATGACCTAAACAATCCCATTTCTCCTAAAGAAATAGAAGCAGTCATCAATAGTCTCCCAAACAAACAAACAAAAAAAGCCCAGGACCAGATGGGTTTAGTGCAGAGTTCTATCAGAACTTTAAAGAAGACCTAATTCCAACTCACCTCAAATTATGCCACAAAATAAAAACAGAAGGTACTCTACCCAGTACATTCTATAAAGCCAGAATTACTTTGATACCCAAAACATATAAAGTCCCAACAAAGAAAGAGAACTTTAGACCAATTTCCCTTATGAATATCCATGCAAAATTAATAAAATTCTAGCAAACCGAATCCAAGAAAACATCATAACCATCATCCTTCATGATAAAGTAGGCTTCATCCCAGGGATGCAAGGATGGTTCAATATACAGAAATCTGTCAACATAATCCCCTATATAAACAAATTAAAAAAAAGATCATCTAATTGAATGCTCAGAAAACATTCTACAAAGTCTAACACCCCTTAATGATAAAAGTCTTGGAAAGATTAGGAATTCAAGGCCCATACCTTAACATACTAAAAGCAATATAGCAAACCAATAGCCACAATCAAACTAAATGTTGAGAAACTGGAAGCAATCCCACTAAAATCAGGTATTAGGCAATGCTGCCCACTCTTTCCCTACCTGTTCAATATAGTACTTGAAGTCTGTCTAGATCAATTAGACAACAAATGAAGATCAAAGGAATATAAATGGAAAAGAAGGTGTCAAAATATCACTATTTGTAGATGATATGATAGTATATCTAAATGACCCTAAAAATTCCACCAGAGAACTCTTAAACCTGATAAACAACTTCAGTGCAGTAACTGGACATGAAATTAACTCAAACAAATCAGTGGTCTGTCTCTAGACAAAGGATAAACAGGCTGAGAAAAAAAATCGGGAACTAACACCCTTCAAAATAGTCAGAAATAGTATAAAATACCTTGGTGTGTTTTTATCTAAAGAAGTGAAAGATCTGTAGGATAAGAACTTCAAGTCTCTGAAGAAAGAATTCAATGAAAATCACAGAAGATGGAATCATTTCCCATGCTCATGGATTGGCACGCTTAATATAGTGAAAATGGCTATCTTGCCAAAAGCAATCTACAGGTTAAATGCAATCCCCATCAAAATTCCAACTCAATTCTTCACCCAGTTAGAAAGGGCAATTTTCAAATTCATCTGGAATAAGAAAAATTTTAGGATAGCCAATACTATTCTCAATAATAAAAGAACCTCTTGTGGAATCACAATCCCTGACTTCATCTTTACTACAAAGCAATTGTGATTAAAAACTGCATGGTACTGGTACAGTGACAGAGAGGTAGATCAATGGAACAGAATTGAAGTCTCAGAGATGAACCCACACAACTATGGTCACTTGATCTTTGACAAGAGAGCAAAAACATCAAGTGGAAAGGAAACAGCATCTACAAAAAATGGTGTTGGCTCAACTGGTGGTTAGCATGTAGAATAATGCTGATTGACCCATTCTTCTCTCATTGCACAAAGCTTAAGTTTAAGTGGATCAACGAGCTCCACATAAAAGCAGAGACACTGAAATTTATAGAGGAGAAATTGGGGGTGAGCCTTGAAGATATGGGCACTGGAGAAAGATTCTTAACAGAACACCAATGGATTGTGCTGTATTATCAAGAATTAACATATTTGGCCTCATAAAATTGCAAAGCTTCTGTAAGGCAGAGGACACTGTCAATAAAGCCAAAAGGCAACCAATAGATTGGGAAAAGATCTGTACCAATCCTAAAGCAGATAGGGGGCTAATATCCAATATATATAAGGAACTCAAGAAGTTTTACTACCTCTCCTTTCTACTTTCATATTCCTTTTCTTTGTGTGCGTGTGTGTGTGTGTGTGTGTGTGTGTGTGTGTGTGTGTGTGTATGTGTGTCTGTGTGTGCATGTGTGTGTGTTTGTTACTGGAATATAGGAAAGGAGTCATTTTTATTAACATGGGTACCTTATCAATAGCTAATCTACTTAAAAAATAACCTCTCTCCATCAGAAGCCACTAACATGATATAGAGGCTGGAAAGAGGAAGATCTCATGAGCACTGCTCCTATCTACTAATAATTGCCTATAAATCCTCAAGAAATGGGTAAGGGGTTTGTGACCATCTCCTCTCTCCTTGATAGGATATTGAAGGGATCACCTTTTGGAAGTTTTGAGCAGTAATCAGAGATAATATGAGTCCAAGAGTGCTGTGGCCAAATCATATCTACAAATCAATGTTCCACATCATTCTATCCCATCTTTAGGTTCTTATATCATACCTTCTTCCTTGATGTTTCCTAAATTTATACTATGGGCTATTGATGTCTCATTTATGGTGAGCACTAAAAGGGTACTTATTCTCAGCACTTTGGCTAGTTTTGAGTTTTGGCTAGTCTGAAATTACCATTGCCTATTACAAGAAGCATTTTTACATCAAGGTGATGGTAGAGATATGTTAGCAGAAAATTATGATTATTTAGAAGACAAGTTGATGTTCACATCATATATATTTACCAGAATAACAATGACAGCTTCAACACTATGATCTATTCCCTCCAAAATGTGGATATTTAACCATGTTGAATAAACATGATGTGAAATCTTCTCAATGAAAATAAAAAAAAAAAATGACTGTTTAACCCCAGAACACAATAGCTATTATTAAGCATATGTTGTGAAGATGGTTGAAGTATAGATGACAGTGTCCACAGCTGAGTAAGTGTTAATGACAATCTCCTAATAACATCCTGACTGACACTGTGAGGGCTATTCAGCAGGAAGGCACAGTGCAGCTGACTCCCAGCATTCTTCCTTCATGTCCCATGACAAGCACATAAGGATGTCTGTAGCAATAGTGTCTTACCAACTACTTTTTGATGGGCAGCTGACAACAGTGACAATTGCTCATATTATTTGAATCCTCGGGCATTTTCCAGGCAAAAACTCCTAGGGAGGGATGTCTTCCAACACCAGCAATGGAGCTTTCATTTAACAAGCTATGACTTCTACAGGCAGTTTTTTCTACCTGTATAAGGTATCTTGACTAGTATATTAATGAGCTTCCAAACATGTGAGTTTCCATAAGGCATTTTCATATATTCTTGTTTTGATTAATTATATCCTTCATCTTACAACCCTATCTTTGCATATACCACCCCACTCTTATATTCATTCCTTCACTCTCATATTAAAGTATTTTGGAATGTCTCTTTCTTGTTCTTCTAATGTCTCCTTGCTGATTTCTGTCCTTTATATGCACTTTGATTTAAACACAATAAGAAGTTATGTAGGATACTCTTATGACTAACAACAAATACTATTTGTCTATCTGTGCCTAGGTTACCTCATTAAGTATATTTTCCAAAGAAACTCAAGTGTTATTTTTATATCTGAATGAAATTTCATTCTGTAGTGTACACACATCACAATTTCATTATCTGTTTTTCAGTTGATGGGCACATAGGCTGAACCTGGCTATTTTGGGTAGAGTTGAAATGAGCACAGATGTTCAACTACTTTTAGTAGTATATATCTACGTATGTAGGAATATATACCTAACTACACAATAGCATATACCTAAGGATGTAGTATTATATATCTAAGTATATAGTAGTGTGCACTTAAGTGTGCTTCTAAGTCTGCAGTATTATATACCTAAGTACTATGCTATGTCAGTGCCTAGCAAATACAGAAGTGGATGCTCACAGTCATTATTGGATGGAACATAGGGCTCCCAATGGAGGAGCTAGTGAAAGTACCCACAGAGCTGAAGGGGTCTGCAGCCCTATAGGTGGAACAACAATATGAAGTAACCAGTATCCCCAGAGCTCATGTCTCTAGCTGCATATGTAGCAGAAGATGGCCTAGTTGGCCATCATTGGGAAGGGAGGCCCCTTCTTCGTGTAAAGTTTATATGTTCTAGTACAGGGGAACACCAGGGCCAAGAAGTGGGAGTGGGTGGGTAGGTGAGCAGGGCTGGGGGAGGGTATAGTGGAGTTTCGGGATAGCATTTGAAATATAATTGAAGAAAATATATGATAAAAATTTAAAAAATACAAAATTTCTAGACAAATGGATGGATCTGGAGGATATCATCTTAGTGAGGTAACCCAATCGCAAAAGAACACACATGATATGAATTCACTGATAAGTGGATATTAGCTCTGAGTCTCAGAATCCTTTTTAGAATGAGGAACAAAATACCCATAGAAGGAGTTAGACAAATTTCGGAGCAGAGGCTGAAGGAATGACCATCCAGAGACTGCCCCAATATGGGATTCATTCCATGAACCATCACCAAACCCACACACTATGACAGATGTCAATAAGAGCTTTGTGAAAAGAGCCTGATATAGTTGTCTCCTGAGAGATCTTCCAGTTCCAGGCAAATACATAAGTGGATGCTCACAGTCATCCATTGGTTGGAGCAGAAGGTCCACAGTGAGGGAGATAATGAAAGTACCCAGGGAGCTGAAAGGGTCTGAAGCCCCATAGGATGAACATTAATATGCACTAAACAATACCCTCAGAATTACTTGGAACTATACCACCAATCAAAGAAAACAGATAGTGGAGATTGTTACTTATAGCTGTATATGTTGCAGAGGATGGCCTAGTCGGTCATCAATGGGAGGAGAGGCACTTGGGCCTGTAAACGCTCTATGCCCCAGTATAGAGAAATACCAGGACTTGGAATGGGATTCTGTGAGTTTGTGTGCAGGGTGAGCAGGGTGGGTCTATGTGATTTTCAGAGGGGAAACTAGGAAAGGGAATGACATTTGAAATGTACATAAAGAAAATATATCATAAAAGATTAAAAAAAATAAAGAGGTAGTTGGAAAAAGGAATAAAATCAGCTAGAATGGAAAAAAAGCAAGAATGGTAAGTGGGCTATTATTGAGATCAAAATCCCTGTATACCTGTATGGAAATATCAATAATAAAACACTTATTATACGTGATTAATATATTTTAATAAATATATAAATCAAAACAGTGTATCAAGAATCCCCTACCTCACCTCTGAAAATATTTTAGAGGCAAATCGGAGATTGGTATTTATAATATTTAGAAAAATGCCATTTAAGAAAATGCTGGATGATCAGGCTAATATATAAGATGCATAAGAAGCCATTACAAAACGACTAAGAAAATTGACAAATGAAAAGCATGGTAGGAAGTAAGCAACATTTGTTATGTTTCTGTTCTGTGATAAAACACCAAGATCAAAGGCAACTTAAGGAATAGAGAGCTTGTTTGTGTCAGGCAGAATGATAGGAAGGGAAACCTGGGATTTCATTTCCTTAACTACATTCAGGAAACAAATGGAGTGTACTGAAATTGGTTTGAGTGTTTGTTCTCTCAAAGCCCACCTTGAATGGAATACTTTTTCCAACCAGTCAGTGTCTCATAAACATTCTGAAAAAGTGCCACCATTTGGAAACCAAGTGTTGAAATCTGGGGGCCTATGTGGGCCATTTCTTACTCAAATGATGACCGATGTCAATATAAAGATTAGGTCTGTAAAGACTAGATACTACAAATGGTGCTTAAATATTATGACATGGGGCCGTCTGTGACTGTGTCCTGTACTGTGGTGGTGTGTGAGAACAGAAAGACTTCACAATCAGTGTTGAAATGATTATGAGTCCTGGGCCCATAGACTTGTTGAATGTAGAGAGATAAAATGGAGCCTACAGAATATTAAAAGTCTAGAGATGAAGGCAAGTTAGGTATCATACATAAAACTGTGGGTTTGAGCTCCAGCATCCAATAAGTAGAGTATACAGTAGGTGCTTTTAGACTTAGAACTTAAGAGGTATCAGAAGAAGGAACAACACTTCAAGATCACCCCAAGCTATATAGAGAATTCAAGGCCAACCTAAGTTATCTCTCACTTTGTCTTTTTTAAAAAATTACTCTGTGACCTGGAACTGGGGAGACTCCAGAGTCTCTATGGTGATGACTCTATCTGAAACTCTTAACAGTAAGTGACATGAAGCCTGAAATGCCACCTCCTGTAGGCAGATAGGATTCCCAGTGGAGGGATAAGAATAGCAACGCTTTCAGAAAACCTTTGACCCCAAATGTGTCCTAAACAGAAGATGTCCGGAAACAAAGATGGAGCAGAGATGGAAAAAATGGGCAATTATTGACTAGCCAAAATTTAGACACACACCATGGGCAAGAAAAAATCCATGACACTATTACTCTGATATGCATGCCTACAAGAGCCCAGAATAAGTGCACTCTGTGAGACTCCACCCAGCAGCTGAATTAAAAGAGATGTATAAGTCCACAGCCAAACATTAGTTAGAGCTCTGGAAGTCTTTTGGAAAAATTTGAGAAAGATTTGAGGGACCCAACGGGGTTAAGAACTCCAGATGAAGACCAGAAGAGTCAACCAACCTGAACCTTTTATCACTCTTAGAAACTGAACCACCAACCAAAAAGCTATCATGAGCTAGATCTAGGGGTCCTGCACATATGTAGCAGATGTACAGCTTGGTCTTTGAGCAGATCTCCCAAAAACTGGAGCTGGGTCTCTCCATGAACATGTTTCCTCTCTGTGGATCCTATTCCTTTATCTGGGTTGCCCTGTCTTGTCTCAATGGGAGAAGACACACCAAGTCCTGGGGAGAATTGTTGTGTCATGGTAGGGAGGTACCCTAGGGGCAACTATCCCTTCTCAGAAGAGAAGACGATGGGGATATGAGCTGTGAGTAGGGGTCATTAAGAGGAGATGTGTTCTGAATATTGTGATATAATATAAATAAATAAATTTATAGTATATAATATGTATTAATAAACAAATTAATTAATGAAATAAATGTCTCTGAATTTCCCCCACCTCCTATATTTCATAGATTACTCACCATTTCCTTTGAGGAACCATTCAAAATAAGTTCCAAAAGACCCTGGATTCTTCACAACGTTTTTGTTCCTCCAGAAAAAGTAACCAGACACAAGAATATCTCTGGGATTTCTGATGAGATAGATCGCCTAGAATGGACAAAAATGTAAATGAATGTCAACAGTTATTCTCACCTTTTGACTGTCATAATTTACATGCAATATTCTAATATCTAAGGGTTTCTAAAAACATTTGTTATTTTTTGTGGGCAAAAAATATACACATGTGAAAAATCTATAGTCATAATTCCCCTTTTGTAATTTTATTTGATTTGTAAAAATGGAACAACAAAATGACTAGTTCATTAGTAGTGTAAAATATCACAGACTGATTCGACAGTTCTAAAGATTACAATAACAATTGGTTATCCAACAACAAATGCCAAGCCTGTAAAATATACATACAAGTAATACTGTAGTGACTGAGAATGGTGTACTGAAGTAATTTGGGATATACAGATTTATTTAGGAATATATTGATTATTTATTTATTTAGGAATATATACTGTATATATTAAAAACATGTAAATATATATCTATATAGGAATACATAAACATAGGAATATATTTAGGAATATATATGTTCATATGCATATGTATATATATGCAGCATGAATCAATGAAAAAATAAACTAAATATGAAAGAGAGGAAAAAGTGATATATTAATGTATTTGGAGGGAGAAAAAGGTAGGGGAAAATGATGTATATAATTATATTTTATTATAAAAATTTCAAAACATGAAAGAAATAAATGAGAGGAAATCATCATTTAAAAAAAAGATTTATTTATTTTATATATTGGAGTACACTGTCGCGGTATTCAGACATACCAAAAGGCATTGGATCCCATTACAACTGGTCATGAGACACCATGTTGTTGCTGGGAATTGACATCAGTACCTCTGGAAAAGCAGTAATTGCTCTTAGTCCTGGAGCCAACACTCCAGCCCCCAAAGTAATCATTTTTAATAAAAGGAACTTCAGATTTTGTACCAATTCTTCTAGATCTCATATTTTTTAACTTCAAAAATATTTCTTTATGCATGTCTGAGTGCACACATTATTTTTTGCTCACCATATGTGGACAGAAACCCACAGACATTAAGTAAAAGGGGGTTGGATGCCCTGGGAGAAGAGTTGCAGAGTTGTGAGACACCATGTGGGTGTTTGGAACTGAACCTAGGTCCTTTGCAAAATAAGCCAGTACTCTTAACAGCTGAGCCATCTCTCTCAGTCCTCTTAGAAATTTAAAATATTTTATTGGATATTTTTATATACATTTCAAATGTTATCATCTTTTTCAGCTTCCCACCTCCTTCCTGGAATCCCCCAATCCAATCTCCTTGCCCCTGCTTCAATGAAAGTGTTTCCTGACCCAATCATCCACTCCTACTTCCCAAGGATAGCAAAAATTATCCTCAACAATAAAAAAAAGTACTGGATGAATCACCATCTCTGATCTCAAACTGTATTATAGAGCAATAATGATAAAAAATTGTATGCTATTAGTACAATGAAATGTAGGTAGATTAATGGAATAGAATTGAAAACCCAAAATTGATCCCACACTCCTATGTTCAGTTGATATTTTGCAAAGCTTCTAAAATCATCCATTGGGAAAATGATAGCATTTTCAACAAATTATGCTGGTTGAATTGGCTGTCACCATGTAGAACACTGGAAATCGATCCATTCTTACCTCCTTTTACACAGCTCAACTCCAAGTGTATCAAGAACTTACACATAAAACCAGATACACTGAAACTTATAGAAGATAAAGTGGGGAAGAACCTCAAATGCATGGGACCAAAAGGAAACTTCCAGAACAGAATAGAAATGGTTTATGCTTTAAGATCAAGAATTGACAAATGGGACCTAATAAAATTGCTAAGTTTCTGTAAGACAAAGAACACTGTCATTAAGACAAATGGAAAAGAGGAACACTCCTCTATTGCAGGCGGGATTGCAAGCTGGTACAACCACTCTGGAAATCAGTCTGGTGGTTTCTAAGGAAATTGGACAGAGTATTACCTGAGGACCCACTCCTGAGTTTATACCCAAAAGATGCTCCAACATATAACAAGGATACATGCTCAACTATGTTCATAGCAGCCGTATTTATAAGAGACAGAATTTAGAAATAAATCAGATGTCCTTCAACAGAGGAAAGGATACAGAAAAAGTGGTACATTTACATGATGACATACTACTCATCAATAAAAAACAATGACTTCTTGAAATTCATAAGAAAATGAATAGAAATAGAAAATATCATCTTGAGTGAGGTAAGCCAATCTCAAAAGTATTCAAATGGTATGCATTCACTGATAAGTGGACATTAGCCCTGTAGGTCAGAATAACCAAAATATAATTCACAGACCACATGAAGTTCTAGAAGGATAACCAGTGTTGATACTTCCATCCTTCTTAGAGGGGTGGGGGACAAAAAACTCATGGGAGTAAAGATGGAGACAAACTGTGGAACAGAGACTGAAGGAAAGACAATACTGATACTGCTCTATCTGGGGATGGATCCCGTATTCAGTAACCAAACTAAGACACTATTGTTGATGCCAAGAAGTGCATGCTGTAAGGAGCTGTCTCTGAGATGAAGAAACATCAGCATCACCTAGTGCATGAGAATCCCATCTTCACATTTCAGCAAGACCTCCAGGACTTGTCAGGTAAAATAAGTTGAAAGAGTGTTTAGTCAAAGAAAATCTCAATCACTGGACACTGACCTTGGCCTTGGAACTGAATAAAGACTTGGAGAAGAGATGGATGGGAAGATGGGAGGTTATGAGTCGTGGTCCTTCCTTATTGATTATTGCAGGATATCCTATATCAGCCTCTAGCCAGGGTGAGCGTTCCCAAATGGGCACAGTTTGGTTCCACTTCGGATCTCCCTTGGTCTGAATCAAGCAGACAATCTCACTCAGCCAGTTCGTTCCTGAATGAAAAGGAAAAGTGATTGTTACTCATTTCAACATTACTTGTGAAAAAGCCTCAAGTAGAATATATGCCCATACAATTTACAGTGCTGCCCAATTTCAAGCACACAGACTTGTGTACACAATGTCCATGTGACATAAGTGCAAAGTATATTCACTCATCATATTCTAGACTTCATTTTGCAAAACAGAGACCCTATACACAGCAAACAGAAACCTGGCAATGGAATTTCTCCTCCAGCCCTGGGCCAACACCATTCTACATTCTGGTGGAATGAATTTCACTATCCCAGATATTTCAGAATGTTGTAATCATAGCACATGCCCTCTGAGACTACCTCCTTTAATTTAATTCATTGCCACTGAGACTCACCCATGCTCCAGTGTATGACTGAGTACTTCTACTTTTTAAGGTGAATCAATTCCCTTGTGCATATTTATCACACACAGTTGATTTGTGTTTATGTGCTCATTTGTCAGTGGATGTTTCTCTAGCTTCCTTCTCAGAGTTATTGTCTGGTACTTTTTTCCTGTATTCCAACTGCCTATGGAAATTCTGTGTCATTTTCCTTTCAATGTCAGCAACCTAATACTTACTCAAAGTTCAGTGCTTCTTCCACACAGATATCATCCATACCCCAAACTACCATGATGTTGCTTTTTGCTTTCTTGAGTTTTCAGACTATTTCTATGTCCTGGACAAAGTCCATAGTAATTTTACCTGAAACTGTCCTCTCCTCCACATATCCTCACTTACATGTCTTTATCTCTTAATGTTATTTCTTGTATTTATTCTCACCACTCTCACTCTTCTATCTCTTCCACAGAGAGAAGGACCAATGGCATATTCTGCTTTAGGGAGCACTATCATTGTTCTGGTGCCATAGCTGATCTCCTCTGCCCACATAGGTCAGTCTGAGTGGAACACACACAAATCTCCATGCCCACAAGTCATTTTACACATAAATATATAGAACACTCTACTCATCACCCAAAATGAATTAGGATCAAAGTACTAATCTCCCTTATACATTTCAGAATTAGTCTTACTGATGATCCTTACCTGACTTGGGGTAAGTCAATATCAACAAGTCTTCTTCTTTCACCACAAACTTATTATGAATATCTTCCAAAATTTCTTTTTGATATATTATGGTAGGAAAAGGTATCCCTTCAAACCAATTATAGTCTGACATCATGAATAGCTTCTTGTAGGTGATGTTAGGATTCCAGCCCAGGACACCTATTCAACTTATATCAAATTCTGAGAGGTAAGATTTATAGTGCAAGTAAAAAATCATTAACATTCTTTTATGTGTTTTGAAATATGTACTGATGGGGAGAAATTAATATTGTCACCTACAGTCAAAGGTTACTATATTGAGCAATTTTAAAGTTGTACAAATAACATTCTGCAGAATTTGTGAGACCAAGTTCATGACCCCAAATCAGTGACGCAAGAAGACTTAATAGGACATAGAAATGCAAGTTAATTTAAAATGTCTAGTAATATAATTTAGCTTTCAGAATGATTTTGAATATGCAGAAAAATTACAGAGATCATACAGAACCTTTCCATGGAATTTCTTTTTTTTTTTTTAATAGTGGTTGCTTTTGAGAAACTCATAGTTCATTAACTGCCTGTCTTCTTCCCCTCAAATCCTTCCCTCCTTTTCCCATATTTTTGATCTCTTTAATATTTGTTGCTATTTATATATGCATACATGTATAGTCAACCTACTGAGTTCATACATTTGAGCTTGTATGCGATGTATCCTGAGGTGTGCAGTTGAGATTAGAAAAATCAATGGGAGATTTCGTCTTCAGACACAGGCTATTCTCCATATTTTAGTAAAAATTGATATGAAGTATTTCTTCTTATAAGGTAAAAATATATAGAATTTCCCCTGGCCTCTTTAGTATACCTACTAGTACCATTATGCTGGTTTCTTTAGGTAACTACGCTGTTAAAAGATCATGTGTCTATTTTCCTGTTGTGTCTAAGAGAGACATATTGTATCAACAGGAACCTTGGTATTTGGCGGAACTCTGTACCCTCTTCTGTGACATTTTCTGTGAGCCTCTTAGGTTGTAGGGATTTATTTCAGATATATCAGTTGGGGTTGTGTACCTTTCTGTTATTATCTACATTTTTGTCCATTGTGGATCCTTGCCAGAGACACCACATGAGTGTAGTAACCCAATCACAAAAGATCACACATAATATGCATTCACTGATAAGTGGATATTAGCCCAGAAACTTAGAATAGCCAAGATATAATTCACAAAACAGATGAAACTCTTGAAGAAGAAGACCGAAGTGTGTATGCTTCCTTCCTTCTTAGATTGGCCAACAAAATATTCATGTAATGAGTTACACAAACAAAGTTCAGAGCTGAGACAGAAGTAAGGACCATCCAGAGACTGTCTCACAAGGGAATTCAATCCAATAAACAACCACCAAACCCAGACACTATTGGATAGGTCAGAAAGATTTTGCTGACAGGACCCTGATATAGGTGTCACTTGTGAGGCTATGCCAATGTCTGGCAAATACAGAAGTGGATGCTCACCTTCATCTATTGGAAGGAACACAGGGTCCCTAATGAAGGAGCTAGAGAAAGTAGCCAAGCAGCTAAAGGGGTATGCTACCCTATAGGAGGAACAACAATGTGAACTAACAAGTACCTCCTAGAGCTGTGTCTCTAGTTGCACATATAGCAGAGGATGGCCTAATCTGCCATCAATGGTAGGAGAAGTCCTTGGTCTTGCGAAGATCATATGTCCAGGTACATGGGAACGTCAGGGCCAGGAATTTGGATTAGGTGTGTTGAGGATCACATCAGGGAGACTGTATAGTTGACTTTCATGATACCAATTGAAATGTAAATGAAGAAAATATCTAAGAAACCTCCAAGAAGTCTTTTATTTCTTTCTCTATTTCTTCCTTGACCAAGTTATTATTGAGTAGAGTTGTTCTGCATCTATGTGAATATTGGCTTGAATTGAATGTTGTTATTGAAGGTCATCCTTAGTCTGTAGTGGTTTGATAGGATACATGGGATAATTTCAATATTTTTGTATCTTTTGAGGCCTGTTTTGTGGCCAGCTATATGGTCAGTTTTGGAGAATTTACCATGAGATGCTGTAGAGGAGATATATTCTTTTGTTTTACGATCAAATTTTCTGTAGATATCTGTTAAACCCATTTGTTTCATAACTTCTTTTAGTTTCCATGTGTTTCTGTTTAGTTTCTCTTTCCATGATCTGTCGGGTGTTGAACTCTCCCACTATTATTTTGTGTGTTGCAATATGTGCTTTGATCTTTATTATAGTTTCCTTAATGATTGTGGCTGCCCTTGCATTTGGAGCATAGATATTCAGAAGTGAGAGTTCATCTTGGAAGATTTTACCTTTGATGAGTATGAAGTGCCCTCCTTGTCGTTTATGATAACTTTGGGTTGGAAGTCAATTTTATTCGATATTATAATGGCTACTCCAGCTTGTTTCTTAGGACTATTTGCTTGGTAATTGTATTCTAGCCTTTTACTCTGAGGCAGTGTCTGCCTTTATGCCTGAGTTGGGTCTCCTGTATGTATCAAAAAGTTGGGTCTTGTTTACATGGCAAGTCTTTTAGTCTATGTCTTTTTATTGGGGAATTGAGTCCATTGATATTAAGAGATATTAAGGAAAAGTCTTTATTGCTTCTTGTTATGTTTGTTGTTAATTTGGAATTCTATTCTTGCAGCTATCATCTTTTAGGTTTGTTGAAGAATTACTTTCAAGCCGGGCGTGGTGGCGCACGCCTTTAATCCCAGCACTCAGGAGGCAGAGGCAGGCGGATTTCTGAGTTCGAGGCCAGCCTGGTCTACAAAGTGAGTTCCAGGACAGCCAGGGCTACACAGAGAAACCCTGTCTCGAAAAACCAAAAAAAAAAAAAAAGAATTACTTTCTTGCTTTTTCTAGGGCTTACTATCCCTTCTGTACTGGCACATTTTTCCTTTGTTATCCTTTGAAGGGCCGGATTTGTGGAAAGATATTGTGTGAATTTGTTTTTTTTTTTTTTCATGGAATACTTTGGTATCTCCTTCCATGGTAACTGAGAGTTTTTCTGGGTATAGTAGCCTGGGCTGGAATTTGTGTTCTCTTAGGGTCTGTATAACATCTGTCCAGAATCTTCTGGCTTTCATAGTTTCTGGTTAGAAATCTGGTGTAATTCTAATAGGTCTGCCTTTATAAGTTACTTGACCTTTTCCCCTTACTACTTTTAATATTCTATCTTTGTTTAGTGCATTTGGTGTTCTGATTATTATGTGTTGGAAGAAATTTCTGTTTTTTTTTCTTTTTTATTCTTTATATATAAACACAAGAGGTCGTTTAAAGATGGAGCTCCAGGCTGACATTTGTCTCACGCAAGAGACAGAGGAATCGACCCTAAAGCTCAAAAGTTAGGGGTTTATATAGAAAAAAAGTCAGGGGATAGGAGAAATTGGTGCGGTTACACACAATTGAACAGTTTAAACGTCAGCAAGCCGTACGTGCAGGTCGGGACAACAGCAACTCTAAAGGGAGGGTGCTTATCTTTATGGGCAGAGCATATGGTTAAATTTCAAACCATATCAGGAGAAGACAAGACCAGGTGGCCCATTACTCAACTGGGCTTGTCCAGAGATGGTCCTTGCATGCCTCTCTTATCTTTATAGCCAGTCAGTTCCTGGAATGACTTAACAGCCTTTGTGCCAGCCTGTCTGGTCATGCCTGGGCCTGTTCTACTATGCTCTCTGCCTTAGGTCTGTAAACCTTCTGACTAGTCATCATGAGACGTATGAATCATGGGCCTTGAATTTAATTTTCTTTCTTTCATTTCCTTCTTCTTTTACTAAATAATTCTAATCTTAGAATTTTAAAGGTCTGTATCCTCATGTGGGGGGTAGGAATCATATTCTTCTACTATCTTTACTATGGGTTGATATTGGTGTTGGAGCACCATAAGCTGCACTGCATTCACTCTACTCTTAACAAAAGAAGTTCCCTTATTTATTAAGCAGGGGCCAAAGATCAAAACCAAACATATAGTAAGAATTGGTCCAGCTAAAGTGGAAAGTAAAGTGGTCATCTGTGGAGATTTAAGATTACCACAACTTGAACCATCTCTGTTGAGCTTCTTGATCTCGCTTTCTCCTTTCTAGTCTTTCCCTCAGTTTCTACATAGAATATCTGACTATTCCCATGTTGTCTGGGAAGAAGCAGCATTCTTCTTTTAAGGCTGCACATAGTCCACCTTCTTTTAAAAACAATAAATCTAAACCTCTTCTGTTTTGTAATACTACTTCCGACAGGGAGGTCAAGGATTTTTCTAATGCATCGATAGATTTTTCTAGCATACTTAAATCTTCATTTAAGCTTCTCTTAAGGACTGGATTCCTTGCCTACCCTCAATCAAGGCTGTTACACCCATTCCTACTCCTACCATAAGACCCAACCCCATCAACATAGCTAGGGTAAGGGAGACTGGTTCTCTTTTCAATCTCTTAGTGGTATACTCATCTTCTAGGTGGGAAGCAGGATAATAATATACGTGAGGTAGGAGCTGAACCATAACACAGAAATCACGAGAGGGGTCAAAAACACTAGTTGATACACATGGGGTGAGCCCTGTGTTAAGGACCACCAACTGACTGGATATGGCACAAGGTAATAGTTGGTATTTGTCTTGGAGACAGGATGAGTCTGGCCAGATAAAGTGTTGGTGGGAAGGGGGAGGTATCCCTATGCAGATACCAGGGCTCCTTCCTGACACTTCAGTCAGGGTTAATTTCTTTCCTGTTCCCTATGAGCAGGAGGCATGACTACTGGTTTTTATTAAAATCTCCATTAAAGGCAATCCCTTCATAGTAGGGGGGCCTGAGAATAGGCATAGCCAGCAGTCAGTAGTAGCATCCAGATCCGAGCTGTTAAGGGCATAAAAGGCTCCGCTAATCAGGTTGAACAGTCTCTGTCCAATCCAGAGATCTGAGGGGATTGTGGTCAGGGGATCTCGGGGGATGAAAACCTTGAGGGGGTTCTCAAATATCAGAGCCGGGGGTTTGGGTTTGGCAGGGAGGCCCTGTTCTGGAAGGACCTTGTTAGGTCCTATGGGCACTGGGGATGGACTCTCCACAGTCATTTTGATTTTGAAAACTAACCCAGAGTCTTTCCCTACTGTGTCCAATCGCAAACCCCAATTGTTTCCCTTAAGCCAGCGCTGTAGTTCTCATTTCCCCTGGTCAGTAAACTTTATACGTATGGGGTTGCAATAGTTATCTTTACAAGGTCCATTAGGGCTGTGGAACCAGGCACACCCACTCTCAAGGTATTTAGAATTATCTCTCTCACCTTGGTTTGGCCGGTCATAGCTACTGCCCCTTTTTACTGTGATCAGGTCCCAGGTAGAGGTAGGATTCCAATAAGCTTCACCTGTGGTCTCAGGACCCCATGCAGCACAGTAAAAGTCCAGTGCCCCTCTACACTGAGGCCAAAACTTTCATCGTTGGCCTTGGCCAGGGCAAACATAAAATTCTGCAGACCAAAGATTGGCTCCGTAGAACTGTCCTTAGCATCCAAATGTGCTCCCTATCCCGCTTGGTAAGCACTGTTTATCAGGTGGTGGTTTATGAAGGTTGGTATGGTCAGGGAGGTCCCAGTTAAGTGACCCTGCTACTAACTTACAGATATCAGGTGTGAGATCAGGCCACCAGGTCCTCGGGGATTGTAATGAGGTGGTCAACCATACAATGTCCCCCTCCTCATTAAGCACATCCCAAGTTTGTTGAATTGGAGTATGAGGGTTGAAGTCTCTGTTCCGAGTCGCGCTTGCAATGCAAGTGCAACTTAAGAGGATTATTAGTCTTTTTCAGAGTCCAGTCAGTCATCACGATCAGCCTCAGGGGGAGCCCTCTTTAGGTGTGAGGCATGAAACCAAGAGGGGACTCCTTCTACTTTAAGTGCAGTGATGTAGTCAATAGTACCAGGTAGGGTCCTTTCCACTGTGGCTCGAGGTTCCCCACTCAGTGCCTCCTCACCAGGATTGAGTCTCCCACTTCAAACTGATGTGGAACCTGTAAGTCAATGGCATAGGTTTGTATCAACTGCTCCCAGGTTTCTTTCCTCACGATTTCAAGAACCTTCAGCTGGGCCTCTACCACGAAACTGCTTCCTTTGGTGAACCAGGCTACCGTTCCAGGCCAAGGTCGATTGGCTAGGTCTGGCTGAGTCCCAGTTTCCTCTGTCAGTATCTCCTCACACTGATGTATGGGGGTCACGTCTGCTGCAGGCAGTAGGGTGGCAGGATTAAGAGTGGCAGGTGGAGCGAAAGTCACCCGATCAGTCAATAACAAGCTCTGGTAGTGGGTCATCTCAACATTAGTCATCCATTGGTCTAGTTGCTGCCGAATGATGCTCTCAAGGGAGTGCGGGGCCACCACAGTCACATTCTGGCCCATAGTTAGTTTATCAGCATCTTTCACCAGTACACCGTAGTCGCTATTGCCCAGAGGCAGGAGGGCCATCCGCTGGCCACAGGGTCCAGCTTCTTTGACAGATAGGCTACTGGGTGCTTCCAGGGTCCTAGGGTTTGAGTGAGGACCCCTCTGGCTACTCCATTTCTCTCATCGATATATAGGGTTAAAGGCTTGTTTAAATCAGGCAGTGCTAGGGCAGAGGCCTGTAGCAGTGCCTTTTTGAGAGTTTCAAAAGCCAATTGATGTTCCTTAGCCCAAATGAACTTTCCTTTTTCTTTTGTTAAGGTGTATAATGGGGTTGCTAAAGTAGCGAACCCTGGGATCTAGAGTCTACAGAATCCCGCAGTCCCCAGGAATTCTCTTACCTGGCAAGGGGTGGTTGGGTTCGGGATCTGTGTCACTGTCCACTTCCTAGCTTCTGTGAGCCATCATTGCCCATTCTTCAGGGCATATCCCAGGTAGGTCACCTCAGTCCAGCATAACTGTGCCTTCTTAACCAAAGCCCGGTACCCCAACTCACCTAACTTGGCCAGGATTTTCTCAGGCCCGTATTCACACTCCTCATGTGTTTCTGTGGCCACCAAAAGGTCATTTACATATTGTAGAGAGTGACCTAGGGATTGTTGGCCCGAAAGGAGGCAAGATCTCGATGCAGAGCTTCATCAAACAAGGTGGGTGAATTGTTAAATCCCTGAGGTAGTCTCATCCATGTGAGCTGCCCGGTTCTTCTGTTCTCTGTATCTCGCCATTCAAAGGCAAACAAGAGCTGGCTGTTAGGGTGTAGTCTCAGGCAAAAGAAAGCGTCTTTAAGATCTAAGATCTTATACCAGGTTCGTTCGTGGTGGCAGCATGCTGAGTAAGTTGTAAGGATTGGGCACTGTGGGGTGGATATCTCTAACTCTTTTATTGACCTCTCTAAGGTCCCATACAGGGCAATAGTCATTCATTCCCAGTTTCTTTACCGGGAGTAGGGGGCTATTCCAGGGAGACTTACATGGGACTAGGATCCCCTGTTGGAGCAGTCTGGTGATATGGGGGTGTATGCCCTCCTGCGCTTTTCTGGCCATGGGGTACTGTCAGATCCCAATGGGAGTGGTCCCAGACTTAAGTTCAGTCACCACCGGAAGAATTAGTCTGGCCATTCCCATTTCCCCTGTTTCCGCCCATGTCTGAGGAAATTGAGTAAGCCAGTCCTGTAGTCCCTCAGGGGGTTTCATTTCATTTTGATAAATTTGATACTCCCTCCTAATTGTAAAGACAACACTAAGGTCTGAGGTGTCTCAATCCCCCAGGACAATTCTGGTTCAGAGGGGGCAAATATTATTTGTGCCTTTAATTTGATCAATAAGTCTCTTCCCAGTAAGGGCATAGGGCACTCAGGAATGACCAAAAATGAGTGAATTACTTAGCTCTTTCCTAGGTCTACCATCCGGGAAGTGGTCCATGGGAATGGTTTCTGCCCTGTGGACCCAATCACTAGCGTCTTTTTGTTTTTTGTTTAATTACCCAAAGGTGTTTTGAGCACTGAATATTCTGTACAAGTATCAACCAAGAAACTTATAGGGGTCCCCTCCACTTTTAATCTTACTCTAGACTCAGGGAGGGGGGCCGAGCCCCATCTCCCCTAGTCTTCATCATCTTCAAGGGACAGTACATTTGCTCCCTGTGTCTTCTTAGAGCACTCATGAGCCCAGTGACCTTTGTCTTGCATTTTCCTTTTGAAGTTGGGGGATGACTGTCTGATAAAAGCCATAA
This sequence comes from Mus caroli, assembly GCF_978045245.1. Taxonomy (NCBI): domain Eukaryota; kingdom Metazoa; phylum Chordata; class Mammalia; order Rodentia; family Muridae; genus Mus; species Mus caroli. Next base: position 129,583,057 of record NW_028227263.1, on the reverse strand, counting down.
TCACAGAGGCTCGCTGCCCTTCAGACATAGGGTCAAAAGGGGTGTACCTTCTGTAAGCCTCCATGAGTCACTCCAGAAAGATTGAGGGGGGCTCAGTCGTCCCCTGAATAACCTCATTATCTTAGCCAAATTTGTGGGCCTTTGTATGGCACCTCTGAGACCCCCGCTCGAGGATAAGGTGGGGGCAGGGCAAAAGGCCACTCAGGGGGTTCTTCTATTTCAGGGTAGATCTTAGAGGTGGGTGCTGGTGGAGTGCTGTGCTCGCCAACTTCTTTAGGCTGCTGCTTAGGCTTCTTGTTCGCAGCACTCTCTTGGACAGCCAGGATCCTGGAGCCAGGCCTAAGGGGTGGGAGGAATGGTCGGACCCACTGGGGTGGGGATCATGACAAATCTTTTCACACTGTGATGTAAGGCTGTTGGTCTGGGTGTGATCCCGGCCCTTCCTCATCCAGCCCCACTGAGGCAACTTCCTGTGTGCTGCTAACCAGGTGGCACGCTCGTTTACATACTGTGGTCGCTCCATATTGTGCTCAGAAAGAATTTGTTTTGTGGTCTAGTTTCTTTCGAGTTCTGTCGACTTCTTTTATGTTCATGGGCATCTCTTTCTTTAGGTTAAGTAAATTTTCTTCTATAATTTTGTTGAAGATAACTACCAGCCCTGTACATTGAAAACCTTTATTCTCATCTATACCTATTATCCATAGGTTTGGTCTTCTCATTGTGTGCTGGATTTCCTGGATGTTTTGAGTTAAGATCTTTTTGCATTTTGCATTTTCTTTGGTTGTTGTGTCTATATTTTCTGTGGAATCTTCTGTACCTGACATTCTCTCTTCGATCTCATTCTGTTCCAGATGCTTGCTTATATGGTTCCTGATTTCTTTCCCAGGATTTCTATTACAGAGTTGTCTCCCTTTGGGTTTTTTTTATTGTATATAGTTCCACTTTTAGATCATGGATGGTTTTGTTCAATTACATCACCTGTTTGGTTGTGTTTTCCTTTAATTCTTTAAGGGATTTTGTGCTTCCTCTTTAAGGATGTCTACTGGTATAGCAATGTTTTTTCTGTAATTCTTTAAGGGATTTTTGTGCTTCCTCTATGAGGACTTCCACTTGTTTAGCAGTATTCTCCTGTATTTCTTTAAGTGAGTTATTATTGCCCTTCTTAAAATCATCTACCAGCATCATGAGATAAATTTTTAAAACAGAATCTTGCTTTTTGGATGTGTTGGTGTATCCAGGACTCGCAATGTTGGGACTACTGGGTTCTGATGATGGTGAGTGGTCTTGTTTTCTGTTATTAAGATTCTTACCTTTGCTTTTCTCCATCTGGTAGTCTCTGTTGTTAGATGTTCTAGCTGTCTCTGGTTGGAGCTTATTCCTCCTGTGGTTCTGTTAGCCTCTGTCAGCATTCCTGGGAGTCCAACTCTTTCCTAAATCCCAGTGGTCAGAGCACTCTCTGCATACAAGCTGTACTCTTGCAGGGAATGCACACAGAGGTCTGGAGCTCAGCTGCACTTCCTGGATGAAGATGAAGGCCCAAAGGGACCCCGTTGCTTTTGTGGCCTGCAGGCTCTCCTGCAGGTGCTGATCTGTGAGAGACCTGGGATACAAGATGTCGCTCTCACTTGTGTCCCTGGGTCAGAGCTCTCCCTGGAGGCTGACTCTCATCTGGCAGGGAAGATGCACCACACTTCTGCCTTTTAAAATTCTTTCTATATACTTCATAGATGCTTGAACCTCAGGATAAGTTTGATGGAGATATCCTCTTTAGGACTTGGATGCTTCAATTTTTCACTGTATGGATATTTTCAGTTGTGAATCTGTGTTTTAATTACCATCTACTAAAAAAAATAAAAACCTATGTGATGAGTTTTTAGCAATGCACTGATCTATGGGTTTAGAGATATCTCATTAGGAGTCATTTTATTGCTATGTTGATTTAGTGGAAACTATTTAGGATAAGGGTCTTGGCTTCATTACCAGTGTCAGGTGTGGGTTCCATCCCATGACATTGGATTTAAATTCAATCAAACAGTTGTTGGTCATTCCCATAACACTTATGGTTAATGCACCAATATTTCTTGAAGATAAGTCACTGTTGCAGGTCACAGGGTTCATTGTTATGTGAGATTCTCCTATAGTGTGTACAGTACCTTCAAGAATTATTAATGACAAGCAGTATAGATGAAGCATCTGGGAATTCTCTTTTGCCCTGGTCCAAAATGATGATCTGACTTGAGCAGCACCCACCTCACTATGCCTGCCATTTTCAATTTTCAGAGTCTATTGACTGTAATTTTGATGCTTATATGTATGTGTGCTTATATCTGATCTCTGGCACACAGAATCCTGGACATAAATAAAACTGGACTATTGGTAATACTTTGGCAGTGTGCCTGAATTGGTAAGTGCAAGAGTCCTTATGTGGCCATATGGTTCATAGTGATAGCCTTCAGCATCCTCTTCATACAGTATCTTTGGAAACTATTACAGTGTGAATGCCATCAGATTGTAAACAAGGACTTGCCTCCCGAAAATAATGGCAAAAATGGTTAAGCCTTAAAACTGAACTGGGAATGAGATAAATTTTGAGATGCTGTTCTCTATTTTTTTTTTTTTACTATTGGACCAATGAGGTGTATGAATAATTATAATGTAACCGTTTAATACACAAGCATGTGATTGTAGCCATCAACCTCAGGTCTCTTACTCCAATATTCTACATTGCAAATGTCATTCTCTTGTGTCAGGTTCTTCAGACATGAAGTAGAAACCCAGTGGCAAATTTCACAGGCACCTGTGACTAGGCCTTCAAAATGGTATCTTCATATAATGACACCTTGTAGCAATTGGTCTATTTTTCTTGAAAAAAAATTGTTCTATTTTTGTTGTTTTTGCTCTTAAAGATTCCGTTCATATTTAAATCTTTTTGATTGCTATCCAGAGTACCTGTATTCTAGGCAAATTATGTAGTTTAATGCAGGTATTTAAAGCATTTTAAACAAAACTATGATTTTCTTTAATTAGCACAAGATTTGGGCTTCTATTCACAAAGGTACAACTGACACTCTATGATGAAGAATACTTTATAATGAAAACCAGCAAGTAGAGCGGTGAGTGAACAAGCATTGTGCATTGTTTGTTCTCTGTAGTGCTGTCTTCCAAATAGAACAGTCATTGTAGGTACCCAAGTGTGGTATTTGTGTTGTTTTTAATGCAGCATTTTAAATCTAGTTTATATTCTGCCCAAAAAAGCTGAAGCATCTGGTTGAACACCAGCTCAATTTCTCCATGTTCAATGAGAGAAATTACCTCATGTCATCATTAATAGGATCTTACCATCATGTTATTGATGTAAACAAAAAATAGCATTGACAATAGCCTATAATGTTTAAGGGGTCACATTAGACCTATTTATCCAACAACTCACAAGATGTTATCAATTCTTGGTAATGGAGATTTTACTTGGTTGTGTATGATTTCTAGTTGGGGCATTGTGTGTCCCATATATTATAACAGCATTTAAGTAATTTTTATTTATTTTTAGGAAGCTTCTAATGTATAAAATTTCCATCTACCTTTTCAAAATGTCTTCAGAACTAATTTTAGGAAACAACAGTCCTCAATATCTAAGTGCTTTATTTATTTTTAAATATTAGATCAGGCCCATTATTTTGATATTCCACCAGATATCATTTTGGAGAAAATAATGGACATTAACACTACAGAATAAATTAGATGAAAATAGAGCATTATTTTGAGTTCCTTTTTAACAAATTGGTCTCCTTTGAAGTACCAGGTCTGATTATGATAGGAGAAAAAAGCAAGAGATTAGACCATTGGAAATCTGTATTTCATAGAATTCAAGGCATAAGCATATCTTGTTGGACAAGATTTTTCATTTTACAAACAGACCCTGAAATAAGGGAGGCACGATATGGCTCAGTGGTTAAAAGCAATTGTTCTTCTAGAAGATCCAGGTTCCATTCTTTTCTCCCATATGTCACTTACAACAATCTGTAACTATAGTTCCATGGAATTCTATGATCTATTCTGGCTTCTATAGGCACCAAGTATGTATGAGGTACACAATCATTTATGCAAACACTCACACACATGAAAGTAAAGTAAATTTAAAGTGCATTATTTCTTTTAAGGAATGCAATTTAAAAATTGCATCTGTTAGATTTCCTTTGCTAATTTACTCATTTTCATAATATTGACTCAGCCAATTTGTGAGTGGTATGTGCAGGTGCGTTCCCATCTTTAATTTTTTATTAGATATTTTCTCTTTTTTTCATTACAAGTGTTTTCCCTTTCCTGATTTCCCCTTTGGAACTCCCTAACCAATTCCTCCTCCCCTTGCCTCCTTGAGGGTGTTCCCTCACCCACATACTCACAACTTCCAGCCGTGGCATTCACCTACACTGGGGCATCAAACAGCCTCAGGTCCAAGAGCATTTCCTCCCACTGATGACAATAAGACCTTCATTTATCACATATGTGGGAAGAGCCATGCATGTGTACACTTTGGTTTGTAGTCCAGTCACTGGGAGCTCCAGGGTCTGGCCAGTTGCAGTTCTCTCTATGAGTCTGCAAACCCAATCAGATCCTTCAGTCCTTTCTCCAGCTCCTCCATTGAGGACCCAAAGCTCAGTCCAGTGGTTGGCTGCAAGCATTTTCCTCTGTATTTACCAGTCTCTGGCAGAACCTCTCAGGAGACAATGATATCAAGCTTCTGTCAGCAAGCACTTCACAGCATTCACAATAGTGTAGTGTATGGTGAATGTATATGGGATGTTTAATGTCCACTTACCAGTAAGTATATATGGTGTGTGTTCTTTTGAGACTAAGTTACCTCACTCAGGTTGGTATTTTCACTTTCCTTCTATTTTCCTGTGAATTTCATGAAGTCACTGTTTTTAATGACTGGTTAGTATTCCATTATGTAAATGTTCCCCATTTTCTGTATTCATTCCTCTGTTGAGGGACATCTGGTTGTTTCCAGGTTCTGACTATTATATATATATATATGGCTGCTATGAACATAGTGAAGCACGTGTCCTTATTACATGTTGGAGCATCTTCTGGGCATACATGCAGGAGTGGTATAGTTGAGTTCTCAAGGAGTAGTATGCCTAATTTTCTGAGTAAAACCACCAGACTGATTTCCAGAGTGGTTGTACCAGCTGGCAATTCCTCTAGCAATGGAGGAATGTTCCACTTTCTCCACATCCTAGCCAGCATCTGCTACCTCCAGAGTTTTTGACCTTAAGCATTTTGATGTGATAGAATCTCAGGGTTGTTTTGAATTGCATTTCCCTGATGACTATGGATGTTGAACATTTCTTTAAGAGCTTCTCAGCCATTTGTGTTTCTTCAGGGGACAATTCTCTCTTTAGCTCAGTTCCCCTTTTAAAATAGGGTTATTTGGTTCACTGGAGTCTAACTTTTTGAGTTCTTTATATATATATTAGTCCTCTAATGGATGTAGGGTTGGTAAAGATCTTTCAACAATCTGTTGGTTGGGGTTTGTCCTATTGACAGTGTCCTTTACTTACTGAATCTTTTTAATTTTATGAGGTCCCCTTTGTCTTTTATTGATCTTAGAGCACTAGGCATTGGTGTCATGCTCAGGAAATTTTCTCCTGTACCCAGATATTTGATATTTTCACTCAGTTTCTTTTTTATCCGATTCAGTGTCTCTGGTTTTATATGGAGGTCCTTGATCAACTTGGAATTGAGCTTTATACATGGGGATAAAAATGAATAAATTTTCATTCTTCTACTTGTTGATTGCTAGTTGAACTAGAATCATTCGTTGAAAAAGCTTTTTCCCCCCACTAGTATGTTTTAGTTCCTTTGTCAAAGATCAAGTGACCACAAGTGAGTGGGTTCATTTCTGGGTCTTCTATTCTACTCCATTGATTTAAGTGCCTGTCAGCAATGGTGCAAAAACCATTCAGTTTTTTTATCATTATTGCTTTGCAGTACAGATAAGGTCAGGGATGGTGATTCCCCAGAAGTCATTTTATTGTTGAGAATCGTTTTAAGTATTCTTCATTTTTGTTATTCCAAATCAATTTGAGAATTGGTCTTTCTAAGTCTGTGAAGAATTGAGTTGGAATTTTGATGTGGATTGCTTGATTGTGCATATTGCTTTTAAGAAAGATGGCCATTTTTCTATATTAATACTGACAATACATTAGCATGGGAGATCCTTCAATTTTCTGAGGTCTTCTTCAGTTTCTTTCTTCAGAGACTTGAAATACTTGTCCTACAGATCTTTCACTTATTTGGTTAGACTCATACTAAGATATTTTATATTGTTTCTAAAGAGAGTAATTTCCTTAATTTCTTTCTCAGCCCTTTATCCTTTGAGTATCGGAAGGCTACTAATTTGCTTGAGTTAAATTTATATATGGCCACTTTGCGGAAGATGTTTATAAGCTGTAGGATTTCTCTGGTCGAATTTTTGTGGTCACTTAAATATATTATCATCTGCAAATAGTGACTTCTTCCTTTCCAAGTTCATATCCCATTGAACCCCACTTGTTATCTAATATTCTAGATAGAAGTTCAAATACTATATTTAATAGATATTGAGAGTGTGGATAGCCTTGACTAATCCCTCATTTTAGTTGGACTGCTTCCAGTTGCTCTCCATATAGTTTGGTATTCGCTACTGGTTTACAGTATATTCACTTTATTACATTTAGATATGGGCCTTGAACTCCTCATTTTTCCAAGTCTTTTAACATGGTGGGGTGCTGAATATTTTCAAATGTCTTACAGTACCTAACGAAATTATCATGTGGATTTTTCCTTCAGTTTGTTTATGTCGTGTTTTATATTGGTGGATTTCCGTATGATGAACCATCCCTCAATTCTTGAGATGAAGCTTACTTGATCATGGTGAATTATCATGATCGTTTTGATGTGTTCTTGGATTCAGTTTTTGACAAATTTGTTGAGTATTTTTGCATCGATATTCATAAGGGAAATTGGTATAAAGTTCTCTTTCTTTGTTGGTGTTTGTGTGATTTTTGTATCAGTGTAACTCTGCCTTCAAAGAGCAAATTGGGTAGTTTTCCTTCTTTTTCTATTTTGTGGAATAGTTTGAAGAGTAATGGTATTAGGTCTTCTTTGAAGGCGTGATTGATTTTTGCATTATTCCCATCTGCTCCTGGGCTTTCTTTGGTTGGGAGACTTTTAATGACAGCTTCATTTACTTTGGGGGTTATGGGAATGTTTAGATGGTTTATCTGATCCTCATTTAAGTTTGGCATTTGGTATCTATCAGAAACTTGTCCTTTTCATCCAGATTTTCCAATTAATTGGAATATAGGCCTTTGAAGTAGAATCTGATAATTTTTTGAAATTCCTCAGTTTCTGTTTGTACTGGCTAGTTTTGTGTCAACTGACACAGCTGGAGTTATCACAGAGAAAGGAGCTTCAGTTGAAGAAATGCCTCCATGAGATCCAAATGTAAGGCATTTTCTTAATTAGTGATCAAGGGGGAAAGGCCCCTTGTGCGTGGTGCCATCTCTGGGCTGATAGTCTTGGGTTCTATAAGAGAGCAGGCTGAGCAAGCCAGAGGAGACAAGCCAGTAAAGAACATACCTCCTTGGCTTCTGCATCAGCTCCTGCTTTCTGACCTGTTTGAGTTCCAGTCCTGACTTCCTTTGGTTATGAACAGCAGCATGGAAGTGTAAGCCGAATAAACCCTTTCCTCCCCAACTTGCTTCTTGGTCATGATGTTTGTGCAGGAATCGAAACCCAAAGACAAATTGGTACCAGCAGTGTTGGGTATTCCTGTGACAACTTGAACTTGTTTTGGGGAGGACTGTGGAAGGACTTTGGAACTTTGGACTTGAAGATCCATTCGTTGTTAAGAGCTCTGTCAGATGTTGTGTAGGAGCTTGGAAGATAATGTTGAGAACAGTGCAGAAGATGGAGGTCTGGTTTGTGAAATTTCAGAGGGAAAATAAAAGACTCTTTTTAGGGCCATTGCTGTTTTGATTGTGAAGATTTTGTAGTTCTGGTTAGGTGGGGCTGAAGAATCAGCTGTGATTAACAAGATACCAGAACTACTAAAGTAAAAACTTTGCATTACTGGGACTATTGATGCTGGTTAGCTGGAGCTAAGAAATTAGTGGTGATTAAGAAGAGACCAGCATCATTGAGGTGACATTTCTGGGAAGTGTTTTCTGAAAGCACAAAGAGGCTGTGTTCCAGAGATAGCCAAGGCTGCAGCGGGACTGGGTAATGTGTTAGGGTCACCCAGTTGGTACTGGTTTTGAAGGCATGAAGTAGTCACACAGAGCAGCAGAGTCTCGGCACTGTGAGAGGCCATGGAAGGCCATTGGTGAAGGTGCAGCCTCAGTTGCAATTGAAGGCCCAGGACTGAAGGGGTCATGCAGTGTTTTGGAGATGCCAGTACCATGAGATGACCACCAAGAGCAGCAGCAGCAGTGGAGTACAGACATCTGGAGCCCAGAGCACGATGCATGTGCTACAAAGGGCATGGCTGGAGAAGTGACCCAAGCCCTTGGAGGAGCCCAGAAGATCGTGAGATGGGTTCCAGACATTGGACGTTTGGAGATTGATTTTTGCTTTGATTGTGACTGTGCCCTGATATTTTCCCTCTTGAAGGAAGAAACTGTTTTAGTGGAGCCCACAGTTAAGAGACTTTTAATTGTAAAACGACTTTGGATTTTAAAAGAGATGGATATTTTAAAGAGTTTGAAATTTTAAGAATATATAAAGTCTGTGGGACTTTTAAAGTTATTTAGATCTTGGGGATGAATAAGAATGTAAGCGTTGAGGCTTACTAGTGATGTGTTTGTGTGTCAAGTTGACAAGGGGTCAATTGTACTGGCTAGTTTTGTGTCAAACTTGACACAGCTGAAGTTATCACAGAGAAAGGAGCTTCAGTTGAGGAAATGCCTCCATGAGATCCAACTGTAAGGCATTTTCTTAATTAGTGATCAAGGGGGAAAGGCCCCTTGTGGGTGGTGCCATCTCTGGGTTGATAGTCTTGGGTTCTATAAGAAAGCAGGCTGAGCAAGCCAGAGGAGGCAAGCCAGTAAAGAATATCCCTCCATGGCTTCTGCATCAGCTCCTGCTTTCTAACCTGTTTGAATTCCTGTCCTGACTTCCTTTAGTGATGAACAGCAGCATGGAAGTGTAAGCCGAATATAACCTTTCCTCCCCAACTTGCTTCTTGGTCATGATTTTTTTGCAGGAATAGAAACCCTGACTAAGACACTGTTGTCACATCTCCTTTTTCATTTCTGATTTTGTTCATTTGGATTGTATTTCTGTGTTCTCTAGTGAGTCTGGCCAATGGATCATCTATCTTGCTGACATTCTCAAAAAACCAGATCTTGGTGTTGTTGATTCTTCATATTTTCTTTTGTTTCTATTTCGTTGATTTCAACCCTGAGGATAATTATTTCCTGTTGTCTACTCCTCTTGGATGTATTTGTTTCTTTTTGTTCTAGAGGTTTCAGGTGTGCTGTAGGCTTCTAGTATAATCTCTCTGAAGTGACATTTGGAGTCACTCAGAGTTATGTGTTTTCCTCTTAGCACTGTTTTCATTTTTTCCCAAAAGTTTGGGTAAGCTTTTTCTTTATTTTCATAAAATTTTAAAAAATATTTAATTTCTTTCTTTATTTTTCCTTGTCCAATTATCGATGAGCAGGGTATTATTCAGCTTCCATGTGTAGGTGGGCTTTCTGTTGTCTTTGTTTGTATTGAAGGCCAGCCTTAGTCCATGGTGATTTATTAGGGTACATAGGATTGTTTTAATCTTCTTGTATCTGATGAGGCTTGTTTTGTGACCAATTCTATGGTTAATTTTGTAGAAGGTACCATAGGGTGCTGATAAGTAGGTACATTAATTTGTTTTAGAATGAAATGTTCTATAGATTTGGATGTGTCAAATACATTTTGTCCATTACTTTTGTTAGTTTCAATGTTTCTCTGTTTAGTATCCATTTCCATGATCTGTCCATTGATGATGGTTCGGAATTGAAGTCTCTGACTATTGTTTTGTGATGTGCAATATGTGCTTTGAGCTTTAATATATTTTTAAAATTAATGTGGATACCATTGTATTTGGAGCATAGATTTTCAGAATTGAGAGTTCATCTTGGTAGATTTTTCCTTTAACCAGTATAAAGTGTACTTTCTTATCGTTTTTGGTAACTTTTGGTTGAAATATGATTTTCTTCAATATTAGAATAGAATAGAATAGAACATTAGAGTGGCTGCTTCAATTTGTTTCTTTGGACAATTTGCTTCGAAATTGATTTTCCAGCCTTTTCTCTGAGGTAGTGTCTGTCTTTGATACTAAGGTACATTTCTTGTATGCAGTAAAGTGCTGGGTTTTATCTTTTGTAGGCCTGTTTTGTGGAAAGATATTGTGTAAATTTGGATTCATCATGGGATATCTTAGTTTCTCCATTTATTGTAATTGGGAATTTTACTGGGCATAGTAGCTGTGCTAGTATTTGTGTTCTCTTAGGGTCACTATGACATGTGTCCTGGATATTCTAGCATTTATAGTCTTTGTTAAGATGTCTGTTTCAATTCTGATAGGTCTGCCTTTATATGTTACTTTACCTTTTCCTCATATGACATTTAATATTGTTTGTTTGCTTTCTGCATTTGTTGTTTTGACTGTCATATGTCAGGAGAAATTTATTTTCTGGTCCAATCTCTTTGGGGTTTTGTAGGTCTCCTGTATGTTCTTGGGCATCTATTTCTTTAGGTTAGGGAAGTTTTGTTCTATAATCTTGTTGAAGATATTTACTGGCCCTTTAAGTTGGGAATCGTTGCTCACTTCTATACCTATTACCCTTAGGTTTGTTCTTTTCAATGTGTTCTGGATTTCCTGAATGTTTGGGTTTAGAAGCTTTTTGCATGCTGTATTTTCTTTGACTGTTGAGTCAATGTTTTCTATGACATTTTCTTCCCTTGGGATTCTCTCTTTTATCTATATTCTATTGGTGATGCTTGCAGCTATCACTCCTGATCTCTTGCCAAGGTTTTCTTTCTCCAGAGATGTCTCCCTTTGTGATTTCTGTATTGTTTCTCTTTCCTTTTTTTAGATAATGGATGGTTTTTGCAAGCTACTTCACCTGTTTGATTGTGTTTTCCTATGATTCTTTAAGGAGTTTTTGTGTTTCTTATTTAAGTGCTTCTACCTATTTACCTGTGCCCTCCTGTATTTCGTTAGGGGAGTTATTTATGTCCTTCTTAAAGTCCTCTATCATCATCATGAGATGTGATTTTTCAATCAGGGTCTTGCATTTCCAGTAGGTTGGGATACCCAGGCTTGCCGTGGTGGGAGTACTGGGTTCTGATGATGCCAAATAGCCTTGTTTTCTGTTGCTTATATTCTTTCCTTTGCTCTCACTATATGGTTATCTCTGTTGACAGCTGGTATTACTGTCTCTGACTGTGGCTTTTCCCTTCTGCATGCCTGTGTGTCAGTATTCCTGGAAGACCAGTTTTCTCTGGGAAGAATTTGTTTTTGGAGTACTGTGGTACAGGGTGAGCTCTGGGTGCAGACAGAACCTGGATGGATACTGTACCTGGCTGTTACTTGGTTTCTGTGACCTGATGACTCTGGGTGGGTCCCTCTTGGGCCAGGAGTTTGAGCAGAAATGGTGATCTTACGAATGTTCACAGGTATTTTGGCATTCCTGGGCATTCAGCCCTCTCCCAGACATATTTGGGTATGGAGTGATGTTGCATAGGATCAACTTCATGGGCTGTGACACCGGAGGAGTTTTTGGCACAGATGGAATCCAGAAGGAATCAGTCCATGTTTTCCCATTTTGTATTGTCTTTTAGGTTATTTTTTTAAAAATTGTGTCTTCTAAAGTAGAGAAACAAGGAGGAAGGCCATGCGAGGATATTTGAATCTCACTTAGATGGGGGAACAAAATATTCATGGAGGCAGATGGAGTGAAGGAACTTTGTATCTATGTAGAGAGTGGATTGGGGGGAGGTGTGGTTTTCAGGATCAGGTATGAGAAGGGACATGAGAGATGTCCAGCTACAGGCAGGATAGGGTGTAGTCTCCAGAATAGCTCAGAGGCCTCTCAGGAGGTAGCAGTGTCTTGAAGAAGAACAGCAGCAGTGGATGTACAATAGTGTGATGTAGGGAGGAATGCTGCACCCTAGGTAATCTCCTTAGTGGCAGCAAGGTCAAGGTCTGGATCAGCCTGCTTCAGGCTGGGGGGGGGGAGGTTACAATTTGCCACCTGTTATTAATATTTTAAAAAAGCTGGACTGAGGGATAAAATTTATTTATGCTCTATAATCCTGCCTGGGAGTTATGGTGGCTGTCTGGTCCGCTTGTCTTAGGAAATCTTTGATCTTCCCGAACCATCCAAATGTCGTCTTGGAGGCTAAGTGCAGTGTGCTTGTGTTTATTTCACACAAACATGGCTAGCATGTGTACCTGTTGTTTCGGTGCCCAATACTATCCTTTTTCTTTTTCTTCCCGTGGAGCTCCATACCAAACAGTGTTACTCCAGCGTTTTTCTGTCATTCCTCGGGTCCCTGTTCGAACATCAGACTGTTGGAAGTTGACCCGCCACTCACATGGACCTGGTTTCACCTGGTTGGCAAGCCATCGGTGAAAAGAGAGGGGAACTTTTTTTTTTTTTAAGAGAAAAATGTAGCTAAGTCAAGGTTCCTAATCAAAGCTCAAATGTTTAATAGCAAATGTGCCTATAAACGGGGGCAGGGATGTGAGGTGGGTGGGTGGGGGACGCCCATTCCACCAATCCATTCTTCCAGCCTGGAACCAGCTTCAGGTGAAGATGTGAAGGATAGGGTGTAGTCTCTGGAATAGCTCAGCAGCCTCTCAGCAGGTAGTAGTGTCTTGATGGAGAACAGAGGCAGTGGCTGAACACTAGAGTGATCTAGGGAAGAAGACTCCACCCTAGGTAATATCCTTAGTGGCAGGAAGATCAAGTTCTGGTTCGGCCTGCTTCAGGCTTGGAGGGCAGTGTGGGGGGGGGGCTACACAATAATATTGGGAGATTGTGCAACCCCACTGTCACTAATGTATAGGTCATTGAAACAGAAACTAAATAGGGACACAGTGAAACTAAAAGAGGTTATGAAACAAATGGATTGAATAGATATATTCAGATTATTTCACCCTAAATCAAAAGAATATACCTTCTTCTCAGGATCTCATTGTGCCTTCTCCAAAATGACCATATAATCTGTAACAGAACAAAGCTCAAACAATACAAGATTGAAATAATGCCATGTATTTTATCAGATCACGTTGGACTAAGGCTAGACTTCCATAACAACCAAAAAACAGAAAACTTATATGCCCAAAGAAACTTAACAACTCTCTACCTAGTGAGAAATTGGTTATGGAAGAAATAAAGTAATTAGGTGCCTAGTCCTTTCTGCTGGGGCAGATTCTTGGCTGGTCTTCTCCAGTGAAGACACCATTTTCTGATCCATCCTAGACAACCTGATGCACACAGAGCAGTTGAGGATCTACTGCACTCAGAGTAGTTGAGGATTGGCTACACTCAGAGAAGTTGTACAACATCTTGAATGCTCCATTGAAGACCCAACAGTCCTAATGCCTCCCAGGAGTTCTACTGAATCCAGTGCAACAGATCAGCATCTTCTCTACCCCTATGAAGAGCTCCCAAGTTGGAGGCCAACACAAGGTGGTCTGCTATAGCCAAGAGTGCAGGAGACCTGAAGTATCCCAGGGACAAAAGAGGAACACTCCAGACAGTCACCAGACCAACAAACACCAGGGATATCCAGATGGCAAAAAGCAAATGCAAGACAATCAACAACAGAAGCCAGTATACGTGGGCATCATCAGAACACAGTTCCCTCACAACAGCAAGCCCTGAAAAAACAGACCTGAAAAATCAGAAAGGTGACACAAAATCATGTCTCATGAAAGTAATAGAGTCTTTAAGAAGGATACAATAACTCACTGAAAGAAACACAAATACACACAACTCACAGATAAACAGGAGTAGGAATTGAATAATGTCACCCAGGACCTAAAAGTGGAAGTAGAAATAATAAAGAAAACACAAATGGAGGCAAACCTTGTAATGGAAAACCTAAGAAAGAGTTCAGGAGCTACAGATGTAAGTATCACCAAAAGGATACAAGAGATAGACAAGAGAATCTCTAGCTGACAGGACCCTGATATAGCTATCTCTTGAGAGGCTATGCCAGTGCCTGGCAAATACGGAAATGGATGCTCACATTCATCTATTGTATGGAACTCAGGGCCCCCAAGAAGGAGCTAGAGAAAGTAACCAAGTAACTAAAGGGGTCTGAAACCATGTAGGAGGATCAACAATATAAACTAAAGAATACCCCTCAGAACTGTTTCTAGTTGCATAAGTATCAGAGGAAGGCCTAGTCAGCCATCAATAGGAGGAGAGGCCCTTGGTCTTATGAAGATCATATACCCCAATACAGGGGAATGACAGGGCCAGGAAGCAGTAGTGTGTGTTTTGGGGAGCAGGATGGGGGGAGGTTAAAGGGGACTTTTGTGATAGCATTTGAAATGTAAATGAAGAAAATATCTAATAAAAATGAATTCAAAAAATAAAAAAGAAGAAGAGAGAATCTCAGGTGTAGAAGATACCATAGAAGTGATTGACAGCACAGTCAAAGAAAATTCAAAGCATAAAAAAACTCCTATCCCAAAGCATCCAAGAAATTCAGGACACAATGAAAAACAAACAAACAAATGGAGGAATAATCAGAATAGAAGAGAATCGAAGATTCCCAGCTTATTGGACCTGAAAAAGTTTTCAACAAAATCATAGAAGAAAACTTCCCAAACCTAAAGAAAGAGTTGGCCATAAAGGTACAGGAACCCTATAGGACACCAAATAATGGGACCGGAAAAGAAAATCCTCCTTTAACATAATAATCACAACACAAAAAGCACAGAAAAAAAAAACAATATTAAAAGATTAAAGGGAAAAGGGCCAAGGAACATTCAAAGGTAGACCTATCAGAATTTCACAAGACTTTTCAGTAGAGACTATGAAAGCCAGAAGAGCCTGGTCAGAGGTCATGCAGAATCTAAGAGAACACAAATAACAGGTCAGTCTACTAGAGGAGAAACAACACTCAATCAAGATATATGAAGAAATGAAAATATTCTAGGACAAAATCATACTATATACCAGCCCAGCCCCACAGAGGATCCTAGAAGGAAAACGTCAACACAAGGAAGGCACCTGCACCAAAGAAAGGAGAAGATATTAAGCATCTGACAACCACACCAAAAGGAGAGAACCACAAGCACAGAAAGCCATCCATAAAAACAAACATATCAGGAACCAACAATCATCTCTCTTTAATATCTCTGAATATTAATGGACTCAACTAACCTATAAAGAAACATAAGCTAACAGATTGGATATGCAAACAACAGCCAATATTTTGTTGCATAGAAGAAACACATCTCAATAACAGAGACAGTCACTATCTCAGAGTAAAAGTATGAAAAAAGCTTTCCCAAGAAATGGTCTCAGGAAACAAGCAGGAGTTGCCATCCTATCATCCAATAAAATAGAATTTCAACCAAAATATATCAAGTGTGACGATGGACACTTCAAATACATCAAGTGGAAAATCCACTAAGAAAAATTGTCAATTCTGAACATGTTTGCTCCAAATGCAAGAGTACCAATATTCATAAAATAAACTTCACTAAAGCTCAAAACCTGCATTGAACACCACAGAATAATAGTGGGAGACTTCAATACACCACTCTTGACAATCGACAGGTCATTGAAACAGAAACTAAAGAGAGACACGGTGAAACAAAGAGAGGTTATGAACCAAATGAATTGAACAGATAGCTACAGAACATTTTACCCTAAAACAAAAGAATACACCTTCTTCTCAGCACCTCATAGTTCCTTCTCCAAAATCGACCATATCTTTGGTCAGAAAACAACCCTCAACAGATAAAACAAGATTGAAATAATACCATGCATCCTATCAGATCACCCTGGCCTAGGGCTGGTCTTCAAAAACAGCAAAAAATATAGAAAGCTCACATAAACATGGAAATTGAACAACTGTACTCAATGATAACTTAATCAGGGAAGAATAAAGAAAGAAATTAAAGACTTTCTATAATTTCATGAAAATGTTGACACATCATACCCAAACTTATGGGACACAATGGAAACAGTGATAAGTGGAAAGTTCATTATACTATTTGCCCTGCTACTGAAATTGGAGAGATCTTAAGCTAA
Organism: Mus caroli; assembly: GCF_978045245.1. NCBI lineage: Eukaryota > Metazoa > Chordata > Mammalia > Rodentia > Muridae > Mus > Mus caroli. The sequence goes on along the minus strand of NW_028227263.1, from coordinate 129,566,753 downwards.
CAATTTAAGAGAATACCTGAGAGCTCTAGAACAAAAAGAAGCATACTTACTTGAGTGGAGTAGAAGGCAGAAAACAGTCAAACTCAGGGACAAAATCAAGAAACACAAACAAAGAAAAAGATACAAAGAATCAACAAAACCAGAAGCTGGTTCTTTGAGAGAATCTGTAAGATAGATTAAACCCCTAACCAGACTAATTAAAGGAGCAAGAGTCAGTGTCCAAATTAACAAAATCAGTAATGAAATGGAGGCATAACAACAGAAACAAAGCAATTGCAAAAAAAAAAAAATCATCAGATCATACTCTAAAAGCCTATACTCAACACACCCGAAAAATATAAAAGAAATGGAAGTTTTTATATACAGATACCACACACCAAAGTTAAATCAAAGGTAGGTAAACTATCTAAACTGGCCCATATCACACAAGGATATAGAAGAAGTCATTAAATTTCTCCCAACCAAAGAAGCCCAGGGCCTGATTGACTTAGTGCAGAATTCTACCAGACCTTCAAATAAGACCTCATACCAAATTTCCTCAAACTATTCTGTAAAATAGAAAGAGAACGAACACTACCTAACTTTTTCTATGAAGCCATAATTACTCTGACACCTAAACCACACAAGGACCCAACCAAAAAATAAAAACTCAGACCAATCTCGCTTATGAATATCTATGCAAAAATACCCAGTAAGATTCTTGCAAACTGATTTCAAGAACACATCAAAACCATCATTCACCATGAGTGAATTTACCATTCATTGAAGGGTATTGAGGGGTGACATAGGAAAAAGCCCTTAAGAACAATAGAAGAAATGAAAATATGCAATTATGGGTGTAGGATGTAGGAGGACCCTCTAGAATGTACCTACAACCTGGGAGGTGAGAGATTCTCAGGACTCAAAGGGAGGGACCTTAGATAAAATACACAACACTGGGGATAGGGAGCTTGTACAGTCCAACTCCAGATGAAAGACAGGACATCTATTTGAGAGATGGGTTTGCCATCCCACAGTCAATAACTCTGATCCAGGATTATTCCTTTCTAAAAGAACTTCAGGGGAAAATATGAAAAAAAAAAAAAAAACCAAACTGAAGGAAGTGACTAGTCAAATTTGGGATCCATCTCAAGGGGAGGCTCCAAGGCCTGTTACTATTATTTATGCTATGGTGTCCTTACAGACAGGAGCCTAGCATGGCTGCTCTCTGAGAGGCCCAACAAGTAGCTGACTGAGATAGATGTAGATACTTACACTCAACCAATGGACTGAAGTTGGAGACTCCTGTTTCCCTAGAATTAGGGAAACACTGGAAGAAGATGAGAAGGAGGGCAAATCCACAGTAAGACCAGTAGT